>NC_045674.1:15392221-16809056 GCF_003331165.1 Xiphophorus hellerii
ACCTGCTCATCCCATGCGTGCTCCTGTCCTCCATGACCCTGCTGGTCTTCCTGCTCCCCGCCAACTCGGGGGAGAAGATCAGCCTCGGTGAGATACCACAGCTGAAAAGAGGCGGTGGGATGGTGTGATGAAATGAAAAGGACACACTGTGTGTGAGAGCATGGATTTAATGTCTAATCTCTTCGTGTCTAGCTGTGCGTACAGTGCCCTGTAAATGTATTTATATCCACGAGCTTTGTCACAGTAAACCCATAAACTTTATATATTTTACTGGGATTTTATGTGAACAACATAAAGTAGTGCAAAATGGTGAAGGTAAAAAAAATGCTTCCTTTTTCCAAATTTTAATGACTAAAAAATGTAAAAGTCTGGTGTGCATTTTTATATATTTCCCTTTACTCCAAAATAAACATGCACTCAGACATTAAGATAAACTGAAAGCAAAATACAGTTTTGTTTCTAAATAATTCTGCTGTAGTATAGAATAACTTCAAACCTACCAAGACATGACCATCTAGCTAGAGCAGCAGGTTGAGCAAAAGGGGGAATGTTTTACGTTCGAAAAAACACAACAACACACTACTTTGTTGGCTTAAGAATAAAAAACCCAAATAAATATACTCATGTTTTAGATTGCAACCTAATGTGAAAGAATGCAAGGAACATGAATACATTTGAGCCATTTTAAATTGTTTTTGTTCTAATCTTGCCCCAGGAACATTAAATCATAACTTTGTACTTTATTAAAGCAGAATGAACCAATGGAAGGAAAGTGGTGACAATGACAGAAAGGTTAAAAAGATGAACTAAGTACAACCTTTTGAGTGTCAGGAAGATGGATAATTGAGGCAATCAAACACATAATAAATATTTCACTGTGGTCCATTCCTGTATCTCCATACTTAAAGGATGGTATTTTTTCTCACTATGACTCCCTGGTGTCCTGTGTCTGCCTTCAGGCATCACCGTTCTGCTTTCTCTAACTGTCTTCATGCTGATGGTTGCAGAGATAATGCCCGCCACTTCCGACTCCGTGCCACTGATCGGTTAGTTGTTTCTGTTTTTATGCATACCGGTGCATCATATCTGGATGTTGTTGTCTTTTGTGGTTACTAACATGTGTGCTTCAGGTCAGTACTTTGCCAGCACCATGGTGATTGTTGGTATGTCGGTGGTAGCCACAGTCATTGTCCTCCAGTTTCATCACCACAGTCTGAATAGTGGACAAATGCCACGCTGGGTGAGTTTTTCACAACATCAGCTCATTAAATGGATGTTTCCAGTAACAAGGAGGGAATTTCAAGTCAAAAGTTTGAATATTTTTGCAAGACTTTTGATTGTTTAGTTGTTACTGCAGAAATAAGACAGTGCACTACCACTGCAAAGTCTGCTAAATCATCAGGAGGACTATTTCCAGTAAACTCTGAGTTTAATTTGCCTCATCCTATAAGAGCAGCTTTCTCATAAAGGGCTTTTGCTCTTTCATTGACCTCAATGGTGCCTGTTAACTGCAATTTCTTAATTACATTAAAAACTCTGAAAATGGCCACTTGAAAACACTTATTATCCTGGTATGATGGACATCAATTATGTTATTTTACTGTGCCAGCCTGGGCAATGGTTAAAAGGAACTCATAAATGCTGACTAATAAATATTGCTGATGTTGTATTTTGTAGTTTTTAAAATCATGAGCCCTTCTTTGATGGAAATAGTGGACAAATCATATCCAACTACTTAGGTGCCCAACTTTATTTACATGGTTTCTTTCTGTTTTGTAATTTGCAATGGACAAATATAAAAATACAAAATGTTTCTTATTCAACAAGAGACAAAGGCAGTTTTTATATGAATCCCTTTCTAATGACATAAGGCAACATTAGAAACAGGTCCAGAAAAAGGAAATATGTTATTTATTTGTTAGTTGTGCCATGAAGAAGTTTTCTTTTGCTTTTATACATAACGCACTATGGTGGGAAATAGCATTACTGTGTGCTGAGTAGGTATCTCTTGCTTGCAGTGGAAAATAGGAAGTTTTTTGCAGGACTGTACTACAATTTTTCCCTCATTCAATTCTTGCATCTTAATTAGTTTTGGGGCTAAAGGAGTGTCTCGTTTATGCAGGAACCACCAAACTAGAGATCATGCAAATTTAAGCCAATTGCAGTTGCTTAAATTTGTGATTGTACTTGTCAATCACATATGTATTGTGACTGTATTGTGGTGTCATTGACCTTCAGGTGCACTTGGTTCTGCTGCAGTGGGTTCCTTGGTTTCTGCGCATGAAGCGACCAGGAGAGGGAGCAGAACCCACTCTATCCAGCAGCCAAGCAGACTCTCACAGCAAGACTCTATCCTCTCCGACGACCACCACCACCACCACCATCCCCATCCCTATCCCAGCTTCTTCCATCCTGCCACAAAGTCTCGGTGCCCTGCAGGCGAGCTTGGCACAGCTTAGCCACCCTCTGTCCCACCAACTTCCTCAACGCCCCCAGGTTAATATCCAGCCTAATGCAAGCTCCAATCCACCACCTCAGCCCAATGGTCATTTGCCTTACATGGGCTTTCAGACCTTCCAGACCACAGCAGAACTAGAACCTGTTCAGAGGTGCCGGACTACCAGCCATGGGCGGGCCAACAGAGGATCTGGTGGAGGAGGAGAAGGAGATGAAGGGGCAGCAGTAGGAGGAGGTGCGGTGGGAACGATTGGAGATATACCAATACATCAGCACCTCCAGTCTTCAAAGTTTGTGAACCCCCCACTGGAAACTCTAGTATCTCCAGACCCTGAGCATACAGGCGCAGCCACTGGACCCTGTGGCTTAGATCCTGGGGGTGGGAGATCAGCTGCCCTACAGAGCCACAGTGGGATGATTCGATCTGTTGCTGTGGACAACCAGCTACAGGCTCTTCTAACGGAGGTGCAGTTCTTAGTGGAACGCGTTCGCGAGCAGGACCGTCAGCTGAGTTTAGCAGAGCAGTGGCAGTTCGCTGCTGCCGTCATCGACCGCCTGTGCCTGGTCGGATTCAGTGTTTTCAACATCATCTGCACAATTGCTATCCTCATGGCTGCTCCTAACTTTGGGATAGCTTTATCAAAAGACTTCCTCTGAGAGATAAAGAAGCAAGTCGGAGAAAGAGGGTGGTGCGATGAGACGCTGATGGTAGCACAATTTTGATTTTAAAAGCGGGAAAGGACTATTCTCAGTGACTCAGAAACTTTAGAGTTAATTTTCTTATGGGACATACTGTATATAGAACTCATTATGTAGCATATGTGAAAATAATCAAATCTGACTTGAATTAAACTTGTATAAAGACTAGCATTTGTAAGATTATGCCCAGTTGAGAGCAGTACAGGGTTACATTTATTCTTGTGTGTCTTCATTTCAACTATAAATTGTGACATTTTGAAATTATGCAGTTGGTTTGCCTGCTTCCACTGGGCTTTGCACTTTCTGAAGGTTTTGGTTTAATCTCTATGTCGAGGCCTGCCAACAGCAGCCGTCAGCTCTTACTCATTAAGCTAACTAGCTGAACATGGCAATCAGACACCCATCAGTTAAAGCCAATGCTACATGTGCTAATGAACAGCAAATCTTTGATCCATCAGGGCGTAAACCTGGATAACCTGTGTCAAACTGTAGAGATTGAGGAATGTTTCCTTGCATCTGGGATAATGAAGAAATAAACATATATCCACTGCCTTAATGACTCTTAAGATAATGTTTCAAAAATAGGTGTTGAACTTTTTGCCACTCTGTTATAGCGCTGTCCTAGAGTCACAGACCACATACAGAGAAGCATAGAAACACTTGGAATCATGTAGGTGTAGCTTTTCTATGAAAATAACAGGTAAAGCCCTCAACTGCAGTGGTATCTATACATGCTCACTGTACACAACTCCATTGGTGAAAAAAAGCATGTTGATGCTTGTTGGAATATATTTAATATTTTCTAGGAACATATTTTAGTAATGAAAGTGTCTTGATGTTTCTTGTGAGTAGAAACTAGCTGCCTAAATTGTGCAGGTGTGTTTTTGAGCAGTTTTTTCCATATAAATGTTCTTCATAACTTGGAGCTTATGGGGACCTCTTCGATGGCCTCCAATTTTCAATTGAGTTTAATTCAAGTGATTGATTGGCTCATTCTTTCAGTTTTAGTTTCTTTCTCTGAGGCCAATTGATGGTTTTGTTGGTTGTGTGTTTGGGATTACCTGGCTGGTAAAGTATCTGTCCCTATTTAATATTATCTGACTTTCTTATTAATAATGTCCGTGTACAATTACACTTTTTATCCTTATTAGCATCTTTAAGTACCATAGGCTGAAAAACAGTCCCACACCATGATTATATCACCTACCAACTTTAGTGTCGCTATGGTGTTTTGGGGGGCTAATGTGGAATGCCACTCCTCCCCCAAATTAGGTATATCAGATTTAATCTGACAGAGTATAATTTTCCAGTATTGCAATGACTTATCCAAATATTCTACAGCAAACAAAAATGCTTCAGAATGCTTTTTCTTCAACAGTGGAGTCTTGCACTGAGTGGACATACAGGGCTATACAGTTAGGTGATTTACTTATCTCCCTGAAGTTCTCTGTGACTGATTTTTGATTGTTGGACAGCTCTGCTGATAATTATTTTTGACTCTGATTAAATTATATTGTTTCCACTTTCAGATTATGGTTGCTCTGCTCACTGGAACATTTGGATGTTCAGACGTATGTTTTGATTGCTATTTGTTTGCTCTGCAACTAAGGTGAAGGGGCTAAGAGAGAGCTTTTCTCTCAACAAAGCATGACTTTTGTGTAATAACTGGGTGATGATGACCTATGAAACACTCAATTAAAAATACAAAAGTTATGATTAAGTAGCTTTGATAGAAGCAGGGCTGCTTTCTAAATACTGACATATTTCAGCTTGTTTCTTGGCAGTCTGTGGTGTTTTGCTGTTCATTTTCTTCATGTTTTTAACACCCTGTTTCACTCTATTTTTTTATACTATCTAATTTATGGCAGTTTTTGTTTTTATCTATTTGCAGGTGTGGGTAACATCAGTTGTTAATGACATATAGCGAGAACATATCTATTATGAAAAACACTGACGTGTGCAGTGGGTGTTTTCACATAAGCTAGCAATTTGAATGACTGACCCACGGGTGCATCCATAAATGGCCAGTGAAGCTATTACAGCATTTGAATCTTGGTCAAAAGCTTGGTGTCTGTATGCCAAGAGAGGATTGTGATGTTGGCTACTAGAAAAATGCTCTCTTGCACTATTTTTCACAACCTTTTACATAAATATGAGGGTATAAGCAGACATGGGCAAACATCTTTTCATAAGCTGTCCTTCTAATACCACAAAGTATAAGCATCGTCTACATTTTTTCTATACAAAGAAGGGAAAAATGAGACTACTCTCAGCACTCTGGGTGTGCAATTATAATCTGTTGAAAGCAGGTCCTCTAGTCTAATGGGGTCTGTAGTGCTAATTAAATTATTAAATCAAAGTTCATATTTGAATTAATACATAACACATTAAGAATTAAAACCTAGATCTGGCCTTAATGCAATTATTTAAAAAAAAAAAACTTTACAGTGGAGTTTATATGTTAAAAAGCTTTAAACAACATATAAAGTTTGATCAAAACAGCAAATAAAAGTGCATAAAATTACCATATTGATTTATTGTTGGGACGTGTTTTGGTGCTTTCTTAACTTAAAAAGTGATCTAAAAGAAGGGGGAATGTGACCAATTTAAGTTTGTCTTGTTGCTTTCAGTTTGTGAATGATAAAAGCAGTACTTCTAACAAATGGGCAACATTTACCAAATGCAGTCCAGCCACAGCTCTGTATGTACTGAAATATCATCCAGGCAAGATGCCCAGGAACTCTGAGTTTGGCTCCATGTGCTGTAAAAAAAAATTTCAGGATGCGTATCAGATTGTATAAATCCCTGAAGTTATTAATGTGAATATAAAGGGCAGAGGAGATGAGACTAGAACACATTTTTGCATCACTTTAGTTGGTTTTGGTGCAGGAGTTTAATTTCTGTGGAGCATAAAGCAAACAGATAATTCCTCTAAAATGTTCAGTATAGTGCTATGGAAGGTGTTGTTTATTCTATTCATTAATGTGATTCAGCGCCTGACACTACTACTGACATGCTGGGAAAAGATGTGCGCAAAAGCCTTAAAGTAAAATAGTGTCATGAAGACGTGGAGAAGCAAATCTTTGCTGCAGTGATGTCAGAAGACTTTTATTCTCCACAAAGTGTGTCAAAGTTCGGTTGTCTCCCAGTCTTATTTTTCACAGTTTAGGTTGTTTTTAGATTTGATAGTTGTGGATCTGTGGATATGGGTCAGTTTCCTGAAGATCAACATGTCTGTGGCCTACTTATTTCAATTGTTCGCTTGTCTTTTTCATCTTGAAGAGTAGTAAAGGCTAACATTTGTGGCATCATACACCTTAAGGAAACAGGAAGTGATAGATGACCTGCTGAACTTTCCTATCAACTTAATAAAGTTAACAGGAAGCGTATAACAAACAAAGCCATGGCTTCAATTGCAACTATTATATATTATCAGTGGTATAAATGAGCGTGGCACTGTCAAGTCAAGTTTATTTATTTTATTTGATAAATACTAATAATCATTAGCTTAGACTATCATTTGAAATCACTCTTCCTCTAGACTCTGGGTGTCATGGTGGGTGGTAATTTTCTGACCCAAATGTAATATAAAGATTTGAAATATTTCACTCAATGGTTGAATATTCATAGAATATAATATTTTATTAATAGAAATAGAATATTCTATAAATATTCTATTCATACATTATGTGAATTTCACTTTCTGAAATGGGAGAAATTTCTTTTTAAACTTGTTTTTGGTATTTATATTTTTGAGATGTACCTGTAGAGCATATTTAAGTGGTGGAATGTCTCAGAGGAAAGTTTGGCCACAAATAAATTTAAGCTGTCCATTCCATTTGACAGCTTTAGCAGTTTTTTCACAGGGACATGTGTGTATTTAAAAAGCTGGTAGACATTTCTTCCAATTCACACTTAAGCACCTCTTGGTGCTGGTCTAACAGAAGATTGCTATGAAATGCATTGAAGTTTGCAGTTTTAAGGTGATAAACTGTGAAAAAGTTTGGAAAAGATTATTACTTTGGTAAATGCTTAAACCTGGTACAGAAGTATTCAAATACAGACTTAAATGTGAGTATTTCAAAGTACTGTCTCCTCAGTTTCATTTTCTAACTTGGCTTCCCCATGAGCAAAATTTTGAAAGAGGATGCAGAATTGGGACAGCGGTAGTGAGGGAGAGGGAGCGGTAGTGAGCCTGGGAGGAAAGGAAGGATAGAGGAAATGAAGCGCAGCAATAAAGGAAAGGCAGAAGGAAGAGAGAGCTTTGCAGAGATGGACGGAGATGATGCAGAATGAAAGGAGGGAACGAGGTGTCTTCATGGGTTGGTTGATAGAAAGAGACGAGGGAGCAAAAAAATGTGCTGAGGGAGCAGGTTGGGACCAATAAAGTTTTTAACTGATTGGTCATTAATGAGAGAGAGAGAGAAGTGGAGAGGTTGAAAGGAAAAGGAGAGACTCCGCCTTCCCTCCTCCCCTGTCTCCTTGTAGATGCTGCAGCTGCTAAACTGCGCTTAGACCAGCATTTAAGGGTGACTGGACATATATTCAGAACTGATAGAGGCTGTCTTTAACAAGATTTATGCAAAGGACATTGGCAAAAATTCCAGTTTTAAAATGATTGACCATGAAATGATGCAAACACTTTATGATAATAGAATTTGGCTAATTGACATCTTGGCAGAGAAATAATCATACTTTTGACTTTGATGCTATTAATTTGACTTTAAACTTCTTCATTTCAAGCATGCTATGTAAGAGATACCCTGGGGGAAGTCAGTGGCCTACTGAACTCCTTTTGTCTGCATACGACAAGTGCGGCTGCTGAGAATTGCACCACAGCAGAGGTAATAAATTTTCAGAGGCTCTCCTCCTCCACAGACTCAGTCATCCACCTGCTCTGTGTCGACAGCTCATGCGGAGCTCTTTGTTCAGAGGAGAAGTGAGCCGAGTCGTGCAACACAGTCCAACAAGCAGGAGGGCGGGATGCAGAACATCTGTCTTTGGTGTCAGTGGCCCACTGCGATCTGTGGCTGTAGATGTCCCACTCATTTGCACAAATAAAAAGCAGAAACTAAATCCCAGAGATGGTGTTAGAGTGTGGGGCCCCGCTGCAGGCTCAATGCGGTAATCACTAAAACTCCTGAAGCCGACTCCAGATTTCATGCACACAACCTGTTAACACACTGCTGTTGCTGCTGTACAGCCCTGTCAGTTCTGGTGCTGCTGCTGTCCATGAGGAGAAAATAAACACATGGAGAGAATTTAAAAATATACAACAAATGGTCCAAGGTGCAAACTGCACAACATTTAAAAACACCTTGTTTTCTTCATTCCATACAAAATCATTTTGACCCACTGTGTCTGTTTAACTGTGTCTTTATTCTCGACTGAACCATTTCTTAAAGAAAGCACCTTTTGCTCAGTCTTTGTGTTTCCTAGATATAACTTTAGGTTTGGACAATAAATTGGTAACACTATAAATCGGGTATCATGTGTTCGATATCAATAGATAACCCATAATAGGTTTTAGCTGATCAACCTCTCATAACGAGCTAATGAACGTTGGCGGCATCAACTAGATCACTAGCCTACCAACAACCTGTTGAGTAACTTGTGCAGCAGTAGTTTCATGTTTCGCACCATGCCTCCAAACTGCTTAAAAATAAACAGCAATGGTGTGGAGTGAAACTGTAAATGAAACAGGAAAGGTCACGCAACCAGTTTGGCAGTATTCTGGATATTTAAAACAAAATACAAATCAATAATTATCAATAGACCATTATCAATAGTCTGGTTTGAAACACTTACATCGTTATACGTTTTTCAGCCATATTGTCCAGCCCTACTTTAGGTACAGCTATTGCTGCCACTAACTTTGTCTACTTGGTTTTTCTTTCTATGTAAAAGACTCCTGGCTCTGTGCTTTTCTGTTTAACTCCGTCCCATTTAACACTCCTTGTTATTTTCCGAGATCCTGGCTCGCTGTCTTTTTGTTTCGCTGAGTCCTATTCTTGGATAGTGTTATCAAAGGGACTTGTCATTATTTTCGTACAGATGAGGATAGAGTTCTTCTCTAGGTTCAAGTTTCCGTCTTTGTCAAAATCCTAATTAAGGAGTTACAATGCTAATGATCTAAGCCAGAAATGTTGGTACCCAGACCTTTGGTGAAGAACTGCATATGTCACCTCCTGTTAGGTCTTGAATAATTGATAGGAACTTCTCTTGCTTGGTTAGAACAGACTGTTTTGGTTAGGGTCTTTTCAGGCTCCACTTGTTTGGAAGTAGCACTATGTAAATACACAGAATTAAAACGGAATTGAATTTAAGCAATGCTGGATACTCCAACAAGCAATAATAAAATGAGGCACTACAGTAATAATGAATCAGTTTTGTAGTTTAGCCACTTGTCAGTTTGGTTTTTCCTTCCATCTATTAGAGCAAGACACATTCAATTATCAAGTTTGCCACTACAGTAAACACGCAGGCTATCATAGTCAAAAGAAGGATGTCCTCGCAGCACGGTAAGGATTATGGCCCCTGGACACAATTCTCAAAATCTAGAGCTATTAAATCTTATATAAACAGTTTTATTCATCATAGAAAGCAGTAAAATTTTAGAAATCCAAGTTGGCAGCAAACTCAAATCACTTACATGACACCTCACAGTACAGGACCCACGTATTTGAAATGTTTGCTGATCAATATTCAAATCTTCAGGGATAATATCCTGCACCAACGACAGTCAATAGCTATTAATTACCAGGTGCAGACACTTGATGCAGATCGATGTGGAACAACCATTTTGCAGCCTGTTGGGTAATTGTCTCCCAGATCTCATTAAAAGTCGGCCGGATTGGGAGAAATTAAGGAGGGGCAATGTGATGAAAGGAAAAGAGAAAACAGATGTGGGCACACAAAGTAGAGCAGAGAATCTGCATAAAATCAACTAACTCTGCACGCCAGGCAAAAACTGTGCATAACTTTGGGATTTTGGCAGTACTTCTCTCCTGGCTCCAACCTACTGGTTTTCTCTCGAGCTTCAGCGCAAAAGAAAAAAAAAAAAAAAAAAAAAGAACATCAGTTGCATCAGTAAATCAGTTTATTTAAAAGAATATGTTACAATTTATTTCAATAACTGACGCCTCTTTTTAAACTTTACATTTCAACATGTCAAAAGTTTTGCAGGTTGATCTCCATACCCAATTATCTCAATTTAACACTGCCGTAGCAAAATAAATAAAGTAACATTGTTTTGTCTACAGAACAAGGATGTAGAGAGTGCACACTTGAAGGTGTCAGACAATTGGCTATGTCAGACTTGGTTCAGTGAACAGACAAGAAGCCAACGAAATGTTTTCGGCCTTCAGGGCTGCACATTCAATCTTTCAATTGGAGGAGGCGCACTCTAAATTAAAGCCCCTGTACGAACCCACAGAGGTCTGCTTAAACTCATTAATCACCTAGAATGGCTTTTGTGAACAGTGCTATCACTATAACAAACAAACTTAAAAAAAGCCACTGATGTGAATTGTACAAATGCTTGTAGATAACCAAAACAATTCTTATGTCCTGATTAGCTGATGGAGTCGAGTTTGGGCAGATCATCAACTGTTTATTAGCATTTAACCTTATTTAGTGGATTGAGAATTAGTTTCAACAACATAATCATGAATGACAGAGCGGAAGTGGCAATACAAATTTAACCCCGATTGGTGATCAGTGACCTCTGTATTATTAATATGATCATCTTGATGACTGATTTAATCATATACAGCAACAAAAATGCATTGATCAGGCTTTTATTGGTCACTATAAATCTGACCATTTTTGATTTTTAATTATTATTTTAAAGGCTATAGCACATAAAATAGAAAATAATATGTGCTGCAGGTTATGTGGTAGAGGTAGTAGTTTTGAATCCAACAGAACATGAGGGAATAACAAGACAAAATTATCCCTATTCATTTATCGCAGCAAAAAGGTCTAAGCTGTTGGATGTTCATAAACTCCTAATGGTGGGACTCATATTTTCAGTATTTAACCTCCCAATCACTGATCAGAGTAGATCTGATCCCAATCTCGGGTCAACTGATTCATCTTTCTTCAGTGCTATGCAAAAATTAAATCAATTAATCATCTTTTCAGTTCAGTTCAATCAGTCAGGGTTTCTTGTAGTCCTCTAAAGTCTTTTTAATCAATAATTTTCCAGACTTTCTGAAGGTCATTCAATGTTTTTCTTTGGATTTTGGCTACTTTTTGTCATTGAGAGTTTAGCTCTTGTACCCAATCATTGTGCAAAAAGGAAATAAGTAGGACAAACAAAAGTCTTGGAAAAACAAGGCTCGAGAAAAAACAAACATGTACTAGAACGTCACAAAATAATGTTTTTTTTGTTGTTTAAATAGCACGGAAAAAAATATCAAAAGATGTTACACAGAACACGAAAGATGCATCCTACGTCGGTCAATCATTTAGTGAATAAAAAAAAAGACAAATACTGTCAATAAAGGTGTTTTCCAAACAAATCTATGAAAAAAAAATCCATAGCTCACTTTCTATTACCTGGTCAATCACTAAGGTAGCATCTGTTCATGAAACATCTATGTTTACTAGGACTATGATTAGAGATGCATTGATCAGAATATTTTGGTTGATCACCAGCTTTTGTAAAGTTTTGAGTTGCAGACATTCTGGATGATTAAGCACTTGTAATAACACTTAAGAACGGTGTACAAAATGTCTCTTTAGTATTCCTGCCATGAATTGTTATTAAGTATTTACAAAAGAAGCAAAGAGTTGGGGTTAGAGCAGTCAGTATAACTCAGGGTTTATATTTTTAAAACATGGACAAAATTACTATGGAATTGATCATTTCTATTGTTTTAAGCATCTCATATCAGCAGTTAGCATGTGTAGCATTACTAAAGCAGAAGTCTCCCTGTTTATTCCTTACAAAATGTTGATCTGGGAAGTTTCCAAAAGACAGCAAGCATTTCCAAATCCAATGTGTAACATTTAAGATAGAGGTAGACATCAAAGCAGAGTATCTTCATTATACTACTTTCAGCCTTCCTGTTATCCGTTTAAACTCTTACACTTTTCGTGCAGCCTGTAAAATCTAAACATTTCTCAACATATGAAACATGTAGCTAATTCGGTAACTTTTTCATTTGGTGATAATTTTCACACTTAAAGAGTAACCTGGTAGCGGCTGGATATGATGCACTTAATTCAAAAAAAGCTTAGATTGTTTAGCTTTTAACAGTCACCTGAGCAATCACACTGAAACCCATAAGATACATGTTACATGCTCCGTTCGATGCATCTTAATTTAAAATGTTTACATAATTCCAACAGCTGTCTAAGGTAGAGGTAAAAGACAGAGGCAATCAGTGTGAAGATTTCTGGTTGCACATACTTATTTTGGAAAAATCTGATATTCTGCAAAAAGGTATTGAGTCTGGTAATATAAATATTTGCTATACTTGTATTTCTTTTTCTATGGAGTAAACTACAAAAATTACATTCCACATATTTTGAGAGTGCTTTGGAACCCTGTATATGTTTCAATCTCTTATCTTTGGTATTCAATTAATTCAATCACAGAAGGAGGAACAATACTTTACACACTGTGAAATCAGTAGGCGTTTTATCTGAATTATTCTGAGGTGGAAATTAAGTTGCTTAACCAACTAATAAATATCTGAATGGTTGGACACAAGACTGAAAACTTACAAAAAGCAGCCAACTTTCAAAGAAAATCTCTTAGGGAGCACCGAAGAATTACAATATCTCTAAAAGACTTAAACAAAATCTGACTCATTGAAAGTACAATGTAAAGAAATAAGTGATGATGAAAGACTTGCACAAAACTAGTGTCAAATGACTGGAAGCTTTTCAAATAAGATGAACATGTCAGAAGGATTTTTAGTTGCAATTAAAGTCAATAAGATTAGATTAAAATACAACATAAACAGGCCGACATTAGACTGGGGAGACAAAACTTAATAACGAGCAAATACTATCAGTCTCTTACAGAGTTAAACAAAAAAAAAATTACATTCCAGTTTAGTTTTCAAGTTGATATCTGTACTGCAGGATCACGTTATTAGCTTTTATTTGACATTAAACTTCATATTTCCATTATTAGATTTCAGCAATAAGATCAGTTGCAAGAAAGCCTTAATTGATGGAGCCTATTTGCCTTCTTGTATAAAGATGAAAACATTTCCTTCTGATAAGAGACTGTCGCATAACTAAGCCTGAATTCTGCTGTGGATGGGTGGCTCACCAATTCGGCAAAGTACCGTCCACAGAGATCAACACTGTGGTGTGGAAAAGCCGCTTGAATTTCAAGCCTAATATAAATCCTGTGGGAGCGACCAGAGACAAAGTAACCACTGTGAACCAGAGGGCAGGAAAGAGCAGAAGGACCCCTGCTGCTTGTTCTAGGTAATGCACCCTGAATATAATTTTCTACAGTACCATACCCCTAAAACATATTGGCATGGATGGTTCTCCTAATACTGTAGGTACAGGGTCATCTAAATAAAACAGAGTCTCATCAGGACGTAACATGTATTTCAGTAATTCACTCATTACATGCAGAGTTATATCTTTAAAGCATTTATTTTAGTTAATTTTGATGATTATGGCTCAGAACTACTAAAAAACCCAAAATTCTGTTTCTCAAAACATTTTATTACGCTATAAGACAAATAAACAGGGAGTTTTTAAACAAAGAAATTTTATTTTATGTGTTACACTGATATTTCTGAAGAAGGTGCAGTTCACAGTGCATATCCAAGCATATTAGGAATATTGTGCGTAGTGAAACACGCGCACAAGCAACAGAAAAAAACAAACCGACTTCATCTGCTGCTTCACAAGCTAACACACATGTCAAGATAATGTCTTCCTTCCACTCAGTGATCCTATATGCTCGCACTGCATTAAAAGCATTAAATTCAACACTCAGAACAGCCAACGTCATCTATGACTCTGCAGGCCGTGATTTGAAATGTCTGATACAAAAACTTTCTGAAAAACAGAATTTAGAGTCTTCAAGCCACAGTCATTAGAATTAACGGAAATTATTTTTTTAATTGAAATACTTTCATGAAATAACTATTTCAAGATATTCTACTTTATTGAGAAGAACCTGCACACTAAGGTTTAAGTCATGGCTTTAACACCAGTTGGGGAATCAGTTTATAATTCAGTCAGTCAAAATGTCACATCCAGCCTAAGCTTATTCCAGTATTGAACCATGTGTAATGTCTGAGGTTTCAATCTGCACATCTTGAAGCTTTATGAATACAGTTTGATAAAGTGCAACATTAGTGTAAATCCAAGTTCCAGCTCCATGTGCATCCCCAAAAATAAAACTAACAAATGCATTTGTTTTACCTGCTACATTCAGGCTTTTTGATTCTTTCTAGAGGCAAATTCAGAGCAAAATTTGTGAAAATTGTCAACATGTAACCCGATTTAACTGTAAGTTACATCCCAGGATCTTTGACTCTTCTCCACCAGATGTGGATATCATGCCCCCACAACGGATAAGAATAGCAATTTTTTCTTGTCTTTGCTCCTTTCTCTGAATGCTTTCAGTTGTCCTTGTTTTTGCACCGATTATTCACTTCAATAGTTTTTCTTCAGCTCCAAAAAAACAACAAAAAAAAAGTTTAAATCATCCTGCTTACAATCCACTTCTGACCAGGAAGAACACCTTGCATGAATCCTTCACTTTAGGTCTGCCAAAGCTTTAGTTTAACACATGTTCATAAAGTTCTGGCTCATGAGTCATGTAGTTTCTTTTTTTTTTTTAATGCTTGTGTTTTCATGTTTTTCAGCAGATGGTTGTTGGTTAACATGTAGGGGGCAGCGTCCTGTGTTGTAGTTAATGGAGTGTAAATGATGACCATGTAAGTTCTTGGCTGAGTGAGACTGGGTCAGGGTAAACACTCAGCTGAGTCGGTGACAATGTTCTCCCCCTACGTGCCCCCATCTCTTCTGTGCCTCAACAGTTGGAAAATATTCTGCAACACAAACGTGGGTCAGGGCCGAGTCTTGCCAGTTTGTACAATACAAAAATGCTTGTTGATTCAAAGCCTTACCTTTCCACACATACCATCTTTACTGCAGTTCTTGTTGTCCTTGTCTGTGGCCTCCTCTTCCACCTGGAAGCACATGGGCGAGATATGAATAAAAGGACACTAGAGCAAAGTCTGTAACCGAGGTAGTTACAAGTGGACTGTGGTTACCTCTTTCCTCCACTTCAGCTCACAGAAGACTCTCTCGAAGCACTCATGCATGTAGTTAAACTGAACATCCGTGGAGAGAGAAACAGATTCATGTGGAGGAGGCTTCAAATGTTTTTGTAACATTTAAACAAACAATTACTTATGTTCTTGGAATTTTATGACATAGATCAACTCAAAATGTTACCTGATTGCACGGTAGAAAGACATTTGGTTTTCAAACTTTTCAAAGAGTGTAGTACAGATTTGCATTCAGTTATGAAACCACATTTCATTGCAATTATTGTTGAAAGTCTTTTGCAGTATGTCTGTTTGTTTTTAACACTTACAAACTGAAACTTGGGACAATTCCTCTTTGCCAAATAGTGCAAGTTACGTCTGATCAGATGTAATGTCTATGAAAAGCAACTAGTAAGCCTTGCTGCAGTCTTAATTGTATATTGGTTTGAACTTTGACTGGGCCATTCCAACACATGAATATTAATTTAAAACATAAACTGTGGTTTGGGGCTTTATGTTTAGGGTCATTGTTCTGCAGGACGGTGAAGCTCTGAGTCTTCCATCGGATTTTCTTCCAAGATTTCCATGTACTTAGCTCAATCTGTCAACTCTGTCCAGCCTTAATCATTTAAAAAAGGTATCTCAGCAACAAGGACATTTAAAAAACAAGCTTTCCAAAACTTACATAAGGAGTAAAAATCTTCACCCAGCGCGGCTTCTTCTCTCCCCGTGCATATTCAAAACAGAAAGCCATGCCCTCTTCGTCTGTGTCCCATCTCTGCATCTCCCCCCATTCGAAAGCAATCACCTGGCTCTGTAGCGACAAAGAGTCTTTATTTTGCTCGCCTTCAACACACAATAACACAATAAATACACAGAAATAACGGAACGTGAACTAAGAAGCAGCTGCACTTACCTCCAGAGTACCTTCTTCTGTACAGGCGTGCAGCTTAAAGTTATGTATACTGATGGCTGTGATCACATGGCCTTTACGTCGGGAGTCACAGGAACAATGAGGGAATACGATCTCATTGTAGCCCTCACAGCTCCGTAACAAACTCAAGTACTGAGAAGAAATACACAGCAAACAGAAGTAGTGAGATGGATAACATTTACAGACCTCGTTAAGTACAAATGCCTGCAAGTGATTTTTATTTTTAAATTTCAGTGGAGACACAACGTTTTTAATCTGCTTAAACTTTTAGATGGGATGACAATAACCATATTTTTCCTGCAGATACACTAGCAGAAATAGAAGAGATTTAAACTCCACTCTACCAAGTCTTGCCCGATCACAAAACAGAACTACTGAAGGCCCATAGATTTGCAGCAGAAGTCTTCTGATGCAGTTTCACCTCTGCAGAGCGTGACAGAGAACGGCAATCAGGAGAATAATGAAGCGAAACTGAGAAGTAAAACATTTTCTCGTTGTTTCACAACAGTTACATTCTCAAGCACAAATCAGAGAGTTCACACCTCAGCAAAATCCTACAGGGAGATGCCAGTTTCTGTGTGAAAATGGTTGAAGTTAATTCTCCTCTTCCAACTTTGGGCTCACTGCTGTGTCTCAGCCCTGCAGATCAGACTCATACCTGCTAAATCTCTGCAAGCACTGGGCCATGAACAAACATACAGCTGAAGAACTTTTTAAATTCCTTAAATTACTGCCCTTACTTTCAGCTCCCAGTTACAGTAAGTCAACACATATTATTACTGGGGCAATTTTGTCTGGAACTTGTTCAAGACATTTTTAACACAATAACACCAGGGATGTTTTGCCGAAAGTGCAAATAGATAGGGTAGCCTGAGGTTTTTAAAGTTGCTCTTCACACATGTCCGTCACAGGAGGACATTTTCAGCAGAAATGAGCTCTCACTTCTAGAGATGTGAATGAGAAAGTCCCAGACTACCCGTCTCCAGAGTACAAGAGGCAGAATGAACCTAGTTAAGCCGTGTTGTTAATACCGCCTACTTCTGAAAATGTTCAGGGAGTGAAATACAACATAGAGTAAGAAGAGAATGAAAAAAAAAGTATGAATAACACTGAGTGAATAATAATGGCTGTGATGGGTGCAGTTTGAGCTCCTGCAACCTTTATTAGGTGAACATGGTTTTAATGTCGCTCACAGCACAGCATTTTCATTAGCCACTTTTTGACATCACAGCTACATTTGGTACAGATGACCACAGTATCCCCATAAACACACTGTGCATTAGAGGCACTGTACTGGAATGGTGTAGGTCTTATTTTTCTGACCGCAGATTTTCTGTAGCCCTTTGTAAATCTCGTCTTCTTCAGTACCTGTCTGATCGGTTATATTTTCTGTTTCTTCTTATTCTAATTTTGGGAAACAGATTAGTTCAGTAGCAAAGAAGTAATAGCGAGCCTTTTTTATAAGCTTTGAGGAATGTTGAAATAGTGATCCGTCTTTTGATGGTTGCATCAAAAATCAATTAATATCATGAAGCGGTTTTCTTTTTTGTCAGTCACAAATTTCAAAAACTGAAATACATTTTATTATTGACACAGAATTATACATTTCAGGTGGTCATTTTTTATAAGTGTTGATGATTATGGCTTACAATTAGTGAAAGCACAAAATTCAGTTTCCCTAAAGAATTAGAATATTACACAAGATAAATAAAAAAAGACATTTCATAAAAAGTGTTGTGGTCTACACAATCATAAGAAAGATTGATGACCTGACAGTTCTTCAGCAAAAAGTCATTGAACCTGAACACAGGACTGATCCAGACAAAATTGATAATAAATAAATACATAAAAAATGTGGTAGTGAAAGGTGCTGTTATCTTCTCCAGATCACTTAGAACTAATTGTCATGCTCCTTCATTTTTCTAAAGCTGCAGACAAATATAAATCAGTGATAAGAGCTTTTGCAACTGTGGCACAAACTACCTCTCCATATTGGAGAGATTTCAACTCTTGCTGTTTTTAAATCTCATTTTATAACATATCAATCAATCAATCAATCAAATTTTATTTGTATAGCACATTTCAGCAGCAAGGCATTTCAAAATACATATCTGTATTTATTGGCTTTTAATTCAGCAGGAGAGAAGAAAATGTCTATTTTTATTGTATTTTTTCAAGCTACTTAAATCTTGTAGAGTTGTTATATCTTGTTAACCTTTACATATATTTTGTCTTTCATAATTTATTGTACAGCACGTGTTTTTAAATGTGCTTCCATCTTTTTTAGTTCTCACACATGTTCACATTCAACCATTTTTGTTTAAAAAAAGTATACTGCTTTTCCTGACACTATGTGAAGGTGACAGGAAATGTCCTCATGAATGTTTTAAGAAAATTATGTAGAGACTTTGTTTTACATGCTAAATACTACCAGGAGTATCTAGAGTGTTTAAAAGTACTTCAGAACTAATGAACATGGGTAATATGGTGCAAGGGGAGCTGATGGTGAGTGTTATGCAGCATTTTTACAGTTTCTACTTTATCAGATAATAAACAAGCTACCTACATAATCCAAATCTCTCAATGTAGAGAGACTCAACATTGAACTGTGATCAGTAATTATATTGAGATGTTTTGTGCAGTACTAACCATGGACATCTTCTTCTGCTCTGCCAGTTTTTGGAGCTGATAAGACTTCTGCTCAACTTTAATGAAGCCTTTCTTCACATCATCAGCTGCCTGCAAAAGGGTCACACGCATGGTAATATTTAACAAAAACCCCCCAGAAAAAATACACGTTATGCAAATATGTACCGACCTGGTGAAAGAAGTAGCTGACAGCAAGTTGGTTGTCATTGAGCAAGATCTCTTCTTCTGTGGTGAAGAGCCACTTTCGCAAAGTGAGGCAGGTTCCTGGGATGGCTGAGGTATAGTTCTGTACATAAAGTTTGTGGGGGAACTCGTTGGGGGCCAGTTTACGCACTGAGGAATAAGGTCCGATGACAGAAAGAGGAAGAAACAAAGCCTGTTACTACAATGCAACAAAACCTGATTTTGATTAGAACTGTTGGAACACAGCAAATCAAGAGTAGATACTGCTGGTGGTGGTGACAGATGTGAAATAAGAACAAGGGTATGTTTACCACTGTGTTGCATCATCTGTTCTTTTAATGAAGCTGCTTTTGAAGCTCATGGGAGTATTTGCTGGCATTTGACATATGAAATGTTTTTATTTTGTTTGTGTTTTGCTTGATTTAAGATTACAGTTGCTCATTTTTGTCATGGTTTTTGAGGAAAATATCTCCAGTTATTCAAAGATTTAAACAAAACTACATAGCTTTTATTATTAATAAATAACTTTAAAATCAAATATCTTGCATTCTCCATCACTCAAGTTCTCCTCAATTTGAAAGTACTAGTACAATAGGATTAATTAAACACAATGAATAACTAAATGTTCACTATTAAATTACTATAGGCATTTCTAGAGGAGTCGGGTTTTAAATTACCATGCAAAAACTGTCTGCTGCTGACATGTTGTTCTCTTTTTAAAAAGAAACATGTTTGGATGAAAATAGTGAGACAGCAATAATGATTAAATCAATACCTCCTAATTACAATTTCCTAAAGGAGAGCAGAAAACATAAGGGCAATGGAGCTGCTAAATTATTTTCTCATTCACTAAACTGTAACAAGGTTTTTCTGGGAAAATTTGACTCTTGAATATTTGAGAATCAAGGTAAAAGTCCATAAGCGAGCTCTGACTCTACCGTTGTATTAAAACTCCACAATATGTGGTCAACTTTTACACTGATTTCAGCCACCTTCAATCTGTGAAAACTCACCACTTACGTTTCGAGTTTTGTGCCACGTAAATGGCAAAGACCTCAAGTGAAGGTATACTAAAAAATCTACAAAGAGTAGATTTTTTAGTAGCAACATCTGGTGGTTGATCACATTTTGGTGCAGCGGAAAAACGTTTTTTCAATGCATGCCTCATTAAGCACTGAAGCATGCATAGTTTCATGTTTTTAATTGTGCAAAGTACTTTTAACTGCCTTTTTGCTGAAATGTGCTATACAAATCAACTGGATTGGACATAAATCACTATTTGACATAAAAAAAAAGATTGCATTCTGTGTGCCTGACAGCAACAAGTCTGAACTACATATTAAATTAAACGAAATACTGCAGATTTCTTTGCAGAAATAGACATCACATAACCATGCTGAGTACATGTTTTAGAGTTGCAGGAATATGCGTCTACTGTTTAGTACAATTTTAGTCAATTACTTTTCCATTCCGAAACCCCGTGAAATCTGACTCATTTAAAGCAGTTGTGGAAGTGAAACCAGCCAGAGTGACTCTCCTTTTAAAGAGGGAGTTTTTCTCCTTTAAAATAAGCAGAAGTGGAAAAATTGCAATGGCCATTTTAATTAAAAGCCAACATGCCACTGTCAGGAAAGAAAGGCGCAACTGCAGTTTGTTTGAGTCCTTACTCACCGAAGGTATGGTTGATGACCTCAAACAGAGCAAAGTAGCTAGCAGTTATACTGTCTATGCCAAGCTTCATGACCACGGCCTGGAAAGGGAAAAGCAGATGGAAAGGGAGTGTAACAAGGAACAAGAACACATTGGTGAACGCATGTGTGTGTTTACCTGATAAACCTGGTCTGTAGTGGAGTTTTTACGAACTCTAACAGTGAGGGTAGTATTATCTGGCATGGCTATTCTCAACTCCACGTCTGAAACACCGTTATAGTTCTAGGTTGCAAGAAGGAGACAGAGACTGTCACAAACAGGAGCAGCAAATATTTGTTGGAACCCAAGTTTTAACTTGCTTTATTCTTTTTACCTCGTCCGATTCAGACAAGAACTCCTGCATGATGTCGCTTTCTCCAATTACCCGTACTGAACAGACTGCAGAAGGACACAAACATCAAGAGTTAGGTTCTGTGTGAAAGTAAAGCATAATAGCACACTTTGATATACAGTACACAGTGTCTCTGCTAAGCTTTCCCACACTATGTTCTCAGGCTTGTTTAAGGAGGACAAAAAAAAGTTAGATTTGCCCCGCAGGACTTTTGGCAGATGGAAGATGAGTAACCAAGTAAGTAGTCATTATAAAAATATGTGACTCTGCCCGACATAAAAGAAAATTTCTAACCACAAGACATTAAATTCCCGACTGCTTTACAGCTGTGTGGAGGTGAGAATAAAACTTTTCTGGGTGCAGAAAACACTGCAGAACTTGAGCTGTCCTTCACCTTTTTCGAGGTATTCCTCCAGGCCTCGGCGCCGTGCATCTAGCTGCTGCTCAGAGAGTGAAAAAGGCCACTTCCCAGGAAGTTTGGGGAACGTAAAGTTGGCAAATTCCCTCTTAAGGTTTTGGTGTAAAATCACAAACTCCCGATAACGCTTGGAGCACAGCTGCCTACCAGCCATGTACACATTATATACCTGGAAAGGACAGGGAACCAAAAACAGGACATGTTAGCTTTCTAAAACATAAATTCTTAAAACTTTAGCTATTGAGAACTGATAATGATTTTTAAGGTTTGATTTCATTTCTTTATCTATAATTCCTTTATTCTAGTTACCAATTTACTTTTAATCCATCATTAGAACGTGTGCAGTTCCTTGCAAAGGTAGACATGACCCTTTAACTTTTTCACCTTTTGCTGTACAGGGCACACACTGCACAGCTTGGAAGAGTGAAATTATGAGTTTAATCACAAGCAGCACCAGGAACGAACACATTAACTTTTGGAGCGGCATGACAGTGATCTCACAAGCAGCGCCAGGAACGAACACGTTAACTTTTGGA
Source organism: Xiphophorus hellerii (assembly GCF_003331165.1). Classification (NCBI taxonomy): domain Eukaryota; kingdom Metazoa; phylum Chordata; class Actinopteri; order Cyprinodontiformes; family Poeciliidae; genus Xiphophorus; species Xiphophorus hellerii. The sequence continues at coordinate 15,414,402 of NC_045674.1, forward strand.
GCGGCATGACCGTGATCTCACAGACCTGCCAGCAGAACGTCTCTCTGAAGAACGGGCAGCACTGAAGAAGAGAGAAGCGGTGCAGCTCTGGTCAGCGTTCTGAGTTTCAGAATTGCAGGCGACGGTTCAAAACACCAGAACTACATAAAATGTTATATAGTTTGATGTGATGTGCATTTTATTTTTTGTATGGGATTGTTTTTTGTTATTTTTAGTAAAGTTTATGAGTTGATATTGGTTTATATCTACTGACTGTATTACCTAAATTCAAAAATGTTGCACGTTTAGAAAAATAAAGTATTGGAATATAGATATATTTATATGTACGGCAAAATAATCAGCTGATCAAATTTTTTTTTCATTATGTTTGGGCCAGTAATTAAATCCTATAAGACAAAATGAAATATCTGGGTTTGAGTCCATCAAAGCCAGAAAATCTAGGTACAAAGGTCAAATCCAGATGGTGACCTTTTTAGGACAGGCAGTGTTTTTTGGGGGATTTTATGTGATAAAGAGAAACCATTAATAAAAGTCTAGAAATTGTGGCCTGAGTATGTATTCCCCCTATCGATACTTTGCATAACCACCATTTGTCTCTCCCAGCTTTCCACATAGAGATGGATAGTTTTGCTTGTTCTTCCTTGTAAAATACTTCCAATGTAATCTGACTAATTCAAGAGTATAAATAAACATCAGTTTTCAAGTCTTACGGTAAATTAACTGGATTTTGATCTTGTTTTGTGCCATTTTCACTAATTACTATATTTTAATGTAAATGATTCCCTAAATCTTTAGCTGCATGTTTAGATTTTCCACTTATCCATGAAGGCTAGATGAGACCGAGGGGCATTAATTTGTTTGCGAGGCTCTGCACCTACCACAAACTTTTCACTATTGAGTTCAGTGTGTTTGTAGCTCGGAATGGAGATCGGGACGGCCTGCTTGTCAGAGTAGTCATAACAGGACAGGGCCGACACGTCGTCACCAGGATCCAGGCAGTCGGCTTCCTGCGGTGGGACGGACAGAACTGCCAGCACCAGCTCCTTCTCGCCAGCCCGGATCAGGTCCACCACCTGCTTGTGTGTGGCTCCCTCTACATTTACACCATTGCTGTAGGGAGAAGAAAGGCATGTTGTCATTGGGGAACTGGTGCTGTTGTGAGTTGCTGCATCTTTCTAAAGATCCAAAGAGACACGCAAAATCAAGCTCAAAGCAGTAGTTTCAGTTTCTCACTATCTGAGCCGACACACATCACAAGCGGCAAGTGAACCACAAAATAAGTCCAGAATTAATAGTAGAATGAATGATAATAAAGTAAACAGAAGAAAGTTTCTCATTTTGATATAAAAACATTGTTATTCTCTTCAGTAAGTCTTTGTTGTTTGCATTTAGTAAGTAGTAACTGCCTGTACCTGCTGTGAGTACAGCTGAACAGGAGCAACATTGGGTGTGCACACTTTGGCAGTAATGTGTAAGAGGAGAAGCAGTTCTAATGACAGAGCTGCAGCAGCTTCTCCTATAGTTAGGTTGACTGAGAGCAGCCACAGTGTCTCCTCTACAAGGTCTCAGCATCACCTACGGTTATTTCTGACACTTTTAAAACCGAGTCCAAGTTTTACAGACAGCCTGACAGTGAAGACGTCCTGAGAAACATTCACTGTATTTATTCAGCACTTTAAAAAATATCTTTGTACAAAAGGTTGAGGTAATCTGAGCCATAACTTGCATAAATTAGCAAAACATATGTACTGAGCACTTTTTCCTTGTTTACAGCAGCAACTACTACTCCTGTAAAACTGATGAGCAAAATATTATCTCATTTATTACTTATTTAACCAGGGTTTCTACAAATTTCAGCATGTTAAATGTAAGACTTTAAAATATAATTAAAATTTAAATATAAGACCAATTAAATTACAAAAACAGAACTAAATATCTAACACCAACTCAGCCCTACGTTGTTCTCTTTAAAATTTTTATTGTAAACTTTATGACAGTTGTTTTGGTTACTAGCTGGCATGAGGAAGTCAAATATAACTTTGGAAACTTAAACTGGTGGGGGTTTTCTAGTTCCTGCATGTGACTCCTGTAATACATAGGTTATTGTAGTTCAATGCATTTTTGGAAGGCATTGAACCCAAATTTGAGCCAGCAAGTCAGTTTCAAAACCAGACTTTCTAAAGCTGAATGTCTAGGAATAAACTACTTTAATCTCTTGTTTCCCTCCATCGTGGAGTTTGCAGGTTTCTCACTGCATGATGACACTACCTTGGATATAATCATATACCACAGAAAAATTTGCCTTCAAGAACAAAAAGTTGATGGAAGAAGAAATGAATGAATATGTAAATTTATTAAATCTTTCCATATTTAAGACTACGGCGTAAAACTGAGATAATTAAATTTAACACTATTTAATTATTAGTCGTTGCTTAACGACTCCATCTTCATGAAATCAAGTTATTTCAAGTTAAAAACTATACTTCACATATTACATAAGATCAGGAATTAATGTTAATTGGTGAGATTGGAATTGGCTTTTTTATTATTTTATTGTCTGATTGATTATCAGCAGATGAAAATGTTTTTTTCCCTTTAATTAAATTAATCAAAAATTAAAACTAATTTTTTATCTCTAATCACATAAACCAGTAATGTTTACTTTGATGTACTTTATCAGAGTTTAATAATCCTAAAGATAAAGGTTTTTTCAACAACCTCTAGCAAGTCGGTCAATGTTGTAATTGACATGTGACACATCAGAGAAAACCGGAAATCAATTTGTGAATCACGTGACTGGTGCAGCTCTAATTCTTTAGGCAATGATAAATAAAACTTTATGATGATGTGATACATTTAATATTGTACTTTTATTACAAAATATTTCCAGAGATCTTTAAATGTTTTACCTCATCGTCATGACAACTGCTAATGTTCTGAAAGCAGGAAAAAACATGAATTTCCAAATTTTCAGATAATATGCGACAGATAAGTTGCATATTATCACATTGTGTTACTGAAGATAAAATAGAAATAAAAACAGCTGCCAGGCTTGATGTTCTCTGTGATAGGACTTTGACAGGGAAGAGGACATTTTTTTAAAGAAAGTTGTAGATTAGGAGAGAAGTATAAATACTTAACTGTCAGGAAACTTAATGACAGCTACACACAGAAATATAATGGAGTAATGCTCCTCTAACAGCCCTAAAACACATAGAAAGCTTCGACTACATAAGCTGGATAAGATAAAATATGTATGGGAATGAGTAAGCAGAAGAGTAATAGGACTGAACCATATGCAAACATCTTCCAGGTGTGCTGGGAGCAGTCTCCAGCAACACAAAAATGCAGACTGAGCATTTTGGCATTGCTTCCTTTACTGCAGCTCTATGATGATATAATAAGCATCAGTGTGGCCTTTGCACTCACACTGTCAGCACTTTTGATAGTGATGGAACAAGCTGTAAAACACACTTTATATGTGTCTCAACTTCCTTAGTTTTGATTTAATGAATAAATATGTTATTTATTAATTTGAGAAATGAAATGCATGAATATAACCAATCAAAAAGTAACAGGATCACAAAAAGAGTACAAGGAATATGATTGAAGCCCTTAGTGTAGCTTAGAGTGTTTCGCCTGCAAAGTAAATCCATTAACAATTTCAGTAATAAACACTAAAAATAATCATACAGTAAGATTTTTAAGAAATATCTGTATCAGTTATTGTGTAAAAAAAATCTTCAAAGGAAATAGTTCTATACAAATGTGCACATAACTTAGCATAAAGAGTTAAAGTAACAATAATTTCCTGATGATCTGCAAGCAAGCTTGGCGCACACACTGTTTTGACAGGGAGGTTATACACTGTACAGGAGCTAACTTTAAATCAAGGAGTGGAAGCTATATAAGCTTGAGGGTATAGTGAGGGAGAATAATCAATAAGAAGCAATCAAATGCTGATGTTGACCTAAGTAACAGGCACACAGATGAGTTAGAAGGGTATGCCAGATTGTCTAATGGCAAATCAGACCGCATGCTTGCACACAGCAATAATGGGGTCAACCAACTGCCAGGTTACCGCAGGCCACCCTTTCACAAAGCAGCGTGCAAAAAAAAGAAATAACCAATCAGACTGAGCATTTTTGAGAGGCAAGCCTATCACAGCTGAACCTGCATCGCTTTATACCACACACAGAAACACTGAAGAGGCTTAGCTGATGCTGAGCTCTAGGATGTGTGCTCTTCTCCATAGCAACAGAGTCTAACATCAGCATGCATACAGGCCATTGAGGATGGTGACTTCTATCCAAAAAGTAGCAGAAACCTCACTGCTCTAAACTAAAAACAGGAACATGTGGTCAATGTAGCCAATACTGCAACAGTGCTGGTACTTAATATTGTTATAATTTTAGAATTAACTGGGAATTGCTTTACATTTCACATGTAGAAGGGACGATTCAAGGAATATCTGTCTGACATCAGTGTGAGAGGAATTTCTAATGATTTCTGACGCACACAAACACTCCTTTCATTGGGATATTTCTGCATTCAAGATCAGCCAGGTCGGTGGTAATCCCCTGCCAAAGGGCAGGGGAAAAGTCTTAAATAGAAAGTGCATTTTGCCCTAATAACAGTGCAAGCCAATTACAGTTCAAAACATTTTTCACTTACGTAGAAACATTTTCCCACTTACACTTCCAGGATCCTATCCCCCTTTGAGATACCGGCTCTGTCTGCAGCTCCCCCGGGGAGGACAGCACTCACATGCTGCAGAGGAGCGTACAGCTCCCCGTTAATGCTCCGCAGCTGTCCGCCTTCGCTTACTTGCCCCCGAACGTTGAAGCCGTAGCCCGAGTCAGACTTCACTATCCGCACCAGCCTGGGGCCTGAAGTAACGGTGGTTGGCGTCTGCCAGCTGCCGCCGGTGTCTGGCGTAACGCTGCCGCTACCGGAGCCGTTACGGGAGGAAGGGCGAGGCAACGGAGGGACCGAGGAGCAAACTCCTTGTCCCTTTACGTCCGCCATCTTTCTACACTGTTTGTATCATTCAGTCTAATTCCCCGAACGTTAAATTTCCTACAAACATTAGCTGTAGTAGCCTGGCTAATCAGCTTGGCTAGCTAAATGACTGGTACACGCCGGAAAAAGACGAGTAATGCCGATGATTGCCGAAACCAAAGACTGGGGAGCATTCCATTTCTAACTCCTCTGTTTATCCCTGAGCTCGACTAAACAATAATTGCTTCCTGGAACTCATTTAAACGTTAGATTAAACCATAATGCTAACTAGAATTTAGGAAATATTTGAAGAAGGATTCAACGATTTTTTTTTATTGTCATACCATCTTGAGAGTTTGTGGTACGAAATTTGTACTCAGGTCCCAGATAGAGAAATCCACTACACTAAAAAATTAAATAGATAAATAATAAAATAAAGTAAACAAATGAACAATAAAGTAATTTAAGTGATATATATGTAGTTATGTGTTCATGTGTAAATAAGCTATGGTGTGAAGTTGCATTTGGTGCAGCTTGAGTTCAGCAGTCTGATGGCTGAGGGAAGGAAACTGTTCCTCAGCCTGGTGGTTTTGCTCTGGATGCCCCTCAGCCTCCTGCCTGAGGGGAGCGGCTAGAAAAGTCTGTGTGCAGGATGGGTGGAGTCTTTCATGATGAGGAGCATCCTCCTGGTGCTGTGTAGAGGTCCGAGGTGGTGGAAAGGTTGCACCCCACACACAGTCCTCTCTGTGGGGACTGTGAGTCTTAACCACCCTCTGCAGAGCTGTCCTCTCAGCAGCAGTGCAGCTGTTGTGCCACACAGTGATCTGTTTCAACAAATTTCTTTAATTAGATTAATAAATGCATTATTTATCAAATAAGTCAATATTATTGGATTAAAAGGAAGATTTCCAACAGTCAAAACAGATAGGTTTGACAAAAATGTGTATAAGACACAAAACACTTTCTGTATGAGCTTGGATAGTTTTTCACTCGTTTTGATTGCTTAACATTTTTGTGTGCAAATTATTGAGTTTGGGTTGAAACTACCCAAACTTAAAACAAACAATTTAACATGTTTATAAACTTAATCCTGCAATTGTAACTTCAAGATAAAGACGTAAGCAACTAGATACTTTTTTTACTCTTCTAAGCATAAGTTAATCCATCTACAAGTGACATACAAATCATGACAAGTTACAATTAGATATATCAAATTCTCACAATTTTGTTAATGTACAAAATAAATCTAGATCTTTGCAGTCAACCATTTTCAGCATTTTGACATACAAATACAGTGCATGTATTGTAATCCAGTCACAAGGGGGCAGCATTGTAGAAGATTGTTTTTCAGTGGAAATTTGAAGTAGCGCTTCTAACTAAGGGCATTATTATTTTGGGAAATCAAAACCAAAAATCAGATATTGCATAGCAAGGGAGTAAAACTGATCGGACCTGAAGAAATTCAGAGAGGAACAACAATAATGTAATAGAAAATGTATCATATTATGCTGAACAGAGAATCTTTGACCACAAATTACCACATATTGTTTTTCTGCTAGCATGTTTATTAATAGCATGGTACCTGTAATAAAAAGTTGACAAATTTCCATCAAATTTAAAAATATGGCAATAACATTTTTTATTTTTTTATTTTTTTTACAATATTTGCAACATTGCTTGATTTTCTGCAAGCTAATTGTTTTTCTGCCGAGGTGGATGACATTGTCATTGTCATCAATGGAAGAACTAATAAATTTGATGCCTGTTCTAAATACTTACCAGAAACCCAGTGGATAAATTAACCCCATAATAGTTTGCTCTTTTTTGCAAACTCTTAGAGACTGCAAAACATTTCAGACAAAAATGGGCATTCACCTTCCATCAGGAAATTACCCAAACCAAGCAACAACATAGTAGTTTAGATAAAATGTATCAGAATAGGTCAATTGATGTCCAAAACTAGATCCAATTGGGAATCTGTGGCAAGACAGCAAAAATCTGGAACTGACGTTTTCAGATGCTGTCCATAACACACTAGGAAAATATTTTGACTCAAAGAGTGGAAATATTTTGAAAATGTTTAGACTCATTACTTTGCAGTCATGTTATTTCACGGAACTTTCTACATTTGGATATTCCACAACAACAAAGTGTGATTCTGGTTTATTCCTCCTCCCCTCCCCCCAAGTGTCAGTGTGCTCTGCCTGTAACAAGAAGAGAACACTTTCTGAAGCAATCAGAAATCGAGATTTCTGATTGCTTCTGATTGGATCTCTGACCAATTAAATTTTTTCTTACTACTTGTTTCAGTCAACTGCATAATTCTGGTTTATAAAATTAATTTATAAACAAAAAAGGTTAAAAAACAATCAATACTTAGTATAGTGCATTAATGTGTGCATGAATGGGTGAATGACTGAATGTAGAGTGAAATGCTTTCGGGTCTTCTGGACTTGAAGCTCAGTACAGGCCATTTAATAGTGACATATAATTCACAGACGTCAAACTACAGGGTCCAGATCCTGGAACTTTCACAAGTCTTAGCTCCAACACACCTGAATCAAGTGTTTCATTAGCAGGACTCTGTGGAACTTCACAGTAGAGTTTGACACATTTACTTTTTTTTCTCTTGTGGTCTTTAATGTTATGTTAAAAAGTAATCACTGGCTTTAATCCGCTTGAGCTGCTTGCAATATAAATATGTTTTAGAAGGAAGCAGGTTAAAGCTTTTCCGAAAGTTTGACACTTTGATCTTTAATCATTTGATTAAAGATTTTGGCTTTAATCTAATGATTAAAAATCCATCCAAGGATGGAAAAAAGGGTGGAAAAAAATCCATCCTTTATCTAACATGCTTATTCCAGGGATGCTAGTGCCTATCTCCAGCGGTCAACTGGCGAGAGCAGGAGTACACCCTGAGCAGGTCGCCAGTCGATCGCAGTCAAAAAATCCAAAACACAAATATTTGAATTTAATAAATTATTTCTACCCAAAAATAATATCATGCTGCAACACAAACTATAAGCAGGAAGTGTTTCCTCCGTTTTCCCAGTTGTACTATTTAGTACAGAAAAGATTTTATGTGCTGAAAAATGTTCACCAGGGGGCAGCATTGAAGAAGCTGCATGGAAAATCTGAGCGTCTTAAATGTTTTAGTTCCCAACTCACATCTGGAAATACTTTTTAAAACTGTCCTAATTTGAGGAAGGTTTACAAAAAGAATAAATAAAATAAAAGCTTGTAGGCCTACCATTCCATTTTTAAGTTTAGGTCCAGAGAGTCTAATGTTCTTAAAAAAAAGAAAACACACCCTTGCCCCAAACAAAGCTCATTTCAGAACATTTGTAGCTTTGTATTATGAAACAAAACTAGAATACTTTCCATTTAGATACAAGATCTCTGATTTTCATGTGTAGAATTGTCCAAGTAACCAGTCTTGGCTTTTTACATTGGTCAGCATTTTTCTCAGCTATCGGCTGCAAATCTCCTTTTACTTTTCGACAATCAGTTGAGATGTGACTAGTTTAAAATTGAGTCATGTGAGGTTCAAACTTAAAATCTGAAGAAAGCATTTGTGGCAAATCATAGGATACAAATTATCCAGCCATAGCAATATTTTTCTCTCCAGTGCCTTCGCCTTTTAACAATTCTGTCTTGTGGTCCCCACCTGGTTCTGCCATCCTGGGCAAAAAACCACATTGCCCATTTGTCTTGAGAGATTTATAATTTCTAGCAACATTTCCAAAAATTCTTGATTTCATGTGTAGCCAGTTCAGAGCCCAATTCTCTGAAGTCAGAACACAGTTGTGTTCCAGAGGTTTAGAAAAGGAAGTCATATGCTGCCATTTCCTCTTGTCCCAGGTATATAAACAGAAACTTGTTAGTTAAGGTTTGAAGTTGTTTTATGAGAATGAGGCATTTCAGGCTCATTCCCATTTCTGAAATGTTAGGTTTTATCATTTCTACTTGGTTCAAAAATGGACAAGACATTTAGGTGTGAAAAAGGCTTTATTTTCCTTGTTTTAACACATTTGACATCACATTCACTTTAATTTGCTCAAGCGTTTTCTGTTTTTTTTAAACCACAGACAGTGTGATTGGACAAGTAGATTTCATTAATTATTGAAGAGCATAGCAAGGGTGGCAACAAAAACAATGTATTCATTGAAATCAACCACACCGTCACCATCCTCATCCAGCATCTTGAAAAATTTGTCCACTTCTTCCTGTTTGTCACCCTGTGGGAAGAAAAACTGATTTTAGAGAAACCTGAAGAATTCACAGCCTTTCCTGAAAAGCAATGTGTACTTTACTTACTCCTACTCCAGGAATCTCAGCTTTTAGCATGACTGTGAGTTCCTTCTTGGATAGGGTGCCCTTGTCGCCATCTGATCCAGCATACTTGTCGAAAGTCTTCTTAAGAATGGCAATTGCGCCCAATAGTCCTCCAGACATGGTGACTGAAACGAAGGAGACATTGCTTAGGTGTTTGATGTAAATTTGTATATTTTAGAACTAGAAACCGCATACTCTGGGCCAGTTTGCCCTCTACTCCCAAATGTGGTCCTCAAGGCACACTGCCCTGCATGTTTAAGAGGTTTTCCTTTAATACATCTAATCTAGCACAAGCCTGGTAGTCAATTGAAATGTGTGCTGAAGCACAGGAACACCTAAAAACATACTCTGGATACAGTGGCTTGGAGACCAGAGTAGAACAGCGCTCTAAGGGCGTTGGCTGTTCCCTTAAAAAAAAAAAAAAAAAAAAAAAGCCACACCCACACAAGCTGCTTTGTGTCTGAGTCAGAGCAAGAAAATAATTACTCTGGAATACACAACTTCCATGCTTCCTTCCTATAGGGGCAGTATTGACTAAGCCACACAACTGTTGGTTTTAATCAGGGCACAAACTAGTGGGTGGGACAGCAAACTTCAAACTCTCCCCAGCAATAAATAAAAATAAAAAAGTAATAAGCTTTGTTGCATTTATAACCCTCGTTTCAAGATGGCATTTCAAACAGTCCTTTCACAATATAAACTTCTCTCGTTGCCTGGCTATTTTACAAGCAAATTGTGCAACTTCCTATTAATACATCACCTTAAAGGACTTGAGTTGCACTCAACTCGCTTATAGAACTCATGAAGTTCTACAAGCGATTTGGAGACACACACATGAAAGGCATACAAATTTGCGTAAGACTTAAAATTCCCCTCCCGACTAGATGCAACTTGCAATATGAACAAAGTCTAAGAAGCAATCATTCCTCTTACCGGTTCGTGCGAATGAGTTGTTGCGCTTCAGCAAGAAAAAGAGACGGATGTGACAGCACTACACGGACACAGCCCTTTTTAAACAAAGTCCGACACACCCATTCAAAGTACCAACCCCTTCATCGCCCCTTTTCAGTGATACGCCGTTTTTTTTTTTTCGTTGTGTGCGAAGACACACGGCCTATTTTTGTACCAGTAGGACTAGTTAAGAGAATACTTTAGCCACTTCTTGGAAAATAATGGCCCTGAATGTAGTGATACGTTGGTGTTATGAAACCCGGTGCTTAATTAGTGGAGTAGGAGGTAATGTGAATGTTGACTGAGCTTCAGGTGGAGCCAAGCAGGGTGATGACAGTCAGGGTGAGAAGAGTTTAATTGGTTCTTAAAAAAAGAGAAGAAAAGAAAAGAAAAGAAATGAAATGAAATGCATGAAACAAGAGTGGGCTTCAGTTTTTATGCGAATGATCAGGAGCGCATAGACAGAGCGCGTGTTCACCCCGCAGCTCACCACACCCTCGGTCTATTGGACTTTGGAGACTCTGACGGTGGCAGCTGACTGAAACTGCCAAATATTTCTAACAGAAGGGTTGTATTCATCAGCACACTCTGTAGAAGCTCTCTGCACCTGTTTTATAGTTGTTGTAAAGTGTGTTCATGTGTGAAGAATAATGAATGCAGCATAAATTTACACTGAAAACTTGGAGATCACTTTAAGAATTTGGTGTCCCTAACCAAACAGACTCCTAAACATCAGTGCTTTTTTATGTAGGAAAATAAAATCTTTTATTTTATTCTTCCACAGATTTTTTGCTATATAGTTCTGCCAATGTACAAGATTTTTATGTGCCATTTGTGCAGCTCCAAGAACAATCTTATTGTAATGATCTGTCAGTGCACTAATCGTCTTTGTGGAAACACTGGTATGCAAGTCTTTTATATTTTTTTATGTGTTGTTGTTTGTCATGTCTTTTTTTATGTCTATGTAATCCATGAACCTGATGAATAAGTCAATCATCAATTATTCTGAAATTAGTTTCTCTTGGTCTTTTCTACATCCCTCTGGTAGTTACAAGCTGGTGAATCGGTATTACTGTACATGCAGCACCATCCATTTCATTGCATGTAATGCTAAAAATACTACTACATTTGCCACATACAATTTGCAACAACTATTTGTTGCAAATTGGCATTGAAATAAAAATCAGTGCTTCAAAATAACAAAATTACCTTTTATCCCTGGAGGGTTGGTCAAACAATCACATGACAGTAACACATTGTGTATAAGTAGGGCAGATGACTTGCTGAAGTTCAAACCTTGTATCAGAATGGAGAAGAAAAGGATGAAAGCTGTGCAAATTGTACCAAGATTAAGTTTGTGTGAGGGAGTTAAATGTATTTTAAGAATAATAAGTGTCTCATGTTGGAGCTCTCTGCATTTCCCAAATAGACAGGAGACAAGAGCAAAGCAGTCAGCCAAAGCATTTTAATCTGCGATATTTAGTAATCACAAACTAAAGAAACAATGTATTCTTTCACAACAAAAACAACATCATATTCCTCATCAAAAGAGGAATGCTGCCTTCACCCAGTGGGTGAAAAGTGTATTTTAGTTTTTATTAAAAAAGAGATACCAAACATACATTTGGTTGTGGAAGATGCTTTTTTTGCAGGCGAGTGATTTCCTTCTTGAGTTTTCTCAAATCTTCCTCGTCTTAATTACATTAGAAAAGTCGATGCAAGAACTAAAATTGCTGCCAATAGTCAAGACACGGTGTCTGAAATGAGAAGTGATTACATTTCAATCACTACCCTTGATCTTGGAAGCATAGTTCTCTGGCCTGCATAAAAGACACATGGGTGTTGGCTGTTGCTCTCTATTCTGGCCTCAAGCCAATGGATTTAAAAAAGTATGTGCACCTACTTCAAGACTGAGTCACAGCAGTCAACATTTTTACTAACCTTCAAGCCATCTTGTTTGTTTAGCAAGCCATCTGTCTCCAAGGCCAACTATGACTTAGCCATCCTTGCAGCTGCTGGTTTTAATCAGGAGACAAGCTTCTGATGGTACAATAGACCAGGAACTTATTTTGCTGTTGCATGCAAATACCATTATTATTTTTAAGAGAATGCGGTTCGTGTAGGAGGAGAGTAAGGGGACACACTCAAATACCAAGGATGCTTAAAGCAGAATGAAGATTCTTGCCTTGTGCAATGACCGAGTCTGAGTCCTGAGACTTAAGTAATCAGATTTGTTGTGGAGAACAACTTGAACGAAGCTATTTAATACAGGACAGCCACCAGCATTCAAGAATCGACGCTGTTGTGTGCCAAAGAACTAAGAGGCATAAATTCCTCCAAGTTGATGTGCAAGGCTGATCCACAATTACTGGAAACGGTTCAGCTGTGGTTAATCTTGCCCATGGGTGGAACATCAAATGCAGCGAACATTCACACAGAGATGACTCACACACATGTGCAACTATTATTTATCTATATCTAATTGAACAAGTATACTATTTGCATGTTGTTAAATAAGCAAGCTCCCCTTTATCCTGCTTTTGGATTTGTGCGAATAATTGTAAGATGCAACAGAAAAAATATTTGTGGTTTTCTGCAACAAGCTTGAGCATGCAATGGCCCTCAAAGGCATTCAGAGATAATTGCACAATGTTGACAATTCAGGCTTTATTATGTGGTGCTCTGCACAACTCTGTCCAGACTTGGTGAATAAAAACTGCTTTAACAGAAGCCTAACTCACAGGAAAACACATGAGGCTTCACTACGAATGACTAAACAGGATGTTAGAGTCCACGATTTTGATTCCAGCAGGGCTAAAAGAAGTCTAGAAGATTAACATGGAGTGGGGAAACTGTATTAAAACTTTTTAACTATTATGCAAGTTATTTTTCATTGGTAGATAGAATGGTTATAGTAAAAAAGAAGAATGTGGATCCTGATAGATTTTGATCGAGCATTTTTTCTGCTTTTAGCCTTCTTTCAATGAATTTAGGCCAGTTTCCCTCTCATGCCGAAAGCATGGCACTGCCACAATGTCTCATTTTTGCAAAGCACTTTAAACAAACAATTTCTTGCCTTCCACAAAGGTCAGATTTTTGAAGTACTGCCAACAGATTCTCCACATGAAACCTTTAAAGTTGGCTCATAATTAATGGTCTCCTTATCCAAACTGTCAACTTAGCCAAACAGCCACAGCAACATAGGTACAATTTAGGCATGCTAATTCATTTATTTGGATGATGGATTAAACTAAGCTCTATAAAATCTTATAATCTCGAGTTGTTATTTTATAACCTAAGCCTGATCTAAACTCCTCCACACCTTTCTCTCTGTGTACTTTGGTCTTCATGATGCTGTTTGCTCGACAGCGTTCTCTAGCAAACCTCTGAGGTCTTCTTCTTCTTCTTGGTTTTACTGGCAGTTGGCAACAAACTTTTAATAGCATTACCGCCACTTACTGGTATGGAGTGTGGTTCGTGATGGTCTATTTAACTGCTTCTGCATAGCTTATGTTTTTAGTCATTTTAATCTTTATAATTTCTTTTGCCTTCTTTCTTACTTCAAATCCCCCATATGCAACTCTATGTTGCCCTCCACAGTTAAATTTTTCTTGTACTTCTTCTAACTTGTGATCTTCACCACGTTTGGACATCTGTGCTTCCCTTTACAAACTGCTGCTATGTGTCCATACCTTTGACATCTGAAACAACAAGGGAGGGATATAAGGTCTGACCTGAAAACTGAGATAACATATTTTGATGTTTTGTGGCAACTCTTTTTCTTCAAATTCAATGAGGATTGACAAACTTCCTACTTTTTCTCCATTTATTGTTTTTGACAATCTCTTCAAGTTATTCACTTTTGCACCTACAATACTTCTCTTAATTTTATCAAGATCTTCATGGATCCCATAAATCACTCCTCTAATTTTTTATTTTCTCCCATGATTTTTTTCTCCAACACAGTTTTTTTTTACAGATATTATCCACATTTAAAGCCTTATTCTTTTGTTATTCATTTTTACAAACTACCAATAGGTTTCCATCTCTCAAAATCTTTACCATTTCAACATCTCCAATTTTCATTTTTATTTCTCTTGACACCACAATGGGGCTGACGTTATCCTGTTCTTCCTTGTTCTTAAGTTTTAATATTATTTTAAATTCCTCCCTCAAACTTTCCTCCTAACTATCCCTTCTTCTTCTGAACTACTTTCTTCCAGTTCTCGTTTACTGCGTTGAAATTAGTCAAACAACACCAATATCACCAATTCCCTTTCCTTCATCTATTTTATTTTTTCCACATCCTCTCCCTCTCCCCACTGGTGTTCACCCTTCAAAATCCATGTCTTCCTCATTTCCTATCTCCATTTCCAACCGAACCATCCACCTACCGGTTTCTGCCCAAATCCGCCTTTTCCAAATCCGATATGTTTTTATGTGTTTTGTTTTTCCCGCGCTGCTCTGACAAAAACTTCCGTTCTCGTGACCGCCGAAGACAAACCTCTGAGGTCTTCACTAAACAGCTGCGTTTATACTGATATTAAAGTACACACAGTTGGACTTCATTTAGTAATTAGGTGACTTCTTTTTAGAAAGGGTTCTGAATTCAAAAGTGCCATATCCTTTTCAAATTTTATTTGTAAAAATAATTTGAAGACTTCTCTTTTAGTTTTACAATCATGTATCAGTTTGTGTTGAGCCAGTGGACAATATCCCAGATAAAACACTGAACTTTGAAGTTTTAATTTGACAGAACATTAAAACGTCAGATAAGTATGCTATATTTTGACAGACATTGAACAAAAGACTTGTGGAAGAATAGGTGCTCACAAACAAACATGGGTGTGTTAGGTGACAGACGAGTAAGATGACATTTTTTAAATGACCAAACCAATTAAAAAAAAAACATGTTTGTTTTACATATTTGTTGTCATGACAGTATGGTATGAGATAGATGTCATGGAGCGGTGCGGTGAGGGGTGGTGAGGCAGACGCTGTAGACCCAGGTAGGATGAATAGTTGAATTTAATGAAGAAAGCACAGTCCAAACAACCGGCACGCACATTGACAACGAATTGACACTGAATTGACAAGGACCCGACGAGGAACAAGGAACACAGGTGGAGTTAAATACACAGCGGGTAATCACAGAACGAGACACACCTGGGAACAATCAAGGGGAGGACAGGACAACGAAGAGACTCTAGGACACAGAAAACTCGAAATTAAATACACAGAAAACACAGATCCTGACAATAGATAATCTGAGAAAAAAAATCAAGCTCCTTATCTTCCTCCCAGAGGTACAGTTGCCATCTGTAGCAATGCACCACTGCCGGTCAAAAGTAACCAGGAGTGACTAACAGCGCGAACCCTTCTCCTGGCTCTGATTAGTTGTTTCTGACTAAGTGGTGTATTTCTGAAGTTAGTCCTGGGAGCACTGGGAAGAAGTCATAAGAGCTACATTTTTTATAGATTATTTGTCTTATACTGTCATGACATAATGACAACTTTAACAAATATGTAAAAAAAAGAAAAAAAGAAAGAAAGATATTGTTCTACAGCTTTAAGAACAGACTCCACTTGGAGTCTGTTTACCTCTGGTGGCAAATGCTTCAGCTGGTGTTATCCATTTAAATAGATTTAAATTTACAAAACAAATACTGGCCAGAACATTTGCAAAGTAAAAGAACTGTGTGCAGCAAGACTAAGGAATAGCTACTACTTAACTGAAGAGGCATAATTTTGTTGTTGCCTACAATGTAATTATAGTTTGTAGGCAAGTAATTGCTGCATCACACTTCCTCTGATGCTCAATAATTTAAAAGTGAGGTTTAATTTTTGGCGTCAAGCAGCAAAAAGTTACGTGTTGATAATGTCTAGTGAAGTAGCCCCAAATGTTCTTTTTCATCTATGTGTTTTAGGTATTCATATCTCAGTCAATAGGGGTAAAAGCTTCAACTTCATCTACACCAATGTTTTTTTTTATATACAGTACAGACCAAAAGTTTGGACACACTTTCTAATTGAATTCAATGAGAAGATGTGTCCAAACTTTTGGTCTGTACTGTATATAATTTATAGTTTGGTGTGGAGTTTCATGGTTTCTCCTGGAGCCACACAGAACCAAACATGGTAACTATTTGATGTTGCCAAAAAAACGTAGTGTAAGCCATGTATTCAAATTGTTGCTAAAGGACACCGGAAACAGGGAGGGATTTAATTTGAATATCTGAGCCTGAGATAGTCCACAGCTTTGAGTGAGAATGACTTCTGAATAACATAGCTTTTTTTTTTTTTGGTTGAACTGGTAGCTGATACACGGTCAGGGTAGGCGGTTCTCGGTGGGGTCAGCCTGACTTTGAGAACTTTCATCTCATTATTTTAAACTTGTAGGACCTTAAGTATTATCAACCTGAATTGAATAACTGCATTAAACCATGAAAAGGTATGCTCATAATATGTATGAGGAATGTACTGAGTAGCTAAACATGAACTTATATTTTTATTTTTATTTTGGGAAAACAAATATAAATGGAAGCCGTCATGAGGTGGGCGGTGTGGTTTGACAATACTGTTGTGAACAGGAGCGAGTCATTTTGCCATTTTACTATTTTGTACAGATTTAACCATTTCATGCCAAACTCTTTCAGATACAAAATGGTGCCACCTGCCACAGGATGGTTCTATTTTGTCTGTCAGTAAAGGTGCTCTGCACCTCTATGAACTCTATTTTCATTCTTGTTCAACATGTGCTCTCACCTACTCATGTTCAGAATAACAAAAAAGTAAATACATGTTTGTCTTTCACTGGATCCCAAATGTCACTGATGTCAATGCAAGATCAAGATGGCCTGAAATGTGCATGTAAAGCAATAAGCAATGATTTGTGCACTGAAGTGTAGCCCAGTGCACAAGTTCCACTTGTCCTTTCTGTGTACCACTATCTAAACACTGTATGTGTGTTTTTATCTCATCAAACAAGGTTTTTGTTTACTCTGTGTGCGTTTCTGTGAGACAGCACAGAGACAAACAGAAGAGGGAAATTCCTTTTGCCGGGGAGAAGCTTTAAGGTGGAGCCAGTTGTAAAGAAAACCCTGTGTGAGTCACTGGGAACCCAACAAACATGACGAATAAAAGCCACTGCTGCATTGCTGTGCTTATGTGCAGCTTAACTCTATAAATGACATCTGTAACATAAAAGCAAAATGCGGGTAATTCTCTGCAAGCAGGTTGTTTAAAATTATTTTTCTTTTTTTAATAAAACCAAGAATGTTGCTAAGCAAGAAAATCAAAAGCTAAACTCCCAAACTGCTGGCATAATGTCAGTGAAACAGACCTGAACAAACACACAGAGAAACAAAACACAGGCAGCTGAATCGGTTTGCACTAAGCAGAGTAAACTGATTAGATTACTCATGGATTTAATAAGATGTTTTAAAGCTTATGTTAAAATGAATTGCATAAGATTTGAGTAATACTCTTGTTATGCAGATTTCAGTTTGTGGCAGTCAAAATATTGAATTATGAATCGTATTGGGCTCTTGTAAATGATTATTTTATTAATTGAGTAATTTATTGAGTATTCTGATGGTTAATCAAGTAATAGAATAAAATATCTGATCAAGTAAAATGTTGGTAAATACTGCAATAACAGCAGCATTAATATTACCCATTAGGGATGAAAAAAATTGTGTGCATCCCTAACAATTACTTTTCAGTCGTTTAGAAAATTAACCTATAACAATAATAGTTCCACACCTACAACACAGACATATACTGTAAGTGTCTTTGTGAGCAGACTCACAAAGACACTTATAAAAAAATGTCTAATTTTTAGTCTATAGCCATTTGGAGCTTTTGTGTCCATGTTATCGACGAGATATGGCACCTTCTTCACACGCAGAAAAACGGTGTGATCCACCAGCCACTTGTTGCGACCGAGATGGTGGGAAATTTATTTTCCGGTTTGTCCGTAAAGCTATGCTAAACATGAGCTACAGCAGCTCACTGTGTTCCAACTATCTGCATGAGTCTCTGCTCCACCTGCATGCATACATCTGCCACGCATCTCGCCCTATTTGCATGATTCAGCCACTATTCAGCAGCTGCTTGAGGAGAAAGACTGTCGTATTCCATGCATCGCGGCAATTATTTTAAGAATGTTTGTGGATCCGCCGAAAAACGATGCAAAACCGGATATTATCATCTGTTAATGAAATTCCCCTAAATGCCCCAACCAAACTTGAAAATTGGACATGCTGTGTTGATAGCACTTAGCATTTGTGAACAACACGTAGGCAGAAGTGAATGCTTTGCGCATCATAAATAACCACATGACTGGAATACGGTGAACTAAGCGGTAAAACTTAATATAAAGCAGCTTCAAGGCAGATAATTTGCCTCAGGAAAGTTTAATAATCGAGGTACTCGACTCATCCAGGGAACTGTGAAAGCCTTAGAATCATATTTAATTGCTTTGCTAAGGTGGAGTCACAAAGGTGGTTTGATTGTCTGCCAGCAAAAACTACTCAAACATAATCGGACTAAATCACATATTGTGAGCCCGGTGAAGAGTAGGAGCAATGACAAAGGGAGATCCTGATGAATTTTTGCACCATCAAAAAAAAGGACACTGGAAGATTTAGCACATAAAAGCCCAAAATTCTGTCTCAGAAAATGAAAATGTGCAGGAGTAATAATTCAAACACTGTTTTCAATAACAACAATGGGTATTATAACCATATTGCTATGGTTATCACTGTTGTTTGTGCATCTTTTACTATCACACTTTTTCCTTCCACTTAATTTTCCAATAATATGCTGGGACCTAGCTTTCTCTGAGAAGTCAAATCTTTAGCAATGCCATTTTGAGTCTTACCTTTCAGTGGCTATCTACTGGTTAAATGTTAAGTCAGCAGACTTTGGCCTGATTAGATTTCTGTAATAAAAATCCACATTTGTTTGAATTTATGGAATATTCTAAAATACAAAAGTATTAGGGTTAGGGTTTTGAATAACAGAAAAAAAAAACCCACAAACATTATTACAAATATATTCCATCTAACTATTGTTTGCAGCTTCTTATCAATGCAGGGACACAGGAAGTCTGGTACTTATTCCCAGCAGTTACTGGGAGAGAAAGTGAGTACTGGGTCACATGTCCATCAAAAAGATAAAGTGGACAAACAACCATGTCCACACATACTCAGATTGAAGAGCCATTTAGAATAACCCATAAACCCAACTGCATTTTTTCTGGACCGTGATAGCCTGCTGTAAAGCTGCATTCAAACTACAGGTAAACTCCATACACGAAGAAAAGGCAGCAGTTCTCCCATTTGAGGCTCTCTTCAGCCCATCAAACTACTTGTTTGTCCTGAAAATGTCTTTTCAGAGATATTTTATATTATATTCTTTTTTTCCCTTTTCTTCTTTCAGGTTTTTGTTTTTAAAAATGTTTGTGTTCCCAGTTGATTGGCTATTTTTGCTTTATGCTTTCTGCTTCCTATTATCTGCTTTGCTCACATATGAAAATTCCTCTTGCCCTGACTAGAAACAACAAATTCAAAACAAGACACAAACAGCCCCATAACAACAAGACAGAAATGCATTCATTTACAAATGCCAGTGGGAAACATAGTTTTGTCATTCGATTAACTGCTTATAACTGTCAGCAACTTTATGTTAAGCAGTCTGTTTCTGCAATTGCCAGAAACAGAAGAATCATAAGAAATGAATTTATGTTTATCCCAAGACATAAAAACTTCTACTGGATATTGCCCATTTTGTTGTGTATGAAAAACCTTGTGCTCAGTGATGCCTCCATGTTTATCAGAGTTACTTACCGAAGGCAGCAAACACATTTACCATAATCATATCTTCAGCTCAAAACAATCTAGAATGCCAAGCAAGCATGTGGAGACAGTGGAGAGGAGTGACTCGACCTGCAGAACCTGCAACCGATGATGGCCACATGCCAAAACTGGCTGAAAATCAGGAGGACAGAAAGAAAACAATAAAACATTGATGCCGTTGGCACGGAATATTTCCCAAGAAAAATGTATTATTTACGCAAAACAGCCACTCGTGTGGCAACAACTTTGTGCATTTAGGTTTCATGTAGATGTGCTGTAAAGGAGGAGATGTCTGTCAATTTGAATGTGGTATGGTTGTTGCATTCTACTGTCAAGTAAAGTTTATTTGTATAGCACATTTCAGCAACAAGGCAGTTCAAAGTGCTTTCATAACAATATACAATTACCAATTATGAAACAAGCAACAAACATTACGTTTAAACAAGTGTCAAGTAAATACACAAATATGCAGGTCAATATTCCACTTGCTTCTCATAAAAGTCAGGTATGGTGGGATTTTAATGCACAATAGTCTCTCAGGTTTACATAAATTATTTTCTAAGATAAAACTATTCAGTGAGTTGTTAATCCCAGAAGTCAGAGGAGAATAGGCAGACATTTTGTGAAAATGTAGCTTGGTCAAACAAATCTCCTTCAATAATATTGTCAGAATTTGGCAAAAACAACATGAGAGCATGGATCCACCAAATACTGTAATGTTTTGTCGCTTTTTGTGCTGTCTTTAAATATAGTTTTTTAACAAAACAAATATGTTAAGCCTGATCTTAAAAGTAGACAGGAAGTCTGTTTCACAAACAAAACGTAGGAGTTGGGTGTGCTGCGGAGGAGCTTGATAACCAAAATCTCTTCATCTTTTTGGCAGAGATGGCATATTCTTAACAGTAAATCAACGCCTTTGACCTCTGCTTTTATTATTTTTTTCCTTCCAGCTAAACTACAAAAGAAGTGTACAGTTTTTCAGTTGATGCAGTTATTCCCATTAACAAACAACCCAAAAAAGAAACTACCTTCATTCAAGCATAACTGAAAAAAGAAGAGCACTAGCACGATAGTGGCAGAAGGGAGGCTGCCCGAGGCCTGCTGTACCTCTGATGGTTGCTAAAGGAACAGACACACACCCTTAACAGAAACTCGTTTTTTAAAAGTAATTTGAAGGTATTTAGAATTTTTTTGTTATTGCTGAAATTTTCTACTCTAATTTTTTCATCTGAGTGACAAATTGAGAGTACATCTAGCACATCCACAATGAATCTCTGCTTAATGTTGCTGCTTACTATTAAGCTAGAGTTGGAACTGCAGCAAAGCTATCTGCTGCAGGAAGTTAGAAGGATAAGACAACTGCATCAGACTGAGACTTATGATAAAGTGTAATGATTATTGGTTTTTGCCATGTGGCAAAAAGATAAGTAGTTTAGATAATAGGATCTATGTTTTAAAATGTTCACTTTCTGCTTACCATTTGCCACTCACTAACAGGCCATGACAATGAGATAATTATTCATTTCATAATTCATAATGCCACACCTAATTGGTAATAGAATAGAATAGAATAGAATAGAATAGAATAGAAGTGTAAGTTTTTGAAATTAGATGGTTTTGTCTGTTGAATTCAGTTTGCAAAGGTGAAAATGAATAAGCAAGTCATTGTTTCCTCTTCTGATTCCTTTGTCTTTATATGTGATCAAGCTTTTATAAATGTTTTCAGTGGAGCTTTTTTATGGAACAAATTAGTTTAACAAAAGACAGTGACTTATTTTATTACATGACTTCACTTGCTGCTGTGCAAGTGAAGTCATATTACAGCGAGTATAAAAGCTGACCTGAATGAAATACAAACCTGATTTAGGTTTTTAGTTTTAAGTACATGACAATTATTCATATAGATGAATTTATTTTCACTTGGCATTAAAACAGAACTCAGGTGAGATTAATGGCTCTGGTGCCATTTCGTTTTGAATAAGATGTCTGTGTTGTAGTTTTTTTTGTATTTAAATTTAAATACTATATATTAATTGTGATGAATACTTCTTACATTTATTTCTTATTATGTAAATGATCGTTTGGTTTCCCAAACACACTGTAGTAAGCAAGTGACTCTTCTTTTAAAAGGTTGTTAACTTGGGGTTAACCTGCCAAACTTGCCAGACCTGTACTCATACAATGGGTTTCCGTGAAACCACAAACGGCTCTTCAAATGTCAAATGTCTTTTGCTTGTATTTTCAAACATGAAAAGAATACGGAGAATTGCCTCCCATTTTGTGGAACACAAAACCTGTTTCTGGATTTCCTGGTTTCTTTTTGTTGAAGTATAGAATATATTAATCCTTTACTCACAATTTGCTCTTGCTTCAGGGGATGGTGGTTGAAATTGCACACCTGATGGGAGAGCAATCTTTAATCCAGGTGTAGCTTATCTGTACAGCTTCCATATTTTCATTACGCTCAAGCAAATAAATGCAAATAGGCCTTTTGATGACTTTACAGCAAAAGCGCCATAGTATTTTCATTAATTAATGGAATGAGTTGCCGTTTTATGTATTCTTTGGATTAAATACTTAAATAAAATGAAATAGGTGGCAAATATACAAAAGCTGGCAATAATTTAAGAAACAATAGGTATATGATTAAAATCAGCTTTTCTCATCAGCTTTTGTTTTTCCTTGTAATTTTATCATGAGATTTAGTTGTAGACATGTCTCACATTTGTGACACCACAAGTGGATCTTCTATAGTACTTGCAGCAGTTTAGTTTAGCAGATGATTGAAGACATTATTCTACTAATTACTGTCCTATACTGTTCTGATAAGTACCCAGATTGTATAGGTTTCATTTTCTACTAATTTACTAAGGATCTTGAACATGGTTTCACTATGTTATACATTAAATACAAATTTCAAACAAAATAGATACAAACTTTATAAGAACTATATGAATCTTTTACATATGGGTCAACAAAGAAAGAGGGAGAAAGAGTAAATGGGTTGCTATATTTGCTTTCAGATCTTACACACTTAAATGCAGCTCTCATGCCATCACACCCACAACAACACTGTGGTTGTAAAATCCCCACTCACCCTCTGCTGTTTACCAGCTTGGTGTAAAAATGTGGTCTTTCAGAGCCAGGAAGCATACAGGCTTTGTGGGACTCACAACTGACCCATATTATTAGACTAAATTTAGAATAAAACTCTTACAGTTTATTCTGAAACTACTCTTGGAGCCCTATTGCGTAAGTCTCTTACTTTTAAAGAACACAATGCATTTAATACAACTTAGGGCTGTGCATTGGAGCAACCATTTTGAACCTGTGTTCTTCATACTGAGCAGCTTCTTACCTGACTTCAGGTTTTCCTGCAATAAATGTTGATTTCTGAGAAATGTTACAACTAATAAACAATCTTAGATAAGCAACATATAAAATCAGTAATACCTGGACATGTCTTATTACACCACTACCAACTGATAAAGCTATCAAACGAGTATTTTTGTTAGATTAGTTTTTAATTAATTCCACTGCTTAAATTACTGCGTAATGGCAAAACCAGCTATGCATAGAACACTGCCTCCACCTGGCAGGCAGGATGGAAAATGCAGTTACAAACCAGATGATGGTTTCTATAGATGGTGGTAATGGACTTCTCATGTTTTGTGCAAGTCTACATAAAATACCAGACAAGTCTTGACCTGAAATCCAGATACATAGGTTTACACAAAAGTTTCAAAAGTGTTAAAAATATGTAAAAACAAAAAACAAAAATAACAAGATTAACAATTACAATAATATTAATAATAGACTGTGCAGGATTATAACATAGAAAATTCTGCACAGTTATCAGAAATAGAAATGTATTAAAGATCCAAAGATGCAGCTGAGCAGGATGACTTATTTGAATGTAAATAATGTGCATTAATATTTAACATTAAAATGACAACAGACTCTTTAAAACACAGTGTATCAGTGTAGTGTGGAAACAGATAAGCAATAGCATCAGAAATGTTACTTAAAAGTGAGTAAGACTAGTTTGGATGAATGTGTGAATACCATCAGGGGTGTAAAGACCTAGATTTTTTTGCGAGCAGTGATGGTTATAAAGTGTTACAGTCGCAGTTAGGAAGGATCTCCTTTAATGTTCCTTTGCACATCTAGGAACTTGTACAGTGTATCTCTCTACTTAGGATGCAGCAGTCTGTCAGCGAAGGAACTCTCTAGCTGAGCAACAGCTTCATGCATGGAGTGGGAGACACTGTTCAATTCTAGCCAGAGTTCTTCTGTCTCCCACCACCTGAACCTCCTAGAACTGAACTAGCCTTCCTCATGAGCTTAGCTAACCATAAAGAAGGAGACATATTATGAAGCTGGACTAGATTTGGAACCAATTGGAATGGACACCAAAAGACAGTGATGCCTGGACAACATCTTTGCTCCGCAAAGTATTCATACCAATTCAAAGCTACAAACTGTTTTGTTGGTTTCTTTTATGAAAGACAAACACAACATAGCATTTGATTGAAAAGTGAAAAAAAAGCATACAAGGTTTAAAGATTATTTTTATTCATAGAATCCATTTGGTGTATTCAGCAATTATATTCATCTCATAAGCCATTTAATTAGTCAGCATCTATCTATCTATCTATCTGTCTATCTGTCTGTCTGTCTGTCCGTCCGTCCGTCCGTCCGTCCATCTATCTATCTATGGTTGCTAATTACCAACAATAAAACATGTATAAACATATGAAAACAGTCTTTGATCATCTTCACTCCTAACAGTCTGCAGCACACATACCTGCTCAACCCGTTCAGACTTTTCCCTTTATTTGTTTTCCTCTGTTCAAACAGACAATAAAAGCTTTTAGTCTTTGAAAAGACGGAAGTCAAGATTCCTTGATCAAACATTCAAAAAAGGGTGTTTTTCACTCGTTGAAAAACACATTGAACAGGTTCCAAAACAAGGCATTTTTCAGGACAACTTCCTTCCAGAGATTTAAAAAAAATAAGAGTAGATCCAGCTTAGCCCTGTGAGGAGGGGCAGACAGTGATGTGTGCACAACAAAGCCCTGTCAAGGTGTCCTGTTAAATGCTTCAAGAGCTTCTCTTTAAACACGACAGAGTCAGACTTCATAGCTATAATTTATTTTCACACATTATGCACGTTACTTTAGAAACCAGTATACAAGGAAAGTTTTGGGTTTTTTTCAGCAGCTTGAAGAGTCAGCAGTTTTCTTTGAAGAAAACATTAAATCTACACACCATTTTTCTGTTATTTGGTTGGTCCCTTTAGTTTCTTCAGCCTTCTCCCTCCTCCCCCCCCTGGCCTTTCCCCTTGCCTCTCTTCCCTCCCCTTCCTGTCTTCTTTTGGTAGTAGCATTTAGCGAGGTCGCTCACACACCGGCAGAACTCGCGGAAGTTCACCTCTCCATCGTGGTTTTTGTCCAACATCTCCATTGCTTCCTCAATGTCACCTGCACTGATTATATCCTGGAGAACATGCAAATGTAACGGTGTTAACAGCAGCAGGAGCAATGAAAACAACGATGTGCACAAACGGTTGCACATATTTCCTTAATTAAGCTGCTTCACCTTTAAGTCGGGACTCTGGATTTCCTGTTCGAAGAGCTTTTTGAGCTCCTCCTTGTTCAGCTGACGTTTCTTGCCACCATCATCAGCATACTCCATAAAAATATCCACAATGTTGGTGATGACCTGGTCCAGGCGGGCCATGGTTGAGACTGGACAAAAACTAACATTTAAGGTTGCAAGAAATGTAAGGAAAAGAGTGAAATACCTTTTAATTGTATTCTAGCAATGGTAGATCATACATGCAAGCATGGGAATAATAATAGATAATTAAAGGTAATACTACAAGATTTAGTAACTTTTTATAATCAGCATTAAATAATTTCCATGCTTTTGTTTTGTTGTTTTTTTTCCTTCTTCATAAAGCTTTCTCTGGGTACTCACCTGACAGTTTGTGTCCACCAGGTGAAGAGTGTGTTTGTGTCAGCAGCTTGGTCCCAACTGAGACTGCCGCAGGCTTGAAAGGAAAGACTTTCTCTTAAACAGTGGGTCCGCTGTGTGTGGCTCACACAAACACATGAATGGAAATAGCCATACACACACCATGAGTGATTCATGCATATAAAATGTGCCTCACTCCACCCCTGCCAGCATCACCAGCTCTGTCTTTTATGTGTATAGAACACCCCAGCAGAAACAGGCAAATGTTTGTGTCTGTGTACAGAAATAACCTACAAGCTTTTTTTCTTTCTTATAGGCAGATCATTTTGAGTATATTGCTCATAAACTGCTGCATGAGTTCTGCTACAAACTGAGTTGATCACTTAAGGCTGGAAAACTCCAATTTTAATGAAAACCAGCTCAGTGTAATCTTGAAGAAAGGAATGGAAACTTGTTGTTAGGGGTTTATGTCAATGCAGAACCTCTGTGTGTGCATGCATGTGATGAGTACATTTCTTTCTGATTTAGACCGGGGATTTACTAATAAATCAGGGTTGTGTTTTATTTCAGGTTTGCTGCTTCCAAGAAATTGTAGTTCTGACTGTGATTCTTTGTGCATTGGTCTCTGGTGGTTTTTATTCATTTCCTCGTGATCATTTTCACAAGAATTGGATTGTTGTAACAAGTGACACATCCAGGCCTCAAAAACGGATCTGAAACTTAAGGTAGGCTCATTGTGCAAGGTTATTTTTTACAGTGATTTAGAAGAGTATGCATATCCTTGTCATTTTTCTACTGTTTATTATTGCAAAAATTCTGAAAACAACGTGCAATTTTTTATGGACTGCGTTATCTTGACCAGGCAAAAACATTAAATAAGTTGAAGCTTGTGGCTTTAACATACTCCTATGTGAAAGTAGGGATCAGGAGACTTTGCAGAAAGGTGTATGTGTTTTGCTGCAAGTAGCCTGCAAAAATACAAATTTGTTGCAATAATAAAAAAAATGAGACAGTTCAACACATGTAGCACTGTCATGATGATTCTCAAACAACTGTAAACAGATAAACTGACAAATGAATAATCATCTGAAGGAAAATGCATCGCTCAGCTCCCGTGTCATTGGTTTGCTGGATTTTATTCCTGTTTCTAAAAAGCAGACTTTTAAAAACAGTTTTATGCTCCTTATACCATGTACAGTCTTAAGACCTAACACTCCTTCTTTTGGTAGGCTTCTGCACATTTATGACTTTTAAAAACATCCTCTGAATGGACGCATTGTACCCATTGTGACTATTTTAAGAAAGTCCGGCTGATTGGAAGCATAAAGTAAAGAAAAGGAGAATGGTTTAATGCCTTTTTCACAAAACTGTAACTCAGAAATATTTTTAAAAATGCTTCTTTAAAATACAGCTTTCATGTTACAAAATCTACCATACATGAGCGTCCTGACTATGCCCTTGTGCATGTAGGATTCTGATCTGAGTCTTTTTACTTTATTCTGCTTGGTGTGACTCATTCTTGTTTTTCCACTCCTCTGTTCCAAGGCAGTGGGCTGGAAGCACTTTTCACTTCAATTTAACCCCCACCAAGTTCCCTCTGTGGATCAGTTCACTCTTTAATCAGGCCACATTACCTTCACCTATTGTGGACTGATCACATTTCCCATGCAGGAGAGGGTAAGGAAACTAAGCCTTCATATCGTATGTTGCTGAAGACAAAAACATTAAACTTTTTAGCACCATATTGTCCAGGAGATGCTTTACAGGTTCACTGCTGGAGAGGGACTCCTGCACCTCCTCAGGGTTAAATCCACAACCTGAACATGTAAGAGCTTTTATCTTTATGCAATTCAGAATTTAGGAGTACACTTATCAGGGCAGTAATTTATTTATTTATTTATTTATTTTTTTCAAAAAGTGATGCTGTTGTTATGCTAGCACAAATGCATCATGTTTGACTACATACTCATTTATCCTCAGTGATCCACAGGTTAAATCTCATTTCTCTGTTGACAAGTTCTGGCTGCAGCCAAAAGAGCAGGTCTATTTTAAATGAGTTAAACCTGATTTCATTGGTTTGGACTTTAGTTTGGGTTGAAGCCATGCAGTGGAGAGCATAGCTTTTTTGTTCAGTGCTTGCTTCATTGAACATCACTGGCAACTTATCAGACTTCTCTGGTGTTTTAAAAGCCCCTGAACCAAATACAAGCGATGCAGGAGAGCTGGAACATAAACCTACTTTTATATGTGGATTACTCAGTTATTACCAGGAAAGGCAGCAGGTTTATATCCAGAGCTGTAGTTTTAAAAATGACAATACTGTTGTCTGGTAACTAAATAAGATTTTAATTCACAAGAGTTTTCCTAGTTGATCTTGAAATACATTAAAACTGTATATGTGAATATTTAACAACATATTATTAAAGCATAATGTGTTTGCTTTTATCTAAAATCTTTTTGTTTAATAAAGCTAGTTTTACTTGGGTATGAGTTTAAAGCCCTTCAGCCTCCAGGCTCTGTTTTAACCCCCTGCCTGTGAGAGGGGCCACCTTCCCACAGGCAGGGATTGCAATCTTATTGTGGTCAGGGGGCTTGGTGCCTCAGTGACCCTAAGAACAATACAGCAGGAGCGTCAGCTTCAGATGGGACTCCCAGGCTGGACAGGTGTTGTGAGAGAGGCCTGATAAAACGCAATCAACTTTTGTGTTGTTGGACACAGTTTACAGCACAGGTGTTAAACTCCAGTCCTGGAGGGCCACTGTCCTGCAACTTTTAGATGTGCCTCTGCTGCACCACACCTGAGTAGAATAATTAGGTCATTAGCAAGGCTCTGCAGAACTGATCTACACAAGAAGGAGGTAATTAAGCCATTTCATTCCAGTGTTTTGTACCTGTGGCACATCTAAAAACTGCAGGACAGCGTCCCTTGAGGACTGGAGTTTGACACCCCTGGTTTACACCAATGCCATGAAGACTTCCCATGAATAAAACACTACTCAACAATAACAATAGCAATAAATATGCAGGCTCATATGTATTGCTCCGGCAATACATAATGTGTAGGCCTATGCATGTTCCCTTTACAGTTCTTCCTGCCCCCATAGAACTTGCTGGAGGGACAATTTTGTTTTAAGACTACACAATCAGGTATAAACCCACTCCCACAGAGGGTGAGTCATCAGGAAACACCTTAGGGAATATCGTCATCCTGCCTGAACATGAATTACATTCCATGTCTGAAACTGAACAATATGGAAACATTACATGACAGCAAATCACACCACTAATTTGATTAAAATTCAAGTATTCTTTTTTGATCCCAAAGGGAAATGAAATCTAATAATAACTTCCTGTTACAATTTTGTCTACCCTAGGATTAACATACCTAACACTTACATGTTTCAAATTGTTGCTTCTTTGGTATTTTCTGGAGAACATTGGTCTGCAAAGTGAAGCTTCAAGAGTAAAAACAAACATCAAAGGTGTGGAGGTTGTTACCAGAAGGAAATGGTAAGTGAAAAAAGGTTCTCCAGTGATCTCCAGTCACGTTCAGACCTAAACCATTGCACCAAAACATAAATTAGAAGGAGCTACTAGAGCACAAATCTTTCTGAAGTCCCTCCATATAAAGAATGTAGCGCAACTTATATAATAAAGTGAAATGCATTTTAATTTAACTTCTTACTTGAAGCTTAGAGGTAGAAGAAGCTGATTGGAAATCAAGATTTGAGATGATGCAAATCTGACAGACTCATTATTTGGCATGCTTCGTTACCGAAGGTAAAGGCTTCAGCAACACTTGAAGTGCTAGAAAACAAGTTTATTAGTTGAACATGTTTCAGCTTGTTGCCTTCACCAGGGACCTGTTAGATATGTCACAATTTAAAAAGAAACAAAGACAATAAAGTGAGCACAGTTTTTCCTTGAAGTGAAATGGAAGTTGCTTAAGTTGGTGCACAAAAAATTGCCTGAACAACTTTTAGGAATTACCTGCCATCTAGTGGAGAAAATTAGGTACAAAACATCTTGCTACCAAGGATTAATGCTTTTATTAACTAACATCTGAATTGCTTAGTTTCCACAAAGCCTGTTTGATGGCTCACATAGTAGAGTCAGACATTTTCCAACTTCTTAGAAAATAAATTAATATTAGGTTTTGCAAACAGAAGCTAATTTTATTGAACCACATAGCAAAAGATAAATTCAGCACAAGTGGCTAAAAAAACTGATTACTATTATTTTAAAAATAAAAACGAATATATTACATAGATCCATTACATAAAGAGCGGAATATTTCAAACATCTTGTAGTTTTGATGAACATAGCCTATATGTAATGAAAGCTACAATTTCTGTGTTACAGAAAGTTATAATAATTTTAATATATATATATTTTTTAATTATAGCATATAAATAGAAGCAATAGAATTATAGTGGAACCTTCCACAGGGATAACCACACCCTTAAGAGGACTGTCATGCAAAATCCATTCAAGAAATTAGGAGGGCTTCTAAAGTAGTGGACTGAAGCTGCAGTCAGTGCATCAAGAGTCGTCACCCTGAGATGAATCCCACCTGCAACCAGAAACAGAGCCAGGAATGTATCAGGAGTACTTTATGCTTCCTTCTGCTGATAAACTTTAAGGAGTTGCTGATTTCATTTTCCTGCAGGACTGGGCAACTGTCCATCCTGCAAAGGCTGACTTAATGATCTTGGTGTTCCTGTTTTCGGTTGACCTGAACTTCCCTGACCTGAACGCCATAGAGAACCTACAGACTATTGTCAAGAGGAATCTGAGAGACACCAGACCCAACATTGCAGACGACCTGGAGACAGCTGTCAAAGCAGCCTGGGCTTCCATCACACCTTTGCAAAACCACAGCCTTATCCTCTCTGTCGCACTGCATAATGAATAATAATTGATTGCATAGGAATGAACCTTATTTTCAGAAGACTGACATGTTGATTGAAAATATAATTGTTTAATGATACCATGTAATAGTCACATTATTTTTGAAACACTGAATTTTGGGGTTTTGTGACTCCAAAAGCCTAATCATGAACATTACAAAAACAAACAAGGGTTTGAAATATTTCACTCTATTTGTAATGAGCTTATCAAAATACGAGTTTCACTTTCTGAAATGAGTAACAAGAAACATTTAACTTTTTGATATTGCATTTTTTGAGCTGTAGGGCCTACTCAAAATGAAGCATTTCCACTGCACTTTATACCTTTATTTTGAAAATCCCAGCCCCACCGCTGTATGGTTCTACTGACAGAAAAAATGTCTTTATTTTTACAGCGTAGTTGTCTACGTTTTCTTTTGCATGTTTGGACACACCCGTAGCTAAACGCTAGGCTGTTTAAACCTTTGACCAAACATTTTCTTTGAACATGAGAAGTATTTGAGACATGCACAAACATGCCAAAGAAAGACGTTTTTCCTTTGTGTTAATATAATCTTTATTTATATTACTTCTTAAAGTGAAAACATTAGCACACAGTTCAACACCTCTTTATATTTCTTTCTGTTCTTTTTTGGGGGGGGGGGGGGGGGGCTTTCATTTTCATTGGCATGTATTTGACTGATTCATGCCAATGAAATCAGTCAAATTCAAATGCTGGGTAGTAAAGCTGACACCCCAATCAGCCCGATTTTCTCTAAAGAATGAACAGGGTTTCCTGTTAAGAGTTAATTATTTAAGCAAATCTAACAATTTCTTTAACTGATAGGTATTTTTACTTGCATAATCAAACAACTCAAAAGCCATTGCCCCTGAAAGACTGATTACTTCACTTTTTTATTTAACCTTTATTCTACCAGGATAAAAACACCCGTTGATATTAAAAACCTATTTTTCAAGTTAGTCCTGACCAAGACGCAGCAACAAACATAACAGAAATTTATACTGTTTCATCAGGTGTCTGTTTCCTTCTCCAAGTCTTGTGGCGCCATCTTCTGGCCAAAATAAAAATATTTAAACCACAAGATATTCATAAGAGTTTCCATTCCATAATAGCTGGAAAATGTAGAAACTGTAATCCAGGTTTTGGTTTAAAGCTTCCTGAGTTGTCTCTTTCAGTCTGTGCTGAGCAAAGAATCATCTGCACAGAAAACCTGAACAATTTTTTGCTTTCATGGTTCTCAAACTGGGGTAAAAGTTTCCCTGGTGGTATTTGGGCCACGTTTTGATATTATGTAAGTTATCTACAAGGTAAATAGAAATAGATAACTTGTAATGTTGAGTTTGTTAGAACAGATAGACAATGTGGAAAACTTCAAGAATATTTTACCAATATGTTAAAGCTGCTGGCTACATAGGATTTTTAGTTTACATTCCCACCTTCTGGGAATTACATCATCCACCTTCACATGGTGCAACTTGGTCAGTGAGGATGAACTGTTAATTCTATAGCAACAGAAGCATTGGCTTCCCTTTTCAACAACAAAAATAAAAATGGCAATATGATTAATGAAAATGATTGAAAAATAATGCAAAACAAACTAATAGCAATGTATTTATTTGCATTTTATGCTAACACTGTAGCAGATTTACTAAAAGAGGATGTACAGTATAACACTTTCAGGAATGCAAATGCTAGTTAAGCCATTTTGTTTTAATGTGACCATCAAATCTATGAATGCAGAGATCTATAGAGTCTTGGAGTAGGTGAGAAACTGACCTCTTTTCTGAAGTCTGACTTAAGGGGAACTTTCTATAAAGTTAACCGACTGTGACGACCTGTTTGAAATATGTGATCGAACAGGATCCCTTAACCAAATGCACAGCTTAAATAAATACAAACTTTTTGCCCATTTTTGTCTTTTACTTTTAACACACAACACAAGAATGAAAATGTTTGCAATTGTTTGTAGAATGGTTTGACATGTCTATCAGCATTGTAATACTTGGAAACGTAATATTTACAGAGAAGTTTCTTTGAGAACCCCTGCTGACATGTGCTGAACAATGTTCTTTCAGTTTAAAATGAATGAAAATTTCTTATTTTTAGCCATCTGGGTTAATCCAATTCTGTTTTTTTATATACAGCGCAAATTCACAAAAAATGTTGTCTTGTTATTAAATAATGGAGTTAAGTTCCATTTCTTATTGTAGTCAGTAAAAAGGTTTTCTGTCTAAGGAAACCCAGCAGGTTGCATCACGTCACTGACTTTGCACCAATTCCTCCCACTGGACAAGCATGTTGCAACATGGACATCCGACTGCATTGAGTCATGTGTTTTGCAATAATCCATCACTGAGAATGCATGTAGCGACAGTGGAGAAAACAAATCCCCTTTAATCGGACAGAGAGAAAAAAACTCTCCACCTGAACCTGCCTCATGGTGAACCGGAATCTGCTGAAATCAACTGGAGAATTAAGAAAACAGAGCAGACACTGACCCAGTATTTTCTATTTTAAAGAAAAAAAAAATCTTTCTTTCTCAGTATTGTGATAACCTATTCTGGATTTACATACCCGTCTTCCATCTTGCAGTGTTCTGACACAACACCCAGAAAAAGCTCCATGGTTTATATGCTCCTTGTTAAAACTCAAACATGTAAGGTTTTTATTGGCCTACTAGAACTTAAGTCTTTTGAGCCCTCAATAAGTAAATTCCTGCAGCTTAATAAAGAGCTGCCTCAGCTAAAGACTGGAGAAGGATTTATGTGTAAGATGAGTATCAGATGTGAACTTGTCAAAGCTCCAAGTTCTTTCAAAAGTATTTTTCAGCACTGGGAGAACTTCTCCATCCTAAAATGATAGCATGTGCCATTGCATAAAGCTACAGCAAGATGCAGGCAAAAAACCCAAAGTAAATAGAGCAATCAAGCAAACAGTAAATATTTTTCAAAGGTTACTTTTTAATGTGTCGCACAACTCAGAAAAATACTCTTAATCTCAATTCATAGGTCTTTTGTCAGCCCTTCACTTCTTGCCCTTCTTTTCGTGGTGCAAAGCGAAATGCTTTTCACAGGCGATTGTCAGTCCAGCGACGAAGGGAACAAATTCCTCAAAGTCCAGCTCATCGTCCTTGTTCTGGTCCAAATCCTTGATGATGCATGACACTGTGTCGGGGTTTTTCTGGGTCTGAAACAGAGTCAAGCAGAAAAGCAAGAAGTTACATGCATCCACTGATTCATCATATTGACGGATCTTAGCCCTCATTAGAGACAAAAGAGCCTTACTGTTAAGAAGTTGGGCAACTCATTCTCAATCAGCTTTTTCAGCTCCTTCTTGCTCAGGGTCGTTTTATTCCCACCTTCCTTGGCGTAACGGTGAAACACCGTGATCAGGGACTCCATGGATTTCTCCAACTCAGTCATGGCTGCAGCACAGAGATCTGAAAGGAGGTGGGAAAAGGAGTGGAGTCAAATTTCAGCTTTCTGAACTTATCTGCAGTCCTGTGTCAAAGAGTTCATTTCAAGCTCGAAAACACATTAATCAAACCCATTCTAGTAACTTTAAACTTTATTTAGCATGTCTTTAAAGTAGAGTGAGCATCTATATTTAATTTGGCTATAAAAGCGAGGTTGCAATCAGCTTTTAGTGCTTTCCCTAAAACCAACATACTTCAGTGAGGATGTGGGTGTTGGTTCAACTGGCACTCAAACCAAATTCCTCTGGACCGATATCATCTCTGGCACATAAAGTTAAACTTTCTTCCATTCGTTCCCCTTCTTTGTTTTATTTATTCAAGATTATTCAACAGAAAATTAAAGGTGAAAACTAGACAAACAACAAAAGCACTATAAACTGAGACTATTACTACTGTAAGTCTCTACATAAAAGTCTGAAACTACTGGAAGATAAAAGTACTGACATTTTTGTTTAAGTAATAGTAAAAACCTTACCAGATCGGGATGGAGCAGAAACGTTGCAGTGCAGAGTGCTTGAGGTTTGTGATAGTTTATACAGGGAGTTACAGTCATCCAGGAAACGCCTAACATGATGAGGGAGAGGGAGGGGATACCGGAGGCAGAGAATGGAAAAATTGTAGGAAGCACCATCCCTGTTCATGTTTTTCCACCCAAATGCAACAGCAGGAACGGAAACTTTAAAGTAACTGATATTTTAATTTAATATGTTATACAGAAAAGAAGGTTTTCTCTCTTTATAAGACCTCTGGAACATTTTCAACAATAGAACAGGCCACATAAAATGTGTTAATCATGCCTGAAGGGAAACAACTTTTACTCTGTTACCTGCATTGAATTATTCTTTCCCCTTTGAACTTCTTGGACCATAATCCTCTGTGTACTTTATTTTTTTTTATGTGATAGACCAACACACAGTTGGACATTTGAAGTCATGCTTTTACAATTTTCTTACAAATTAAAAATTGAGAAGTGTGACATGCATTTATGTTTTTCACCTTCATTCTGATTCAATAAAATAAAATCCAGTGAGACAAATAAGTCCTTGGTTCTTATTTGTTACGCCTAAGGTAACGAAATATAACTAGTTTTAAGAGTAAATCTTTGTAGCTGTAATTGAGATACAAGCACACGTAACACTTGTTATTTTAAGGTTCGCTCACTGGTTTTCATGTTAATATTTCAAACTAATCAAGTGAAAAGCTGGTGTTTTTCATTTTTTTATGGAGAAACCTCACATTCCTGTATCAACCCTGCTGATTAGACCAACACATTCCAAACTGAAAAAATGTTTGAATAAGAAAGTATTCAAAGACAGAAGATCTCTGACAGTGGGAAGGGCAGGAAACATGTGCAGAGTGGTCATTCATGCAGAAAAGTCTGCAGATTAAGACCAGACTCCTGCTACCTATCCTCTGTACGTCCCACCCAGCTCCACCCATATACCACAAAACCCAGTGACGGAAGAACACTCTCATCGTTTTTCACAATGTTTAATTACAAAATATGACAAAACAGCAGCTTGAGGTGCTGAGAAGTGAACAGAAAACCTGACGGGTTGTGTTAATCTCTTCATAGCCACCAGCACCTGGAAAAAGCAGATGAATGGAATGTAGAGAGCCGCTTTCAGATTTACTCTCGGGCCTTTCGTTTGACCTAGGTGCACTTTTAATATGTGTGAGAAAAACTGGGGAATTCCAAAAGAATCTACAGAGAATTATTTCTTGAATTATTTTTTCTGATTTAAATCTGCAAAAGTAAACATCAGCATCAGATCTATTTTAATTGGCTTCTTTTTTCAGATTCATTAGTTCTTCCTTTTGCTCTTGCTGGCAGACTTGGCAGGTGTTACAACAGGAACGGCTGCTTGGTAGAGGGCGGCAGATATCTTGTTGATGTAATACAAGGCAAACAGGGAGAATATCAAGCTAAAAATAGAAAAAGGGCACAAGATTAGGTGGTAACTGGTAAAAACATAATATAAAGAAGTAAAACAATTGAGCAGAAAGCCACTCACCAGGTGGTGACACAGACCCGATGCACTAAACCAGAGGCGAACAGTGCGAGAAACAGGCACAGCAGAACTGAAAGCAGAATAAAAGAGAAGTGAATTTTGATATAAATATTAAAATACATCATTTGTTATAGTTTGTTGTGAATACAGAGAAATACATTTTAAACTTAACTCTTATTCAAATGAAGTTGAAACATAGCAAAGCCACAAGTCACATTACGAAGAAAAAACATAAACCCAGTCCTGATTATGAGTCAAGCTTTAATTCTTTCATCACTTACTCTCTGGGAAAATCTTGGCTTGGAATCCCTTCCCAAACATCAGGTTTTCTAGATTGTTGAATGCCTGGAAATGACGTTAAGTTGAAACAGCCCCAAGGAATTTGTGCATTCATATGCTCCAAGAAACAGGAAGTAAGTTACAGAACCACTGTAAAAATCTGAAATTCACAAAAAGATGCATTTAAAACTTGCTTCCATCCTAAGGATACAGTGAGAGAGCAGATGAAAAGGACAGAGCCCAGGAACCCTCCCAGGATGGTGAGCCACTCTGTGGATCCCAGCTGTTTACTGAACATCTGCATCCCAGCAAAGACCAGCACAGAGAGCAGACTGGAGAGCACCAGAGAAGTGCCTGTGTTCACCGCTATAAAAGAAACACAACAGATTAGGAAATAACAGAACTCCAATTCAAACCTCATGCATAAAATGTGTTAAGTTTAGGAGGGGATGAGCCAAAATGTGGAACTTAGGTTTTGATATTATTGTGTGTCGTATCTCTGAGGATGAAGAACATCTGTTGACTGCAACACCTTTCATTGTGCACGTTCTACATTTAATTTCTCAGTGATCTTTGGTGGTATAGAGAAGTAACAACAAAAAAGTTACATAGATATATATTTTTTCTTTAAAAAAAAAGACTAAATATTTGGCTACGTCAGTTGTAAAAATATACATACACCTTTGCTATGCAACTGATCAACAAAAAATATGTAATTATTTCCCCCAATAATCACTATTGGGGAACATGATTACAGAGTGAAAACACTATCAAACTTCAATGGAGAGTAACGTATAATTAAATTACGCAATGAAAAGAAACAATGGTAATTTATTAATGCTTCATTCAGCTACAAATGGAGAGCTGTTCTCGTGAAATATAGGGGATAGATTAGTCTCAATTAAAGCACAGTATATGATAATTTATTTTAATGTATGTTTTCATCCTCCCTCAGTTGTTGACAAAAAACATAAAAGATAAAACAAACAGCAATGTAGCACAGGTTAAAATGAGATTTACATTATTACAACTTTATTAAAATGACTTCCACAAACTAGGAAATGTAATAAGCGAAAGAAAAATCCAATGAACCTACAATTACAATATTAAGAGAAGAAACAGTAAGGGGTACATTAACTGATAACAGTCCATAAAAAAAGACACATTTGCTACTTTTGTTACCTTGTAAAGGAAATATCAGGGCTCACAAGAGTTACATTCAGTGTAAAAAGACAGAAAATTCAGGGCAAGCCAGCAAAATTTGTATTTGTATCTACTTTGATTTATAATATATAGGAATCCCACATATTTTGATACCAAAATATATATATTTAAGACTCAAATTTTCAGAGCTCTATGTCTCGTTTTAGCTATTTTTTAAGTGTAAATACAAAAGTTCATTAGTAATGTATGTGCCTATAGTGACCACACTTTAAATAAGGATCCTCTAAAAGCAGACATAAATTGGTATAAGGTGGCTAGATGGATTGATTTAGACTACATGATATGTAAAAGTCTGGAATTA
This sequence comes from Xiphophorus hellerii, assembly GCF_003331165.1. Classification (NCBI taxonomy): domain Eukaryota; kingdom Metazoa; phylum Chordata; class Actinopteri; order Cyprinodontiformes; family Poeciliidae; genus Xiphophorus; species Xiphophorus hellerii. The sequence continues at coordinate 15,452,730 of NC_045674.1, forward strand.
CAAACATTAATACTCAGCTTTCAATTTTAATCCTTATTTAGACACACAAAATATCTAATTAAATCCCAAACTTTTCCCGACTTCTGCAGTCTGGAACTAAACATGGTATGTTTAGATCATACTATGACTGAACACCAAATCTAAATTTTATGAATAGAAAAATAGCTGCTAATTAGAAAGTTAAATGAACATTTGTATATTTTCAGACGCTATAGCCAAGTACATTTTAAAAAACAGTCGTCACAATAAAAATCAAATATATCGTTTCATTACATCGTCTGGGTAGCAGTTTAATTTTAATTTCACTGCTCGTTCTTACGCCACGTCAGTGTTCGCCCACAAACGTCTCCGACGTAGCAGCTAGCTTCAAGCAAGGATACAACTTTGTACAAACTAGCATTTGAACAAAGCTATTTCCTTTTACCACAACTCTGTATACACAAAGCAGCACAAACACACACCTTATTTCTTATGCAGAAACGTTGATTAATTCAAATAAACGCTGCGGGTTGTTCTATGAGCCATTTTAGTTAGCATAAAATATTAGCATTAGCTAGCTTTACTGTTGCAGCACCCACTATTTACAAACCTTTGAAAGACTGCACATCTACGAAACTATTTTGTCAATTAATATCAAATCAAAATACATACCCATGGCTACAAGTTAATTATAAATTCTTGAGATGAAAGAGGAGTGGGAAGATTTACTCTCGCAAAGCCAAATAATTTAACCGGCAATAGGAACTCAAATAATCCGGAATATAAAACAGGACGGACTTGTGGGCGGAGGACTGATTTTGGTCAAACTGCTTTATAACCTCATAACTATCACTCTAATCAAAGCTTACATTAGTCAATGGGTCCATGGCAGTTAAAGGGTTTTAGCATAATGCAGTATATCAACGGTGAAAAACTTACGCTTGATTTTTCATTACTTTTGATGCATTATAAAACATGGTATTTTTTGTTAGCTTTATTTCTATACAAGACAATTTAAAGTCCTAAATAAAAAAATAAAGGTGCATGAATACATCTTTCTATGGGTTTCAGAACAAAAATATTTAAACATTAAATTATCCAGTTACAGATTTTTTTTAAAAGGTTGAAAGTTTTGAGATTACGTATTCCCTCCAAGAAACATAATTTCAATGCATCAGACAGCAGCCTAATTTATTAAAGTCTTAGGCCATGGATGCCTTCCTTCTCCAACACATCTTCATCAAATCAATGGGCCGTTACTAGACCTCTGCAGAGCTGATGTGGGAATCCAGCCATTTGATTTAGTAGCGCTGGAGACAAAATGCATCTAAAAGCTGCAAGATGGTCGATCTCAATGACTGCACTTAGGCACCCCATCTCCGAGAAATCCTCTCAATACTCAAGTGTTGGTAAAATAATAATAATAAATAAACAGTATATTGAAAGCAGTTGTTTCCAATTTTATTCAAAATATACAAAATATGTACAAAAACAGCTCCTGTAATGTAATCTACTACAATTTGCTAAAAGCAGTGATTTCTAACATGAGTAGAATTCATTTTTATCAGACCATTATTCTTTACATCAATTATATATCATCTACTAACTGCAACTGTTCTTACACTGAAACTTGTCTATTCCCACGCTAATGTTACTTTTTCAATGTCACAAGCAATTTTTTATAAGGGTTTTTTCTTCAGTCCAACAACTGCTACAAACAGAAGGATCTCCACGAAGGCCGGTACGACACTGCAAACAAAGACAGGGACATCAATGTAAGGCAAGAGCACTGCAGAGCCACAGGGCTTGCATTCATTCAAAATTAGACTCAAAACTGAACCATTGGTTCACTACAACTCAGAGCCACACCAACCTGCAGCAGGCAAAGATCACCCAATAAGTCCAGCATTCCCACTTCTCAAACACAAAGAAGGACAAGGACACAGATGCACAGCAATGGGCAGCCAGTGCTTGGGGGAAACATTTGTCAGGGAAAAACTCTCCTTCAAACATACATCTGACACACTAACCTGCAAATGGCAAGGATCCACCAGTAGATGTCACAATTCCACTGCTCAAATAGAAAGAAAAGTAGAGCCACTGAGGCACTGGCATGGACTCCTGTTGCTATTGTAGACAAAACGTCAAACAGAAACAAGATGATAGTCATGGATTTTAACCTGTTCACAAAATGACTGAAAAATCTTTAAAGCTGTAATTGTTGTGCTTTATTTCTAATGAGATGCTTTACTTTATTGTATCCCTGCTGGTTCTAGATTAACCCACCAAGCCAATGAGTTTTACTGGACATAAAATTTTAAAAAGTCACTCATGATCTCAAGCTGTGGCAGGTTGAGGGTTGTTGAGAAAATAGAGCAACTAACAGAAGACACTTTAATAAAAAATATATTTACTTATGAGTATGAGTTTTAGACTACAATAAAGGTAAAAGTGGAGCCAACTATCAAAGTAAAGGATACAAAGAAGACTTTGGCTGGAGTTAAACATGGACACTCCTGAAAAGAAACCAGTCAGCTCTATTGCAAACAGACCAAGGGTGACTCCCAGCCCCACCAACAACCTAAAAAAAAGAGGAATATATTAAAAGATGTGTATTTAATTGTGTAAAATTTGTTTGTTTAACTTTTACTTACTTTTTGTCCTCAGTGTCATACTGCTCTTGGGTAAAATTCAAAGGTAAACAAGCTTTCACATTATTTTCCTGCAAGGAAAACATTAAAATAAAAGTAAGCTGAATTGACAAATTGTGCTTTAGTAATAATCTTGCTTTGTCTAAAAGCTAAATAAACATTTCTAAAAAGTAGTTAATACAATGGGGGGATTAAGTTAATGTGCCTCTGTATTTCAAACATTTCTCTCATACCGTTTTAAATTCCAACATAAAAGACATTTTGTGACAAGCTGCATTGTTTTTTATTCTCTACAGCTTAATTCTGCTTTGTTTGTTTGTTGTTGTTTTTTTTGCTTCAATTTACATTATTTTCATTTCTTTTTTATTGGATAGATGATTTACTGTAATGTGAAGTTTCTTATTGTTTTCATAAATTTTTTAAAACTATTTATTTCATTTTTTTTATTAAGGATGTTGGTCAATAGAAATACACACAATTTGATGTGGTTAATTCAGCTACTGTACGCAAAAAAATAGAAAAAATTGTTTCAGGGTGGTCTTAGGAGCTTGAGACAAGGTTAGAGTGTTGACTTGGACTGTACATTCACAATATCTCAAATCAATTAAGCATCACTGGGAAGTACTGGATAACTTAATCCACAGAGGCATCAGCTCACATGTTAAAGAATTTTAAGAATCTGCTGCCACATATCACAGTAGACATGTGATATGTCTACTATTAGCAAAAGGTCAGGGCTCTTTTGCTAGCAAAAGAGGGGCCAACACATTATTAGAAGAGTGGGTGTCATATTATGGATGGCCATTAATCGACGGTGGGACAAACTTCTTCCACTTCTGAGTATATTTATTAAGCAAAAAAGTGTTTTGCTCATTCGCTGAAAACCTTTAAAGGAGAATGTGGGTCTATGAACTTGTTTTGTAATGAAATCGAATGTATATAAACCAATCAAGCCAACAACATAACAGAACAGCATACACAAATTTTTAGTTACAAAAATACCTTGTCAATGCCAAAGGGAAATTAATTAATACTAGATAGTAGTATTTTATAGTTTAATAACATATTTAGCAGTTTTGTTTTGTTTTACTGGTAAAATACACATAATAGATCGTAAATAAAAACAACAACAACAAAAAGGTTTCTTACTAACCCTTGACCAAAAGATGGTGATAACGATGACAAGGTGAGCTATGAGGGTGAGAAACCGGGCAGGGACAAGACTGCTGACAGCCGACATACTAGCACTGTTGGCTTCACTTTCTAAAGACGTACAACAGCGAAGCAATAAATACGTACTAGCGCCCGAAAGCCAAAGCTCAAGTTACTAAACACTGGAATACCGTAAAGCTACATTAGCACACTGCTAAAATTTGTAGCTAACAATTAATGAGTGAGTAAATTATTAGTTTAAACTCTTGTGGTTCCACAAACAATAGCTATATTTGGTTTACATCTCGGAGATATGAAGTTCTGGTTACAATATCCTTCGTTTACGAAAGAAGCTAACTTAATTTTTTCGCGTGTTTGCTAAGCTGACGCTAACAACTGTTGCTACAACAACCACTTCATGTGTACGCTCGGTATTACTGACCGGACTTAAAACACATATTTAAACGTTCCGGTGTTCTGCGAAATTCTGTCCCCTAACCTCCCTAGACTCTGATCGATTTCTCGGTCAGATGACTCACATAATCATGTCAAAGCTGTAACTTTCAGTTTAATCGACACCTGCTGTTCAAAACATCAACAACAACAAAACTCTAAAATAAATACACTTGGTCTTGTGTGGGGTTCTTTTTACACATGGCTTCTGGCAAATCCAGTTCCAATGTAAAATATGTCACATAACTGGAAAAAAAATATATTTTAATTACTAATTTTTGATAGTGAATGTCAGTTTGGGCCGAAAATAATATGTTCGAGCAATTATGTTAAATACCTTAAAATATTTCTCAATTATTCTGATATTTAAGAAAACATAGTTTCTCTCTTTTCAAATTAGAAAAAAACTGCTTTTTGGATACCATTGGACAGGGATTAACCAATCATTTTGAGATTTAGGTCGCTCAATCATAACATCACAGACAACTATCCTTGAGAATTTGAAAACATTTGCTCTTTAATTGCCAAAGCTACCTGAAAGGAACCAAATATTTCAGCTGTTTGAAATGATCTGCAGCGCATCCATAACATGGGAAAAATTAATTTACCAGCAAGTCTTTAGCTGTTTTTCTTCCTGTCGTCACGAACAACAAATTCTGTATCTTTGGAAACATTTACTCTTTATTTTCAGTGTTGCGTTGGAGAAAAAATTCATTTGATATTTTGAACAACAAAATAAAAGGAATATTTTAATGTTCTTTATTGAATTGTATGATTCTGCTGCAGTTTGACACAGATTATTTGAAACTGCAATTTAAACTTTTATGGGTACATTTAACGATATTGATTATTGAAAAAGAACAATCATTAGTATCGTCGTGCATATTTTTAAATAAAGAATATATTTCTGATTTTATTATTCAGATTTCTCTGTATTACCTATACCGACTTATTTCTTTTGTTGAATTTGTGCCTCCACCTCTGTTATATGATAGTTGAAGCCAGAGCCCTTTTATGCTTCCAGCCCCCCATCTTTTTTTCTTTTTTCCCCCCCATTAGTCAGGCCAGTCCCTCCTCACAGACATACCGAGGGACTCGGCGTGTACAGCACAACATTGACGCTCCGTTAAAGGCCTGGACTGTGCATTACCGGCGGAGTAGCCAGGACAACCTGTCGGTGTTTTCTCCTGGAAAAACGGGTTGATTTTACCGCAGAGACGCTTTATTTCGAAGCAGGATGGCAGAAGCGGAGTTAGAAACCTTTACCTCAATCATGGACGCGCTAGTTCGCATCAGTGTGAGTGTGACGCTAATTTAATTAGCAATAGTAGCTACATGTGCAGTTTCATTACATATTACATAGGGCTTTAATACCCTTTCAAGCCTGTACTTTTAGTTTACCTCTCGAACAATTGAAAGGACCGAAAGGATACTGCATTGACGGAATGTGGGGCATTTCTCTTTTTGACACATTTCATTGCTTTTGTATCAAACCAAACGTAAAATCGCTGGTATTTTGTCAGAAACATGGTAACACTGGCAGAACGTTTAGAAAAATCCAAACCCAGCTGCCGGTTGGGTTGGTGTTTGATGGCTAGAATTTGCTGAATATGTTGGCAAGTAGCATAAAAGGCTCTGGGCCGCACACAGCGAGAAGGAAGAGATGATGCACGTTGTCATAGAAACGGGAAGCTGCGCTTTGTAGCTGCAGTAGCAGGAAAAAATGATACAACAGTGCCAGAGAACCGAAATTAACCATGCCTACTATTAGTAAGCAGTCTGTACATTCGTCGACCAAACAATTAACAGAAATTTTAACCCAATTTGCGGCTGGAAGATTAATTTACATGGTATCATTCCCATAAACTCTCAAAACATATATATTTTGCTCCAGAGCCAGCCCTAGGAAAAAATGAAGTAAAATTCATGAACTCAGGCCAGAAGGGAACATCCATAACAAGCTGGACTTCTGACAAACATTTCAAGACTGCCAATTTGCATAGAATGAGTTTAATTTGACTGAGAAAGTTGAAAATTTGAAGCCAATTTGAAATTCTAAGAATTCAGGAGCTGACTATATGTAGTCACGAAGAAAAAAATCCTCATAATTTGAAAATTAATAGTCATATTTTAGTGTCTATACATTTATTTCTCCTGCTTACTGTCTATGGAAATATTCAACGTCTTGACACTTGCTTCTCCATCAAACGGCCACCTTTCAGATAGCACGATTTGAATAAACAAACAATTGTGTTTTATAGATATTAGGTGCTTAATGTTGTCCCAGAAAAGGCAGACAATTATATCACATTCCTGCTGATCACAGCAATTTAACACAGCAAAACTCTGAACTGGGACCAACGTCTGTCATTTCAGACCAAAATCCTCTGACGTGGATAGAACCGAAGCAACAAAGCTCATTTGTGGGGATAAGTAACAACTCCTAAAAGCAAGAATTTGCCTGGAAGTGTAGTAAGGTTTTTACATACGTGCTTCTTTAGCACATGATAGTGCTAAAGGTGTTTGATGGTGTTTTTATAAAATAAAGCACCATCTACTTTCCCCATAAAGGAGCAAGAATATTGGGGCAGTTGTATTCAATCTGTCTACCATTTACTGCTACAGTTATTAAGATCTTCATAAGGATGGAGAAAGAAAATAGTGAATTATTCCACATTGCATTGTCTAAATGTCATCCTTCCTTTGTTATTATCTGTCCTCCTTTCTTTGTTGATTCCTTTCTTTCTTCATTGTGTCTTTCTATCATACATTCCTCCCTTGTGTCATTCATTCTTCCCTTCCTTTCCTTCTCTTGTTCTTCTGCTGTATCCGTCATTCTTTATTTCTTTGTGTCTTCAATTTCCTTTATTCTATTCATCCTTTCTCACATCTTACTCTGCTTCCTTTTTGTTCTTCTTTCTCTCCATTTTTTCTTCCTTTATGCCCTGCCTTTTTTCTTAGTTCTGTTTTTTTTATACATGTTTTTTGTTTCTGTCCTTCCATCTGTGTGTCCCTCCCTCTCTTGAAATATCTGCCATAAATTCCAAGTTAAGGAATACATGGTTATATACCTAGAAAGGTCTGGAATTGTGGGGCTTCTGGGGTTCTAGATAACCTACAATCTCCTTTCCTATTGCATGTGTTTGCATCCTCTACATGGTGTTCACAGTTTATTTGTGGCTTGACTCAGCCGTTTTTAAACCAGAACCTTTTCTCAGTGAACCTTTCCCATGCTCTTCTCTTTCCTTCCCTTCCCTTTCCAGTCCAACATGAAGAGTATGGAGCAGGAGTTGCATTGCCCAGTGTGCGAGGAGATGGTGAAGCAGCCCATTCTGCTCCCGTGCCAGCACAGCGTGTGTCTGCTGTGTGCGGCGGAGATGCTGGTGCAGAGAGGTTATCCTCCCCCGGATCTCCCTGCGGAGCCCATCTCACCAGCCTCCACGCCCAACGCTCGCTCTCCACGGCAAGCACGCCGACCCGTACCCAGGACCCCTGACCACCTGGAGCGGGTCTTCAGAACAGGTACAGGAGACCATTTCTTAATGTCTGTGTTTGTGTAGAGGATCTTAAAGAGTTTAGAAGGAAGCTTGACTCATGTAACCCAGCTATATCAGCATCTGAGTGAGGAGAGAGTGAAATGTTATGTAAAAATGCAGAGATGATGATGCATTATGATGTTTTGGTTGTTGTTCCACTGAACATTATACAGCTTTATTTATTCAACTCATGGTTTATTCATTCATTTTAGAAAAAAAAACACAGAGACTGCAATAAAGGATTTCCACTGTGAAAATGATCTAGTCCTATAATTCTGCAAGCTTGTCCTCCTCATAAACCGTCTCCCTTTCACGTTTCCTCTCTATATGTCTGTCTTTTTCTTTCATCTCCTGTACACCTGTTTTCCCTCTCCCAGTATGTGGGACATACCCAGGGAGAAGGCGGAGGGAAGCAGCCCCTGCCCCCATGCTGTTCCCCTGTCCTTCCTGTCAGCAGGACGTGGAGCTCGGGGACAGAGGACTCACTGACTGCTTCCGTAATCTCACTCTGGAGCGCATCGTCGAGAGGTTTGCATGCACAACAGCTTCAAAAACAGAACCTTGCAAAATAATTTATCCCTCTTTTACCTCATCACATCTTATCACATAGGAGCTGCACATTTCAATGTATCTTTGGGGTTCGATTTGGTGATAGTAAGACAATGGATAAATGTGAAAGGCAAATCATTTGCAGTTTCTAAATAGATATCAGTGGGAGCATCATTTTCTGTGATTATAGTAGAGCTAGAGTCTGAAAATGTGTGTATTTTCTTCCTACCAAAATAACTTATCTAAGTCAGATTGGATGGAGAACCTCTGTGAACATCAGACTTTAAGCTTTGGAACTTGCTCTCAATTAGTTTTAGATTTTGACTGATATTTGTGTGATTCTAACACACAAATATTATTGCATGAAACAATCAATTGTAATTCTAGACATTTGTTGATGGCTTACCTTTTGGAATCACCCTTTCCCCGTGATTACATTTTTTTTCTATCCCTCTGACAAGCTTACCTGTCTGTTGAGAATCATGCTGGCACTACCATGTGTCACAGTTAGTGATGCATATTTGCAATGTTTTTTTTGTTTTTTTTTAAAACATGCATGAGTTAAAATCTCACTTTTGCAGTGTCACCTCCATGTTTTACATGTCCTGGTAGATGCAGTGAGTCTATTTTCAGGTAAAGAACAGTGAACCATCAGATGTCCAAAGCCTGGAATGTTGTTTTCTAATCTAACTTTGCTTTAAGACTTTGTGCTGTGTTCCTTGGTCTTCATAATTGTGTTTGATCACTAATATTCTCCAGTATTTCTATGAAAAAGTATGCAGAAGTTTGTGGTTGCAATGTGAAAAAATATATGTGTATTTTTGAAAAGCACTAAAGGTTGTTGTTTTAACCTTAAACAACATTCATTAGCAACAAGGTAGGTCAATGAGCAACCAACTAAAGCAATACTGCTGTAGAAATGAGACGGGAAATCATTTGCTGGAAGGAGTTTAAATAATGAATTGCTCCTTTAGTCCTGATCAAAGGCTAAGCCAAAGAGCACTTTGCAGTGAAAGCTTAAAAACTGCAGTGCTCTGTGGGACAACAGACCATAAAACTGTCAGTTCTGCTATTGTTTGTAAACTTTTAGGCATAACTGTGAAGTAAAATGTTTTTTTAATACCCTTTTTATTTAATCAGGGTCATCAGCTTTTAGTTAGTTTGAATGAGAAGGTCATGGAGGTCAGCTGATTCGCAAGCAGCCGTTGGAGACTGCAGCTGCTCACCCCTCATCAAGCCACAAACTGATGCTGCATGTTTTACTGCATTAACATGGCAAGTGCTGTCGATGTATCCAGGTCAGCTAGTTAAAATAGTGGTTTGCCAAACGAAAAAGAAAGCAGGACACTCTCACATGAGCCCAGTCTTTCTCCAGTTGTGCTGATTTTTTCCTGGATTTTGTCATGACCTCATTGTTTGTGTTTAGGTACAGACACACAATAAGTCTGGGCAGCATAGCGATTATGTGTGGCTTCTGTAAGCCTCCCCAGTCTCTGGAGGCCACTAAAGGCTGTGCTGACTGCAAGTCAAACTTCTGCAATGAATGTTTCAAACTCTACCATCCCTGGGGAACTCCTAGAGCTCAGCACGAACACATTCTACCCACCAACAACTTCAGACCAAAGGTTCGTCTCTTGTTTTTTTTCAGTCCAGTTTGCAGTGGCTGCATTTCTCATGTCTGATGTGCTTTTGAACCCATTTTTGGATTCTAGGTTTTAACATGCACAGAGCACGAGCAGGAGAGGCTGCAGTGGTACTGCCGTAACTGTCAGCGGTTGCTGTGCCAGCTGTGTAAACTCCGTCGGGTCCATCATGGACACAAAGTTTTACCCATAGCACAAGCTTATCAGGCCCTCAAGGTGAGTGTATTTAGTCTTTGCCCTTGTTTAAGTTTTTTTTGTGTGTGTGTTAACATCTTGCCACTATCACAAGTTTTATTTTGGTTTTACAGGACAAGATTAGCAAGGAAGTCAACTTCATCCTGGCCAATCAGGAGACGATTCAGAGTCAGATCACTCAGCTGGAGGCTGCCATCAAGCAGATGGAGGTCTCACTTTAGCTCACCAGCTAAATTCTTTCAGAAATGTTCTTGATTTGTTAAAACCAACAACTACTCAACATTAAGCCATTGTTTATACCTCCCAAAACTGTCTCTACCTTAAATTTGCCTTAGGTTATCTTAATTTTCTGCCCTTTCAGCATAGATCTTTATTCTAACTGGAACTGTGACAAACAAGACTTAATAAGGATCGAGGTTTATTGTTGTCACCTTGCAAACTAAGCAGGACAGTAAGTGATGCTAGAATGCATGCCATCATGTACCTTAATGCACAAAAGAGATCTGTTGCACTCTGCCAGAAAATAACTGAACAATGGGCCCTGATTAGATCTTTTCATATGATAATGATCTAAAATATATAATCAAATCAGAAATCAGAAATAAAATCAGTCCTCCATGGCTCCTCAAGACAAAATTCATACAGAAAATCGGAATCCGAACTAAAGAGAACATAAGATAGTACAGAGGAGCCTGAACAGTCCAGAGAGACTGGTCGACGAGAACTCTCTCTATCTGCTTCCATACTGAATGATGTTATAGCAGAAGAGAAAGCCGCTAAAATGCAAATGGAAGTTATACAAATTATTAACAACGTCAATAAGCATGGAAGTTGCTGTATGTTTAGAAATAGCGAGCACAATGCCAACCAGTTTTCCTTTAGATGGAGTGCTTATGTACAAAGCCGTCTATGAGGAGGAAAGGTTTCTCTGATCTCGGTTAATCCTGTCCACTCATGGTACTGTTCCTGTGCTTCTCTGCAGGCTAACAGCACTGTGGCTCTGCACCAGCTGACTCACTGCATCCGAGAGCTTGGAACAGCCGTCGCCGAGCGTCAGGGGACTCTAGCCATCGCGTTGGAGGGATCCCGGAGCAGAAGAGAGGAGGCTCTGTCCGTTCAGGTCTTTGAGAAGCAGGGGCTGATGGAGCAGGCAGGTCTGATGGCATTCACCCACGAGCTGCTCAAAGAGACAGACGCTCCCTGCTTTGTGCAAGCCGCAAGAGTAACACACAGCAGGTAGCGCACATTTTTTTGGGTGAACCAGGAGCTCAGTGGAAGTTATTTGTTTGTTAATGTGGCTCTCTCTTTTTGTTTCTTTTCTGTTTTGTCTCTTAAGGCTGATTAAAGCCATAGAAAACCTGCAGTGTTTCTCTCTTGCTGCTGACACCTCCTTTAGACACTTTCACCTTGATGCATCCAAAGAAGTCAAGCTCATCAACAGCTTGCAATTCATCCAAGGTGGGCTCTCATCTATTTTGTTAAAAAAAAAAAAAAGAATCATCTGCCCCTAAAATTATATTAAAAAGGTGAAAAAGAGCAACATGATCTCAGTCTCTTTTCTCTCCTCAACAGCCCCCCAGGCTCCAGTCATCGACACTCAGAAAACGTTAGCTTATGACCAGCTGTTTTTATGCTGGCGCCTGCCTCAGGACTCGGCCCCGGCGTGGCACTTTTCTGTTGAATACCAGCGACGAGCAGGTGCCACGTGGGGCGGCATCAGCTCCCCAAACTCTTCGACACCATGGCTGCGTCTGAATGAAGTGAAGGGGACCAGCGCCGTGGTAGACCGGGTCCAGATGGACAGCGTGTACGTTCTCAGAGTGAGGGGCTGCAACAAGGCTGGGTTTGGAGACTACAGTGAAGAGGTTTACCTTCACACGCCGCCTGCACCAGGTTAGATGTGTACACAGGATCTGGTATTTGTTTACCAATAAGAACGTCTGCTAAGATGCTTGTTGGTTTTCTTTGTTTCTGATTTTTGCAGGTTCCAAACTTAAATCCTGATAAGTGCAGTTGCATCTGTCATTCATTTATTTATTTTTACTTAAAAATGAGTAAAAACTGAAATCTTAGTTCAGAAAAATGTTGACATTATATTAAACTTTGTGCAACAACCGTGTGGATTAGAGGCTGATGTATTTTGATTCCCACAAAAATGTTTTAGACTGTTGCCATGCTTCACTTACCTGACTAACCCTTGATATTTTCTTTTCTCTCATCCCTTGATTTCTTCCATCCTACTTTTTTAGTTTCTGCACAAAGACTTCTTTATTTGCTCTGCATTCCAGTGTCATCCCCGCCATAACATCTCTGCTTCTGTCTCTCATGCTGCAGGTCTGTCTTGATCCACTTTCAAATATCTGTTTCTGCTTAAGAGATTTTTTCTCTTGATATATTCATCACTTCGTTAAACATTTACTCCTTCATTTTATATTTTGAAACATTATACACAGAGTCAGTGTTGGCTTTATTCCTGTTGTTTTCTAGCAGTTTTTCTCATTTTCCAAATCAAATATGTGCTTTTCTCCTGATCTTTTTTTCCCCAGTTACTTGTAATTAATACTTTTCATAGTTTGTTTGAAGTCTTACTTGTTTAGCTTACTTTTTCTTTCTTTTTACCTTCCCTTTTTTCCTGATTCACCTCTTTTTTCCTGTCTGTCCAGTTTTGAGTTTTTCCTTGGACTCTCGTTGGGGTTTACATGCTGACCGTTTGGCGCTAGGTAAAGGCCAGACCTATGCCCGGAGTGTGCCTGGCCTCTCCCTTCTCCAAGCCGCCGACCGCACTCTCACCTCTTGTCACTTAACCTCTGACCTCCTTGTGGCCGACTTGGCCGTCACTCATGGCAGACACTACTGGGCGTGCTCTGTGGAGCCTGGGTCCTACTTGGTGAAGGTGAAAAAGATGTCTCGAGTGTGATTTCATGTCAGGTTAAATGTGTAAATTTATCATATTTTGTCAGACCTCTTTGTGATATCTTTCTTCTCTCATTTTCAGGTAGGCGTTGGACAGGAGACTAAATTACAAGAGTGGTTCCATCTCCCTCAGGACATGGCGAGCCCACGGTAAATGTTTCATTTTTACCATATCCACATCGCTGTCTGTAAAATGCAGTCACTTAACTCATGCATGATAATCAGATTGAAATCTGTCAAATTAAATGCATAATTTTAAAGTTGAAGGAAATCCTACAGTTTTAATACACTCCTTTCATGTTGAAATTGGAAAAATATGGTGTGTATTTGTACTTAGCCTCAGTGAGTCAAAAAAATTATGGAGCCATTTTTTGGGCTACGCAACTACCAGCTTTGCCCATTCTCCTGTGCTTAAGGTCAGTCAGATCAAGAGGTTACCCAGAAGTTGTACTCAAATAAGAAAAACACTACTTTAGTATATTTTTATGCAAGTAAAACTAAAAAGTAGCTGCACAAAGACTTAGTAGCACAAAATTTCTTAAGGAAGAGTAAAAATGTATTTGGTAAAATTGCTACTTAAGTACTGAGTAACTGATAACAACATCTGGCTTAATATTTTACAATAATGTCATCATTGTGCTTTAGCTCCATCCGTCTTTTCCATCCTGACCAAGATCCTGTCTGCTGTGTTCTTTAGTCTTCATAATGATGTTTGTTCATTATTGTTCTCTTACAACACTCTGAGGTCTTCATAGAACATGTGAATTGTATCTAGACACATTTGGACTCTTTTTTTGTAAGCTGATCATCTTTGATTGTAATTGGTTACGAATAAATTAAACTTCATTCACAGATATTGAAAAAAAAGACCAATTGTTTTACAAATCAAAACAATTAATTTTCTTCTGCTTCACAAATATGCTCTACTTTCTATTAGTCTATCACATAAACTCTCAGTCAGATTTGTTGCATTGTAGATGCCAAACCCGACAGACCATTTCCATACTAAAATGAAGCATTTATTTATTTAAGTTCTCCTGGCCACTAGATGGCAGCACATAGACATAGACAGAACTTCTGTCACAGAAGTTCTTTGTTTACTGATCCTTCCATGGAAAAGTTCCATGAGTAACTGAGTGTGGAAAAGTATAAAACTTTGACATTAAAATGTATAGGAACTGTAGAGGAGTAGACAGCCAATAACTCTGCTTCCTCATCTACTTTTAGCTGTTCTCAGAACCAAACAAAGGTCTCAGTTATAGTAACATATGTGTGATGGTTTTTTCATGTTTTCTTTTTTATGTGGAGGATGTGTATATGCGCATTCTAAAAAGAGAACAACTACATTGATCTGTATTTTAAAAGGACTAAAAAAGTGATATTGTAGCTAAGTTTGATCAATCTCCCAATTCTTCGTACTTCTCCCTCGCTCATCCTGATGGCGTCCTCTCCTCTACCAGTTGTGATCCAGACAGTGGCCATGACAGCGATGCAGAAGACGGCCAGGACTCCCCTCCCTTCTGCTTCCTCACCGTGGGCATGGGTAAGATCCTACTCCCCAAAGGACACGTTCCCTCTCACAGCCAGAGCGAGAGCCACAGCCAGGCAGCATTGCACTCTCAAAGCAGCAACTATAGCAACAAGCCTCACTCCCACACTGCTCCCCTACCTCCACGACTTGGAGTCTGTCTGGACTGTGACAAAGGCCAGGTTGCCTTCTATGATGCCCACTCCCTGCGTATGCTGTGGGAGGGGCACGTGGATTGCTCTTCTCCAGTTTGTCCAGCTTTTTGTTTCATAGGCGGAGGAGCGCTACAGCTGCAAGACCTCGTAGCCAACCGGAGCATCGAGGAGCCTCCGCCACGCAGGGTAACCATTGAAACACGAGTAAAAAAATTCAAGTAAATAAACAGTGCTTGGTGCAAGTCATTAAAACTCAGTTTGTCCAACTTGTAGAGCTAAAAACAATCTAATCTATCTGGTCAAATATGGTTATGTCCTGTGAGTTAACATACAGTCATCATGAGCATGAATGTCAGAAGCCCCTGCTCTAAAACTGACACCTTCAGTCGCAACTGAAATTTTCCAAGAACTGTTCAACACTGTTTTTTTTTAGCAGGACTGGTGTTAGAATGGATAATAGTGTTCTATACATAGAGCTTCAGCATTGTCTTCTCATTCTAGCCTGCAAAAAAAATTATCTAACTAAATCAATAAAACAGCAAACTTGATGACATTCATGCCCTTCATGATATGTGTTAACTTACCTTGTAACTTCCATCCCTGCAAATATATGGAAAATGGTATTTCAGTGCAATTTGTGAAGTAGACAATAAATATCTGATGTTCTCTTACCTTTACACTTAAAAAACACAATTTATCTCTTTTGCTTCTTGTTTCCTAAACGGACAAAAATATCTAATGGACATTGTGGTTGAAGTGGTGTTAGACTATGCAGAAATCTGTTAACAGGGTGAGTCAGACCCCTTTATCATACTTTAAAACTCTCTCACAGAAAAATACAGCTTGCTCTCTGTTATTTCGTCCCAGACTCAAGGGACAGCAAAAGTTGCATATAAGTGTAACTTAGCTTCCTTATGCAGATATTTGACTGTCACCTTGTGAAGACACCTGATATGCTGTATGTCTAATTTTCTACCTTTGTTTTTTACCCAGCTTAAGAAACGGTTAATGTGAATTCACCAGGATTAGATAAATGTGAATATTAGGAGTTGCCTCTGCCAGAAGCACACGTGTCAGTATCTGAAAAAGCACCTTTTTTCTCTTTGTTTTTGCATTTCAAAAGAACTTGTGAAGTCGCATAATAATGCTCACGGCTGCCTTTGTGTTTTCAGATTTCCACAGAAATCAAAGTGAAGGATGCTCTAAATGAGTGATGTTCTCTTTATACTGCTTGACTTTTAAACATATGAAAATACTTTGGATTTTTGATTTTTCACAAACTTGTTGATTGTTCAGCTTGGAACTATGAGTCATTTGCACATACATAATAATGATTACACATTTAAAGTATAATATCAAGGGGCTTAACCAGCTAAAGACTTCAGTTTTTTTTACTTTCATTAATTAAAATGTATTTGTTTTCTCTGTATTAAATTACTTATTTGATTACAAAAATAATCTAATGGTATGTTTGGTCAATGAGCAAGTTTTTTTTTTTCCTGCAATATTTTAATTCTCTTTTAAACTGACTGGCTCAGACTGTATTTTAATGATCAATATGGGTGTAAGATGGATGCATGTGAGCTCTGGCTTTAACTTTGATAGTCTTCATGAACCCCGTCTCCTTCCGCTGAAAGAGATACTATTCCAATAAAATTATGTATACAGATTGGAGCGGATTATGTGTTTATCGTACAGATGTATTGCACATCTCTCACTTTGAATAGTGTGTTGTTGTGGTTTTGAAGGTTTTATATCTGGTGTGGTTGCTTTGTGGTGCAATTTCAGCTCTCTTTGTTTTAGGCATTTTTAAAATTAATTTTAGGTGTCTTTCTTTACACATACTTTTTTCTTCTTTTCGATTTACATTGCCGATATTTTTGTCTCAATTAACTACTTTATTTTGGAAATTTTGTTTCATTACAATATTTTGTAAGTCTTGTAATAACTCTATGGCTCTGCGTCAGTGTGGTCCTTTAACATCTTGTCAGTCTACATCAGGGCTCTCAAACTGCTATCCTTAAAGGCCAGAGTCCTGCAACTTTTAGATTTGTCCCTTTTCTTATGTGCTACTCGCTGCTAATGTTAGCCATGTGTGCTGAAGTAGAGAGACATCTAAAATTTGCAGGTCTCCGTCAGTCGAGAACTGCAGTTTGAGACTGGAGTTTCAATTTGTTGTATTTTGTCTTTTTCTTTGATGTATATTTCTGTCTCCCATGTTTCTCTTGGATCCTCATGAATCTGTCCACACGTGTTCTTCTGTTTTGAATGGATCACCTATTGTTGTATGCCAGCACAGCACTTGAATGGCTTTAGATTGTAGCATTCAGAATTTTAAAATTGCCTTGCTGGCAGATTGCTTCCATGTTGTTATGAGAAAAACAATAAAAGACTGAAAACTGCAACACAATGTCAATATTTTCAAGATGAGTAAAGCCATAGCCATCAATAAATTACTTATCTTCCTTGCCCCTGTGCTAAGGTGTGTGCACAGATGTAAGTCATAAATCCTTTTCTGAGAAATATCCATAATATATTTCATCAAAAAATCTCTGTGTTCATTTAGTTTCTGTCCTCAGTGCCCTCTTGCTTATCAAACATTTTATATAGATAAGATAAAAACTTTATTGTTCATAGAAATAGAAATTTGGTTTACATATTCGGTCACATGCCTCCCTTGAATAGTATCACAAATATTCATAATCATAGTTTAAAAAGAAAACTAATATGTGATCTGCAAGAATGTGTTTATATTTTCTATAAAGACACATTGCCTTTTCTCATTGTTTCACATTTAAACAGATTAAACTACCTGGTTTCAGTCAGTTATGATTACCCTTTTTTGTACACAATGCTGTAATAATTTTAATAATTAGAGATTTTTTTTCTACTTACATACCATTTGGTAGAATTACTGTTTAAAGTTTGTGATTTGAGTCGAAACTTACTTCAACTAAATTCCTTTGTTTGCTGAAAACTTGTATCTATTCCTTTTGATGCAATTGATGTAGCTACTAGTGGGAAAATCACAATGTTTGAGCTTCTGCCTTAAAAGTCATCCACAGGTGTGCCTCCAGTTTGATTACAAGCTTTGAAATAACCTATAAAAAGTTTAGAAATCAAAGTGCTTGAACATATAGTGGTCTCAGTGTACATTCCCAATATCCCTTATTCTGAATATGAATAAAGAATAGAAATATTTTAGCTTATCCCAATTTACTCAAAAAAGGAAAATTTCAATCCAAATTAATGTAAATATTTGGTTTTATCTGAGTCTCCTTCCACATGTTCTGCAAATTAAATATAATTTTTCACTGCTACACAAATGACATTCAACTCTACCTTACCATCCTCCTTCTCTCCCACGCACTCCTCCTCCTCAATGTTTGATTAGATTAAGTGTTGAATCCTTCTAAGCTTCCCCATTTAAAACCAGGATAAAAGTGAGGTTCTCCTTCTAGGTTCAAAGTAAACTCTTTCCAAAGCCAAAAGATTCTTTATTAATATTGACATTTCCAGTGTTTCCTCCTCCTGTCATTTCAGAAGTCTGGGAATCCTGCTGACTAGCACACAGTTCTGATAAATCAAGTAACCCAGTCTGCTTAATGTCACCTACGTAACATAACTCTCCTGCTGGCCATATCTGTTTGCCACATTACTTCTATCTTTCAAGAACTTAACTGGTTTCCCATTACACACTGCATCCACCCAAAAACCATGCTACTCGCTTTTAATCCTATTAACAACGTTTCTCTCCCATATCTGTTGGAATATTCCTGCACCAACAAGTCCTCATATCCTCTCAGGTCTTCCTTTCTCCACATGGTTCAAGTCTTTACTTGACCTCTACAAAAGGTAATGACTTCGGTTTACTTTAAACTCTCATTGACCAGACATCCATAAAAACCCCTCATACTTAAAAAGGGTCATACTGCAGCTTTGACCTTTTTTGGTATTCAGGAGAACAATATAAAACAGAGCCCAGCTTGCCCTTCCTTTAATTAATTTTCCTAATTAATTAGCTTGCGGTTTTCAACACCTGCATTATACCTACCCAAAAACCAAGAAGTCACAACATGTTTTGCTCAAACTAGCTGAAGGGTGAACTGTTCCCTTCTGTATAAAATCATCCCATGGTGATTGACTGTAAACAAAACGGGTTTAGTAAAACAAACTTTTGTTTATATGTCATAGAAAATAAAAGTTGTATCCAAGAGAAAGCCTTTCCAGGCTGCGTGTAAGGACAAGCCTCCCCTTGATCACACGAGTAAACCAGAAGCTGTTGGAACAGATAAAAGGGCCACTGGGTTCAAATTTAATCTGCTTGTTTTGCACAGTAGCAGGAAACTCATCAAGACACCTGAAACCTCCAGCAGAAGAGAGAGATTTGGTAAGACGGCTCTGTGGTTCTGCATTGCAGCATTGAATGAGGTGAGGAGAGCCAGTAGAACTTGTAGTGAGGACAATTGTTCAAACAGACTGTCTTTACCCAGACAAAGTAACAGAAAGGCATGTTCTACAAAGGCATGATCACATTAGACAACACCAAAATTATTCACAGTCACGAAAGGTTTTACAAACACAGACCAAAGAATGAAATTCAAGAGCATGCAGCGTGGAAATAAGTATGGCCAGTAGGGGGAAGCATTGTTTCTGATTTGTGGACAACATTGAATTCACCCTTTAGGAGAAAAACGCAACAGGTCCATCCAGGCTCACCTGGTCTGGTTACAAATCTGTGTTGACAAGTCTAAAGTACGGCTCAAAACAACTTTTGAACTTATGTTGATATAGTATGTGTTTTTAATTACTTCAGGTTAGGAAAATATAAAAACTTCTACTTTATGTTGATTTTTGAGTAACCTCCCCAAATAAATATTATCGCAAAAGATGAAAACTCAACATCTTTGCTGTCTTGACAGTGTGAGCTACACTTATTAGTGTAACTCTAGAAAAACTGAACTTTTTACTTGAGCACATTTATGAAATGGAAGAAAAATCCTCAATAGAAAATAAATGTTTTTAACAAAATAACATAAGACACACCTATTGGTACCTCGGTTTTTGTACAATCCTCTTTTTCTAGTCCAGCAACACTTACTTTCCCCCTATAGCATTTCACAAGGTTCAAACGTTAGATTACTGTTTGGAAACTGGGATGATCTAAGGAAGGCTGATTCTGTGTTTGCTGAACTATTTCTGTCTGTATAATTGTGAGAGATCCATGATGATCTATTTTCTCTTTTTCTGTCCTAGATTTCAAAAACTCTATATTACTGGTCTAACAAGATTTGCAGGGTCTTTGGAAAAGGCCCACAGCATCATAAATCCTCCACTGTGTTTAACAGTTAAATGTTTGCCCTCTACCAGTTTTGCTTGTCACAGCATCGTTCTTCAGCTCTCGCTTAATTACTGCTTTATTTGTAGATATAGACATTATTTTTTATTCAATAATTATTTCCTGGTAGTCATTTGCTGATTTGTGAAGATTAGTGCTCATATTCATTGTGGATTGATATATATTCTTTTCTCTTTCATATGTTATAGTGGGTGAGGGAATTGGACCTCTGTGTCACATTGCATAGGCCCCACAGGAAATAAAAAAGTAATAGATTACTAAATGTAAAAGTTATTAAAAGCCCCTAGACTATTAAATGAAAACTCTGGTTCATAAATTGTTCAGTTAAATGTAGAGACGCTGATTTTATTTATTTTATTTTTCTTATTTTAATAAACCTGATGAAATCACAGGGTTATCTTTTACATTTTCTTTATATTTATTTTTTTAGACCTGAATCCTCCAACAACAACAGCAGTAAAATCAGATTAATTAATGACCGTTTGCGTAGGTCCCCACACGTGACTGTTTAACAGGAATTTCCAGCTGAGGTAAGTCATCAGTGACTCACACTTGTGACGACTCTACTGATTAGAATATGAGGGAAACAAAAAAAGAAATTTCCAGGATATAGAAATAAAATGCAAGTCTTACAATTTCTGAAGAAATTAGATGACTCAAAGTTTCATCAATAATATTTGTTTATCCAAGACAGCCTGTAAATATGTTTCATGGGCAGTTTGATCTCTGATGTACTATAAAATGTATAAAAAACTAAAAGCCCTCCAAACAGCTGTTACTCCTGCCTGCCCTCAGCATCTCTACAGCAATAAGTTTTTATTTTTCTATACACACACATGTGCACCCCCACACACACACAATGATTACACACACACACACCCTTTACTAACACACCAGTGCCTCTACAAGCTCCAACAGGTGTGAACTCTTTACAAAACATGGAAAGTTGGTGGAACTGCTGGGCAGAACTCATTACTTCCTCTGCATAAAAAACCTCCAGACTTACTTTTTTTAATCATTGCTATGAACCTTATACATGTACTTTAATTCCACCTGCTCTCATGAAAAGCATGTTCAAAGCCACACACACACGCCTACACACACGCACACAGGTCAAAGACAAGTGTTTGTTGTGGATGGATGCCAAACAGGAAGGCGAGCTCAGACAAGACGAAGGTCCCTGGGGTAGCGTGGATATTTACTTATTGTTTGTGTGTCATTTTTAGACATTTTTAGACAAGAATACATTAACTTGATAAAGTCATTAAATGTTGGCTTGCAACCTCAATACACGCTTGTACTTTTTTTTCTGTTAAAAAGAAAGCAAAAAACTAAGATTTCCATAAACACTAAGATTTCTGTAGCTTGATTTCCGTATTATTAAGCTATAGTCATATAATGACGCTTTACAAACATGTGACTCTGCTTTTATTGGATTCCCTGCTGTCAAGCCCATGTGTGTGATTCTCACACATGTATGGCTGGTAAAACAGAAGGATACCTGACAGTTGATGAATACCCAAAGTGAAATGTGTACATTCATCCCTGCCAGCAGAGTTTTGCTCCATAGACTCTTCTGACAGCCTAATGACTAGCTGTCCACGTATCACTCCACTCGCTGCTTCAGCTGCAGAAGCAAGACGGGGCAGGAGGAGGAAAAAGGAGATGGAAGCAAAACGATCTGGAAGACTGACAGCTCTCAGCGAACCACAGTCAAGCCCTGCAGATAGACTGGGGCTTCTCCCTGTTAATCTTTTTTTTTTTTTTTCTTTTTCCCACGTTGGCAGCAGTTGGTTGTAGAGCAAAGGTCTTCTAACGGCAGCTGGCAAAAGTGAAGGACCTGAAGAGTCAAATTTTTCTATGTGACTGCATGTGTGCAGGGCAGAAAAAGAAAGGTGGCTTTGTTTCCAACCTCTGATGCATGCACTAAGTTCTCGGGGCAGACACGGCATTGCACAACCTGCAAACTCCGAGGAGAAAACGATTATCATAAAATCAAAAGGTTCCTGAAATGCTTTGCCATAAATATACATAAAGCAGCAACTGCATATAAAACAAGAAGTGTGTGCAGATACTTGGGCACTAATAAAAAAAGAAAGTGAGAGAGAAGTTGAACATTGATGGAACTTTTTTTTAATCTGTGTTCTGTTTGAGAGAGCAGTCTGATTATATCAAAAGAGCCTGGAGTGATTTTCTGCTTTTATAGGTAAGAAGAAACATTTTTGCTCCTACATCTAAAACTTTGAGTTGTTGAGTCTGGCAGTTCTTATTTTCACTGTAGATCTGAAGGTACAAAACATGAAGGTTACAGCTCCTCACATTTTGTCAGTTATCAAAATTCTGAAAAAGTTACTGATCAGACTTGTTTGTGGTTGTAACAAGTCCACAAACTTGTTATAAAAAAAAAATTATTTCTGGAAAAAAAAAAAAAGAGTTGAAACTAAGTTTTGTAAGGCACCGTAGCTACTATGAACGACTGATCAGTGTAGGTAGGAACAATATGCATCTGTTACATAAGATAAAAACGGTGGCTCTCAAACTTTTTATATTCAGCACCATTCTAGGAAATAATAAGTTCTCAAATGTAATAAGAGACATTAAAAATAACAGTAGAATTTTTTTTACTTTTTTCTTACAAGAAAACTCTTTGGTATCTGCTCCTCTGCTGCTCCAACATTTCAGCCGAACCTTTTGAAAAGTTTCTTACTGTTTTGCATTTGTGTTGTTTGCCAGTCCTGCAGAGACTTTACTGAGATTGCGCAAAAAAGCCACTATTGTTCCCTCTTCATGGTGTTCTGGTTCCGTCTCCGCAGTGGTTTTCTTTCAACCTTTTGCAGCCAAGACCACAATGTGCTTGACACATCATTTATTCTGTCTCTGTGCTTCAACGTGACATCACACTAGGCAGGTTCCAGGGTGAGATGGATCAACTTGATACCTGTTTTGTTGCATCATTGAAGCAAAGATCCAGAGCATGGCTTCATTACCTTTACTTACAAAAAACAATTATTCCCACTGCTAAATTAATAGTAACATAATCAGTAAAAATAATTATTTTTGCTCTAATTAAAAAAAATAGCAATAGGCATCCTCTAAATGCAGTTAGATTACAGATAAACTTGTTATTATGCTTTATAATAGTCCTTCATGCCATTCTGCACTTTTTAGAATAACAAAAGTATAACAAGGTTATGTTAGCTGGATAATTTGTCAGGTTTTCTGCTCGAGCAGACAGCCTGCAGCTTTCTCCTTCGTGGACATCCAGCTTATAGCTTGACAGCTAAAGAGTTTGTTTTTGCAACTAGACTTAATTTGTCTGTCTTGCAGGACATAGCAAAGGGATGTTTGTTGCAGACTGACCAGCACAGTGCAGCAACAGGTGATGGAGGGGAAAGCTTTGCTTTGAGTCAATGATTGTTCAAATGTATCATTTCTCATATGCGAATTTCTGAGTCCTCTGCCTCCCTGACCAAGTCAGAACTTTACTCAAAATCCTGCTGTAAATGTTCTGTTTTCTATAATACACAAATTGCATGTAAGAAACGTAGATTTAAAAAGTGTAAAGAGTACAACATGATTTTTTTTTCTTGACAATAACATGATTGAAAAAATCTGAATCTATCAAGTATGACAAAATAAATTGAGAAAACCATGCAATGTTTCCAAATGCATGTTGTATGTGTTTTATGGGATTATCTTTCAACAAACCTTTCAACTTTTGAATATCTGACTTTTCTTTATATGTGTACTTTAATAAATATCTACCTTCTATGTTTCTTCTTTAAGATTTCAAACATAAACTGTGAATTGAGAAAAAAAAACAAATGAGAACCAATTAAATTTAGCAATACGTTATTCTTCAGAAATCCATATTAGACAAAATAGGAAACAATAACACAAAACATGAAAATAAAACAAAAACATTTCGGGAAAAGATAAAATGTCCAAAACGTTTCACAAAACGACAACTACAAAGCAAAGAAACATTACCAAGCTTTAATGATTCAGAAATTACAGTATAAAAGCAAACAAAACATAATCTAAAAACAACAACGCATTTGATGAAGCCCATCAGCACAAGGTGAAACACAAGGACGTTGCAAAGTATTTTTGAAAACAACAGAACACAAGTTGCATTTGAAAGTTACACTACTACTACAAAAAAAATCTAAAATTAATTAATTAATTAAAGCTTTCTTTTCCAGTCTCAAGCAATTCTTTTGAGCAAGTTCCATATATTTACTTTTTTTTAGCGGTGTTTTGAACCTCTGCACTACATCAGATAAGAGATTACAAGACTTGCAAAAAGACAAAACACAGTGAGGTGCGATAAGGGAGAAGCAGGAACAATAACTGACCATGGGAACGATAAAGACAAACAAGTTGAGGGTCGAGGATGACAGGGGCTGCAGGGGAGGGCCTGGAGGAAAACTGGGGGAGCTCATTTCTTTTTATCCCTTGTCCACTTGAAAACAGCAGCTGGGACAGGTGTGCTTTTACTGATATGCACACGCTGCTGACTGCTTCCCTGCGAGCTTTCTGTGAGCGTGTGTGTTTTATATGCTGAGTTTGCACACTGTCTGAAAGTAGACTGCACGTTAGCTGAGGCTCTGCTGTGTGTAATTACGGTGGAAACAAAACCCATAGATCAGAGTTTGCCCATAAGGATATAAATAGGCATGTGAATGCACACTTGGTGTTAGTGAAGGGAGCCTGCGGGAGTTTCTCTGAGACACAACATACAGTACAGATAAAGGCTGTGTGATACATTTAAAGGGATCTGTGCAGCTAGATGGACTGTGTGTGTGTGTGTGTGTGTTGTTTAAGGAGCATCAGGAAACAGAGGGATCCTGTTTGGGATTTCTCATTGTTCAGCTACTTGTCCCCCCCTCAAGTCCCACCACACACACACACACACACGCCCGCGCCCCCCCCCACGCACTCCTACCCACACACACACATCTGGTGTTGTAAACTGGCTGTGGAGCAAAGACGTGCACTGACCAGCGTAAAGACTGAACTTTGATTTCCTGCCTGACACTTTGCATGCTGTGTCTTCACAACAAAGCCATGGCGTCTGATGAGGGGCGTGTCTGCTCAGTCTATCTGACTCCGTGGCATTGTCTCTCCGACATCAATGATCTTTATCTCTCCACACCAGAGAAAAAAGAACAATCAACACTCCTTTATCTTCTCCAGGGCTCATCATTTACTGATTTTATGCAGCTACACCCCCTTTCCTTTTCCTCCTAAATGACTAATTCCTGCTCACAAACATCCCTAGTTAAATCTAAGCTCTGACTCACCCGTCTGCGCCATCATGTCCCACCTTGTTGTCCCGCTGGCTAAGTGTTTGTTGTCTCCAGTCTTAATCATTTTGACTCCAAGTCATGTTCGCTTGGATTTGGAAAAGAAAATGCTGAATCAGAAACCTGAAATCCAAACTTCATAGGCTAATTGATGTTGATAAGGATCTTCTAGTTGTAAGATTTGAAACTGTTTGCCTGTTACGGGTACAACATTTGCTTTGTAAATGACTTGAAAAGATTTTATGAATTCTGATAAAGTAATAATTCAGACGATGACACCATACACTCTTAAAGGGTTTCAGAAACTGGTCCACAGCTTTACACATCCTTCGACTTACCCAACTGTAGATGTATAAGGCATAGTTAACCAAAATGTAAAAATGATCTAAAACGCAAAGCAGATTGAAAGATTTTCAGGTAGTGAAAACTTAATGTTTTCTGTTTATAGTCACAGAGTCATTGTCAAACATCTTTGATGTGGAGTTCTGTCCAACTATGTCCTTACAATGTTGGATCAGTTAATTCAGGTTAGCAGACATTTATTAATGCAATTTTCTCAAGGTCCTGAATATTATTTCAGTTAAAGGAGTTCATGTTTGGCTCAGTAACTGGAGGGTGCTTTGCCTCATGCCAGCAGCACAAGCACAAACCATCATCCCTCCACTGCAGTGCTTGATTATTAATACGAGATGCTTGTCTGAGCATTATGGCCAACGCGTCTCCAGTGTTGATTAATATTACCGACACGTTGTTCCAGACGTGTTGTTTTTCTGTCAGATGCAACTGCTCTAAACAGTCATGTCCTGTCACGTTCTTACTATGGAAAAGAAGTTTTAGAACCAATCAGACAAGCCTAACTCGTCTCGTATCTTTGGTAGTTACTTCATAACCTCTCAGTGACAGCAAATTTTGTAGTTTCACAATTCACAATGAGATCTCTGAGATTAACTCCTGTTTTGATTGAGTTTCTGCATCTCTATGATAATTTTTTAACTCCAGTTTGTTGGACTTTGAATTTACTTTTACTTTGTCCAGATTGACTGACAGCAACAGGTGTTTCCAGTAGATTATGTCTGATGTTTTTCTTCGTTGTTGTTGGACACACCTGATGTTTCAGACAAGCAAAGTGCCAAAACTTTTGCTTTCATGGACGTGTTCATGCTTGCCTAGGAGTGTATTTCATCAGCACAAGGGTGCTATTCACCATCAAAACTCCTTTTGAAGCAGTAAAAAAAAAATACATTCAGGCTCCAACCAGATCATGAGATATTTGTTGGTTGTAAGTTTTACAAACTGTAACAATCAGAACAAGGTAAGATCAAGTGTTCGCTCTGTGCAGTGTCCAGAGGAAGGACCTTAATGTCTAAATATCTGAGATTATGTGGGAGTTTCTAATTTAAAAGAGTATCAGTGAAACTGCTGATGAGTTTGTTGTCCCTGGATTGTCCATAACAACTAGTTGGTTAAATCACATAATCACAATTTCATATATTTTCTGAAACTTGTGCAACTTTTTTATTTACTTATTTCCTTTTTAAATGTGTTTATTCTTCTCTGTTGGCACATATTGTAAGTGAATTATCTGAACTTGTGGGGACGAATCTGCATAATGCTGTCCTTTACATGTTCAGTTTCTGATGTGAAGACAGATGATGAGAGATTGTTATTTACTAAAAGCTGAATTTCATTGTACACCATCAAGATTCAAGGCAGACACACAATGTTGAGACTCGGTAATTAAGTGGAGTAAATTTATATCGCACTTTGCTATGGTACTACAAGCGCTATACACCACAGACAGTTTTTATCTAACACACCATTCCACAGATTGGTAGGCAGCTTGCTGCTAAGTGACAGGAGGAAGTTGGAATCAAACCTACAACCTTAAAATTGCAAGACAGCTACTCTACCATTGAGCCACAGAGTTGCCCTACTTACCATTAAGTCAACAGTGTAACAATAAACAGTTTAGTATTAAGTTTAGTGTTAAAACTTGGTATAATAATGATACATTCAATGTACGTCTTGGAGCATTTACAAATGAAAGTCAGGAGGTAGTGACCCCAAATAAAATGAGCCAAGGCTAAACATCTCAGCTGGGTTCTCTGTTGTCCCAGCCTTTACTGTTTTGCACCTGTTTTTGTTCTAACTGTAGTTCATTTCTCCTCTACCTCCACTTTTCTCTCAGATTACACACAACACTCCAGCACAAGGCTATGTAATCTCTGTGTGTTTTCTGTCTGAGGCTGGATCTTTGAGCTCAGGAAGAGAGGCCAGCGTAACGCTCACACACACACACACACACGGGATGAGAACCTCTGGCGTGGCCTTTCCCACCACTGCCCTCTCTGTATCGACACACTCACGCAAACAAGCCTCCCTGCACTTCTGCACAATCAAAGGGCCTTTGTCTCCATTGTACAACCGCTCCAATAACACACATGCTTCTCTCTACACATGTGCGTGAACGCTCATTACTGCAAACAAAACAAAGCACAAATCTTCTTAATTAAAAGGTCAAGTGTAACTTTCTCATTCGGGTGACTTTTTTTAAAAATATAACAGCTACATGTAGGGATCAGCTACATGTAGACAGTGCATTGCAAAAGTATTTCTCCACCATCACACGAGTATTACAAACTTAAGTTATTTAATTTGGGTTTTTGTGATAAACCAAGAGTACATATCCGAGACACTGATGGAAAATGATAGTTTGTTCTTTGTTTTTTTTTTTCTTACAAATACAAATCAGAAAAGTGCGGCATGGATTTTTAGTCAGCCATCGGGAGTACTTGTAGAACCACAGTTCACTAGAATTTAATTTGCAATTAAATTATATAACTCTGGGTGCACTTTTCCGATTTTCATAGTTAAAAAAACAACAAAAAAACTATATCAATACTTTTGTAAAGTGTTGAATTAGATTATCAGGCTTGACATTACAGCTATCAGAAAACCCCCCAAAAACATTTAGTCTCTAAAACAAAAACAAGAACACAAAGTCTGTAACAGTGTCATTTATTAAATTCCACATACAAATGATAAAAATAAACAAAAAAAGAAGTAAACTGCTTGACCTTGAAAGTGAGTTCAATAAACCCTTCCCATATATAAAAAGGCATAGGTCCAAATATTTAGAAAAGGTTCCTGGACAAATATCAATACCACAGGCAGGACATAGTCTATATACAAGGCTACATAAAAAGGCACAAGTATCCACTCTGAAGAGATAAGAACTTTCTTCAAGTTGTGCAGAAAAATATGTAATGATATAATCCAAAATATTCCTTATGCAAGTACAAAGGGACAAAAATATTTATATTTATGTAAATATATATATAAATAGACTAGCAGTCGAGAAAGTCGAATTCTTTTAAATCTTTGGCTATAATGCTGAGTTCAGTTCATCAAATCGTTTCTCAACATCACAAAGAAGAAAAAAAAAATATCAGCAAATGCTAGTAACGCATAGTAACAAGCTCAACCATACGGGACGACAGAGAAAAAACAAGGGTCACATTTTAAAATATAGCGGCAGAAAAATAAGATTAGCTCCTTGTAAAACATCCATATTATTTATGTTGTCACCACTTCACACATGGTGTCACTTAATATGCGTGAAAAAAAAATGGAAGAGCTCCTCTTCCATAAATTGAAAGGCTTGAATTGTCTTTTCACTTTTATTCACAAACTTTTCTCCTCATGTATGCAAAGGCTTATAGGAAGGTGAACCTTGACTAGTTGTGGCAAATTTCCTGAACAGGTAAAATCTGATCAAGCTGGTGAAGATTCCAGGTGTGTTTGGAACCTGGAAACAACAAAAGGAAAAACATGAAGCAACATCACTTATTTTTGGCTTGAAAGTAGGATGGACTGTGTGAATATCTTTAGTTTACCATAATATAGTAGTCATTTAGCTGCAGGCCATAAAGAACCCAGGCAGTTGAAGTGAAGAAGGTGGCTACAGTCAGAGGGAAGGACAGGACCTGCACGTTACCACTGCGGATTATTGCTACCTGGAAATGGAAACAACAGAGGCAAATTTTATATCTATGCCAGTGAAAGTTGGTCATATGGTCTTTTCTATTACCACCATTTTAAGATCTTTATTCTAAAACTGCTTTGTCACAAGACTTAGAGCTACTGCTGATTGGTAGAAGGATGCAATTTAATCATGCAGTCTGGTTGTTTGAAAGATTACATTTCCAAAAATATAGATGAAAGACAAATTTATAGAAAGGTGTGTCCGAGTTTGAATTGCAAGTGTGAAAGTAGTTGGTGAAAGGAACACCAACTTCAAAATGTAATATGTTTCACTTGCATGTATGATAACATACATGTTCATGTTATTTTGTAATGATGCAAATTATTTTTACTCATTTTATTATTTAGACTACCAGAACCTGAACAGAATTTTATATCTTGTCTGTAGGATTACACCGTTTTCATAAATTAAGTCAGATTAAACTCAACTACTTACATGAGATTTTTTTTTGGCATGACAACATTTGACTTCTTCTTGAGTAAAAATATAGTGAGGTAATGCTACTTTTGAGGACAATATTTGGCTATTCTACCACCTGTGGTTGTAGTTTTGGGGGTTTTATACTCTCCTGTGCCAATTCAAACACACCAGGGGGAAGGTTATTAACCTGCCTTAACAACTAATGACAAAGTACTTTTCAGGCTTTTTAGTCATAGTCCGCTATAAGATCACAACAGCTGGTACAATGTTTCATCTTTTGCCTTCATGTCTGCACAAATTCCTGTTGGCAAGGATTCAACAGCATGTGAAATATTCCTACAATTGTGGTTCAAGTCAACATAAAAAAGAAAAAAAAAAGACAACTGTCAACAGTTTCTAGTGCTTTCTTTCTAAAAACATTTTAAAATGTAAGAATGTTTTGGTAAATTAGTTTTATTTTTCTCTCTTATGTGCGTCTTCAAGTAACCTGCAGGCCTGTAACAAATAGTCTCCTTTACTTTTACTTCTAATTATCCCTTTTAAAGTCTTTTGAATGAATCAAAGAAATGGCTGAAACTAGTTGAATTGTCTGCTTACAATAAACCCTAATCCTTGTCTATTTGTGTGATTTTATCTACATTTAAAGTCTCAGTAACCAATTTACAGGGTGGGTTACATCATAACTTACAATTACAAAGGCTAAACAAAAGTTTGCTTGTGAAATTTCCTGTCTGTTTGATGTTTTTGTGTAATCTTAGGATTAGTGAGGGTTAGGTTGAAAGAAAAGTTTGGTGTTAGTATTTTCAGTGCAGAGTGTCAGGAAAAAACAGAACGTTACCAAGTGGACGAAGCACCAAAGCAGAGGAGAATCAGCACAACAGGAAAACAGAGAGGAATGAAAGGCAGGAAACTGACTGGGGGTCATTTCAGAGCTCGACGCAGATGGATGGAAGGAAACAAACAGGATGGAGGGCAGAACTACAAGATTATGAGAAGTGACGAAAGGAAAAAGAAAAAGAGCAAGATATGTATTCCTTCAAATCTGCAGATGCACATAGGGTCTGATTTGAGTTCAAGGATATGAACTTAGCTGCGACTGGCTGGTGCTCATTGAGGAATAGAACAATTGACTGTAACAAATGTTTATAGAGGTTTATAGAGTCAATTTTCTTTATAAAAAATATACAGCCTAAAAACATTTTTTGTTAAAGTGCATCTTTACCTTTAAATTTAGAATTAAATCATCAATCAAATAAGCAGTAAGTTAACATTGTTTAAGCATTAAGTAGATGGTAATGTTACAAAAGATACCAACATTTCCACCCTTACAATTTTCTTCTCTTTATGCTTTATAGATATTAAATACATAGATGCAGACAAACCTAAGCTGAGAAAAAAATGGGAGTTTTCAATTATTTATTTATCAAAAGGGGGGGGGGACAGGAGACTTTCTAACATGTTATGTTAAAAATGCAATTGCTCCCAAAAGATCACAAACTGATGGCTGGGCACTCTCCTTCTGGATTTTCTGCTAGAAAGCAGAATTCATGGTTCTATGTTTTATGGTACAAGGTCTAGGTCCTCCAGCAGCTCCAGACCATATCATTACCACCACTATGTTTAATGGTAGGTGTGATATATTGACCTAAAATACAACAGAAGTTTTATATCAGATGTACCAGGACAAAAGTTGCACTTTTGTTTCATCAGTTCACAGAATATTTTCACAAACATCTTCAATAATTTACTATATGTTTTTTTTAGAGAAACTGGCCTTTATATTTTTACCTTGTTTGGTCTGTGAACACTCATGGTGTACTGCTGGTGTAGTCTCCGGCAGTACTTGAAGTATTAAGAAACCAACTTTATTAGCAGTCCAACACATTTCAGTTTGGTCTACATCATTGTAAGAAGTGTGTGAAATTGTGCCAGAAGCTTTTGAAAGTCTTCCATGGACATCATTTTGCTCAATCTCCTTATAATTTTGGAATCATGAAAGCTGATCTCATCTCTGTACCCAACTACTTCCCACTAGCCAAAAACATGATGGTTAGGTTAAATGGTCTCTCTAAATTTCCTCTGATAAGCATTTTAAAATGCCTCAGCCACACAGGATCCCATCATATTTAAATGTGTCCTTAAAAATTCTAAGAGATTTTTAGAAAAAAAAGATAAAAAGCTTGTTTCATATGTGTGCCCATAATGTGCCTTACCAGGTCTGTGAGCGGAGACAGGTACATGCTGACGGTGACCACGCTGCAGGTGAGACCGAGCTGATTGAGTCGAGCCTCTCCCTCTGTTAGAACGGTAGTGAAGTATAACCATCCACAGACCAACACTGCTGCTGCTGCCAGAGTCTGAAGCAGCACAAGTCGCTGGAACAAACACAAAGTCAGAATAATTAGTCATATAAAAGGATTACTAAAATGCTCTATATGCAGCAGGGGTGTCAAACTCCAGTCGTCAAGGGCCGGTGTCCTGCAACTTTTAGATGTGCCTCTGCTGCACCACACCTGAATGGAACAATTAGATGAAGTACATCCTGTTGGCTGCTGTGTTTGTGTAGACCAAATAGTATGGGAAATCTTAGTTTTTATTCCATTTTAAAATAGAATGGAACGTTTTATTTCTCATTATTTGAAGGGCCACTCAAGCTAAACTTGGCAAATTTTCATATGTGATTGATTTTTACACCATGTCTTGTATTACCTTCTGTTTAGTGTAGAGGAAATACATGACAATGTAGAGGATTTGGAGAAGAGCTCCGATGACATTCACTACGACAATGGTGTGATCCCTCTTCAGAGTGCCGTAAAACAGCCAGCCTAGGTTACTGTGG
The DNA here is from genome assembly GCF_003331165.1 of Xiphophorus hellerii. NCBI lineage: Eukaryota > Metazoa > Chordata > Actinopteri > Cyprinodontiformes > Poeciliidae > Xiphophorus > Xiphophorus hellerii. The sequence goes on from NC_045674.1 coordinate 15,485,456, forward strand.
AAACAGGAGCAGCGTTAGGTGAGCCGAACTGAACTGATCGGTGCAGATGATGGAGAAAGGCTCAAAAAACACCAAAGTTACTTCAGACACGTGGTGAGGAAGGGGAGAAACTGGATGTTGTCTGCACTTTTGGATTCTCGCATTTTCTTCAGGTCGGTCCTAGAAGCACAAATATAAAGTAAATGCATAAGAAATACACGTAAACGCACTCTACTGCAGTGCATTTCTTTGTCAAACAATAAAAAGTTTAGAGTTTGTTTATCTAAATTCAGACCAGCACAAGCTGCAGCTGCAACTAGTGATAAAACTAATGTCGTTTTTTAACCAATTTGCCAACATCCACCCGGGTGGAATTACTGTAGAAAACTTACAGTCCTGTCGAGAACATCCCGACTGTGAACACGATGCAGGCCCATGATAGAAGCTGAGTCAAATCCATAGAGTGGAGATCAGATATCTATTGCACCTGTCACTTTTGTTTTACAGGCTCTTTCGGTGATTTCAACCAAAACTTATCAAAGTACAGAAAAACAATATCGGCTGCAGAGATACCAGGATTCTCAAATAGGATTTCCGTATTTGTAATCATTGTGCTCGGTGTTTCTGCCTTCTGATTGGCTGTGCGACTAGAGGAGGGGTGGAACTGACCAATTGGATGTTGAAACGATAGAAAACGTCACAGGAAACGTCACGCCGCTGATAAGTAAAGGTCCTGCTCGAGCAGTAGAGGACCTGCGATCAATAATTCAAAGAAGTAAAGTTAAACTTTTAATTCAACAGTAAATACAAGATAATTGCTACACTTTGGAGTACAAAATCCGGAATTAATCAACTGATCAATAATAGGATTTTTTTAATTTTCAAAGTAATCAGATACAGTTTCATATCAAAATGAAAATAGGTCGAAAAAACTATTTATTCTGTACTTAAACAGTGTATTAGTTAATTCATTTAAATGAAATAAATATCATATGACCTACTGCTGGCAGAGATGTTAAACTCAGATGCTTTGCTGTGTCTTAAAACAGGCTGAACTTACAAATATCTCACAGTTGAAAGTGAAGGGAAGTGAATAGGAAAAACCTTCCTCAGACCGAGAACCAGAGACTGTGGGTGGCATTAGAAGTGTCTCACTGAAGTTTTTCTTTTTGGATATTTTAAATTTTTCCTCTGTTAGAAAATGCATTTTTATTCACATGTCTAATTGATATTAAATAACTCATTCCTATAAAGAATTCGATTAGACATCTATATGTGAACATTGAACTAAATATGCAATGGTGTGCCCTAACTTTCAGAAGACTGTAAATTTTAAAGCATATTTTAAAATAATCAAATTTGACTTGTGTGCGACTTTAAAACAAATCTCTAAGAGTCAGTTTTTCCTTTCCCCAGTACAGTACTAGCCTTCTCAAATATATCAGTCTTACTGGACTGCATTTGTAAGGACAACCTTGTCATTTTTCTGAGCCATACAAGAGATTAAACTCAAATTGAAATACTGTAACCCTGCTACAAAAGTGTCAAGGATTTTTAATTGTTTGGGTCTATAAGAATCTTCATCAATTAATTTAAAGTCTTCTTCAAGTCTTTCACAGTCTGTTTACAAAGAACTTAAACAATTAAGTGTTTTAATTTAGTTGCACAACATTTTTAGCTAATTTGTTGCTACTGCTTTATTTAACAAGACAAACAATCATGTATCTAACAAAGACTTAGTGTCCTTACAATTCAATGAAATAATGGTTAATTATCCCTAAGAATTAATTTATTTAAAAACAATTGTCTACCTGCATTTTTGAATGTGATATTGTAAAATTGCAAATAGAAATGATTTGCTGTTTATTTTATAAATATATTCTAACCTAATAGGAACAGACTAGTTGGTTCCCTAGAAAATCCTTGCAGATGTCATCATCATGTTGTAGCCCATTTGACCTTAATTAGTATCACAAGTGCCTCAAGCTTATCACTTGTAATTAGGCTTAATTAAACGTGTTACTTTGTAGTTTGGTATTATTAGGTCCATCAAGGATCAGAGAAAGCGAGGGCAAGAGAGCTCTCTCGGGAGCTCAGAGGAAATATTGTAGCTGTAAAGACAACAAGATCTTCTCCAAGCAACATTAGTCTGGTTTGTTCTTGTGACTAGAATTATTTCAAACTGAAAGGTTCATGGAACTGCAGCCAAACTTCAGGGATGTGGACGGAGGAGGAAACGCAAGCTGAGGTTGATCAGACGAATAATGCAGAAGAGAAGAAACCAAAACCAGCTTCTACACCATTCACTGTATTTTGAACCAAAATGGGGCTCCATTTCATTCATGACAAAAAGAAAAACAAACATATTGAAAAGAAATCTCTAAAATATGTTTTAACAAGCTCCAGAGATTCTCAGAAATATTTGTGTTCATCTGATTCAAAAAACAAAAAAAACTTGAGCTTCTTGGTCAGCTAACTTAAGCTTCTTAACAAACCTACTGTGGAATAAGAATGGGATACAGATCTTGGTTTGATGCTGGTTCGCTGCATCCAACACACGGAACCTTGGATCTGTACAAAACAATGAAATCTTGAGGCCATCAAGTCTATCTGGAGAGAAATATACTGACAGAATCTCAGCATTAGTTTCAGGTTATTGATCCTCCAAAAGCATAATTACTCAAAACATCTAGCCTAAATAACTCTAGACTGACTGGGAAAGGAACATACTGGACTATCCTCAAACATCTCTCTATGACCCCAGAAGTTAACTTTGAACATATATGGTTCTTTTAGAAAGAACTAAAAGTTGCTGTGTTGAGACACCATCCTTTAAACCTGCTACAACTTTAGTAGATTGCTCTGGAAGAGTTGGAAAATGTCGAAATGCCAGTGTACAAGTCAGTCAATCAATGAAGGCAGTGACTGCTGCAAAATGAGCTGTGACTAAATATGACATAAGGTTTCAGCTGAATCAATAATCAAATGCAAATTCTTACATATGCTAAATCAATCAAACAAGTGTGCTTCTTTTTAGTTAGCAAAGATAACCAACATATTTGTAATATTAATGTTTTTGTGGTACTTTGCAAAAAGCATTATTACTCTGTGAATGATACCCATGTTGAAACTTTACAACTACAAATGTCTATATATTTTACTGGATTTTTTGTGAGATCAACATTTAATCTTAGCATAAATCCAGCTGTTCTGTGAATTGTAAATGGCCTGTAGATGTGTAGCACTTTATCAGTCCAGAGAACCCCAAAGCGCTTCATACTACATTCAGTCATTCATCCGTTCATGCACACATTCAGACGCCAATGTTGACAAGCTACTGTGAGGGCTTCAGAGGTTTGAGAATTGTAGAAAACAAACAGCGTCATGAAGACCAAAATGGGGCAAAGACTCCATTGATATGACAAGCAACCATGGAACCACAGTAACCCTGGAGGAGCTGCAGAGATCCACAATTTGATGCAGTGACGAGATCTGGTTTCTGTACTGAGCATGAAGTTGACCCCTGTCCTGTGTTAACCCTCTGAACACACTATTCTTGCAATTACACAATAATTTTTAAGGTTGTGTGATCATCAGGCAGTGGATGTAGGCATGACGTGATCATGGAAAAACTAACAGTTCTGTTTCACGGCCTGACTTTGACTATGTATGCTGCGTGGTTTTACAAGGAGTAGTGACTTTTGACAGTTTTCAGCGATCCTTGAGGTTAGCAGGCCTGAGCTTTTGTGCGCCTCTTTCTAACATCCAGCTGTGTAGGAGGATGTTCGGCTTTACCTCAAACGAAGGTGTGTGAAGAAGCTAAAATGAGGAAAAGAGAGAAAAAGACCGAGGGCAAGGACACAAACGTGACACCTTTACACTTGGTTGTCAGTTAGCTTACGGGCCCCATTTCTCCTGGACTCCTTGGTTCCTTTTCAAGCGACCTCTGGGCTCTAGTGTTTAGTTTTGAGACTGTGAAATCTAAGCCAGGTCTTGCTGTACACTGGAGATGAAAGGAGAGGGGATGGGAAAACTGGGGTTTGGAAAGCGTAGAGGGTGGAAACTTGGAGAGGCTTCATCAGGCGAGAGACGGACAGCTTTGCCAAAATATTGTGTCATCCATCAAAATCTTTATAGTCTCCTAGGGGTTTAAAGATCCGAGGTGGGTTGCTGCAATCAGACATTTCACAACAATGATAAAAACCAGACAGATTTTAGTCATTGTTGCATGTTCATTTTTTTATTTCACAAAAGATTTTTCACATCTTAAAACAGTTTTTCATAACTTTCTTTATGTACAATTTTACATATAAACATCAACAAAAATGAGTTAAGCGTGTTTTTAACAGGAAAATAACCTTATTCTGGGAAGACCCTTCACGTTGAGGTTTGATGAGCAGGATTAAAACACAAACCAGTGTACCAGGTAAGGTCAAGATTGGATAAATGAACAAATGAGATGAAGTACTGATGAAGCTCAGCTCCTAAAACCAGAGTCAAACAACTTTTCAAATAATTTTTGTTCCCTTTATTAGTAATTCTCATCCTTGTGAGAAATTATGTTGATACATAAGGAGGTGGGAGTTAAGAAACAGCCATTTGAAAAATTCTGATAGTTTTTGACAGATTTAGATAAACAAAAACAAATTTAGAAATCATTTTGTGTTTGTTAATTATTAAACTTTTGTATGTAGTAGTAATTTAGCAACCTGGTCTTTGAAGGTAGATTTTAGTGAACTAATTGCTCTTTGGATTGTAAAGGTTGCAATATCTTTATATGGGAAATATTAATAAAAATATTTTCCATGTAAAAATATTATTTTCAAATTAAAATAATGTGAATATCTTCCATTTTGACCTTCTGACAAACATTTTCTTTGATAAACATGGAAACGTGGGATATTTAGATGACTGAAACTGAATAAGGAGCTGAGTGCTACACATTACACATATCCTACATTATAGTTACCACTTTGGTAGCTGCTGACAACAATATTACAAACAAGTAAAAAAAAACAATAATTTCTCTACATGTAGAGGAGGAAAAAACAACAGAGTAGGGTAAGAAAATGCACAGCTGTACCAATGGCATGAACATCGGAAAACACATGATCACAAAGGTTGATGTGGTTTTAAACTCATATTTTGATCATTCTGCTTGTAGCTTTTGTTCATGATGACTGAAAAGTGTGTGCATCTTAAATTGTCAAAATTGAGGATTTTCATCCTCAAGACTAAAGAAAAAAGTTAAAGATGAAAAAAAATATCTTGCAGGTCTTTTTCTTCTTTGGAGCGATCTACGCTCCACACTCACACACACAAACACATCAAACACACACTGAACAACATATACTGTCCATGCTCGTATAAAAAAAACTCACAAATAGATATGTATAAAAAAATTTCAGTGTTCATGTCCCGACATCCTGCATCGGGTTGAAAATGTCTGTTTTTGGATTAATGGTGGGCCTCAGTGCAGCGCCATGGCTAATAAGACAGGGGTCATGGTGAAAAAGAACGACAAAGACACCAGCTGTGCTGCAGAGCTGCCGATGCTCCTCTGGACGTTTGGCTCCATGACAGCGGGGTCATCTGAGAGAAGGGAGAGAGCACAGGATTTCATCAGTCAGGAATGGTAAACACACCCAGTTTGAGCTGATCTGAGGCCCAAGTCCAGTTTGAGCTGTTTTGTTTAAAATCAGTCCTCACCTGCTGGGAGTCGGTTGGAGGGGTTGTGAACTCCTCCAGCAACAATAAATGTAATTTTTTCCTCCTCCTTTTGGCTCTCCTCTGCCTTGGATTTGTCTCCATTAGCCTTTGCAGAGCCTTTGTGTCCGACGACATCGACTCTCAGCCTCAGACAGTCGCTGCCATGGTGATGCATTGGCTTGGCTGTAGATTTCAAGAAAGAATAAGGGACGTTTTTAGTCAAATAAAAGTCTAAGATCACAGCAAATGTGAAATTCTCATTTTTCTTGTGAGACTTACAGATGTAGTAGTAGCTCTCCCCCGCCCTGAACTCTTTTCCCAGTGTGAAGGGCGTGAAGCGCTGGAACTTCTCTGAAAATTTTTCCGGCGCATGGGGAGCGAAGGGTCTGGAGCACTCCCAGCGGAGCTGATCAAACGAGTGAGGCTTGCACACGTCATAGTCCTCCTTCTCCACCATGTACAGCACATAGCGTTCTGCTGAATGCGATGGTACTTCCTCGTGAGTGTAGTGGGGGCAGATGATGTCCAGGTAGTCATTGATGCGCACCTTCACCGTGTAGTCATCCCACAGGAAGCTTTAGAGAGAAGGTGGGAGAAGAGGTTAGTGACAAATGCCCCAGCTTTTCTCATATCATCTGTTCTCTAACGTGCGGCAATTGACAACAGTCTCACACAAATAACACGTGTCAACGGATAGGTTAAATATGCAGGACACAATGTGAGGAGGTTTTTGTTTCGGTGAGCGTGTGCAAACTGATTTCAGCAACAGAATTAGAAGGAGCCCAATCAGGCTTGACCTGTTTATGTTGTTTTTAGACAAGAAAACACACCCAGAAGATTACAAACGTCACACACTATACCCACTGCACATCTCTCCATTGTGTTTTCCTCACAAATGGAGTTTCCCTTTTTAACTGCCATTAAGTAAGTGGAAAATAATAAGTTTACGTCATTCCCCAAATAATATTTCTCTATTCAACCACAAGTGTGGGTCAGTTCCAGGCATTAAGGTATAGCAAGGTTAAAAACTTCTAAAATGTTCTAATTTACTCTTCCTGTCTTTTTAATGAGATTAAAGACAATGTTTTAGAGATTTCTCTAGTTGATTTCTCTAGATTTCCACCACTGGTTGTCACAAACAAAAATACAGCATAAAAGCCACACCAGTCATGAAAGATATTGGTCCTTGATGCAGCCATCCCGAGTCTCTCTTTAAACACTTTCTTTACCTGAATGTTTGTAATTTGCTGTCATATTCTACTGTCCCTGTTTTTTGTCTTCACCCTCTACTTCATTTTATTGTTTCTTTCAAGCCTCTTTGCTGGCATCCTATGCTTCCCGTGTCCTGATAAAGTATGGACACATCATCATAAACCCCTTTAATCCCCACAAGCGCATCTGAGATTGTTTAGTGAGAACCGAAAAGCTGCTGTTATGCATTTACTTTCTGCTAATCAGTAGGGGCCTCCGGTTTTGGAGCGGAATTAATGGGTTTAGAGGAGAAGGGGCAATTTATATGTAAAAATTAAATTAACTAGTCTTGCCTCTACAAACACAAAGCAGATGAGGCCGTCTAGTTGACATGTTATTCCTTCTGTAAGATCTGCCAGAAAAAGGAGGCGATGAAAGGTTTTTATTTGCACACAACTCCCATTACATCCTCAGAGGGCCTAAAGACTCTGCGCACTGAGAATGGAACATGTTAAGTGTTTCCTGTAATACTAACTCTTTGGATTACAAGTAAAGCGTTGTAAAAACAGAAATATTACAGTGATTTAAGGAAACCGTAGTTTATTCTTTTCTTTCCGCACACATTCTGCATGTGAATGTCTCAGTGAATAACTGAAGGTAGAAGCGCTTTGGGGTTCTCTGGACTTTATAAAAAGCTATAAAAGTGCAGGCCATTTACCATTTATACTACTATTTTATATCAAACAGTTATTACACTGACAGGAAATACTTTACTTTTTCACTTCACTATTGCTGCTGGTGCAATTTTTTTGTGTAAATAATTGTAAGCTTTTTGCATTAATAAATGCCTGATTCCAAAACAAAGACTAATTAATGTTTCTGAAATAGTGTCTGAATAAACTACTACAATCTCTTTGAGATTCGATTGCTTTTAAGACGCAAGGAGTCCACTTTAACCATGTAATGTAACATTTTAAGTTTAGAATAGAACCTTACATCCTAAACTAACCCTTTAAAAAGGTGCATCTGGATGCTTGTAGCATGTTGTAGCACGTAAAAGTGACAAGAAAACAGCTCCTGTGTGTCTGCCTTTGTTTATGTCTGCAGTAACGCTGTCATCAAAGTCGGAGACCTGCTGGCTCTGATCCCACCCCACCTCCTTTTAGCGACCTGTTGTTGTGACTCCTGTCAGGACCCCCCACCCCAGCCAAGTCAGACACCCAGGCTCCATGTGAGGGCCCCCTAACCCCTCCTTCCTTCCTTCTCCTCCATAAGCCTGTAATACATTGGTTAGCTCTAACATACCTGTCAAAACACGCTTTGTTAGCAGAGCACAGCACTGCACTTGTTATCCAGGGCTAATAAGACTGATTACTACCTTCTGCTTATAATCAGGGTTTTTTCCCCCTAAGTAAAGGTCTTTGTTGTGTAAATTCTTTTGCAAAGGTGTGTAAATATGCATTTGTGCCTGGATGCCATAGCAAATGCTTCTGCAGAAACAATAGACACATCTGTAGCAGCGAAATTGGCCAGATAAACTCAGATCTCCTCTCACTTCCCTCCGCTGTTTTCTCATGCCCAAGCCATAATAACAGGACTGGAGCAAACAAGGCGTTTGGAGGTCTCAAGTGGTTCCTTCTGAAGTGAAGAATAGCTTAAAATTGTATGGAATACACCTTATTTTTCCTCCCCACACCGCCTACTTGTTAGCGGTCTGGCCTGGCTCTGCATTAAAACACAGTCTTGTCAAAAGCCAACTGAACAAAAAGATTCTGTTGCTAATTTAATTCACGGCTTGGGCTTTTAAGAAAACTCTTCTTTATCCTTCTCTTCACCTCCTCCTTTTCCCTTCCTCCAATGGTCTAGCTAATTAAAAGCTGTTAGGGGTCTGGGACCAATGTGTTATGAGCAAAAGCAGGGGAGGAGGATTGAATGGGGTGTAATTATACCCTCTGCCTCCCCGAAGACAGACTGCCTGAAGGCTACAGGGCCCCTTCAACCTCTCTGCTTAAACCTCCGAGGAGCTTTCACTGCCCTGACTAATGTGGAGTTGTCTAATGTGTGCATCCGTATGGCTGAGGGGCCTTTGGCTGTATCATCTCGGTTGGCCAACACGAATGTCACCACAAGATGAAAACCTTTCCAATTCCACCAACCTCCTTTTACTTGTTCGCTCATCTTCCCGCATCTACGCTCACCTCCGACTGGGATTTCTCAGGAGAGTGAGAGATGCAATAAACCTGATAGCTCAGTCCTTTGAGCGATTCAGAGCCAGGTGTGTGTGAGTTGTTCAAAACCTACTTACACACCGCTTCCTCTTCCTACGCGCTGGGGTTTTGAGTGTGTGCTCTCCTTTGAGATTCTCTGAAGACCCTTATCCAGGGCATGTGGTGCCCCGGGCTCCTGAACACATCTGCTCATTGAGGCCTTGCATAGTCCCTTGTGTGTTCATGTCTTACATGAGATGGAGGTGTGGGTAAACAGAGGAGGTTGAAGGTTGTTGTCTTTGTTCCCCTCTGCAGGTCATTTCTCACAGCGGAGCTACTCCAGTTTTTGCGTCATCAACTAAGAGGTGTGTATTATAAGAGTCTCCTGGTCACTTTAGCCTATTACCAGTTGGTAAACCCCTTTCATGTGTCACCATTTCTTCCTTCTGTGCCATTTTGTTAAATTATTAATTTTTTAATGAAGATACATCTTAAATACTTTAATCAAAAAGCAAATAATTTCCTGAAAGTTGAGTGTTTGCTTTGTTTCCATTTCTTTTGGTTCTGATCAGTGTCTAGGCCAATTCACTCTTCTGAAATATGACAGATTATGACCGCAGACCAACCAAATGGCATTCAACCAAACCAAAATAATGACCTGCTTGTAGATATCCTTTATTCTGTCAGGGTCTGCATTTTGTTTCCGTTTTATTTTGGGTTTTTTTTGGTTTGAGTTTTTTTTTCCTGCCGTTGGAACTGGCATTCCTCATGACATCCACCAGAGGTCGCCAACAGACAGAGCCCCTGGAAGGCTGCTGAGTTCAACCCGTCTACACACCTGCAGCTTGTTTTGGAGGGCGTGGATTATGGATTTAAGCAGCAGCTCCTCTCCGTCTCATCGCCTGAGTGTTTGCTTACTTCGGTAACAACTCGTTCCAGAACTAGGCTCTCTGTGATCTGTTCCGCTCTAACCCTTTGTTGTCTTCCTCGTCAGATATCCTGCTGTTCCCTCGCGGTTCTGGCGAAGAGCAGTCCTCCCCGAGTTCAGTGCGCGCCTGTGCTCCCCTCGTTGTGGATTCCCTACCTCCTGTGTCCTCCCTCGACGCTGTCGGTGCTACCGGTCAGAAGCCACCCCTCGTGTGTCCACCCTTTCCTCTCGTCGATCCCTCTCTGGTGGAACCCCCCTCATTCCAAGTAAGACAGACTCTGGAATATTCCCGAAGGATTTTCTCCTCACTGCTCTGACCCTGCTTCTCCTGTTGGTAGCAAGACGACCCGGTCATCTGCACCAGGAGTCGCGTCCTGACCCCTCCCCTGACTTCAATAAACTGATTATTGTGCACTTGATCGTTCTCTCTGATTGTGTTCTTGCATGTGGGTTCGTAAAGTAAAACTCAACATGACAGAACACTCAGGCCAAGCTACGACCTCCGCAGACGCGATCAGAGGAGCGTTATCAGACCAACAAGCCCTCATTCAGCTCCACGATTCAGCTCTGAGAGAGCTGGGAAATCGCCAAGCTGAAACTAACCGACGATTAACTGAACTCTCAAATTTCCTACAGAATTCATTACCTCAGGACGCAAATCAACCTTCTGTTTCCCCATCCGCGCCGTCATTAGCCCCGGATCCGCTCGTCCGCTCCGGCTTCTCTGAGGTCCGCCCGGCAACTCCAGATAAGTTTTCTGGTGACATCAAGAAGGTAACAGGATTTATCCTCCAATGCACCATTGTCTTCAACCATTCGCCACAGAGTTTTCCCAATGATGACCGTAAGATTTCTTATGTCTTATCCTTGTTGACAGGCCGAGCCTTAGAGTGGGCCGAAGCCCGGTTTACCACCGCAGTTAATTATGGATGTACCTACCCCGAGTTCCTAACTGAGTTAAAACAGGTCTTTTGCCAGGGGACGGAAGGAACATCCTCTTCCAGAGATTTGCACGGGTTAAAGCAGGGGCAGAGGAGTGTTTCTGATTTCGCCATAGACTTTAGGATCAAGGCGGCCGCATCTGGCTGGAACATGGTAGCTCTCAAGAGCGCCTTTTTCCATGGGCTAAACGAGCAGATAAAGGACGAATTAGCCACATTGGATGAGCCAGAATCCCTGAACGATTTCATAAACTTATCCATAAGATTGGACAACCGAATCCGTACTAGAGCCAGGGAACGCACCCGTCGAGTTTCTTCTCCATGCACCTCTCTAACCAGTAGTCGTCTTTCTGCTCAGCACTCACCTCCTTCCCCAGCCCCATGTATGGAACCCATGCAAATAGGAAGCACGAGGCTCACACCCGAGGAGCGTCAACGGAGGTTACGCTCCCAGCTCTGTATTTACTGCGGTGAGCCGAACCATGTGATTGCTAATTGTCCTGTACGTTTAAACCCGCAGGTCCGGCAGTGAAGGCGGGGAAACTGCCGGCACCGTCCACTCCTAAACCCCGTCTCACCTTCCCTGTCACCCTATTCGCCAACAATGACTCACTTTCTGTGTCAGTTCTCATTGATTCCGGTTGCGAACAAAATCTCATCAGTTCCGACATAATTCACCAGCTCTCCGTGCCTACTGAACCGTTACCAGTTCCTCTCCGTGTCGCTGCCCTGGACGGGAGGGGTCTACCCCAGATAACCCACCGGACCAAGCCACTACGCCTGCTAATTTCTGGTAACCACACTGAAGAGATCATTTTCTATGTGTTTCCCACTATCAGTTCCCCCATAGTTCTAGGATTCAACTGGCTATTCAAGCATAACCCCCAGATAGATTGGGTTGAGGGACGGATTACTTCCTGGTCTTCCAAGTGCCACACCACCTGTCTCCGTTCCGCTGTTCCTTCGCAGCCCACACGTTCCACGATGGATGAGGTGGATCCATCCGACGTCACCGCCGTCCCTAGTGAGTACCATGAACTCATCACTGTTTTCAGTAGGGACAAAGCCCTCTCTCTACCACCTCACAGACCATATGACTGTGCCATCGACCTCCTGCCTGGGGCCCCTCTACCTAACAGTAGACTGTATAACATCTCCAGGGCCGAACGCCAGGCCATGGAGGACTACATAAATAAATCCCTCGCTGCAGGTATTATCCGTACCTCGTCTTCCCCTTTGGGTGCTGGGTTTTTCTTTGTGGGGAAGAAGGATGGTTCTCTGAGGCCCTGCATCGACTATAGAGGCCTAAATCAAATCACCATCAAAAACAAGTATCCTTTACCCCTGCTCTCCTCTGCCTTCGAACCTGTTCAAGGGGCAACCGTCTTTTCGAAACTGGACCTTAGAAACGCTTACCATCTACTACGCATCAGGGAGGGCGACGAATGGAAGACCGCTTTTAAGACCCCTATGGGGCACTACGAGTATCTGGTCATGCCTTTTGGTTTGTCTAACGCCCCCTCCTTCTTCCAGGCCCTTGTGAACGACGTCCTCCGAGATTTCATTAATGTGTTTGTCTTTGTCTACTTAGATGACATCCTTATCTACTCAAGGACCCTGGTGGAGCACCAAGAACACGTCCGTCTAGTTCTCCAGAGGTTACTAGAAAATAAATTGTATGTGAAAGCCGAAAAATGCGAGTTCCACCGCCCGTCAGTAACTTTCCTGGGGTACGTCCTTGAGAGCGGACAGATCAGAGCAGCAGAGGACAAGATCGCAGCAGTTCTGGACTGGCCTCAGCCTGAAACGCGTAAACAACTCCAACGTTTCCTAGGCTTTGCCAACTTTTACAGAAGGTTTATCCGGAACTATAGCCAGATAGCTTCCCCCCTCACAGCTCTCACCTCCACAAAGAGGGTGTTTAGTTGGACTCCACAAGCCGAGGCCGCCTTCACTGAACTCAAGTCGCGGTTCTCCAAGGCCCCTGTCCTGGTTCAACCCGACCCAAGTAAGCAGTTTGTAGTGGAGGTTGATGCATCCGATATTGGGGTGGGGGCCGTTCTGTCCCAGATCACTGAGCAGGATCAGAGATTACACCCGTGCGCTTTTTTTTCCCGCAGACTCTCTCCAGCTGAGAGAAATTATAATGTGGGAGACAGAGAATTGCTGGCCATAAAACTGGCTTTGGAGGAGTGGCGTCACTGGCTGGAGGGAGCAGAACACCCCGTTCTAGTCTGGACCGATCACAAAAACCTGGCCTATCTCCAGTCAGCTAAAAGATCCAACCCACGCCAGTCTCGCTGGTCTCTGTTCTTCGCACGCTTTAACCTTTCCATTTCCTATCGTCCAGGTTCAAAGAACGTAAAGCCAGATGCCCTGTCCAGGATACACTCCCCTGACGATTCGGAGGAAAGCCTGGCTCCCATTCTCCCGCCTAGTTGCACGGTCGGAGTAGTAACGTGGGAGATGGAGGACATCATCCGCCAAGCGCACCAAACCGAGCCTCCTCCTGAAGCCTGCCCTCCAGGTAAACTGTACGTTCCCTCCGCTGTCCGTGCCCGCTTCCTACAATGGATTCATGCCTCCAAGTTCTCTGCTCACCCTGGAGTCAGTCGCACCATAGGGTTGGTCAATCGCAGGTTTTGGTGGGGATCGATACACAAGGACGTTAAGGAGTACGTCTCCGCCTGCGCAGTCTGTGCACGCAACAAGTCGTCCAACCGACCCCCTGCGGGCCTCCTACAGCCGCTACCCATACCAAGACGACCATGGTCCCACATCGCTGTCGACTTCGTCACCGGACTCCCAAGGTCCAAAGGTATGACCACTATTCTCACAATCATCGACCGTTTTTCCAAAGCCTGTCATCTTGTCCCCCTACGCAAACTACCCACCGCTGCTCAGACAGCTAAACTACTCATCAAGCATGTTTTCAAGCTGCATGGGATACCCCAGGAGATCCTCTCCGACCGCGGGCCCCAGTTTATCTCGCAGGTCTGGCGTCAGTTCTGCTCCGCCCTGGGAGCCAGGGTGTCTCTCAGCTCCGGGTATCATCCCCAAACCAATGGGCAGACTGAACGTATGAACCAGGAGCTGGAGGCCGCCCTGCGATGTCTCACCTCTACCAACCCTGATGATTGGGCTCCGCACCTTCCGTGGGTAGAGTATGCACATAACTGCCACACGTCTGCAGCTACTGGTCTCTCTCCCTTTGAAGTAGTCCTGGGATACCAACCTCCTCTCCTCCCGGGTGACGAACGTAACATCTCTGTCACATCGGTCCAGCACCACATTCGCAGGAGTCACAAGATCTGGAAGGACACCATCTCCGCCCTCAACGACTCATCCGCCAGTAATAAACGACTCGCTGACCGACGTAGGATCCCTGCCCCGACATACTCCGTGGGGCAGAAGGTATGGTTGTCTACACGTGACATTCCCCTTAAATCTATGTCCAGGAAGTTGTCCCCTAGATTCATCGGTCCTTTCGAGATACTGGCGCTCGTGGGTCCCGCGGCTGTGCGACTCCGACTCCCTTCATCCATGCGTATCCACCCGACCTTCCACGTGTCCCACATTAAACCTGTTCTCTCCAGTGACCTTTGCCCTCCGGCCGAACCCCCTCCTCCCTCCCTGGACGGGCGGGGCGACGCCGTTTTTGCCGTCCGTCGGCTAGTGGCCTCCCGGCGGCGGGGTCGGGGCTACCAGTACCTCGTCGACTGGGAGGGCTACGGCCCTGAGGAACGTTCCTGGGTCCCAGGATCGTTCATTGTGGATAACACCCTCATTAGGGAGTATTGGGACTCTCAGCCCTCATCCTCTGCTCGGCCGCCAGGTGGCGTCCGTTGAGGGGGGGGTACTGTCAGGGTCTGCATTTTGTTTCCGTTTTATTTTGGGTTTTTTTTGGTTTGAGTTTTTTTTTCCTGCCGTTGGAACTGGCATTCCTCATGACATCCACCAGAGGTCGCCAACAGACAGAGCCCCTGGAAGGCTGCTGAGTTCAACCCGTCTACACACCTGCAGCTTGTTTTGGAGGGCGTGGATTATGGATTTAAGCAGCAGCTCCTCTCCGTCTCATCGCCTGAGTGTTTGCTTACTTCGGTAACAACTCGTTCCAGAACTAGGCTCTCTGTGATCTGTTCCGCTCTAACCCTTTGTTGTCTTCCTCGTCAGATATCCTGCTGTTCCCTCGCGGTTCTGGCGAAGAGCAGTCCTCCCCGAGTTCAGTGCGCGCCTGTGCTCCCCTCGTTGTGGATTCCCTACCTCCTGTGTCCTCCCTCGACGCTGTCGGTGCTACCGGTCAGAAGCCACCCCTCGTGTGTCCACCCTTTCCTCTCGTCGATCCCTCTCTGGTGGAACCCCCCTCATTCCAAGTAAGACAGACTCTGGAATATTCCCGAAGGATTTTCTCCTCACTGCTCTGACCCTGCTTCTCCTGTTGGTAGCAAGACGACCCGGTCATCTGCACCAGGAGTCGCGTCCTGACCCCTCCCCTGACTTCAATAAACTGATTATTGTGCACTTGATCGTTCTCTCTGATTGTGTTCTTGCATGTGGGTTCGTAAAGTAAAACTCAACATGACATATTCAAGTTAAATAACCACAATTTCCATGCAATACACAGGGTAAAATACAAATAATTACTCTGAATTGTCAGTTGCCAAGGTGGTATAAACCCTCCTGTTCATACATTTCATATTAGGTATGAAATGTATGAATTACATATTAGGTACGAACTGGCTCAAAAATTGGCAAAGGGGATAAAATGACCAGCACCCTTTGTTAGGTTACAGGGGGGTTATAAAATAGTAAACAGCTGCAATGGTTGTTGCAGAAGGTGGCTTTTTCAACACTTGTCTCTTTGATGCTTTGAAGTCTTGCCATTGTCATTGCAATACTCTTCTGTTTTTGTCTTCTTCCTGTCATTCCTGCTTTCCTCTTCTCTTTTCCCACCCCTACCTCCATTTGCACCCCTGAAGAGCCCCCACTGGTTTTGGGCAAACTACTTACAGAGGAACGTCTGTCTTTTGCCGCCTCTCCAGAGAGAGTTTCAAACTGCTGGTCAGGGTCGAGGGGTTAGAGTTCAGAGTCGCAACTGCTCACAGACGCTACCATCCAAGTCAGCATTGGTGATATATGCCTCACACACACAAAGCATTCAAGGAGAAAGCCAGAAACCCCCCTCCTCCTATCCTTCTTGCATCTGCTGTGCAGGTAATCAGTAGAAAGTGTGCACACTCTGGAATGTCACAACCAGGCAGGGGGGTTACGGTTCGGATGGTTTCTCACAAGGCATACTCATCAAATTTCTTATACTGCTTTATCACACTTTCACTGTGAAGTCTGAACTTAATACGCTATTAATTTGCTGCGGTATGACAGATTCACACCTCCTTTCACACGAGCTGTCAGGAGGCCTAATGGGTTTTTAGTCTCTCATAGCGGGCTGCCACATAATAGCCAATCTAAAAAGTCTTTCTATATTAGCTTCCATCGTAATCTAACAGGAGGGAATTCTTCCTCCACTATCCACCATTGCAGCTATTTGCAACTAGTTTTTATTACATCTTTAGAGTTCAACGTTGCAGTTTATAATTGAGTTGGGGTCTCATTTATGCATAAAGATACTTATGCAAGTTGAGAACCTTAACCCATGTCAACAACAGTGCTTCTCTTCCCTCCCTTCATCCATCACTGTCCACTCTCTCCTCCCTCAGTCTCCCTTTCTCTTTTATTATTCCACATCCAGCCCACCCCCACGCTTTCTCCCTCTTTGTCCTGTCTCTTAAGGCTGACATAATAAACTGGAGCTCTTCATCCAGGCTAATTTCTCAACACAAACCCCTTTCTTCACCTCAACCTATACCCAGGCTGCTACCTCTCCTCCTATTTCATTCCCCTTCACTGCGACACCCAAAATGTATTTACATTTTTTTTCATGGTTTTAGTACATGTTTCATACAGAAAAAACATTTGCAGTGTAACACTCATGTAAATAATTACTGGCTTCTTTGTAAATAATCAGCAAATGCAAATCTGATGAAAATAGAGTGTGGATATAAAGCTGTGATGTTTTTAGAGTTACTAAGTGCTCATAACTTAAGACAACATAATTTCAAAAGTCCTGACCTATTCCTGTAATATGCTGTGAGAGTGGGGAACACAAAAATATAATCTGTTCATCAAATATATTTTTTTATTCAAAAAGATTTAATAAGGTAAGAGTAATTGTAAGAGCAAGTGTCCCAATGTTCCCAGCTATGACTTCAGGGGGCGACAGTGAGCTTCCTGTAGACACCAGTCTGCTCTACTATGCAAGTATGCATGAAATGCTATGACTGACCCGGGCACACACACATATATAATCTTGTTCACTCGTAATGTGACAACATTATGTGTAAAGTGGCCTCTCCTGTGTTGGCAGAGAAGGACTATAGTGGAAAACTACTGGGGCCAAAACAGAGGAAGGTCTGTGAGAAAGAGGGGAAACTGATGGGAGACGTGGGAGGGGGGGTCTGGGTGTGTGGGGGAAGTCTGGACTATAGATAAGGAAGCAAGAGAATGAAGTGAAGACAAATAACAGAGGTGCATGGATACCTTAATGACAGAACACTATCTCCATGGACAAAATAAAGACACAAGTATATACGTTTCTATTTACTAGCATCCCAGGCTGGCTCTGTATATAAAGCAACAGGATAGTTATACCAGCTGGGCCATGATGCTGATAAAGGGCCCTGATTATGAATGGAAGAGCAGTGTGTATGTGATTGTGCTTCTACACGATGAATCTCATCAGGGGGATTATTGTGAGACTGACAGAACAGAGCTTACATCACCACATCTTGCATTATATAGCGGCTGGATGATAAAAATTTGGTGTTTCTAGGTCAGGTGGTCAGATTAGAAACTATAATCTGACTGTTTGAGGATGTGCTAGTATGGGTTTGCATTCTTATTCTGGTGAGGTTAGAAGAAGACAGTACATGGCTCTGGAGATGGTGGTGGATATGTAATAAAGATTAAAAAAGTGAAGAGAAGAAATGGAAAGAGCATATATTAATATGTAGTAATGCTCGTTGCACTAGCCATGCTAAGCAATGATTTCAGATTCTAAAAGGGTTTTAAGTGTGTTTTCTGTAATTTTGTCTGTTTAACAGCAACAGCTCTCGCATACAGCAGATAATCTAGAACTTCTAAACAGAAATCAGATTTCTAAAACCAGTCAGATAATTGGTTTTGGGGTTACAAAAATCAAAGATTGGAAATTGGTTCTTCTAATCGGTGCATCTCCAGGTTGGGGTGACATCAACCACCTTTACCACTTGGAACATATAGTCCAGCGGCAGACCTGTTTGCTGCATCAGCATCAAGGCTGAGATAAGCAGAATATTACATTACACCAAACACCTGATAAATTATATCTGGAACACCCAGTCCACTGAAGATGGATGATGATGGTGTTGTAACAGAGATAAGATGACGTATACTATTAATAAGAAAAAGAGACAAAGAACTGCAAGGCCTGGGGTCAAAATGGGAGGAAACCCAGCTGTTGGAGAGCTGGGGAGAGGAACAGACAGGTACAGAGGGAGAAAAAAACACTTGCACGCACAGCTGACAGAGTTGAGTATAGTAACAGTAGGCTGGAATGCTGTCTGTGGCTAATATTAACATCCAAGTCCTCCCCTTTTTTGCCCCACACCCCCCAAGCGGACTGCGTGTGTGTGTGTGTGTGTGTGTGAGTCACACACTCGTCAAGTCTCGGTGAGGCTGCCTACGGTAAAAAGGCCACTCCTTTCTCGCTCTCTGACGTTCAGGTGGAATCATGTGCTGTCAGTCCAAAACAAAAATACGCCTGCTGCCAGTTAAACCCAGTTAAGGGCCAGCGTAAGTTCAACCTCTCCCCTAGAAGCACTAGTAAGCGCTTGTACAAGCCAAGACACGTAGCGGAAAAACAGGACTTCACCTGTCACGTAAGAAAAAGTAGCATGCAAACACAGTTGTGTATCAAATCAGTGTGAGGGATTAGGCCACAATTCCTTAGGCTTGCTGACAAGATGGCAAATTATTCATGCCTCTATAGTACCCAACATGAATGAGCAGACTGCTGCCATCTGGTCACTGTCCTCCTCCTGTAAGATAAATCTGTGCAGCCTCACAATTAGGCCAAGGATCAATTAGCATCAATTATCTGTGGAGCGTACAGATGGATCAATGCAGTCTGATTAACAGCAGACTGATGGATCACATGGGGATGGTTCAGGGCAGGTGGGATGCAATAGAAAAAGAAATAGTGAAAAGAATACATTTGGAAGGAAATAAAATAAGACCAAGAATTATCTTGATTTCCTAACATTTGGGGCACATTAATAGAGGGTATGACACTAAAAGTTGATTCTCTGTTTAGTTTATCTGTGTCAGTCTATGTTTAGACACGCAGAAGAAGGGATTAGTCTTTTTCTATCATTTTTTACCCCCTCGTTTGGTTACGCAACCCCCATTTGACAGCAAAAATAGTCCAGGGTCGGATTAGAGACAGCGCACAAGATCTGACTTTCCATTTGATCGGGCCATTCTCTCGTTCTCCTACCCCTCCATCTGCCTGCCCCGTCTTATTTAAACTCAATCCCAATGAGCTCCAATATCCCTTCGAGATCCGACTTTAGATTGTAGGAACCCACAAACAGAATTTCACATTGGGACCCACCTCTAGTAAAAGTCATAGCCACCTCAGCGTCGCCGACCTTGCTTTTGTCAATTGGTTTCCTAAGTTTTAAGTTGGTTTCCACAACTTGAAGTTATTTATATAGAAAACAGCAGGGTGTCCAATGGTCATTTTAAGTAATGTTTGACAAATATTTTCCGAGTACTAACAGTTTTGAGTACATTTTTCAACTTTCTAAAGTTCTAGTGGAAGTGAAAGTTTAACAAAGAATCCACTGAACAACATTCATTCATTAGTTTAGAGCTGTTAAAGTATCTTTGAATTACGACAGTTAACGTACCATTTATGATGCCAGTCTTTACTATCTGTACAATCAGTGAATTATTCAGCCTGTCTATTCTGAATTTAAGACCCTTATTAGGTTTCCAAGGTCAGCAGGGGGCATTTAAGTGATCACAAGGTTTGTCAATAAGGCCGGCCCTGATCTCTGTTTTATCAGACCCTGGTTACACATTTTTCCTCAGGTCTTGTGAACCAGATTTTTCCCCACCTGTTCAGTCTGTCTGAGGTGAGTTAGGTGTTAGGCATATTGTTGAATCACTACAAATGATGCAAGCACTGCACACTGCATTTACCTTCAGGTCTCCAATTAAATTATCACACCCATTGTTTTTCCCTTTTTAACCACCCTTGTTTTCATTGATGAAGGGCAATTACAGAGTAACTAATGTATTCAAGACAAGACTGACTGTCCGTAATGGTTTTGCCCTTTTTGCTTCTCGATTATGGGTTTTAATCGACCCCTCTGGGGAGCAGATAAAAAAAAATAAAACAACAACTCGGGGACCGTCCTTCAGCTCGATTTCAAAATAATACTCACTGAGATGACTCGCCCCCCCACGCTAAAAGCTCAATAAATCGTGCTGAGATACGTCAAGCCTGATCGATCCCACTGAGTGGCCGGATAGCATTACATTTCTGACCTCAAAACAAAATCATCAGCACTATATGTGACTCACGGTCTCTGCAGGATACAAATCCTCCCCGATGGAAAAACACACTTTTTCTTTCTTTCTTTCTTGTCTTGCATTAGGCAGTTAACTCCCACTTACTAATAGACACGCCTTTTTCATGACACACACGCACGCACACAGGTGCAGAGCACGCAGACAGCATGGGCCAAGTTCATACTCGCCAGTCTATTTTTTACTATTAGAGTATGTCTGAGTCTATGTGTTACAGTTAAATATAGTGGTGAATGTGTCCATCTGTCAAGGCATCCACTCTCTGATTCTAATATACATATTTAAAACTGCTAACCACTCAAACTCACCTAGCCACCTGAAAAGCATCATATCATTCAGATTTTCCCGTTGTTTTTCCAGTTTGTTGTAAACTACTCTCATGATACCAAGCTTTAATGCACACTTTTCTCTGATGATGTCAAATGGGGCAAAAGGTTACTAATCAGGTTTTTTTGAGTACTTATATTTGTATTTTTCCTGTTTTGTCCCTATCTTCATTAACATTTCATCAAATTTCTTGTTCAAAGTGTTCACTTATACTGTGCATGACTGCGACTAAATGTTTGACAGTTAAAGGGCGGAATGAAATGTTACTGCTTCACTCTCAAGTTCTGTCAAAACTTTCTCAGCTCCCATAAAATCTAATCCGTCCAGAATTCCTGTGCTTCTTGTGAAGCTATTAGTCCCAATGCGCATTAAAAGAGGGTTTATTTAAATTAAAATATACAAAAAAACTTTGCGTTTTGTAAAATCATGCATACTTCAGTATCCAGATGTGTTTTTGTCAATCATTTTTCCTGGAGTAAAATTTACCACTGAATAGCATCCTTAAAGTTAATAAAAAGGGTATCCAAACAATAACCTACACGCTTAGCGGTATTATGAAAGTAACAATTAAAACCATTTTTGGATGTGGTCACACAGAAATAGCAAAAACGGTAAGAACAGTTTCAATTAAATGAGACGTGCACAGTGACTGATCAAATTTAGAAGTTGCTATTCTCCGCGCTGCAGGAAGAGAAAGTGTAGCCCCGATCTGAGCACTTACTTTGGGTTTGAGCTGTTCCAATAGACGCTGTGCCGCTCCGCGGAGGCAAACCACGCACCGATGGTCAACGCCAAACACATCAGACACACCACATCCATGGCTTCTGTTCTCTTCTCCTCAGCCGGTTAATTGGAAAAAAATATTTAGATTTTTATTTTTAAAGAAAACGTCCTCAGTGAAAGATTTCAATGCGCGTAAAAAAGTGAGCACTCGTGGAAGGCGACGCTTGTACTCTAAAGCTGTTGTCTGTCTCTTACGAGCGCAACTTGTCTGTTTTGTCTCATCGTGACTCCGCCCACTTATTCAGTAGCCAATAGGATACAGGTTCATTTTTTTCCCACCTTATCCAATCCCTCCACTTCGCCTGCGGCTGACAGTCTTTTCCAGGAACGTAGTCAGATACAGAACTGCTCTAAGGCAAAACAAGTGATGATTTTTTTTTTCTGTTCAAAGAAAAAAAAATCCTGTATGTACATATCAGCATCAAGTTCGAAAAAGACACTGAATTATTTCTTTTTCGAAGTTGGTCCATATCAGTTTTAATAATTAAGATATGAAACTTACTTTTTTAGCTCATAATATAATGGTGTTTAATACGTGATTAAATGATCTAACTGGAGATCTACTTTTCAGTTAAGCTGAAGAGGAAAAATACATAAATATGACCAGTAATAACATTAAATAGTTTGTGTAAAATATTTCCAGAATAGGGAGCCAAGGTTTTCTAAACACACAGGAATTGCACTGTGTTACATTACAATATGTTAACAAAGATGTTTTTTTCTTTTCTTTTCTGTTCAGGGCGCAACAAAAGCAACTACAAAAAATAAAAAGGTAACTGCAAAACGTTTAGCCATAAATGTTTTCCCAGGTCAAACAAAAGCCTATTAAGTTAGCTTTAAATAGTTAACTTAATTCTGAATGCTTTCTTTAGTACATGTTCATTGCTGTATTTTCCTACTTGTCCTTTGTGAATTCAAGCTCTTTTTGAGCCCCACGCCAGCAGGGTGCCCTAAGCAGTTAAAAGCCGATCCTATACTACGTATGCGTATTCAGATAATAAACTTAAGATTTTCTTTGGTGTATCTTAAAGGGCTGGTTCAGGATCCCCAAAGAGAGGTTCTGTGTGAAGGTTATAAGCAGTTAATATCTGACCTGGAGTAAACAACTCTCTAGCATCGTGCCAGCAACAATGACGAGGGTTTATATCCATATAAAACCTCAGTTCTTTGGCTGGAGCTGTTTATCCTCTCCAACAGAGGCTGGTTGAAATGACAGATTTTGCTCCTATTACTAATATTAAAACACCCAGTGCAAACATGACAGTGGATGTAATAAAAACAGTATCTGTAAAAAGCCCAAAGATAATTTTAGGATTGGTGCCACACAGTTGTTTGCTGTGGTCTAGCCACTCAGAAAAGCGGTTAGCATCAACCTCTGGGATCCATTGGATTTATACTGGAGCTGCTCAACCCATCAAATTGCTGTAATTGCAATATTAATGTCATAATATTGTAGTCATCATATCGCATGATTAGATGCAATAGTTAAAGCAACAATAGTGTATGCACTGCATATAGATAATATCTCTGGACAAACTGTCGTTACCCTTGATGGCCAGAATTGTCAAAAATTTGGATGGACAAAATATTTAAGATCACTGAAATAGATGGTAAATAAGAATGATGGAAAACAAAGACAAGGTTAAGAAAAGATGGTGATAAATTGCAACAGATATCATCATCAAACAAGAAAAAGTAAGTTCTCTTCTGCAAAAAGTAGCCAGGAGGGAGAAAGTTATATTGATAATGGCTTTCTATGGCATTATAACAGAACCTCACTACAAAAATTTAGAACTATATCATTAAAATCTTACATTAAAGTTATAAAACCCCTGGAACAAGCTGCACAACATGTGACAGTTTTTTTTATGACAAATGTCTCCAGTCTGTGTTATAGCATGACAAAGAAGGATTATAATTATCTCTGTGGGAACATGTAAGCATTAGTTTCATAATGTTGTTGTTTTAAGTGATTTTAACCATTTATATCACTGCATAAGCTAAAAATATTTCCTCTGCAGTATTAGTGTTTACTGTTGTAAACACTAATTCTTTTTTATCTAGAATACAAAGATAAAGTAAAATCCTACAGACAATGTTTTGTGCCAGTCTGATTTGGTGATGGCATATTTGTTTTTATGTGTTGTAACGCTATTCTCAGTTGCTTTAAAGTTAAGCTAGATGCCTCTATGACGAAGTTTGTGTTGCAATTAATTGCATGTTGTGCTTACTTGGTATTTATGTGATGCAGCCTGTAAATATGGACTAAACTGTATTGTTTGTAGTTACTCTCTTTATCTTTTTGCAGCTCAATAGATTGTTGCATGTTTTTTCTTCAATGTTTTGCACTATCTGCATTTAAGTCCTATAAATCTTTACAAGTAAGCATGTGTGGGCCCAATTTTCCTGCAAGTTGCTGCTCAGACATGCAGATGCACAGATTATGTTTTGTCAGATAGTAAAGCATTATTATCATCTTGTCAGTGAGTTTTATCTCAGAGTCTCCACTTGGCTGTGTCACCAGACAGGTAACTACAATAAAAAAAAGTTGGCAGATGGAGGAGATAAAGTCCAGAGTGTTGAATGTCTGCGAGACTGTGGCCTCAGCAGGAGAGGGGCTACCCTCGGGCAGGGATGAACTCATGCTGAGGTGATCTGGTGAGGAGCTTTGTGTGTCTGAGTGTTATGAGTATAGAGTCTAGCTGTCCCAAAGCTTGGTTGGGCAAGCACACACATGTCTTAGCTCTCTGATCACCAAGACACATGCTCAGGATAGATATTGAAGGCAGTGGGGAGGGGGTGCTTTTCCACTCTGTAATAGCTCCCAAATAGGAGTGGCAAGACATAAAAACGACCAAGAAATACTACTAATCAGTAGTTGGGCTGTAAGATTACCTCCAGGAGGCAATTCAACACAATACACAACACAGGGTTCAGGATGGTGAACAGGATTTTCAACAATATTTGAGTGAAACTAACTTTTTTTGTTTGTTTCCACAAATGGAGCAAAGGTTTCACAAATCGGAAGATTCTATGACCAGTGAAGGATAATCATAGCCACAGGTTTGACTAATCCATATTTTGTGGTTCATTTCATTAGAAATAGATCCCAACAAGGAATAAAAGTTTTTTTAAACTGAAACTTTGTTTTATAGAAATTCTAATCAGCATCAGAATTTTCCAAATGAACTTAGGCTTGTCTGTATTCAGCAACTTGCAACAAAAGTATTACAGAGAAGGTGAAGTGCTAATCCTACACAATTTACACAACAACTACTCAGATATCAAAGCAATGACCAAATAATGATATTATTGAATTTCATGAAACATAATGCAAACTCTATATGTGGATGTAATTTGAATGGATCCCTTGATTGAGATAAAAAAAACTGTTTGGGGGACAAGAAATTGGTAAAATACACTATAAATAAATGAATCAAATACTGTGATTTATCCAGAGACGTGAGATTTTATATTTACATCCCATTTTGACTGTAAGTCACAATGTTTCGGGGCTGGTGCTAACTCTCCAATAGCAGCAAAAAAGTTTCTAGATTTTTTATTTTTTTTTAATTGCCACTAGAAGTGAATACTTGCTGAATATAGGGTCAATCACCAACTTTGAAACGCTGCAATTGAAGGTGTAGTCTGGATTAGTTCAAGCACAAAGGGACAACTAAAGAAACACCTAATTTTCTAACATTAAAATAAGAAATCTCAAACAGATCTAGGTTTCTAAAAAGCACTTATACTTGATCTACACCTCCTTCACAAGACAAAGCCATGTTGACAACAACTTATTAGCTCTTTGCATAACAGACTCAACAATTAATAGTTTGGCAGCCAAATATTCTATCATTTTCTGAGTTATTGGAGTGTATACAGTACTATCAATTTCTTGCTTACTGGTAGTTGTGCAAAGTAAGATATTCAACATCTTGCCCTCTGGAGACATTACACGTCCGACCTATGGATTGATTTCCAAAGTGGAACGTCAGAAATGAAAATACTGTCTCAGCAGCTCCAAAACTAGCCTGTGATTCACTGACCTCGGAGTACCAGCAACAGGATCCCAGTTCTCACTTTGAACACAACACTCAGAGAGACTGCTGAGTGTCCCCTCATTGCCAGCAGACTTCCGCTGCTCATGCATGGGTTCTCCTCACTATCCATTTATCTAGTGCATCACATGTACCAGAATGATTCAGAAATTCACAGTCTACAAATACACCTCCATTTTATTGCTGCAGCAGCCAACAGTGTGCTAATTGGGGTCTCCTCTGCCAGCTCTACCCATTTCTCTACACATGAATTCTGTGGATGTACACAAACAGGAAAAGTCTTCATCTTTGACAGTGTTGTGAGTAGAAACCGCAGATGACACTCGGTCTTCCCACAGCCCATACAGGCACACTCAGGCTGCCAAGATCGGGGCAAAAAAAAAAAAAGTTTAAAAAAAATTATGACAGGAAAGCGTTTGAGGAGATGGAAAACTTGACAGGTCTGAAAGTGGATTTAAAGGAAGTCGGGGGAAGAACTGACAGCCGAACAAACCATTCAACGGGCGGAAATCAGGCTTGTTTGTTTCCAAAGAACTTGTCTCCAGGCTTCACGGTATCTACCACGAGTTATTTAGATTAATGTTGAAATACCACAGTTGCATAACCTGTATAATTAAAAAGAACTTGTGGCGCTACTGGTTCCTGATGATACTTAGTTTTGTTTCAACCAAGGTGTATGATAATTGTTTTAGTAGAAGGAAGCAAACCACAGAGTTTTGACTGTTCATGAGACTCATGTATTCCTAGTTGCAGGAAATAATTTGAAATAATTTAGATGTTATGGACCAGTAGCTAGGTTTTGCAATATTACAAAAGGAATTAAGGTGAGTGTGAAATGAATTAGCTGGGGGCAGGAAATGAGCAAAAAATTGTTATAATTAGTTAGAAAAAGATCAAATAAAATAGTTCAACAATCACATTTAGCAAGCACAATAATAATAATAGTAATAATGATAACAATAATAATAATAATAATAATAATAATAATAATAATAATAATAATAATAATTATAATAATAACAAGCCAGTATATCCAAAATTAAACCCAAGTCCTATTGAGCTCAATGTTCCTTTAGTTGTTCATCAAGTCAAATTGTGTTTTTGGGTTCAGCTCCTCTTTTAGTTTGGTTTGTTACCACTATGATGTTCACGCTGAAGAGAAAATCATTCATTCTTCTCTGGGTTGTGCTCTCATTGAATTAACATAATAAATATTTAGAATTAGCTTCTGGAAAGTGCAGTTACTTTTTTATAATACTTTTTCAGGGGTCGTTTTCTTTTCTGGGTTACACACGTACTAGACAAAGAAGACAAGAAAATTGCATAAATTTTAAAAAAAAGTCCCTTGAATGCATGGAACACTACAACATACATAAAGACAGATCCCCCTCAGCCTGTTAGCCTATTAAATTTTCAGTCCTGCCTCTCTGTTATACTCCTTCTTTGCTGGCATCTTGTTGGCCTCAGGCAGGGATCAGAGCTGGCCAGGGACCTCTGTCAAAAGACTTAGAGGGTTTTCTTCAAACACACACAGACTGTGAAATATGACGTAGAAGGGCTTATTAAAAGAGGGGAAAAAATCAATCAAAACAAGGTAGAGTGAAACTTTTGAAAAGAAGTTACTGAGAAATCAGTAAAAGAAAAGAGGTGGTAAAAAGAAGGTGTTAAGCCACACCAAACCATAATAATTGCTAAACAGGGATGGGAGAGAAAGGGCTTGTAAGTCATTTAAACAAGTTTGTGAAACAATCTGTGTAAACATTATGGCTTTTACAGGAGTATTCTGATTTCTAATGCTGCTGCCTGTTTTGTTTTATGGCGGCATATTTCCATTTTCTACTTAACTTGAATTAATATTTTCTATATTAATTTGATTTGAAGAATTATGCTGACAGAAAAAGAAATATCCTCATCAAAGTAGCAGTTATTAAATATCAAACTGCTACAACATCTTGTATAATTAATTGAATCCTTGAATATAATCTAATTGTAAATCATTTACTGAAGTTTACCGTTTTTCTTTTGATTGATGTGTTGAGCAAAATCTGGACAAGGCACGTTTTATTAGGTATATGAGATTTTTGTCCCCAAACAAAACCCAAAAACAAAATGATCTGCTGATGGATAACTATATTTGTGGAAGTAAAACAAAGCAACACATGGTTCAAACAGGACATGCAGAGCATAGTTTTACAAATTATTGTATTTATTTATTTTTCTCATATTCTGAAATGTAATTGTTTTTGCTGATACTTCAGGATCATTGTTTTTACATTTCACAATCTAAAATTACTCTGCCAGCTACTCCAGAGACATTTGACATTAGAAGATCTTATTCTATGTATTAAGGGGGATAAGGGGCTGGAAATCACTGTAATAGTCTTCCTATTGACTCTAACTGATAACAGATTGCATTTCAAAATGCCTTTTGTAAGTCCGAACTCTGTCATTACTGTTAGTTTAAGCTTGTCAACACTTGGTATTGTTTCACCTCCATTTGGACGGCTTGTCACCCCGCTGCCCTCTGTCCTCTTTACCCCCCAACTTTGTCCCTCTGGCGCATATTGGCACACTTTCCCTGTGTCCTCTGGCTCCTCTGTTCAAGCCCATTCATCTGCATACAGGTGGTCCTTCACTGCCCCCCTTGTTGGCACACTTCTTGCTTCACTGAGTTCAGCTGCTAGTGGTGGGGAAAATGTTCATTCTTGCTGTGATAAACTCGTTATAACATTGCGGTTCTGCTTTGAGCATCTTCTGGAGAGTTGCCAAGGAAGCTGTTCTGTTTTCCGCCATGCAGCACATAAAGCAATCAAAACAAACTCCATCGACACACAAACCATAGATGCTGCTGCATGAGTGTGTCAGCAGGAGGTAAATGAGCAACCTTCCTCTTTCCAGGATTAATACTGTCTCACTATTCAGACCACAGGAATCATTAACTCTCCCAGTCAACAGGCACACTCCACTTGTTAGCTCTCTCTGTCCTCCTTTAAACACACACACACACACACACACGCGCCTATACATGCCCACACACCCACAAAGGCACAAACAGACCCTGGTGAAATATTTAACCACAGAACCCATTCAGCTGCCATCATTTTTTATACTGTAGCTCCTTGTCTGTACCGCTGTTTGTTCTCTCGGCTCATCTGCTGTCTCTGCTGTCTTCCTTCCTTCCCTTTCTTCTGTTCATCTGTTCAGCTATTTCCATAAAGCTCTCATCTGCCCCTGGTGAGAACATACCAAGTACAGCTCGTCGTGACTCTGCTTTCTGTTGTTTTATTTTTGCATCTCCCTGCTTTGTAAGTGCTGACTGTTTCCTTCCTCACGTTTTGGAGTCCTGTTGCTTGCAGGACTCCAAGCAACAGGACTCCTCTTTCTCATGCCCGTTTTTTTGGCCCTTGAAGTCTCTCAAACAGTGCATTTTGTTAGGAGAGAATCCATTATCCTCCCCCATCTTCTCACCTTCTATCCTCTTTATCCAACTCCTTCCAGCCTTTTCTTTCCCTGTCATTTCCTCACATGCTCTGGGCCCCGGCCCTATATTCATTAACATAGCGTTAATGATCCCAGATGGACTGACATGTAGTCAACGGGGGCGAAGTGTGAGAGCCTTCTTCCAAGGGTTCCAAAGGATGAGCGTGGGAGTATGCATGTGCTTGAGTGTGGGCATGCATGGCTGGTGGGTACATGTGTGCATAACCCTGTCTACATGTGAGGATGATGGAGTGTGCATGTGTGCATGTTGTCTGGTTTACATGCCTTCATGCAAGCTTCTGAAGGGTGATTGCTTGTTTTCCTCCTGGCAAAATATTTCTATGTTATGATGACTGTGCCTGGTTGGGTTCATGACGAATTGTGATGGCATTTGAATTTAAAAGGTAATACACCTGTTTTTTCATGGAAGTCTTAAAAACAAAAAGAAGTTTTACGACCATTTTGCTTTTTTGCACAAATGGCCTTTATTGAACAGTACTAAGAGAGGAAATAGAGAGGAGAGAGAAGGGAAAACATACCACCAGACCTGGTATGCAACACAGGACAACCAGAACGAGAACTATAGTCTCTACACAATGATCTATGAAATGAGCCACCCAGCACCACCAACACTTTAAGACCATTCTTAATATTCTGCTGCTCTAAAAATAAGTTTGATAGGTTTCCATGCTAAATCCAATTACGTACAGTGTTGCAATAAAGTATTTTCTCTCTTACATAATTATTCAGGCTTTTGATTGTTTCATCTTATCAAACAAATTTTAATATCAAACCGAGATAACCCGAGTGAATGCAAAGTTCTTAATTCATAAAATGAAAAGATGAAATGAAATTATGAGGATACTCTATACAAAGAGTACTACTCTCTTGCTATATAATTAATTAACAACAATTTTCTACTTCAGGTTATCTAGATACACGCAGGACTGATTACAGCCAGATCTGACAAGAAGTAGACTAGTAAATCTTGAAAAGCAACAAGTTATGTCCCAGACCTAAGAAATTTAGGAAGAAATTAGAACCATATTCACTGACACCCATCAGTCTGGAAATGGTGTCAAAGGAATAAGAAAGAGTCAAAAAGTGACATTCATGGGAGAGATTCAAGTCCAACATCTCAGATACCAAGATATGCCTCATATAATCATCTTTTGCAAAATATTTTGGATTTCTCATTGCATTTATTAATTTTATCTTTGTCTGATATACATATCTTTGTTTATCTGATGTCATTGTGGCATAAAAGAGCAGAAAACTGTAAGGGGACAACCACACTTTCACAGCATTGTAGAAACAAACAAGTTAATGAGGAAACAGCTCATAATGCTTACCTACTCCTGCATCAGTTAAGGCCTGGTCAATATTTAAAGGCGGGGGTTCAGATGGTAAATTTCTGGACATTTTAGTTAAAACCCTCAATAGGATTGTGCCTATTTGTGCTAAGCGAGAAGTGAAAGGACAGAGTCTAGCGGCGTAATGTGTAATGTTTTAACAAGTTTGTTGTGTAAGAACTCGACCTGCCAGCAAGGCAGCCTTGATCTCTGCCTTGTTCACTTCCAACAAGACAGACTGGAGTGATGACAGTGAGCCAAGGTTTATCACCTGATACCAGAGATCCATTCCACTTTAATGTTCTTATGTTCTTATGGACTGGAGGAGATCCCTCTAATAATGTTCCAGCATTTTTTGGAAGTCATTCATGTTTTACATATTCATGTGGTGTTGGTCATGTTTTATAGCTGTTATATGTTATCTCAAAAACAAAAAATACCCAGATCTTCATTTATTGATTTTGTTGTTCCAGTCACAGTTCACACATTGTTTTCACTCACATGAATCTAAGCTATGCAAAATGACTCAACAGGCCAAAAGCATTAACAAGTCACAGAAGCCAAGAAGTTAAAACCCTGCTGCTAAACAAGTTTAGGTGCAAGTGGTTCACACGCACAAACAAACATATGGACACACACACTGTGTGCTAAGGTTACAATGTTACAGGTGCAAGGTCAGAGTGCATGCATGCCATGGATACACAGGGATTCTTCAAATGCATACACTCACTGGCTGACACCCCCTCCTTCCAAAAATAGTTTGCTAGTTTTTTTTCACTTGTGACAAAAGATCACTTGTGTAGAAACTATAAAAACAAGATTCACCCCAGCTTCTCTGCAAACCTCTAACATGTCATATACAGTAACTTAACATTCAAATCTGTCTCTGCTGCAAAACCTTTATTTTTCTTACTGGATTTTCTGTTTTCTTTTTCAGGAAGTTTTCCAGTCCTGTCATGCTGTGCTCTCTCTCAGCCTCCTGTTCTGTCTCTCTGTTCTTTCTTTGTCCATCATTTCGCATGGTCACGATCGTTGCATAATTGCACAGTTGCCTAATTGTCAAGAACGCTCAGTCTAGCACTTACCATGCCAGGAGTCTGTCCTAATTCCCATTCTACACCAGAGGCTTCAACCCAAGCAATCATGCACACAAAACTGATCACTGTTCTTATCTGATCAATCATCCATGCCTCTGTTGTTTTCCCCTCTTGAGAAGAAGTGGGGTGTAAATTTGACGCACCGCTGCAAAAAACCACCTGTCAATGCAATTATAGCAAGCGCAGCATCGCATAACAAAACCAAATTTACTACCGTTTAGCGACGCAGTCACACTGACAATCATCATGCACCTCTGGGGGATGAACAGCTTTTTGTATATGCCATTTTGCAAAGATCCCAACAATTAATCGATCAAAATGGTGAATGTGATAATGGGTGCAAGGAGAAATCCCTCTACACCAGAACCCAGATGTGATTCTTGTGGAGACAGTCTTTTATGGACCTGGAAATCAATTTAGAAATTGAAGCTTACTAATTACTGATGTATTTTCTGGTCAAGCAGATGTGTATTTGTGTGTATTTTGTGTGCAGCCTTGGGCAAAGAACGGTCGCCATGGTGATCTTTTAAACCAGGTTCTTTTAAGTGACACAAGTGGGTGGTAAAGTCTGCCTATCAGACTTTAGCACAAACACACATTGGCTTTTCTATTACATTCTGTACTCTGCTTTGACAGTGTTTAGCAGCAGAAGGGTTTTCTTGACAAATTTAATACCTACAAATGCACAAATGAAGTAATTGAGCAATAATGCAACAGAGTAAGGTCTACATATTCTTAAATATTGTTAATAATTTCTATAAACCCGCAATCCACTTACTGACTTTCTATGAACCATTGAAAAGCTGTGGAGTAAAACAATTCACCTCCTCCATCTATAGACAATAAACTATCGTTGGCTCATGTGATCATTCACTTCTCCTCTGTTTACTAGAGAGGTTGGGCTAACCTGCTGGTGATCCATATCTGAGAGCTATGTATTGCATACTGCATTTATAATTGTGTTTTGCAGGGACAAAAACGCAAGAAAGGTTTCCCTCCAAAACACTCATTATATATATATATTTTTACAAACTCTGTCTATGCGTTTAAAAAGTTAAAAAAGTAAAATAAGGTATCTCCCATGCTGAAGGTTATTTTGGGCCACTTTGAGACTAATAAACTGTAGAAATTATTTCATTGACTAAGCATTATTTCAAGACTACATAGACAATCATGTGCTTTCGACTTCCATTGATAGAAGTAAATTCATACATTGCTTTTGCTGTAGGCTAGCAGGTATGTTATGTTACCACATAATGATGCATCTACTTTATAGAAGATGAAAACTAGATTTCCTTTTTCATAAATCAAAATAGCGCAATCTGAACTGTCCCATTGCCTTCTACAGTCAGTAGGTGGACTCAGAAATGTCCTCATCTGATCTCAGAGCTAAGGTCTGTCCTCATACAGCAGCTTAAGCAGACCACACACAAGCAAACATACACACACATACTTGTCCGTGGCAGATGGACACATGGACAGCATGTTCATGCGTGGATGTTTTGAACCATCACTAAAGCTGATCAGCAAAAGGTCATTCATGCACAAAGACAGGCATGCTTAGCTTGAGTGATTTATAGAAATCCGAGCACCAAAATGATGACCAAAATGGGTTGAGGAAGTTCAGGTCAGACTTTGGATATTATAGGGAGTTAAAACAGGCAGTGACAGAAGAGGGTGGTGGTCTTCACCCAAATTCTTAATGACTAACAGATGGCGTCCCTTACTAGAATGAAGCAAAGGAATAAAACTACCATGATTCACCAAGAAAAAGGCAGAAACACATTTATCCTGCCAGGGAAGAGTCTCGTAGGAAACTGAGGAGAAATGACTCTGAGATCATTCAGTTTTAAAAGAAAGGGAGGTTTATTGAAAGAATGATATTTTATAAGCAAAATCTTCAGCACATTGGCACATTGTCAGAAATTAAAATGAAGCTGTTCAGAAAATGCATCTTGTAATTAGATTTAATCATGATAAAGACACTTAAGATTAAAGTCAACTTAGAAAGAAATCCAAATTAGATGGGCGTGTTGAGGGATAAAAGAGATTTTTTTGATCATATTTGGCTTTGATCGCTACCGTCTGTGCAGACTCGTTGGCCAAATCTATTGAGATTTTGGAACAGTTTCCACATGTGGATCGCTCAGATCTGGGTGTTGACTTGTCCTAGATATGAGATAATTGAAAACCTAATTCTTGAATGCATTACGAATGATTAATTCATACAATGATCATATCCCAAAATGATCATATCCCAAAACCTCCCATGTTCAGAAACAAGTGCCAATTTCAAAGCTTCTCTATTTCTTCTCATCTTCATGCATCATTGTGTCTGCAGTGGAGGTAAGAAACCCATTGTAACTCACAAACGTAGCGTAGAACATTGTGAACAACTAGCAGTAAAAGAATAGCCTATGGCTGGATTACAATGTTCTTGGAAGTCTGTATTATTAGGCTATTAAAACCAATCGCATTATAGGGGCCCCATCTATAGAAAGCTGATAAAGTGTGAAAAGAAAGCGCTCTAAGTCTGGTCTTTACAGGCTTACAGCTAAATGCTATGAGCGTCAAATCACCTCGGATTATTGTTGTTAGCTCTCAGTATTTGTCCACTAATCCAAATGGCGCCTCACCTGTAAAATCTCAGACCTGTTATGGCTGTAAACATCTTTAAGATGGAAAACTGTGGTATTATAATAAATTCTACTGTGTCCCTGAGAATCAATTTTTATAATTTCTTCAGTTCACATGATACTTCCTTCCTTTTGCTTTACATCCAAAGAATAAAAACCCGATCCCTGAGAGATATTTTATAGAAGTGGGTTAACTGGACTGGAAATGCTTATTACTATCCCTATTTCAATCTGGAGATACTCACATGGAGAAAAGCTGCAATTATAATGTTTTATTGACATGAATGAATTAAAGTTTTGGCGCTCAGACTCTGGCAGAAGACGTGGGCGGACACTGTTGATGGAGGTCAAAGAGTGGATGGAAGCCTGAAGGAGTTTCACGAAGGTGGAGCAGAGACAGAGGAGGTTTGAGCTCCTGGGCAAATGAAGCCATGGATAGAGGTCCATGTAAATGAAGGCTTGTTTGATGATTGGCTTTGATGAGGCACAGGAAAACACTGATAGGCTGTGGTAGACATGCAAGATGCACCGTTTGGATGATGTAGGGGAGGCTGTAGAGTCTTACAGTTTGAATTTATCCCTAGGCTCCATTTCATACCTGTAGCAATGTAGAAGGAAAACTCAAATACAACTTACTTGTAGGATGAAAGTGAAAAAAAGGGTATGTAAGAAGGATGCTACTAAGCTGAGGATGGTTATACAAAAACTAAAATAATAATTATAAAAAAATAACACAAACATGGATAAAAATTGATATATACATACATATATTTATTACTTCTTTTAGGAAGTAAGAAGTATACTTCCATAGGTTTTTGTGGCAATGAAGGAACATCTTATTCAAGACCTTAATGTTAATAGTTTAACATTTATGATGAGTCCTATTCTTTATGTTTGTGGGTTAATACCTGTAATCCCATCTAGATAGCCATGAAAATAATTCTTTTATGGTTTTTTAAACAGCAGTTTTCTGAATATTTCTTGAAAAATTCTTACAAACCTTAGCGTGTTAGTGCTTAGTGCTAATATTTAATACTTGAATTAAACTTTTCACAAATATTTTATTTCCACAAAATCTTTCTGACAGATAGTTTTTTTATAAACTTAGAAACTGTGCATTTCTCCATACTTCTTATAGTTCTTATAAAATGATTGAGATTCCTACACAAGATTTTCTTGAGGAAATCTGTGTTTGTCCCATCAATACAAATAATTTCAAAACTTTTTACATCGTGTAGCAACAGAGAGGAATTGATCTGCACATCGGTGAGGTTTGAGTCTGTGTTGTGGCTCAGACTCTCTATGTATGGTTTGGCACTGTCCACATGCTGCCCTTCAGAGAACCGTAAGAGTTGGTTATAATAAAGCCAGAGTGAGGGAAGTGCAAGAGCTAATCCAGGAGGATGTGTGCACGGAACTGTAGAGAGTTTAATATATACAGTTACCGTGCAAGGCAGGCCAAGTTCGAGTCAACTGACTTCAGTTTGTTAAATTACATAGAGCCAGTTTACGACAGCAGCAATCTCAGGGCACTTCTCAAATGGAGCAGACAAGCTCTTGGTCCAGTCAGTGTGAAATGTTCTGCAGGTCTTTCCAGCAGCCCTGAGAGATAAGTGAGATTGATGGTTTTACAATCATGTTCTTTCGGAAGAGACAAACAATGTAACAATTGGCACTTTACTACAGAAAGCAACAAAGCTCAAAAGTATTTCATCTTGCTTACTCTGCTAAGCTTGATTGTGCAGAGAGGCTTGTTTGTTCTTTCATTATTTTATTTGATCTTATTGTCCGTTGGGTGCTGAGTGTCTCAGAAAACACAGGGACCATCTTTTCCCAAACTTTGGAAGGCTGCAGAGAGGAAGAACCTTTGGGATAGTCTAGAAAAGCTGTTAAAACGCTATGGGTTGGAATGAGAAGAATTGTGTTTAATGCAAAATACAACAAGATATGCTGTATATGCATTTATTTTTCCATCCGCTCTGTGTAGAGGGACTTCCAACAGCCTAGTAATATGCATCATATTCAATGCAGTGCATGTTTTTCAACGGAGGCAACAACCTGACTGGACCACCTATGCATCATTTGCTTTTGCAAGAACAAAAGTCAAACTGCTTGTCTGAGTGTCCTTTCCAATAAATGGCCATATATGGGCATATATGTAATCCACCAAACAACCTTGATGTAATTCAATCAAATGTCTCCTTTTGGAAATGATTAGTCTCTAAGTCACACGGCTCAGCACTGCATATTCAGTGAACTGGAAATTTTAGTAGAGGTAAGAGTGTTGGAAATTTGAAATGTGATTAAAGAAAAGTCGGTGCATGATGTGAATACAAAGTGATAAAAAAAAACCTTGTGACTGAGGAAAAAGTTCTCAAACTAAGCTCTCCTGAGGTTGTTAAACAACCTAGTTTGCTGATAATAAAACACACATATTGATTTTATCTTATTTTTTTGCAAGTTCGACACAAGACTTTGAGTCCATCGCATACTGTAACAACACATGTTGTATAACTTATATTTTGACAATCTTTTCCTCAGTATTCTCAATAAACCTCCATCTTAATTACATCCCTTCACGGTGGTTTGCAAAGCTCTATTCATGTGCTTTATCAAACGCACACACATGCTTAAAATCAAGGTCATGGGTTTAGTCCCTGTAGTTTTGCATAATCTCTCTACTAGCCTTCTCTCCATCACAACCACACTGGATTCCCTCACTGCGAATCGCTGCCAGCGGGGTTGCCGGTTTAACTCCCACCATCTGTTTGTCTTGTTTGTCTAAGCAGAAGCAGGTCAGTAAAACAAGCAACGATACACAAAAGGTTAGCTCTGATATTTCTAATTAAAGAACAGGGCATGGTAGACAGGAAAAGAGAGAGAGAGGCTTTTAATGCACTGTGGTCTGCTCAGTCCAGCCGCTGTAATTATGAGTTGCCTGGACTCAGCCTGGCACAGCCCCACTTTAACTGTCTATAGGGCCGAGGTGTTAAACCACCCGTGGTGCTCATTAGAAGACATGGACTAATGAGTGCACCACACACACATGCAACAGCAATACAATGAAACACATTCAAGTCATGTCAGGAGTTCACTGTGCTTTTATTACACTCTGGCAAGCTTAATTTCACACTTCTGCCCTCAGTAACACACACGCGCCCATGCCCTGATATTATGTTTTGATTTCAAATGCCACTATTATGAGTGTGCCTGGAAAAAAAGCTAATTACAAGTTCATGATTCTAATTATTTCATCTGTTTTACTGCATAGAAAACACACACTGCAGGAAATGAGCATGAGGCTAGCGTTTTTTTTGTTTGTTTTTTTTGAAACAGCTAATAAAATCATTGAAATGTAGGAAATGTTTGCAGGAGTTTTAAGAAACTGGAGAGATTGAAGAAGTTATAGAGGGGGGGGGGGGGGTCACTGAGAGAGCAAAGAGAGGGAATAAGAGAGCTGGATAGTGGGAAAGGGTGAGGTGTGTAACTCGATCCTTACCCCGAGAAAGCCAAATTTATTTTGAGGGGGCAGAAACAGCTCAGGGTTACTATGCAGATTAACAGAGAAAAAAAACAAGTACACTGTTGAATAGGGCTGCAGTCATTAGGCAAGGTGTGGTGTGAAATTCTCACTCTATAATAACCTTAAGTAAATTAATTATTGTAAATTTTTATGGTTATAAAATTTACAATAATGTATAAAATTATCTATTTAAAAGGTTTTACTACAGAATATCAAAAACTAAAACATATCTAACATGTTGACCTTCACTGTCACCCCAAAAACACTTTCATGCAAATCAATGGGTCCATGAGAAAACCAGTGTCTGCATGACACTTAACGGGTTAATTGGACATCTGTGTTATTTGAAACTAAAAATAATTCAACCCAATGACATTTTTGTTGTAATCAAAGAAAAAGCAAAGCAGTCTTCTATTAGTCAGTTACGTGAAAGTGCACAGCAACATGGGGAAGGGTATTTCTGTCTTAGCTTGGCTTCATACAGACAGACAAAAAATAGTGGTTTTGAAACTAGAACTTTTATATCAAGAGCCAGCCCAAGTCATTTGACAGTATATTTAAGTAATAAAAATGAGATAAAATGAGCCATGAACATGGCTACTTCCATGGACTACTTCCTGTCTTAAAAACACATTACACTGCAAGTAAGGGAAAACTAGGACAGGTCAGAGGTAGCGACCCAATTATTGATATTAGGTCCAGTGAAAAACTGGTGAGAAATCCTACTGATGTAAATAAAAGGAGTTTAACTTGGTGATGTCAGTGGAAAACACCATGTTGGTGAGGTCATAACTTCATGAGTCTCAGGGGCTTGGGTGGCTTGTTTCAGAGTTTTAGGTGGGCTCCAAGAGCATTTAGATTAGATGCTTCCATGTTCCTGTTGGCTCTGAAGATATTTTATGACTGCTGCTGTTGACTTTTCTGGGTTATATGACGAAATGTGGACTAAATGAGACCAGCATCTCTCAGATTGTCTGTCTGACCCAGTAAAGGATAGACCAGATTAAAACACATACACACATGTTGCTCGTTCAACTTGTCAGCCTTTGTCCAAACGGATTGCCTTGACCTATATCCAACCGTCCGTATTGTATCAGACAGTTAACAGTAGGCTAAGCCCTACTTATGCATATCATTGCACCGCAGGATGCTTACCGGATCTTGTTCTACTACCATAAGAACACTGTTCACACAGAAAATAAAAGCTGTACATTTGTTTATGAGCTAGGTTGAATGGTAGCCATAGAACAAATTGCATTTGGGTCACTTTCTGCTTTGATCCCAATGCCTTTAATGAAGGGTCCAGTCCATGGGAGTCTCAACAAAAAGGACGAGTTATTAGAGTCAAACCTGGATTGGCCATTTAAAGTCCCTGAGGTCAGGAGGATCAGACAGATTCAGACTGACTGAATTTAATTCACAGACGCAAACGGTACATACTGAGTCAGATACCAATAAAATAGTTGTTCTTTGTAGTTTCTGTCAAGCTGAGAATCCAGCAGATGAAAGGGGAGGAAGAGTTCTTCAGAAGGAGAAAGATGGGTTTAGGAACAGAAACATGGGGCGCAAGCAGGAGGGGGCAGACTGTAATTACGGCCTTCATTAATGGGTAGTAAGCCTGAGAATATCAATCAGCCATAACCGAATAAGTGAAATATTGGTGAAATATCCGCCTATCCTGGGAAAGTTGGACAGATCCTCCCCAGGATAGATAAATAGATAGGTAGAGATTTATTTTTACACTCTGATCATAAAATGGAATGATTCATTCTATTAGGTTGACAAGAACACAATGAGAGTTCAATTATTTTGGGAAGACTTAAAATCCCATTTTATTTTATTGGAAGAGATAGAAGGCTTAAAGAATCAGTGTAAAACATTCCAGTCCCGTTTTGACCAGGTCTCTACATAGAGGTTTTTATGGTGGCCTATTTCCAAGATGATCCAAATGAAGGTGGCCTGGAGGGCGGGTGACGTGCTAACACAAGTTTAATACACTTCAAATCATATTTTTAATGTACTCTTACATTGTAAAGAGACACTGAGGTTTAAAATGCAATCAATGTGTTTTAGACATTTAGTTAGAGACACATAAATGTAGTCCAGATTCCACCTTTAGTTTTCTTAGCAGTAGATACCCACTTACAATGATGCACTGTCATGTTGTCTGTCACAGTTAGTGTTCCTTAATTTACCTGAGAACCCAAACTGTATTCACATATAACATTAGTGATGTATGGATGTAATTAGTGTTGGCGACCACGCCACTGGACATCCTCATTAGTTAACACCGTAAAAGATCAACAAATTTAGAAGTTCTTCCTTTCTTACATCAAAATAAGAATTTCAAACATGGATACGTAAGATGTACGTAAAAAGCACCACTCTATCATAATTACACCCCTAAAGATAAGTCCAGGAAATAAAAACAGACAACTCTCTCCCCAGTGACACACTCCAGCTGAGGTATCCTTAAACATTCTCTTATACTCAGAAGGGATCTATAGTAACTCAAGAAAGTGTTAGAGCTGCTTTTGTTTGTACCGCTTGGCTCCCAACAGTATAAACACCCCTAGTAAAATGCCAGATTTTTTTCTGTAATTTTGTTCCTTTTTTATATCCTGTGCAGTTAAACTAAAGAACATAGTGATTTGAAAACAATCTGCAGCAATCCAGCAAGGTAACTGTTCATATACTGTTCATATTAACACTTTATTAAAGCACCATTTGATTCAAATTCAGCATGTAATCGTCTTTGGTTGGAGTCCCCATCATGTCCACAGATTCTCTCTCAAAGTTAGTTCTGATCTCTGTCTTGGTCATTCCAAAACTTTAGCCCTATTTTTTAATGAAGTTAGTCATGAATTTAGATATATACTTAGATTAAATGTGAAGCTAACCTCCTCCCGAAATGCCTCCTCGTCTTCTCCTTTCTAACCAACTCCTGAAATTTTTGGATTCAAAGCTGACTTGTACTTGCAAATACAAGTCAGTTTCTGCATTCTGTTCCACAAAAACTCCAGCACCATCTGAAGAAAATTAATCCCAGAACAAGATTCTGACACCAACATGTTTTACTGTAGGTGTGGTCATTTGTTGGTAATGCTGCTTTTTTTTTCTTTCTTTTCTTTTTTTTTGCCAAACACACCTTTTGGAGCTATGGCCTAAAACTGCCAGGTTAGTTTCAGGAACATCCTCCCACAAAGTTTGGGGAAATTTTTGTGAGGTCTAGTTGATTTCTTTTGAAGAAAAGGTTTCTACTTAGTAACCACAACCCTAATCATAAACAAATGAGTTATGCAGGAGATTACTGTCACAACACGAATGGTTGTTGGAAATTCCTGCAGCAATCTCCACTGTTGCTGAAGTTTCTCTATTGTCCTTTCAGTCATTTTGGAGAAATAAATAGTTTTGTAATGTCGCATACTTTTGTGGGTCCTACGGAATAAATGGAGTGCTGTTGAACATTTATATTGCCTTCTAATGACTGAGGTTTTTGTATAATGAGACCCATGATATGCTTTCTGCAAACTATGGTTGCAGCTCAAGAAAACAAATGGGTGAAAATCTAGAAGGTCAGACAAGGACATACT
The DNA here is from genome assembly GCF_003331165.1 of Xiphophorus hellerii. Lineage (NCBI taxonomy): Eukaryota > Metazoa > Chordata > Actinopteri > Cyprinodontiformes > Poeciliidae > Xiphophorus > Xiphophorus hellerii. The sequence goes on from NC_045674.1 coordinate 15,526,956, forward strand.
AACTTTTTCAGCATACTGAAGACTGATTGTTGAAAGTAATTCAGAATGTGCTTAGTCCAAGATGGTGCACAGCTCTGTAAATGGCACATTAAATGTGGAAATGAGTTATCGTGGTCTCATTTTGTCTTTCAGTACAACTGGACAGACCAGCCTTCATTTTACTGCAGTTGAGTCTAATCTGTGTCTCCATCTCCCATTTTAACCCACGATCACTCACAAACAACATTTTGTGATGCTTCTGTTTCTTTTCTCGAGTAAAATCCAATGTAAAACTGGTGGTATTTTCTCATAGTACTGACTGTTGTTACACAACCACTCTTCTAAAAGAGGTCAAAAGTGCTATATTGATGTTGAAAGAAAGCAAGCCTTGAACATGACAAATTGCTCGCACAATGCTAATGTTACGTGATATTTTCATCATGGCCGTGATTAGTCACTAGTACTAGCGTACGTGCATTTGATCATGTCAAACTGTATTCAACTGCAAAGGTGTGCGAGTGTGCACTTTTCACTAGAGCAGATAAGAATATTGTGAAGAGAAAGAGTTGTAAAATAATAACCTGGCAACTTCTTGTAACTGTTATCATGCACTGATAAAACTTTTATTACATAAGGGTTTGTGCAAAGTCCAACTGTGTTTCTGAAGGAGAGACTGTGAAAGCTGGGTTATTTTGGCCGAACAATAAGAAACATGAAACTCAGCTCTGAAACCTTCCTTTCTGCGGAACTGTAGAATAAATTAAACTCCCACAGAGACAGGCACAGTGATGCTCTCTAGGCTCTCACAGGACGTATTGTGCCAGCATCAAACCACCATTGTCCCTGTTTGTGCATGGATGTGCATTTTGCATTGTGCATCATGGTGTGGAAGGTATCTGTTAGTGTACATAGGGCTGTAAATTAATGCACACACAGATTATAAATTCTCAAAGTTCACAAAGAGTCAGTGAACTTTGGTATTCACGGACAAAAACACAAGAACCTCCCTGTGGAACTTTGTCTTATCATATTAAACAAGGTGACATCATGAGTGCCGGTAAGGTGGACCACTGATACTACACTATTTGCATCACCAGAAACACTACTCGTGTTTACCTCACCATTCACTACGTGTTCCCCGACATGACTCAACCACAAAGGTGCTGCATTGTCCTCTGCTGCTTGATGTTGGGATATGCTCAGCAATATTCCTGGCAGTGCAATCTGAAACCTCCTGCGTTAGAGATATAGTCTTTAATGCCAGATTAGTGATTGCACTCTGCTATGGGTAATTGCAGCTTGCCTCTTCTTGTTTGTTTAAACAGGGTTACGGTAAGTTTGATTTGTTTTCAGGAGACAAGCAGATTTAGAAGAGCAAACAGGGAAATTTAGAGGAAAGGTGAAGCAACATCAGCTCAGAATCATAATTTTTCCATCTGCCACACAAGAACACAATGAGGCTTCTTCTTTTTAAGCTCAGAAATGCTGTTGATTATCTGCAGGGGCTATTGATACAAATAATATGCTTCACCACCAGGGTGCCAGAGTGCAGGTGAGCTCAAGCACTCAGGGAACAAAGTGTCATTTATCTACTGCACATGCAACATGTATTTGTTGTGTTATGCTTGTCTCTGGGTGCTCCTATTGAGATTAATTTAGCGATCAGGAGTACTGCTCTTTCTCCCCCTTCCACACATTGTATTAAATTCATTGACTACACAACAAAAGATACTCACTAATAACTGACACATTTCTATTGGATGTTAGACTGTTGTGATTGTGCATTGTTCACCCATCCACTACTGAGGCCCACATTTGTTAAAAGGATAAAATGGAGTGTTGTTTCTTTAAATTTCAACTCATGACCAAACATGAGTCAATAGCAGAAAAAGCTGTTTTGAATTAACAGCATTTGGTAAGTTCTTTGGTTGATTGTTTTGCTTGTTTTGCCAATTATTGCCACTAACAAGAATGTTACAACAAATAAACAAGTTTGACTTTTCATTGTCTCTTGACTAGTATATTGGTAGAGGACTTCCTGAAAACATTTCTTAAGGCGCCTACCCAGAGATAGTCAAAAGTGTATCAGCTCCGGGTTTCAAAGCCCATAAGAAATTAGGAAATTTGTGACTTATCATACGAGAACTGCCACTGCAGCAACAACAAATCAAAACAACTGACAAAATAGTTTAAAATCAAGTGATATTTCACAAGTACAATTGATGAAAAGTTGGTGTTTGTTAACTTCTTACACATGGCCCATGGGAGGGAACTGCAGTCAGTGATGCCCTGGACTGCATGTTAGGGCTTTAAAGAACCAAGGTGGAAGAAGACCAGAGAAACATCCATGCTCACACCTGAAGGTAATTTAGAGCCCCTGGTTAATCTTACATGCAAGTTTTTTCACTGTGGGAGGAATATGAAGTACCTGGAGAAAACCCACACATAGAAAAATCATCTACACACAGAAAAGGCCATGACTGAAAGTGATGACCTTCTAGTTGTGAGGCAACATAGCAGACAAGCTGATCAGCCTTTATTTCGTACTCGATTTATTTTATTGTAAAATGAATAAGCTCTGGTAGCTTTCTATTGTATTAAATTTATTTTAACTGGGTAGCTACTTTCTGTTTGCCACACTATGCTAGTCTCAACTCCTTTGTGATGCTCCATGCAACAACAAACCCTGACTGTCATGTTTAGTTTAAGGAAGGATTGCAGCTATGTTCTCCAGAAATAAGCCCATCTAAATAGATCTGTAAGGATTTTTATCTGTTTCCAATGCATTGGTGTTGCCTTCATACAGTAAAAGCATTGGTGCTGGCTAACATGAATCATCTGTTACTCCCAGATCTCCTCCTATAACCTCCTCCTGTCTATATCTTACACATGATCCCACACATGATGTCAGACACATGCTCTTTGGAATCCAGCAGAACAAAATCCATCTGGGTGCTGGGGAACTTTGATTCCTGTGTGTTCCTCATGTTACCTGTTCACTATCTGCCCATGAGTCACAAAAGAGATGATGATACTTTCATTTTTTTCCTTTGGAGCTTGGTCAAGTCATTTTGTCTGAGCATCATACCTTATTGTGTACATCAATATGAGTAAATTGAATAACTGGACATTGATAAGAGGAGTCATAACAAAACTAAACAATGTCCAGCAGATAAACAGTATCTGACAGATATGTCATTACTGAATATGAACAAACAAGTACAGCAAGTGTTTATTAATTATTTGTTAATAAAAACATGAAGAAATGCACAGTGGTGCATTCCTTGAGTTTCAGGACCTGTGAATGATTCATAGATCAGAGGTACAGTGCCTTGCAAAACATATTCATACCCCCTGATTTTTTGCACTGTTTTTTCTATTTCTACACATATACTTTCAAGTATTCTGGGGGGATTTCATGTGATAGGAAGTGGATTTGAATATTACATCAGACCAGTAACAATACATTTACAATACAGAAATGTAGGCTAAACAAAATGTATTTCCAACTTACATGTTGTTTTCACAAGGTAGTCTAAAAAACAAGCCTCATCAGACTCATGTGTTACTTCACTGAATATGACTGCATAAAATACTCAGAGATGACAAGGCACAGTGCCTCAAGTTTATGATGTTTTGCAAGCTGTTGTTTTTAGAATTAAGCACGCAAAGCTTTTACCTAGGCTGTCTGATTTTTTGAACTGTAGTAATGCTGGTTGCAAGTTTCTTACTACACGTGTAGAGTTAACACAGGTTTTCTGATTATTTGTCAAATACCATAGGGCTATTATTTTACTGTTCTTGTCCTAGCTTTTATGTCTGTATTTAGTCGACAACTAGTGTGATCCAGCTCCCAGTTTTAGCTCAGCAAAGATCAAAGATTCTTCTCTGCTCCTCCTTGTGATTGGAATCATTTCATGTGGCTATCAATTAGACAATTTCCGTTAGGTTTCCTTGTTGCACAGAGCTCCCTGTGAGAGTGTCAAAAACCTGTTTGTTTCTGCCTGGTGATGGATCTAAAAAGAATTCTGTTTTTGTCCAAAGGGAAACAATTAGAGCAGTGTGTGCCTGGCTTGGTGGGTGTATGTACCATCGTGGGAAGAGCGGGCTTTCAAGGCCGTCTCTGAACAAACTTGTTAACTGACCATTTGTTAGCCCTGAGACAGGTCCAAACAAAACCCAAAGAAAAGAGGAAAATAGAAGGAATTTGGGGATTAATGAAGGAGAAGAGAGAGAATTGAATTTGTGGCAGAGGGAGAGAGAACGTTTGTTCAGGCTTAATGATTATGTAACATTTGCTAATCGTCTCGGTCAATCTGAAAATCCCTCTCTTTTGAGTCAGCCATGGCAGTCAGTGCTGAAACACCCACAAATCGGATTCTGGGTTCGCAATAAACACAACGTTTGTTTTCGACATTAAAAGTCATACAAATAAAAAAAGACAAGCCAAAGTTCAAACATGGTCAGTTTTAGTTACTTTCTCGTGTTGGAAATCCTCCTACCTTGGAGTCATCTTGCAAAAACCTTTTGTGGGGTTTCATACTTCAGCACCATAATGGGACAGCTAGTTTTAAACTGGGTTTAGGATCATTAATGAGCTTTTGGCACTTATCAGGCAGTAGTTCTGTTTGATTTGGTCTGTTTTTTCTTTTTCATGAAACGTTGAAGCATGTCTAAATAACATTAAGACCCCGCTGTGGCATAAATAAAATTGCCACAACAGGCATTGTCTTCTTTGCAAATTTTCAGCAGCCTATGAAGAGCACAGCATGGTAACCATTATGTGTAATAGGTCACGGAGGGTTATGAGCACACACAGAACTTGTACCAATTTTGTGATTGTTGACAATATACCTTTAGATACTAATTACAGTTGAAACCAGAAGTTTGCCAGGCCAGAAAACTTTGAAAGAACTTTTTGTTTTAGATTTTTTGGACATTTTCTTCCAAAAAGGAAAATGTCCAATTGTCTTTACTAACATACTAACATATTTACTAACATACTAACATATTTACTAACATACAACATATATAGAATTTATTCACTTGTTTCATTTTACTTTGACTTCATCAGTTCTCAGAACCATCCTAATAGAGGCAAAACGTGATACAGCAGTTAAAACCTTGAAAGTGAATGACTTTTTTCTATAGTTTTGTGACTCTTCTGACTAATATGAAAGACTCAAAGAGAACAAGGCCAGGTTTTTCATGAGAAGCCATCATTACGATTTTTCTGGGAAGGAAAAATTAGCACTTCTGGTAAGATCTTTATGCTTTGATATATTCTGGTAAATCACAAATGAGTAATAAAAACATGCACATTCCCATAGACCCAATTTTGTTTATTTGTTGATTAAAAGCAACTTTCTAAACAAAGCGTACTATAGAATGCAGCTATAATCTTTTTAACTTTGAAATGCCTTGCTGCTGAAATGTGCTATACAAATAAAATGTGATTGATTGATTGATTGATTGATTGATATAATCTCATAGCTAATGGAAACATGAAGCCGTTCCAGAATGAAGCAAACCAAAACTTGTGATGTGGGCTTCATAATAATAAATCAATTGGTACACTTGAGCATTACTGCATTGTGTGCCATAAAGAATCACTTGTGGATACAGAAGCTGATTACAAACACTAATCCCCTACAGAGTTCAGTTTTTTATGTTCATTAAATTCAATCACATTCCTTCAAAGCATCCTAGTTCAATAATTATTTCATATATATATATATATATATATATATATATATATATATATATATACTGTATATATGGGTGTGTGTGTGTGTGTGTGTGTCTGCTGATCTTTTTAATTGCAGACATTTGTACTTGTTATTCCTACAACATCACACATTTGACTCCAGTGATTGAAAATGGCCTTGTTATGCACCTGTTTCTTAGCAGTGAAGGACAAGATGATACATTCATATAACAAAAACTTGTTTAGTTTAAAAGGTTTACACTACTGGGTCTGCTGGTCCATGGCTGCAATTTCAAAATGACTACATTGAATAAATAGAGATATATTATTTTAACTTTAGTACTTATTTCTAATCTTGAGGTAAAACACTCGCTGCACATTTATCAACAGAAAATCTTTATTTCTTTTATGCAACAAATGTTGCTTTATTACCATATTACTATATTCAATAATATACTCCTCTTACTATTATTATTTTAATGTGATCAGCTCAGAATCACAAATATTCTGACTGCATTGAGGTGTGCAATCACCTCAATGTAAATTGTCCAGTACAATATAAAAAATAACAATTAATGCTTTCATAGATGATATTGCATTATGATTCTCTTTAATGTTGACCTGTACATTTTTATTTGAAGCACATTATTATGTGAAAGAGAAAATAATGAACTGCATGTTCCTTCATAGAGGTACTGGTTACGAATATGTGATACACCATAAAGTGGGAGATTGTAATAATCATTTGTTTATACATTAACTCATATGTACTTAGTTATTATCTGTTTTTTATCAAGTTAAAAAAAGAAGAAACTTAGTTAATAGACCAAAAATCCGATTTTTCTGATCTGCATTAGATATGCAGATCCACTAAGAGCCGATCAATAAATTTCTGGCCAATTAATTGATGTATCTGTGGAAAATAGGCTTTATTTTTCAGATCACAATAAGCTGCTAAACTATTTTGATTCACATCCAGTTAAAACATTAAATTTCTCTGATATGACAGTTAATGATTTATGTCATTGATGTTGATCAAAAATAGTCTTGTTCCTTTATGAGACTATTTTATTTTGAATTACTTGCCAACATAAAAGTCCCGACATCTGATGGAAGGTATTTTTGTTTTTGCAAGATTTAGGATCAAATTTTACAAATGCATTGGTCAAAATTAGTTTGTTCACAAATATATTTTTAAAACCTGCTTGATCATGATGAGACAACAACAAATCTCAAGATAAAATAATTTCTTAACATGCCCTCATTTCACCTGTGTACTTCTGTCAGTCCTTGAGTGTGCCTTGTGTTTTTTATTTCTTCCTATCTTCAAGTGGAGCTGATCACTTACAGGTTGTGCAGCTCTCCCACCTGCATGTCATCAACTAATCAAGCCATGGCACAAAAAGACCAGCAAGGATCCCAATTGGTACCAGATTGTCCATCTTGTTTGAAATAATACAAACCCTCCTTGATGCCGTGTGTCTGTTTTATCCAGGAGTTTTTTTTTCTTTGTTTAGTAGTTCTCTAGAATGATACATTTAAACATTTATATGAACCGTTTACATTGCACAAACAACAGCATAGTCCAAAAATACAACATGACAACATGAATCATGTATGTCAACATAACAAGACAGAAGAGGTTGGAGTCAAAATTATGACATGCAATGTCCTGGTTAAAAAAAAGCAAAACATTATAGGCCAAAGATAACCATAGCTTTTGTTTAAAACAGTTACATCTTAAAAATGTATTTGGCGGCACAGATATCTAATTACTGTGGGTGCTCAATTGTAAACATTACAGGTATGAAATACAAAAGCAGCCAAAATTCATGACTATAATTAGAAAGTGATTCTGGCATCTAAATACATCACTCTACAATTTGATTTTCCTTGTTTGTGCATAACTCTGGCTATTATAGTATGCTAAGTGTCATAATGATTCTTGTGATAATTTCATGAAAAGAACAACACAATGGGTAAAATTTTTACCTGTTAGTTGCCAGTAATAAATTTTGTTTTGTGCATGTTTTACAGTGCGAGTGATAGAGTAGGAGGGTCAAAAACTAGCAATATCATTCCAGGTGGAAGAGTCAGTGAATCCAAATATAACGTGGTCAGAAACATTTTGTGTTTTCTACAAAGTACACACCAACTCCCATGTCCTCCCACCTCGGGACTCTTGCTGTCTGTTATCATTATTCGCTTTGCTGTTACTGCTGAGAGCTGCACCTGGATGTGAATGGCTCCGTTTCCAGAAGGACTCTGAAAGATGTTACAGGAAATCATCATGAATAGACATAGAGTGTTGGAAAAGAGATTGCCACGCAGCGTTTTAACTGAGAGGAGATGGATAAAGAAGCAGCGAAGGAAACAGGACACAATGTTGTGTTTTAAGCAGGAGATTAACAATAAACTATTTTTGGTCACATTTTTGTTCTGTCAGCCTATGAGAAAAGGGAAGAGCACATGAACAGACATTTTCCAGTATAAGACACCACCTCGGAGACAGCATGTCCAGATGTTCCCAGATTATTTCTCCATCATCCATCATCCCTCCCTCCCTCTTCTGTGACGTCCCACTGACTTAGTGCTGCTGATATGTGTAATCCCCTCTTTTATCTCCTTTTTTGCTTCCACCCATAGCCACGTCGTCATGTATTTGTCTGTCCATCAGTCATTTCCTTTAATCTTTTCTCTAATTCAAGTTTTATTTTTGGACGTCTTGTATAACCCCTTTTGAGATGGGCCTATAAAACGGAGAGGTTGAGTACAGTAAGGCTTCAATAAATGTGTGTATGTGGTGTTCATGTGAAATCATATGTAGCCAATACTGCATGTTATTTAAAAAGCATTTGTTTTTGACATCAATTTAACAAAATACTAAAAAGGAAATAAGTAATATAATAAACAAACAGTAAAAACTATGAACATTTTAAAACAAAGAAAAATTGAACAGAAAACCAATGTTTGGTGACAATTTTGACTCATGACTTGTAAACGTTTTTCAGCTGTAAAGAAGTCACCTACCACAGAAAAAAAAAAAAAACACACCGACATATGACCCTTTCTTGACAAAGAACTGAATTTTTAATATCTTTTACTTTTCCCATTGTTGTGGATTAAGTAGGTTATGTTCTGTATTATGTGTCCACTGCTGTTTGTGCATACTGAGTGTGTTCCTCTTTCGCTGGAGTACTCTTCCAAATATGATCATCCTGAGCAAAGACCCAGAGAACATCGGATCAAATCGTCTCTAATGCATTACATCACTCCTGCACACATAGTCATTTTTATCATAAAAAACCCTAAATGTGGGGTTTAAAATGATCATTCCGAGTTTTAGATAAAACCAGGATTAAAACCTTAGCTCAATGTATGCTCTCAATGACGAAAATGGTGAAGAATCAAGTTAAGTGCCCATAAGGAGTGGGTTGATTTGGACATATTGTTTGGCATGCATACCCCACACGGGTGTGTAGATCTGAACAAGCCCCAGAGGGCTTATATAATGATTATAATCATAATGGTGACAATAAAACATGTATTTATAAAGCACTTTACGGGCTGCTTAATTATGCTTTACATAATAACCTAGAATGAAATATGATGCAAAAATTTAAAAAAAGAATAAGTAATATGCAGCTGGGTTAAATGTTGGAAGTCTTTGAAAGGAGGAGATTGAAATTGGGACAATTCTAAACACAAATATTTCAGTCATCAGTTATTTCTGTCTAAATGTAGTCTATTTTACTTATTTGTTCTCTTTGTGACATGTTTACACTTTTATAGAATCTTAGTGAAAACATTTATTGCTATAGTAATACTTTTGTTCACTAAATAACAGATACCTTATAAGAAAACAGGACAATATACTGTAGTTTCCAACTGATTGAGTAGTCTTTAATTTCATATAAATCCAGAGAATCTTTGGGTTAAACTGGGCTGATGAATGCAGTGAGATTGCTTTTCACATGTATTTCCTTAGTTGGCAACAATAGTTTACTGTAGAACATTGACTGAAAGTTTGGCTTTCTCTAAACAACACCAATTCATTTAAACAGCTTTTATATTCATGTTTTTTCTGGTCTTAAAAACTTGGGGCCTCATCCAGTCTAGTGGCCGATACCTGAATGAATTGCCCTCTTTGGGATGTCATAGGTTAATAATTAGATATTCTACTCTGATTAGCTCAAAAAAGTGAAGTACTGACTAATAAAATGTTTCAGTTTTATTTTTCAAGAAATGTGGCATCGGTGATTTTAATTATTTCTAAATATGAGATGTTTTTCCTTCACTGAATAAATGTATTCAAATGAAGAGTTGGATTTTTCTAAACTTGTCAGCATGAAACTATGCCATTGCAGGAAAAGATCACTTTATTTTAATCTTTAATTCTTTTAATTAGGTGCTAATTAGGTGTTTTGAAAATGTTCAAAATGTTAAAGATAAAATAATTTGAACCTTAGAATCATTTTTATATGGACACACATATAACACAATATACATTACGATTGAAATGACAAACATATTGATTCTAACACAGGTCAATTTTGACCCACTTATGGGTCAATCATGCATATAAGAGTTATCTGCTCACCTTAAAAGGGTCGACAAGTTTGGATAGCACAAACAAATAAAGCTGTGAAAACTTATGCCATAATTCGAAGAGCTCACAAGACACGATGTGGTTTGTTTTTCTTCTGACCCAAAGCCCCAGATCCTCACCATCTGAGGAGAAGAAACAAGCTTTTTTTAGGATGTCAGTTACACTGAGGGTGTGAGCAGCACTGGTACAGTGTCTCTGTAATGTGTTCAGGCACAAATACTCTGGTTTTTGGCTCAAACGGCTTCATAAAAGCGAACTGTTGATGATTTCTGATTACACACTGATGATTCTAGAACACACAGCGGAAAGCAACACACGCCACAGCATTTTGCAACATCCTCTCAACAATACAGCTCATGGTTACAGATGATTGACAAAAAGTACACAATGGTGATTGTTGAGAAACAAGTGACTTTTTAATGAGCAAACATTGCGTACGGCAAAATGAGCATTAACACAGTTTAAGACCTTCCCTGACTGCAGTGGATCAGTGCAGTGATTACATTGGACAGATTGAAATATTAGATAACATAACTTTGAATTAGATAACACCCAACTGTGTCATGCAGGTCATTAAAAACATATTTTTTCCTACAAAATGATGCCTCTAATACACTTGACTTCAGGGTCACTGGACTTAGATTGCAGTCCACTGTTTTAATGGGACATCATCGATATTAACCAGAACGACTCAATCCAAATTATGAAAGTCCCTATTTGAAAGCATCAGCTTATACTTAGATTTGTCACAGTAATAGCCATAATTGTGTTATACAATGGTCATCATAATACCCAAGTTTTCATTGTCATTATGAAAACAGTTGGTGTGTATCTGGCATCTGGTGGATGCCGGGGTCAGGCCAGAGGAGGGCATGTCATGGCGGAGCAAAGAAAAAGTCAATAGATTAGGTTATGAAACCAGAGCAAATAATGAGCAGAATGTTTGAAATGAAATCTCATTTTGAAGAAAGAACTTGCATCAGCTTATTTGTGCAGATTAATAGACTAATGTTGACATCACCAAAAAGAAACAAAATGCAAAAGCATGAAGGCTTAAACTTGTTTGTATTAGTTATATATATATATATATATATATATATATATATATATATATATATATATATATATATATATATATATATATATAAATATATATGACATCTGGTGTTTATTCTCAAACTTTTTCTCTGGATATATTATAGAAACTGTTCAGATTGTGGGTATAGATAAAGATAAACCTAAAATCCTACTTGGAATTTCAATTTTAGACTCAAACAGGTTACTTGAGGTAAAACATCCACATTAAAAAAATAGAAGTTTAGGACATGAGAACAACGCTGGAATAAAGCTAAACATGAACCTCTTGCAGCATTAAGCCAATGCTGGAGTGTAATTACACGAGCTAAGAAGATGAGCTGAGGTTTAGCACATGTCTTGACAAAATGAGAGAGGTTATTTGAGGTCCAGCAGCCAGTAGGATGATTTAAACCGGTGCACTGCTTACACAGGGAGTGGCTCCACAGATTGATGTCGTCTTTTTTCTTCCATGTACAAACACACGTGTGATAATTAGACACAGGATGAAACTCAACCATGTGCTCGTGCTCACATGTGGTGCTAATTTTATGAAATGTTTTTCCTGTTTTCCATTTTCTGTGTCATGCAAACATGTCCTCACCTTCACTGAGCTATGCGGCTGACAGCCTGATGATCAGTGTCTGAGTAACTGTGTAAAATAAGAATGTAACAAGATCTGGTGGCACAAGATTTCACAATATTAACGCAACACTTCTCATCATTGTGAACGATGTCTTGTGTGCCGCTGTCAGCGCGTGACTTATAATGGGTGTCAGAAGGTGTCTGCTTTCAGCGTGATGACCTAAGTTTGAAACAATTATTTTCTCAGTTCTCGAGTTGCCCAGTTACGATGAAACATCTTTTTTTTGGTAAAAGTCAGGACTCCATTTGACATTCTCCAGTTCAAAATCTGAAATATTTAGAGAGATATTCATGAAGACATTTGCAGTTGCTAAATGTGAGCAAACCTTCGTTTATGTCTACTTCTAATTCAGAAAGTCTTGTGATACCCAATTCAACTGAGGGCAAACTGTATTTTGTACAGAGTTATGGGAAAAATCTGCTAATATTTATTAATGTTCATGCTAATTGCAGCTAGAACAAATTACTTAACATTCTCAAAGTTACGTTATTGCAATTTTGTGGAGAGATACCATTCACTGAAAACTATTTTTTATTTTGATTATTGGGACAAAAGGGGTAAAACTGACCTGCTGCACTGCTTTCACATAAATAGGTCAGAGATGTCATAGAAGGCTAAATTTATTACATTTTGCAAAAAATTCTTCTTTTTTTTTGTTTGTGAAAATTTCAAATCTAATAAACTGCCTGACTTTTTATTAAGTCTCTCACTGGCGAAAATAAATTTAGTGGGAGGTTCTATGAAATTTTTCACAACCAGAGATTAATTTACAGAAAACTTGACACCAACATGGGTGCAAAATATCTACTGGGATTGATGAAATAAGAGGGAAAAATTGCTTTGCAAACTGAGGTACACGCTTGTCTAATCGTGATTCAATATTTGCAGAATCACCTATTCGCACATTTTTTCTGTGGAGCACAACTTCAAATATTTTGTGAAAATTTTTCAAGAAAATATATCTAATATATATTAGAAAAAGCAGTTTAGAAAGCTTAAATATCTAGGGAGAAGGCTTTTTGACACGCTACTGGCTGGCATTTGCAAAGCATCCAATCTAAGTGCATCATTCATTTTCCTTGCCACTGACTAGCTATAGAGCAAAGACAAGGAAGACTGTAGAAATTAGCTTCTCTGATAGCAGCTAAGTGTTTTAGCGGGGGTTCCAGGTGTTGAGTTGCTGTAGTCCCTAACCCTACAAATGCATAAGAAAAAATATCTGAATGGAGACATTTTACACAAACAAATGTTTTAAACACATCTATTTGTTAAGGTTTTTGTGGCAGTAGTGACCTTTATTCAGCAGTTAATGTAAAGTAATGTATGTAGAGAGCCATGTGGCTCCCCGTTGGAACACACTTTCTAATTTAACAATAATTGTTGCTTCTTTGACATTAAAACCAGCCAGTCATAAAAACTGTAGGGGGCTGGTCAAACTGAGACCTGAAATCTGTACTTATTACAGAGGCTTTAAAACAACATGATTTTGTGTGACCTTAACATTAGTGATGTCTTTTTAAAGAGGGGACAGTTTTGAATTTTTCCAAAATTCTGACTAAAACCAAATCTTATTTTGTTCTTGTGAACTCGGCACCATGTATCATGTCTTTGTTAACTTGATGTAGCTTCATCCCCCTTGTGTAAAACAACGGAAAGTGTCTATTGCACCTGCAATGAGTCATTTCAGGGTTTCAGGTTTGTTTCTAAAGTTCTTTAGAGAGATTTGGGAAACCAGAGCTGTTTTCTTGGAATTGCTTTATGGCCCAGTTTCAGAAAAGGATCAACATCACCAATTGTCAGAAACCAAAACCAACACAGTGATCTGTAAGAAATGATAATAAAAAAGATTTATAAAAGATCTTGTGCATGCCTTGCCACAGTACACACTGCTCAGCATATCACAGCCATTTGAGATCTGCTATGCACTCTCACAGACACACCGTCCCACCAGGCCATCCTGTTATTTATTTTTCTCATTAAATCCTCAATTTGGCCGGAGCAGCACTTATCACGTTCCAACGTGCTCACAGCTTCAGTCATGCCCAGCAGCTTCTATAAGTGTGTGCGCAGGCCAGATGGTTCAGCTGTTTGTTTCAAAGTTGTTGGGTATTTGAGCGACTACTTTGGGGTTAGAGCTCTCGTAGTAAAAAGGTCTGTCTGTTTTTTTTTGTTTTTCATTTGCAGAAAAAGAAAAAAAAAGAAAAACAGTTGGACAAAATGAGACTCAGGAGAGATTTAGAGGAAATCTAGCGAGAAAAGAGCGCGCCATATGCTCCATGCTCCATTACCCAACACTTCACTGTAACTCGCTTTTATAAATGTCATGGATTTTAAAGGCTCTTCAAAGAATGACAACAAAAAGTAGAGCATTTAACCATTTTTGGGGCTGTTTATCGTTTAATAATAAGTTACTAGAAAGGGGATTGAGGAAAACGGGGGATTTTGATTTTTAATAGTAAAATTCACAGAAAATCATTCCGAGATAAATACTTACCCAAATGTATCTTTGATTGTCGACCAATAATCCTGAGGATTAAAACATCCTTTCATTATTTAAAGGAGTTGTTCAACATTTTTGGGAACAATAACAAAGTTTAATCTTCAGCTGTGACATAGGTTTAGCAGAAATTCTGGGAAAGCTACTTAAGTGTCTGACCCCGGCTGAAGTTTAAGGATTGAGTCTCAAAATTATTGAGTTTTAACATGATCAACATGCAAAATACAATGTTACAATTGAAAAGTTTACAAGAAAAAAAGAACATGTCACTGTTCTACATTTGAAATGAGGTATTTATGAACTGGAATGACAGATTTGTTGCCCTCCCCTGTCCTCAGTGTCTTAATCAGGACACACAGTTACAATTTTATACTGTCTAATAATTTCTTAGATCTAGTTGAAGTAGGCTTTTTTGATCAAAAAGGGGTTTAGCTGAGCAAGTGACTGAGACATAAAAAAGCAGTGACTAATGTTTGAAGCTGATTAAATGCTCCAACTTCTTAATGGAAAACAGTTTGATTGTCATATTACTTACTCTGAGCCTAGTCATCATCTACACATATACATTCATCCATATGTATAGACCCACAAGCACAGTTGGTTTACATTTTTACATTCGTCTTCACTTGTTGCACCAGCTTTCACTAAAAGAAGAAAACAGGGTTGGATCAGCAGATTAACTCAAACCTGCTAATTAAAAATAATCAACAGGTTTGACTATTTTTAAGGTGATTAAGGTGTGTATGCAATCACACGTATATAAGTAGATGCAAAGTTGTGCTGCGTAATTGTGGAGGCTCTGATGGAGAACATCGCCAATGGAAGGATTCAGAGGGAGCGTTTGTTCAGAGATCATATTGATCTGCTGGGAAATGTTGATGATGGTTTATGAGCGTTTAGATTGCTCTGACTGATCATCCTGGAGCTCTGAGCAAGAGAGCCGTACCGGTCCAGCTGCAGTCATCCTTCAATCGAGCCATGCCCGCTTTGTGAATGCGCCTTATGGACATAAAGCATCTTTATTCTGTAAACGTACAACTCATACACATGATTCTACTATTTAGAATAAACGTCCACATTCCTCACTCAAAGGCCTCTCTGACACTCTCTGTCTTTAAATCCCGGCTGAATGCGCTACTATTCAAACAGGCATTTACACGATGTTAATTTGAATTTTCTTTTTTTTATGTATTTTAATTTTTGTGAGGTGACATTGTGTGTCCTCAAAGCACCTTTTAAATAAAATATATAATTATTATTATTATTATAAATACTTATACTTCTTCAAACAAGGATGTTGCCATGGTTATTGCTTCACGTGGTGGCAGACTCCATCCATCCATCAGATCCAGATGGGAAACCAAACATGCCTCTCCCCAGTAGTGGAGTGTAGCTCTTTTGGGGGAATCCCAAGGCATCCCCAGGCCAGAAGGGATATTTAGTTACTCCAGCAAGTTAATTTAACGCAGGAGAGCAGAGGCTATTCTGTAAACCCTTCCATAATTACGCAGCGCTCACCTCAATTTATACAGCTGAATTCAACTGGCCCAGGGGTAGCAGAACTTGGGTTAATTTCAGCCACTTGAATTCCCCTCCACAGTATCCCCACTTTAACACAATGGAGGGTTTAGAGTACCCTTATGACAACAGTGTTTCTCTCCCAGTTGTCCTTCAGAGTCAGACTGCTGGTCCTGATGGCATGCAGAGGGCAGATAGCCTTACCCACTCCTGCAGGCTCCCTCAACATGAGCCCACGAGCAAGAACAGAAGCTGAAGTTGGGCGCCATGTGAGTTGGGCGGAAGGCAACAGTAGAGGCCTGGACCTCATAATTTAAATAAGCATTTCAGATCTTTTAAAAGAGAAATAAGTTTAGCTTTGTTAAAATTGAAATAAGTTTGATTTTAAATCTATCTTTAACAAAATGATTTAATGTAAGATATTATGACACAAAGAGTCAAATACTCTCTAAGGTCTCTAATGGCTAAATTTTAGTAGTAAGTTGAACATTTTCCTTCACACTAGGCATTTTTTTCTATGTCATTTACCAATTGCACTAGTTAGAAGCTTTTTGAATTTAAAATCTGTAAACAAAGTGGGGTTTTGGTTTAGTATGTTGTTGTTGACACCTATTCATTATCTGAACCAGTGGAATACGCTGTTGTTGTTGGGATCAACAAAAGAAAAGAGACTAGATTGTCACACCGGAAATCTTATCAAAGCGCAGATAATCTGGACATAAGAGGATACAAGGGGAGAACATGGCTTGTTAGCTGTCCAATTACGACACTGAAGATCAGATTAACTCATTAGGTCTAAATTAATTAAGTCAATCTGAAACTTGGTCCCAAAGTCCTATCCATTTAAAGAAATTTTCCACACAGGCAGGTTCAAGTCAGGCCTTAAGTAATGCCAGGAGCATTTCAGGTACACAGGAACAAATGGAAAACATCTACACAGAAAACTGAACATGATATGTCTTTCACCTTGGTGTTTCTGTTTCTATGTGTGCTGTGAAGTCACTCTATGAATGTGCATGCCAGACAGTGTAAATGTCATTGTCCTTCTCTGTTGGGTCTGTACATATGCTGTCTGAAAAACAGTAAATTAAGGCTAAAGTTAGAGAGAGAGGAAGAGAGAGAGAACGCAGGGGGTATGTGATGAGTGGATGAGGGAAAGGCCAGGCAGTGACTAACAAAAGGAGGCGACTGACTAAAGCCTGACAGCTGTTTAGAGGGAGGATGAGAGAAAAGATGGAGGATCTTAAAGTAGGGAGTTAAGGATGCAGAAATAGGGTTAGGAAAATGTCCAAATAAAGAAAATTACAAAATAAAGAGAAGAGATCAAATTATTTCTGTAGCTATAATGCTTTGTGCACTATTAAATAAATATGTCCAGTCATTACAAAATAACTAAAGTGCTTTAAGGGGATAAAACCTCTTCTTCTACTTAAACTGACATTTATTTTACTTTACTTTACTTCACAGAACAGTATATGGGTATATTTTCACTTGGTGTAGCCGAGCTAAAACAAGAAAAACAAACAAAAAATAACCTTAAATGAAAAACATGAACAGCTAGATAGAGCACATTATCAGGCCCTAAGGGACACTCGAACAGTAAGAAAATCATCTGTTTGCAATGGTCAAAAAAGATATGAAAGTAAACAAATTAAATAAAAAAAAAAAAAGATTTCACAAACTTTCAGCATACAATGGTTTTCAGTGGCAGATAGTTATTTTCCAGGTTCAGGTTTAAATACTAGTCTAAGGAAAGAAAACATATGAGTTGTTGATTTTATATTTCAGAGGAGAATAGACAGATTGGTTTTGGAATAAAGAAAAACAGCAGTAAATAACTACTCCTCACGATTAAGATATATGCATAATGTCATCTCTGAATACACAAAATACAGCTTCCACAGGGTCACCACAATTAGACAGTAACTGTTTATGAAGACATTACCTGGTTTAATGAGTCTGGATTTCACCTGTAACATTCAGGCGGTAATGTCAGAAACAAGAATGCACAACATGAAAACATGAAAAAAATCCTGTATAAAAGTTTAGGTTTGTGGTGTAATGATGATGGGAATATTTTATTAGGACACTTTGGACCTTTCAACACCAAATCAACCCCACAGCCTAGTGTTGTTACTGAGCAAATACATCCCATAATAACCACAGTGTACCTGTCTTCCAATTTCTACGTTAAGCAGGATCAAACTCAATGTCTTCAAGCAAAAATCATCTCAAACTCATTTTTTGATCATGACCGTGAGTTCACTGTACGCCAATGGCGTCCACGGTCACATCTGAATTCTCATAAAACAACAGAGGAATGTTTCCAACACCTTATTGAACTCTTGCCCTGAAGCATTAGGGTGGTTTTAAAGACAAGGTGTACCTTATAAAACTGATCATTGAGTTAATGTTGCTGTAAAACTTACTAGCCTGAAGTGTTTATCTGCACAAAGAATTTTAACCCAAACTGCTTTTTTGGTATTCTTAGTGGTCATCAGTCTTGGCATCTTGGAGTGAAAGCTTTAGCCTAAGTAAAATACTTATTCCTTTTTGATTGCTGTTCTTAACCTGGCAAAATCTTATCCTTACTAGAGTATTTTTCATCATCCACTTCTCTTTTATCATTTTCTAGTTTAATAAAAATTACACCAACTTCTAAAATTTTCCAGTTTTCTGAGTTTGTGCCCTTTCCTTGAGAGTTTTGCCTATATGCTGTCAATCTCAAGAGTCACAAGGAGGCTTTTCTTTTCACTGTAACTTCCCCTGAAGCTGGTAGGAGACATTGATTTGAACTTTCAATAAACTTTTATTTCCACCCACGGGCAGCAAATACAAGTGTTTGAGAAGTATCACTGAAACGATGGCCGATCAATTTCTGTTAGCCTGAACTTCCAGACAGGTTGAGGAAGTACAACCAACTTGTTAAATGCTCAGAGGCACTAAGGAATAGTCCTTTTAAAAGGAAGGTTTACCTTGACCATAACATTGGTTTTAACCAAAAACTGTTTTTATTAAGCTATACATATCTGGATAATAAAAGTTAACTTGGCCATAAAAAGCAAAATAAACACTTTGAATTAGGCACGTTCCAAATGGCAGATCAGGTTATTGATTTTAGTTTCCTTAAATAATTTGTAACCAAATCAATGGTTATCAGTGGTTATTCTTTTATCCCAGTTATTGATCCACACTCTGCAATTTTAGCATGCTGTGTACAAACCATTTGCATGTGTCTGTTCACGTTGAGTACACTGGTTTCATTTCATTGCCCTTAGACATAAATGTCTGCATGGATGTATGACTTGTGTGTCTCCACGCTGCACTTTGAAGGACTGGAGATCCTGCCTAATACGTACTACACTTCTTGCCCACTGACCACTAGAGATGGTTTTCAATATCCAAAACTCTGCCAGGATTAAACAGGTAAACAAAATGCATTTATAGGTGAAGAATACTGGTGGAGGCTGAACAGGAGTATCTGGTTTACTGTACTTATTTCTTGAGAAGGCAGAACAAATTTCCCCTTGTGCTTCATCTGCAACACATGACTGATAATTGCATCACGCTGGTGATGAAGTAGGCTGACGGTTTTTGGATAGGGGTTGCAACATGACGTTAGTAACTCAGTAGCTCTCACCTTCTGGAAAGGTTTTTCAGAGATACTGCGTCACCCTGCACACGCACAAACATATGCTCAGAGATCCACACATAAACGTGGGTTTATGTTTGGGTCTATGCATGTTACATAGCCAGTGATACGTATTGATGAGGTGGCCCTTATGTTGAACAGATACATGTGGTAGCCATACAGCAAGGCACGTTCTCACTTGAGTCAGGCAGCAGGTGTTTTAGGCAGAGGGAGCATAAGGCTGAGTAGGAGCACTCTCCTGACCTCATGCAGCACAAATCACATGGCTCAACACCTAACAGGCAGGTTGTGGGAACATGGGGAGTGGGGTGTGTCAGCATGTATGAGGTCTCAAGATGCAGAAAAGAAAATTATATGATTACAAACTGGATCTTACGGCTTGTTTGATGACCTGTTTCAGACCATGACTTCACGTGGTTTTTGAAATCTAAATGTTAATCAGTTGGAGAAGACTGATATACTTTCTGTTTCCATGGTGTTGAAAACTGATTAGAAATATTAAGAGAACAGAGCTATAACTGGAAAGGGAAGAAGTCCCCTACAGTTGAAAATTCATAATTTCTGCCAAGCATATAAAATGTAATCCAAGTTCCCGGAATAAAGTTTATTTTTGTTTTAGGCCATCTGTATAGCATTAAAGAGGCAGCACACAAGGTACTCTCTGTGCTTTAAAACTAAAACTGAACATCTTTTAGTATTTAGATGCAATAAAAAGAGAGAAGTATATTGTTATTGGCTTGCATTACAATTAGCTGTTTCAGTAGTACCTCCCCACAACAATTACCAAACCCAAATTTATTCCTTACATGCTACCAGGGAATCACTCGGGTGTGATGAGCTGAGTTTCAACCTTCAAAACATATTGAACACAGCCTGTATAAAGTGCATTAACATGTGGCTTTACCTTGAATTCACTCATAAATTTATTGCATACAGTTTACTGAACAGGAACAATAAGCTTAATTTTGACATAATATCATCATACAATATCTTCTAGAACTATTTATATGTGTAACCTTTAAATACTTCTCAACCCCAGTTTTATTTAGGTCCTGTGTAGTAGTCCAACACAAAGTGTTTGAATGATTGTGACAAAACCTTATCAGCAATTATACTTATATTCACTTTCTCATTTTGGTTTCATTTCTATGAATATCAATTTTTCCTGATTGGTTTTGTTTTCAGTTTCCCATGGACCAGCTTTCAAATGTTTCCACATTTTCCTTTCTCTGCTGTTACATTAGTATCTAAGTTTATATTTTGTGATGTCCCTTACCGTGCCTTTTTTAACATCAAGGTTGACTTTCAGACTCATTTTAGTGCCTATTCTCTCATTTAGCAAATGTTCATTATATTTCATACATTCTTACTAACACCACATATTTATTTAGCACAACTAAAATGAGTTTGTTGTTTTTACAATGCAAAAATGTACAAAACTTCCAGTTTTTGACAGTAACTGTTATGCTTGAGATTCCAAAACATCCTTTGAATGTATTTTCAACCCCTACAGAACAATCCTACAGTCGACAGCTTCACATTCACAAGTTTCTCCATGCATAACATTGGTCCCTCTGTACAAAGACGCTCAGAAGACGTAAATGCTGTTTCTTCTCCGCCTGACTCATTGTGATAAATGAATGCAGCAAGAAAGGCTGCTTTCAAGTCCGTGACTGAAAGACCTTGAGTTTACACAGTCATTTGCAGACCTTGGATGTCTATTCATTGCACTGTTTTTTTCAGCTCACTCTGTGAGGGTGGAAGTTAACAGTCTGCACACAAACACTTTCACTTCTGAAGGAGCTAAAACAAAACCAAAAGCTTTGCTCTTATCATCATGTGCAAAACTAAGCTGTTATATCATCAGAGCTTAATGAATTTCTGTTTAATCTAACAGCTCCAGTTACACAACTGCCATTGTTGGTCTAATGCCTTTTTGTTTTCTAAAAGAGGGTAAGCACTCAGAAAGGAACAGCTCTAATAGCTGAAGCTATGACTGAATAGTGGCACCATGTGGTCATTACTCAGTATTACAGTGGGTATTAAAAGGATGCCTGATTTAAAAAACAATGCATGGCTCAATCTTATACACTGGGTGCATAATTATTAAACAAGTGAATATTTTAACCATAACAGTTTAGGTATATTTTCTAACTCCCAGCTGGATGAATGTTTAATAGATTTAGCAGATTAAGTACATCTGTGTAATTAGGGAGGGTGTGGTCTAAGAAGGTCAACACTACAAAAAGTCCACAAAAAGTTGATCATCAGCAGATCAAGAAACGGTCAGACTTCATGAATGGAAGCGTGAAACCTGTTAAAAGAAGGCTGGCTACATTGGTGACAGATTCACTTTTTTAAATTTCAGAAATTTTTATTGGAAAGTTTTGAGTTGTTTGTTTATAATTCTCACTTAAAAATAAGAAGCAAGACACACCTGTGGTTGTTATTTAACTAAAATACATTGCAATCTGATGTAATGGTTTTGAAAAATTTCAAGCAGCAAGTAAACAGCAACTTGGACGAGAAGCGAATGAGCATCTGAGGAAACACAGGTGCAGTGTGCTAGGAAAGGAGCGTCAGTGCCAGATATGGGAGCAGACCGTTCCACCTCAATAAAAATGAAAATTGAAAACAAACCTGAACTTTGACTCAAACGACTCTCCATCATGGATAGTCCACCCCACCTTCTTCATAATACCCTGCCTGCTTCAGTGGAGCTCTTTCTCCAATAAACTCAGAGCTTCACATTCACAAGAAGTTCATCCTTAAATCATTTCTGACTTCAGAATAATGACTGAGAGCAGCTGGTAGAATCATATAAACTACTTGCTTTGACAGCAATCATTGTCAAACATTCATTGAAAAAGCAACATCAGTGGAGCTTAGAGAAGATCTAGGATCCAAGTTACGCAGATATGTCACCAGTTTGAATAAATCCTGAGAACATCAAGGGACTACAGGAATAAACTGCTGGAACATCAACACATCAAGTGCTGAGAGAGTACTGAGTGATAAAGATGTGCCTGATACCTTTACCTCAACTGAAATGTGCAGCTGCCAATACTGGCTTGGCCAAATGCCTTCTGAAGGAAGCTTTAAAGTTGATATGAGAAGATTGAGCTATTTAGACACAATGACAAAAAGCATGTTTTTTAGTGGTCAAGGTGAGGCTTTAAATTTAGGTACATTGTATCAAGGACGGTGGTGATGGCATCATCGTTGACTGTTTAACTGACAGCAACATTACTGTATTGCAATGATAAATAATGAACAATAGTGAATAATGATGAACGAGAATGACCTTCAGAATCATAAACTTAACAATAAAACCTACAGCTATGGATGTTCCAGCAAGACAAATATCTCAAACACATCTCAACTGGTTTTAGATTGAATTGAGCATGCTAATATTAAGCTTCTGGAATGGCACTTCCCAAAGCCCTGAACTCAAACATATTGAAAAACCGTGAACTTTAAAACCTGGGTCCATAATAGAATACCATCTAAATTAAACACTTGCTCTGCAAAGTAATAAAACATACAATCGTGTGCAAATTGCGTAGAGAGATTTAACTAAATATTGGTGGAACTGCATGCATATATTTAGCAGTTTATCTATTTTTGTAAACCAAAATAATAATTCAAATAAATCCTTACAAGTCACAAATAATTATGACATTTGGATCAATGGAGTGTGTTTATAATCTTCTGACAGTAGCATCATTTTGTCTCCAAATGTAGTTTTTTAATCTGCACTTTCTCTACACAGAACATTATGTTCTATTGGTGTCCTGTATGTGCTGCACTCATGTCTTGCTGTGGGATTAGATACTTCACACCTGTTTGACAAAACCTGTTGCATAAGATTACAGACAATCCTTCCTACCATAATATTATATCAGGAGCAGCTTTATCTCTTCGTTATCCAGTTCAGACACTCCAGATGCTAACTGATGGCGTTTCCCCATTGCTATTCACATGTTCATCTGACGATTAAAATGATTCTCTTCCCTATTTAGAGCGGGTAAAGGTATTACTGCTTTACCCGCCTTGAAGCATCAACTTTGATATGTAAAATCACATATCCGTACATGGAAACAATATTATCAACAGAAAACTGAATTGAATTTCTCAGAAAACCTTCAACCTTGTACCCGGTATAATATTCTGGGAAAATACTGACACTGTGTGGAAGGAGACGAGGAATTAAAAAGTGAGATAAATAAAGACACAAACACAGTTTGATTAAAAGTAACATTTGTAAGCTTATTATTTCGTTATCTTGATCACTGTTATAACCTCTGTTATGGTTTGTTCAGTTTACATTTTATTTTTCAAGTTCACTTAAAGTCATTCCAGTCAAAGGTAAACATGATTGTAAATGTTGTTTCCAACGCTATTAAATGCTTTTGTTTTGCCAGACGGTTGGTCGCACATTCTCACTGACAGCAAAGGAACAAAAACACAGACAGTGACTCACACAGTCTCTTACCTGTTCATTCACACGCACGCACGCACATTTACAGTGATGAACAGAAATCAGTTCTGCCTCTCACTCATTCACTCTCTTGCTCTCGTGTTTTGCGTTCGTAAGTGCAGCTTCTAGAAGAGTGATTTGCTCTTTCAGGGTGATCCTCAACCCTCCAACCCCAACGTTTTAATACCTCACTTTTAATACTCACTCTTCCACTGAGAGCCATATGTACACATGGGCTGTATCGCATAAGTCTGATAAAGTTTGTTATTCATTTGTAGGCACAATCTCTTGTCTGTTTAACTTAGATTTTCTAGATGTGCTGTTTGCACTCGTCAGTAAGAAATTCAAGACTTTAAAAATTTTAAAACTTTCATGACAATAATAGACTCTTTAACTGCAAGCAAGAAGAGTAAACAGTAAGAGTTCCAATTTTCTGTTTTTTTTAGTCATTGCAGTGACTGTTGATATAGTCAATTTTGGCTGAGTAGTTTCTGTTTGCCATTTCCTGATTTACGAGAATCAACACACATCTTCCATACTTACAACATGTTTTCTTGTCGTTACAAAGAGTGGATAAGAGAAATGGACCTCTGTATTTATGAACAAGGGACACAGAAAGTAACAGACTACTCATTAAAAATTTTGAGACCTTGTCAAGTTTTAAAAGAAATATAAATTCAAATGCTTAAACCAGATTTATTTTGTAGAAACAGCTCAAGTTTCAAAAAAGCGTCTATTTCTAACTTTGTAAAGCAAAGAAAAAAGTTTAAGGTTGGATTTTTCATATTTTTTCAGGCTGAGATTATGCTACTGCAATTAAATGTCTATTTTGGGGTCTTTACACATCTTTAAAAGAAATTTGGAAGTATATAATAACTCATTTGACCAGACATAAAATCATTAAAAAGCTTTGGGTTGTAGGCTATGCTTAACTCATACCTTTTCTAAAATAATTTTCTTCATTGAAGGTAATACGAGGGAAAAAGTTTTTTTATTTTTTTTATATTATGACTAAGCAGTTTGTCTTGGTTCTCTTTCCTTAATTTATAAAGAACAACTATAAACAAATATTTCACAAAGTTTCTTATGATGGCTAACCTCATCACTAATTTCCAATGAGCTCCTTTTCAGATTCTTGCCTGTTTTGGACCCATATGTCGTCGTTTTCTACTCCCATTTTCTACAAACTATTTTATACCCCTTGTACTTATGTGTGAGTGCATTTTCCCAGGTGTTTAAGTGTTTAAAGTAATCATAGAGATAAAGAGTCAAATCTTGCATTCACATGTATGTTGCATATAATACCTTACTTTCATTGATTATGGTTGACTTGTGAGCAATAGACAGAATATGACCCCTTATCAAAACAACACAGGCGTGGCTTGTTGTTAGATCAATAAAAAAAACAAAGATGAAAAAAAATTAAATAAGTTAAAGAGATATTCCACAGCCCACATTTACATATGGCTCTCTCCCTTTTAGTTTGCAAATTTTTACCCTAGATCATCCGCTCAACATAACCAAAATAAACATTTGAAGATAGATATTTACATACACTGTAAAAAAAGACCACCATTTTTCCTCTCAGTCTAAGTTAATTTCTTTTAGGTCATTTAGAACAGCCAAAGTTAATTGTTGATGAAATTTAGGGACACCTTAAATTACAAACTTCCTTGTGTAATATCATGAAAAAAATCTGAAGAGTCAAGATAACAGGAAGATGGCGGTGGATTTCCACAAGTTTTGTTAAACGTAGGGTAAAATTCCCAGATAACTAAAGGTGTCACCTGTTAAAACAATTACATTTGAGTAGCAGCCAAACTCAGTTCTAACTTCTAACCAATTCTGTCAGGATCTGTTCCCCAGAAAATTATTCTGAGAAATTTAAGTAGAAGAATGGATAAAATATTTGACCCAAGTCAAGATAATTCTTCCAAATATTGAGGAAATGTATGTGTTCTTAGTAGATAAAAGGAGCTTTGCTCATCGTAAGTGACCCAAAATAGGAAATTTTTTGTCTGATTCAATGAGACAGGGAGGAAAAAAATGGACACGTCTTTTTACATAGTGTTAATATCTGGTTACAACTGTACCTCATTAATCAGCTACAGAAGAATGGAAAAGAAAACACAAATCACAAAAAAACAAACGGGGAAAAAAAAAAAACAGAACTTCAAGTTTATAATGATTCTTACAGCACATTTCACTTCTGTATATTTCAAGACTTTGTAAATTTCATTCTATGTCTGTTGTGACATTTACACGAGTACCTGAATGCCTCATGTGCCGGTGGGTGAGCTGATGAATGACCTTATGGGCCAGCCATCAGCTCGCAGTCCATCATCATCATTCTTTTAATCAACAGTATAATCATCACCTCTGTCTGTGTTACCAGAGTCTACAGTGAACCACTCTCTACGGGAGATAATCAGGGGTGGGGGACCACGGTGAATAAGGTGCTAGTAACTATTGAAATGCTATTCTGATGCAACTGAATGATATAAATGAATTACTGTATCTCCCCACCGTAGCACTTAGTTTGCCTCTACAACGTGTTTTGTTTTTTGTTACTTGCCATACTTTTAACACAACCATGTGTGCATAAATTATCATTTGTTAGTACCATTTAAAACCCTTCTTTTAACTGCCAAGCATATTTTCTCACTCAAACAGAACCAGAACATCAAAGGTTTACAGAGAACATGGTGGAATCTTGGACCAGAGGGGAACTTGTTTGTTGATGCTTGTGGCTGTGTGAAGGAATCTCCTTCCTGCACGCTCCTCCTCTTCTCGTCTGAACAGTCTGTTGTGAGGAAGCGCGGTATTGCTGAGTGGCTGCTCCGTCGCCATCATGTGCTTTGTTAACCCCAGAGATGTCAGAAGAATAACTGAGTATTTTAACAAACAAAACGGAAATAATATCTAACTCGGAAAATTAAAACATTAACAAACCCTTGCAGTTTCTGTAAATGGCACATTTAAATTCTTTTTTTTTCCCCCACAAAAAATTACAATATAGTAAAAGATTCATCTTTTAAATGCTCTGTATTTTCTCCTTTTCCCTTCTATAGAGTGATCAGACATAAATGTACAATGACACAGTTTAGATGGCTGATGAAACACTTGCATCTGAGCCCAGTGGTGTTCTTTTCTGGGTGTGTGTATAAACTATTAGCTACTCTGTCTAGTTTCCTAACCAGACCCAGCGCAGATCATTTGTTGGGTTCTATATATTTTCCTTTGCAGATTAGGACAAGCTCCCAGCATTAGGAACAAGAAAAGAAAAGGCATTATCAGTTCAGTTCTGCTGAAATCTGCTCCTTTCATCTTGGTGCAAGAAACTATGGCAACTAGCCCTAAGAAAGTGTTATAGCCAATCAGGTCCAAAAAAAAAATCTTCAAACCATTTATAATTGGGTGGCTGGAGTTCTTTCTTTTAAGTGGAGGTTTTAGCTCCTCCTCTCTGGTTGTATAAATGCTTAGAGGGTTGAGCGTGATTCAACAAGCTCACCCTGCGGCCTGCTCAGACGCGCAGGCAAGCAGATGCACACAGAAACAAAACACAGTCAATGGCACCTGCACCTGCGAGAACAGGCTGTGTTTAGCACAACTTAACAGTTTGGTCTGTGTCACCGAGTCCCTCGAGGTCTTTCGGTGCTCCCTTAAAAAAAACAGCTGTCCAAACTTACTCATTTGCATGTTGACGATTGAAAGACGTATAGCTTAAAAAAACCCTGCTGCTCTTCCCCTCCTGCTTCTTCATGCCCTCGCTTTTCCCTCTGACCCAGCTCTCCCACACGCTGACAGTGAACATCTTCCCCGAAAGGCATGGTGACGCTGACGGCGCACCTGCTGCTAGGAGATGAAGAGGGCAGCAAGGAAGAGCATCGTCACTGTTAGGAGAAGTCGATCCCTGGATGGACTGCTTCCGCTGACACTCTTCTCCAGTTTGGGAACAAATGGGTTGTATTCATCTGTGAAATAGAAAAAGAAGAAACAATATCTTAAGACACCTTATCCCACCGCCACTTACCGATGAGATTTCCTTCAAAATCTCATCGGTAAGATTTTGAGGGAATTTGAAGGAAATCCAGTGGACATTTTGAATCTTTTTCATTTCTCACTTTTGCAGTGTTAGTTGCATGATTGTGAAGCCATTTGCAAGGGAACATTTTGTGTTAAAACTTGTGTTAGTACCTACCTTCTTTGGTGAGATTTCATACAAGCTTTCCTAGCTGGTTTATAATACTTTTCTATTATCCACATATAGTCTACTGCAAGGAAATGCGGTTCTATTGTGTTTGAACAGGAGTCAGTTGATCTTGTGTCAGAATAAGAGCTTAAGGAAAAAAACAGACAATTACATGAACTTTTTAATTACTCAGTTTGTACCTACTTACTTAAAATTTGCATATTAGCAAATGATAAGTAAGTAGGTACAAAATTATTTGTTTATTGTTATCAGATGGAATTAAACTGGTTACATGTGGGTACAAAATGGCAGTAAGAATTGCAGATCTGAAAACAAAAATGTATTCGTTTGGCAAACAACTTCTCTGCCAAATAGAAATGCATTAACAAATAGAACATATACGTAATAGCAGCTGTTATCAGAGCTTTATTGTCTTAATACAGTGACACATTTCTATAATAATGTTGGACAGAGACACAATAAGTGCTGTAAACCTCTTCCAGCTCCAGGCATTTACACCTGGTGATAATCTAAAAAATAGTTTGTATTCTTTTGTTCATGAGTAGACATCAACTGTTGATGTGTAATCAATGAACAAAAGGGAAAAAAACAGAAGCAGACATCTCGCTGCATGCCAGCACCTTTGAGACATGTGCAGCCAAACACACCCTAGTCACTTGATTAATGAGCATGGAGGCGAGACAGAAGCACAATTTTTCGTCTGCACAAAAGTCAGCTGAGGCCGATTAGTGGTTCTGTTTGCGGTCTAGAGATAAGGAAAAAGTGGTGATGCTCTCAGTGTTCTCCACCCAGCACTGTATTTAGCTCCAGAATATTTCCAGCCACCCTGTGGGTCAAACAGCACAGTAATGACCGGCTGACACCTGGTTTTAGAGCCGTCCTATTCTGGTGTGCTCGGCGGGGCAGTCTAATGAGGTCTATGCAGCAGTGGCCCTCAGGTTAAATGCTTTGTCCAAGCATGCAGCTGAGGGAGTCAGGACACTCTGTTACCTCGCTGTGTTTCTCTGCAGCTGACTGACAGAGGAATGTGACTTTAAATACGCAACAAGCAGACTGGAGAGAATCTTGCATAACTAGTCTAAAATCTGGTTCTATGCCTCATTACACTGACACACACGGCCCTGTCTGTCACAGGCAACAAATTAGTACTGGCAGACGGTGTGAGCTGTATATGCATCATTGTATGGCCTTGTGGCATGGTAAAAAGATCTACTGTTGATGTAAACAGCATTGAGCCTGAATGTGTACTCTTTGTGTGAATACTTTTCATCAGAGCTGGCAAAAATCATATGCAGAGTTCCACTTATTCAATACCTACATGGCGCTACTATCTCAGATTATAACTGGTAACAAGATTTGCAAATGATACATAGCTTTACATTACAATGTCACTAGGTGAAAATGAACCCATTCAAGGACTGAGCAGATGCATATAGAACAAATCAATGCATGGCTGTGCCATAACTTTCTTCAGCCAAATAGAAACAAAGCTAAATCTTTGGACCTAGAGAGGAACAATAAACATTCAGTGAACAGCTTCACTTTTACAGCTAGAAGCTTCTGATCAGGCCTGAAATCTGGGTGCAGTGATGGCAAAAAGAAAATTGGTAAAACTAAACCAGTATGAAATGAAGCCTCCATAACAAAATTTTACTGTTACTTCAGTGAAAACAATTAGAGGAGAAAAGTAGCCCTGGAAAACCATCATGGTTTCTGGAAAATATATATTTTATTATTGTTTACATTCACAGTTGAGACCGGAAGAGTGAAGTCAGGTTAACACAGGTATTAAATTCAAAATTACATTTTAATTCTTCTGTGAAATGCCGGTAATATCAACCTTGTGCTTCAGTGTTGTTCTTTATTTTTAAGACAAACATTTCTGAAAAAAGAAAAGAAAAAGTTGTTTCACTGCTGTGTGCACGTTTATTTTAAGGGCATGTTCTGGTGTTGCGGTTGTATGTTTAATTATTCACCAAAGATGTACAGTGTGTCATGTTGATCAATTACCATGCTGCCACGAGACAGATGCTTCCCCTCAAGTAGGAGCTAAAAATGACCTTATAAAGAGCAGTCTATAAACCGGCATCGTTCGCAGTTATTGAGTTACAGATATAAATACAAACACAGCCGAAAGGCACTTCAGAGCATCTTTAATGTGATGCTACCCAACTGGATAATATAATATCCACACTTTTAAAGCAACACTCTGTAGATCAATATAAAGACAACACATTATATTTTTAAGAAGATGAATTTGGTCCTAACATGAGACAAAAGTTATGACAAATATATGACAGAGTTTTAGCGCTACTGTACAGTAGATTAAAAAACAAATAACATGGCAACTCAGAAATTTCTATATTAACTTTAAATCACATGTGCATCTCATAACTTTACTGTCTCCATCTTAGATAACTTATTGCATAGTTGGCTTATGGTAGTTTAATTTCTGACATTTTTTATGGATTTTAGTAAAAATCTGAGGTTTTTATATGCAACTTTATGACTTTAAAATTTCAAAAGATAACATTTTTTCTTGTAAATATGTCAAATTAATTTGGAAATTTACTCCTTGGTGTAAACAATATTCTTCTCTTTGTTTTACAATGACCTCAACACCCGGTCATAAACATAGATTCAAACTTTGTACATTCTTTAAAAAAAAGAGAGAGAGACACACAAGAGTGAACAGTCCAGTGAAATGTTCATGAGTATTATTTAGGACACTTGGTAGAAAGACAGAGTTGAGTTTACAGAGTCTCAAAGAAAGGTGCAATAGGCTAAATTAAACTCATTCTGTTGAAACCTTTAAAGTGTACAACCTTTTAAAATTATATTTCCATGTGATTTTAAGCTCAACGCCAAAAAACAGCAAATTGAGTTCTGAATAAATTAATGTCCAAATAAGAGAACAGATTTTCAATGAGTTGTAACACAATGGGAAAGTGGTAAACCTTCTGAGCAGCTTTTTGAAACTTGAATTACAGGCTAAACAAAACAGAGCCTTCGGATGTGTTTATATTTATTCCAAGAAACAATTTAAACCTGCTAAAACTTCTTCTGACGATCATTTCAACAGATAGTCTCTTACAGACATTGGATGTCCAGGGATATATTTTCTCAACAATTTCCACTGGGCAGCTGTTCTATAATTTAGCTTTGAAAAATACATTCTAAGTTTTAAGCCATGTCAAAATTTAACCAGAGCATAGGTGTTAGTAAAACAGCATTTTCAAGCAACTTACTGTCCAACCATTAGATGAATTACCAGCTCATCCTTTTAACTGTATTTTCCTAAGGTATCTGCTTCTGTACAGTACAGTAACTCTATAAACCTATGAAAAATCCTGTTCTTCCTTTCATAAAACCATGTTTTATGCTATTCTTCAAAGTGGTTTTTTTTTTCAGTAGTACTCCAGTATTTCTGGAGTCTTTGTTTGAGCTTTGGTAGATTTTTTGTTGATTTTTTTTCTTCACAAATGATCTCTCTAGTATTTGCTTCTGAAAGGAAGGTCGGATCTGGTAAAATATGCAACAGTCTTAAACAGAACGAGGGAAAACATTATCTTCTGCTTGATTATACTGTGTGAGATACAGTACGTTTTCTACAGGAAACTTTACGAATCACCTTATCAATGCTAGAATAATATTTAAGAAAAATACCAAAGTAGTCTTATCTTTGGCATTTCTCAGAGATATAACCAAAGAAATTGGAACATAATGTGATAGCATTATAAACAGTTTTTCATGACTTCATTCATGACTTCAGTACTTCAGTTTTTAAGAGTATGGAATAAAAAGGAAACAATTTAGCTCTTTACCCTCTTCTGAAATACATATATTGCATACTGCATTACTTTAATAAGACATACAGTACATACCAAAAGTTTGGACGCACTTTCTCATTGAATTCAATGAGAAGGTGTGTCCAAACTTTTGGTCTGTACTGTATATTGAAAAGTGTACTTAGAAAAGAGGAGGGGAGTTCCCTTAGTTTATTGTTTTGTATTATTTTATACCTGAGTAAAATTTTGGGGTATTCTCCCCACCTATGCCATCAATTCAGAGCCAGCTTTTGGATGTTTTGTTGAATCGGTAGAGGCAAACAGATGTGTAGCCAGCTTTAGCAGATAACAGAAGGTTTCTATTCTCTTGAGCTTTTAGCATCTGTAACGGAACATGATGGATTTAGAAATGTTGTCAACCTCTAGGACGTTTCACAGTGAAGGTAAAATGATGAGGCTGGTGAAAAGCACAGCTTTATGATCACCATGTAGCTGTGGCTCAGATGTTGCTGTTTGAGTGGTTTAATAGAAAATAATGGGATTGTATTTTTCTAATGCAGTTGATATGTGCTGCCCTTTACAGCTAAAGTCTGCATTGTCTTGAGGAAACAAAGGAAGAGTGATGTTTGTATTAATGATTCTAGCAGCACATTTAGTGTTAAATGCTAAAATAAGATGCTAAAGACATAATAATTTAATGTTGCTTCTATAAGCTCTAGTATTACAACGGCTGCTCTCTATCAAGCACAGTGGGATGCCTCCTCTGCTTCTAATGTAATCATTTCTGATCACTCATTGCAGAAAGGTCACCAAAAATATTTTGACTCCAGTACAAATAATATGTTATAGTTCCCTGCTAAGTTGTGAACTGAAGTAGTTCATAACTGAGCAATTAGAAATGATACAGAAATCAGAAATTGTCCACAAACCTCTGATCGGTGCATCTCTAGAGTTAAAACTTTTGAGAAGTGCAGCTGTAAATAAGCATTAATAATGGGTAAATGTTTAACAACCTCAAAACACACACATTACTCACAGAAACTGTAATTGCCAGAGTAAATGGGAATTAAAGAAAAGTGCTCAGATTTTGCCTTTGATGGTCGAACTCGATCGTCAGTTGCAGTAACCTCTGCCAACACAATGTGTAAATGAGCCTCCTCCCACGGAAAGCCATCAGTAATCACATGGCTGCACAGGGAGCTGCAATCTGTGTTGTAAATGAGATCTAAATGAAATCTAATACTACAGGGCATATTCAGGGGGGACACTCAGTTGAGCTGTGGACATTGATTGAGCGCCTAGGAAATAAACTATGAGAAGTGAATGAGGGAAAGAGATGGGGGGCTTGCAACATTCAGGGAAGTTCACGTAGGGCTACCTGAGTACCAGTTGTTATGTGATGAATATAAACATCAGCCAGGGATGGAGAACGGGAAAACAACTACATTTCTGTTTACAGTTCACTTAAAAATGCCCATCTGATTTTATAACTTGGTCTTATGCCTCTGAAGCTATTTATTTAATGAGGGACATAAAACTTCAGGTGAGACTGGCCCATATAAAAGTCTCGTTGAACTGTACTCAGCTACTGTGTCAGCAGTTCAAGTTTACAACAGTTTCCAGCAATTCAGGGAAAAACACCTTAGAAGGAAATTAAAGTGCACATTCTAAGTTTTACATGCACTCATTGTTGAAATGGATATCATAAATCCATGTGTCCAGGTTTCAACCACTGATGTGATAAACTTGAGGAGTTTGGAAATAGTTTTCCTCTTTCATTATTCTACACCAAAAGGTCATCAGCAAAGAAGAAAGAAAAAAAGAAAAGTGAAAAAGTTAAGAAAATGTAGCTTACTTGTAACTGATATTGCTATTATTGTATTTACTATTACAATTACTTGTCACACTCTGATGAGTGAATATTTGGCATAACTTAGAAGTGTTGGCCACAATTGCATTGTTATGTTTTAAGGTCTAATTTTGACGTTTTCAAGACATCAATACATTTTCCTACAACATATTACTTGGTATTAAAATAAAAAAGAAAGAGAAAAATTTATAAATGTAACTGCATCTATTTATATATATATATACTGTGTATGTACGTGTGTGGGCGTGTGGACGTGCGTTGTGTGTGTATTAAAAGGGAAAAACTCAATTTCACACATCAGAAGGTGAATAAACCGATTTAAGGTGACTTTCCTCCTCACTGCACCACTACATGTACTCCAGAGGGGAAAAATGTAAGATGGGAATTAGAGGGCAAAAAGGAAGGAAAAAAAAGATGGAGGGAAAATATGATTGAAGAGTGATGGGAGGACAAACGGAGACGGGGAGGAATTTGAACAAACTGGCATGACCTGGAGCTGTTTGTCGCAGCTAGTCGGGAGTTTTCTCCTGACGGCTATTAAAACAAACTGATTTATTACACAAATGCAAATGTGCACACAGACACACAGCAACAGAGCAACATGTTTTACAAGCTGCATTACGTCTGTACTCTCTGGTTGTGTAATATTTGGGCTTGGCGTACATGTTGGTTTCAGTTGAGGTGCTGTTGTCATAAGAAAAACAGTAAACCTTATTATCCATGATGCCAGAGTTTCTTACACACTTAATTTGATTAATTATTGATTAATTTATTATTTATTATGTATAGCTTATTTATTCACAGTTCTTATTCATAGTTGTTGTTTTGTCTTTGGCTTTTTTTGAGTGTCAACAAATTGACATTGTAGGAATACAAAGACAAATGCCGTCCTTGAATCTTTGATTTAGTGCTGTAATAAATTGAGACCTTTTCGCTAGCTCCTCATCTACGGTGGGACTCCAATTAAAGAGGTGACATGGAAGCAGAGCTCTTAATTTAGCAGAGTTTAATGAAGGTTTGCACTTTCCATCCAAATTACAGAACCAGTTGTATGGTATCTGCAACACAACAACAGCAAAAACATAAAGTAATTATACATATAATGTCTATGTCATATATGTGACATTCAGCTCACTAATTAGCTTATTATCAGTAACACTGATGAATTACACTGCAAACTTATAGTAAACAAAGTCATAACAAGCACTGCTGCAGGAATTACATCCTAACATGTCTATAAACCCCATATCAACATCATAAGAAACAATATAAAACTCACATTTTCAGTCACGCATACAAAGTTTCTTGCTTGCTGGGCTGCAATAAAGAAATGAAACTCCTAGCTGTTGCGTGACCCAAATATTATCAGTCCAAATATGAGCTCTAGTGGGGATTCAGAACAACTGCCAAGAAACAGTAAATGTGGAAACACGATTACTGTAAATTATAGGTTTGCTTTAATTGCTGTCAATTAAAACTGACTAAAACTAAGCTATGTTAAACGGGAAAGTGTTTTAGGATGCCAAAGATAAATACATAAGATCTGAATCAGCCTTTTTTTTTTCTTAATGATTTCTTTCAACACTATTCTCTGTGTGATAATCACAAAACTGTATGTACTTTGCAAATAGCCTGGAAATATGCAGAAGAGGTGTAAAATGAATATTCATGCAGTTGCTTAGCAAGATCAGTTCTCTGACAAGCCAGCTGGTGCTGTGGAGTTAAATGGGATGAATGTCATTTTGGAAAATGGCACATTTCACCCTCGTTAAATGCGTGCTGCCACTCAGATGTTTCATATCAGTGACCTATTTAATAATAATCCAGGCAATCCTGGAGAGTCGTGTGCAAAAGCATTATTAATTTTCTTTAATAGTACTTATATTCTCAATATTTATATACGTATTAATAGTACACACCATAAGTTTTTCTCTAGTTCACTTGTATTTATTTATTTATCATGCTTCGTAACACCCAGGCTTTCCATCTTTCTATCCATAATGCTACAGACTACAAATGTTACTGAAATTTAATTTACATTCACACTTTTCATCAAATTGCCTAGATGTCATGAGTATAGATCTGTATGTTACACTCTAACCTAATTTCATTAGTATGTTTTTAAACACTTACCAATATCATCGATTTTTAGGCCTGGTCTCAGCGTGTAGTCTGGTTCTGTGGGCTCTGGCTCATCATCCACATCAGAGGCTTGCAGGGAGAGAGAGAGAGAGTGAAAACAGAAGAAATTGTGTGAAACTAAATCACAGCTGACCAGAGAGCTGGGGTTTAAACTACTGTTCCAGCCTAAAGGATTTTAATTACATCCATTCTGACATCTTGAGGGGGAACATGCAAGAGAGTGGCAAGACAAGGGTGCAGAGGTTAAAAAAGCCCAGAGCAGACCAGACTGACAAGCTGTAACATCAGCAGAGCTCTCAACAAAGAGATGGGAAAGAGAGAAAGAGGGCTGTGAGGGACGGCAGATCAAAACTGAAGAGGGCCAGTGTGCGAGAAGAAAGGGATGGAGTTGCAGAGTTGAAGGAGGGAGGAGAGGTTAATACTACAGGGCTGTGGAAGTTAAAAGGACCGGACAGGCTAGGGATCAAAGACTGTGTGTACACGAGCATGAGTGTGTGTGACCGCATGTGTGAGCGGGCGGAGAAACTGAAAGGTGGCAGCAGAGAAAGAGAGAGAGAGCAAGAGAGAGGGGAAGCATAACGGTACGTATACATAGCCACCCACTGACCGAACAGAGCAATTAATGGATTCTGACAGGGAGCGGTGGAGAAAGGGTGAAAGAGCAGGAAAGAGAGGGGAAGAGG
Source organism: Xiphophorus hellerii (assembly GCF_003331165.1). Classification (NCBI taxonomy): domain Eukaryota; kingdom Metazoa; phylum Chordata; class Actinopteri; order Cyprinodontiformes; family Poeciliidae; genus Xiphophorus; species Xiphophorus hellerii. Next base: position 15,563,814 of record NC_045674.1, read on the forward strand.
ACAGGAAGGAGGCGGAGGTGATGGGGTCTTTAAAGCAGAAACTACTCTCTGTGGAGGAGGAAAACGGGGATAAAGGGAAGAAGGGGACAATGAGGAGCAATGAGAGGGGACTTGTGTGTTTTTTTTAGATTGAAAAAGGTCTGTGGTCTGACAGATGGCGGTCCATAGGTAAAAATCTGCAGCAAAGTCTGAGCGCTTCAACAGAGGTCAAACCGCATACAAACAAAGACACAGCATGGAGCATACCTGTGGAGCAGCAGACGTACACGCGTAGTCTAAGACAGCTGCGTCCGTGGTGGTGAGTGGGCGTGGCTGTGCAACATAAAACAAACAGCAGATCAAAATGGTGAACACACAAGAGACAAGTTTGTTTCCTCTTGTTAGCTGCAGATATTATGTACAGTAAAAAGTACCTTTATTAGGGTTTTAATACGATGTGGTATTCTTTTGTTTAAATTTTACTTTAATTTAAAGTACCAAGGGAACAAACCACATATTTTATTGCTGCTCTATTTAATAATAATAACACTAGTGAATTTCATTTATAATGCACTTTAAATTTATAGAAATCTTAATGTGCTACAATCAATAAAACAGTTAAGAGAAAATAGATTAAATATTTAAAATTTGAAATTAAAACAAGATACATTCCTTAAAAGGAGATAAGAGCAAAACTAAGGCTTTAAAATCTTTTTTACCCAATGTGCAAAAAAGAGAATAGGAAAAGTAAATTATTTTACAGTTTCTTCATGTGAAAATTCAAGCATGAATGACAATAATTGTAAAAGAAATCTATTCAGCTCATTTGGTTTCTGTTTAATGCCAGGCTGACAGGTATCAGTGCTTACAGGGACTCTTACAGACCCATTCTTAATAACATCCAGGCACCTGCACTTTTCTAGCACTGCCTGGTGTCATAATTATCTAGAAAGCATGTTCTAAAACTCTCTTTTAGAATTTAAGGATAGGTCACATACTCTCTTAAAGCTTAGAAATGTTTTATTTGAATAATTCAACCAAACAACTCATTCAAAAATGGAAAAATACGTACTTCCATCGGATCATTTTAAGTCAATTATGAGGTTTTGGAAACAACACCCAGTGGAAAACTAAACAAAGACCAAGGCATCCTTCTGTTTGTGACAGAGCTGAGCAGCTTTCTTACTGCTGCGCAGCGGAGCAGAACGTTCTGGAGACATCTTCCATTAAGCATTGTGGGCTGAATAGGCACGGCACTGATTATAGAAGTTTGTTTATGACATTTGTTGTCGAACTGTTTGCTGACGAGACCCAAAGTTCATTACTCATGTCATTTCGGCACAAGGTGCAGCGAGTTAATTTGATGAGCAGTCAACAAAATGAATGAGGCTGCTTGACTGCAAGGTGATGTGATTAGATGTGAAGCAGTAATTTGTTATCCTGAAATGATACTGTGTTCTACTTGGCTCGGAAGTCAGATCTGGGAGTTACGTGTGATCCAACTTAACCATTCTCCAGTTGAATGTTGGAAAACCAAAGGGATTTGTTTATTGTGGTGTTCAGTCACACAGCTAACCACAATGAGCAATAACAGCCTAAAAAATCTGCCTAAATATCTTTATTTTACCCATTTCAATCTAACAGAATCTTTTTCTTACGATGCTTAATACATGCCATGTTAGATTTTGGAGCTGGTTTTGGTGAGAAACTTCACATTTCTAAGCCAGATTATGATTTTGAGAACATGTAAGTGAGTTAGTAATGCAATAATATAATTCAGATAATTCTAGTCAGTCAAGTCTAGTAAACAGTAATCATCTGGTCACGTATTAAAATTCATATATATATTTTTTCCAATCAGGGAACGCAGAACACATTAGTCTGAAGGTGCATTTCTTCAAGGAATTCCAAGTGTGAAAGTAGTGCAGCATTACCATAAGACAGACTAACTAATTATGTTAATTTTATGTCAGTTTACATAAAATTACTAACTAATATGAGTATCTATAAAATGTACGCCTGCATGTAGGATTAGCTTATTTAATCTTAAAACTAAGTGTTTGTCAATTTACAGTTTTCTCTTCAAACCTTCAGCAATTCATTATTTTTTCTGTCCTTTAACACTCTAAGGACATCAGTTATACTGACATATTCTCGGTGCAGGTTGCAAGTTCAACTCCACTCACAGATGTAGTAGTATTCCTGGCCGACGTGGAACTCGTAGCCCAGCGAGAAGGCGCTGTAGCGCTGGAACTTCTCCGAGAACTTGATGGGTGCGTGGGGGGCGTGGGGCCGGTTGCACTCCCACCTCTTGAAGCCAAGCTGAGGGTCGCAGTTCCTGTAACCACGGTAGCTGACCATGTAGAGGATGTACTGCTCTCCGGTGCCCACCATGCGCTGGCTGTCATTGTAATGAGGGCAGTAGATGTCCAGGTAGTCGTTGACGTTCACCTGCATCGTGTAACCCTCCCTGCGGAGACTGTGCAAACAGTAAAAACAACACTGAGTATGAAATTCTACATTAAGTATCTAAATTGGCATTAAGCTATGTCAATTTACATAAAATTACTATATTATGTAAGAGTTGCTCATTACTAATTATTATTTATTAAAATTGCTAATTACAATTTACATAAAATTACTATGCCATTTTACATAAATTATTCCACAACTTATGTAGGTGTAAGCTTTTCTTTTTTCAAATTATTTTGAATAAACTAATCACTCAGGATGTTCGACGAGTCCGGTCCATTCTTTCGATTTACAAACTAATAGGTACTAATGCAATCAATGCACATGATAAATTACATCTATTCACAACCCTAAAAATGTTTACATATTGTCAAGTTTTATGTAATATACCAGTATTGCAACCAGCTTATAAACCTGTTCTTTGTAGGCTTCAGAGGTTTGTTAGAGAACATTAGTGACAAGAAGCATCATGAAAAACACACACCACACAGGTCAAGGAGAAAGTTAACGCTTAAATAAGAGATGGATTATACAACAATATTAAACTTTGAACATAGTATAGAAGCAGGGGAGGATAGTTTTAATTAAGAGACAGCTGAGAAGCATGTGGTAAATCTGGAGCTGCTGCAGCGACCCAGAGCTGAGGTGGAAGAATCTACTGACAGGTGAACTGTTAAAAGATAAGCAACTACCCAACGAAAATTACAAGAAATCAAGTTTACTACTATTACTATGGTTTAGCATCATGAAGGAGACACAGCAAACATATAAAAGAAGACTCTCTAGTCAGATGACACCAAAATGAAACTTTCTAAGTGTGTGCAGGAAAATGAACACTGTAAATCACCCTGGACACCCCTTCCCCATCGTAAAACATGGAGGTTCCAGTATCACCTGTCAGTATTGATGCACTGCACATATTCATAAAACGTTACACAACATTAGACATTATAAAACATTATGCAGCATTTTTGATGAAACTATGAACATTTAAAAGAGAATCAAAGCAAAAGTTCCACCCTTTTTTTAATATGTAGTATCTTTCAATCTTCAAACAAGTAAAAGTTTGAATTATCAGCAGATTTGAGCAATTTCATCTACACACACGTTAGCCATGTAGTCTGCTGTTAAAATTCCACCAAGACGTGATGCAAATACATCAGAATGTAGTGTTTGCATTCTTTCTGCAGGAATGCCTTCACCTTATCCAGATATTAATAACACAAAGCATGTGTGTGTTTGTGTTTATTCCTGCCGGGTTATTGTATTTAAAGAATATAGAGCTTCCTCTTCAGGATGGACTCAAGGGCCCAGGGCCACAAGCTTCTTCTCCTGGTGTCAGCGCTGCATTGTCCCCTAACCCCTGCGCTCGTACATCAACCGGAGAGCAAATGCTGTGCTCGCATCAGCCGTCAAAGTCCTGGCAACGTTCCTCTCCATCCTCCCAGCTCATATATCAGCGTCAACCCTAAAAAAGGCTCCGCTTGACAGAAAGATAAGGTCTGATTGTGAAGCTGTGTGGGCATGGGCATGCGGGGGTGTGTGTATGTGTGTGCGTGAGACAAAGTAAAATAGATTCCTTCCTGTCACCCAAAGGCCTCTTCCTTTCCCTCCCCGTCACACATACACAGGCCCATATCTGTGTGACACAGACCGTTTGCAGTTGTAAATCATACACACATCGATGATCGTCTGTACACACTCACTCACTCAAAAGTTAGATATGTGACAGGATAAAGTCACCAGGGGGCAGCAGAGTGTAATCTTTAGCCTCTCTCCCTGTTTGCCAGTTCTAGGTCACGTCTCCAGGGAGATTATTATTCAATTATTAAATGAAGATCGAACCTCTGTTCCCAGTGTCTCTGTCTCTCTCTTTCTCTCTCTTGCTGCTGTGTTTCTCGGCTCAGTTAAAACCCTTCCTGGATTTGTCTTTTTCTCAAAGCTCTTTGTTTTTTTTTATGTCTTTCTTTTAGTAACAAAGACAGTTAAAAACTCATCTTCTGCTCTCCACTCACCTTCCTTCACGTTCCCTCGTTATGTCATTTACTAACACTTTTTACTTTTTAAATATAACATTAGAAGAACAACAAAGTTTCTTTCATGTTTCCTGGAGACATAAACCAGGACAAAAAACCCCATAAAGAACAAAAGTGAGTTTCAGTCCACGAGGGAGGCGTGAATGCAAATTAAGAGAAAGAACTCTGAGAGCAGGAATGTAACAGACTTAAAAAGATACAGTTGGAATGTTTTATGCTCCCAAACAAAAGCAAGTTTACTGAGATGAAGGGATAATGGGGGGAGGGGGGCATCTGGGGGCATCATCCTGGAGCAATCTGAAAGTAAATGACTTTCCAAAGATAAAAGCTGGCTGTAGGATTCCCACTGTACATGCGATGTTGCACAATGCACAAAACAAACACTGTATTTCATGCAGTGAGATCTAAGGGGAATATTAAGTACACACTCACGTGGAAACAAATAAGTGCCCAATGAAATTTCATGTAAAACTCACATAAGAGTGCTTGAACAGCATAAAGCGAAGTAGTTTTATGTCAAGGGTAGTCAGAAAATAAGATGTGGTCAATTTAATAGTAAGATTAGATAACAGGGAGTATGCAGGACGGAGGAGGCGCATGAAAAATGTATTCAGACAATCATTTCAGATATCAAACCCTTAATCTTATCTGCGCAGGAAAATACATCTGCTACTATTATGAGCACAAGCATGTTTAAACAAAATGCTTCTCATGCATGCAAAAAGGAACTTTGGAATGACTGAGAGTAGAGCCTTATTTAATCTGTACAACTTAAACCAAATTACTTGTTTGTTTTCTATAAGAAAATGAACAAGATACAAACTGTAACCTGAATTTTTTTGCTGAGAAACAAATGAGTCTGTGGAGTTGAACAACAGTTGATACATCTTCTTATACGGTAAATTTTATACAGTAAAATTTAACATATAAATTTAATCGTAACCATATGGTAAAATTCTGGCAACCACAGCTGCCGGTATTTTACTGTAAATTAGCGTTGTTGTTTTTTCTTTTTCTTTACAGTGTAGTTGTAATAGTCTGGTAAAACTGTCATACTGTTCCTGCAATTTTCTCCATTCTACAGGGGAAAATTGTAAATATAATCATTTATGACTAAAACTCATTTCTAAATTATTTATTAGTGTCACATTGTTCCAATCTCTGCAATCATGTCTTTAGTTTTCGCTCTCATATTTTTCATGAAGAGCGATGGACTCATCAATTGGCCAGTTTTGTTGTGAATGACTGATGAGTGATTGGCACTTCAAACAATGGAAACTCAGTTTTTTTTCATGTTCAAAAATGCATCAAAGCTAAAAAAAAAAAAAAACAACACTTTTTAGCCTGTAAATGTTCTAAGCTCAATAGAAATAAATACGCAGATACATACTTTGCAAAGATATGGGGATATTCTTTACTTTCTGTTGAATTTAAAACTATTACCTCTATCAAGCACTGTGCAGCTACTTACTACTTGTTACTTTTAAGTGTTGAAATAAAAATGAGCTCAAGTAAATCTTGTTGCATGTTTTACAGTACTTAGAAAGGAGGTGGAAAACATCAGGTCAGACCTAAAGAAACATGGAAGTTAGTATCAGAGAGTTGATATTATCCTACCTCTTGCTCTTTGACTGCGACTGTGTATTTGATTATGTTCTATTAAATTGTGATTTTTTTTCACATTTTTAAAATCCCCACAAATTTTCTCTCTTTGAAGTGCCACCTGCCTAGTTAAAGCTGATAAGAGTCCAGTTCAATGAGTCGCCTCTTCAGCAGCACAACTCAGAGGAGCTGAACAGCCGTTTCCAAGAGCCAACACACACTTATATATAAACAGATCCTCCAGCGAGATGGAGAGATGGAAAGATCGGCAGGAGAGATGGAGGACTTATAAGATGAGACAAGGGGTAGTTGGGGTTAAAAAGCAGCAGAGTGTGGCCACTGGGGAGCAGAGAGAGATAGCAACAGCTAAGAGCAAGATCAAAGAAGGCCCGGATCAATGTCACTACTGTAAAAATCACATCAGTGAGGGTGTGAGGGGGAGACTTACAGAGGGCATGTTGCCGATATAAATCAGTCAGAGGCAATATAATGCCACAGAGTTGCCCCCTGCCTGCCTATTATCTGCCTCGCCTCTCGGAGTATCGTGCTTCAATAAAACACTTTGACAGAGAGCGCAAACAGCCCGTTTTGTAGAACGAGCTTCAAGGACTGCCTTACTTCTCCTGCTGTTCATTAAAAGGGGCTATTGGGGCTAAGATAGTATTGGAGGAAATTGCACATTCCCTACGGCATTAAAAAAAAGATACAACAGAATAATAAAAAGATTTTATTTATTTACTTATTTTTGAATTAAGGTGAGTTGTGTTATAATGAGAGGCAACGCCTAAATCTAGAAAAAAATCTGAAAACATATAGAAGGTACACCTTTTAAAGCAGCTTTCAATACTGGAATGAAAACAGAAAAATAACAGTGCACATCACAACTATCTGCAATTATGAGACTCAGCTACTATTATTGCAACAAATAATTGTACAGCCGCCTGTGTTGAGTATTAGCGTTGTGATCCTGGTCCTTCACTGAGATTTTTCCTTATATGACTTGTAAAAATGTCATATGTGAAACTAGTACAAATATTCTTAATAGTCAGTCATGATCTAAGGTTTTACCCAGAAAGTTAGCTCTTTCAGGTTCTTTTCCATTTGTAGAGCCGACGGTGGAGTGTACTGCTAAATATTTACTTGGTTCGTCAGATACGTGCAGTGTTGCACAACTGTATGTGTTTTCCAATTGATTTAGTAGCAATATGAAAAATTCCAAAAGTATTTGTAAAGCGTTTAGTTGAAAATGCAACAAATTATTTCATAATTCCACTTTTTAAAAGTTGTCATCTTTCTGCAGATACGTTCCAACACCATGTTGAAGGGGAGGCGATCGCTGCTCAACAACAGTGCCCGATAAGTGGGTTTATCCCAGTAGGTGATATTCAGACACTGAGGATTTACGTGTCTAAGTTTTTCTGTTTACTATTTCTATCTGCTGAGCACTTGGCCATCAAAGTACAACCCAACATGGGGTTGATTAGGCTGCAGTGGGTGTTTGAAGCTGTTTGACAGTCAGCAAACTACCAAAAAAGAAAGATAAAAATATAAATGCCAAGATAAAACAAGGTTACCGAAATCAAAGGAGGCACCGCAGATGGACATAAGGTTGGGACAGATTAAAAGTTGTCCAGTAGCGTAACAAAAAATTACCAATCAGGATTTTTAAAAGCCTCTCTGCCTCCTGGGGCCTAAAATCTTAATCGCATCTCAGTTTGGTACAGAGATGCGAACACTGTTGCGGGAGGACTCCAATCAGTCAGCGGAGCGGTAGGTATAATTGAATGGCTCCCCTGCTGAACGGAGACTCCCAGAGATTTGTAGCATCAATGAGGCTCTCATCAAACACAGACAGGAGTCTTCCTCACTGCATCCTGCTCCTCTTTTCTTTTCTCTCCTAAACCCCATTCATTCCCTCTGTTTCTGTTTGGTATTGCCTGACAGCAAGCATGTGGAGCTGATGAAAAACTTGCGTGTATACGTTTGTCTGACGCCGTGTAATGGTTGACTTGATTCTAAATCCTCCCCATTAAAATCAATATGTTTCTAGAGTCTGTCTTAACACAGCAGTATATGCTCCCTTCTCTACACACAAACCCACATTTTAACAAGCATATATAGCAGTCTAGCCCTGCGCAGCGTTGGTTCATCATCGGTAATTGATCAAAGTATTAGAGCTAACAGGGATTCTTGATTAGAGCCCTCACATATGATCCTATTAAATGGGCATCTTTTCTCTTCTCCGTCCTTTTCCCACATTTGCTTCACTTTTCTGCTCTTGCCTTACCGTTTGCACACTACTGTATTTCTACTTCCTCTCTCTTTCCTTTCTCTCTTATTCCTTCAGACGTCCTCTCAAAACCTCACGGCCCGCTTTATTGGCCCCTTTGATCGAGCTGTCCGGCTCCAAAGTGGAGCCACATTCAACAAGCATACTGTCCAGCACGATTATGCTCGGTAATAGGCATGTTCTCCTCGCACAGGCATCCATCACATGTGCTTTTATTGTGGGTTCCATTCTCGCACACGCAGATAGTTGGAAGGGAGGAAATGAGCATGAAGGGAAAAACAGATGGAGAAAGGCGAGGCCAAAACACATGCTCGACCAGAAGATGAAGGAAGGAGAATAGAGATGTCAGAATACATCAGGTCAAAGAAAATAAAGAACACCTGAATTTTGTGTTGGTCTGCAATTTGTTATCTCCTGGACAAAGATCTCTTGTGTTTCTCCAAATATCTGCTGGAGCCATTTCTTTAGTGTGGCTGTCAATGTCCCGACTGCTCCAATGACCATGGGCACTACTGTTGCTTTACAATGGCGCATATTTATATATAGATATATATATAAATATGTTTGTACAACATACCACAAAGGTGGACTAAATTTGCCAATTAGAAAATTGGCTGCACTGTATTTTAATTTGGAATATCAGAGTAAAGGAGGCGATATTTAAAGCATACTCGTCAAACTTTACTTAGTAGTATTTTTAAAAACGCTGGAAACTAAGCACTATTTTCCATTCACTTCAGTCATGCACTACTTTGTGTTTGTCTAGAACATAAAATCCCAATAGAGTACATAGAGGTTTGCAGTTGTGATGTGTGAAAATGCGTAAAACTTCAAATAGACATGAAAACCTTTGCAAGGCACTGTGTCGATCACTCAATATTTGCAAAACAAACCCGTCTTTCATTCCTCTTCTGCCACTTTGTTCCCATCAACCATCTGTGGGCTTCTATATCCCTCTGCTTCCCTGCATCTCCCTCAGTCTCTGTTCCCAAAGCCCTTACACGAGCAGCAGTGATCCCCTCAGACGCTCGGGACATCAGAGGTAAAGAAACGCACTGAAGAGAAAGAAAGCATACGTTCACTAAGCTTCTACATGATTGATGGTGATCCTCTCTGATGGCTTTGTATAGACTCAGCACTCAGTGAGACATTACCCTCTGACCCAGCTATTGATTCCTACATGCACTGTCCCAAACATACAACACTAGCCCTGACCCCTTTGTGCCCACAAATAAAAATAAAAAAAAACACATACTAACATCAGTACACTGCCCTACACATTGATCACTTGGAAGCGTACTGTGAAACCTGATCAATCGGCTGCATTACAATCATTGCCCCAGCCTGTTTGGGCTCACTTCCTGGCAAAATCACGTGGCAGTACGTGTGCCGCTGACTGATGTGTTTGGGCCGGCTTCTGGAGTCTTGGATATCAAGACCACTCCGGCGCAGGGATAAGCCTGTAGTCCCTACAACAGCAGCTTATTACTCAGATCCCTCTGCAGAGCCGTTTTACTGAGGGATCTGGGCTAAGAAACGGGGCTCGCCAGGTGGAGGGACAAGGCGCCATCAATCAAGCATACCTGGGTCATGGAGAATTTGCAAATACCTCTTTTTCTGCATGCACTTGTTTTAACCCACTTGAACTACAGGGTGGGTGGGATGATTCTGCCTCATAAAACATAAGCGCTCCTAAACCCCACTCACATGCCACTATATTAGGAACACCTGTTCAATTCCTTGCTAACCCAAATAGCAAATCAATTCTATCTATCTATCTATCTATCTGTCTGTCTGTCTGTCTGTCTGTCTGTCTGTCTGTCTGTCTGTTCTTTTCACCCGAAACAGAAAATAATTCAAGCAACAATTACAAAAAAGTTGGGAAGAATATCATCTCTGATAGCAGAGATGATATTCTCTGCTTCAAGCCTCGAAGCAGATGGGCTGCAGCAGGAGAAGACCACACAGGTTGCCATTTCCCACTGAGATAGATTTCATTTCAGGTCGAAGGCAACACGGAAACCTCATTTAGACATGAATCTAGGATGCGTTGAGTCATATCTGTGAGTCAGACCTGTGCTTTTACATTAACTCAAATCTGGTGTAACCTTGTCCTTACAATTAAAAAAGAAATGCAGGGTTCACAAAACTCAAAGTGTTCATTGGATTTAATGTTACATTTGTTATTTTTTCAGTTGTAATCCAATATGTGTACAACTATTTTTGTTTATTGGATTGCAAGAAATGAGAGAATAGTGGTAAAAATAACCAATTATAGTTGAGCTCAAAATTATTTGTACCTCTTGGCATTAGCATTTGTTTTATTGCTCAAATTTCAAGCAATGAATCTGCCTTCCATTTCATACATTTAAATATAAATACATAAAATCTAAAGGACATAAAAAGATTTAAAGCAAGAAAAAAAATCGTACTGGTAAAGTGTTCCTAATATTGTGGCCAGTGAATATATTTAACACCATGATCTGCTTGTTAGTGCCGTGCCCAACTGCGTAGCCGTATGTGGTCAAGTTTTCCGATATATTAGGAAAAACCTGGGGGACACTTTATGCAAGACAACAGCTCAGAGGAAACTGCAACTTTTATTTAACCCTCACACTAAATTAGAGTGCAGTTAAACACATGGCACATTTTTTTTCCTTTGTTGCTCTAAAGGAAGCAAAGAAAAGCAAAACCGAGGCGAGTGCCAACTAAGCTCCAGCCTAATGGGCTTTCAAGACAAAACCTCAGCTGGCTTTCAACATTAGTCTCTATGACGACCAAAGAAGTCCTCGATTTTAGCAGAAATAGAGGGGAAAGAACGAGGGTGGGGAGGACATCAGGGGTTTGTGCTAAAATACACCCCCCTTTACTTTAACATCCTCTTTCTCTCTAATGGCCAATTAAGCATTACTTATTATCATTCTGTATTATCACAAATCATCTGCTATTACTGTGCCAAAACATGTTTTAAAGCAAATTAAGGTGGGGAATTTTTAGTTTGGTTTTTTTTTTCGTTCCTTCTGGGTCCAAAAAGAGTAGGCTGAAAGCAGTGAGGTGGAGAAGAAGTGTTGCTAAATCTGTTTTACCGTACAACCAGTTTTATATGTTTCACTTGTCCTCCAGGGGAGACGTCCACAAAATGAAATATGGTCAGAAGAAAAGACTATGTTCTTTTTTTAAAAAAAAGGATCTCTAAAAATATTTCTTAATATTTGTATTTTCAAAAAGAGACAGAGAGAAACAATATTTAAGCAAGCGCTGCAATCGGTTAGGCTCAACACTAAAATACTGGCAAATAGTGCCATGAGATTAGAGGAAAGTGATAAATATCCTGTCTCTTAAATGTGAAATGTGCTATTTTCTTGAAACTGAAAATGGCATTAACTGCACATATACTCAACGTATTCATATATTCTCACAATATAGTCACATTTCATCACAGTGAGATTGTGAGGCAGATGCAGCATCCTGCTTCATGCATTGTAGGCAAACTGGAGGAAAGAGTTACTGTAAAGGTTTGCAACATGACTTAGGGACTTGTTTATACTGCAATGTCTTTGAATGTCAGTGTTTATTTTGGCTTTTAATTTGTATTTCCTTCTTTACCACCAAACATTAAGGGAGACGTTAAGTCTCACTTTTCAGGCTGATTCAGGGAGAAAAAATAATTACCAGAAGAATAAAGACAAGAAAAACATGTTAAGCTTGTTGTCACACACAGGAGTAGCTGGTCTACAAAAGCTGCTGAGTAATGTAGTCAGACCCCTCACACACAAGTACAAAAGAACAAGGCAACTAATAGTTTTGAAGAAAAAAGCTTTATATTAACAAAGAAATGGCCACATAGAATTAGTCTGACTTCTCTTGTGATATTATTAGTTTTGTTCTCTCTGAATATTATACTTTATTTGTATTCATTTGCTTCTGAAAGAAGAAAAGAGAAGCTTGAATCTGCTGTCATCGATCAAGCTACAATCAAACAAGGTGTGCAGCAAGAGCAGAAGGCATTTACTCAGTGACTTCCTCTTTTGCGATTGTATTCAGAAGGTAAAAATCTGAACTTTCACCTTCTATAAAGATTGTCCATATTTTGAAAGCCAGACAGAACATCTTAGACAGGACATATTTCAGTGATTCCTACAATTTACAACAATACTTAAAACAAAGTGACCAAATGATTTAATTAAACAAGTAAGACAGCCCAAAATACACAAAATTTGATATGGTTGAAAAATCACCTTATCCTAACGCAAAATCTTTTCATGAAAACAGTGTGATTTTTCTAAAATTGACATGTTTCTATTGAGCAAATTTATTTCCTAAGTCCATTTTGCGCAATTGGACATGTAGTCAGTGAAACACAGTTAGAGATATCTATTGCTATTGGATGGTTATGTGAAGAGAACAATAAATGTTATCACCGGTGAGCAGCAGCAACAGCTTCTCTTAGCTTTAGTATAAGAAAAAAGATGGACAGTGATGGCACACGCACACACACGTCTTTTAAGTGTTTAAATATGTCTGGGTAGTCTTGTCAGGCAGGAGATGACATTGAGCTCCAATGTTTCTATTAATGAACATTGACATCGAGAATTAATTAAAGGCATTCAAACATACTTGGTCACAAAGGCCTGAAATTAAAGCATGCTGATGGAGGCCCTTTGCTAATCTAAACAATGAGAGCTCAATTACCCGTTTAGGAAAAATTGAATCAATGGAGTGAAACAACGAGCGGAGGAAAACGAAAGCTTGCTCACCAGGAAACAATAATGATCAAGCTTACCTGATTGTGAGCTTTCTATTTTTATTCTTTGTCAAAGAGGAACATAAGAGACAAAGAGAGCATACTGATGTGTTTGCACAGAGAAAGCATGCAGGCCAAAGTGACAACACAAGCACAAGGCTTTGTCGGCTAATGAATGAGCAAACAAGTTTTTCAACCCCTAAATAAAAGTCAGCAAAGGCCTACAAATAAAACACAAAGTTGGAACTTGTGTAGCTTATGAAAGAACAGAACGACTGCCTGAATGTATCTATAGCATGTGGAGTCCGTACTTACAAATACATAGGCTTTGTTTCATTACACTCAGTCAGTTCTAGAGCCAGGTCCTCACTGTGCTGTGAAAAAAAGGATTTGATCCCCCATATATTTCTTCTCTGTGTAAAATAAGATCTTAATGTCAAAGATAACCTGAGAAAATACAAAACAACTTGGCCACTATGTTAAAAAGTGATTGCACCCATAACCTAAAAACTGGTTGTGCCACACTTGGCAGCCACAGCGACCATCAATCATTTGTTGTAATTGGCAATGAGTCTTTTAAAATGCTGTTATGGAGTTTTGGCCACTCTTCTTTGCAAATTTGTTTTAATTCCAATATTCTACCGGTGTTTCAAACACAAACAGTCTATTTAGGTTCATGGCACAACATTTTAAATAGTCATGCAAAACCCTTAATTTTGTGTGACCGAAGTGTGCTCATCTGTTTTGGAACAGCCAGGCATTAAGTGTTTTGGGATCTTTGGCCTTCTTCATGTTGTGCGGCAGGTTCTATCTAAGCAGTATCTTGGTTCTGTAGACCTGCCTATGAGTCAGGCCAAGGTGTGGCTAGAGAAGGTGAGCTAATATAAAAAAAAAACTGTGATTATTCACAGGTTAATCAAGACTTAATAAGCAGCCAAAATGTATTTTTCACCCGGGGTAAGATTGTTTTGTATAGTTTTTATTCTTTTGTTTCTTTTCCACTTTTTGCCCTCATATATTTATCAAGGTTTTTTTGGAAAGCAGGTATGACAGAGACAACATAAAATGAAGTACCATAAACAGTGTACTAAATACAGACAAACCAAACAGTAACTAAAAAAAGAGACTATAAAACTGAAAGGTAACTGAAAAAACAAACAGCAGGATAAATAAAAAGAAAAGCAAATCCTGAATACATGCTAAAGTTTGAGATACTCTCAATATGAGACTCAGTATCTTTTGTCTTTCCAAAAAATAAAATAAAATTTGCAAATTGCCTCTTGCGTTTAATCAGGCTGTCTTTGCCTGATATTAAAATGTATTTCTTGACATAAAACATTTAACTGTTACAAAAATAAATCAAAACAGAAGAAATCAGTAAAGAGAAATATATTTTTGAGAGTACTGTAGCTCTCCCATGCAAAAACTTTAAGAGTACAAATGCAGGGTCTAATGAAAATATAAACCTGTGACGGCAGAGCAGCAGAAATATTAATGTAAAAAACAGAGACAGAGTTTGAAGGGATTACAAACGGAGAAGGATCTTGATTTGTTGGCATGTCAGGGGGTGTTTGTGTCAGTGCTTGATGATGTGGTCGACTCTCTCCACTGAACATGAGCAGTCTGTCAAAGTATCAGAGTATCAGTAAAACATCCCTCCTCTCATGTCCCACCCATCCACCCTGCCCCCACTATCAGCCATTCTCTTATGTCTCCTCATGCTTATCAGCATCCTTCCATCTGTCCAACTTTTACTTTCTCATTTCTGGTCCAATCTTTGACGGTCCTCTCCTAAGAGACATATTCCTCTGCCAGCTGTCAATCTGTCACTCCTTCCTTCTCACTGTCCTGTTTCTTTATACGCCAACAACTTGTCAATTATCATATAACTCCAAAAAAGGTGCGTTCATTTGCAGAGGAGATCATATTTTAGAGCACACGGCAACACGTGTTGCAAATAAAATAGATGTTTTATGTGTATTGAGATGCATGAATATCAAGGACACTGTATATGATTTGTCCTTTTGATGTAAGGTGTAAGTTGTTGAAAGTTATGTAAAATATTTCAAATTGGAAGCTTTTAGTGGGAATCAATATTTGTGGGAATTAACTGAAAGAGGGCGTGATTTTAAAAAATGCATCATATTTAATATGAGCATTTTGTTTTGTCATTTGCCGATATTCAACATAGTATAAACGACAACATTACAATTTAACACATTATATGTGTACTGCAGCTACACATATTACACATATACATATTTAATAAATTCATCTTTAGTTTCCAGTGAAACTAAATAAGGCAGCTCTGTAATCTGGTATTTGTTTGACAATTCTAATTTGTTTTGTTTTTTTTGTTTTTTTATCACAACAAGTTGGAAAGCTGTGATTGGCTTAACTCTGAGCTAAAGTGCAGCTCTTTGGTGTAAATAATATTTCAACACACATACACTCATGACAGCAATGAGCAGGAGGGCACCTGGGTCCATTATAAAGCAGATAGCTTTAAACAGAATTATAGTTTATTGGTGTTAAGGTGTCTTTTAGAAATGTGCTGTATTTATTTGTATTCTGGCATTTACTGGAAAAAAGGGGGGGAGAAAGGAGGAAAGCTGTGGGATGTGCATTTGAGGCCTCATAAAGTCTTCCCACGTCCCAGTGCAACATCCTGGCCATATAAGCAATGCCTGCTCCGCTCAGCTTTGCTGCTGGAATATGAAATATGCATGGCCCATAAAGAGCATATGGACCATCCATCTCAATATCCGCTACAGCGAACCATCAAAAAGATCATTAAACCGAACACACACTCGCCTGCTCGCACACACACAAGTACACACCAAATGGCACATAAACATGCACTCCCACGTCGTGCATAATGGTTTATCAGTTTTCAGCACCAACTTTTTGCTGACAGCGTGCACGCAGTGAAAAGCAAAGGCATGCACACGCTCATTTAGGAGATAGGAGGGGATGTGACATTAGTTTAAGTAAACTAGCACACCGCAGAATTTTTCCGTTCATTTTGACACGTTAACAGCTGCCGCGTCAGAATTGTCTTTGTAAAGAAAAATAGTCCCTGTTTCTGTCTGTCTTACATACAAACACCCTCTAACCTGTCACTTTTGATATTGTTTTCACCACACCTCTGTTAAGCTCTGTCAATATCAGGTCTTCTGGCCATCCACTGCCGGGAATTCACATTTAACATTGGGAGAAGAGACAAAGGCAGATAAACAAAGTGCTTAGATTTAAAAAAAAAATGTTAAAGAACTCTCAACAAATTAGGAGAACAATAGAAAACAAAAGGTGATTATTGATAAGGGAGACGGAGATGAACTAAAAAAATAAATAAATCTAGGAGGAGAGAGTAAGTTCTCATTCAGATTTTGAAGGAAATGACCACTGAGTGAGTATCTTTGCATCCAAATCTGCCCTCTGTCCTCTTTCATCGCCTCTCTTTTACCACCCTATCTCTGTAATCTTTTCCTACAGCAGGTGTCAGCGAAGAGCCTGACACTAAGTCAGCGTCATATTCTATCATCCATGCAGACAGAAACGGAGGTGTGCACAAACAGGACAGCTACAAAATGACTTTCCTTTTTATCTCATCTCTCCGCTCTTTCTGCTGGTCTTCATTTCTTCTCTCCATCTCACTTTGCCAAAAAGTTGTCAGCTAAGGTGCTCCTATGACATCAGTCTGCTAATGGGTGCCGCATTCTCGTTACTTTACGTGCCAACTTTAAAAGGCTGTTTCTTTTTATGTGTAAGAATGATGCCGGGCGGGACGGTGTATGGTGTAGAGGTAGAGCGGCCGCCCCATTAGTCCTCCATATAGCTGATCAGAGTTTGATTCCCAAATCTGGACCCTTTGCTGCATCTCCTTCCCCCCTATACTTTATGCTTGTTTCCTGTCTTGTCTGCTGCAAATAAAAACCACTAACACCAGAAAAGCCTTAAAAAATCATGCCAGACAAAGAGAAGGAGGCGTCTCTGTGCGTGTGTGTGTGTGTGTGGGTGTGTGTGTGTGTGGGTGTGTGTTTGCGTGGGTGTGCGTGTGTGTGTGTGTCTGCATTCCTGTGCCAATACTGTTTCTGCTGTCAAACTTCACCTGAAAGTAAAATTAAATAAGATTGTTTGGATGTTGATGCTTCTGTAGAGGTAAAACCATTAGAGGAAGCATTATTTGTAATTTAAACTCTCATTAGACAACATGTAATAACCTTTTCCTTCTGGTAGAAGATGGACTGCATCTAGCATCCCATGTGCTCATTCAGTGAATTAATAAGTGTAGTTGAAAACACTAAATGCTGGACACATGAAAGAGAAACTGATGCCTAAATCTATATTCTTTTTAATTTGGTTAAGAATTATCTGATCACTTGCAGGCACTGACAAACATTTGAAATTTAATTCCCAGGTAGTTAGATGTTACTTCCATTTAAAATAAATAAAGCAAGAACTTGATGTCGTAGTGAAAAGTTATGTATTCCATCCAGACATACTTCAAAGATATGATAGGATGTAATCTGCTACATGCCCACAAATAAAAGCTTTGTAACACATTTTATGTAATATGCCAACATGTGGGGAGATGGGAAACAGTGTGACAGCAACTTAGGAGATCTTGTATAAAATTCTATAACTAAAATTGTAACATATTCTTCACAAATGCAAATCTCTGGTAAGTGCTTTTGTATTATAAGCAAAAGAGAGACTCCTATTCATAAGTTGTTAGGAAAGCAAAGACTAGAACAGAAAATTTGTAACAGTATCCATGTTATCAACATAGTAACAAATCCCTAACCATTCTAGTTTATAAACTAAATCAAACTTTTACTCTAAGAAGCCTAGAGGCCCAAAACACTTCCTCCCACTTTTAAACTCGATTTCTCTTCTTCCCACCTGGGGATACTCTGCTCCTCAAGCATATGAACATTGTCAAAATGTAAATGCAGCAAGAGTTTGGAACCGCCACTGGTGTGCCGCTGCCTCCTGGTTGCATATTTAAAAATATCTCTTTTGAAACCACGTTTTAGCCACTCACCTCGGCTGCTGAGGAGCTCTTTTGATAAACCGACTCCCTGTCTTGTTAGCAGCTCTTTGATTCAGCCAATTTCAGGAATACGAAAAGATGTCGGTACGTCTTGAGAGACCATTGAGCATTTGTACACGGATGTTTGTGCATGTGCATCTAGTTAAGCACTGCACATGAGAGGATAAACTTGCTTAAGAATACAAATAGGCAAGCCTTATATCACACAAAAAAACATAGTAAGTGCAAGGGAAAATTGACTGAGAAATGAATCGTTGGTGTTTGCTTTTAGACATATTTGTTCCCTCTGGCAAGGACTTCTCTCTCTCACCCACTGTCATCCCTCACCATCAAATACTCTCTATCCAAGTCTTTTCTGCCTCTGCTTGGCATCACCTGTTCCTCTCATCTCCTGCACCTCTGTCTTGCCTGTCTTCCTGTCTGCTACTGCCAATCTATCCACCGTGGTGGAAAGTTGTAATCCCCTCTTTCTCTTTGGCGGTTTACTTCCTTCTCTATCTTAGTAATTATCTCTCTGCTCTGTCCCCTTGTCGCAGCCTCCCCCCAACCCTGTCATCCATCTATCTGCCTCTATGTAAAATATCTCCATCTGCTACCACTTTCATAATCCATTTCTCATTCCACACCCTTCCTTATCTCATTGAGCTGACCCCTTCATCTTTCCCCTCCTTCCAACCATCTTTCCATCCCTCCTCCTGGTTGTGCGCTGATTGAAATTCAAACCCGAGCTTTGCCGGCAGCTCGTGCGGTCAGCGATTTGCTTACTGCACGTTCCCATTCAAGTCTGCAGAGGTTGGGAGCAATCTGGTGTTGGGTGTTAAGAGAGAAGATAAAGCCACATCAGAAGCCACGGTAACAGAGTCTACCGCCCATTATTTTGCTATAATGTTTATCATTATCCCTGAGCTAACACCACCAGCGGTTAGTCAGAACTCACATTTCTGTCTGAACTCTCAACTAAGTTTGTTTCTCTCCTAAATTAAGCACCGCATTCTCCTTATCAGTCTACTATTTGTTTCTTTTGTCATCTATTGAAGAACCAGAACAAGAGAACATTAGTAATGTAGTGATAAGAATAAGTTAAGTTAAAAACTGAAAGCAACTGGAAACGTTGGGCATTGAAGGTAAGAGATGGGCAAAATAATCAATACTTTCAATTTCACCCCCACTTAACATTTAATTGACTTGACTCATGCACCAAAGAGTTACGTTACTCTTTGGTGCATGCAAAGGAAAGGCAAAGTCCCAAACAAGAATTCTATACAAAATGAATGCATCCTCTGTTTAAAGGTCTGTCTCAAATGTCATTTCCTCAGTGTTTTAGGTCCTTATTTGGCCTGTAGAAATAAGTTTTAAGAGCCACGATTTTTGATCTGCCAGCAATTCAGGTAGAGCAACATACAAATTCCATACTTTTCCAGGTTATGTATGCACTGACTCCCTTATTAGCCTCATTAGCATTAAACATTACACATTTAAAGTCATTGGCTATTTTGTAAAACTGATCAACTGATTGATGGGGAGTATAGCTTTTATATTTGTAGATATTTGTGTTAACCTACTCTTGGATGACAAGAAATAAAATTTCATATTGTGTACGCTGGGCTGCACAGTGGAATAATCCACGTGCACGTAAGCCTTACGTGCTTACGTAAGGTAACGTAAGCACTGTTGCCTTACGTCAAAAAGGTTATGGGTTCAAATCCTGGCCTGGGGTCTTTCTGCATAGAGTTTGCATGTTCTCCCTGCATGTATAGATTATCTCTAAGAGGTCTGACTTCCTCCTATAGTCAAACAACATAACTTTTAGGTAAATTAGTCTCTAGGTCGGGTGTGAGTATATGTGTGTAGGGTTGTTTGTCCTTTGTTGCCCTGTGATGGACCGGCAACCTGTTCACCCTGAACTCTGCCTCCCACCCAATGAATGGTGGAAACTAGATCCAAAGCAAAAAATTCAAAGTAGCTATGTATAGGAATAAGTCATAAACATTTTTTAGACATGTTAAAGATTACTCACATGATTCTCAGTGTAAAAAGACTTTAAACTGAGGCTTTAAAGTCCATAAAACAATCAGAACGCAGCTTGGCTGATTTTTATGTATTTGTCCAGAAGCTCAAAGAAGAAAATATTTTCTTTTTAACATGTGCAAGCAGAAGACAGGTTCCACACACGTTAATTTGTGTCACAGCTGTCTTTTATAAGCTTTGGTGTTTGTAGGGGTGTGTGTGTGAGAGAAAGTATCAGTTATTTTCATGTATTTGTGTACTTTGTGTGTGTGTGTTTGTGTGTGTCAACCATTAGGCTTTCTTGTGCAGGACAGCTGCTTCAAAGATGGCAGCGTGAGCTTTGTCTTTCACTTAAATCAAAGTGATTCCCCACAGCTCAGCCTGCCAGACAAAACCAGCGTCATCCAACACTGGGCTCAAAGCCTGGCTCAATCGGACAACGAGACAAACAGTGAGAGAAAGAGGGAGGGAGAGAAAGAAAGAGAAGGATGGAGACCCGTGGGTGAGAGGCCACAGAGGTCTGTTTCTGTCTCTGGTGCAATGTGATGAAACCGGCAGGCAGCCAATCAGACATGACGACAAGCCAACCGGGGAATAACCTGCAGGTCAGTAAACACACACTTACACACACGCCTACAATCAACAACGGCTGCTTGTTTTAATCACAGCTTTGTTCTTTAAGGTCCAGGCACACTTTTCTTCATATCAAGTGTTGCACGTTAGAAGGTAATTGGATTGGCTGTAATTGGTTGTGGTCTGCTGATTCGAGCAGCAAATGCTGGCTTTGCATAAACACACAAATTGAAGGCCTGTTTATTTTGTGTGTCAACGTGTGCACTGATCTATGTTGGTGTATTGAGGTTGGTGCCAACCTTAAGCCTGCGTTGTGCACAGTGGACCGAAACACACGTCCTCAAACGAAAAAAAGATAGTGGCATAAAAAAACGAGTGGGAAAGGTTAGATTGGTCAGAGTAAAACAAAACAAAACATGAGATCAGATAAGTCAAAGAGAAAGTGAAGAGCAAAGTGAAGACAGTGCTTATGGAGGCATAACATGTATCTGAGGTAACATATGAGCATGCATTTGTGTTGGTATCATGCCCTGTGTGAGGCGAGCCTGCAAGCAATATATAACAGAGAACAGACTCTAACAGTAGAATAAAATAATGTCAGTCAAAGATGTGCATTTTCAAGTCAAATATGCCACAGAAAGGTTTTATGACCTGTAGATGTAAATTCTACTTATGCTTATTTTCCAACTGCCTCACTCAATATTAAGAGTGAAATAGAACAAGGCAACATTTGTTCGGCTAATTGGAGATGTTGGAGGACCTGGAGTGGGTTGTTTGATGAACTGCAGCACCCAAATGAAGGATATTGTCGAAAGGTGAGCATAAAGCATCTGGATTACATCAGAAAACACTAGAGGTGACTGTTTTAAAATTGTAATGGCTCAGGTGTTTTGGGCACAGACAAAAGCATCCAACACTAATTTAAGAATTGTTTTCCGACAATATTGTGGTGATTCATACATTCATACAACAGAAGAAGAAAATTACTTCATACAAATACTCTCCAAATCATTCCACATCAGTGCATGCGAGTCAGAAGTCATGGATGACTCCAGGTTGCTTTCTGTAGCACCGAGGCCAAACATGTGCTGCCACTGGATAATAAACTACCACAATCTCACCACAGTGTCCATTCTGAAAACAGTCGGCAACTACTGAGAATCTGTCACATTAAATGAGGATGATTTTTTGACGCACCCCGTTCAGATTTATTTTTAGTGTTGTGGAGCAATCTTGGTCCAGTACAGATGTGGCTTTAAGTGAGATGTTTTACATCAGTAGAAAATGTGCTTATTGTACTATAAATGTGTTCATCTATATGTACACACTCATCATTACTTGGATTTAAAGGCTGAAAAAAAAGCAAAAAACTTCTGCTGGGTTTAAACAACACATATCTCTCGACCACCTACTGAACAGAACTGTGCTGAGTCAGCCTTCATGTCTCAGAGTCCCTTTATTACCTCCATGTCTCTTGAATCTTCTTTTCATCTTATTTACTTTCCTGCCATCCTCACTCTTCCCATCCTCCCCAGTCACCCCACGGCTCCCTCTATATGCAGTTGAGAAGGAGCAGTGATATGATGTCAGTCTTCTGCGAAGGAATCTGTGCCTTTAAGATCTAAATATATCTCACTTCTCTACATCAAACATTCTGATTTACAAAAAATGTTAATCCACAATATTTTCCATGTTAAGTGATTACAGTGAACAAGTGCTAATTTTACATAATCCATGGCGCAAACCTGAGAGGGACAGCTGAACATTTCAGAATGTGTTTCAGCTTTGCTTTGTTTTCTGCATGCATGAGCAAGTAAAATGTCAAAAACACAAGCAGACGGAGAAAGTCTGGACTAAATGGGAAAAGGGTGACAGACAGGAGGGCAGAGCTGGACTGAGTTAGGAGACCGAGGGTGCACACTTTTGTCTGTTCATGTTCAAAACCTTTCAATCATGATTGTGCAAAGACTTCCTACATTGACTAGCAATGGATAAACCAAACTCATTCATATGGCATTAAACTACAGGTAAGCTATAACAATAAATTTTAGCAGGTTTGAAACTACAACTTTTTAAAATCTTGAAACTTGATATAACAAGCTCAAGTCAACTTTAAAAAACTGCTCCTTTACTTTGGGTTTATTAATGTGAGTAATGCTAACATTTCAGAGACACATAGTGGTGATAAACATTTTAAAAAATGTATTCTGGCTTTTTATGTAATTTAAAGACTTTTTCAAAATGATTTTTCAGTGTTATCTGAATGTTAGTTTTAGAGACATACAAGTTTTGAGTGGAATTAAGCATCATCTCGGAATTAAACTGTCCAAAAACACTCCATGAAGAGAAAATGAAAACCTGAAGCTAAACCTAAAAATCCTCTCTCTGTCTCTTATCACTCCCGCTCTGTAAAGGTTTAACACACTTGATTGCTTTCTATGCAGCTGTACCATGAATACGATCACAGAGGTTTTACACTGCATTAGTGTTTGATTTGAAGCAAATAAAATTTACTTTAGATAAAAACACTAACCGAGTGAACGCATTTAAAATTACATGCTCCCTTTTAGCATTTCTAAAATTCTCTTTTCAGATACAAGCACCATTTCCAAACAGATGCCTCTTTGAGGCGAAAAATACATGTGTAATCGACTGCTTGTAATGTTTTTCTGCAACGTCACATTCACTGTGCTCCCTTCTCAAACATTGACTCAGATTTTATCTCAAAAGGAAATACTTAGAGAAGAGATTCAAGCTTTACATCAAGATTGTTGTTATATGCAAGATAACCTTGCAATGTGCAGCGCTCTACATCTTGCTACCAGTCTTCTGATGCTCCTCTTAAAAGAAACAATAATTAGCTTCTTATTCAAACTGACTGATTACATTCTATGACTGAATTAGAGGTCTCCGAGGTTTTCTGTGCCATTTGTAATTAAATGGAACTAATGAGCCTTAGAGGTAAGGCGAGACATACTTGAAATTGCCTTTAACCATGCATGTTAAAACGAAATTAACAATAAAGGGATCAAAAATGTAAAACATGAGTAGAAACCTTCAGGCAACCGTCAAGTGTCTTACATCAAAACATTGTTTGGAGAGTGAAAAGATCATTATGCTGATTGATCATTACTAAGAGTTCACTGGGCTCTGTGTAAGATGATTGTCTTCTCTAGAAAGTGTATATCTGTACAGCACAGTTCTTCCTTTTTAGATTGCATGAGTAGCTCTTCCTGAAGATGTAGATATTCTGTACATATATGCTATGCTATATGCTATGCTATATACTGTATATATATACAGTATATATAATCAACTATCCAAGCAGTAACTAGAATATACACTTATTTAATCTATAAATAAAAATAATATGGTTTTTATTTCTTCCTTAATTAAATTAACTTTAATGCTATTTTAATAATCCCCAAGGGGAAATCACATAACAAATTAAGGAAGCAATTAGTGAAAACAGAAGAACTATTAGAAAGTTAGCAAAGTTATCTTAGGCAAAGGAATATTGCTGAAATGAATGATAAATCCTATAACCTTCAACCTGCTTTGTTTTTTGGTATTTATTAAGTATTTAAGGTATCTAAGGAGGATTATTAAGTGGAACCAGTTAACACAGAAATAAGCATGGCAGAGGTATCCCAGAACAGGGGAGTGAAAACTCTGGTGTGGGATGGGAAGTACAATCTATCTATCATAGATTGCATATGATTGCATAACAATCTATTGCATATGAAAGATAAAAACTCAACAAGCTCCTTCAGTTGCACCTTAATAGAGCTCATTCAGCCGAGCAGCATGCCGGAGCAATGTCAACTTCTCATTCAAAAGTTATTGAAATACTTGCTATGAAGGCAAATATGTGGTGACAGAAAAGCAGAGTGAATACGCAGAAAAATTGTAACATTCTGGTCCAGCCCACCGGAATGGAATGACTGAATTATCTCCACAGCATGTAGTCAACATCCACATAGTACTGCTATTATTTTTTTCATTTTCTTTAACTTAGAAAGTATTCCAACATCAGTTCTTTTGTCTATTATTTTGTGTATATACTGTCTTCTCAAACCCACCATCAGACATGGCAGAAGGCAGAACATACTGAGCCAGGTTCTGCTGTCTCTACATGCATGCTCAGTATGAGGGGTTGCTATAAAGTAAAGGACACAAAGCAAACGATTGCCTCCTGTCTCTACATGCTCATTCAGGAGGATTGAATGCTGCAAGTCAATGACTGGGTGGAATGTGCTTTTTAACTGGCTCATCTCTGACTACTTTTGACAAAAGAGACAATTTATTATGAAAAATGGAGGCATTATCTGCAATTAAGGTACTTACTGCCCATAACCTCTGCTTACAATCCCCAAAAATATTGAACGTTTACCATTTTCTTCCAATCAGTCCTTTTAAATGGTCAGTCTTATCCAGCCACATAGTACCATTTCATAATACAATCAATCAACTATGCTACCCACAATTGCATGAAAGAATCAAGGCTATACTCCAGGTATGTATGTTTTTGATGAGGGAATAATATGTAAAGCTCAAATAGTCAATTTTACTTAATAATGTCCCTTTAAGCTTAATTTCTGGCAGCCTTCCAGGCAATCAACTTCAAGGATATTGGGGTTAAGCAGTATTTTTTTAATTTACTGAGAACAGATCAGTCTTTTCCCCTCTTTATTTCAAGAATTCGGTATTAGCATTACTCAGAATTTGAGTTAAAAAGTGATGAAAAAGGATTACGTGTTCTGCCGCTCTATGCTGGGGTGGCACTCATTAGCAGGAGATATTAATAGTCGGGGTCGGAGCTTTGTGTCAGATACACTGACTATCTGTCTGCCTTCCTCTGCCGCCTTTTCATTCAGGATTTTTGTTGCTTTTCCAACAAAAATCCTTGTTCTTGTTTTGACAAGATCAAGCCCATGCCTACTACGACTCATTTATACCTCCTCTTTCAACATTTTCTGTATTTCACAGAAATACACACTTTCCATCTCTTTACTCACACACAATTGTCCTCACTACAGGGCCAAACCACTTCCCTGCGGCGTTGTCTATCTAATCCTGTTTTCCATCATTTCCTGCTCTTTTTTTCTCACAATAAATCCTCAAGCCAACCTCCCCATCGGTCACCATACATCATTTAATAACATACTCGCACCAAATCCAAATCACAAATCATCTTTTACGATTTTTCTCCCCTGAATTCATTCTCCTTTGATACAAATATATTTCCAACAACAGTTTTTATTTGGTTTTTTTTTTCATCTTTCCAAATCCAGATTAGGACTGATTTCTGCAAATAAATAAGTGATTGTTGTTTTGTAGTAAGGAATGCAGAACTGATTAACAAAGCTGTTTATGTTCTATGTGCTGTTCAGGGTAAAGATTTTTTTTTTCTGTTCCCTCTGACCATCTACAAATGTTCCACATCTGTATGTCGGCTGTGAATTTATGGAGCCACGCATAAGGAAACACATGTTAACTGAATCAGATGTCAAGCAACCTTTACCTGAACTTCTGACGAGACTATGATGTTTGATAGAGACTGTTTGTCAAGTGACAAGGTAAGATTCACAGTAAAAGTGGCACCAAAGATATAATGTATTACATGGCTTTCACCAAACAGAAGAATACAAGATCCTTTACAAAACAGACACATCTTACAAAAAAACATAAAGATTTTCACAGATGGACGGACGGATTGACTCCACTCAACAAGCTGATCATTACAGAAGCATGCAAGTTAGGACCTCGTGACACTCAGAATATAAAGCGTCTTTCTTTGTAAAGCTCTTTCTAAGAACTTTACTAAACTATTAAATTATTGATCAAGAAATTTTACTGAATTTTTTTAAATTTTAGGCAGCAACTATATAATTAGATAATTTTTAAATCTAAAAAATCCTTACTTTATAAAATGTGTGATTTTGATATTTTGAATTAAACTAGTGAGAAAAACTATAAAGATCTTCACTGAAAGGCAGTAATTTTCTACCTAAGATTTCTTTTTTATATAATAAATTATTTTTAAAGGTTTATTGGCTCTAGTGGCCTTTATTTGATAGTTAATTGATTGGAAAGTGGGTCATGAGAGAAGGGGAAGACATGCGGCAAAGGTCACCAGGCCGGGAATCAAACCTGCGACAGCCGCGTCGAGGACTAAGGCCTCCATATGTGGGTTGTGCTTGACCCCTGCGCCACCACAGCACATCCCTACCTAAGATTCATTTTAAAAATATTATTAGATATTATCTGTCTTTGTGTGTTACCCAAGTCATTTTGAGGTTACAGTTCATGTTCAACTAAATAACCGGCTAAATAAACATAGTTTTTTTAGTTCTTAAAGCACTATCTATGCATGAAAAGTAGCTATGTAATTTTTTATAATGAATTGATGACACTTTACTGTAAAAAATTAGGGTGATATACAGGTGCAGACACTATTGCCATCTATTGCTTACAGTTTGGAAGCATATTTAATAAGATGGAATTTCTCATCACCAGCATCACCGGCCATAAGACCTTACATAAAAATTATATTTGTATCTTTGGACAGAAAGATTAGGAAACCCCTGCCTGAAAAGGCCATCCAAACTTGTTTCAATAGATTCACTACAACAAACAAAAAATCAGTTTGTTGTCTAACTCTGCTCATATGGTATTCTGGAGGAAAAAAAATGCTAGGTGAAAACCAGGGACCCATCATTTGTAAGCTCACAAGCCCCCACCGAGAGCCTGAGATACATGACCCATAAAGAAACACTTGAAATTCAGGTTTGACTGCACACCACTACAGGAGGATTATGCACAGCGAAGAGCAGACGGTTATATTTGAGCCCTATAGCAGGAATGAAAACAAAGAGCAGAGATGTGTTGTGCAAATGGAGTTCAAGAAAATGTATTTTATGGACCCCTAGAAGAAAAACATTATATTTCAAACATTCAGGGAGAGAATGTAAAGTAAGGTTTACACCAACCTATTCCTCCCATTATCTTGTCAGAGTACACAATGATAATGCACCAGGTGCAATAGCGTTTGTGTGTCAGAGCAGTTCAGGAATGAACTGAAATGGAAGATGATCCACAAAGGGAATATGAAGATATGTCAAATAGAGCATCTGTTTATTATTAGGAGTATAAATGATCCAGAGAGTAACAATAAGCAGGCATTATGCTTGCTCTCTCCTGCTGTGGTATTTATTAAAGTTTTCACAATCATCAGTTTCTTTATCATTGCAACACATGAGGGAATACTGACTTCATCTTCATCTAATGTTTATCCAAAATTGCTTTGGCCATCAGTCTTTCACTGCTTTTAATATTCAGAGATAAAATCCCAACTCAATTAAGGTGTGATTGTGCTAACAAGTGCAGAATAAATTAATAGATCATAAAAACATTAAATCAAGTGATGAAAAATCTCATCATCTCAGAGAGCGTGTGTGAGAGGAAGTGTATGCACAAGCAAGTGATCGGTCATGAAGCCTTTATGAAGTCTAAAGAATCAGAATCAAAATAAATCTATTTTTTTAGTAAAAGTATTAAGAACAAACAGCTGGACATATATAAAACATAGTTTTTTATGTACAAGGCACCTTATTCAAGGTCAAGTCACACAGTTTGTTTCATGTCAATCAAGGTACCATGTTTAAAATGTAATACATCTGTTACACTACTCCGTATTTGCCCTAGGATTTAATGGAGTGGAAAGACATAATGCACCAACATAACTTTACAACCCATTTAGAAATGGCAAAATGGGCAGCATGCTTCTCTTAAAGCACACATAAGCTCAACTGCAACATAAATATTGCAGCAATAACCCATTAATTTCATGCCAGGTTAGGTAGATGCTTTACTTGCCTCAACCTTTTTAATGCTTGAAATGGATAATGAAACTGTTGGCAGGACTGAATTTCCTACTTCAGCTAATCACTTTGAGAACTCTAGAGTAGTATAATTTCATTCTCAAAAAAATTACCCTTTTAATATTTAAAAGATAATAATAAAACAAAAGGCTATGTCACAGGAAAGTAACATACCTGGTCATGAAACAACAGTATAACTGTTCAGAAAGGAGTAGGATTTGTGTGTCTCATCAAAAGCAACACACAAACGTCAAGGATCTGACGGTACATTGTGGTCCACAAAATGTCTAATTCTTCACAAATTTAAAACTGCAGAAGTCTTTTAATATCACAGGATGGCAAGATGGAAAATTGTGTAAAAGGAGCTTAACATTTGCTCTGTGAATGTGAACAAGAGGAAAATAAGGAGGAACTATAGGCTGTTATGTTACTTGAGAATGTAACTGGTAACTGGTCACAAGATATGATGGGTCATTATCATCATGAAACCGGAGTATTTAACAACTTGAACGATGCAACTCTCCATTCTGTGTTCTTCTTGTGCTATTATGAAGAGCCAGGCTGAATAGTCTTCAGTCTTTGATGGTTGGAGCAATGTATCATTTTACAGACAGAATAAAATCATTTTTATACATACATGGCTCTTCCCTCTTCCTTTATTGCATGTGGCTTCACTTTAACACTTTTTATTCCTTGGTAAAACCAATACACCTTCCATTCATTCTATAATAAATTCCCTCATTTCTTTCCCATCATTTTATCTCTTCTCTCATCACTCCTCAGTTGAAGAGATGTGACCCTCCAGGTAAAGGAGCTTGAGGGAGGTATTTTACAAGGATAGGAGAATAAAAACAGGCAAAGTGAGGGAGGTTGTAAAGGGTAAAGTTTCCATTTCACAAAAGATAAATATAGTGACTACACAGAAGTAACCTCTGTAAATTGGTTTTCAATCTTAAATTCACAGCCAATTCCTTTAAATGTCGGCATAAAGACCAACTTGAGACGGGGAAAATAAAGAAGCAGAAAAAGTTTTAAAACAAACTTGTGAAAAATGAAGCAAATATTTTTACATTTTTCTGAAAAATTCTTCATTCTTCACATTAACTTCTTCTCTTAAACACAAAAAACATTTGAAAATGAACCTACTATGTATTTTTCATTTTGCTTATTTTTTTTACAGAAGCATAAACTCCCAAAAAATATTTGCCGCTATTGAGCTTTGAAATTTTTTAAATAAACTTGGATCCTCGTCCAACCTCGTTTATCACAGTTTCAGTTTGTAATCAACTTTTTTTATTGCTCTACTTTATTCCCCATTTTAAAGAATAGCTACAAAATATTAAATAAAACTTTCTCCTTCCTTCATCAATTTTAACAGGTGAGGAAAACTTTCCAAAGGTGTCAATTTGAAAAAGTCTGTTAATTCAATTAATTTTAAATGAATTCAGGTACTAGGTTCTTATACCTTCATTCTCCAAGAGTAATCAGGACTGGCTACAATCTGTTTTGGCAAATCCACGTGTTACAAAAATAGTTATTTGACAAAACTGTGATCAGTGTAACGCTATTTTTGAAAATATTCTTCATCAGAGGTGCCAATGAACATGGAGGGTGCTGCAGTGCATATGCTACAGATAAATTGAATCTTTGTGGAGGCATGAACCTCACTGGCCGGTTTCTGTTACAGGGTTTTCCACAGTGTCTATGGGAAACATCAGAAAATTTGACATTTTCTGATTTTTGATTAAACATGGAAAAAGATGTGTCTAATTTTATTATAAATTCCATAAATATATAAGTTAAAAAATTTTGAGATTGGCTGAATGTAGCATTCACGCATGCCTTAAATTTTAATTATTTGTCACCTTATAAGAGTTGCACTTAAACTAGGTTTCTGTAGAGACAGATGCAGATAAAACAATGCTTAGCTAATTAAAGCAGTGCAAATGCATAACAAATAAAGTTGGAGGACAAAACGAGAGAAAGGAAGAAGGAGAGAAAGAAAGAGC
This sequence comes from Xiphophorus hellerii, assembly GCF_003331165.1. NCBI lineage: Eukaryota > Metazoa > Chordata > Actinopteri > Cyprinodontiformes > Poeciliidae > Xiphophorus > Xiphophorus hellerii. The sequence continues at coordinate 15,594,465 of NC_045674.1, forward strand.
TTTTAATAAGCTTGATTATTCTTTTTTGTTTATTCGTTCACAGTCCAAATTGCCTCAAGGTGCTCCTTGTTCAAAAAGTAATTCTCCTCCACCATATTTAATTGTTTTATTGTGTCATTACTTCATGTTGTCGGAGCATTAATGCACCGCTCATTCTACTATGCCTATTAAATCGTAATGGCTCTACAAAGCAATACACGTTGTGAAGCGATGCACAAACACTCTCCAGTGTGCACATACACACCCCTACACACGCTATTAGGTGCCGATGGTGCTAGAGAGCGATACAAGGCAATATTGCAGGCTGATGAAGTGTGCAAAACAGTCATTAGAGGAGTTGTCATCACCGTTCAGTTTACCACACACTTAACATCTTAACGAAGAAGCGGCATTGCTTTCACACAGCCATGGCTTGTAATCACACAGAAATGATATGAGACTGTAAGGCACACACACACACAATCATGGTCTGTAACACCATTGCACTTCAGTCCTGCTCCTTTTTTTCTCAACTTTTCCAGTTGTGGATTATCCTAAATCATTTTAATCAAATTGCCACAAAAGCATCTATTACATATGCAAATCATATGATAATATCTGTGTATTCACTTCCATATAGTTAATAATTCATATTACTCTACTGTGAATGTGTCTCAGCACTTTGAATATGTTTCCCCACTATGAACCCCTGGTGAGAAAAATGAAACAGCTGTTTTATGGACTTTCATAGAGGGAAAAGCTCTGGGAATAACACTGAATATGTGGAAAAAATGAAATAAAAATCAGAGTTTGTAGCTGGTAAGTCATTTAGATAATTTGATTTAGTATTTTGTGTTATGTTAACTTGTTAGAAGCATTCACAGCCCGTAAAGAAATGCTTTCAATATTACATCTCATTTTTTTGCAGGACTTCAGCCAGTGAAAATGCATATTTTATCAAATTTGCTGCGTGTGAGGTCTGAGCCAGACTGACAGTAATACATTGGTTGTACAGTGCAGCACATATAAGTGCAAGCCAGTGAGAGAAAGTCTTAAATGTTTCTGGGAGGGTGTAGAAAAGTAATAAGATGAGTGGAGTGCGTTTGTCTGCAGAGAGAGGGATGATGGATAGTTGAGGAGAGGCAGGTGAAGCTGAATATCTCCCAACAGGGTGGGTCATAAAACAAGAGAACAGTCGCCTCTCCAACAACACAATGAGATCAAATAACCCCCAGCGCCTGTAACACACGCTCACACGCACCCATTCGAAAGCAGAAGAAGAAGCAACATCAGTGGGTTGCACCGATGTTCAGGTTTTGCTGTGTTTTGAAAGATCCATCAAACTTTCTGGCAGAAGGAGCAGAAATGTAAAGGCAGCGACTCTTTCACAACCTCCCCATCGCACTCCACTATCTCCTGCAAAAACAGATATGGAACACATGAAGTATGTTCCAAGATCCAGGAACATCAGCTCAGAGTGTCTGCAGCTGTAGGGGAACTGAAACTAGATGAAGTGGTAAAGGAGGAGATCAAAAACCAGGTCAGGGAGATCAAACTGAAGACCTAAGGTGGATGGAGCATCACTGATGTGATTGATGTTCAGAACACAGAAATAGATTAAGATTCGATTATAGTGAAGATCTACTTCACAATGCACCTTCACTCTACCAATATCATCAGGTAGGCTGTGGTGTTTAAATGATGCTCAGTCGATGTCAAGGCTTTTAAAGTATCCCAGGAAAATACTCCCCACACTATTAAACCATCAGCCCTGCTGATATAAGACAGGAAGGATCCATGCTTTCATTATGTTTCTACTATACTCTGACCCCATCATCTAAATGTTGCAACTGAAATTGGGACTCACTGAACAAAGGCAACCTTTTCCAATCTCTCAATGTCCTATTTTGAGGAGACTAGATAAATTGTAGACTCAGTCTTCTGTTGTTCACTGAGAGGAGTCACACCTCATGTGGGCTTTTGCTGCAGTTGCTCATCTGCATCAAACTTTGATGCAGATGGGCCACAGATTATGTATTCAGAGACAATATCCTGCATACACTGGATGTACCAAGCTGATATTTTGACTACTGCTGTCTCATCTTCTTGAAACAGTCTGTTCATTCTCCTCTGATCTCTGACACCAATAATGCATTTTCTTCCACACAACTGTTGCTCAATGGATATTTCCTCTCTTTTGGACATCTCTCTGCAAACCTGAGAAATGGTTTTGTGTGTAGACAATCTGAATAAATCAACAGTTTTTTAAAAAATATGCACACAGTCTAACTCAAAAACGGTGTGTATAGAGTTCCAAAGAAGGGTTTTTATGGCCAAGTGGGCACATCCAAACTCTAGATCATGAGGTATACAACAAAGCACAAGAAGCAGTAGTGTAAAGGGACTAAGCCACTAAAGTCACTAAGCTCTAGGGCAGTGGAGATGTCCTTTGTTTGGCAGTTGCAGGGAGAATAGTATTCGCCTGACTGCATTGTGCCAAATGGAGAGGATATATGGTGTGGATTTGCTTTGAATTGGTCAAGTTTGATCCTTTAGTGCCAGTTAAATAAATTCTTTATGCTGTAGATTTACCTGCTCTCGACTATGTGGCAACAGTTTGAGAATAGCCCCTTCGAGCTCCGTAAATATGAAGTTGAGCTAATTTGATAAGGATGAATTTGACTGATTTGTACAAAGCCATGAACTCAACCTCATACTGACTACGAAGCCAGATCTTCCTGTCCAACTTTAATGCCGGATCCCACAAATGCTCTCCTTGAAAAACGTCATATATTCCCTTAAGCACACTCCAAGCCTTGTGAAAAGTCTTCCCAGGAGAGTTGAAGTTGTTATAGCCTCAAATAGTGGCCCAACTCCCTATTAAATTTCATATGTGTGTGTAAAAGTGACAGCTTTTGCTGCTATGTGAAATAGCAGCAAACAGACTCACAAATTTATTTTGTGAGTCCATTACATATCTTTGAGTATCTTATAACATACCTAAATATATCAGTTTATGAACAAATCATAAAAAATATGTTGCATTTGGATGTCTATATATGCTTGAGTTTTACATGGCATAAAATGGGCATTAAAGGCCAGTGTGTAGATCAGTGTGAAATGGGATTTGTTATTGCCTTATGTGTGAGATATAAAGGAGATGGGAAAACGACAAGAAGGCAGTCTTGCAGAACCTGATGTTACATTTTCATAAAAGTAAACTTGAGAGTATAAGACAATTCATTTTTGAGTCAGCCAAACCTTTCCGTCTTCCACAGTCACTAAACACCCACCCTGACTTCTCGCTTTGCTGTCTTAATAAGTGCTGCAATCTGTCCACATGTGAGACTCCCCAGTGAGACGTTTCAAGCTGTAATCGTTTAGGAAGCGCAACACATGGCAAACAAAGTAATCCACCCAAAAACAACAGGAAGTCAAACAAAAAGACCAACCACGCATCACATTTATGACACAGTCTCAGTCTAATATGTTACTTGGGGTTGCTTTATAATTATAAAATCCCATTTATATTTACTTCTTTTTAACCAAAACAATAAAACATAGATTTTATTTTAACTTCATCTGGTGCAGATCCTGTTGTGCACATTTCAATTTAAGGAAATACCTACAGCAGCTGATGCAGTTATTAACTTCGACACCAGTGTACCATATTTCATTTCCATGAATTGATAAATAATAGTTACTGCCCTGCAAACTCAGTTCATACCTGACCTCTTGTTCAAATGGTCTGACTTTGTAAATGGTAAATATATAGCACTTCTGGGGATAATCCAGTTTTACCAACCACTTGAAACTTAAGATGCACCAAAAAAAGCGAATGTTGGCTTGAAGCAGACATTTTTACATTTGACAGGCCATCACAACAATAATTCTCAATATACAAGTACATTTACAGTGAGATCATACCAATTGCAAGTCCTTGAATTTGTTATTTTACTCATGAACTCACCAACAAAGCTTTCTGACTTTGCTGAATGTTGTAGCCATTTCTCAGCCTCCTCACAATTGTCCACCATCTGTGGTCAACAGTAGTCTGAACTTAGCAAAATTTGCTCTAGGAAAAAAAAAGTAGGTTAATGCAAACTGCTTTATTAGCAGTCTGTTAAATCTATTATCAAATTCTATTAAAAGTCCATTTAAAAGGTTGGGGTATATTTCAAACATTTAAAAAAAGAAGTTAGAGTATACAAGCCAAGAATATAAATAAACCGGATGATTTTTGCCCATTAGGTGTGGGCTCAGATACCTCATGAACACTACCAGAAGACAATATATGATGATGCATTATGTTTGCAGCAGGTTGTACAGCAAAAGGGTGCTCTACTAAGCACTAAAGATACTTGTCATGAGACTACTGTAGTCTTTAAAAAATTTAAAGACTACAAAGGTGGCCTTCTGTGAACACTTTCAAGTAACCCCGTAATATTAGACATGAGCTATTTAAATTGGCCTTGTTTTATTTGTTTATTGCAAACAGTAGACTGTACATTTTGCCAGTAAACTTCATTGTAGTGTGAGTTGATGCAACTTTCCCATCCAAAATTGACATTCAAATGTCATGGAGAGCTGCCAATTAGATTGTCGTTGAGAATCACTGAAGAGGTGGTCCTGGACAGGCTGGTGAGATGTTTTGCCCTCTTTTGCAGATGTTAAATTACTCGAACAGATTAGTCCTATTACGGCGTGGACACACATGAATCTAGCTATATTTTTAATGTTTCCTCCATGGAAAATTCAAACACACACACACGCCATCGCACACAAACAGAGTTGTCGGCTACTAAACCTTAAAAACATACACCAGAAATCCACCATGCTTCTCGGGGCTAATTTGGGATTAGGGTGTGTGTGATGCTGAAAACAGCCTAAAACATGCTTACATTGATATGGAAATGAGAGCAATTTACCACTGGCACAAACAACTAAAAACAGTTGCTTAAATAACAGTTTGTACATGCACGCACGCACATACACCCAAACACAGATATGCATATGAATGGCATGCAAAGGGATCTGTCCCAGGGCTCGCCTGTGTCTATCAAAGCCTCGTCTCTCCCGGAGACCAGTCGAGGCCCAGCATTACACACTTAGCATTAGAATACATCAATGGCACAAGGAAGGAGGCACGTAGGCTTTCATACTCAGAGAACCCACCTTCAGCATCTATCTTCCTCTTTTCATTCTCTTCTTTTTGGTCAGCTCAGCCCTCCAACCTTCCTCTTTGCCTGTTCCTATTATCTCTCTCTCCTACACCTCCAAAGACACCCCCACCCCTTCACTCTTCTCTCAAGAAGGAATCTTTCTTAACCATGACCACAACTCAGAAGTGCATTACCATGAACACATGGCCGTACAACTCAAGATAAACAATTTGTATATGTGTGACACATGTGTTGCAGAGTTCCTGAAGGCTTTTCATGTTAAAAATCCATACATTTTGAGACCATTTTTTTTAGAATACTGTGGACCCCTGCATATTTGTGGTTTAGTATTGACAGATTTACCATTGTCTGATTTTTCTGTGGAATATAACCACAAATTATTTGCAGAGAGTTTGACAGCAAACAAATTATTTAGAGGTAATCTAAAATATTTAAATGAAAATGCATCTTAGGAAGCAGGAATGTTTAGGTGCAATGCTACTTGACATGTTATTGGCTGCTGTTTGCAAATCAACCAATCCAGAAGCACCATTTATATTCTTTGGTACTGACTGGCTGTACTCCAAAGAGCAGAGAAACGGAAGTCCATCAAAGTGGCTTCCACTGTGTGTAATAATGCATATCAGGGTATATTTTGTGTTTGAACTATTGAAATAAGCAGTTATAAGTGTATTTAGAGGGGCTCTCAGGTAGTCACAGATTTTGGCTGTTCACAGGTGATTGTGGTCCCTAATCCCTGCAAATACTGTGGGTCTACTATACTCAGGTATTGTTTTTGTTCCCAAATTAGCTAATACAAACACCAAATAAGAGATATTTCTAGGGAGGTCACACTCTAAGATTGGCACCTGCAAAACCATCAGGGGATGGAGAGATGGGTCGACAAGTTCATGGCTGAGCAAATTGATTGATACACAGACAATCAATGGAGAATGGATGGAATTTTTAGACATTTGTCCATGCTCATTTCCATACTTCCTTCTCTTAAATGCTTTTCCAGTCTGTGCTGAAACTGTATTCTTAATGCCTACTTAATCCTCAATCACCCTCATTGTTGTAAGTGTCTGGAACAAGCTGCTTCAGATCCTGTTCAGCTCTGAGGGATTCTGCACCACGGCCATCAGCATTCAGCCTGGTGATGCACAGACTAACTGACAAACTCCACTTAATGGAATCAAACTTGGCCCATCAACTGTGTGTCAGTGCATGTGTTTGTGCGAGAGTGTCCGCCTCATCGCTTGTCTGTCGATACTCAGAGACAGCCCTCAGCAGGAGAACAGAGGAGAGCTGAGGGGGGAAAAAAACAAGCCGCTCTACCTTTCTCTCTAATTACAAATGACAAACCCGCTACCAGGAGTCGGCCTGCTACCTGACGCCACATGATAACCTTTCAGCTCTGTGCCGATACTCAGTGACAGATCTCAAGTGGAGACAGACAGATTAAAACGAGAGTTGGAAATCAACGTCCTGCCCTGTGGCTCTAAGTTCCAATGACAAAACAGGACATCTATACTGCCAATATCTTACCTGTCTTCCTCACTCATTTAGTTTATCCTCTTTTACTTGAATTGATTTTCTTTCCAATAAACCATCTTCCAATCTCTCTCTCTCTCTCATTTTCCGTCCCTTCTGCAACATTTAAAAAGCAGCCCCTCTTCTTCAGCTCATCCATTTCCTCCCTGTTGCGTAATAATCAGGTTAAGACTACTTTGTGGCTTGTACCCTTACTGACTATTATCTCTAATGCCATTTTAACAACATAAAAGGCCATATACCGCTGGAGTCCCGTGATACAATATCCTCCCAGCACAAGGAGGGAATAACCTGCTCTCACAACATAATCTCCAACTCAGTTTAACTCCTCATTTTCAGTCATTTTTGCTAGAAGCAAACCCTCACTGAGGAGGAATGAGCAGATTTCATACCTGAATGCTGACTTTCAAACAATGCAGAGTTTCTTAAGAATCTTAAGTTAAGTTATGCTTTAAGTTGCTTTCCTCATATAAAGTGACGAGATACCCATTTCCAAAGACCTTAGGAGTAAGCAAAGTAAATTGCACCATTTAACAATGTAATGATTGTGGTTCTAATATAAACACTTTGCTTAGTTAATTTTATTATACCACCAGAAAACAGCAGAAGACATTTGGAAAGTTAAGATTCCTATAAAATCTTGTCCTTTTATCCAACAAGCAATATAGCCTTATGCTATAAGGCTATATATTTACACGAGTTTGTGTAAATAGGAGTTTATATTTACACAAACTCATGTTGTCTTTGACTATCTCCAGTGGTCATTTGGTGAGAGGGGGGGAACAGCATTGGCAAGATGCCAGAAGGAATGGGCATTTATCATATCATCGTTATCGTGAAAAAAACTGAAAGTATTGTTGGCATTTTTGCTTTAACGATTTTATGACCAACTAGCAGCATTAGAGCAGCAATAAATATCAATATTATTAGGAATGTAATTAAATGCTGCCTACTGTGTGCTGTCTAGTAATAAAGATGCACTACTTATTAAAACTACACTACTTAAGGTATCTGGTGTCCACTCAATCTAACAAAGTAACTTTAACTCTTTGTGTCAAAAGATCAGCTTTTGGTACTTGGATGTTATTTGTTGAGTCTATTAAAAATACCAAAGGTAATCCAATTTAACTGACAGGAAATAGTAAGTTACCACAAATGGTGATGAATAAAGCACTATTAACTGAATACTGAAAAAAAAATAAAATGCAGCATCTCATTTCTCTTTTAAGCACACACACAACTCAACTCAGAATGTTTTCATTGTGAAGCAGAAATAACAATGAGCGAAACCATTAAAGACCAAGGAAAATCTTTAAAGTTACTACAAAGAGCCCGAAGTACAGACCAACAATATATTTAAAAGATTAAGGCAAAGTCTGCGTCCTTGCAAGGACAAGAAAGAGTTCAAACTTCTAGTGGCTGAACCAACTGATAATGCTGAAAGAATGACCTGTTATGCTACTGGAAAAGGGTTTAAAGAGATAATGCCATGAGGTGAAATTTAATGTTTCCCATCCCTCTGGTATCTACTGCCTTAGAAAAGAGCAGCAGTGTTTGCATAAAGAAGTCAGACTGTCATACATTACCAACATTAATGAAAATTGTTCAATGAAAAACTTAAAACTTGTCAGTGCACATGTGGCGTATTGTGCTGATGTTGCACATGTCTGATGACGTTGTGGCTAAGGTGTGCAGTGGCTGAGTTGGTCTTGAGACTTTAAGTTACAGGTGAGAGCTGAAACATTTAGGATTTAGATCTGTTTTCATGGCAGAACTTTCCTCAACAGGTTTCTGTATTTCTACTGGGTACATGACTTCATATCAAGCCAGACTTTGAGTGTGGCATCTCATCTGAGCGGATTCTGCCGCAGAGGTGGAGTTTCAATTAATTATGATTGCTATTAACATACGTCAAATCCACTGGGTATAACCCTTAAGTGAGTTTTAATTTAGTGCATTGTACTCAAAGTATTTCAAACGTACCAATGCTTTAATACTATTGCACATATTAAATGTCTCCTTAAGACTGCTGAGCAGGGGTGTACCCAGGAAGGTTTTAAAGAGGACTATATCAGTGATGATCTTTAGGAGTCACCAAAATAGAAAGGGCTGTTTAAACTTTACAAAAGTGAGTGACTCACAACATAAATAATTCTGATGAACTGAAGCGTTTAAACATATTATCAACAGAGCCTTTTTCATCAGATGGGATTAGTGGTGTGACCTAATCTGAGGTGGTTTATTATATTTTTCTGAGCAGAATGATTGTCCTAACTTCATGGTAGAAAATGTTTTGTATTTTGCTTTTTATTATTATTATTAAACAGAAGTACTTACAAGAAAGATGCAAGTGTGACCTTGAACCACTTTTAGCAATGAACAGTTTAACTGTCTGATCAGAACTTGCATAAGAGAAAATCTGATTTAAGATAAACTGAACAAATATTGGATGTCAGCTTTGGAGAATTATGAATTGTTATGCTTTGGACTCATTTCAGTTGGCATAACAAAACTATTCAACAAATATCCAAGCCTTGAAAGTGCTTGTAAGAAGGTGAGAACAGAGTGAGCCAGAGAGATAAAGCAAGAAAGCGAGACACCCACAGACTCGTATACAGGCACAGACAGAGGGCTGAATGCTCTGTAGACACGGGTTCACGCTACAGGAGTGAGCTTACACGTCTTTCCATTCACACACAGAGTATTGAGTTAGCATTGACACCCCAGTGAATAGCTCCTGATGCTAACCAGGAGCACTATCGCTAGCCGCCCTGCTCCTTGGCGGAACAGCCGGGACGCCATTGATATGGTAATGTTGGGGACGTTTCAGGGCCAAGGCTGGGGGACCGTGGACTCTCTGTGATCCTTGGAGCCCAAAAAGGACAGATCTCCAGGGCATTGTGATTTCCCCAGTCAAGGCCCTGAGTGATCGGGATAAGCTCGTCCGCGCTGCTTTAGTGCTGTCAGTCAGGCGCTATTGTGGTCATGTGAACAGCCATTTTCATTACAATTGTCCCTGGTTTTGGCACCACTGTTCTGCAATGCCCTCTCTTTTTCTATTCTTTGGTGCCCTCAGTCCTTCCCCTTCACCCTCCATTAGGTTTCTTTTCTCTGCCAGGTCTTATTCTGTCCTATTTTAAAAAGACCAGCAGACACCGCTGAGCAAAACTGGTCTAGGACGATGGTGGCAATGCTTTTTGATTGTGTCAAAGGATTTTACAGAAAACAGCAACACCTGGTGAATCACAGATGTTGTAGTGTTTACTTTAAACGAACTTAGGGAATTATTATACCATGAACCTTTCCACATTTTGTCATTTTACAGCCAAAAGCTTCCAAGTATTTTATTGAGATTTTATGCTGTAGACTAACATATAGTTGGTGTGTATATATACCAACTATATGTGTGTTGGTGTGTATATATATATATATATATATATATATATATATATATATATATATATATATATATATATATATATATATATTCCCAAATAAAAATATAAAACCTTTAGTGTTCATTTGCTTTCTAATCCCTTAAAATAAAATATGGACCAAACACCTGCCTTTAGAAGTCACCCAATCTGTAAATAAAGCTCACCTGTGTGTAATGTAATCAGAGTATAAATCCAGCTGTTCTGTAAAGGCCTCTGAGGTTTGTTGGAGAACATTGCTGAACAAACAACATCATGAAGTCCAAGAAACAGCAGACAAGCCAAGGATCAAGGCATGGAGGCGTTTGAAAGAGAGTAAGGTTATAAAACAATATTCTTCACTCTTAGTGAACTGACAAGACGATATTAGTAAGGAGGAAGAGGTGTGGGTTACATACAAATGCAAGCCACGCTTTCTAGATGTTTTGTTGTAAAAATAAATTAAATAGCTGTAGAAAATCATGTCTATTTTCTTCCACTTGACAATTATGCACAACTTTAATGGATACAATTCTATTAAATTAAAATTATGTGTATTGTTGTAACATGACAAAATGTCTAAAAATTCAATAAATACTTTATAAAGGAATTGTAGTAGTGATATGAGCAGCTATTCATAACACATAGAGGAAGTGGGTGTACAGTTGGCATCCCAATGATTTATTCAATCACACTTTACCAAACAGCACTGGATAGAGTAAGTTTTTCTATCTGTTTATGTGCGGAGGAGTGCGTTCTCTCTCTTTGCTCTATTTCATTTGATTGCGGCTAGCAGAAAATAACAATGAACTCCCTTGAGGAATCTGTGGGAGGTAATGACAGAGATTGTCCCTGTGAAATGAGTTTTCCCCACATATATGTATGTGCCAGAATGTTAGTGAAAAGGATGCGTGCGTGAGTGTGTGTGTGTTTATGAAAGTGAAAAATACAGAGGAAGAAATGAAAACAGATGTAAAGGTGGAGAAAAAAGAAATATGCATATGTATGGGTGGATAAATGGGGGTGGGTGGGACACTCGTGGGCCATGGGCACCAGTTCTCATACTCAAACACACTGGTATCTGCACATAGTAGAATGGGAGGAGTATTTTCCTGGATGTGAAGAACTCTACTCTATCAACGCATCCGATTCTACTACATCTCCTCCCACATTTCCCTCTCTCCCTCCTCCACCACCTTTATTTCCCACTCTCCCGGGAAGTGACACAGAATCCTTTTTAACTGCAGTACATTCATTACAAGAACCCTTCTACCCCCACATCCTCCATGGACACCCCCGCTCCTCCAGTTCTCTCCCCTTCTATCCCATAAGCAGAATAAGACAGCGTACCTATCCACCTCAAGCAGCTGTCTTGGACTTTACACTCTAATTAACAGCAAGATAGTTGAACAGGAGAGACGATTGGGCTGCAAAAGATCGTACGCGCTCATTCATGTGCAGCACTAGCACATTTCTGCACCTCAAAGCGTAGAAGCACAGAGCAGAGCCTGCAGATAGCGTGGGTGTTGGAACCGGGGCCAGCCAGAACTGCTAGCTCTCAGTCTTCCCTTAATGAACGTTCCTACTTCGAGCGAGCAATGAATCTGCATTTCCCGCAAACACACGTGAACCTAAAAATAGTCACGTTGTGAAAGGTTGAAAACATAAGGATGTTACTCATAAAACCCAGACAAAAATGTTTAAAAAGACCTAAAATAATCTTCTGTAGAATTTTTTTTTTTAGAAAAATCCAACATTTAAGTTGAGTACATTTTACAAAATCTCTACCTGAATTTTTGACTATTCCACTTTGAACAATCTTACAAGAAAATCCAGGATCTTCTTCTGCATCCTATTCATACATTTCAATAACTGCCTTAGGTAATTGTGTCTCTTTTACAAACCTCAGCATTTGATTTGTATCATACATTATTTAATCATCAGCTAAGCCAGGGTGCAAGACATTTTTTGAAAATGTTGAAAAATGTAAGGGCGTGAACACCATAGTTCTCACACACTCTTTATGCTAACCATGTGTGTCACTGCCACACCATTTACACAACCACAGTACAGATAATGCAGCAATGCCAACCTGTGCATAATGGAGTCTTAAAACTGACGGTGAAATTAATTGTCAGTCATTTGCACTGACTGACACTACTTTTTTATTCAGAAAGTTGGTCATGAAGTCAGTTTTCATAACAGTCTGCTCACTCAGAGCATTGAATTTTGATTCCGAAATGGTCAATTGACTCTTAAATATGGAAAAGCCATAAAAGATGACTGTCATCAAGAAAAAAAGTATCAAAATCTTGTTGGATTCAGCTGAACACTAACTAGACACCATTGATCTCAATCCATGTGAAAAGGTCTCATGCAGGCTTTCATAACCTGACAGAACTTGATACTTCATAAAAATCACCTTTACATTCTCATGCTTAGACCAGTGTAACACACAACTTTCCAACATACATAGCAAGGTAAGAACAGCAGCTTTATAGACTTTTTTTCCTCTTCTCAGCTAACTCCACAGGTTCTATATAAGATTTACATCTACAGGCTGAGATGGTTATGGAAGAATAGTTGATTTGGCAACATGTCTGCCAAACATTTTCAGTTGTGAGAAAACTTTTTACTGTAAAAAGCCTGCTTTTTCAAGGTCTCATCGAAACCAGGCTCTCAATAAGATTTCCTGTACCCACTGTACCCAATAGTGGGCATGGAGTGTTTTTCCACTCATCCTTTGTTCTATGGGCAAACTCACCTGGAGTGTTTCTTGCTGAAAAGTTTACCATTGTCTGGCCTGACTAAAGGGAAGTTCCAGTTAAAAGTTTGAGAATGGGAGAAGTGTTTCCCTGGTTGAATTTAGATTCCTGAGATGTACAGTAACCTCCATAAGCATAAATGATGCTTTGTCAGAAAATAGTTTTTTCTTGCATTTAGATAACGCCCAATTGTTTCATAGTCTGTGCTGTTCCCTGAGACTAGGGTTTTTTACATTTTAAATACCCTTAACATAAAATAGATAAAGCATTGAAAGATTGGGCAATTGATGCTGCATGTTTCTACTGAGACTCATTAAAGGATGCTTTCAGGAAATATTGGTTTTTCATTTATTTTGTGAATTCCAAGAAAAATGGAAGCTTCTGCCTGCTGACTTATTCTAAAAGCTTTTTCACATTAGTCTGTTACTCTTGTAGTGAAGTTTAGCAACCACACTTCATAGTTTCATCCTGCATGGATCTGAGAAAGGCTGAGGGCCCCTAACTAATTTATTTATTTGGCAGGTGCTTTGGATAAATGAACAGTCTTCAAACGACAGTAATGACAGCAATATCATATAAGTTTTAAACACTGTTCATTGTGACAGTTACTGTATATGTAATCTGAATAATTAGGCTGGCTTCTTCTGAATTGAATGAAAAGGTTTTCATGTGCTTGTTATTAGTTATTATGGCTAATTGTGTATCAATGGTTTCATTTTTTTCTTCAAAATATTTCAATGTCATTTTATTTTTTGATACAATTTCTGTCTTTAGTTACAAAGTAGCACTGAAAGAACTCCATTTCGCACAGCTTGAGTTATTATGAAAAAATCTCATTTATTATAAGCCATGATGATTTCTCTTTACAAAAATAGGTAGAAAAACATTACTATATGAAAACAATAAAAAGGAAGTAAGGGTTGGTCCAATAAAAAATAAATATATATATATATATATATATATATATATATATATATATATATTGAGCATGTAAAAGTTGTACAACACATCAAAAAATATCAACCGTTCTAAACTCTAAAAGCAAGCTATTTATGATTATTACTTCTACATCTCCACAAACATATTTTATAATGCTTTGACAGAAAACCTTTTGCTGCCATTGAGATTGTGCCCAATTGTTTCATAATTTGTGTAGTTCTCTGAGTCTAGGTTTTGTACATTATTAACAGCCTTAACATAAAGCAGCTAAAATGAAGGTTCCTCCTCATGGATGAGTTTATGCAGAAATCTGGGGACAAAGATTTCTGACCACCACAAAGGAAAAGTCCAGAATGCCATCCAGAATGCCATCACAAGCATTATTGTGAATAAAATCAGACCAAAACAACATTCATACTATAATGTTTCATTGTAGCTGAAGGTTAAAAGTTTGTCACTACAAACTGTGTGGAAATGTGTGGCTACAATGCACTTTAAATTAAAGACAGAGATTATAAATTCCGTGATATTGTGCTGATGATCATTAAGATTGACAGTCAATGACAAAATCAGGCCTCAGATACGTCTGTCTTATCAGCTAAATAAAATTCTTCATTTAGTTTCTAGTAGATCCAGATTTCAAAAATATGGAAAAGAAACCCATGAAATATTTTGGAATTTATTTTTTCTACATTAGAAAATAATCATTGACTTAGATATATTCATAAACACACACAAAAGCCCTTTAAAAACAAGTGAAGGGCTTCTCTTTCTGATGAAATTTAGAACTTGACCACATGCTGTCCAAGATGGGAAGACAGATGGAATTCATTGTAATAAAGCAATCTGTCCAGAAAATATCCAAACATATGCACGCATGGTGAGAGCTCATTGTCTGAAGGGAAGAGCGCCTGGAGAGTTTACACTGATGCAGATGAGGAGAGGAAATGATGCCTCGAGGCCGAGCCGACAGCAAAGACTGAGAGGCAGAGAGAAGGATGGGAGGGCTGGATGAGGGAGAGAGAAAACAGGCTGAAACATTCAGGAGAAGAGTGGATAGTCTGCAGGACGCCATCGATCGAACACCAGCAGAAACAGACAGCCAGACCAGAAGCATTGCAGGCTGACACACAGCAGAGCTGCTGACCCCACACACATCTGAAGAGAAGGATTAATCAATTAGTCTGAACTTAAAGTAGTGAAGCAATTTGTCTACTCAGAAGCAAGCATCAAAACAACTGGCCTTTTATGACGTGCCGAGTCTGACTCTGCTCTATTGTAACTTGATGGAATTAGACTGCATGTCAAAATATTTCAACCTGAATATAACTGTATGTGAATCAGCTGCATTCAGCTGAAATGTGCATACTCCACTCTATTTATTAAGCACAGGTTTGACCAGTCTACTTATTGTTGTGTTATTGTTTGTCTGATTGTAAGGTTAAAAGGTGGTGGTGCTACAATTAATTCTCCCTTTTTATGCTTTCACAAACAGAATACAGGTTTCTTAAGTCCAAAAACTGATTTAAAGATCTCAGTGATTTTTGCAACTATCTGAGCTCAGGTTTAATTAGTTCAAGTGTTTCAGATAAAAGATGATCAAATGTAGTCTGGACTGAAGCAATACTTTGGTTTACCATCAACAGTGAGCTGTGAACCACATGCTAACTTTGGTGGTTACTCTGTTATGGTACTTTCAAAAAGCTGACAAATCATATCTGACACTTCTGATTTCCACTGAAGCTGAAACACACAATGAAAATATTCGGTGAAGCCAAAATCACCACAACACAGGTCAGTTTTTGATTGAAAAGATGTTTAATTTTGTAAATCAGATATTCTGACAGCAGGATATCTGGTCTAAAAGTTAAAGTTTAGTAGAACAATATGGATGGTGAATCTAACTTGTTTATTTTTGTCATTCATTACTGGAATGTAAAAATTAACTTACAACGACTAAACAGACTGAGATACAGTCTAGTCTGAGCGGCATAAATTTAGATAGGTATTTTAAGGGCAAAATCAGGGTTAAAATTAAATCTTTTGCCCAGTTTGAAAAAAAATGCTTCTTTATCAGTCATTGCTCAGCTCAATACAGAACTTTAAAAACATAAAAAAACAACATCCTTCAGGATTACACTCCATGTAAAGATTTAAGAACTCTTCAACCAATGTCTTTAATTACAGCGGCATAATCTCAAACTGAGTTTCTTTGAACGATCCAGTCAATAATTTAAGTGCATCGATGCGGCAGAGAAGAACAACCAAATGTTTGTTTAATCTTCTGTCTTAATCAGAAAATCTAATGCCCTGTTTCTCTGGAATAAACATATGATGTAACCAGAGGCCGATCTCATAAGATCGTAAGAAACTGTGGAAAACATGAAAGTTAGGTCAGGTTAAAAGAAAAATAACTACTGACTTAAACTTGGCCATGTCTACAGTCGGAGCCACCACTAAAAAGTTAAAAGTACTGGACGTGTGATAGACAAGTTAATCTTGCTGCCACCCACAATAAGGAGGACTGTAAAGGAGGCTAAAAAAAAAATCTCAAAAGAGAAATACAGCCAGAGTGGCATCTTGGGATCTCCAAGTCTCCATAACATCTACTAATTTAGAGGCTTTCACACACATGCTCACCAGGGATGCCAAAAAGAAAAAAATGTGGAAAGCACTGAAGTAATCTGTCCTAAATCCAAATATTGAGCAGATTTACAAAGTAACTGAAAAATGATACAACAACCAATACACTAAAGAATACACTCAGCCTCTTCACCAAGGATAAACTTTCCACCAACGGATTTCCGATTTGACAGTATCTCTCTGAGTGGTGAGTTGATTGACTAGTTTCCCTCTGACACATCAGGCAGGCTGAGTGTCAGCCTCACCGGCTGCTCGCTGTTGCCATCAGCGGCAGAGTGCTCTCTGCGCCAAACATTTTCTGCCTCCCTCTCTGGCCTGGCTGGGCCTGATTAAAACCTTCTGCTGAAACAAGGTCATAATTCACTTAGCCATTTCCCAATTTCCGCATAATTACCCTCCCGCTTTGCGAACGCTAACACACACACACACACACGCCTTCACACCACATCGCCGACACAAACACATCTCCTCTCTGATTCGTGTCATTACTGAGAGGAGAGTGGTTAAAAGGTTTCAGAGTTGGCCTCTTAGTGACAGCTTAAATGGATAAAACCTCAATTAAAGACTCGCTAGCTCTCTACCACGCTCTCTCTCAGTGGATGGAAGAAGCATAATTCTGTGCAGTTTGGTGAAGCGAGGAATCTTCTTTGGCTTGTCTTTTTTTTTTTAAGCTGCTAAATTGAACCTTCAAACTCAGTGAGACTTTCTCATCTCCGTGCATAATTAATTTTTACAAAACCTGTTTGAGAGAAACTGTGGACATTATTCATAATCAAGGCTGAACAACTAACAATAATTTCTGCCCATTGAGGAGTTACATTACTACAATGGATGGATGGATGGATGGATGGATGGATGGATGGACGGACGGACGGAAACAGTTTTCCAAACTACCTTCGTTTTTGTACACTTTCCAGAAAAGGAAAACAATCATTACTCCGTTACATTCTAGACTTCTCACTTTTGTCAAGACTACAGCAACGCTGTGTAGCCCCTCTGTCTGCCTGCAATCAATTTCAACATGTGCTATTGATGAAAACTGCAGCCATCTAACATGAAACTGCTCAGCCTTTATGTAGCAGAGCACTAATTGTCTCATCTGTAGAGTTTATAAGAGTTAGGCCGCTCTGCTCTGCTCTGCTCTGATCGGGTTCAGCATATGGCCTCATAACTGCTGTTTCGCTGCTATCATTAGCCATGATATCGACACACCATATGAGCATCTGCTATCTGCATGTGTGTGTGCGCGCGAGTCTATATTAGTTACCCCCTCCTCCTCCTCAAAATCCCCAGTGCCTGTGGGAAATAGAGTAGGTATCAATGAAAACGCTCACACACTTCATGCACACTAATGCCTAACCCACTTTGAAACAGCTTGTAAACATCACAGCCTTGTTATTAGCACCTGATTACGCTCCTGGAGCTTAGGCATCAGCTTACAGGGCAACACTAAGATCAACAACATCTCATGTGTGAAACGGTACACGTGTTTTCATGCACTGCTAAGAACACGGTCGCTGTGGGAGACATTGCTTTTTGAAAACTTCCATATTGTTACTAAATGTTACTAAAAGTGAGGGAAATTAGAGGACGCAGTCATTTCACTCTATAAAAAATTAACACTTGCAGTTCATAAGACGAAATTTCAAGTTATAAAAAATGGATGATGCTTATAGAACCTGCCATGTTGGACATTTCTAGAGTATAAAAAGGATTGAAGCAGAGGCACTGATGAAAACACATGACCAATTCAATCTCGCTTTAAGAAATATCCCATAATCATTTTTATTCAACATTTACTGCCTTGAGCCATCAATGATTCTTTATATTAGTAGCAGAGGTGGCACTACACTGTGTGTGATAGAACAATAACGGCAAAACAGGATTTTACTTTTTTAAAACAGTGGATACAGAGTTGATATGTTCAACTAGCTTCGTCATCTCTTATTACAGCCAACATCACTAATTGAACAGTATCCGTTTGTATTCCTTAGACAGTTCGGATCACTTGCTTAACTACTGAAAATATGCCTAACATATTGTTCTACAGCATGCTCCATGACAGCCAAAAGTTGAATGCTTCACAGCTTTAATTTTGTTTGTATTTCCTTTTAATTCCTGTAAAGCGCTTTGTATTGCCTTGTTGCTGAAAATGTGCTATATAAATAAAATTACCTTTACCTACCTTTTTACTTTAAATGTCAGTATGATGTGCTTTTTCTGACATTTCAATGTTAGTTTTATGCCACATGTAACAGTAGGCAAAACTTTCAAAATGTTTCACTTTTGTCTTTTGAGTCCAATGGATATTTTCACACGATTTTTGAGGATCCACAAGATGTTTTTGTTAAATGTAAGACGGGTCTTTATGTAGTTTTTTTTTTCTTTTGCTCAGCAGTGGTTTTCATTATTTAGCTCTCCTCTGGATGCCATTTTCTCTCTTTCTTACTGTTGAACACTGATCTTCATTTAGGTAAGTGGGGGCTGCAGTGCTTTAAATTATGTTCTTGGTTCTTTACTAACCTCCAAGACGAGTACACTGCTATTTCAACATTCTCTTTTTTTAAAGTTAATTTCTAAAAACTGCAAGTTATTTGAGTACTGCATTATACTCTACATGATGCACATTAGTAGTTGATTGCACAAATCTGGTTTTCCTAATAATCTATTAATTTCACCCTTTAGAGGATAGCCCTTTTCCGAACTGACCAATTTGTAGTCTGTTCTTAAAATGTCTCAGATTGAGGCCTGATGTTGCTTATTTTTTATATATTTTTTATATACTTCAGGTTGTCAGACGGATTCCCAATAAGCAGGTTCTTGATTGCACTGGTTAGCCAGTACTCAGGCCTGGCCAAAAAAATTGAACCAAGAAAATGTGAATAATCACAGATAATTCATAATTTAACAGGTTTAGATACATTTCTTCCCTTTCTAATATAAACCATTATTTCAAAACAGTATTTTGTATTTACCCAAGTTATCCATGGATTGTATCAAAAGTTGTTTGATGATGAATGCAAACAAAGAAATAACAGAGGAAATCTGTGAAGAAGCAAATAGATTTTGCTTCTTTACGTTCTTGTTTTTTATATCTGAGTACATTTTCTTTTTGTTCTCCAGGTTGTGTTGTATCTGATTGGACTTTCTTTGCCTCCATATATTCCTAAATATTAAAAGCATGCAGCATTTATTGAACAAGTCTCATTCTGATTCTTGTCCAGTTTTGCTTGTTTTAATTCAAGTATTTCCTAAGAAACTTTCTTAATCGTACATCTCTAATCAAGTAAAATTGCTGCCTTACCTAATTACCTCCATTCTAAACCTCCCATCATATAACACGACAGTAGATTAACACAGAAGTCCCTAGGTGATTTTAGATGCCAGTTTTGGCTCTAGCCTTCTGTGATTTTCACAACTATATTTCCCTGGCGATCAGATTAAGGGCTATCAGTGCAGTAGAGCAGCAGATTGTGGTCAGCAATTGAACCAGCAACACAGAAGGAAAGACTCCACATTTTGAACTCCCTGCGTTTTCGCATCTGTGCACACCTGGCCAGACCCCAGGTGCATCGGTCAGACTGTTGGTTTTGGAACGTTACTGTAATCGGGCATCATGGACAGCAGCAGAGGGAAGCTTTTAATCATCCTCCTACTGTTCAGAAAGCACCACAGTGTGAGAAGCAATCACTCACCCTCACAGTGACATCTTTAAGTAATTTACACCGTCCTGTAAAATCGTTCATGTGTCTTAATGAGATTCTAGATAACAAGCACATGTTCAGAAAGCTAAATGGAAACCAGATCTCAGATATCCAACCCCCCAAAAAATCACAATTACCGATTGTTCAATTTATAATAACAAATAACAATTCATCCTGTTTTGAGCTAATTTTCCATATTGCAACTCAAGGCCCATTAATAACTGTTAGGGCTACAGCTGAGAGGTGGCCTCATGCATTACTTTTATTACAGCAGATTACTCAATAGTCCACTGAAAATGAACAAAGCCTGCATAAATCCACTGCTTTTGTGCAGTTCTTAATTTTCAAATTTACCACGCTACACGGTCAGCTCTTTTGAAATATTGAAAACTAAAAATAAGTTCTTTGGAAGCATTAGCTTTGTTCCTAAGATACTATCATCCGTCCATAGCTTTAGTCAAACTGGCTCCACATGAAATTGCCTAAATTTGAAATAATAACCAATTTTGGTACAACCCTATTTTTTCAGTTTGCTTTTTTTTTGTTTTGTTAAAAACTACGTTCATCCTGATCAGTAACATTTCTGCCAAATTTTGAAACCAAGCTGACAGCCAAACCGTCTTTAACACAAATCAGGTTTTTCTTGGCCAGTTTCATTGCTCATTCTGATTTTGACCCAAACTGATTTCTAATGACTCCAAAGCAATTTTCTTGACAGGGATTGTAACATTAAATCCATCAGAAAGCAAATAAATTATTTTAAAAATTCTCTATTTATCTCCATTCATCATAAACCTTTGTCTCTAACCTTTATCTAATTTTCAAGAAACAGAGTCTCACAAGGAACACACTGCCTGATCATGCATTTGTAGACTGAAAATTATGCTTTTTTAAATATTTTTGCTCCATTTACAGGAAAGGAATAAATAAATTAAACTTAATTGTCAATGTCAGATTAGAGCCGATTGAGAAATATTGATCCATGTGGCTCTTTGACCATTCGATACGTGCATCTTTACTGCTTTACTTAGAATCTAAACCATGGCACTATACTGTCTCAAAATTAGATCAGTGCCAGCGCTTCATTCTCTCTTCCACTTTCACAGCGATGCATCTGATTAGCCAGTCACTACAGTAAAATCTATTCAAGACAGATTTATCACCTCAATATTTCTGGGTTTGTTTTCCTAAAACAAATCAAGGCCAATGCGTATTCTTTTCTTTTATGTGTTGGTTCAATTCTACAAAAAGGCATGTTTGTGAGGTCAATGCATAACAGAGCTTTGGTCAACACCTGAAAGAATGTGAACATTCATAAAGCGTAGCCGTAGAAAAGAAAAATAAGATCTCAAAGCAAGGAAACACATTTTAATGTAGTGGAAAAAGTCAGACCAACCTAATTTGACAGTTTCCCATTAAGGTACCCCACAAAACACCACCTCCCACGGAGGGCTTCATGTGAGAGGAACTGAGCACAGTCCTAAAAAATCCAACTTATTAATGAGGCGCGACAGAAATTTCCCCCTGCTCCCTTTTAGCATGCATGTCCCGTATTCCTTCGCTCATTTACAAGACAAAAAAACCTTCCCAATCAGAAAAAAATTATTATTTACTTTCACAAAGAGACTTGCAGCAGCATGGGAGAGCCAACAACATTGAATCATATTATGCAAACACCAGTGATCCATCACGCAGGAGTTCCCTATTGCTTTTAATTAATGAGGCCTCAGTGCAGAGCATCTGCACACACATCTTCACACCCGGCAACCCGGATCCATTCACCCATGCACACGGCACGGCCTTATTATTCTTCACTAATGAATTATCTGATTCTTATGTCATGTGATTAGGACGGATGGTGCGGCTTCCATACGGGAGGCATGCAGGTGTCAGGCTCACACACAGGTGGGAGCTCTCAGATTAAAACTTTCTTTGAGCAGACATACTTTGGCCTTAAGTGGATCTGGGATACAACTGGGTTTGATGATATGCTAGAGGCAGAATGTCAGGCCTCTCTGTCTTGCAAAACACACACAGAAAAAAATCCATCTGACCAGAGCTGAGCACTATTACTATTATTGTGTTGACCCTTTCCCCCCTTTTTCTTTTGTAATTCAGCTCAAAATTCATCTGCACCCTTCTGGACTTTCCTCCTCTGTCCTCTCGCAGCATCACTCACTCTCGTATTGTTTCCCTCCCAGCCTATGTGACTCTCCTCGCTTTCTTCAATGCAAGGGGAGCGGCATGAATAGAAAACAATTTCCAGCTCGAGATCAATTACTAAACATATGGAAGCTCAACATCATGATGAGAAAACGCCGCAAGCGACAGCTGGCCACGTTTCAATGACCTGCCTTAGAGGTGACACCGTCATGGACGAACACCTGAACGCAATATGAGCAGAAACAACAAATAACACAGGACGTAATCACTTGCAAAATATGCAACTGATAAATTGAGAGATATCGCTAATCAAGTTAACGGCCGTGTTATTGAATTACACTCGTACACATGTATACGGTTGCTCCCAGCGGTGGTTAATTGCCAGGTGGTGGAAGATAATGTGTGATTTAACGGACTGATGGATTTGCCTCTGTTTCCGTCACCCATCAGTGAGCAGAGACATCTGTAGCAAACACTTACTCCCACACATAAAAACACACATCTAAAGAAACTTTTATGCCCTAATAAGGGAGAAACCTCCAGAAATGTGTGCGCAAACTTGTTGGAATTTCCCAAGCTTCATGAATCTGTTTGCATGTGTTAGTGCATGAGGCTGTTAATCCTTGCTAGCCCGTTTCTTGTGGTTGATGAGTGGCCCGAGGTTAGGAGCTGCTCGGGAAGCTGCAGCATCCCGAGGCTTTACAATGTGTTTACTACTCAAACTGACAGCAATAGTACAGCTTATTATTGGCCTTGCAAGCCTCCGCACTACGCTGCGAGTTAGAGGAACTCCAGGGAGGCTGACCGCCAGTGGCTACAAGGCATGCCAGCCAAGCCTGTAACTATTGGCAGAGATTAAAATAAATGGTGGAAACTGAACCCGAGAAACAGAAAAAATACATATTTTTGGTGTACACAAGAGGCGGTTGGACAGTTTTTTTCTTTAGTCTTTTGGTATGTAGGCATCAATGGCTCTTTGCCTGCAAATTAACTAAGAATGGTATGCTTGTGTGTCAGAGATGCATTCATCAGGCCGATCCAGATTTTTGGTTTTCTTTGAATCTGACCTTTTGATTCAAGATTTTTTTTTTCTGTAAAGCAAAGATTCCCAAAGTGTGGTGCGTCCCCTTGAGGGAAGCAATTGTACTGGTGGTTGATGAGGGGGATGAGTGTCCCTACTGATACTGTTTTACTTTTACCCAAAAGAAACTAATGCATGTTGTAGTCTGAATAAAAGGAACTGAATATTTCTGCCCTTGTTTTCTTTCTTATTGCTGTTTAAAGTCCAACAGAAAATGAAGGAATTTCTAGACAGACAGACAGACAGACAGACAGACAGACAGATAGACAGACAGATAGATAGACAGATAGATAGAAAATGTTAAAGTAATAGAAAAAAATAAATAATAGTGTGAATAATAGTAGAAAAGTACCATAGTTAGTTTGACAGCAGGTAGTTTACACTCAGCCTTGGTTTTGAGTGTCCATGACTAAACACATAGAAGAGAGAATATTGTGCTTTAGATTTCTTGGTATATACTTTATTTATTTATACTTTATATATTGATTTTTTTTATTAAACTGAAAAACTATCTTATTGATAAATGCATAGTGGGAGTTTTCCTTTTTAATGCATTTAACCAATCAGAAAAAAAATTTTTGTTCTGATAATCACCAATCACAGTCAATCAAGGGGAAATAGGTTGATTCTGATTTTTTTTTTTCTTCAACGACACACAAAAGGCAATTTTGCTCTGTGCTTTTCAGACATGAAATTTTGAATCTAACAGAAAATGAAGGATTTACAACATTATCTCAATTTATGCATCAAAGCACACCTTCCCAACCTGCATTTTATTACGTCCTAAAATGTGTAATAAAAACCATATTATTTGTTGAATCATTCTAAAACCAAAAATGATGTTCATTTTTAGCATCAGTGCATTATTTGAAAAAGGAAAAAGAAATTCTCAGCATTCGATCTGCCAATCACTAATTAGAGCTGATCAGGAATAAATTGGCAGGCTTCAATCTCCAACCGATTGATGGGTGCACCTCTGAAAAAAAAGTTATTGCTTCTTACTGCTCAGGCCGCTGTCATGGTGTCTGAGCACAGAGAGAACAGAAAAAAGGCTGCGATGTGAGGATCAGGGATGAGACAGGTCCACAGAGATCAGAATGTTCTTTAATTAACCACCTCTTCTTCTCTTTTTTTCTTTGTAAAAGACACTCTCACTGCACCAGCTAAGAATATTCTGCCTCTGGGATGAAAACAGTAGCGGTAGGAAGGGAGGGGTAAGAAACTGCTGGGCTTTGCAGAACTCGGGTCCAAGAGCGCTAGGTTAAAGGTTAGGCATGCTCCATATTATTTTTATTTCTTTTTCTTGGAAAGAAAATACCTCTTCTGGCTGTGAATGTGCAGCATAGATCAACGGACAAACGACAGAACTAAAAGCTTTGTCAAGGTTAGCGCTGCTCGAGTTACGCCTTGCTGATTGTTCCATTCCTTTGCTTTTCTTTATGCCTTTAAGCATCCTTTGCAAAAACCAACTTCTGTCTCAGATATAAAAACTGAAGGTGGAATTTCATTTGCATTTATTACCAAAATTATAATTCAAAGTAAGGGAGTTGGGGGAGATGTTAAATTATGAGGAGAAAAGCAAGAAAATTTAAGCTAAAACACTTGAGCACTAAGTGTGCAGCATTTTCCTGCAATTATGCTTCCAGTAACACGTCACAAACTAAGACCTTAGTGGTTTCCGCTTCTGTTACTTTATCCACTACTTACAGCTCTCCAGTTATGAGCTATAAAATAATCTCCCTCGCCTCTAATAGTTTTATTTCATGCCGCAAGCTAGAAACTGCTGGCCTACAATTGGAGTTGGCGCCGGCGGACCAAATCATTTAAGTTCCTCCCCCCCCCCGTCCGAAAACAACAGCATATTTTCTCAAGCCTTACATGATGTTTGTACCCTTAATAGTACAGAATCGTTGTTTTTTCTCAATGCTCAGCCTTGGAAATAGTAGATGCTGCAGAACAAAACACAAGATATTCTGAGCGATGCCTAGTACCAGAAACCATTCACAAAGACAGGACTCACTCCATGGTGAGAAAAAGGAAAAGGGTGCAGTAAGAGAAAATAAGACCATTTTTGTAATTGAATTCTTTTGTGAACTCAATAAATCAATCTGCAAACAAGATTCAAATAAAATATTTCAATACTTCCGAGACAAACTGCATCCAAATGGGCTCGTTTTCATATAAATGTACATTTGCATGAACGATTTTTACTGTCCTGCTGCAGACTGGTGCTGCATTCCTTATAAATCCGGTGGCACAGAGCCATACATGAACTCAGGAGGAGAATGTTTAAATAAAAAACAGAGGAGGAATAAAAAAGACAGAACCAAGGAGCAAAGGATTAGGAGGATAAAAATAAAGACTCAGGCTCTGTGTGTAAACCAGAAAAAGGGGAGTTAGGGAGGAACAGAAAGAGATGGCAACTTGGAGAGTGAGAGATTGAACGGGTGACACTGCTGCAACACAATGGGGTCAGCATGAAGAAGTGCTCCTAATTGAATCACACAGAAGAGAAGACAGTAAGACAGAGGAGATGAGAGATGGAGGAGTCACATTCTCTCCCTCTCCCTATGCATGAACGTAGAGGGAATAAACTGTTACAAGCAGACTACAAGGAGCAGGAATATAAATATGTCTGAGCAGCTGTGGAGCAGAGGGTGTTGAAAAGATGTTTTGGAGCCACCTTGACCACACAGCGGGGGTCTGGCAGAGCAGGATTCAAAAATAGCTCCACTGAATTTCTTTCTCGGGCTTGTGCAACCTTTTCCATCAAGAGGAAAAAATAGATGGGCATGCAAAAAAAAAAAAAAGAAAGAGCACATACAAAGAGAGCAGGGAATGCATTAAAAGTGTAAAACGAGCCGTCCAGTATTAATAACGAAGATAAAGAGAGATAAAGACGGGGATCTTACTGTATGTTGGAGCTGTTCCAGTAAACGGAGTGTCTGTTGGCTGACACCTGGAGCATGCTGCCCCAGGTGAGACTCGTAAGCACCCAAAGAGACAGCGCTGCCAGAGCCATGCTCCCGGCTCCTCTCTCGGTCTCTGCGGCCACTCTCTCTCTCTCTCTCTCTCTCTCTCTCTCTCGGTCACCCCACCAAACAGCGCGGCTCAAACATCCCAGCAATGCCTAACAAGCGAGAAGGAGGCAATAAAAACAATGAAAAACATTTTACAAAGCTTCACGCATGCATGCACACAAACGGGCTACTTTCAGAGATGCTGTTTGGGTAAGAAGTGTTGTAAAAGTCTGTTGTAACACCAGACTGTGCGAACCTCCTCCTCCTCCTCTTCCACCAGCGGATCCCAGAGCTTCAAAGAACGGGGTTTATGGTCCGTGTTTATAACCGAGGCGCCCCCCTCTCCTCCTCCTCTCACCGGGGAACTGCTGCTGCTGAGGCCGCCAGAGAAGTGTCGCAGGTCGGCGTTGGGTCCAAGCGGGAGGTCGGTGTTCCTCCGGGTCTTTAAAGCAGTCCGAGAACGATTTGTGTGCAGGTTATTTTAAATAAAATTTAAAAATATAAATAAAGGATCAACAGTAAAAAAAAAAAAAAAGAAAGAAAGAAAAAGTCCTCCTCTTTTTAAGTGTTTTCTTTTTAAACTGTTGCAGCTTATTTTCATTCTTTCCCAATAAATGCGCAGACGATCTCAAAGCTGCAGCAAAGCAACTAAAAACAAAATCAAGCTTTCTTCCCTTCCACAACCATCGTGCACGGTGAGAAGGCTGCCCGCACGTCGCTCTCCTCCTTCTCCTCCTCCTCTCTGTTTGGTAGGCACCACTCGTTCACTTCCTAACTCCACCCCCCTGCGAGCGACAGACAGAAAAAAAAAAGGCGCATTCCTCCAAGATTTGTGGCCGAGTTGCAGCACATCACCGGACATCGGCGCGACTTCAAGGTTTTTCCTTCAGTACCTGCGCTTCACAGCGATGCTGCAAAAGTACATCCCGCTCTTGATGCGACCCAGCGATCATCTGCAACCAGTTTATTCCATCAACGTGCAGCCTTTTCACCACAGTGAAGCACACCTGCACGCACAGTTGTCTTATTAATGCAAAGACGGGGGTGAAAAAAAAGCATATATCCATATATAAAATAATCCCGATTCCCCTCCAAACACAGTAGGTTAGTTTTATTCATCTTCAGTCCTCCTCATAAAGGGGGGAAATCCCTCTGGGAAAATGTGACTCACCACAAAACTGAACCAAATGTACTTCTTTTGTAAGTAATCCACGTTGAAAGCTGCTGCCTCGCAGAGAAGAATTTATGCACACTGAACCTTTTCACATTTGTCATTTTTCCAACGTAAATCCTCAATGATTGTTAAGCTGAAGAGGGTAAAAAATATGACATTGTTTTGAACGTTTTTGTGTTTAACAGATACAAATATGTAAAGTATTTGTATTCATCTGTTTCTGTTGGTGGGCTTCAACAGAACAGCTGGTAGGCAGAAGCATTGCAACCATTCCTCGCCCCAGACCCGGTATTTTTTTTACAAGTGATCCCAAGGGATCCCTTAGAAAAATCTGTCCTGTCTTAGTCCGTCGCTATTTCTTTTTTCTGTTTTTATGCAGCCGGTCTAAAAAGGATGTTCATTTAATTTGATTTACACCATTTATTTGTTGCTTCCTGTTTGGAATCCTGCTCAAAGGTGAAGCTCTGCCCCAGACTTTTTGTGACCAAAGAGTAAATTTTTGGTCACATCTGGCACAGGTCACTTCTTCTATGCATTCTCTCTCCTACGACTTTAAACAAGAGCCTCTTATTGGCTTTCTTTCAACGATGACTCTCTACTTGTCACTCTTCCACAAAGACTCGATTTGTGGAAAGTATTTGACAAATAGTTTTCCTATTGAGAGTGTAGCTGTAGCATGTCTGTAAATCTTCATTATCTGTCTTAATTTACAGGAATCAGATGTCTGATGAGTTGACTGACCGCTGAAGCCCGGCACCTCCATCACCTTCGATACACGTCTAGGGTATTATTTGTTGTAAGAGAAAGGGCAGACTGGAAAAAGAGACAGGAAAGGGGATAGAAAAAGAGAGGACTGGTGTATAGAAGTGAGATTGTTACAGTTTTCTTTTTTGCCTGCTGGGAATGAGTTGGTTAAGGAGAAGTCAGAATGATTTATTGGGAGAAAAAAAGGAGGGAAATAGGGAAAAGAAGAGCAAGAAAGAAAGAGAGAGAGAGATGAGATGAGATGCCATCGGGGAATCCCTTTGTCTCCTCCAGTCCTTCCACTCCTCTCATGAGCTGTCCATTTAATCCCCCCGCCCTGATTCCTCCTCCTCTCACCTTATTCAGGGAGGCTCAGTGAAAACTTTTTTTTTTTTTCCACCGTTGTGATCCCTGCTTTGTGCTTGTGCTAGTTTGGTTCTGTGTTTGGGCCCTGGTGGTCTTCACGTCTGTTCTGCTTCTGCCGGTTTCTCCATCTCTCAATGTTGGACATGAGAGATTGAATATTTTTATGAACTCGGCTTATTTTCTTCTTGCCATTTCTGCTCCATCATTCCTTTCCTCTGACTGGGTTGGGCATTCTAGGCAACCACAACTGTTTTTCCTTGGGAAAAAATCTGACAGACCAGAGAAAATTATTTGCCCAAGGTGCATATCTCGGGAGACCGCTAGGTGCCAGGGGGTGAAATACAAATAAAATTCATTCCCTCAGTTTGGCAAATCCGTAAACATGGATTTCTCTCTCTCTCTTCCTCTCTCTGTCTCTCTTTTTTGGTTCAGTGAAGCTGGAGGTGAATGAATTCTTGTATTCAGAATCAACAATCTCAGTCACATCGCCCCAGCTACAAACAAGCTGGCGACTCAACTTACCTTATTTTAAAGCTTAGCTGAGGTGTATTTCCTTTTTCTAAAAGCTCAGCGACACAACTCTGCATAATTTCCACTGGAGGATTTCACAAGAAATACAAAAATTGTAAAAAATCTAATGGCTTCAATGTAGGATGATGAAGCCATGTCAGGCCTGACTATGTTTGTAGGCTCTATGGCAGATTAACAATTTGAAATTCTCATGTTGATGATTTTCTCTTGTCTGTCAGACTTTCCAGCCGAGGAATACCTCTCAGATGAAGAAGATTTTGATGAAGTTCAAGCAGATCGATTGTTTTAGCTGTGACTGGTTCCATTTTTTTAAAGCTACATCTTCAGCCTGGATATTGTGTTTTCTACAAGGACAGTTTGTTTGCAACTGGATTGTCTCTGATTAAAAAATGTGGGAGAAAAGAGGAGTAGATTCAGTTTTTCTGATTGGCTACATATAGGACGTGGGCACCTTGGAGTCTGGCAACTGATTCAGACACACAGAGAGCAACAACACAAAGAACAAGGAGAATCTCAGCTGAGCCAGAAACAAGCCTGATCAACTTGTCCAGTTTAGGTGTGATAAATGTTTTTGTCTACATACACATACTGTATATGCCTGAGCTTTAACTCTCTGATTGATCTCTTTAGAGGTTGCTCCAGTATTTCCACATGATTTCACTTTAGGATAATGGCATTTTTCTTGAGAAATGCATAAATCCCAAAACATCCACTCATGATTTTCCAACTCCTTACTGACCAGATTGTTCAACAGGACATGCCCAGAAATTAAGTTATTTGTGCTTGGGTGCTTTGCACACTGTAATTTGACTTTTTATCCCACTTTTGAATTAATCGCGTCTCGTTCACCGAGTGGCATTTCATCCCACTCAGTGCAGGATGTTATTAATAGTAACATTCCTCTATCAGCTTCGCTCAGAATCTTCACAACGTCTTTTGCTTGTGTTCTGCGATTGATTCACACATTTCACCCTAAAACACATTCTTCTCTGGGTCACAGAACCCGACTCCATCCCAAACAACATGATGACTGGACTGGGTCTTTGTCTTGATGGCACTCAAGAAAGCAGTGCTCTGAGGTGCTGCCTCAAAGTACATCAACAAGTGTGCCTCCATTGTACTCAGCCACTCTAAATAAAGCCATAATAAACATACAAAGCCAAAACTGGGCTTTCCTAAATTGACAATCATAGTAATCTCAGTATATATAAACTGACTTCAAAGACAGAAAATAAAACATAATTGTAACAATATTCTTTTCTTGTTCTAGCTCTCATTATTGCGGTATTTAGCACACAAAAATTATTCTAACTGACCTAAAGCAGGAAAAATTCAGTCTGATTGAAATGTGGAAAAATAGGTCACCCATTATTTCATGCAGTGCACGCAAACATCTGGCTTCAATTGTAAGAAACAAATTTTAATTTAACTTCACAGATATTGTTCCAGGATAACTGAAAGATATTTGTCCAGGCCTCAAAAGTTTTTGAGGCCTGGACAACAGAACCGTTGGATTACCTCTGTATTGGAAATGTATGAGAAATGACCGCTGCCCCGGCTGCATATGTTGTCGCTGGAGGTCTCATGACATTTCCAGCCCAGAGCTGGCACACAGCACATGTGTCCAGAGCTCCTGAGTGAAACCTTGGAATCTAATCAGAGCTCTCTCTTGGCACTAATGATTGGATTTGGGCTCCTGCTTCTTTTCTTTGTGCTCAGCAAGTAAACAAAGCATTACGTGAGCTCAGTGGGACTCCTAAATATGGAACGGGAAACATTTTCCTTAGTATCTGTCTCATTCCAATGGATTTCTTGATTCAGGAGTCTCTCTTTCACTCCACCTAATGCTCGCTCTCTTCCTTGGCCTGCTTCACTGTTCACTGTTGTGTTAGTAAATTGTACTGACACTCTTCCCCCCGCCTGTCGGCTCCCTCCTCTGCTCTCCCTCCCTCCCTGTCCCTCTTTCACCCAAGTGACTGACACGAATTTTCAATTTCTCTGTTTACCTTTCACTGCTGTGCCTAAAACAACACTGATACAGACTAAGAGCAAGGAGGAGGCCGGGGCAAAGCGAGGAAAGGGCGGGGGGGTGGAAGGGGGTAGATGGAGATGAGCGTGGAAGGACCAGGGGGAGAGGTGACACTAAGACTGTGGATGAGAAGGTTGGGTGGGCGTGGGGGAAGCTTGGGATGCAAAATTGAGAGAAGTGCAGAAAGAGAGAGAACAGGGCTTTCTCTGTGTTTTTGGTTGCAGAGGAATCCAAGAGGGAGAAAGAAGGAGTTGGGTCTGGGAGGCTGGGGGTTACAGGAAGGAGAAAAGGAGCCGATACTTCTGAACAGTCACGCAAACTTATTCAACAGAGTGGTTGGAGAGAGGAAGGGATTGACAGGATGGAGGAGATTGTGAGTGGAGGGCTGGGAGAAAAACTTTGATGGGGGCACAGAACATTAGGAGTGCAATGAGATATAGAGAGAGGGGGGAGATTTATGAAGGTGCAAAAGGAGAAGGAGGACAGCAAGAGTGATGGGTAGAAAGGCTTTCTTTTCTTCCTGAAGAGGAAAAGAGTGAGAATAAAGAGTGGAGAAAGAAAGAAAAAGAGAGAGAGCTCAGAATAGATATGCTCTCAGCAGCATGAAATATTGAACGAAGGAGAGCGAACACAAGGAGGAGCGCAGAAAATGGAGGGACTGATAAAGACAAATACAATCGTTTTGTGTGTGTGTTGTTTTGGGAGAACAGAGGAAGAAGAAGAAAAGTGGGTGACAGAAATATGAAGAATAGCAGCCCGTGGCTGGAGAGCAATTCACACGTGTACGCACACGCCCACACACACCCATACACACACATATATATACAGAGGCACTCTGATGGGGCTTTGAGTTTAGATTGCTCCCATGTGTGGCGGAGCTGTGCAGAATTCGTCAGTGTTGAAAATATCACACTGCAGAATGTGTTTCATCACTACTTCCACCAAACCAACACACGCACACACACGCACCCCCTCACGTTTTTGCACATATGCATGCCCCATCACCACCACCGACCCCTCCTCCTCCTCCACCCTTTGATCTCACTTCTCACTGATCTTCTCTCCTTCCATGTCAAATATTTAGGCTGTGTTTGGCAGGTTTGACAAAAATTACCATGGAGAAATGATTTTATTTATTTAACTTCCACATCATCAAAAGTCGACGGCTGTAGCTCCAAATAGATAGGAGTTGAACCAGTTAAAAAAAGAAAAAACAAAACAAACATAAAGCTCAGTGTAATGTTTCACATGTAACAATAAAGCAGATATTTGTTGAAATGTTTCTTAAATTCACACCAGGTGTTTTAGTCAAGCAGGGAGAACTTTTGTGGTTAAGGAGACACTCCTGACTGTCAAACACACGCAAAATAATGAGTCAGCACAGCATTTCTGGGGGCAAATAGAAATTTTATTGCAGACTTTGCATCAAATTAGGAAACTTTTTCCTCTTCAAACATGGCTTTAGCAGCACAAATCACAAAGCTAAACCTCGTACAGAGTGGCAGTGCTCCATCACTATCTGTGTCTTTTAGAAACTCAAGACATCTGCATTCACTTACTCTGCATTTTTCTTACCATACATCATGAATCAAATGGGCGTTTGAGTGAAGAGAGGGAGGAATTCACAAAGAAGGAGCCTGTAGCAGGGAATGTACGACATATTTCTGACCATGAATTATTTCTACATTGGAAGCTAATAAGGGAAATATGTATCCTTCAAAAGAATCACAAAACAAAATTTTATATTATCAGAATGATACATTAAATGAATCACATTGTCAGTTTTACTTATTTTATTTAACATATCTCAAAAGTGTTGGGCAAAGTATTTCATAATTGATCAACTTGGCATGAAAATCTAACATTTATTCAGAAATGTTTTTGAAATATTTCAAATAATTGATTCAGCAGTTTTAATTTTACACTATTTATACACAGTATATTTCTAACTATGTAAAAAAGAAAGCTAATGTAGTCTGTTTATGTCCTTATTGTATTTTTTTTCAGGCCACAGATTGTTTCTGTCCTACATAAGGTCTCAAACAAAAGAAAATTTAAAGAGAAATTGGTTCTTACTACCGACAAAAATAAATTCTCTCGAAACATACCCGCTTTGTTTCAAATTATTTTCAAATTGTATTCATTTATATTGGTAAAAATATTGCTTTGCTTATTAAAAACAATAGAATTGTGATAAATGAAATAATGAGTAAATGTGTTGATTTTGTTATATTAACCATAAATACATGTTCGATGTAATATGATTATTTTTTTTCTATACAGTAAGTATTGAATCTTTCAAAGGAAAACAGATTTTTTCATTCAGAATAAATTGTCTATGGAGTGGATAAAATGGTTGAATATGATTTTTTTTTCTACAAGCTAACATTTTTGGAAGAAAAACATTTAATTATTATAATTATGATTATTATTGAAATCAATACAACTAAACATTATTAATTTGCACTTTCCATTATTAAGAAATCTTAAAGATCATGCATTTTATCTGCAAAACTGAATTACTAAGCAAGAAACATTTGTATTAAAATTAATGTTCTTTTTTAAGTTTAGTTCTGCATTGAAATGATCATAAATAAAAAGGGACAAAAAAGTTATTTATGTTTAATACATTTTTTTGCTTAAAAACAGACTTTTCATAAGACATTTTTGACTCAATTTAATTAATGTTGTAATTATTTTCTTTACTCCAATACCAAACCAAATATTAAATCAGCAATAAAAAAGGATGAAAAAAAGCATAGAACAAAACCTAATATGTTTTGATAGCCTGTCTTTTTGTAAGATGCCCATTTTTTCCCCAATGTTTGATTAACAATTTTTATAGTGTCAAGTTAAGATGTAGAGTAGGAAAATAATAATAAAGAAATAGTAAATACATCCTTTAAACATCCTTTACAACTATTGTTACACAGTGAAATGACAATGATGCCCACCAGTTTAGAGCAGACACCAAAATTGATGGCACTGATGTTTAAATGTGCATATTTTACCTTTTTGAATGGCTTGACCAAGCCGATACGTTCATTTGACTGATAGGTATTGTAAGCCAGCAGAACCAATCTCACTTTTGATGGATGGGGTTTGCCCTGAGGAATGGACGTGAATCTCTGCGGTAAGAAATGTCAAACTTATTGACATCCTCCAAGAGGCATGCAGTTTCAGCTGCAACTAAAGAAAACTACAGTGTTGACTTTGATTTGGCTAAATACAAATTCACTATCAGGCTTTTTATCTGGATTGTTTCTTTTGTTTTGCACCTTGATTTTTTCATAATTAAAAATGCTCCACCTTCAACACAAATCATGTGGCACTGATCAATGATATGTATCCCCACACTTTTCAGATTTTTATTTGTATTTCTTTTTGTTTTCCTTCCACTTCACAATTGTGCTGTACTTTGTGTATGTCCATAACATAAAATCCCAATGAAATACTTTGGAGTTTGTGGTTGTAAAGTCACAAATGTCAAAACATTTGAGGGGTCTAAAAGGTTTTGTTACATGTTGTGTATCCAAATTGTGTTTCCTTGAATATCTGAATCCAAATTTTCAGTAAGGAACCATGAAGCGTTCAAGCCACTTTAACAAATGATTAATGTAATGTGTGTTTGTGTATCTGCGGTTCATGTGCAACTTTCTGCAGCATGGTTGCTTGTGCACAGCTTAGACAAATGTTCCTGATACCTCATATATCACAAGTCTCAGTACTGTGTTATCCCATGAGTGCACTTCTGCAGACAGTGCAGAAACAATAAAGACAGCCGGTTTACACACATGCACACGCGCCCAGACAGACAGCCACATACACAAGAAGAAACCCCCCTCCCATGGACAGACACACATGCAAACACAAAGAAAGGAACAGGTGCATGTTGAAAAAGCCAGCTGCCATCCCTTCTTTGAAACATCTACATTTCATCAGGCATGGCGGAGGCGGTGGTGGCAGCGGGCAGCAGCAGCACAGGTGACACCGAGCCCAGTGGGCACCGAGATTAAGAGACTGGGAGGAGGTTTAACATAGACTGTCATCTCAGGTCAGATTTGCATTTTCCTTTTATTGTTAAAGGTTAGGTTTTCCAGAGGCTAAGCTCATCTGATAAATGCCAAAAGGGACCTTCCACCCTCAAGGACAGCTTACTCGAGCATTTGATGGCGACATCATGTGTGAAGTGAGTTAAAAGGACGGAGGGAAGATTTCAGCCCATTTGGATCAGCGTTATCGGTACCCAGTCGGTGTCCTCTGCTCCTATATCGCTGTCTTTTCTTTTTTTCCCTCTTTTTCTGCCTTTCTTTCTCATTGCCTGTAGCTTCCTCGTTGTCATTCCATCTCTGTTGCCTTTTTTCCTTCATCCTCTGCTGCTGCTGTCACCCTCATTTGGGTTATCTCTGTTTCCCTGATGCTGTCGTTCCCTTTCCTTTCGCTCGGCCGGTGTGAGAGTCATGATACATTAACCTCTGACCCTCAGCAGGAGGTGGCACCAATTGGCTTGTAATTGCTATCAATGCAGCATGTGTGTGCGGTGAGCATGTTTTTTTGTCACCCATTTGGGAAATGTGATGAATATCTGGCTGAGTTTGGACTGACAGAAAATGTAATCATTTCACCACATTTTGGGTTGTGATGGTGGATTACATATGTGCAGTCAGAACCACAACAGATGAAAAATAAATATTTCTGCTTCTGTAAGCAAACTGGAGCTTACTTACTCCATATTCACAAAATTCTCCAAAATGTTATCACACACACCCACGCGCGCCCGCACGCACGGACTCACATGGAGAGAGAAAGACAGAGAGAACTGGGATCATACAGGCCTTTGCAAAAGAATTCACTCTCCTTTACGTTTTTTTTTTTTTTGTCATGCTAAACTAACTTCTGAGCAGTTTTGGGGATTTCCAGTAATAGATTAATACGACTTCTTGCAATTATACAATGGAATACATGACTTTTAAATTATTTACAAAGAGGAAATATATGTAACTTGTGGTGAAATATGGTTTTACTCCCATTAACTCTGATCCCTCTAAATAAAACCCAATCCAACCAACTACATAACTAAGTGCAGTATCAATATCCTAAAATTTGAACATCTCAAAGAATACAGTATTAATCAAAGAAGCAGCCAAAAGACTTTTCCAAGGCTGGTTTAATGCTTTTTGGGGCCTTAAGCAGAATCTGATTTGGGGCCCCCTGTCCTGTTAAGAATACAAACACATCCACAAACAACCTTTAAAAAAAGATGTGGTGGAATCTGGAGATGGAGTCAAGTTTAACTGGTCAAGATGACAACCAGTGGTGGATAGTTGATTTTTATTTGCACAAACCAATCAAGCTCAACCACAAAGAAAAGATTAAATAATAACACATTCATTGTGAGAAAGCAAAAGGATTTCCTACATGTGTTGGAAGTCATGTGGGGGACAATGCAAATATCTGAAAGAAGGTTCTCTGACAAGTCGAGACCAAAATGTAACTTTTTTTTTGCCTAAGTGCAAAACATTGTAACTCACTATGCCTATGTTGAAGCGTGGTGTAGGAGGAATCATGCTGTGAGATTACTTCAGCAAGAACAATAAAGCTGACCAGAGTTGATGAGAAGCTATACTGAGGTAAATACAGGACAACATCTTTTAGAGGTTGTAAAAGACTTGGGAGATTTACCTCTCATCTGAACAACAACCCGAAACTCACTAGAATGGCCTAATTAAAGTCTATATCTAATGCTAATTCAGGATCTGATGTTCACAGACACTCTCCATTTGACCTGTCTGAGGTGGAGCTAGTTTATGAAGGAGAATGGAAATGCATTTCAGATCCTAGATGTGAAAAGCTGTTGGAGACATACTGTAAAAGATCTGCAGCTGTAAATGTAGTGAACGATGATTCTGTGTTGACTCAAGAGGAATAAACACACATATCAAACTTCTCATCTTTTTGTAGTAAAACTTTTTCTTCCTCTCCCACGTTACAATTTGTACTACTTAGCATTGGTCTATCACATAGAATTGAAATAAAATGCATCCAAGTTTGTGTCTCCAGCATAACAAAATGTGAAAAGGTTTAATTAGCAAAAAATAAATAAATATGTAAAACATTGTAAATATCTGTAAATGGTACCTGATTGGGGCAAGTGTGTGTTGCCTTTTTAATCGGGTTTCCAATTGAAAAATGTCCATGTCTTTGTGTGAGTTCTATTTTCACTTGTGTGTGAAGCAAAGACTCTGACTCCCAGCAGTCCTTTGTCACACTGACTGACTGCTGAAAGGCTGAAAGCAGGAAAACCATTTCAGACTGTGGAACTAAATGATGGCAGGTACTCACCTCTCCTCCACTCGCCACAATAACACCATACAGACCAGTCATCAGCAGCCCTGTCATCTCCATCTGTAAATGCACTTCACAAAGCCCCCTCAGTCTCTCCTTCTCCTTTGACTGCCAGTCAAACCTGTATTGCTGTCTCATAAACCCATTTGGTCTTCATACAGGAGAAAAAAAGTGTCACATCCAGAGGAAATATAAATCTGTTTGGAGTTTCTTTTAATTTAAGCCAGAAGTGCTCAAGTAAAGAGTAATCAAAACAATTCCAGTGTGAATAATCTGTTTTTATATGAGAGCTAATAATACAGTTCTTCAAATTACGGGCCACACAAGAGTGAAAATGTACAATTCACGCAGAAGGTTAGCAAATGGCTCAAAATTCAGGTGCAGCACTTGGGTTATCTGTATTATCTTTTATGTTCTTTGGATAAAAAATTGTACAATTTTAACAACAAATCCTCTTATTAAACAGATAAACTTACATATCTACAAGTTTACCTGTTTTGGTTTAAGTTTTGGTTAAGCATAACCAAAACTTAAAGCCAGACAACCAGTCAGCCAGACATTTAACATCCAGATTATTGACGTAAGGATTGTGATCTCATCAAATAAATCCTCATAAATAAATAAAAAATACCCTAAATGTAGCATCTTTTTCAATGCATTATAATTATCTCTGTTACTCCTCTCGAGTTTAATCAAGGCTTAACGCAGTTCTTGGTTTCAACAGCCATTTATTGTGGACACGTCTTACAAAGTCCCCAAAAATGCCGTCAGAACTAAAAACAAAAGGTAACACAAACCCAAATCAGTTCACAGTAAATGGAGTATTTACATAAATAAAAGATACAAATAAACAAAACCGTACCTCATTAGCCGCATTGACTCCAGAGGAATAAAGTTTAATTTCTAGCGATCAGCTTCTTGAGCTTGAATGCCCCGTGTTACTCTAAGTGCGCCAACTAATGCTTCCCCGGGCAACACATGGTCCGTGGAACAAAAATAAAAGTTCCCTCCACATTTGAATGTACACTTAACCGAACTTAATGAGCATCAACACAAATTTACTAAAACTACCACACATATTAAACTTAATGTTTAATATTAAATAAACTTTAACTACTGCCAACTTAAACCAAACATCAAAAAACAATAAACCAAATGCAGTTGTCTTGACAGCAGCTACAATCTCAGTATTTCACAATAGACAGAGATGTTCAATTCAATGTAATGGAGACTCAGATTCAGGTTGGAGGTGATTATATGTGATTCATTAAACAGAAGATAAACAAAAAAGCTTTTTCTAAGATAAAATAACACCTACATCTTTTTTTTAAATAAATACTTTTACAGAGGTTTAAAATGTTATTTTCTGTTCTCCAGTTTTCTTTTTTTTTTTTTTTAGATATTTTTAGTGAACTTTTAAGTCTCATTATTCACCTGACCCATTATTTCAGACACAGGATGTCATAAAGTGTCCTAATCATATGAATAAATAAATGCAGATAACCCCAGTTTTTTAAAACCAAACCATGCTTTTAGATTGTTTTAGAGTAACTGCTGAGCTTGATTTGCTGTGCTGGTAGAAGATGTCACTCGACTGTAACTTATGACTCAGTCTGACCAGCCATATATTTCTTGTGCTGCTGTTGCTACTTCTTGAGTCTATTGATGAAATTAATGACCAGGGTGACTAAATGAGGTGTCACAATATA
This sequence comes from Xiphophorus hellerii, assembly GCF_003331165.1. Classification (NCBI taxonomy): domain Eukaryota; kingdom Metazoa; phylum Chordata; class Actinopteri; order Cyprinodontiformes; family Poeciliidae; genus Xiphophorus; species Xiphophorus hellerii. Next base: position 15,633,786 of record NC_045674.1, read on the forward strand.
TGGCTCCAGAGGCTCTCAGGAGTGTTTACACCAACCAGGAAATGACAGCCACCAGAGAGAGACTGAGAGAAAGGAAGGAGCCGAGTTTTTTTCCAAGAAGAGCTAGTAAGAAAATAAGATGTCAGACGGGACAAGTTGGATGCAGTAAAAGAAAAGGAGGTAGAGGATGGAGAAAATAAAGGTGAGTGTGTGTGTACGTGTAGAGAAAGAGAGGGAGAGCAGGTAAAAGCAGGTCTGGTCCAGGTGGGGTTCAGACAGTCAGTATGTTATTTTAGGAGGGCAGAGGGAGGGAGGATGAGAGAAAGGGATGGATGGAGGGAGGGGAAGATGAATGTAGTTAATTAAGATGAGCAGGCGGAGGAGACAGTGTGGAATTACACAAACACTAATTAGAGTCTTCGTTAGGGGGCACAAAACGAGAGCAGCACATCCATCATCTCAACTCTCCATCCCTTCCTTTTTTCCGCTTGCTTTATGCCGCTTCTGTTTTTGCTTTGCAACCACATTTCCTGCCGCCATCCCCATCTTCACTGCCCCCACCCTCTAAAATCATCCTGTGCTGCTCTCCGTCACTTTGTTTACCTCCATCTATTTTCCCCGCCCCTTCTCAACTCCCTTGTCTTTTTATTGATCCCTTGAGTAGTTGACTAAACAGGTGCAGTTTAACATCTGGAATCATAATTGAAGCAACCTGTGAGCCAGTTATACAGTTCAGTTTGGTATATATATTTTTTGTTCTGTTTTCTAAATTTCTGTAATAAGATTTTCCTAGAAAATGTATTCCTGTTACACACAATAATAAACACTATAATCAGCTCTATTTTTATTGTCTCAGAAACCAGTTCAGTGGTTCCTACAGTTTGCTGCACTCCTATGACATAAATTATATACATAAATGAAAAATGCTTTCCTCTTTTAGCATCATATTCATGTCTTGTTTCGACTCTCTCTCTTTCAGTCATCTTATTTACAGCGCCTTTGTATTTTACTAGGATTTTAAGCCATAGATAAACACACAGAAGTGCATTATTGTGAAGTGAAAGACTTTTTTTTGCCAAGTTTTTAGCAAATGAAAGTCTGAAGAGTACGGCAAGCATTTGTTTTCCACTCTCTTGAGTAAATACTTGGTAGAACCAAATTCACCTGCAGTCATGGCTGAAAGTGTCTCAGGTTTTAATGCATTTCTGTAATCTTTCATTCATGTATCCTTCTCCTTTGGCTCCACAGTTATGTGCTAGCGTCCTCTGGTCATGTGTCAATGTGCCAATAGGCAAGGCACTTCACCTCAAGTTGCCTACTGATCTGAGTATATTGGGAATGTTCCACCAGTGTAAAGTGCTTTGAATGTTTGCTATGTATCAAAAAGGTGCAGAGTAAAGTCCGTCCATTTGCCATTTAGCTTGCTTCGGTCTAACATAAAATCCCACTCACTAAGGAGGAGGTCAGCTTCATTGCTGTTGACTGCTTCGTTCTGTTCTCCTGAGATCAAAAAGAGCGATTAAATGATGTGGGATGAGAGTGGAGGGGTTCAAGCTGGTCTTTGCTTCAGGCACTTGTGCACATTCACAGTGAATGCTGCAAAACTGCCAGTGTAAAATGTGGTCCCTATTCAGTATCTGAAAAGCGGATGTTAGGTATGTTTGAAATATTTTATAAATTGCTATTTTACTGTTATGGGTGAGTGTTGTTAAATCTGTAACTGGATTATTTAGTAAGTTAATCTGTAACTGTTCATTGTTTCAGTTAGCTCAAAAGTTAATGAATTAAATGAACATTCATCCTTCAAAGTGAGCAGCTGGTCAACTCATTTTTCACTCTTGGTATTAAAACTTTTCTTGATCCAATTTTTAAGTGGATTTTTAAGTGAATCCATCATTGACCATTGGACTTTCAGTGAACCAAATGAGGCAAAATGTAACTTTTATTTTCATATTAGACTTTATGATTGAACTGGAGTTTGTCCAGTCACTCTTTGTTTGTTTTATGTGTTTTGAAAAAGCACAACAGCTTCGTTCAGAGAATCCTGTGGGCACTAAATGCCCCACAGCTGCTGTTATGGTCATTCTAGCCTCTGAATAACCTGAGCAAGAGAGAGTTTAGCATCGCTGACACACTCCCAATGGGTGCTTACTGTTCTTCAATGCTGCCTTTCATCACTTATTCTGGTAATATATAATATAATATATATACATTTGGGAACATTTCTGAGTACTGCCAAGTTGCAGAGAGTCTGCAATTCAGAGACGACAGGGTCTCTCCTTTATACATAAAGCCTGGTCTTATTGGTTTCATTATCTGACCTGCTTTCAGTATAACTGTTTTGAATCCTAAAAATATTACAAATGTATTTGTTCATTTAAAGTATGTGATTTTAGAAATAAATACATGGTATCCTGGTTTGTTCCTCCCCTGTAGTTATTTTATCCCATTAGTTTAGCATAACATATTTAAAGGTATTTTCTTCAGCTTTTTTATATTACTTGAATTTCTCATTTATCTAATTCTGTATCTAATTATCCACGTGTAAATATGTTGGAAAAACACAGGCTTCGTTTGTGTGCATCAACATATAGTAGATAATGTAGGTAAAAAGACCACATTGCAATCTATAAATATAGATAGATCAATTGATAAAATAGGATCAAAATATGAAGATAAGGTATAGATTTAAAAATCATCAAACTTTCAGTAGTTATTAGATGTTTACGAGTACCATTTCAGAAGAAAGGCCCTCAATGGAGGAGGGGTTTTAGCTTAGACTTTAAAGGAAGGAAATAAAACGCCTCTGTACCTCATAAAACTCTAGAAACAGTAAGATGTGTCGGATTAAACAAGTGCATATTAATATGCTTTACATGCACTCTGAGTCATACAGAAGATGGACACACGCTACCTAAACATAGATGAATTATGAATCGGTTATGGTGAACGACGAAGTGAGAAGAATGCCTTTATCGTTTGCAGATGTGCTCTAATGACAGCCAACACAGCACAGCCAAACATTAATATTGTAAAATGTTTTTCCACGCTCTCATTTGAGGATTCCCTGTGAGAATATTTACTGACTCCTATTCTCCCGACCTGTGAACCAAACCTCGGTCTGTTGCTGCGGGGTCACCTGCAGAGCAACGCCCCTCCCCGACCGTTTGAAGCTCCAAACTTGGGTCAGAGGTTGCAGCGCACTCACTGCTGGAGGCTGCTAACAAGCTACTGTCCACCCACCCGTCTAATCATGATGAACCCAGAACAAATACGGCCTGGAAATGTGGTGACTGCATTTTGCCACACAAAACAGGAGAAGATTTAAATGTGGACATTAAAGCAAGCTGTCCACTTATCATAGCCTTGTGGCAAGATGCAAATTATGCAGCGACAATCATGAGGGTCAACTTTTTCTCAGCATGAAAGCAGCCACACAAGGTGTGCTTCTGTTTACTGATTTCTTTCAGTCTTTTGTGGATTTTGAATTTTTTTTTGCATTGAGGTCGGACATTTTCTATATGTTGTCATAGATTTCTGCACTCCAGCTCTGAGGTTGTAAGATAAAACAGGTGCATCTAAATAAATTTTATAGTCAAATGTTTATTTTGGTAATTTATTCAGAAAGTCAAATTTAATACACATATCTATTTTAATAGATTTCAAATATTTATTCCCAATAATTGAGATGGTTACAGTTTAAATTTGATGAAAATTCAATCAAGTGCTTCCAGAAATTACAAATAGATTACATGAGACCAAGAAAAAGACTTTTAATATAGAAATCAGCCTACTGAGAAGTCTGTTTATTTTATATGGGCTGAATACTTGGTTGGACACAGTGGACAAATATTGCCAAGTCAATATGCAAGATGCCGCCAGACTCCTTCGAAAGAAGGCTGACTGTTGAATTTCAATCAGAAGGTGGTTTAAAGAAAGAATACAGTCAGATTATTTCTTATTTTTTATTTATTCTTTCCCTCAAACAGATTAGCTGTTTTCAGATGAATTTTAGAGGATAAATTTGTTGAAAATGTTTTAAAATCATTCATCCTCCTCTAATTTTTACATCATGAAAACCTACAATTTAAGCAGGGGTGTATCCCTTTTGGGAGAACCTCAACATATAAATCTGGCTGAATTTGGCTGAACAGTAGTGCTACCATCTTCATCCCTATTCCACACATTCAGAAAGTTTTTGAAACTAGTCTTGTCAAAGGTTCATCCTAAATCCTCAAGCTTTATTTCTTTACCAAGCAAGCAATGGATGAAAGTTCTTCATACACTTCCGGGAAATGCTTTTATAATTTATGTCCGCCTCACAGGTCTTCGAGGTTGAAGCTCTCTGAGCCATCAGCTGGGCTGCTCTTGCACCAGAGTCCACTAATGCCAGCACTGAGAGCATCACCTGCCTGCTCTTCCTCTCAGTAACCTACAATGTGCTGGCCAACACAACAGCAGCATGCTAATTCACTGTGAAACCAGCATAGTGTGTCCCATCACTGCTCCTCCTATAATCCCTGCAGGTGAGAAAGACGGATTCCTGAGTATCTGACTGAGCAGCACACAGGATGAATAATTGATACGCGGGTTCTCCGTCCCAGTAAAATATACTGGAGCCCAAACACTAACCATCTCAGAGCCATCTGTGTTTCATACTAAACTAACCCACCGGACAATATAATGCGTGACTCAATAAGTAGCAGCACACAATGCCAGCTATACCCTGTGTTTATGAAACGCTGATATGTGTGTGCGTGGCTCCATGTTTGTGCATGTGTGTGGGCATTCTAAATACAGAGCTGAATTAAGTCCATTTGTCAAAGTAAAACCAGTTATTAATGTTAGGTGCCACCCCACATCTCGTTCACAGCCTGAGGCCTGCAGACTCACATACTGAGAAGAAATAACAGACACACAGTAACAATAAAAGTGCAAACTAACAGGCTGTTTAGTAAATTTAATACCAGAGGAAATTTTCTCATTTTGTGTTCATAGCAAAGAGAATTCATCATCAGAAGCTGCAGAAACAAACAACGATGCAAACGTGACAGCAGGCTAATGTTCTCTCCGAACAATCCCTCTTTGCTTTTCTATTATTCATCGTCTTGTTTTCATGCGCTAACCATTGTCGACCACGAGCTCTTCCAGCAATGTGACGCTGTCAGTGTGCTTCAGGTCTGTTTGTAAGGGTCAGAAGCTGACCCCTTCCCCCCAACCCGCAGTCTCAACAAACAAACAAACCAAAGGCAACTGGTGTATACAGCTCTGACCTTAAGATTTTAATTGCTCTGTCTTTGAAAAGCCCTGTTGACTGCAGGTGAAACAAGCATTAACATTTCATCAACATTGAACACAGTCATAAAGTAAGCTTTAAAAGAGAAGCAGTTTGGAGAAAAGCAGAGTAAAATAGTCAAAACATATCTGTTCAGCCACAAATTTCAATGTATTTTATGGAGTTTTACTGTGATAAATCAACACAAATTACAGGAAAACTGTAAAATTGATCAAAATTGAAAGATGGGTTTAAAAAATGTTATAAAGATTTGATACACCTTTATAAAATCCAAGATAAACAATCGGCTTAAAAAGTCACAGAACATTTTTTATTAATGTTATTTTTGCATGACTTTGGCTGTGTTAATGCAAACAGCATCACAATTGGCCAGGATTTTTTTTCCTCTTTAAATCTTTTTTTTTTAAATCACATTTAAAAGTAAATAGTGTAGATGTGTTCCACTCTTTTAAATTCTTTTTATAACTACAGTTCCATATTTATATATAAAATTACATATGAAATTGAAAGAGCAAAGCACAACCGAAAACCTACTAACCATGGCTTGCACTTGAACTGACAGGCCAGGTAAAGACCTCTTTTAATCCTAGTTCCCATGGTAACTTTGGGGGAGATGTCAAGAACAATTAACAGTAAGGTAATAGTAGTCATGCACTCCATAAAAAGACACATATGGAAGACTGACAAGACAGGCATTGTTAAAAGAAAGCCAGAAGAAGTTGACGTGTCGGTTTGCGACAAGACATAAAATGTGAACAAACATTTTAGTTTACATGCAAGAAATGTGAGGGGAAAAATTTCTGGACACATCATTTCCATAATAAAACACAGGAATGACAGCAACAAGGAGAGAGCCTTTAAAACTGATGCTCACAGATGTTCCTCATCTCATATGGCGAAGTGTCAGTCCTCTGCATAGAGGAGTGTGTAAAAGTGTAACTTTCTATCTACAAAGCTGACATTCCACAAAATAACTTGCTTCAGCAAATGATAGTTCTACTAAGTAATGACACAGGTGGACTAAATACAAACAAATATAAAACCACAACTTTGAGACTTTTATTTGTAGAAAATAATGAAAACCATTTGTGCTTTTTCCCATTTCTCTTCACAATTATTAAATGGGTGTGACCTTTCCACACTCATTTATTAAACTTGACATTAAAAAAAACACAATCAGACTTTCAACATAGAAATAGGATCAAGATGCAAATAATTGCATCTTATCCTATGCAGGGAAAGCTCGTTAAAAAGATGGAATAGCATTCGGAGATCCAAAAAACATATTTGTCACTTCATTAAATGAATGTTTTGGTTCAGTAGAGAAGAGATGCAAGAGGCAGAACAAGCATGTTTTTTATTGAGACATTTCTCTTTGAGTATCATTATTACCCCGAATACAGTAACAAAAACTGAACAACGCATGGATGTGAATAATTAGTGTATGTCTCAGTGTGTTTTTGGCAGAGTAATTACTGATGTCTCTCCTCACTGTAGGCCTTTCAAAATCAGGATGGTGAAGGAAAAAACCCTGAGAGGTTTATAAAAAAACAAAGAAAACATCAGGCACTTAGGAGGACTTGAACCATTTAACAATTTAACCTCCCAATATCGTGCTCATACTCCCTCCTCTGTTGTGATCACTGAGCTTCTCAAAATCAAATTCTAATTTAGCTGGTCATTATGGAGCATTGTCCAAGAATGTTTTCAGTGATGGTTCAGATTGGAATGACAAAAGCTACTTTAAAATAGACTTAAAACTTTTATAGAATTGGCCTAAAGCTAATTCTGCACAGAGAAAAGCTTTGATTTGCATTTAAGAAACTAAAATCTTCAAATATTAAAACAACTCTCTGTTGACTTATGAGTTCAGCTGATGCATCAAATAAAAAAGGAATACACATCCATGAATATATTGTACATTATTTTTTTTTTTTAGAGTTATAAATTAATATAACAAAATCTGATTTAGGCTAATTCATTCATTACATGAATTAATTAAAAATATAAAAGCATGATTTAAAAGATATATGATGTAAGTCATATTGGAAATTAAAACAAGTTAAAAAAATTTAAAAACATAAAAAATGAGACTCATTTCAACTGGATGCTAAATCCTGCATTATTTGCTGATGATTTGCTGATGGGGTAAAATTATAATATTTTAATCTGTGAAAAGATATTTTCTATGACACTCGATGGTTGGTATCTTATTAAAAACAGGAAGAAATGTGTCACTTCCTGGTTGGATGTCTGTGGTCTAATGAGCCATTTGGGGCCCTCGTAATAATTCTGTGGGTTTTCATTTCAATGAGGAAGCTCGTCCACAATTAATGTACAATTTTTAAATATCTACTGTGATGCTACTTCAAGATGCAAACATCTCAATACCTTCCACAAATTTAAAACAAAAATAAGCTATTATGTATTATTATTGTAAATTATTGAAACAATTATCTACTTTAACTCAATAGCAGACCTTTGCACACTCATTTACTCATTTAATAAATGTGTCTGGATTTTTTAAGAAAACCTTTTTTGGGTCACTAAAGGACAATGTTGATATAAATCATGTGATAATCTTTTAATGTTTTGGATCAGCAATAATTTACAAATCTCTTGTCAACAAAGTATCTAACAGCGTTGTTCATTTTATTCAAATATTTCTTGTTTAATTTTTGTTGTGCAAGTACAAAATTGTTTTGGGGCTTTGAATAAAAGAAATGCAACTTTGGTAACCTTTGAGTCACTAAAGGACGATGTTGACCCATGCAAAAGGTTGGGAAAACACTGGTTTATATGCTTAGAGACTGCAAGTTAATGTCTCTTGTTTTAAGTCAGAAGAAATGGCAGTTCTTGCATGAATGGGACCCTGAATGAGATCTTCCTTCTGCTGCACCCATGCCAATTAAAGGAAAATCAAATGAGATCCCCTGGCAGCCAGTGGGTATTTCTCACTTTCACCCCAATTGGTCTATAAACCACTGCACTCTTGATGCTCAGTCCTGTCATTTGCTGTGAATTTGTTTTTCACTTCATGGGGAAATTGATTTGTAGCGTGCAAGTGTGTGGAGAAAGTGTGAACTGTGTCGCTCAGTGAGACTTGAGAGGTTGGAGTGAAGATTTTTAATACATTATGCAGCACAGATATAAAATCCCAGACGTTCAGTTAATTTAAGTGTTAATGTGCGGCCCGGTGTTTTTTTTTATCTCTCTGTCATGTAATTGTCTTCATAGAAATGATAATAATGATAATAAAGGTAATAGAAAGAGGAGTTTAGGAAAACATGAAGCAGAAGATTTTGTGCGTAAGCAGAAATTGGTTGGAAACCTTTATTGTTCCTACAGGCTAAAGCCTGCTGTAAAATTCCCTTTTCTTCCATTCACTTATTGAAAATTGAAAATTGCATCTTTTGTCTTTATCCCACCCAGGAGATTTTTTTTTTTTTTTTATGTATTCTACATCTCATTCTTTAATCTGTGAGACACGATATCTAGAGATGTAAAAAATATTTTCTAATTCGGTGAACCTTTGTAATAAAGAAAGAAGGAAAACTACATAACATTTGTGATGAACTGGACAATAAAAGTTTTCCAGTTTGATAAAAACAAGCAAACAAATAAATAAGAATGACTAAAATCCTGCTTTTATAGTAAATAACTCCATCAAAATCACCACAATGAAATAAATAAACTAGACATTAAATAATTATATGACTGGATGTTTCATGGTTAAACTAGAAAATAATATATTTAAAAAAGTAATTGAAGTTATTTAAATGCATAATACGACATATTACTCCTAATAATTCTGTAAATAACACGTAATTCATTTAATAAGACATTATATAATAAGGGTTGTCTTTACATTATTCATGCAAATCTCATACCATGCACACTCAATGTCCCACAGCTTGTGTATTTTTATAATTTCCATATCTCTTAATATTACAATAACCTGAGTAAATACAAAAAAACGAAGATTTTGAAATTGCCAAATAGAATTATGATTCCATTTGTTTAAGGTAAAAGGTTATCTAATCCACCCTGACCGATTGTGAAAAGGTAACTGTCCTGTAAAGCTAACAAGTGATGCCAGCTCTGTTCTGGAGGAGTTTTAGCCCACGCATTTTTCTATTGGAGGGTTTTTTTTAAGCATGAATGTTTAAAGTCAATCCACAGCATATCAATCAGATTTAAGTCCAGACTTTGACTAAGCCATTCCCAAATTTAGCCAACTTGTCAGAGGTGAACTTTTTATATGCTTCAGATCAGTGTGCTTGAGATGTTTCACTGCACTGTAATTTACACCTAATAATAGTTGTATTTGTGTGGATTCGGTTTTGAAGTTTCATACACCTGAAAGTATCAGGATTGATATAAAAAGCAATTTGTGGAATTAGCCTGAACTTTAACACATTCCCTACAAACTGTCTTAAAAAGACTAGTTCACAAGATGTCTGATTTATATTGATGCTGTGTAAACCCTGGTTGGGTTTACCTCGCCTGCTGGTATTTCAACCAGCAGGCAAGGCCAGCTGGTTGAAATACTCTTATTTACTCGTCTGCTTTCACTCATAGCTTCTCCTCTCCGTCTTCCCTAAACCTTCTGCTCTTCAAAATCCTTCCTTCTGGACTTGTACATTACCAATTTTTCATTTCCCTCAATTCTCTCTCTGTCTCACTCCTTTTTGCTCCCTCCCTTGGATATTTAGTTTGATTTATTGCCTCTTGTTGGAAAGGTTGGCGTTTTAATAACTCAGCTCCTCCTCACCCCAACAAAGAGGGGGAGAACATGGAGGAAGAAGAACTTTAGTAAGCACAAAATAAACGTGGGGACAGACAGCAAGTTTTTTTCCCCCCTCTTTCCTTTTCCTTTGCATCTTCTTGGCTCTCACATACCTTTTTCCAGTTCTCCAGGTTCTCGCTCGGTTGGCTTCCATTCAGGATATAAAAGCTAAATAAGCAGCTGGATTGGGTGCAAATCTGGGATCTGTGGAAGGAAATAAGGCTTACTGTACAGAAAAGAGGATGAGAAAAACAGACAACTGAATAAAAATTGATCAATTGAATGGACAAAACAAAAGAATATGGGAAGAATGAACTTTGAAGAATGGGAAAATAGTCCAACGGAGAATTAAAGATGGCGAGAGACAAAGTCGAAGATTTCTAGCAGCAAACAGGACCTTTATTTAGATGGTAATTATTCACACTGGTCATTAGAGAACCGTATCACTTTCTCTCATTTACTGAAAGACAGCAAGGGAGTGGAGGTGAGGGGAGCATAAGAGGCTAATCATTAGACGATATCATTTTCACCCTTGTTCTGATGAGAGGGGATAAGCAGCACAGCAGACCGCCACAGTCCCCAGAATCCACATCTTAGAGCAATAAGACAATAACTAGCGATTAATAATTCAAATCACAAGCCACCAGCCAGTATAATAGGAGATAGAGATTAAAAAAACAGAGCTTTTCTTTTCCGTTTTTTTTTTTCTATTTAGTTTAGTCTGTTTCATTGATTCCTGATCAGAGAAATTATGCAGCTTTTCTTGTTATAAACAGCTAAAAAAGCACAGGCATAACAACAACATGCAAATCCACTCATGTAAAGTTTATTTTTAATTGCAATATTTCCCCATGGCAACATTTTCTGATCCAGAAGGTGTTTACTTAAACATTTAGTTTGGTCGTGGTGTTTTATGGGCTAATCTAAATGAGCCTATGTAATCTACAGCTGCAAATATTTAACCATATTGATATTTACTAGTCTGATGTTTCCACGATGAGCATCAAAATGATTATTTCATGTCTATAGTCTGACTTACCCAGCTTCCACTGTCACAAAGAAAACTACAGCAAGTCATTTTTTTCATTTGCCAACTTGTTGTGCAACAGCTCTGCTCTGCCTGCTGCACTTTATCCAACTAATACCTGTAAGCAATGATGCTTGGTACAAATTGTATATGTGATTTCCATAACAGCATATAAACTGTCTCTTACATAAATATATGGATTAAAACATGTAGAGATATAGTCTTGTACACTTTGAACAGGATAATATCATCATGGCTGCACCTTCTGCTTTCAAAGATTGAGAGGATAATTAAAAAATGGCCTCCAATCATGTACACCAGCATATTCAGCTGCTCCATCAACTCTTCCCATGAACATAGAACTAAAGTAGTCTTATTCTATATTGATCTGATGGTTTTTGTGCTTTTAGATTGTTATGTGCTTGACTATTTTTAAGAGGCTATTTTTTTGTTGTTGGTGGAGAATAGATAGGATGGAAAGATTGGGTTGTCATTGACTGATAATGTATTACCAATCCAGGTACTAATGTATTACCAATCATAAACCTGAATGTGAACCACAGAAAGAAGCACAAAAGATCACCTGCAGCAGCAGAAGATTGTGCTATACTGGAGAGGAGGATGGATGGATGATCTCAGTCCATGATTCAGATCTATAATGCACAAAAAAACAAAACTTTAATCAGTAATAAATCACTGATATTGCATTAAAAAGCATTTTTAATCTTTAGTCTCTAAGGTTAAGTGGTTCTCCCTGTTTTAATGTTTCCCCAGGGAACAATTATCTTGCTTTTAGTTCCTACCACAAAAGCACATCTGCCAAATCCCCCATCAGGTCAGTGCCCACAAGAACACACTCATTAGAACACAGACTGGAAAACATCTCTTTCGTTGCCTTAATAAAGGAGGAACAACAAACCACAAAGAAGTAGTATGAAATAAGTGGGCATCTGTGGGGTAACATAGATTAAAAAAGTAGATTTTAATTTTAAAAAATGGCATTAAAGCCAATTGCAGTTATTTTAGTTCACAATTTTAAAACTAATAAAATCATGATACATTATGCAGTGAATTTTATTGCACCTAAATTATGTTCAAAATTAGCATTAAAACAGTCAGTAAAACTATTTGTTTCACTGGAAATAAATGAACCATCTTTTTGGCAAAGAGGAAGTGTATTTGTTTTCAGATACCAGAGCAGAAACTGTGTGTTGGCAGCAAACAGAACAAGACATAACCTTCACAGTTTTTTTTTTTCTTCTTATTTGGCAAAGTATCAAACTGAGTGCGCACAAACTGCCACCGCGTCGTTCATCTCAAAGTTAATTTCTCTGCAGAGGGTGGAGAGCAGGAGCTTGGAGAGATGCTGCATCGTTTGGGACAAGGAAGGACGGCACAGGATGGACCATGGAGGGGTAAGGTGAAAATGATGCTTGCATGGAGATGAATAGGAGAGGTGCATTTAGTGAGCGGGCTAATAGCATAAACAGAAGAACAGATGGCTGTGCAGAACAGGCTTTGTGTCTTGCTTCCAGTTGACTCCATTAACAGTTCATGAATCCAGGACAAAAAGGAGGGTAAGACATGAGGGTAAGGAGGCAGGTGACAGATGTGAAGTGAAGACACTGAGAATAAGAACAGGATGAAAAGGGAAATGGTTGGTAATAAAGTGTAAAAATGCTCTGCAAGTACGACCTTTTGACAGTAGGGACTTTGACATTTTCAGCAGTAAAAATACGCGCAAAGATATCATACAAAACTCAAATTTGCAGGCAAAATTTTCAGTGATGACTTACAGAAATGCTGTCAGCTATGAAAACATACATGAAGTATTAGATCTGGGTACATATTATTAAAAATGTACCTGCACTTTCATAAAAAACACAAAAAAAGCAAAGTAGACAAATACATTATTTTTGAAAACATGTAAATGATTTAAAACATTTGTTCGATTAATGTGTCTCATCATGGTTTTCTTTTTAAATGGCATGTGCCCAAATTCCTTTTAACTATGTCAAATGTTATGTTGTGGCATATTGTACAAACAGCACACAACGTTTGCCACAGTACCAGGGAGATTTAACAGCGGTAATGCATTGCTTCACTTGTTTGTTTTTTTTCTTTGTTACCTATATTCCCACCCAAAATTACAAGAGTTCTAAAGTTAAGAGGGTCTGAAGTTAAAAATACATTTTATAAGACAATGTCAGACCATTGTCAGATCAGATTTAACATTTGTTAAATTACATTTAACATATTTTATGTATGATAATGAAAAAATACCGGTATGCTGTCTATCACAATCACATCTATCACATTCACTGGTTGGGGGAGGACAATAATCAATTTAAAACAGGAAGCAAGCAGCACACAGTTTATAAAAGAGAATAAAATGAACCTTGACTGGCCTCAAGTATCACAACATAATAAAGCTCTACACGAATGGCTCAAAGTAACAAAAACACTAAGGTTTTGAAGTGGTCTAGTCAGACTTAAATTCGTGGCATAACCTTCCACCTTGGCTGCTCAACCTCTCCTGCAGAAAAGAGCGGGTCAAAATTCCTCCAAATGTTTTTAACATGCATTGGAAACTTGTAAATCACGTGTTTGTACCATTGTAATACGAGCTTCAGATGGAGAAAAAGAGTTTTTTCCTTGACTGTCTCTCTGCCCTGCTTGAAGATAATGCCTTTTTGAAATACTTTCAGACTTTTGTCTCATCTGCATGGAAATGTGTTTAAAGAGTCAGAAGGCTAAAGTCGCCAGGAAGACAAGGAGGTGTCTGTCGATGTCTGATTGTTGCTGAAAACTTAAGGGTTGGGGAACTGTCTGTTAACTCTAAAGTTAGACAGAATGTACAGATTTAAAAAATCCACATTTTTCTACATGGAGCGTTCCTACACACATTGCATGTTAGAGCCACATTTATTCCTGACTCAAATTTACGGAGTCCTTAGTACTTTTTGTCCATTTTAAATCGATGGATCTTGTGGACAGAAAGTTACGGACAAAACCCTGGAAGCACAGGAACCCTGAACTCACTTTGGTCCACATGAAATGCCCATAAAAGTAAGATTCTTAGTTTTGAAATGGATTTGTTGTCTGTGTAAAACAGGGTTGGAGTACGGATCTGTCGGTGCACAATCAGAGTTGGAATAAATAGAAACACAAAGACACAGATTGGACAGTACTGATGAGAAGACAAGAGAGCAACAATTGCTCACATCTCAGAGTGCTGTATTCAGTGGGGGCCACTTATAAAGTCAATAGTAATGGATAGCACATCCCGAATCAGTACAATACGAGACCTTGCCTCTTTATCTGCTTACATGTTGTACCGGCAGTAACAATGGGCGCAACGGCTGCATTGAAAATCTATCCAGCGCACTCACTTCTCATCTTTTCTTTACAAATAGCAACTATTAGTCACCAAAGAAGACGCCAAAGATGCTCTCCAGACAACAAAAAGAAGAAATGGCCATCAATACATGAGAGTGCAAGAAAAAAGTAAACACGGAGAAAAGCAGGTTGGAATGAACACAAAGAAGAGAGGCTGGGGGGAGTGGGCGATGGGGCCTAGAGGAACTAAGAAAGTGTGGTAAAAACCATTTAATAAACACGTCTCTATAGTAACCTAGATGTAATTTGCTTGGTGGGAAAAAGAGAACGACAGAGATTGAGTGTGAGTGATGGAGAGAGGGGAATAGAAAAGCATTTACCATCACGGCTTGAGTCCAGAGCTGTAATTATGGAACTGAGAAGCAGCAGCAAAAAGGGGAGGAAAAGAGCAGAGGTACACACAGCAAAAATATAAGAGCAACACACAATGTGCCATTAACAAAAGGAAAAAAAAGGTGAGAAGGGAAAAAACACACACAGGCAAAGTGGCGACCCCATAAAATTGGCCCCAGTGCAAGTAAGTGGCGTGGGTGTGCAGAATAAAGGCAAGGGAAAAAAAATACAGTTCAGGAGAGAACAAAATAGAAAAGATAAAGACAAAGAGGACTTCTTTTATAAGTGTATGTCTGACTAAATCTGTGATCATTTGTTCAGAGAAAGAAAAGTTAAAAGTATAGACTCATTGCTAAACCAAAAAGAAAAAAATAAAGGACGGGACAATGATCTATTGTAAAGTATTTAAGAGGTAGATGTGAAGCTAAAAGTTCATAAAGACAAATGCTGACTGTAATCTTCAAGTTTAACTAAAGACCTGAGAATAGCAGCTGTTGTACAATTGAGACCAAAAAGAAAAACAAGTTTAGATTGCTTTACAATGTTTAAAGAAAATCTAAATTTTCAGAGTAGGAAAATGTGTTGTAGTTGAATGCAGCCAAAAGTTTCACCAAAAAGTAGGATGATGCTACTGTATTCCTGATTGGTCCACGGGCAAGACTGATCAAAACTGTAGACAAGGCTGACACAAGACCAAAACGTGGATGAAATATGCAGACATATGTTTATTCTAGATTTAATCTAATGATGCAGAAATGGAGAACGAAGCCAACTCCTATGCATCCCTTAATGTCTATCAAGGTTTCAATAATAAGAATAGGGCACTACTGAGCTTCTGTTTAGAGATGCAGCAACGGGAGGAAGAGTGACAGTAAATAGAACAAGTCTGACTGAACAGAAAATGAGTGTAATATGCTGGCAACAGATGTCTTTTCTGCAACCCTAAAAAAATGTCAGGGTAATGCCTTTCAGATGGATCTTCACTTTGTGAGTCCAGCATATTTTAGAAAGAACTCATTCAAATATGAAATGTTCTTTAAAACAGCAGTTTGATGTTGAGAAATAGATTTCTCTTTACACAAGAGTGCAAACAAAAGCTATAGTATAATGCAGATTATTCAATTCAGGACACAACAAAGATTCCTAACAAGGACAAAGCTTCAGATAGTACAAAATCAAAAATAGCATTTATCCTGGAGTCTTTTACAGTGTTGTTATATTAGCTGTGCTCACACCTAACCATGCATTTCACGGGTTAAGTGGTAAACTGCTGAACTGAACACTTGACATTAGAAAGTGTCAGATATACATCGCAAGTTGCCTCTAGTGATTAAAAAAAAAAGTTCTCTGCTCTAAATACACATACATATGTGTATAATCTCTGTTGTTGTTAACCAGTGGGGGTAGGCACATGTTCATGCTTGATACGTTGGAAATAGAAAGTGTGAGAAATCAAGAGAAGATGTACTTGGTTGCAGCCTAGGGGTTTTTTGGGAGTCTCAATGTGCACCTTGTTACGAGCTGCACCAAGGATTCGGCATTGTATTTAAAATCCAAAGTTGAATCTTTATAGTTTCCTTCTGTAAAAATCCACAGGAATCCCGCCTCTAATTTGAAAGTCTGGCTTGAAAAATCAAAAGTTTCTGTGACAGAGTGGTACAGTTTGTGTTTACCACTTACTGACATGCTGCCAATTTGGTGTAAGACCAGTAATGTTTGAAATGGTTGAGATGGATGTCAGAGTGTAAAAAATCCAAAACAACAAAATTCACCAGAAGAACCTGGAACTGGTGGCTGACGCTGTTTTTTTGTTCATCTGTTTTGACCCTTTGACTACAATACTTCACAGTTTCTTACCAACGCTGATTTTAAAAAGCAACATGGCTGAAAAGTGCCTCATGACTTAAAACTGTTGTTTTTCATCTAACAGTTTATAAATATAACATTTATGTACTTTGTACTATATAACTTCATGCTTGAACCCAATTGTAATGCATACAGTATATTTTATATGGGAAACATGTGCTCCCTGATTTTTTTTTAAAGTCAAAAGAACATTTTTACTTTTCTGAAGCTCCTCCTTAACTTTTAACTCCAAGCTGATTGTCATTGAGTTTGTCTCTCCTATTTGACAGGAAAAATATCTGACAGGATATTTGAGCACTTTTGATGATGTAATTGGCATCATTCATACAAATCAGTTGGTCTCTTGGGACAGACCTGGACTTTAGGCGTAGTCACCACCACATGTTGTCATGAAGTGCGGTTGGATGAGGTGGTGAGGCAGACGCTGAGGACCCAGGTTGAAATGAAGAAATGAAGATTTTAATGATGAATTCCAGAAATATAAAGTCCAATAATCCAGGCAGCATAGAGAGAGAGCAGAAGGCTAAAGCTTCTCAACTGGAAAACACAATGGACAAAACAAACAAGACCGTCCAACTAGACGTAAGACCAGACGGTTTTGACAAGGACCCAGAAACACAGGTGACATTAAATACACAGAGGGTAATCAGGGAACGAGACACACCTGGGAACAATCAAGGAGAAGACAGGACAACACGGAGACTCTTTTGACTCTCCGTGAACCTAAAGTAAACACACAGAAAAACTCAAACATCTGTGACATTATATGATGGATTGAACGTAACTGTATAGCATTGTAATTTAAATTGAATTGGACTATATTTGATTTGAATGTTTAAACATTTACAAACAAATGGAGCTGTGATAAACAAGGGTGGATGCAAACCCATATTACCACTATTAATATGGGTTTGCACTATTAATCTTACCACTATTCAAAGAAGAATAGTGGTAAGATATTAATAATAATCTTCCAATTCTCCATAACCATTTATTCTGGTGCTGTTTGCAGTTTTGCAAGAGCTGAACTCAGCTCTGTACCTCCAGTAAAACGAACTGTTAATGCGTATACCAAGATTTTTTGGAGAATGTCCCTTTAAATTCCAATAAAACTGCACATGAGAGACAAGTTAGAGTCTGATCAGTTTTCCCACCTCAACCACACAGAAATATAGCAAAGACCAGGCCTTCTTGTCCAGCATCAGTGTCTGGCCTCACTAAAGTGTTGTGGAAAAAAAGGGGGGGAAAATCTTGCTAACATAATGGTAGGCCTTGTACTTGGTGATCTATAGATAATTCACAATGAATTCAGACTTGCAAACCAAATTCTTGTTTTCAAAACTCGTTGAAGTTGTACATTTTATAATAACTTCACTGTTGAAAAATGTTGAAACACATCATAGCCTGATCAAAATTAATACCAGATTCATGCGTATGATGATCTGACCAGAACTGTGGAATATTAGTGAGCGTTGCTGAAATAAATTCTTTCAAGGGACCACAGGGTGGAAAAAACACATCTGACCAGCAGTGAGAAGATCAATGAAAGTAAAGATTGGGACGGATGATGGATCAAGACTGAGAAAAGATGTTTTGGACAGACTGCTGATAATGATGAATAGACATACAGAAGATGGAGCACATATTAAAGAGAAAAGAGAGGCAACAACGATTTCAGAGAGAGAAATTAATGATTTAAAATTACTGCTAAGACATTCTCCTTTCTTTGTTCAGCTAAAACAACATTTCAATGTGCAAAATTTATCAGCTTTGCTCCCACTTTTGTGCATCATGACTACATATCAATTGCCATTCCCTTGAGGTAAATGAAAGCCTTTTTCTCTGCAATTTAATCTGAGTCGAGAGGAAAATCGGGTCAATTTATAAGGAGTTAGCTGCAGGGTTACTGAATAGTTTAACTGCTATTCTCTCAAGACAGTCCCAAATTGAGGTTTAAAAGGGGTTTTTTTCTGAGAGGGAGAATAAAAATGAGTTAAACAAAAAAGATTTTTTCTTTGTCATACAACTTTGTAAGGAAAGGTCTAGTCTTATAGATCTATCAAAATGATTGAAAAAGAGAACCCCGCAGAGGGAAAAAGTCCACCACAGTCCATTCCACGTTTGCAGAGGGAGCATCAACTCACCAGGGGCAAATTAGCCACACGGGAGCACTGAGGCATCATGGGAAATTAATGATCAGGACCTCCAGGAAGTAAGCTAATGAGTCCTTGTCCCGTGCGCACAAACACGGCGAGCCACACACTCACGTAATGAAAGACAGAGAAACCGAGATAAGGAGGAGGTCCTGTGGTGAGGAAGACGCCTAATACGCAGCCGCAGCTGCTAATAACTCAAAGTCTTTGATGGGTGATAGTGGCAGAGAAATGGCGGGGTTAGTGATCTCACAGATGCACATATGTTATGAAATCAGATAATTACAGAAGACCACCAGTGGCTTTCACCCATGGAGGTATAGTGATTACAGTGGCTACATCCTCCCTTGGGGTGGCTAACAGAATTATTAAAAAAACAGAACACACACAAGCCGAATCATCTGCTTCAATGTCACTCCTGCTCTTTCTACTGTATCACTCAATACCCCACGTATACCTTCTTTAACTCAAAGGAGCTGCTCATGGACAGTCTACAGGTTCTGAGGTTCAAACTGTATTTTTCAACAAACCTTTCAGGTCTGTTATATTTGGTACTTCTGGAAGTGGGTATACCATAAATGTCATTAGTTGAAGTGTATACATTTCACTTTGTAGCGTAGACAAAAGATATTTAAATAGACAACTTAAGAAGACTAACACATTTTTGTCATTGTCTGAAATATATTCAGACAAAGTTGTATGTAAACTTTTAATGGATCAGCAGATTTATCTTTTAAACTGCATGATGTTGATTAACCATTTTGGGTATCTTTCTAAAAGCTCCTCACAATAGTTTGCTTGAATTTGCTCCCATTCCCACAGAACAAGTGTAACTGAGCCACAATTGTGGGCACACCTTTCAGCTGTGCCCACAAAGACATGTTTTATTGTGGATAATGGCACGGTCTAAAAGCTTCAGCCAGCATTTTCACAAGCTCTTCTGTTCGGAGGTCAATTCGAAATACATCACCTGGAACACACAACCATCTTCTTCTTGAATGTCATGATGGCTGGGCATTCTCATACTGTTTATACATATAATGGTATAGATGAACTGGGTATCTTCTGGTATCTGGAAATTGCACCCAATGATGAACCAGACATGTTCCGTTCTCTTCTTGATATCTTTGCTGATTTTTTTTGGTTTTTTTACTTCACATCGTGAAGGAAGAAGTGTCCTCCACTTAGCCTAAATGTCGTGAATTAACCTGAGTACTTTTTTAAACCAGTACTTTCTCAAACTCCGCAAAGGCATTGTAGTCCTACATTGGCTACAGCCATTGTATGTAAATTTCTGACAGAGAAGAATGGAAGCAATTACGACGCTCGCTCTGATTTTTTTCAGATTTCAAGGTTAGTAAAATAGAGGTAAAATTCTGCTTTCATTTGTACAGCTCTTCCGTAGAAATCACGCAGCTTCTGCACAAACCTCTCCCACATTAAATGTGTAAAAAGAAATGAAAAAGAAAAAAAAATCTAAATCATACAAGGAAAAATGCCAAAATTAAACATATACAAACATAATATAATATTGCAAGAAGTATGCATCACAAATGTTAGACAAGCGGACCACAATGCGGATATTTAACGTACCTATACAGCGCACATTAAAGAAACTAATGTTGAGTAAAATTGTGTACATTTAAGTCAAACAAAAATACTGGGAAAAAAATTAAGTACAAGTAAAATATATTGCATTCTATGTATGAAATATCAAAAATAAGTGCCATAAAATGCAGTAAAATACAGTCTACCTGAAAGACAGACAGACTAAGGAATGTTAAGCCCCTGAGGTTTCTTAGGGGACAATTTCTCCTGCTTCTGCCCAGGACCCGGTTTCCCACGCTCCGTCTCTGGTGACTTCAGGTTAAAAAAAAAAAAGTAAAACCAGATAGTCTTTCTGGGTTTTCCTGCATAGCGAAACTGTCGCAGGCGGTACCCCCACACCAGTGGGCGCACCTCTCAAGGATTTAACTGTTGCACTCTGGTGTCACATATAACCACACCCTTATGGACCGATTGGCTCGAAGTTTGCCCGGCACCGCCCTGAGCTCGGTGCATCCGCCCTCTCTACTCTGTGCAGCTTGTTGCTGCCAAACCAGTTGGCAGGCTATCTGATTTAATTGATTAGAAAGCCTTTTTGAACTCAGGTGACAATCATCGTTTAGAGAGACTTCTGCTTTAAACTAGAATTCTGGATTTGAGTAAATTCTCAGGATCACTGTTTTGGGGGCGGCGCACCTTCTTCAACCTCTGGTGTGATTTTTGTTTTGATACATATATATATACATATATATATATATTTTTTTTTTTTCCCTGCGCGATTTGAATGAGTTCTTCCTGGTACATCATGCATTTCGGAGCAGGAGCCGGTCTAGCGAAAGTGCGGCGCCGTGTGCATGAGTTGGTGAAACTTTAATGTGCAACAAGAACAGCTGATCACCGCGCCTCTTCTGTCAGGTCTCCCAGCCTGACTTCCACCCTCTCAACCGGCTGCAGAACAACCTCTCCAGGATGGTCTGCCTGCGCGCACCGGGAGCTGCGGGCGCCCTTAAAGCAACAGTTTTCCTCCTCAACATTATCTCCGCTGTGGTGGCGAAGAGACACGTGGTTTACTGGAACTCTACGAACACAAGGTGAGAAACCTCACTGGACAGTCAGGGATGCTTCCCCTCAGGACAGACACGGAGCAGTAGCAGATAGGGTTAGAGCTGAGACTTGTCAGGCTGATTCAGTCTCCGGGCCTGTGTGTAAAACAAACAGAGCCGGCCTGAGCTCGTCCTGCCACGCTGTTGCACAACAATCTGAGCTCCTTGAGCATGACTCAGAGCTTAGTTTGTTTTCAAGAATGTCAGCTATGCAGCAGATCCCGTGTTTGTGTGCTTAATTAAAGAGAGGGCGTAGAGCAGGTATCATTGCTCGAAGTCTTCAGGCTATAAGGCTGCTGGAGTAAAAGTAATAAGAAAAACAACTAAAGTTGATACAGTGGAAAACTGGGTTCACCTAAGACCCAGTTATCTGCTCACACCTTCTCCAGCCAGCCTCTTATCTTCCTCATAATAACCATTCTGCAGTTACTTATTATTCTGTTTAAACAAAGTCTGAAATATAGGTTTCTGTTGAAATGTTTGTTGTCATTAATGACACTTATGACGTTCTCATGGCTTAGGTGTTCATTATAGTCTTATGTGCTTTTGTGCATTGGTTTGGTGATGAGAAGATATGCATGTAATGAGTTGATTGGGGCCATTAGGTTTGTCAGAGGTGTTCCAGGGTGGTCTAATTGGGAGTTTGAGGTGTGAAACTTGCAGAGACTCAAAAACACGTCAAATATTGTCTTACAGGCTTGTTCAGAGACTCGCTCTACAAGGAGGCTCTTTACAATGAAAATGAAAGTAATGTTTTACACAGATAAATTGTACACAAAGTAATATATCCCATGCATTTATTTCATTTGGATGAACACAGCTTGTGCAGAAGGCCGGGTACACTTTCTACAAGAGAGAAAATGTCCAGCAAAAAAAGATGTCTGTTCAGAGGGCCATATACAAGTACATGGAGCACAAAAGGTGCCCAAGCAATAGGTTTGGCTTCTTATGTGTGTCTAAGATTTGAGCTACGGGAAACATGGATTATGGCTACAATTAAAACAAAAAACAGTCAACACGTAAATAAACTTTTAAGGCTAACATAATTGTGAGAGAGACTGGTTTTACAGTTGTCAAACAGGCAGTTGTTGATTTTCCACAAGAAGACTAAGCTAAATATGGCCAATGTTAAAGAATATTGCTTTTCAGAGAGATGCATAGAAGCATACTATCCAAAAGTTTAGTGAAAGGAAAAACGGTGGTGTGAAAAGGCGCGTCAAGCAGCCTTGAGAGTATTATGGAGCAAAGCTCATATAAGAGTTTGGGGGAGATTCACAAGGTGTGAGCTGTAGCTGGAGTCAGCCCAGACTGCAGAGATCAGTCTAGTCTCCATATTTCCAAACTGATGAATATAAATTCCTTGTAGAATAAAGGGAATGTCTTCTATCCTTTCTTTAGTCAGCTGACTGGCAATGTGGAGCACCATGTAAGAGTTGGGGCTACGCTATGTTGTTCTTAGCAGTAGCTCAATAAAAAATGTGCTACTCCTAAATTTTTTCTGACCTCTGATGAAAAGGACTTTAATGATGAAGGAGGTATGACAGTCTCTTTTTAGATCAGTGAAACTGGTTAGTTTCAGGGAGTAAAGATTGCAGAACAATTTGCCCCTGTAATTTGAGAGATACTTGCAGAGAGCAGCAGAGCTATGTATGCATATTTCCTTTTCATATTTGTAGTCAAATGTTCATTAAATGCACAAGAAAGGAATATAAATGACAATGTTTTCTGTGGCTGCAATAAATCAAAATTTCTCAAATGTTTTACTGTACAAGACTATGACTATAATATTAATGTTAAGGCTGCACTGCACGGCATTTTTCTGGCTAACAGATTTCTGTCTTTCTTTTTAAATTAGGACTGCCAATTTTTATTTATAGATATAAGTACTCTTTCCTCCAAAAATTGCTTTTTGATATTAATTTATCCTGGGGAAAAGAGGTTAAATACAAATTCATGTTGCATAAAATATTCATTACATGTTCTTCAAAATCTTGATAGTTCTTGCTGTGCAGTATTTTAGCGCAACTTGTTATAAAGTCCTATATGAATAAAGTAGGCATTATAAGGGAAGTACTTTTAGTAAAACAGAAAATTCAGGCATTAAAAAAATTATCCCTTTTTGTGGCTCAAAGCATATATTTGTAACTCACCTGATTTTTATTTACCTAAATTTCAGTCAATGTGCATTTTGTTGGTTGATTTATTTATAGACTAAAAATACTGCCATATTTTTTTATTTGTACAAATTCTGCCAAACACTAAGATTTTTATTACATGTCTAATTTCCATGTACATCTTCTTTTTTTTTTTGCCCATGTACATACAGAGGATCTAAACATGATTCTCGAGGCCAATAATGTCTTTCCTGAGGCTTGTTGTCGTTGCTGCAGTTCTTATCTTGTGTATTAGAGCCAGCCAGCGTTTCTATCCAGGCAAGTAAAACCCAGAACCGCAAATTGGGATCCAACAGAAACGTGTTTTAGGAGGAACTCTGCAAGGATTAGGAAACCCCTTCATGTCCCCCAGAGATTTGGGGATGAATGGTCACAGTCGGCGACGGTGCCACGCACACTCTGCTGCACAGCACACAATCACAATGCCATCAGGTGGAGGGTGACCCACTGTGGCAGAGAATCACTCTCATCAGCAACACCACCCAATCACAAAGCTATCAGTGGAGCAGTGATGTCCAGAACCCCCTAGACTCACTCTCCTCTCCTCTTCTCCCTCCCCTTCTTCTTCATTAGTTCCCTTGTTACATCCTGCTCTCCATTTAATTTTTTTTGTCTGTGCTCCCCCTCCTTTATGTCTCGCGACTCCCTCCTGTCCTGTGATGGTTATTGGCAGTGTGATTAGTTGAGCTTCAGTCATTTTCCCATCCCATATTTTCTATTAGCTGCCTGCCAGCCAGCCAGGTTGTCTTGAGGCCTGTAAATGCAGTGAGGCAGAGGGGAGAGGAGCACAGGAACACGGGTGCCATGCCTTTTGTGCCTCTGTAGGATTCAAAGCTCCGACATATTCACTTTTTGGACTTTAGCTAAAATAGTAGAATGTTGTTTAAATGATTTGTATTGTGATATTTGTAGTAATAATAATATTATCTATTTTTGTGTGCCATTCATTACACTTTTTATTTAGCATTGTTCAACTAATATGTTTAAACAGATTGATCCCTTATTATTCAGTTCAGCTAATTAATTATCTGATCACCACAAGGCTCCACGGTGTCTATGGCAGAGCATGTAGTTGCTTTGCAGTCTTACTTCCCTCAGGAGACGGTGGAGGAAACAGCAAGCCAAATATTGATTCAGGACAGAATAGTTTTGGATTTGCATTCATCTTTCTGTCAAACATTTCTTGAAATAAATGCATAAATTCTATCCCACCTGCTTGGTGTCCAAGTGGAAAGTAGTACTCATCAAAATATTGAATCACAATTATTGCAGTATCAGTGCATGCAATATCGCAGCAATCAAAGTGCAGACTTTAGTGTAGCAAGAAAGACTAAAAAACATTATAGCATTTTAATTTTTTTCTCCCAAGATCTCATCCCACCCGTGAAAATCGCTGCTTATTTTAGTACTGACAATAAGTTATGAAGCGCATGCTAACTGTAGCATTGTGTGTAGTGAACAGTTAGCCAGTTGAGGTGTTCTCACTGTTCTGTCAGGCTTTTTTACACCTTCAGTATAGCTCATGCCAATGTTTCTGATGAGTACCTAAAATGTAACCTCAAAAAAATAGTAAAGCAGGAAGTGCTTCGTTAAAACACGTGAACGTGTTTCTCAGCCTGCCCTTCATGGAGTAATTAGCACTTGACTAATTACTCCTTGACTCATCGACATAAAAGGGCATCTAAAAAAACTCATAGTTGCATCAAAAATATTTTTTTAAACACCAGTGCAGAGTGTTAACCTTGTAGCCATTATCCTCGTATGCACATGTCAGAAATCTGAGCTTGAAATGCTACAAAGACTTCTGTTTAATGTAAAAATTTGTCATCTTCATCTCTTGAGAGCTATTATCACCACAAAGCACAGTCCTATATTTTAGTGCCAAAATTAAGTCACAATTCAAATGCTAACATTAGCAGCATTAGCAGTTAGCCACTCAAAGTATTCTTAGAGTGCAAAAGATTTCTTTGTAAGAACTTTAGCTAGACTGTCACATTTACCTATTTATTGCTTCTTTAACTGTTAGATGAATCTGGCAATGGAACAGGGCAACTCAAGCATAACTGAGTCTTAAAAAATAGAAACAGTGTATCTGGACTTAAGCCTTTCCTCTCTCACATTATTGGCTCATAATTATAGTTTGATTTGATTTAGCAATATTATTGATTTCGAAACTAGATATAACTTTGTGACACAGTACAATTTCAACATTGATGGCAGATGTTTTTTTTTAAAATGAGAGATTATTATAAAAAAATCAGTAAAATAGTTTACTAGCTTTGCAATGAGAACAAGCAGAAGCCAACTGGGGCATTATTAGCGGCTAATAACGGTAAGACATTAAATTTCTATGTTCCTAAAAACATAGAAATCTTCACGTTTATTACCTGATCACACAAAAACTAGATGAAGTTTTTTTTGTTGTTAGAAATAGTGTGGCATTTTAATATTGCAAGATGTTGTGCCACATCTGTTTACATCTTGAGGGACAGACCCTTCTGTTTTTTGTCAACAACAAGCTAACTGCAGCAGCTAACAGCCATTCATTGTTTTCCCACAGTGCTTACAAATTTTTTGTATCTTATCAGTCTCCTGGCAATGTTTTTTTTTTTTTTTCTTTCAAATGATTACCCAAAATGCTGCCAGATCAATAGTTTAACAATGATGGGGGTGAGCTTTTTCAACGGTGACATAATCAGTCTTTATTACCTGATAATTCTTTAATACAAAGCTACAATATGTCAAGGGTGAAGCACTTATCTGTGGTACATAATGGCAGCTTAGATTGGTATAGCTATTAGACAGTGATTTACAGAACAGACTTTAGTTTGAGAAATGCGTAACTTGTTCACACCGACTAATCTTTAAAACATCTTTGCACAAAAAAACCCAACACTGACCGAACACACAAAGGCTACCAAATAAGATCATGTTAGGTTACCGTAGATTGTTGGAGGACATGCTCTCTTTAGTGTGGTTGACAGGAGACGGTCTCTCGCTGCCACCATTCCTTCGACATCTAGATTTATGGTTTTAATGAAGCGGGGGCAGTGGAGTGGAGACAGAGGAGCCTCGACGCTCTGCCCTTTGCTTGCTAATATGCCTGTAACAAAGGCTCAGTAAAACACTTTTAACGGGCGCACATTTAGCACCCTCCTGATTGAAAACTGGAGCTCTGAAATGGAAGTGATGGGGGTCAGCGGCCAATGCTGTGGGATCAGATACCATGGCCTCTATCTTTGTGGGGCTCAAGTATTCCCCCTCTTTTATGATTTCTTTTTTCTTTTTATGAAGAGAGTTTACGATCGCGCTTGGTTTTACAGCTGTGCCTCCTTTAGAGCAATAGTCTCTTATTAGATGGGAAATTATTATATACTTCCTGGAGCAGTTAAAGGTCAGTAAAATTATATAACCACACTTCTCAGAGTATTTGTGAGTGCGAGCAATATTTGTTACCTCTCTCCTGAGCAAGAAGCTCTAACACTTTTATAATAGTATTCATACTTTTCTTCTAGCGCCTCGGTGTCCTTTAAAACCTGTTGAGTCAAACACTTTGACCAGCCATTTTGCTGATGCAGCCGTGTCTTTTTTTATTTTATCTTTGGACCTACATTCATCCTAATAAAATCCACTCAGGAATCTGTCGGGATGTTTTCTCAAAGGACCAAAACTTCACCTATTGAATTACACTAGCGAGATATGATTTTGGAGATGTTGTATATGAGCGTCTCATACATCTGTAATGAGAACAAATGTTACCCTCATCTCAACCAAAAATAAGCTACTTCAATTCCTCATTCTTTGGCTTATCCTTTTTCCTCTTCTTTTCATTCTTAGATTCCTCAAAAGAGGTGAGCTTGTTCCAGTAGCCGCTTAAACAATTTTGTTTCACTTCATTTTTTGATTTATTCTTTGCATTTCTTCTTTGAATGTTTGCTGCTTTTCTTGAAATGTGACTTTATTACTATCCCCAAGATCCTCATAACTGAAGTCACAAAGAGTCATGGTTTTAATATTAAACTTCCAAAACATCAGTATATTTTCTTTTACTGGCTGACTCAACATCAGAGTGCACAATTAATAGGCAAGTGAGTATTTTGTCCATATGATCTTTTTACTAACTCCCAGCGGATAAACTTGAATGCTAAATGGATTTAATCATAGCAGGAGATGTACATCTGTTTAGGATTTGGCCTAAGGAGGTCAATGCCTTATGTCAAGGTCTACATAATTATTAGGTAGCTTCTATTCTTTAAGTAAAATGCACCAAAAAAAGAGAGTCGTTTGGGGATGCAGCTCTGTTTAAATTGCAAAGATGTAGGGGCGTGATCACAGAACCATTGCACATTTTGTTACAAATAGTTAACAGGGTCGCAAAAAATGTATTACGAACTGAAGATGCCGATTTGAAGAGAATCAATCATGAATCTACCAGGAATTATCTTCCAGTTCTGTCATATTTCATCAGTGTGAACTACCTGCAGCACCTAGAAGTACAAGATGTTCAGATCTCAGAGACGTGCCCAAAGGTGAGGAAGGCTGAAACCCAACCACCACTCAACAAGACAAATCAAACTGAAGTATCTAGACTGAGCAAAGAAATATCTGAAGACCTATTTTTCAAAAGTTGTATGATAAAATGAGAGTGACTCTTGACGAACCAGATAGATGGGTCCTTGACTAAATGAGTGACGGGCACAGAGCTCCACTTCAAGTTTGACGTCAGGAAGATGGAGGTGGGATACTGGTATAGGTTGGTATTACTTAAGATAAGCTGGTTAGACATTTTCAGGTGAAAGATTATCTTAAAATCAACTCTTGAAGCTTCTTTCAGTTTTTAGATCTTTCAAAATGGCAAAGATTTTTTTGTAGGACAATGCTCTATCAGATGCATCCAACTACTCCTTCCAGGGGCTAGCCAGTAAGGGATGAAAAACTTCTGACATGGCCCTCTTCCCCACCTAACCTGAACCCAATTGAGAACTTGTGGACAGTCTCTAAATGGGAGGTTTCCAGTGAAGGAAAACTTGCATTTATAGTGATGCTCAGCAGTAATGGTTCTTTTTGATTTAAAAATTACTCACATTTAGGAGAGACTTCATTTAAAGTATTCACCAGAAAAATCTCAGCTTGAACATTGTCGGCTCTCCCATTACATTACTAAACGTGTTGGGAAACCGGCATTCCCTGGGCTTAATCCGCCAAACACTGGATGAAGAAACAAGTACTTGGGGAAATGGGATGAAACAGATTATTTAGCATGTACTGGCATAGCAAGAAAAATTTAACATGCTTTTACCAGCAGTTTCCCCACTTGAACCCACTTTTCAAGTTTGGACATAGTCCTTAAAGTGTAAAAACAAACAAAAAAAATAATAACATAAAACAGATGCTCTCCGTGAGCCCCCTCTTTCTTTCTGCCTCTATCCTTCATCCCTTAGACAAACTCCGAGCTGGAGCTGTGAGCCAGTGGAGCATATTTAAACAGTGCGTGAAGGTGAATAGTTGTATTGGTTTTTCTGTATCTGTATTGAAAGAGGCCCTCGTAAGTCTCCCGTGTAATCTTGGCCATGTTTAGGCGTTGTTTCTTTCTGTGTGCGCTCATGAATGATCTGCTTTAAATACCAAAGTAAATCACGTCTTGCATGCCACACCTTCATCACACACACATGCACACCCACATCCCGATCTGGTCAGTGTCACGAGCAGCAGACAAACATGCCACACGCTGAAGTGAAAGCAGACAGTGTTTGTAATCATGTCTCGGCAGGAGGAGATTCTTTTATTTTTATATTTTTGCTTAATCATGTAGCAGTCATTGAGCATCCATCGCTTCTCCGTTGCATGGGTGGGCTTAAGTGAAAGTATTTTTCATACTGTCTGCTATCTCCCTTCTCTGTGTCTGTCTCTACTAATCTCTGTCTTCCCCTGGTAAATGATTAACATGGAGAACCTGGCAGAACTATAATCAACAAACCCACAGTGAGGTAATTACACTTTATTCCCTGTCCTGCTAACAAAGCAATTTCTCTTCCCTCCTCCGCTCCACCCCTCCTCTCCTCATCTGTCATGTAGCTGTATCAGTGTCTCTCTCTTCCCTTTTACCTTGTTTCTCTCCATTGTCTCAGTAACTGCTGGGCTACGACCTGTGTAGATTCAGAGATGCATTTGCGTACCTTGTCTGTCTTTTGTAAGCATGCCTTGTCTGTTTGTTTGTGGATTTGAGTGTATTATCTCTTTGTGTGCACTCTTGAGCTGCTTCATCTCTGTCAGGAAACAATGCCGGGCAGTGATTTTTAGCGGCTTGTAAAAGCTTGAGAATTGACATTTGGTAGCATTGTTGTCGGCTGAAGTTTGTTTCAAGAGGAACAATGGCTCCGTCAGAGGTGTGTTTGTAAGAGAGAGGGTGTGTGTGTGTGTGCTTATGGACCACTTGCTCGTTTGGGTAAAAGGGAAAGTCTTTGTTTTCTTGATAAATAGTTGGAGCTGTGATTAATTTTACAGTCTCGAAATGTACCTGCCAAGCATCAAAAACATTCAAATTCTGCTGCAATCTTTTTCATCATCCTTCTTTCTCAAGTTTTCAAACTTCTCTCATCCTCAGAACAAGCTGTGAAAGTGGCTTTTACTGAGAAAAATCCTCTTCTAGCCAGCAGTGTACGGCTGTGAGAACATTTACCAACCACTGCGCTGGCCTCTCAACTAAATGAGTTATTGTTTTGTTTCCACTCGTTAGTTGATTTTAGGTGCTACTTAAGTGTTCAAGGAAAAGGTGAATTGTTGCCTTTGGATGCCTCTACTTGTATATGTGGGGCATATAGTAAGGGCATTGTGCATTCAATGTTGTTGCTTAATACTGGTAAGGTATGTACTGGTATAAGATACTCGCAGTATGAGACCCTTGAGTGAAAATATTCCTGTTTATTTTGTTTACACAAAATCTTAAAATAAAAATGTATAACTTGTTGCTATATTTTAAGCAAGAATATCAAAACGGCTGCTAGTATCAAGTTTCTTGCTTTTAACACAGCACTGTTTTTAAACGTTTTGATTTGGATAAATAGACATGCATATTTCTCCTGCAGCTTATCTCAATAAGTTAGAATATTATCTAAAAAATGACTTATTTCACTAAATGAATTCAAAAAGTGATAATTGTATAGATCCGTTAAACACAGAGTGACTATAAGCAGTGTTCCATTTGTGAATGTTCCCCAAACTAAATGGTCTTTGCTTCACAAACCTCTAGGCTGTACTTTACTCTGTTGCTGTCCCATATTTTTTCCTTCTCCTTAACTTTCCAATGAGCTTGCATACAGCTTTTTGTGAACTGAACTTGTGCCTCATCCTCCTTAGCAGGGAGTATCAACGACTTTTTGCTGGACAACTGAAATATGGCCACAAGTCATATTAAATAAATAAATACTTGGAATATGTCTGTGTGAAATGAAAATGTGATTGAACAGGTTGCACCTTTACAAACACCCTCTAAAACTTTACAGTAGTTTTCAACTAGATGTGTAGCTGTCGGTTTAGGTGGCCAGCTTTCAGTCAGCTGCTTAACAGTCAACTGCTTGTAGCTTGTCAACAGGTTTAAAATAATATTACCCTCATAAGACTTATGGGTGGAGCTCATACGACTTTTTTCCTCAAATGAAAGATTTGAAGATGCATTTCTTTCTTGTAAGTCAGTGATTATGTAGGTGACTTCTTTTAGCCAGCTGACCTGTGGTGCACAGCAACAAGTGGGGGAGTGGCAGCATTTGATTGCTTGTTTCATATAGCTGGAAAGAACTCAGGGCTCTATTTCACATTTTCTGGCATCTTTTTAGAGCTTACACCTTAGGAATATTTTGTTTGAAGATTTTTGCAGTTTAGAAACCTCATAAAACTTTGATATAACTTGATATCAGCCTATGATTATGTTTGTTTCTCTCTGTGGCGCGCATCAGTATGTAACCTGTATTCCTCCATTCTGCTGGTAAGTGATATATTACACCCCAGAATGCATGCAACACGAATATAATGGTTGCACAATAAAAATTATCTTTCCGGCTGAAGGTAACACTGAGATGCCTGTGCACAGGAAGAGTCGGGGCATACTGTATTGAAAATGAGGTTTGAGGCAGAGGCCTGGCGGCAGTGAGGACGTCTGTATTAAAATGGATCAGATAGTCACAGTGCAGCTCCGAGCAGACATGGTGTAGAGGCATAAAAGGACGGCCGCCTCTCTCCTCCTGGTCAGGATATTTAGTCAATCGATACCAATTTACCAGGAAGATATTATCATCGCCTTCTCGCATTATCGCCAGACTGCATATGGACCCATCGCATTCCCAATTTCTCTCTCCACGTCCGCCTGTTT
Source organism: Xiphophorus hellerii (assembly GCF_003331165.1). Classification (NCBI taxonomy): domain Eukaryota; kingdom Metazoa; phylum Chordata; class Actinopteri; order Cyprinodontiformes; family Poeciliidae; genus Xiphophorus; species Xiphophorus hellerii. The sequence goes on from NC_045674.1 coordinate 15,665,815, forward strand.
CTCTGTGTACACACATGCATCAATATTAGGGCGCATTAACGTGTAATAAGTTGCATCGTGCGAATGTCTCCAAGTGAGCCGGAACAGCTGCGAAATGAAATGAGGTACACTGTTGGCACGGTGCAGCCTGTTTGGCACAAAATGGCTGCTGACGGCATGCTGTGCCGCGTGCGTGTGAAGAGGGAGGTTATGGTGGCTTTAAGAGCTGCTGGTGAACGCAGAGTGTGAGCGTATTCATTCATGGCTTACAATGAGCTGTCACTGTTACTGGTGTCAAACGAGCTGTGTACTCATTTGATACAAAGATATTTGGTACAAAACAGCAATTAAACTGGGGGGAGGTAAAGAATGCTTAGACAAGAAATGTGGGAAACACTGTCAATCTAATCCAGGATAAAACACAACAATGTGACGCTTGTTTAGCCAACACGAAGGTTGTAGAATTTCTCTCACACGTGTGCACGCAGAAATGCACTCAAGTGCACATAGCCTCGCACAATCCTCTTGCACTCAGCTCAGAAATCCTACCAAAAAGGCAGCCTGGGAATTCTGAGAGACAGAAATTGAATTAGTATTGAGCCAGGCAGAGCAAAAGGCTGTAGCAGGAGCTTGGATTATTGTACAAGACAAGGTTCTGACTGCCAGAAGGACACAGAGACATCATACCTCCACTGATGTTAGGTGCTAAGGGGCAGAAACTTGTGTTTCATTTTTGTGATAAATCCTTTTTTTTCTCAGATTAGGCATTTTGTTTATCTAAGTCTGTTGTGAACATGATCATGGTATTGCCTCCTGCTTGAAGAATAGAAGCAACATTTTAAAGATAGATTATAGGCCTTTACTGCTCTTGATCTTATGAGCCAGAAAGTTTCTTGAAATGATAAAAAGGAGGTTTCAAGTGCCCTTCATTAACTTAAACTTTCAACTTAACATTCAAAGTGGCACATGTAGGAATGAAGTATTAGATTTTTACGGTATGGTACTGTTAAATAAAAATATTAGTCTCACTATATCATGGGATTCACAAAAATATAATAATTATGTTGCAACATTATCTGGTTTTTATAACTTAAGCTAAAACCTGGCTTTCTCACAAACATGAAGCTTTTATACCGCAAACTGAAGATTTAAAACTGTATTACTTTGGTAAGAGAAATGGGTGCCACTCCTTCGATTTTTATATTATGGCTAGCTATGCTTTTAACAGCTGAAAATGTTTCCATACAGTCAAATTTGTGTTTTCTTGTGAGTGAAGATAAAGTCTTAAGAGCCCATTTTTTTGCAGTCAGCTGACCATCAGTTGCAGAACAGGTGTGGTAGGAAGCACTCTTATACTTTATGTGTACTTCATAAAACCAGGAGAACTCAATCACTTTCTCTGGCATCACATTTAAAGTCCTGGGAAATGTAGAGGCATGACAGAATAATGTTAAGTTGTTGCAGGTTTGAAACAAAGTTTTTAAAAATGGTAATTGGTCCCTGCTGTATCAGAGAGCAATGACAAAATATGATAATGTATTCTGCCCTGGGATATTACAGTAAAAGATAAACATAGGTAATTTAAAATAAAATTATCTTTAGGTTGCACTCCTTAAGGAAGAAAAAGCAAAAAATGCTTCAAAAATAAAAAAAAAAGCAAATCTGCATGAAGTGTTTTTCTTTGACCTGCAGAGCTCATCACTTTCTACTTCACTTATTGATTTAGATCTCATTACATCCTCCGTTGGCCATAAATCTGGTTGTGTCTGACCACATGTCATGCTTTGTACACTTTGCACTACAGTGTCTTTAGTGAGTTTGCGGGAAATGCATTAGTGGCAGTAAACTTTGCAGAAAAAAATCTTTGCACACTACTAAACCTACAAGAAAGTGGTTTATATGTGAACTGGAATAGTATGAATGTCAGCTGTTATCCAGGTCTTGACAAATACTCAAGAATTTGGAAAACAGTGAGTTAAACACTAAATGTTATTCTTTCTATATATATTATTTTCTCCATCTGTCTGTTTCTATTACCCACCCATTAACCTTGTCAAATCTCTCAACCATGCATCCAGCTTTTTGTCCATAGGTCATTCGTCCATCTATCCAAGTTGTCCATTTTTCCTTCTAGTCGTACTTTTATTAGTCATCTGTAAAAAAAAATTTCCATCTGTCGAGGAACTTTTGCAGTTTCTGTTTTTAAATCTTGCACCAACATAGAAATATCTCCCATAAATTCACAGTGTAAAATATCTGAGAACCCTGAATATGGTCAACACAATTGTAAATTTATGTATTGTCTACTGTATTTTTGCAAGAGCATAAAGTAAACTTCTGGAAATGTTAGAATTTTTTTTTTTCTTGTGGTAGAACAAAAACTAATATTTTGGCTTTGCCTCCCAGAAGTATAATGCAACACAGCCTACTTTCAGCCCACAGTGATGCGCAGCACACAAATTTTTGCCTCATTTTGGTTTTGCACCGAGACACCTGTACCACACACAGCACACAAATGAACATGCATGCTGCCTCACTGCCTCATATTTTTAAGCCCCCAGAGAAAGTAAAAACATTAGACCCACAGTGGAGGAAGTGAGAGATGAAGAATGTGTTAAGGAGAGGATGGTGGAGAAAGAGTCAACAAATTTCAACTCCCCAAACGGCAAAGGAAGGCCCCCAGGGATGAAAGGATGGGAGAGGAGAGAAGAGGGGGTGTTGGAAAGCATTACAGTAACCGTCAGAGTAAAGGAGTGAGGGCGAACCCTTCCTCCACCTCCTAGTTTATGACGCAGGCTTGCGTACAGGTGTCGTACGGAGAGGCGCACGTGACACCAATAGTACCATCGACCTGCCTGCGAACACACGTGGCTGCTCAGACTCTGGGGAGAACCCAAGGAGGAACCACACTTCATTTAGAGCTGACAGAGCTTTCCTGGCTTGCAAAGTGGTGGAGTCACATGACTAAAAAAAGAACAAGAGACTGACTGTATCAGAAGCCCATTTAAGCTGGCAAGAAATCAGATTCAAGTTGGTGGCTTGGTAGATCAAGATATGAAATATTTCTTTTCACTAAAAAAAAAATGCACAATTTGATCCAAGCCTCTTGATGATCTTTTTTTATTCCTGTTTTATCTTTTTCTATTTAAATATTTTTAGGCTATTATGCAGCAAATTGAGTTGTTTTACTCAATTTCTGAGCCGACATTGTTTGCTCTTTCTGTGTTGTTTTCACCCACTACTTTCTCTGATGTCGTACCAACAACCATAGACAACAGTTTTACAAGGGAATAATTTTAATAATTATTTACCACCATTTTAATTTTCTTATTGGTGCCATGATTTTTGATATTGTTAAATTAAGTGTGTAACAAGATATTTTGACATAACATGATGATTGGATGATTATTTTTTTTTACAAAATTATTATTATTAGATCTAAACTGTGCTTAGATATTCCATAGGCATCTAGACTTAAATTAATATAAATTTAGTCTAAAAGTGAAAGCTTTTTTTTTTTTTTACATTTATTAGAAGTTTTAATGTAGGTTTGTTTTTAATTGAAATTCACAAGCTCAAAAGTAAAATTGCGGTTGAAACCTTTAAGAAGGGAACACACACTGGGAGCGCTGCTGTGCATCTCATCAATTAACAAGCATCAGGCGACTCCTTTGACAACATGAAACTATTTTAGACTAATCAGAACAAATCAGATAACTGTCACTTATAGTCTGACAGGATCCAGAGCAGAAGTTGATTTGTATAATTTTTTTTTATTCTTGCTGAATGGAAATGGAGAAAAATATCCTGTTGCCAATCTGCACAGATATGACCTTATAGCAGGAGAACTCATGAATCTCATTGCTCCTGCGTTCAGTTGCAAATGGAGTCATTGTTTGCAGCGGTCTTCTCCAAACACCAGAGCGGTCGCTTGATGTTTATGAGTATGGAGAGTTCATCTAAAACACTCAGTGACAAAAGCCTCGTCATGAAATCTCCACTCATTAATGTTTTAAAACATATTTCCAGATAGACTTGTTAGGAAAACAGAAAGTTATAGACAGATTTTTTTAAAAAGTTCTTGCCTCAGATTTAAAACAGACTTTTTAATTGGAGCAAAAAACAGTCTTACATACCTTACCTCCTATGTGGTAATCTTTTAATTTTTTGGGTCATTGTGGTTCATTACCTAAAACGCCGAGCAGTCATCTCTAATCCCAAATTAATCAGTTAATCCTGTCTGCACCTCTCCTCATGACCCTCACCACTTCCTTCCTTTCTACTCCTAAATCCATCCAGCAGTCGCCCCCTCCTCCTTCCCGTCTTATTGTGTCTGAACCTTTCATCCGTGTTGTGGAACTTTGGCCTCAACTGGCCTTTCCAAGAAAACCAGCAGCTGCCAGGCCAACCAGAAGGAACAGAAATGTATTTTAAAGCACAACCTCAAACTAAAGTTATAGTTGTTTGGGGTTTTGTTTTGTTTTTTGTTGTATAAAATCATTAACTTTCCTAGAACCAAACAATAGAAAATGATTAAGTGAACAACTCTTGGTTTTTGTCTTTCCCCTTTTGATTTATGTTCATATTCACGAGGTGTGGGTTGGTACAGCTCTGCGTGACTAGAACAGGCGAAAGTTGGATGCCTTGAGGGGGAATTAAGTGGACCTTCCATACACCCGACACACAGAGCGATATGACTCTCAACCGATGTGATGGAAAAAGATGGAGACCATGGATCCGCTGCGAAGAGGGTGGGAGAGGGGAAGCAGGCAGTTTAGACTCCTGGGACTCTAAGGCAGTGACCGTGAAAGTGCTTAGATAAACAGAGAGACTGAGGGGAGGGAGGTGGAAAGAGAGGATGGTATGGTGCAGGCACACAAACTGGAGAAGGAAATGAGACTTGAGGTAGATGGGGAGTAAAACGAAGAATATAAGTTTTTAAGTAAGTTGACCAAGACTAAAGCACTGAAAGTGGCAAGCTTACCCTATTTACTCCTCAACTCTTCTACAGTGGCCTCCGCTTCTCTTCTCTTTTCCTCTCCCTCCCACACTTTAAATTATTCAGGCCAGTTGGATGTATTTGAGCATGTCTCCTAGACATGTTTTGTACGTGTGTGTTTGACTGACAAACGGCAGGACAGCCCTAGCCCACCAACCACCCAGTCCTGGGTGAACAACCACCGCAAAATCAGAGTCGGGAAAAGCGAGGGGGAATGCTCACCTGAGATTACAAAGACAAGTGTACGCTGCCTATCCAGCATCGACCCTAACATTGGGGGTAACAAGACAAAAAAATGGTATACACAAATTGGATAGAGGTTTCACCGTCAGGAGGCTGACCTAGTTTGAAAATGATGGATTTTCAAAGCCAGGTCTGATTTATTGGCTGAGTGTATATGCTTTGCAAGTGCCCTTTTCAAAGTAGTGACTATCTGGGTACGTGTGTGTGTGTTTTAAAGGTTTTATGTTTCTGTGTTCCTCTTAGCCTACTTAAACAGGTGGGCTGACAGACTTGGGCCACTGATCAGTCCAGGTTAATGCAGTTAAAAGTGTAGAATATATGTCTTAAAGTGAGCTCCAGAGGGAGGAGATGAAAAATTAATGGTGCCAAAAAGTACAAATTGTACGATGTTAAAAGGATTATTCATAAGAGATAAACAGAGAAATTCTCACAGAAATAATTTGCCTCTTTAAAAAAAAGTGTAACTTAATCAGCCCAAACTGATGAGGAAAGTTTAAAAAAATAAAAAATATTTCTTTCATTTTTTTTTTTATTTTATTTTGATCAATGAACAGATCTTGCCTAGCTGCTAGGCAAAACAACTGGGAAAAACAACCCTCTTGGTGTCGACACTTACTAAGCAAAAAATGCTTAAAATGTACATATTCTGTTTTGGTAAGATGTCAGAAGAAACACAGGTCTATAATAATATATTTAAAATTTACCTGTTCTCTCTACAACATGTTGAGACTTAAATGTGTTTCGTTCAGGCTGTGAGAGAGAGAGAGAGAGAGAGCAACAGATTTTCAATAGATAACAGGAAGGCCAAATGGAATGCAGCCAGACTGCTCTTTTTTTAATTAAAGGCAATGTTTTACTCATCTCTAGGAAAAAACAAAGAAACTGCTGTGTTGCTATCTGCATAAATTGTACCAAACACAGGTAAAAAAAGTTGTCTTTCATATCTTCCTTGCAAAGTACAAGTTTAAATAGTTGGTTTCCACTTTTATGAGAAAATGTGCAAGAGTGGTGAAACTTTTTTTTAGGAAAACATAATTCCAGTAACTAAGTATGGAGGTGGATGTGTGATGGTTTGGGGCAGTTTGCTGCTTTAGGAACTGGTTGACTTTCTGTGTTTGATGGATCCATGAATTCTGTGCTTTTGCAAAAACTCCTGGAGGATGATCTTTAGGCATCAGTTCTGACCTTAAGATTAAGAACGCTTTGGTTATGCAGTCAGACAATGACTCATAAAAAAATGTCTCCAATGTTTTTGAGTGGACTATTATCAGATTGCTTGAAATGCTCCAACGTTGCTGTAATTCTGTAAAGAACAGTGGGCCAAAGTTCTCCCGATTCATTGCCAGTTGTCAGAAATACTTCAAGTTAAGATTTAGGAAGCAATTACTTTCTACCATGGAGCCTGGTTGATAGAGATAGCTTTATTCCTTTTAATAAATAAAATGTGTTTACAAGAACAGAAACGAACTATCCAAATGTTTATTTCATGTTTCTGCTCCCCTGGAACAGTTTAAGTATTTCTGAAAATTCAGTTTTGTTGAATTTTAAATAAAGTCAGTTCTCTGTAATGTGTGATTAAAATTTCCACTCTATTTTTTTTTTTTTTTTCATTTGTGCCATTTATTGCGGTGGAAACCTAAATGAAGAGCCTTCTCAAAATCCGTGCTCTCCTCCTTAAAGTTAACAGTAATTTGTCTGCAGGCTCTGCGATCTACATACATCACCATAAACTATGGTAGTACATATGCCTAAGACAAATGATGTTGACGCAGTGGATCAGGTTGCCTGTCACTTTGCAGAAAAAGCTGTTTGATGGATTTTATAAATAGTTTGAATCCCTGCTTTGAAGCCACCTATCATAGCTGTCACAGTAAGATCCCCTTCCCGTCTTATAGGTTGGCCCTATCAAAGTCTGAGCGGTGAGCTACCGCTGCTGTGTTCAAGTTTATGTATACGAGCCAGGCACCTACACAAATCAGCAGTGTATTTACACAGCAGCTCCATTTAGATCGCTGAAAACATGGAGAGCACTCATTACTCTGAGGTTTAGGCTGTCCAACAGACGTGATGCAGGGGAAAAAGACGGAAGGAGCAAACGATGGATGGATGGGTGGGGCATTGGCTTGGCACCAGTCCCAGCTACGGATTGGCCGTTGTCCTGGCAACGGCACATCTGACCTTATTTAGCCCCTTGTACACTCCTTGCCGAACGAGCACTTTGCTTTCGCCCTTGTACAATTCTTGTGCCGCTCACGACTTCCCCATCACTCTTCTCTCCCTTTTTAAAGTGGGGCCATCTCCACTCGAACGTAAGCTCCATGCTGCCGCAGTGCTGACGGGCATGGTGAGGCAACATTTTGCCATGCACCGCTTTTCGTCAGAGAAGTGCAAAATCCTCTTGCACTGTGGTCCATTCACTGTATGTTGGGGGCAGTAATTTCATACCTCCTTGAAAAGTTACAGGAAGGCTTTTATTTTTTTTATCTTTTTTTTTTTTTTTTTTAGGATTAGACTAGGCCAGACGGGGAGAGCGGTGCCTATGCATGAGGGAGCTCTGCCACAGGATGAGATGATAGCTTCTGCCGACCTAAAGCTGCAACAAAATGACTCAGATGAATTGGTTTCCATACACGTCGGTCCTCTGGGCCTAAATCGACCAATTCTCCTCAGCTCTGTCGGCTGTAACTACCCGTCCTGTGGTGCTGCTGAGTCCCACAGAATCCGCACACATTCCGGCTGAGCGGACCTTCGCCGTAACAGGCAGAAAATAGGGTCTGTCTTTACTTGAGGCTGGGATTCCTTTAGGCCTCAAACAGCAGGTGCATCTATATATCTGCATGCTTTCATCCCCATCTGTTTCTGTAAATTGGTGGGGAATGTGGGTCGAGACAGCCTGCTGATCCACACAGTTTGAATAAGGAGTGGTGTGACTGGCTGGTGTCTTCTGGTCATTTAATTGAGCCTGTAGGGATAGGAAAGTGCAACCAGTCATTTTATTGAGTTGATATATGTATGCTGTCCTCTGCATTTATTGGCACACCTGGTAACTATGAATGAAAAGACTTGAAGTAAATATGTTTCTTTTTTTTTTGCAGCAATGTAAAAGCAGTTGAAAATGTTCAGCATTTTTCTACCAGAGATTTTTTTCTTTACCTTTTTCACTATGTTTTCACTCTGCTTGTTGGAGAGATGAACTGAAACAGTCACTACTCAGCTTTCAACAATATCGTCAGTTGTTTTGAATTTTATAATTGTTGCTCAAACTGGAGATGTAATCAACTTTACACGAATGGGTAATTTCTTACAGCCGTTCCAGAGCTTTACTTGAACGACTTGTTGTCCTGTCCCTCACGTTTTGAACAGCGACTCCGTCACATCAAGAAATTCTTAAGATACATTTATGTTGTAGGGGGTGTCAGTGTTGCTGCTGAGTCATTTATAAACATTCATCCATCCATTTTCTGTACACCGTTGTGCCTAGTGAGGTCGGAAGGGGTGCTGGTGTCTATCTCCAGTGAACGTTTCGGGCGAGGGTTCACTCCGGACAGGTCGCCAGTCTGTCGCAAGGCTAATTTATAAACAACTGTTTCAAAATATGTTTGTTTTTAGTGTGACACTAGTGCTAAAAAAATGCTTCAAGACTTTATGTACATCTTTATCTGAAGTACAAATAAATATATAGATATATAATATAGATATATGTTTATATAAAAAGAAATACATTTGTCACTAGGTCCTCTCTAGATGTTTGTAGACACATTACAGAAATTAATTTAACTAATGGTTCTACCAAGAATGAATTTGGGGATTAAGATACAAATGTGCACCACACTTTTCAGATTTTTATTTATGAAAGTACTACGTATCAATTTCCCTACTATTCAGAGTGATGCACTGTTTTGTGTTTGTGTATATGCAGTCCACCAGCAAAAGCCTTATCCAGGGCATTGTAAACCCAAACCCATTTCACTCAACATGTATTGCAGAACTGATTGAAATGTGCCGATATTGTTTTCAGGACAAAAGAATTTTGTTTGACGATAGAGAGGAGGTATAGGCTTTGCACATGTGAATGCGGGATAATGCGAGTGCTTAGACGCAGAAAGGAAACGACATACAGATGGAGACGGAAGACAGTGGGACATGTTCCAAAGTTCACATACCAACCATTCAAGTCATTCGAGTCACTCGAGTCCAGGAAATAAAAGCAAAGGGTCTGTGGTGTAAAGCACAGAAACGCATCCTGCTGGCCCTGAAGGAACCAACGAAGCGCACACACACACATGCACACACACTCTCCTGCAGTCACATTCAAAACAGGAAAGTGTAGATAAGCACTTTTCCTCATTCCTTTCTATGATGAGGTGTTGATCATGTGTTTGTCCCCGATTTGGGTCCAAAGAGGCGGAGTCTGTACATTGGATGTTAGGTGGAAAGAGGGGCTTACAAAAGATTTTTTTTTTTTTTTTGAGCCAGCTGGAAAGGCGTGATAGTGGGGGCGGGCGGGGGGGGGGGGTACAGATGGCTGTGGATTGGGAGGCGACATCCTTGTTTGTCTTCGTAGAGGGGAGTAAGGATCATGATAGACACAACACTAGGTTCTAGGCTTTGGACATAGCATAGCGTCGTGTTGAAGGAAGGGGGACACAGCTATGTGATTTGGTTAGGAGGGTGGGCTTGTCCTCATTTTGTTGTGTTCTTCACCCATGTGGAGAAGCAGTGTGTGTGCATGTAGGAAGAACAAGACGGTGAGGGAAATGTTTCAGTGCTGTAATCTCCTGGAGTATAAAGCAAATGAAGCCTGTTTTCCACTTTTTCTAACTTGTTCAATTCCACTTGTCTTTTTCTGGCTCTGAACTCGGGTAAGCCTGTGGAGTAAGAGGAAGTTTTGCCGACCTGAAGGAAGCACTCTTCTCTCTTTGATGAACTGCCGACTTTCTCCTCCTTCCTTTATCTTTAGGCTCATTTTATCAGGAGCTCTCTCACACCTCCCCTCGGTTATTTCTGATTGTGAAAATGCTGCTGTCCCCACAAAAGGCTTCCCAAGTGGAAGTAACAGCTGCTCAATGTTGCTATGCCTGTTTTTCTCTTCGGTCACAAAAAGGTGTTGTGGTGCAGTCATTTTGACCGGTCAAACCTCTGAGATTTGGTATGTAGACATCATCAAAGGAAGAACTGGTGAGACTGGAATGGGTGCATTTCTTTTACCATGCCTTTTTGTGGTTGAACCTCCTACTGAAAGATGTCAGTGACTGTCTGGTGGAAAACAGTCATGTCAGCAGTCTTCCTCATGATTGTGTTAGCCACTATAAGACCATAACACAAGTTTAATTTTTATATATTATCTAAAAGTTTGGGCTGTAATTTGTTGTAAACCATAACCATAGAAGTCACCACAAACAAACACATGAAGCATGTCCCCCTGGGTGTTATGAATCTATTGAATAAGTCTCCCCTTCTTTAAAAGAAATTGGGTAACTGATGGCGGTAGCCTCAAAAATCTGCTACCAATTTTTTTTTTTTCTTCAAGACATCTCAGTAAAATTCAGGCCAAACTGCCACACTGAGTTGCTGTATAGCGTTCAGCACTCAAACTTTGTGAAATGTGAGCATGTGCTGACTCTACTCTGGAACTATCATGATGATGGGGATAAAAATAATGAGCAGCACTAATTGGAAAGCCATGAGTCATGGGAGAATATGTTGATAGCTCAACCTGCAAAAGCTACCCTGCCATCCCAAATGAGTAGCTAACAAAAAGTAAAACATTTTTTTTTTTTTTTTGTATGGCTGCTTTTACCATCAGCTCATCTCCACACTTGACTGCTAACGATTTGGCTAATAGGACTGCTTATGCTCTGGCAGAATTCAGTAATAGTCTCCAAACTTTTCAGCTTTCAAGCCACAAACTCCTTTGCTGCACAAACTAGTGACCCTAACTACACTCGCTCAGCTGATTAAAGTTAACAAACACTACTAACAATTAAGCGGGTTGGCGTCAATTTGCTTCTTCATTAATTTCGACCCTCATTTTATACCCATGAATTGTTATTTTTTTCCTCAGTTTTTTATTTGGTAATGTGTTTACATAATTTGTGAAGATAACTGTAAAAAAAAAAAAGATAAAATTTGTAAATATGAAACGTAATTGTAGATTTTTCTCTCTGGAGATTTTATACTAGAATTTACTTTTATTGAATGTAAATTTGATCCCCTGTTGGGATTAGCTGGCTCTTTTTTAACTATTGGACCCCTAATCAAACAAAAATGTTCAAAAGTGGCCTCCATTATTAAAAACAGTTATTCTAGTCACACAACCACATTCATTTACAGTAAACAAAGTAAACTATGGCTTTTTGACAAAGAAGCATATATTTCAACACCAATAATTTCTTTTAAAAGGTATTCTTTGTGTGTATCTGCTTAATTTCAGCTTCTTTTAGTAAATCAGATAATCTACTGCACGCATGGCACCCACACCTTTATGTGAGGTATATATATATAAAGTATACTGTATAACCATACTTATTTTAAACTATTAGGAGTAGAACAGAAAAAGTATACTTAGTCATACTTTTTGTTTCTTTTTTACTAAAATTAAGCATACCGTGAGAATCTTCTTTTGACTGGTTTCCACAGATTAGCTAGCCATGAAGTCACCAAACAAACTCTTTTGAATGAGTTGAGATGTTATTGTTAATGCAGGTTTGACATGTTTTCTATGATGACATGTGGGATTAATCGACGCCACGTCAAAAATACTGATGCCGCTAACAATAGCCTTGTTTTGTTCTCTGAGATTAATGCCGCACCTTTTGTTAATTCTTCTTTTACACGGTGATCTTCATTTGTTTCCAGTAAAAGGAGTGTAGAAATAAAACCCAACTCCAAATATTAAAGAGAGCACATAGATCCACCCATGTGACTACAAGTGTTGTTTTAGGGCCCACCACAGAGTTGGTAGTTCATCCAGCCAAGGCAGTACGACCACAGAGCGCTGTGCCCAGCCAGCGTAGTAAGCAGAGTTAGCGGTCGCCCTGCTGTGACTGACCACAGAAGAACTGCGACTCAACCAAGCATTCTGGCCTCCTACTATCGCTGAAAGGAACCAGAAACCAGTCACATAGCTAATAGGAAGTGTATTAAAACGATCGCATGCTTTCAGTCATAATGGCAGGAAGTGCAATTGTGTTTTTCAGCATTTTTATTGTAGTATGATTTTTTTTTCTCCCAGATATTTATGTGCTGTGTATTGGGGCATATGCAGCTGCTATTCATAGTTGAGAGTCTGTTCTGTATTCCTGAGGCTGTGTTGCAAGATTGTTGCTCCTTTAATTATTCTCTCATATTAAAGGATCAAAGGTCTCTGCCACAGTCATCCCCCTGCATTTCATTAAACCTGCACACACACACTCATGGCCGTGTGTGTGCCGCACAGCAACATGGACACATCTGCAGGATATTGGCTTTGCGGAGTTCCTGGATTTGTATTGCAGTGTTCAGTGATTATTAAGGGATAAATGTTGGCATTTTACTGAAGACCCAAGCTTGTTATTTTGGTTTCAGCTCCTTATCAACCGTGAGCTTCAGTGCAGTGGCAGAAGGGATGAAGTGTGTCCTGCAGTGTTTGTGTGAGTTTCTATTTTACCCCTCTGCCTTTGCTCTGGCAAACTGCACGTAACCAGTCCTCTTTGCCACATCCAGAGGATTCTCCCTCTGCCAGGCTGCACCAGCACACCCCTCCCCGACACCAGTAGCCTCTCAAAGCTTCTCCCATGATTCCCCTCTGCTGTCACCGCTGTGTCGCTTGGAGTCTGCCAGGAGGAGGAGGATGCCGAGTGTAATTAGGGCGTTCCCAGGCCTACCAGGTCCAGAGAGGAGGAAAAGGAAAGAAGGAAGGAAGGAAAGAGAAGAGAGAGGAAAGAGAGGGATGACAGGTTGACATGAGTACAGCACACACCGACTCTGTAATTGCTGGCGTGCATATGGCGCGGGCTGAGGGTGGAGGCTTGTGGGAGGTAGGGGGTCAGGTAATATAAGAATGTGCAGTCTCTGAAAGCAACAGATGGAGAATGAGTGCATGTCACCCAAAGTGGAGGGGTGGAGGGAGATGAGGGAGTAGACGGAGTAGGGAGGAAGAAGAGAGTGAAAGGGAGATTCAGAGAGGGGTTTTTAGGTGAGGGGTGGGAGAGAGGAGAACCTGAAGAGGAAATCTTGAAGTGAGTGACATGTATAGCAGAGAGTGCAGCTTATTGACACAGCACAGGCCTATTATTGAATGCACACACACACACACACACCCGCACGCACGGTTCAACAAGAAACCTTTCTCTGCCTGAGGTGTCTTAAAAGCTCCACAGGTGGTAAGAAGAGAAAAAGATCATCTTTGTATTTATGCACCAGAGTGTGTATCTACCTTGGCTTACATGTTTTTCTTTTCCTCTTGCCACAAAAATCAAGCACCTTTTGTCCTGTAATTAGTGCAGACAGGTAATAGAGTTATTGGACAGGCGTCGACATCTACATGCGGACACACACCCCCACACACACACCGTGTCAGAAGGGGTATTGACCAGGCAAAGTCGCTTTTGTGGGTCCTGAGCGAGGAATCTTGATCGATTGGGTCCTGTCTTTTTTGACGGATCATCAATTTCCACATGGTGGCAGGAAGTAGCCTCTGTAAGGCTTGTCTCTGGGATCTCACTCATCCCAAACACACACACTTTAACACACATTAGAGCTGAGGGGTGATGCTGTATATTCAAAGTGGGAAAGATATTGCTTTGTATAAGAAACTTAATCTTACTGCAAATAAGTATCTCAAAAAAAACATTAAACTTATCCAACAGGACTCATACAGATTCCCCTTTACATCAGTTATCTGACCAACACATGCAATCTAATCGCTTTGGAAATGTTTTCAGGAGACGCAGAAAATTACGTTTGCAGAAGATGATGTGTTATTTTTACCAGTCATAATCAAACTACAGACGAGAGATGGGGTACTCGTATCTCTGACAGACTAAAGTACAAACATAAAGTAGCATAATGCAAATTTTTCAACTCATGCTGCAACAGCCATGAGACCTGACTGCAGCTCAAGAGTGTGGGACTGTAGTCTTTTAAATAATCTGTTTCTCTCATATCAAACATTTTATTCTCGTTATGGAACGCTAGTATTATTACAATCAGATGTATCTGATTCTTCAAAATAAAAGAACTGGCTGTTTGATTTATTAAAATAAATGACTGGTTCTATTTCTATGTTTTATTGAATGTTAATAGTTGAAAATGTTTGACATAATGTTGTACAAAAGGTAAAGGTATGAAATATTAATAAGTTAATTGGGTCACAGCATAATGTTTGTTTCCATAAGGTGCAGAAATGTAGTGTAAGGCGGTATGCCTTTAATGAAACAATGCTGCTTTCATTTCAGAGACCAGTTCTCTCAGGGAGCTTGAGAAAAATGACTCGTGAACATGTCTGACTCTAAAGCAAGCTTACATGATGACCCTTCTGCTCCATGATTCTACTGAGAGATTCACACAAGTTTCAGGAGGGGAACACCTTCATCTCTTTCAGCTTTTTTAGTCATGGTCCCAGAGAGTCTCATGTCATTTCTCCTCTCATTGCTCCATCCATCTTTGATACACTGTAAATGTACTGGACCATCTCAGACTCCTGCTTCCTTTCATATCTATCCGCTCCACTTCTGCTTTCATCAGTTTCTCCGAGTACCTCTTCCTACTGCTGCTCTGCACTCATTTTTCCGCACTCATTCTTTTGCTCTCTTTTTTTGTTCGCCTACTTAACTTAAGAGCGATCTGCTGTGCACCACCACCTCCACCTCCCTTTCCCCCAACTCTACGCTCGTCTTCCCTCCCATGTTCCTCTTCAGTGAGCCCCAGCACTCCTCTTCCTCTCTCCTCCGGTCTGTCACCCCTCTATAAAGACTCCCACTGACGGACCTGAACCTTCTGCTCGAGCCACATTCTGCCCCTCATTCTTCTCTCTTGCTGCTCCATGAGAAGAGGAGGCCAATTAAAGTCTGTCTTCTCTCCTCCTCCATGCCGTTGTTCCGCGCGCTGAGTGTCTGCACTCAGACTCTCTGGGGTCACTAATTAAAACACTTCTTTTCTCTTTACTCCACTTTATTCACCTATTCATCCAACTTTTTCCTTTGCCGTAGTTTTTCTCTTTACAGCTCTTCATCTGTCTCCTGTCACAAGTATCGAATTTTTAATTCCTGTCGGAAAATTTGGAATTGTACTTAGAAATTTTCTGAACCTACATATTTACAGAAAAAGAAAAAAAAAGTCTGTATCTCTTATTCCAGTATGTAGTATCTTTCATCGTTTTTTACTTGTGTCCTTCCACAAGTGCATTCTTTGTACCCACCTTTCTTTACTTGTACCCTGCAACTCTTCCATTCTTGTATCCTTTAACTATTGCGTCCTTGTGTTCCTCTGTCTTTTTATAACTTTATTTCTTGCCTTTAATTCTTTCCTCCTGCCTTTTCTTGTGGTTTTCTTTATTTACTTCCTAGTGTATTTTCACCCTTTTGTCCCCGTGTCCTTCCCTTTTCGCCTTATGTCTTGTTCTTTCTTACCTCCTTCTGCCTTCCTGTACCTCCTACTGTCCTTACCCACTTTCTTTCTAGTCTCTTTACTTCACTGATTCATTCCTGGTGTTCTTCCTTGCTTGCATACTTCCTAATATGCTTTCCACTGGCCTTCTTTGGTCCCTTTTGCCTTTGTCCTTTGCCCTCCCTCTTCCCCCACTTCTTCCCTTGTGGCCTTACTTCCAAGCTTCTTCCTTGTCCTTTTCTCAATTCCTTCATTCTGCCCTTCTTTGAATTTCTATTTTTCCTTCACTTTTTCTTTTTTCATTCTACTTTTTCCTTCTTTCCTTGTCACTTTTTCATTTTTTCCATGAGTCTTTCCTTCCATCATTCACTCCTTGTCCTTAGTGTCCTTTCCAGTTCTTTACTTTTTCGCTTATTTTTTTATTCCAACTCCTTTCTTTCTTTTGTGCTACCATGTGTTCCTACAGTTTTTCTGTCCTACAAAATTTCTTTGTCCTTCCTCCCATCCTTCTTTATGACCTTCCATGCACCCTTTCACTGTCGCTGTCCTTGCATTTCTCTTCCTTTTTTCATTCCTTACCCCCTTCCTTTTCATCAATTTTTTCCTTCCTTCCTTATATCTTTTCTGCCTTCCTCCATCCTTTTGTCATTTATGTCCTTCTTGTCTGTGGTTTTAGCAGTTAAATTTTTTTCTGCCTTGTGTTTCTCTTTATATGAAATTATAATATTAAAGATCAATTAACTTACACCGTCATCATACATTTTACATACCATGAAAACATTTTTCTCGTGTGGATTAAACACAAGCATACAACCAAACAACTGCTAGAGCAAGATGGCTACATGTGCACGCGTCGCCATCACCATTGTGTTGACACAATACACTGTTTGTAGTGAAATGAGTGAAATTGGCAAACAGCTCTGGAAATTACAGTCTGGAAAAGTCTGGATATTTTCCATAAAAACATGTAGAAACCCTGTTTTTTTTCTCCTCAGCTGTTCACAGTATTTAATAACATATTTACATGTATTCCTACCCCTCCCCTCCTGTTTCTTATATTACTTTGTACATGGGTAGCTCTTTATACTCAAGCTGACAGGAAGTCAGAACCCTCAGTCTGAAGGAGCATACATTATGCAGCTCCTCTGTTCTAATGATGCTGTCTTGTCCAAAGTTGTTGTTGTGCCAAAAGCTAGTCAGCCTTGACTGACTCGACTGTGTATGTACATGCACATTTGTTTAGGCCCGTGCACTGTAGTGTGTGCTTGCATCGCATTGTAGAAGGTGAAAAGGGAGCGAGTGGAGTTTATTTCACACTCGTCTCCCCTCAGTGGTGTAATTAGCATACGGAAAATTGTTTTTTCTCGTATCTCTACCAGAGCAGCTCTCCCTCGGTGGTTTGGGAATAAAAATGGAGTTGTGAATACGTAAAATTCACCCAAAATTTTACATAAAAATGTTTTTTATGCTTGCCAAACTTTTCCTTTATCATCTGCATTTATTACGTTATTGACGAACAATCGGTGTTCTGAAATTGCGCATGTTCCTCCAGGCACCGTTCATGTTTAATCACCACCGCTGTCTTCAATCACTCAGTAATACTTCTGTGAAATATTAATGTCCCTATCGTTCTTTCTTCCAGGTTGACAGCGGGAGATCTGTCTGTCCAGTTGAATCTCAATGATTACCTGGACATCTACTGCCCCAGCTATCCTGAATCAGGGAGTTTGGTTCCAGAGCAGCCGGAGACTCTGATCCTCTACCTGGTGGAGGAGGAGGCTTTCAAAGGCTGCGTGGAAACCAAAAAGGCCGTCAAGAGGTGGGAATGCAACACCCCGTTTGCTCCGTTTGGACCAGTCCGCTTCTCTGAAAAGATCCAAAGGTTCACCCCATTCTCGCTTGGCTTTGAATTCCTGCCAGGGAGACACTACTACTACAGCTGTAAGTAGAGGGGTTGGTGGCAGGAAGAGGGTCTCGTGTTATCAAGTTAACTTAAATGGTTGATATTTCTGAAAGAGAATTGTGCTTGAAAATATATGTTCCCTCTAAACTGTTTTACATTTTGTCCCACAACCTTTAAATAATAAGTAAAATAATTTATTACTTTTTAATTGTTTTAGAGATAAAAGTACCGAAACGTGTGCTATTCATTTGTTTGCAAACCCACTTTCACTGTATTTACAACTGCTAATCTTTTGTGGTTTAGGAATTTGACTAGGCCTCTGTAACAAATTAATATGCTTTCATCAAAACCACCACCTTTCTCTGTGTCTAACAGGTTTATATTCCTCAAAATTACTCTTTATATCGTAGGTCTTTCTTTCTAATTTTTCTTTTTCTGCTTTTATGTCATGATTCCTATTTTTTCTTGTATTTCATGTTTGTTTTTTTTACTCTATTTTTGTGGAGATCACTTTAAAAATTATTCTGAGCAGGAAAGGTGACGTATAACTCCATTCAGCTCTGATCAGCTTCCCTATACCCATAACACTGTAGATGGTTTAATGCCATCATTGTTCAGTTTGCATTTTTTGACATCAACCCAGCATGGTGTGATTGGTGTGATTTTTATAAGATCTGTAGCTGGAAAACTAGAAGACGAGAGGGAAACTCAGAGCTGTGACGTTACTGTAATGGAGGAGTGGAAAAGGGACGAGAAGAATCCACCTTGGAGAGAAGGAAACAGAAGTACAACAAAAGCATTGGAGAAGAGGGACGAAGGAAGAGAGAGAATCTTTACATAAATTACTGTTGAGGTTCACAGGACAATGGTGTATTGTGAAGGCATGAGAGAGTGTCTTCACACACACACACATGCATACATGCACACTGGGCCATTGTCGGTGTTCATGCCAGTTCATAGAAAAGCAACAATAGGTCCCCCCCCTGGTCAGGCTGCAGCAGGCTCAGGGCGATTGTGTGTGTTTTGTCCACATCAAAGATAAGGCGTAAAGTTGGTCCAAATGTCTGGCTCTGGGGTTTTTGCTCATAATGGCTCTGCAGTCCTGAAGCTGCATAATGGGGTTAGCCTGGGAGGACAGTACAATGATATTAGAGACACTAATGGCATTAGTTTGTTCAGTCTGAGCTGAGCTCAGCCCTTCTGTGCCAAAAGACTATGACACTTTTACAGCCCAATGTCACAGTCTCCAATGAGATGACAGAAACCCACAAGTTCTCCATGTCTGGGTCACCAAAAACAGGAAACAGCTTGAGGTCCTCTACTGGTCAGCTGTTCGCTGCATAGATCAACTTCAGAGAACAGTAAGAACAGCAAGGGAGCTCGATTCATTGAATGGTCAAATCGGTTTGTACATATATACTGTATGGCACCAATTAACCACCATGGAATGTCATTCAAGACAAACGAGTCTAATATCTAGAGATGCATCTGGATAAAACAAAACGCTATGGAAAAGTAATTTATTTCCTACTTGGTTGGGGCTCCTTTTGCATGATTTATTGTATCATTGGATCATTTAACACCAACCTTTAGCTCCTCTGTGTTGTTGGCTCTGGATTGTCTCATCTTGCTATTGAGAATACTGCCGAAAAATTCAATCACCATCTTCATAAAGTTTATCAGCAGATGGAAACATAAAGTGCTGACTTTGGACTTCATGAACCGACAACAGCAGCTATAAAACGATTTCACAAATCATCACTGACTGTAAAAACTTCACACTAGGCACCCCTGTACGTTTCCTCTGGACACCAGGATTTTGATTTTAAAAAAAAAAAGATAAATTGATTGATAAATTAGTTAAATGCTTTCGAAAGAAGATCAGCTGGTTGCATTGCATCTTTCCTTAATATAATCCTTAGTCCTAAACAAGCAGTAGGTGCCAGCGATGAAAAACAGCTATTTTTTAACATGAAGAAACTTGCAGCAACAGTATAAAACATACTGTATATACATAAAAACATGCTAAGACATGTCATTTTCAATGTTTAAAAGTGTTTTTCCCAATACAAACACATTAACTCCACACATTAGCTTTTCAGGCTACTTCTTTTCTTAGACCAAGATTTGTGTTTTAAAAAAAAAAGGAAAGAAAAAAAACTTTTTCCTAGGTTGTTTTTTTTCTGAGTATGTGTGAGATTATTTGATTATGACGGAAAATTAAACAATCTAGTGACTACACTAGGTAAAAAGCACATTGATGTAATGAGTTTTTATTATAGTTGAAGTATCTTTGCTGTAAGTGCTTGGTTTCAGTGATGTAGTGTTGTTCAGGCTGACAGCAGGGGTCTCGCTGTGGCTTTCTGGGCTATTTAAACTGAAGTGATTGTAAAGTTGCGGAAGGTTTTCAATTAACGCTCTTATATTTCAATGTGCAGTATTTTGTAAAGGAAAAGGCTGAGATGGAAAAGATAGATGGGTACAGACAACAGGAACGCCACATGTTCTGGTGTCATGCATAAATTCATGAGTGTGGCTGTAAATAATGTGGAGAAATGTCTAATATTTACAGCCTTGCATAAAAGTGATTCCCAATGTGCTGTCAGAAGTGTCTATAGCTTTCAGTGTGTCATTCCTGGTGACTGATGTAACTGAGAAAGAGCCAGTTTTTGAAGAGGTTACTTGGGGTGGATCCTTCAGGTCACAGCAGGAAAGGCTGCCGTTTGACTTCAGGCAGAAGTTTCATTTAAGCCATAAAGAAGGGACATGACTTTGCAAATTAAATTGATCAGATCTTCACTTTTTGATTAAATGAACTCGTTTAAGTGGTGTGTGTCAGAGAAAGACCCATCTCATCAATCATCTCTGTGTGAGTCCATTGTCATCTATGAGTCTAATAGCTTGCAAAGATTTTCTCTGTTATTAAATATAACTACTTGAGAGACAGAAGGAGGTTGGAAACCCTATACCTTCCATGTATAGCTTTTTGTTGCTCAAACTCCACTTACATTCCACCTTTCTCCTGAGCTTCTTTGAGGCTTTAAAAAAAAATTAAACCATTTTCATGTGGATCCCCTGAGGCTGA
The DNA here is from genome assembly GCF_003331165.1 of Xiphophorus hellerii. NCBI lineage: Eukaryota > Metazoa > Chordata > Actinopteri > Cyprinodontiformes > Poeciliidae > Xiphophorus > Xiphophorus hellerii. Next base: position 15,686,611 of record NC_045674.1, read on the forward strand.
TATTCATACTATTTGGGTTCAATTAGTGGTACTGGATTGGCCGCAAAAATATTTTGCAAGCTAGTTTAAGTTCTTTGTATGAACTTGTTTTAGAATTGCACAATATAATGAATCACACCATCTGAAAATGTATTTGTGCATTGCCTCAATTAAATAGTATTGCTTAGCTACAATACTTGTTAGGCTCTTATTTTTCAACATGTAAGGGTAATTTTATTTATATAGCAAATTTTCAGTAACAAGGCAGTTCAAAGTTCTTTACATGAATTAGAAGAAAATACAAACAAAACAATAAAGCCAAAAGAGACAAAAAGGTAAGGGTAGCCACTAAATGTTGGTTCTCCATGTTTGATTCTTGTTCTGGGATGCTCAGTACTCCAAAATTCATAATCTAACAGGAGTTTCTCGATTAGTGAGGTATAAAACTAAATGTTGGTTTCATGTGTACGTTATCCGGGGTTTCGGGCTCTGGTAGTGTCTCGAAAGGCAATTTGATCTCAGGAGTCAAAATAAGAGTAAATCAAATGCCTCAATGAAAATAGACCACATTTGTTATTAAACCCCACCTTGAAAAGGTAGATGGGGAATGAAGCCGGGAGAATTTACCTGCAAACTCTGTTGAGCCTTGGTTCCTGGGGTGTGAGTGAAGATAGGAAGAACAGGAAGTGGATCCAGAAAGGTTTACAGTAATGCAGGTATAACTCAAGCTCATCATTCACCAGTTTGTCTACTTTTTTCACCCTCAGCTATAGTTATGAGATATGGATCACAACTGAAAGAGTGAGATCAATTAGCTTCTTTTTTTTTGTGGATTGACCGCGCTTTGACTTGAAGCGCCGACATCTTGAGGGCGCTCAGAGTAAAGTTGCTGCTCCTCAAAGGAGCTGGGTAACTGGGAGGCATCCTCATCAAGCATTTGAAGAGGATGCCTCCCATTTACCCTGCCTACACATGTGAGATTTTCTAGTCACATCCCACTGAGGGGACACCTCCGGGGCAGGCCCAGAACAAACTGAAGGGACTATCGATCTCGTCTGGATTTGAAAACACCTTGAGATCTGCAGAACCAGCTGAAGAATGTTAATGGGGAGAGTGATATCTTGGTTTCCTTTTGATAAGTAGAAAATGGATTGCTGGCTAGATGGTGTAAGTTATTCACACTCGGGTATAAAAAATGTCAGAATGATTGTGGCAACAAAAACTTTGAGGATGTTGTATCTTTAATACATAGTTGTAATGCAACATTTGTAGAGAAATGGCTTATTTGAGGTGTTTATATATTTACACATTTTTTTTCTTTGTGTATGGCTCTGATTGATAGATTCACAAACAAAAGATGGTGATGAATTCTTTTTTTTTTTTTTCTCCGAAGAGTTTTTGCGGCGCTAGTGGCTCGTATTGTTTGTGACAGTAGGCAGACAGGAAAGAGGGCAAGGAGAGGGGGGAAGACATGCGGCAAAGGTTGCCGGGACCGGGAGTCGAACCCGCGGCGTCCGCGTCGAGGACTAAGGCCTCCAAACGTGGGGCGTGCTAACCCCCTGCGCCACCACAGCACGCCCCTGTGATGAATTCTGTAATTACATTTTATCCTCACTTCTCTTGGTACTGCCATAAATACCCCAAAGTACACATCGCTGTATTTGTCAGTTAGATGTCCTTCATCCAAATAAACAAGTGATATATAGATGTTGAATGATACACCCATTTTGTATTCATGAAAAGCATTATTTCTTCAAATTTGGATCCACAAAAAAACATTTTTAAATTCACCAAACTGCGTAGGAAGCGATGCCGTGGTAGTAGCTTTAGTCATCAGGATTTAAAAGCTTTTAAAAAATGGTGGGGAGATACAAAAGTAAAGGAACAAACCGTTTTCGATCTTTGACTATATTGCACAATATCATATGTTCCAAATATATTGCAGCTCCTTTTGAATTTATATATTTCAACGGTTATTTCGGCTTACTTCACTAACATGTTTGTCAGAAAAGCATTGTGTGGAGCGGTGCGTGTTCTAGTCGTAGATCGAACGCTTCGTATAAGGAGGCTATTCGACCTCAATGCAACCGTCTGGATTTGATTCCTGACCTTGGGACGTTTTGTTGCATGTCATCCCCTCTTCTCTTTGTCTGCCTGTTTCCTGTTTGAATACTGTGAATGTAGACATTAGTATCACAAAATCTTTTTTTAAAACCAGAGAATTGCAAAACTTTCTATTAAGACACCTTGTCTAATCATTAAACACCAAACATGGTATCATGCAAATTTCTCCCTTGAATATTGTGCTTTAATAGTGTTGATTATATATTTTGAACTACTTTACACATTACCATATTCTGGAGTCATCCTAATAGTTGACATGAATGCAACAGGGAAACAAATTATCTGGACTGTTTCTTATTACGTGTCTCTGAGCTGTTTGAGAATAGTTTTAAGATAAAGCACATTAACTGGGGGTTTCATACAAATCTGCTTACCAAAATCAACAACGCGGTGACAGATAAAACAGCCATTAGGATCCTTTTATTCCCGAGTGAGCCATGATCAGCATCGATATGGGAGCAGCTCCTCTCTAATGGTGGCACATCTCAGTAGTGCATTTTGTTGTTTTTACTTAGCTGTGAGGATAAGTGCAATATTTGGTCTGCAACAGAAAGATGATGTAAATCCTTACTCGGATAATGTTGAAGTGGGAAAACTCGTTGTCTGCTCTTAAGCTTTTCTGCACGAAATGTATTGTAGCACGAAGTCCTTTAAATAGACTTTCTGGAATAATTTTTGCTCCGTGCAAGAATTTTTCTTTTAATATTCCACATGTTGGCATCCTGAATTCAAAACTGTTTGTTGGGTTTGATGAGTAAGTACCTTATTTACACTTTATTTTTACTATTGTTCTCTGCAGCTCTGCCGACAGATGAAGGCCCTCCTCTGCCATGCATGAAGATGCGTGTCACAATATGCTGTGAGCCCAGTGAGTACACTCATCCTTTCATCTGTTCTTTTATGCTTTCCTCTTTGTACACCAACAGACTCTTCTTTCTCACATCTTTACTATCACGTCTAGGAGTATAGAATGATGTTCAGACTGCCACTCACTACTGAGCTTTTTGCTGCTTTCTATCTTTAACCTTGTAGTATTCTTTTTTTTCTAAATGAAAACTACTATGAAGTTAACTCTTTGCTGAGCATTAGCTACTTTCCTGTATCAATCCACACCAAGTTACAGCTTTTAACAAAAAAAAATCTATTTTTGAAATGCCTAAACTTTTCCACTATAAAATCTTTATGATTTAAGTTCTTTTAACTTGATGAGCAAAAACTGGTAACTGGAGTTTATGCAGCTGCAAAACCTTTTTTCCTTTTTCTTACAAGAAAGTCAAATTTGTCAATTTAGAAGTACTTGCAGCTGAAGAAAGCAAACAGTCATGGTGTGGGAACTAAACTGTTATCTTAATAACTCAGCTTTGAATGTACAATTTTAGTACAGCAGCCTGTTAAGAACATGACTGCAGGTTGGCTACCTCAGCAGATAGCCTGACTAATTTACTAGCCAATGTCAGCTATAAATAAGTCAGATAAATAGCAGGATCTATAAGCAGCAGAACGGCAAAGAAATGTGAGTTGTAAATTTTAACTCAGTAAAGCTTCAGTTTTTTATTGTAATAATATTGCCTAGGTCTATGTATCAAAATCAAAAATCCAGTAAATAAGCGTCACATAAAATATTATAACTGAATGTACTTGTTAGTTTTACAACAGCTGTAACGTGGTGTTTGTCTTAAAGCAAATTTGTTCAAAACATTATGAGCATGAGCCCATGTAGCATTTTCATCATGCCTATTCTGTATTTAGAACTAATTCAATGAACATTTCGTTATGGATTTTTTGAGCATCACATTCGTTTAAATCTTATCCAACCAGTGGTCTTTCTTTTTTTTCCTACCTGCTTGTCATCCTCATCCACCCACTCCCCATCGCCCTTTCTCAGTGTGAAATTCCCAGAGTTGATCTAATCCAGAGCCCGCCTGGAGTAATGTTAGTCTTCCAGTCCAGTGAGCTGCCCATTCCGGTTGGGAATGTTGCCCAGTCACTGTGGGAATCCCTGTACGGTGCTCGGTGTGTGTGTGTGTGTGTGTGTGTGGACCATTTTTCTTTCTGTTGCTGTTGTTGCACTTTGTGTGCGAGTCTATGGGCCTTTGCGTGCGATCTTTGGCAGTTGGACTCGTATCCGAGTGTGTACGTAGCATCACATGCGTGTCTGAGACGTCTGTCCCAGTTCCCATCCCTGCGTTATCTGCAGGGGGGCTTGTTGTGCTGTCCCAGACTGAACTAACGCACTTTTTTTCTCTCCCTCTCTCTTCAGTGAAACTGGCTGGAAAGTTGTTTAACAAACACTGATACAGTTTAAATAAATGGGGAAAAAAATGCAAACTGTGAACAAAAAATAAACCTCCCTTCATGAGACCAAACACAAAATTGGTCTGATCGGAACAAGCTGACAATTTAGCAATATTTTTCAGGAAATAAAAATAATATTTATTTTTACAGGCAAAATAAAGATTAACAGTGTCATTTTGCAGTAAATATCTTGATTAGTATACAATATACTAATTGTATGTTGTGGTATTTACTCTTGTCTTTATTCAAAGTTCACCAATATTTTTTTTTATTGAATTTTTTGAGTTTACAGGACTAATGTGTAGCTAAACAATGTCGGTAGGTAATCCTGATAGGGATAGCAAATAATAGCAAATGCCAACTTTACCATTGATAGTTGCAATAATTAAGCTCTGGCTAATGCCAATAGGGATGTAGAATACATCCTGGCTCTAGAACAATAGGAAATTTTACCTAAATTTTAGTGAGAATGCAAAATCCCAACTTTCTTATTTTCAAATATAGTTGGATATAAACTGGAAAAAATGATTAATTTATCTTACATTGAATGTGATGGGAGCTCAGAAGAACCAGAAAAGATTTTAGCAATAATTTTGGGTAAACAATTTAATTTTTATAGTAAAAGTTTTGCTAATCTCAACCTGCGTTTCAAAGAAAGTAATCAGTATCTCGCTCAGATTTGATTAGTCCAAATTTTGTATTTTTGCTTGTCTAATTCTAATGTGGCCCTAAAGCCCAACAAAGCTTAGAAAGTGTAGCAATTTTGTTTTCACAAATCTCCTAAAATCTCTGGCCAGCATAGAATTATCTGGTAGAAGTTTGATCAGTGTGCGGCAGCTTTAGCATAATTATTGGATAATCTCTCAGTACTCTTACAGTGCTTTCTTTGTCTCATCTACTTCTCTCTGTCATTTTCTTTTAGCCCAACTTCTGACAGACTCAAGTTTTGGAGGCTTCTTCATTGCTTTTGTAACCGATTGTTGTCAGGCAGCCTGACGCCATAGTGACAAACTATTAGCTAGTCGTGATTTCTTGGTTAATGTCAAGTTGTCATAACAAAGACATTTTGAATAATGTCAACTTTGTATTAAAAGTGTCATGATTTACCGAATAACACTTTATGACAACAGTAATAAATATTCACGAAGACTTACTCATGTTCATGACAGGTGTTATGTCATGTTTATGACGGTGTCATGACAGTCTTATTCACAACCTGTCAAATAAAGTGTTACCCATCTTTATTAGCAGACAGGACAAGAACATGTATTTTCTTTCTTTCTTTGCAATTCAAAATCAGCTTTATAAATTAGTTACCAAGCTTAAAGCATGGCTACAAATGTCCATGACTATAGAAGTATTTTAGATTTTGATTTTTCTCACGAAATGGCTATTTAGTTCAGCAAGGATATAAAGCTTTCAAGCAGATGGTCATTTTAGCATCAGTAGGAGCTCATGGTTTGTCTGTTGCAGTGTTGTAATTGTTAATATGGGATTTTTATTTTGTCTGGCACAGTTTCTTCTTCTACCATTTACCAAAAATGCTCCTATATATTTCTTAAAGGTAGTGAAGGTGTGGTGCAGCAGGCGCCCCATATTCAGAGGCAATTAGTTCTCGACACAGCTATCCCAGGTTCAGTCCCAAACCTCCGGGACCTTCGCTGCATGTCCTCCCACTTTCCATCTCTGCCATTTTCTTGCCAGGATAATGTGGATAACGACAACTAGTGGCACGCAATCTTGACAAAGAAAAGAAAAGTAGTGAACACTTTTTCAGTGCCGTTGTATCTGAGTGTTGTCAGGGTGCCAGATGGCAACTTTTGTGTTCTTGGCAGCTAGTTAGTCTCATTGAGCTTACTGTGTCGTATCATTTCTGTCACTTTGTCACCAATTGTTTTATTCACAAAAGAACCAGAATACTGCCAGATAATGATTTAAAAGTGTATTATCGGGCAGCCTGACAACTTTTGTTCCTGACTGACTTCATCAACACAACAGGGCAGCAACTCAAGAACTGCTTTGTTTAATTCTTCAAATTATGAGTCTTGGCTTAAACTTATTTCACTAGAGACACAGACAGACAGCAACTGCGTGACGCTTCGCGAAACACACTTTGACAAGAAACGAGATCACGCCATGTCCTTAATCTCGGATAAACTCCTAAATGTCATCATAGGCGCGACGTCAGTTGGGAGGTAATTTGCTACTTTATTACCAGAGTAAAATCTGATGGATTTTTTTTTTTTAAAGTTTGTTAATTATCTGGCTCCCATTAATTACAACTACATCAGATAGCTCACTTCTGTGAGGAAAGGCTAATGTATTCCTGACCTTCTGACTGTATTCCCCAATCAGCTCATCTGTGGCAAAAATAATAAAGAAATTGTAGAAATCACTCGAGTTCTGCATTCTTGGCACAGGATTCACACATGCATTGCATTTTCAGTTCTAAAATCACTTTGACTTCAGAGTAGAAACAGTTCTACCTACAAAGACATGCACACATCTGTGTTCTGTTTCCTTGCCTCATCTTTTTTTCTTCTTTCTGCTTCTCATCCTATTCCTTAACCAAAACTAATCCCGACTAAATTTCAGGATCTGCGTCTCCTTGTCTTTTAACTCCCCACCTCCCTTCCACCCACCTCCTCTTCATCTCCAACCTCCTCGCTTTCATTCTTTCTTCACTCTTCTGTCATTCTTGAAGTGGCACTAATCCCCCCCTTCTCTCTGTCTCTTCGGCTCTCTCCTCCCTTCCTCGTTTTTTTATGATCTTTCACTACTGGAGCAAAACTAATCTAGGCCCCATCCATAGCAGTCTTTCAGACATCCTCCTCCATGCCCTCAGACTCCGCCTTGCCACCTTCCTTGTTACACCTTCCCTTTGTCGAACCTCTGCATCCGCCGTACCGCTTTCCACCAACTCCCTTTTTCCCTTTCCCCCGCTTCGCTCCATCTCTGTCGCGCGCCGGCTGTGCGGCGAGCCTCGTTGGGATAAACGTGTACGAGGCCGGCGAGAAGAAAGTGAAGTAGATGGATGAGAGCGGGGATGAAGGAGAGTTGGAGGCGATGTATTGCAGTCTGTCCACTTGCTGTTGTTGTGTTGTTCCCCTGTGGTAAAAGCTCCCGCTTATTCCCAGCTTCCTTCCTGACTTGGTTCCCTTTTATCTGACAGGTAGCGTGGCAGCAGGGCATGCCATTAGACGCCTGTGTGGCCGTCGGTGATGGCAGCTCCTGTCCTTCAGCAAACGCCTCTTATCTAGACTTCAAACCGTGCTCCTCCCTTCCTCACTTTTTTTTTTTCCATCTTCTTCAAAAAACCAGCTTGTGTGCATTTCCACGTGGGAATAACCCTGTCGTGAGGGGTTTAAATTAATTAGCAGTTAGTGTAAAGGACAGAGGTGACGATGAGAGAGTCCATCAGGTGTGTTGTCATAGCTCCAAGGTCAGTGGGTTCTAAACTGTTTCTCGATTTCTCTGGTATTTAATTTAGCAGTAATACAGATGACGGATCCGTTTTTTAAATTTTTTTTTTCTGAAATATCGTGAAACACGACTGCTTGATGTTTACATGGGAGTGAGTTTGTTTTTTGTAATGGAACGCTATCACAAATTGCGCTTGGAAAACAAAAAAACGATGTCTGATAGGTTCTCAAGCTCTTGTTGCATCATAAAAATGAAGCCCCGAATTGTTGTCGTGAAATTTCAGATACCCCACAGCCTTCTATTGCATCTTCCTCAAACTCGCTTCACCTCCTACTCTATACTTACCTTTTTACTCTGCATCTTCTCCTTAAAACCCCCTCTCGGTGTGTTTATCTCTCTCGCTCCTCGAGTTGCTCTGCCTCTCTCCGGCTTCCTCTTTCCCCGCCGTCCCACTGTGAGAAACCATTACAGACCAACTTCCATCTCTCCCTAATTGATTCCCCTTCCCACTTCGTCTCACTTCCCTTTTTTTTTCTAGTCATTGTCCCGCTGTGAGCAGTCCATTACATTTATTTCAGTTTGCAGAGCGTCACCATGTTCCTTGCATTCTTTTTCGGGGATTTTCTTTTTTCCTTTTTTGGGAGGTGTGGAGGGGTGGCGGTTTGTTCGTTTATTTTCTTGAATCCTTGCCCTCCTCACCGCCCTCTGCTCTCATCCAAGTCGCTCTTTGTACGCCTGAAACCCAGTGGACAAAACTCAAACTGAACCTCAAGACCCAAATTTGAACTTTTTTACCGTTTTTAGCGATTTGCATCTGAAATTCCCTGCTGTTTTTTTTTTTTTTTTTTCCCACGATTTTTGCAAAACGATTTTATTTACGTTAGTTAGCATTAGTACCTATGTGTGTAAAATGGCGGCACGAGGAGAGGTGGAATGGTGGAACATTGTCTCTGCAGTGGGGCATTCTGCATACACCCACATAAACGCCGCCACACACACACTCGCTGAGGCACATGCGCACTTTGCCATGGCTGCCCATGTGCGGTTACGCATGCAGCATGCCTCAGACTGCACTGCAGAGAGCGTGCTTTTTTTTAAATTCTGCAGTCACGCCCCCGTGGACTCCATTTTGTGTGAGAGTTTGCCATGACTAAGATGATGATGTTAACACAGAAAACAAGAGCCATCGATGTTCAGCTATTTGCGCAAATGATGTGATTAAAGCCGGATCAAAACACGCATATCACCCACAGCCGAGTAAACACAAGGCATCTGAAAACGGCAAATTTTTATGTTTTCGACTCGACGGCGAATGAAACGCTCGTTAATTTCACAGCGATTTAATTAAAAACGAAAAGTTACTCACAAGTTTTAAATTATGTGTTTAATTTTAAATCACAGCAAATTCTAAAACTGTTCCGGTTTTATTTGTATCACTATTTTCCAGAGATACGACCTTCAATTTTGTTTTTTAAGTGTGTTTTTTAAATTTTTTTTTAATCAAAGTCCAAATAAATTCTCTAAAAATTCTACAAATTTTGTTTAGAATTTGTGAGCTTGAGATATGTTTTGAGTAGAAAAAATTAATAAGTTAAACATTTTCAACATATGACTTTTTTTTTTTTTTTACCTTTTTTGCAGTATTTTAATGTAGGAACTGTTTAGTTTGTCTTGTTTTTCTTTACTTCGTTCTTAAAACATCACATTGATTAAGACGTAGTTTCTGTAAAATGTAACTCTTATTGGATATGGCTATAATGTTTTTACTAGAGATTGTTTGTGGGATATTGTGAGTATGTCTGTTTAGTTTTGTATTTAATGTAGTAATTACTTGGCTTTTTTCTTACTTATTTTTATATTGCCTTATTTAATCAGTGGCACCGATAAATTGTCGACAGAAGACACATTTCTCCAAAGATTTTTTTTTTCTTGATTGAAAGTGTTACACAGTTATTGTATTGGTGTCAGTATACATGCAGACTTTCAGTTTATGAGTGTCTCACTTATATTCCTTTTATAAACTGTGCAATTTTTTTCTTTTTTGTTTTTTTTAAGACGCATCATCATCAGCTGAAAAATTTAAAATTAAAATTTTTTCCCGTAATTTCATGTGGTACATGGTGAATACAAATAATGCAGATATTTTTTATTAATGTAATGTTTTTTTTTCTATGTTGCTAATTGTATTGATAAATTGTGCAACGTTGATTATCTAAAATATATCACAATTTTTCTGTGTTTAGCATTTTGTTAATTGCGTATAGACGGATGTGTGTGTGTTTTTTTTTTTTTTTTAACAATTATATTGTAACTGTTTTCTGGCACAGTTTGCTTCACCTTACAAATACTCTTGCTCACCTCAATGCACACTTGCAGAAGCTCAGTAGTAAGCTGTGACATAGCATTCAATTTAATGCTTCGTTAACCCCTTGATGGCTGTTAGTTATATCTACTTGAGAGTAATTTGGTTTCATGTCGGGCGGAGCCACGTGTTGTTCAGACGCGCTGAGGAAGGCTTATCGGTTTATGGATCAGTGGTTGGTTCTCCGAGGTCATTGATACACACCTTATTTTCCAGGCTATGTTTTTTTTAGTGTGTTTGTGTGTACACGGTTATGTGTTTGGGTTTGACTTATGGGTTGTCAGAGATGAGTTCAAGGCCACAGATTGATTTTAGAATCAGTTGTGCCGTCTTATCCGTGTCTTCTGACCCGTCCATCGTTGCTCTTTGGAATATTAGGCAGTTTTCTGCTTCATGTTTTTTTTTCCTTGCTACCAGTATTTTTTTGGTCTTTTTTTCCATTTTCATTCTTAACAGCTCCCTATTCCTCCATTATAGCAGTCCTCCACGTCTCCCTCCATTATTTCCTTTCAGTACCCTCTACCCACCTGCTGAGAAAGTGACGCCCAGACACAAATGCCCCCTTATCCCGTCTTATTCTTTCCCTCCCTTTTCCCCATCTGACCTTGTTTCAGTCTTTCGAATCTTCTTTTCTTATTTCACCTTACTTTCTCACTCGAGTCTTCACCGCTCTACCTTTCATCTACTGTCCACTTCTTGGTTTCGGCTGTCATTTTGAATTTTCTTGCATTTTTCCATCCTTTTCCATTTCCTGTATCCCTCTCGGTATAATCTCCATCATTCTTAGTCATTCTAATTTACATAACACTATCTTTTTCCTGTTGCCATGCTTTCCAAGCTCTTTTTTTTTCTGTACGACCTTTAAGAAAATTTGCATAGGGGACATATTTAGGGTTGCACAGCCAGTCAGTACCCATTTTTCATGGCATTGGTCTTTGAGTAATGGTAAATACCTTCCCCTGGTCATTTGTCTGTTTCTTGTTCTTTTTGTTGCACAAAGCAGCACGTTTATTGAGAAGGTTACACATGCAAAAATGACTAATCAGCATCTTGTTTTCATGCCTCAACTTATCTAAACTCTATCTTTCTTCTCTTCTTGCTTATTACAGCATCAGAGGGCTCAAAACAAATACAAGGTGAGATGCAAATTCTTGTGATACGTTTTTTTTGTAGCTTGTGGATCAGTGTAACATATCTGAATGTCTATATTCTTCTGTATCGAGCTAAAACCTGCATGTCAAATTTGTGCATGATTTTGTAATCACTGAATGTTTATTTTGAACATTAGTGTCCTTCGTAGTGTCCTTGAATTGTACCCCTTCTCTGCAGAGTTATTTGCACTGCCTTTAAAATATTTTATCACTTTAGCATCAAAAACTTCAGTGTATTTTATTTTGATTTTTGGGACATCCACAGCCGTTAAGAGGTCCACGGTAACTCAAATCCACAAAGATCCACAACTTAAGTCCCAGAATATGTTTATAGATCAACAATTTATTTCGCACTTTTAAAATTTTGCCTTTCAAGGAGCAGCAGCAAGAATAAGTCTGTTGTTGAAAGAAATTCATAAGTTGTTTGTAGAACCACAAGTCAGACACAGGTCTGTTACAAACATGTTGTTCAGATGGTGCAGTCATCGTGCTGTGGGGGTGCTTCACTTCAGCTGGGATAATGGAGGTGGTCAACGGTGATGGGAATATGGATAGAACTAAATGCAGAACAATCCTGGAAGGAAACTCGTTTAAGGGGCTGCAAAAGATTTGAGACTGCTGCAGAGGTTCACCTGCCAGCAGCATATCCAGATCCAAATGGGAATTCATTAGGAAGACTGGATGCTCTCCACTTTACAATTCTCCACTATATCAATGTTGGCAAGTTTCAATAAGCATGCTGAGGTTTATGGTTGTAACATGACAAATGTGGTATAGATAAAGGTGTACAAATCACTTTGAAAGTCACTGTTAGTCATCTACTTGCTGAGCCCCAAATGAGTGCAGTCACATAGGAGCTAAGACTGGAGCTCCAGTGTGAGATAGTTAACAGACTGTTTAAATCAATCACATTTTCCAGCCAAAACACAAAACAATGTTGTGCTTTAAATTTGTGTCAAGTTTAAACTTATGAAGAATAATAATGTCCTGTGGCAAAAAAACAAAAAAGTCTATATATGATTCTAAATCCCCAGATGGATTCAGAAGAAGGAAACTCGTATTCAAGCATTTTTGGTTGTACTTCTTATAGAAACAAATATTCATACAAAATGTTCTTCTCTGTTCCAGGAACAAAACCTCGCAGCAGTGTTGTCTCACTGAGGACCACTTCTCTTCCGCTCCTCATCTCCATCCTCTTACTGCTGATCACCTGACTCATCTGTCCTCAGTGCCTGCCTGCGCTCCATGGGTGCAGTCTCTGACATCTAAAGGAAGAATAAAACTGTGCTGACAACAAATGGCAAAGTGCAATCTCTGCCAGACTAAGCCAGCGACATTAGTGACTGGTTAAAAATCCAGGCAGGACGATGGTTTCTCCGGACCACAGTGACTCAGGGAAATGACGCCGAAGTGCAGCAAAGCATTTCTTCCTGTTTTCTTGCTCTACCTGTTGCCTGTTGTGCAACTACTCAGACAAAATGTTCTCCATACAGGAGCCATCTTAAGACTCCTATCTCACTTCGAAGCCAGAGGAACAATGAAAGAATCAGGTCCTCCCGTGAAGTTTATTTTATTTGTGTGTCTTGTTGGTTGTTTTTTTTTACTTCTTCTGTTGTTTACTTCCTTTTGAGTGGAAGCCTCCAGTTTAAAAAGTGGCCAAATAAACATACTAGTGTAAGGACTGGCTCAGGTTGAAGGTTTTCTGTTTCTCCTCTAATTTTCTAGACATGGACTCAACCTCGCACATTAATGCCTCATTATAATCACAGCAAAAACAAATCTGCTCTACTTCCATCTCAAAGGAAAGGCATTTTAAATCTGGAAAGGGCAACTCTGATAGAAAAGTGAGACTGGGCTCCTGCGCCCCCTGCTGGGATCAAACTGGTTTTTACTGGTTGAACTGGACTGGACATACAAGAGGAGACTGGATGCCGGACTTTGGTTTTTACGGGACATTTTTACAGGACAGTTGTTCCTCTTTGGGCAACCAGCTCTACGTTAGGGTTACAACCTGCTTTCTGCTTCAGAACCGCCTGAGAAAACGACGGATTTATGGGTGAACGGATCGGAGTTAGAAAGATAAACGGTGTGCACGTCTGAGCTTTATGATTTTATTTTTATCGTCACATGATTTTTGGTTTCATGTGGATAGTTTGTAAAATTACATAAAAATATGTTGGGTTTATATAATTAAGTTGTTTACTACAGTAACAATCAGTCTGTATAAGTTAATCGTAAAAATAACACAAACTTGATCTTTATGTGAGAAGAAAATAACAGATTTTCATACTTACAAATTACTTATATTTTATTTTATATGCTGTGCTAAACTGAATTTGCCAAGTTATTAAGTTGATTATTGAATTTATATTCACAGCTGAAAAGTTTGGCAAGAATGAATAAATAAACTTGGCCTCCCAATATATTTTTACATTGAAATTGGTGAGAACAGAGCTCTTTATTTTTCCTTAGGAGCTAATTATATAATTTAACGTGACATAATCATCTTGCTACATTATTGGATTGGCTTACTGTCAGAACATGTAAACATTTTTCATACATTGTTTCCTTGCTTTAAAAATATAATTGTTAGCACTTACTATTCTCTTTTTTATGGTGAAATAATCTCATCATTTACATTTTTTTAGGTGTTTTATTCTTTCAAACAGTTGGGTGTCAAAATGTTATTAGCTTTTCCTTTTTTTGTCAGGCTTACTTCCCAAAAAAATGGTTCTCTTAAGATTTGGTTTCTCTTCTGTACAGTGTGAGTTTTACAGTCATGTAATGGTAGGATTTATGGATTTTTTTTTTTTATTGCGTTTCTGCTTTCACATTTTAGTGAAGGACGTAGCGTCTTCTGTGAAGAGCCAACTGCAATCTGAGCCGTTTTCTGTGGCAGGACAACAAATAAAATACGGTTGCATTCCAAAAAGCTCGGTCAGTTATTTATTTATTTTTATTACTTTGGGTCTAAAATGCATCGATTTATTGGACGCAGCTGCAGGTCTCGGTGACAGTTTGCACACAAACACACATGAGTTTATTTGCGGAACACACACATTAAATGTTATACACAGCAGCATGAAGATAAGGGGACTACAGGGACTTAAAATGACCTTGTGGTGTGGGAGGCCATTGTAATGTGAGTAACCCAGTGGAATATTGAGCTGCATTTTTATCTATGGGTGGCTAAAGACTGATAAGACCCGGATACCCAGTGGACTCCTGCTTTTAATAGACTCTAGAACATTATTCCCAATAAGACGACCTTAAAGTTATTTTTCTGACAACGCTGGACTGAAGTTCAGTAATAACCCTCCAAAAGAAGATCTTTGTGTCTTAAACATAGAAGTGTATATCCAAATAAGCTGTAACTGTATTTCCATTTATATAGGCTGTAATGTAGAACGTCTTGTGAAGCCACAGAGGCAATTTCCTGGATAATGGGGCTAATGCTCCTATTTCATGGTTTATGATCTCTTCTGATGACATGTTTGTCACTGTTGATGCGTGCCGTCGCAGTACTGCTTTCATTCTGACCTCCGCATATAAATGTCTAAAGCCCATGTTTTCATTCTTCTTCTATTGTGAACATGCAGGAATAGATGGGTCCTTTTAAAATTGCTGTATAACGACGGGGGACTTTTAAGGCAGCAGCAGTACTCCACTTTCCTTTATGTCCCTGTTCAACTTTGAGTGTGCTTCTTTTTGAGCTGAAGCATGCAGATCTTTTTATGCGAGTCATTTGATGCAGGGTTTTGTTTTTATCCTTCGCCACAGACAGGAATCGCGGGATCGGTTGTGTCACAAGTTTTGGATTTGCCATTTTTCTCTGGGTATGTAAAGTTTGCTATGTGTAATATACCAGAGTTGGAAGTCTCAAGCATACGCTTCATAATTACACACACAGGCTGCCATATTAGATAAACTTAGAGTATCATAAAAATCCTGGGTCAAAGTTTCCTCTGAGGTTTTACTGGGATTACAGGAATCGTAAAGGTTTTTCTGCAATGACAAATTTAGGTTTTTGCTGTGCATCTGTGTAAAATAAAAACTTCTTCCACATTCCATCTATAGTTGTCCACAAACTACCTTGTAATTACTCTGTCTGGAGCCAAACCAGCCGATTATGTTTTGATACTTGGGCTTTCTTTTTTCCTAGCTTTTTTGGTGTCAATTACATGCAAAAAACAACTATCAATAGAAATTGGCTGGTTTTCTTTGCAGTTATATTTCATTTCAGTGTTTATTTTCCAACTACATACAAAACGTCACAGTTAAAAACAATCTTTATTTAACCAGGTATATTTACTTGATTTATTCCTACATTTAAAATTCTAAGTGGCATGAAGAGCTTTAATTTTTATTTAAAAAACAGTATTTACCCAGAGGCTTAAGCTAACAGCTTATTAGAGTGGGACTGTTTTATCGTCTTGGATCAGCTCCAATCTCAAAAAAAGTCAGTGGTTCTTGCAAACATTATTTTAAAAGCCTTCGAATTCAGTTTGATGATTTGCATAGAGGTTTGTGGCGGTTTACTTGATCTGCTTTATATTTGCATCAGTTTCTTTTGGAACACATGCAGCACAAATAAACCTATTTCAATCTGGAGAGACTCAGACGGAAAAACAGCGATTAAAAAAGTTTATTGACATGCATGAATTTAAAGTTCTTTGGCGCTCGGGCCCCGGCTGAGGACATTGAGCTGTGAATTGCGATCAGCTCGGATGAGCATTCCCGATGTAGGTTAGGAATGTCATCCCCCGGGACCCGACACTGGTGGTGGGGGTCGGTGAAGGATGGGAGCCTGAAGAGTGGAGGTGGAGAAGGGGTGGAGGAGGGTTGAGCGCAGCTGGAAAGCGGAAGATGCCATGGATGGAGGTCCTTATCAACTGGGCCTTGGTCGGTGATTGGACGTGACGTGGCTTGGTCCAGCGTTGATAGGTCAGCGGTGATGAGCGGGACACGCCGACTGGATGATGCAGGTGGGGCTAAAGAGTCTTCCAGTTTGAATTTGCGCCTAGGTTTCATTACACATATTCAGACAGAGTAAACCCCTGATGGAAAGGTGGTTTCTCATCTTTTTAATTTTTCCACTTTGCAAAAGACAGCTTCTCTGGCAGTTTATGAGGTTTTGCAAACCGTGTCTTACATGAAACATTAATCGTAATGGATCACTGATCAACAAAGTCTCAAATACGTCAACCCACTATCCATAAACGTTTATGCAGATGCATACAGCAAATGTGAGAGCAGTGAAAAAGTCCAGTTTGGATGACCTACTACAAAATCATTTGAGGTTAAATATTTTCCCATCTGCTTAGGAAATGGCATTAAACAATTTCCAGCTTTTTGAAACTAATGAAGTTCAGCAACTTGTGTTTGTTGTGGGTAATATGTACCAGTTTATTTGTCACAAAAATCTGTGTATTACATCCAGGATTAAACAAAAGAATAAAGTGTTGTAAGCAAATAAATTATATAACTTTACAGTCATGGAGGAAGTTTAGTAGTTGAACCTTATGCTTCTGCCAGACTGATGTTCTAATTTTAGAGAACTTTCTAAAGTTACTATTCCCCCATTTTTTAACAAATACTGTAGTCTTTTCAAAGGTTTCAGCATGATGTGGTCAGAAAAATAACTTATGGGTGGAACCAGTTAGAGAATATGTTAAAACTTAAGCTCCACCAGTCTCTCCAGTTCACCAGTCCGTGAGCGTCTTCAGTCGTCATCCCTGCTTTCATCTGCAGGTTTCCAAACGAAATCACATTTTGCATCAGGAAGTGGAGACGGATCACAGTTTAAAATGTCCCATTCTTGGTGTTACTGCTCTGAAGTTCATCTCTCGGGACGTAGAGCTTATTTCTTAAGGTTGAAAATGTAGAAACTGTCCGGAGGAAGAGATTTATTACTGCAAGAGTCTGCATGGAGCATTGAGATGTATAGACTTAGCTGTGAATTCCTTATTATCATGCAAATTTTCAATGCTAGGTTCAGAGATTACAAATCTCCGAAATCACAGAAATGTCAGATCTTGTGCAATTTCTGAGTGTATGGTCTCAGTACTTTGTAATATCATGCAGAAGAGAGTAAAAGTGTGACGATGCAAATTCTGAGGCAAAACAAAAAAAAGTTCAGCTATGATGTTTTTCAAATATTCTCCATTTTTATTCTATTAGCTTCTCATTTTGAAAGTCTCATTATGACCATCAGCGCTGACTAATAATTACACCATGCTACTTCTTATACATAGTTACATAAATGGCTGACAACATCACTATGCTGCGAATATGTTTTTTCCCCTTTTGTTTATTTTGTTTCATTTTGTTCATGTGAAAAATTCTGATCAAAGATTGCTGCAAACTTGAAAATGAATTCATGTCAGGAATGAAGCCACTGTAATTTTAAAAATTAGACTTTCAGCTGCTTCCATTCACTGTCAATATGTTTTATGTAAACACAGCAGCCCTTATTAAGTTCATCTGCATCAGCACAACAACAGCACTTTGAATTGGAGAACAAATTACTTCTGCCTCAACATCAACAGAATTTGAATTTTTGTCACAAGCAGTCATTTACCTTTGTGATGAGTTACAGTCAGACTGGGCTCATCTTTGAGCACATTTAGCTAAAGAGGGTGCTAATCTTTTAGATTTCTAGCCTTCTGCTCTATAACCCCCTTTCTCCTGACATTCACCATTTCTCTGAGCAAATTTACAAATACATTTTTGCATCATGAACTCAATTTTGAGCTGGAGACTTTTCTATCACTACCTTCTTCTTGGGTGGATATTTGTGTCATCCACTGATGTTAGACTTTGGCTAATTTTGACCAACTAACTTGAGTTTATTTCAGCTGCAACTATTTGCTTTTGGTTTATAGATGGCTTGTCATACACCATATTTATCATATTCCATCTCTTTTGGATTTTTTTTATTAGATGACCTCTTTTATAATAAACTTTTGCTATTTCTAAGTCAGAGTTAGCACCCTATTTTGTGCTCCAGTGGGTCTGTTCATGTTAAAATCTTTTGGCATCTTCAAACCTGCCAGACTTCAAACTCTCATGCAGCCTATAGGTATCCCTAAGTAACTCATTAAAGCTTGTGAGGCAGGTCGGGGAAAAAATGGTTGAGAAAATGACAGGGGATGTGAAAATTAAACTAATTCATGTCTACGAAGTGAAGGAAGGGCTACTAAAAATAGATATCACGGTGCTTCTGACTAACCTTTCCCACTGCCTGACATGTCTTCATGAGAAAAGGTTTAAAGGAGGAATGTGGAGGTCAGAGTGAAACTCTAAACTTTTGGTAAAATCTATGCAGAAGAAACCATGAAAATATTTAGAAGACATGAATATATTGTTGCATCGGAAACCATACTTTTAAAAAGTGTTCTAACCACTGCTTAGCTCTCATAAAAAGACTCCAAACCTGAAGTGAAATGCATAGACAGGGGTGTAAAAACGCATCTATGAATAACAGAAAGGTTTTTGGGAGTTGTTTTCTCATACCTGAGTACATAAAGCTAAAATGGCAGCAGTCATAAAATCAAAATTTTTGAGCATATGCTCTCTGGTTCAAAATTTTACTAAACACTATGTGTGATGGAAGCCTAACACTCTGAGCACAGCATTGTGACTGTGAAATATGGTGGTGGTAGCATCATGTTTTAGAGATATTTTTCTCTCAGCAGGGACAGAGAATGGATGATGCTAAACAGGACAAATCTGAAAGAGAGACTGTGAAAGACAAGAGGCTGAAGCCAAACAGCCAAAGGTGCAATGGAATAATTTAGACCAAAAACACGTGTTAGAATGACTTAGTCAACGCCCAGGTCTATATTGAGTCTGTGAAAATGCAAAAAAGAACAAAAGAAACACACAATAATATTTGGGCCTGTAGTTCCTGTAAAAGTTTGCTCTAAAATGGGACAAAATGTGAATAAAGTTCAAGGGGTATGACAACTTTTACAACGTCAACTTGTTATATCAGTTTACAGATGCTTAAAAACACAGAACAAAGCTGCAGGGATGTGATTATTAAATCGTTATGCTGAAGGCACCAGCTAATTAAAAACACTATTGAAACCAATTATTTCGCTTTTGTAATCAAAGATTCAAAATGTCAGCAGGAAAGCATTAAATTTAGATTTGTGTAGTCTATTCACAGAGGAATCTGACACTTATATCCATTAAACGGATTACATCATGCCCAGTGAGACAGAAAATTGTTGTTGAAGTATAATAAAGGAAACTTGACCTTAATCACACTGGGTTTGACCCCTGTCCTCATTTGTAAGATCAGACTGACACTCATCTTGAGAAAAGCACACAATTACCAGGGAGCCCTGATTGTTATTGTAACAATTATCTCACTTTTCTCTCTGTGTTTAGGTTACTTTCAGCTTGAATATAAGCTGTGGAGGTTTTTGCTATGGATCAAAAGATAAGTCCCCCAGGGCAGCATTAGAAAGAAGGGATGCAAAAGCAACAGATTAAAAAAAATGTACCTCATCTGTTTTCTGTTATTTTTATGATGACCAAGGGAGAATTGGAGCAAGCCCCCCTGCTTGATGCTCAAAATTAAGAGATTGTAGGTTAGATGCTTTGCGCAGAACTGCACTGCATTTTTATTTTGCCCCAGAATCTCATTTTGCTTCCTGTATTTTGAATGGCTTGGTGGCAGGAGAACGAGGGGCATGCCCTGGGTGCCATAGATGCACAAACTGCTGCTGCCTAGACTTCACAGAATGTCAAGTTGCAATATCTTTAGTATTTCTGTTCTGCTGTGCAAATAAATGGAGAGATAGGTGTTTCCAAATTAATGTTTTGTATAAAAATCAGATTTTCAAAACTTAAAATTTTAATAAACCTGTAGAAAGCTGCAGTTGATTTTTTATGATATATATATATTTTTTACTGTAGTAAACAAATTATCACAAATAAGAAACTATTTGGAAGTTTTTATTGCACAAAGGTTTTAAACAACTTCCAGTTTCTTAATATAGCTTTTTTTTTTTTAGCAATCTTTTAACTGATGTAAAGCGGGAGTGTTTTGCTTAAAATACATTTATAAAAAATTATTTTTATATTTGTATATTGGTAGTGTGTGTTACTGTTTTACCATTGCAAGATTTGGATAGCTTGCTATAGTTAATGGAACCGTGAATTCTGCTTTATAGCAGAAGGTCATGCAGGAGAATATCTGTCAATTAGGTTATGACCTTAAATGCCAGCACACAGATATATAGCAGGAAAATGATCCCAAAGCACATCATCTGGTTCCCACCTGAAGGGTTAAAAAAGGGAAAAAAAATCAAAAAACAATATTAAGGTTAAGGAATGGGTCTTGTCAAACTCTGCACTTAAATGAGGTTGCGATGCTACAGCATGACTTTAGAGGAGCTATTTATGCTCAAAAGTTCTCAAATGTCGCAGAATTAAAACAATTCTGCAAAGAAAATTGGTATAAAATGTTTCTACTGCAATATAAAAGGCTCATAGGCAGTTATTGCAAACACTTGACTGCTGTTGTTAGCAACTGCATCTGCAAGGGGGCAAGAACTTTTTCACAGTACTAGGAAAATGGTTCTAGAGAATAATCAGCTTAGAAAATTAAAGTAGAGATGACTGAAATGTTTCAGTTACATTCAGTTAATGCGATCATTTCTTAACGTGGGGTCTAATTTACACACTAAATGTACTGAAATTATAAGTTGTATAATTGCTTCTGTTTGAGTTTTTCGGATTGATATCTTGACGTTGTTTCAAAGACAATCAAGTATTTTCTTGTTCACATCCATTATTTTCTCAATATGTGCAGCGAGCTGCCTGGTCACAGTCATTTTTCTACTAATAGAAGAACAAGATAGGCCTATCATCTCCAGGTAAACAGATAGAAGTATTATTTTCTTTCCAGACATGGAATAATTTTAATGGTGTTCTAAATTGGTGTATAAATGAATGGAAGGTTTTACAGAGTGTTAAAAATCAAGTTTTAATCTAAAAAAAAAAAAAATCAGGATTCAGCAGACAGTGGTAAGACTTTGTGGTGTAAGGCATCTTTGATCCTTCTGACACTCCACCCCATGTTTAAGTTATGCTTGTTGAGTGCAAATGTGCTCCAGCTGACTTGAGCAGAGCAGATATTTTTCTCATCAGGTTTGCAGCACGCAGGCTGAAGCTTCACAGACCCTAGCCCTTTGCACTGAAGTTCGTCTGCAGAATGAAAGGCATTTCTGAATGCATCCCGTAGGGGTGTGGGCGTGTGTGGGGGTGTGTGTGTGGATATGAGCAGGGGGTCCTGCGTTTGTGTACTGGCCCGAGAGCTGTGACAAACTCAGGATTATGAGCCGAGGCTTTTATTTGAACGCACCAAAACCTGGCACAAATGAGCCAAGTCAGTCACACTTCACATTGCAGAAAGCAAAGCTGCCTCTGTTCCTTACATCCCCTCCTCCCAATCCTTCCCCTTTTCTTTCTCTCTCTCTCACTTTTATCCACTTTTAATGTGCAAAACTTTGATAGTGAACATCCTATTTCCCGTGTTCTGGTCTGTTGGCTTTACATGCAGATGGGTTGCTAATTTGCATAGACTCAAAGGTCTCCCTTTTCTCCTGATGCTTTCTGACAACGCGGCGTCTTTTCATCCTCGGTGTTAAGCATCACTCCTGGGACATCGCCTGAATTGCTGTCTCATGGTGCTTCAAGTCTCGTTTTACACCGCAGAAGCTCCCGAGGAATTGGATTAAGGACACATTCCTTCAGAGAAAAGCTTCACAGTCAGCGGCATCTGATGGATAGTTCGCTCTGATATCAAAGCTCGTCGCATGTTTTTGGCACAAAGTCACGCCAAGTGCAATTTTAAGTCATGCTGTGTCCATATCACAGGAGCTGTTAGCTCTGTGGAGTCTTTTATAAAAGTCAGTCCCACCTGGGAGGAATATAGAGAGAAAGTCTGAGGTTTACAGAGACTGCAGCAAGATTAGCTCTTTGTCCTCACAGCACCTTAAGTGGCTGCTTTTACTACACGTCCACCTGCCGACCTAAAGCCCATCTTCGGAGAACCAATTAGATCAAAAAATGATATTTTTATTCCAATGTGTTCCAGCTTTTCCTACTAGACAATCAGAATTTTAGAAAAATATTTATTTGCTCTTCTTTTTCATACATATATAAAAAGGGGATATTAAACTGTTTTGAGTCTTTATAAGTACAAAAATAAAGAATCATGTTTTTTGTTTTGTTTTTGTTGTTCCCTTTACTGTGGATAGAGGTACTTATCTGTACTGCACAATATCTGTACTTTTTCTTTTTCAAAAGACTTCCATGGAGAGCCTTTGGAGGAGCTGCAGAGATCCAAAGCACAGGTGGGAGAACTAATAGTTGCATATTCCATATGACCTTTGTGAAAGAGTAGCTAAAATAATATCGTTAGAAGTCACGTAAAGAAGGTATTTTCAGCCCTGATCCTTAAGGCCCACTGTCCTGCTTGTTTTTGGTGTTTTCCTTCTGTGACCCACCTGACAATTTTTTAAGCGTCCTGTCAGACAGTGTGGTACTCAGAACTGCTGTCTGAGTGTCAAGGTGAGGCCCAGCAGATTTACTTTCACAAGCAGTATATAGTTTGATATATTGAAACTATTAGAAATTGCTTTGGGTTTATTTCAAATGTACTGGACTCAGAGAGAAATAAGAAAGGAGAAAAGAAAGGGAGAAAAGAGGGGAAAATTGTTAGAGGGGAAGAAGGAGATGGGAAGAAGCATAAAGAAAACACAAGTCAACACCCAAGACGACTGCCTCTAGATCTGCAGAAAGAGTAAAAAAAAAAAAAGTAGACAGGAAACAACCACCTGACCTAAATAAATGGGTGATAGTTCAGTTTCTGTACCACTTGATAAAGAGGTAATGCAATCATTGGATTCAGGTGTGCTGGGAGTAAAGACACATATAAGTATGAATGAACAGAGTTGAGAATCACTAATGTAGAGGTGCAGAGATGTGGAAAAATGTGCTCTGGTCAAATTTGAACTTTTTAACCTACTTCCAAAACAATATGTGTGGCTGACATAACATGGTGACGGCAGAATCATGCTGTGGGAGTTCTTTTATGCATCAGGACAGGGACGCTGCTCAGAGCTGATGGGAAAACCAATATTAACCACTGTTCCTGTGTTTCAGGAATTTTGCAGCCAATGGACAAAGCCTACAGAAAACTTGTAGTTGTCACATGTGAACAGATTACTAAAAAGCATTAGCTGTCATCTCAAGTTTACTTGTTGATGTCACTTATCCGAGTGGTGGGATGTTTCTTATTTGAAAAAAACAGTTTGCTACTAACTGCTTTCAGTGATTTTCCACAGACAAATGTTCATCAAAAATGCACCTGTATGTGATGGAATCTTTGCCTGAATATTGAATCACCCAGTTGCCTTTTAAAGGCAAAGATGTCACTATCTGTTGGGTCCATATTGAGGTCTAGATAATAGTTGTTCCATCATTGCTTAATGCTTGTTAAAATGTTAAACAGAAACATTTGTGGCCTTTGATGGGTTGTTAATGATTTGCACAGCTGAATATCTCAAGCAAGAAGGCACCGTGAATATGACTGTACTGCTGCTTTATCTGACACAGATACATCACTGACTAAACATAAGATATAATCTGCAGTTTATTGTCACGAAAAATATTTTTTTGCAATGACTTAATTTTAGGTGAAATCTCATGTTATCAAAATTAATTTTGTAATTTTGTATCCAAGGTCCTGCATGAAGGTGCTTAGTGCATTAATACCCTTTCTTTACTGATTTGTGCAGGGAAGCTGTTTATTTCAAATTCCATGAGTTTAACATGAGATTTTGCTTAAAAACTCAAATTCTCCCATCATTAGTTTGTTGTACTTAAGATTAGACCTGAAATGCTTTAAATAGGTTGTGCCAATCTGATCTTCTACACATCATGAAATCAATTTAATGTTCTTTTGAATATTTTTTTTGAATTATTCAAAACATTTTTGCACATGATTACATTCAAATTTATGCTTTTTATGGACTTTTCGATTTGACAACATAGCGCTGGTTCTCTCTGATATTTACCCTACAAAACATCTCTGCATTACTCTGCTGCACAATGTCATTACATGCAAATTGGTCGAACCAGTTCTCATTATCGCTTAAGCACACTCCCTATTCGCTTGTTTATGTCCTACTCCAGTGATTTGTTCTCAGGTGAATTTTGATTTTCTCTAATGAAGGAGGATGTCTGATGACAAACTGGTGACGGACGGGAAATGACCGCAGTCGACTGCTGGGAGGAAGAGAAGAGAGGCTGCAGAGTGGAAGGTCGTGCCAGCACAACAGAGAAAAGAGCATATTTCAGATTAATCAATTCTGACAAAAACTAAACAAATATGTTGTTCTCCTTGTATGTTATTCTGGTACTCAGTCATGCAAACTGCATCTGATTTTAAGTAAAAGAATAAGCACAGTTTTCTGATAGTAATGACCAGATGAATTTTCAGTTTCCATAATTATCAAACATCACTTCACTGTTTGAGCTTTCACAGGTAAAGCAATCCATTCAGGTATCAGAACCCACCAGGCATGCTCTCATATTCCAGAAATGTCTTTCTGTGGAAATTTTATGCCATCTGCTAAATCAGCCAATTACGTGCCAGGTGGCAGTAATGAAGCAGAAATCACCTCTTTATTTAAATGGAGCTGGGCCACACCGCAGAGTCCACTGTTTTAGAGTCTCATACAGCAGCAACAAGCTCACAAAAGAGGTCAGAAAAGTGTAATAATGGAAAAGGGGAAGAAGTGAGCAGCCCCTGATGGAAACATGGTCCTAAAACTAGAGAGGCTAATTAAAGAATACAAGCTAATGGAAACACGTTCAAATGAATCTTTTCAATGAAGGAAGTCTTCCATATATGCTTTCATATTGTAAAATAGCTGACATCATCTTTTATGTAGAAATCATGATCTAAAACATACAGAATTATGGAGTGAAAGGAAAAGAAGTCAACATCATGGAGGCTATGAGTATTTTCACACCTGATAGTCCGGCAGACTCTGTTCAATTGGAGGCCAAGATTGCAACATTCGTCACATTTTCAGGACTGTAGTTCGCATTCACAATACACTGTGTCAAACGACACAGGCTAACTGAAAAACCTGTTCCCCTACTGCAGGGGAACAGGTTTGGTGCAGCGCCTGTGGTGGCACTCCACCAAAAACTGCTGAAGGAATCGACACAAAAACCTCTGAAGAAGACATAAAGTGCAAGTACTTGTTCTGTAAATGTAAACAAAAATGGAGCAAGCATTATTACGTAGGATGGGCGGTGGAGGTTTTGGTAGGACTCCACAACATGTTGGGGACTGCTCTTGGGTCGAGTGCCAAGAATAGCATCTAGCAGCATCATACCAAAGAAGCTTGTCCTTCACATTTCCTGAATTTCCACTTGTCTTTAGCATGTCAAGTATTTTGATGTATTGATGGCGAAGTCTTTTTACCTTGGTAAAAAGACTTCTGTGCAACTGTACAACTGACACTGTGCAACTGTACGAGGGAATCCCAATGCCTCCATTTTCACACTAATTAGTTTGAAAACCTTGTTGTTTTTGTGAGTGGTTACAAGTAGCTGCGATATATTTTCTTCTGACCATATTTGTATGAGGGCCTTTACCTCCTCTTCACTCCACATCAGACCATGAGCCATTTTTTTTCGCTAATGGTGGAAATGCGCATTTATTATGTTTGCATTGACCCAGAATGCCCTGCGCTGTAGTCCATTTCCTGCTTTTGGAACGGTCTCTAGTCAGGTTGCATTCAGACATGTTTTCAACTGTGCAAGAGTTCAATTCA
The DNA here is from genome assembly GCF_003331165.1 of Xiphophorus hellerii. Taxonomy (NCBI): domain Eukaryota; kingdom Metazoa; phylum Chordata; class Actinopteri; order Cyprinodontiformes; family Poeciliidae; genus Xiphophorus; species Xiphophorus hellerii. The sequence continues at coordinate 15,712,815 of NC_045674.1, forward strand.
ACCAGATTGAGACTTAGGTTGTTAGACGGATCAGAGTTCACATTTTTAGTCTGTTTTGAAATTCAAATTTGCATTCTCACCTCTCAAACGAATCTGACTTACAGTCTTGAGTCTCTGATTCAAGACTAATTCTGGGCTGGTGTGAATGCACCCTAAGGGACACGGTCGAGGTCAGAGGTCAGAGTTAAAGCTGTGGAGAGATTTCAAGCAGGGTTAGGTGATACAACCAGATACCAAACTCTGAACATCTCACAGAGAACTATTAAGTCCAGTGAAAATGGAAGGGGTTAAGTACAAATTGCAAATGTCATTCATAATGCCAGAGGAGGTGCACAGATCCACAGCTCAGGTAAGAAAATATGTTGACAAAACGATTATATGTCGCCTTGTCCAGTTTATCATCCTGTTTCATTCCCACATAGAGTGGAAGCAGCATCATGCTGGGGGTAAGATTTTTTCTTAGAATAACATATAATAGACTTTATTAGTCCCCAAGGTGGAAATGGCATGTTTGCTGACAAGCTACTACTTAAGTATTAGTAAATACAAATATAGCCAAAAGCAACATCAAATTTATAAAAAATATATCTACATATAAGGGTGAAATTTTAAGTAATTTAAATATGACTAAATATAAAGTATAAAAAAATAAGAACAAAATAGAAATATATTAATCTATAAATGAGTCCAGGTTTTTTCTTAATCTAGAGGTAATAAACTATTTTTCTATATTTGCATAGCATTTTCACAATATCAATAGTATCTATTTATATAGATTCTAAACAGAATGTTTATTTTAAAAAATAAACATTCTTTTGAATAGAAAACATTAAACATTTTTTATATTGTACACTCCATCAAATAAAATTTAACACACTTTATGAACAAGTTTAGTGGTTTCTTACTTGGAATGTTTTAAAAAGCTAAACTGGGCACAAAACATAGCTCTTTCAGTTGTAAAGGTTGCTGAATTGTGATTTAGACCAAGGCATTTATGTGTTCAATTGAAATGACCTAGTCAAAGTAGAGACCAAGATCCAGTCGAGAACCATTGATGCTCACAGAGGTTTTCCATCCTACCTGAACGAACTTGAGCTATTTTAAGAAGAATGGGTAAAAACAGTAACTAGATGTGCCAGCTGGTAGAGGCACAACCAATTTAATTCCAGTAAATGTACTCACATTGTTAATTTCTACACTGTAACCAAGTTTGGTTGTAACAAACACACTGGAAGTCTAATACTACATCATTTTTCAGCCACACGAATCATTTCAGGCAATGTCCCGGCGTGTTTGTCGCACCACCACAAGCCACCCCATGACATTTGTGCTGTGATTATGAAGCCCCTGTTTATTGCCTCTTATATTACTGTTATTATTAATAAATCAAGCAGGTCCGTGAAGTCAGGACAGAAAGTCAGAAGGGTTATATGGGGGAAAGAGAGAGAAGGACCGACCTAAAAGTGGTAATTGCCGGTGTAACAGTGTGTGCAGCCCCGCGGTGGCCTCGTAAGCGACCCGCTTTATTAGATCGGCCGGTATCGATCGTCGCTGCGCCGCGTTGACTAATCTCCAGGCGGAGCAGAGAGAGAGAGAGAGTGGATCGATGAGCCTGGATTCAATCATGTCTGGAAACAGAGAAGGTAATTTATTGTAATCACGGCTGGCTAAATTGGAAAACGTGAGAACAACGCGCCCGTGAGGTCCGCCTGCAGAACTACAACATGTGAGGAGGGAGCGGAGGCATCCCGGAGGGACGCTCGGTTAAACACGCAGCAGCTGGCCCGTCTCTGGATATAAAACACAGATTATTATGAGCCTGCTGGGTGACCTTCAGCTCTGTGTCCATGCTGCTGCACACACGGTGTCTTAAAACCTGATTTTCCTCACCTTTTCACATTATTCACAAATGCACTCCGATAACAGCTGTCTGTCTGAGCAGATTATTTGATTTAGAAACAAGACAAATGGATCAATGAATAAAACACCCTGCTGGGGTGCTCTGGATATCCTGCAGATCTGTGTGAAATATGACAAAGGCCAAAAAGACACATGAACTGATGTTTTATTCAGCAGCTTCGAAAACACATTACTGTATTACACACTTTCTGTTCAGTCACATAAACATTGTGTGGAGTTTTCTAATAGTCATAAAATCCAAAATGCTGTATATGAGAATATTGTGAATGTTAATCAGACATCTGAATAATTACAGTAATAAAACAACTAAGAACAGGGACGATTTCAGGCACGGGAGTTTCGTTCCTCTTCTTCATTCTCCAGGAGGTAGGCTGGCTTGTAGCGCGTCACCCCCCTCTCGTCCACTACCTGGAGGGCCTTGTTTCGGTAGGAGTTGTCCATACTGCCGAGTGATGTATACCTGCAGATGGACAAAAAAAGTTATGGGGGAAGAAAAAAAATAACTCGGAAATGTTGCTCAAACCTGAAAAACCAAGAAGAAATAAGAGATATCTCTACCCTTTATCATACAGGATACAGTAGGGCACGTGTAACGTCCTCAAGAATGACCAGATGTCATGATATGTCCAGTCCTGTAGAGTGAAGGAGACATTTGATTAAACATCCAACTTGATTATGCTGCTTTAGTCTATGGGAAACCATCTTCTAAATTGGTTTTAATTATTTCAGTAATACTTGGGATCGGAAACTCATTTTGGCAATGGAAACATTTTTCATACTCTTATTTTCTTGTTGCACACTTAACCAGACCTGGAAAATCTGGTTTCAGACTTTTCTAGAATGTCTAGAAAATATACGGAGAAAATTTCAAACTCATATTCTAAGCTCACACAGGACACAAAAATGATATATGTTGATTGTGTTAATTATTTTTATTTTTTTCAGCTGCACAGTGTTGCCTTGCAGCAAGAAGATCCTGGGTTTGATTTCCGGCCTGGGGTTTTTCTGCATGGAGTTTGCTTGTTCTCCTTGTGCACATGTGGGTTCTCTCCGGGTACTCTGGCTTCCTCCCACAGTCCAAAAACATGACTGTTAGGTTGATTGGTCTCTCTAAATCCTCCCTAGGTGTGTGTGTGTGTGTGTGCATATGGTTGTTTGTCCTGTCTGTCTCTGTGTTGCCCTGCGACAGACTGGCGACGTGTTCATTCTAGACACTTATTCTGACTTGGAAAGTGAAATCTAATTTCATGCTTTCCAAACGTAGGACCTGTGGTAACGAGCACTGGGAATTGCAAACCTTAACAAGATACACTTCTGCATTAATATTGTGGGACTCAACATTTAAACACTATTGGAACATATTTGTATAAATAAACATAATAGTTTCTATCAAACTATTTAATTTGTCTTTAAATATTTAGGTTATTCCTGTAAACACAGAAGAAAAGCTACAACTACTCTGCATGAGCTGGAACAAAACTGAAAACTTGGATGCTAAATAATGGTTCACCACTAAGTGCCTTTTTTATGACTGAAGTAATAAAACTAACCTCCTTGAGGGAAGAGAATTCTTTCTTTGTTTCTTTCTTTTGCTCATGGAAAATAAAATAATTACTTTTAAAAACACAAGGACACTTTTGTGCAACAGGCTGTGTTATGACTGTACAAAAAAATAAGTAAATAAAAATACAAATGTACAATGAATAGAAATTAAACAGCTGGAATTGACATGAACATGGCTTACCAGTAGCGGGTTGACTCTCATGTATTCCGGCCAGCCAGGATCAGTGGGGCACATCGGTGTGAGGGTGTGGGAATAGGGGTCACTTCTCCTGGTTCCCATCAGGACGGCTTTCAGCTCCGGCCTTTTGTCATGCAGCTCGTTAAGAGCCTGCCGGATACTTCCCTCCACAGAGATCAACTCTAGGTCATATCTGTAAAAGACTGATATGAATATTTGGACCAGAAGCATTGCTTGTCCAAATACACTGTGCCTTCACATTCTGTCACATTACTACCAAAATCTTTAATGTATTTTATTAGGGATTTTTAGTAGAGCATTATGAAGTGGAGGGACTCCAATATGTGCTGTAAATCCTTTGAGGTTCTGGCTGCAAGTTTGGTGTTCAGTGTTAAGGTGAATTTTCAGCCCATCCACCACTCTTTTGTATTCATACTTAAATTAAACTGCACTCTGATGGACTCCGGTTACTAATTAGGAGACTGTATTTTGTTCATGTGTATTAGAGTAAAAGGGGATGAATATGAAAAACAAATCCAAACAACATAAAATAAAAGTTGCCATTTTAACGTCACAACACGTGAAAAAGTTCAGCGGACATGAGTTGTGCAGCAAAGCACTTTAAAATCTGCAAAAGGGTAAAAATGGAAATTGCCCCAGAGAGAATGGACTAATCTGCCGACTCACTTTTTTGTTGTGCCTTGGAGGAATCGCTCCATCTCTGGGAATGGGGAAACGTTACGGATGTACAGAGCTTTAACCTTGTCTTTCCCGTCTGGATACCGCCTGAGAGTGGAAGGAAGAGAAGTCGGACATTAAAGATAAACATCAGGACGACAACGAAAGATTAGATAAGACAATCTGTCAAATACAGTCAAGAATGTAAAGAAAAATAACCCCGTAAAAAGATTTTCTGTCTCGAAGCTTATCTGAGTCTTTTTAGATCAGTGGTGCTATTATGTTGTTCATTTTAATTCTCCCCTCTGTCTCTCCTCTCTCAGGTGATGTGTATTTTATAAAATCCTCCTCCTTTTGCTCCTTTCCTTTCCAGTTACCGTTTCAGTGTAGAGTAGTATAGATGGAGCAGAGCCGTGCAGTCTTTGCCTCCATTGAAGCCAACGCAGACCTGCTCAGTTGCATACTGATCCAGTGCCGTCTCTATTGTTTTCAGTGCACACTTCACTTTCTCGCCCAATGCTGTGCCTGAGGAAAGAACTCCACAGTGAGATTATGGTTCATAATCAAAAGTAAATAGGCATAAGTCATTCGTAATTCCTAAAGCTAACTGCAGGTTGTTTAACTTACTTTATCATTTGGTTTCATAGAATATAATTTTTGTAATAATCCACTATTACATTCTTAATATTTTTTTCTTCATTTACTGGTCTCTAAACATCTAGCCTGTTGCTATGCAGATGTGCACAAATATGTTGCCTCTGGTAAAAATAAATCTGAAAAATCCAACCTTTAATTTGAGAACATTTATTCAGTAAGGGGGAAAAAAGCAATCACAGATCATTTCAAATAATTGTGGCACATTTATTGGTACAGCTAAAAATTTATATAAAATGAAAGTAATGGAAGTATTTGTATTCGTAGCTTACTTTATTTATCATATTTACCATAATTTCTATTAACTTTTAAATTCTCCAGGTAGGTCTGGGCCAGAACTAAATATTATCATTTGGAAAGTAAATGTACTTAACATTAGATTTTTTTCCCCCCAATCTTTCAATGAGATTTTGTTAGTACTATAAACTTTGTATGTATTTTAAGGTGTTTTTCACCTGTGCACATCTACACATTTAAAAAATGATAATAAGAATGAATCCATCCATCCATTTTCTGTACACCCTTGTCCCTAGTGGGGTCAGGAGGTGCTGGTGCCAATCTCCAGTGAATGTTTCAGGCGAGAGGCGGGGTACACCCTGGACAGGTCGCCAGTCTGTCGCAGGGCTAAGCATGAATTATATATACTAATAATAGACATAAATGCAAAAAAGTAAAATAATGATACAGGTGTTAAACATTTAAAGTGCTAAAGCTATTGTCCTTCTCTGGACTTTAGCTTTGCAGGCCTCACCACTGTTGGCCAGTCTGTAGACCTCTGCAGGGGCAATAGTCACTGGGTCTTTGATTAAGGACACAACACTTCCTTTGGGCAGCTGGTCAACCAGTTGAGCTCGGGCTTTGTCCACCTCCTCCTGGCTGTCCGAGTCCAGGACCAGTCTGACTTTGCAATAATTACTCAACCATTCGGGGTAAGAACCAAGAGCCACCCTTCGGCCCCAACTGGCCTGCAGTTTGGTGAGCACGGGCGCAATCTCTGTTTCATCTGCATCTACAAACACCTGAAATGGGCACATTTAGTCAGTTCAGTCGCAGGAAAACACCAGGGTTCTTTTTTTTTTGTAATTAACAGCTGTGGGGTGATGTTACCTCGCGAGAGTGAAATGTGGTTCCTGAACTAGCAAAGAGGTGCTCCAGCCCTGTGAAGGCCAACTCCATGAAAGACGGGGTCCCTGGAAACACGTACACATTACGCACACTGACCTGTAAAAAGACGAGCAAAATGTTATAAGGAAAAATACTTGCGGCAATGGCTGCAACTAATTTAGAGTCAAAAGGTACATTTAAAACCAAATATACATATTTATAATTATGATTATTCTCAGTCCAATTTTAAAAGCAATTTCCGGAGAGTTATAATGCAAAATAACTTCTGCCTCTCCAGCAACAACCTGTTGTCTTACTTTCTTCTGTTAAAGATATTTCCTTAAAAGATATTTTAGTGCTGACAGAGCTGGCAGGCTGTCTCCCTGGAAACAGGATTATGCAAAAATCTCTGACTGCACACAGTTTAGATACAGAGTTTATCATTTCAAATTCAAGACTTTTTCCAGACTTAAGTTTTCTAAAAATTCACTTTTTAACCAACCTATATCTTAGTGTCATGTATTTATGAAGCATTTAAAGTTTGTACTTAAAATATATATTTTAGAAAATGGGTTATGGGAACATTAATATTATACTAAGGCTTTATTTCTACATGTAACCTAAATGCTTTTTAAATCAATGGCTTCAGTTCCATTTATGATCAAAAAACAATATCGTTTTGGTGTCCAGTCTGTCTGAATCGTGTTTCATGAAATCATAAAGATGTGCCTAACTAATGCAGCCAGTTTTGGTGGAGCTTTATGTTTGATAGCACAAATCACTTCGCTAACATACTCCAGGAGGATGTAGTGTAAAACAGAGGATGAATGTGGGGAAAGATACCCGAATACCCACTGTAAAGTACAGTGGAGGATGTGGAGTGCTGTGTGCTACTCTTTCAACAATCCAAGGAACATTGTAAGAGTGCAGACCATGACGAACTCCACACTAGGTCTTTCAGTAGGAAAATGTTTTCAAAACATATGATCAGCACAGAAATTGTTCACAAGACACATCTGGGGTTGTGGTGATCTCAACCCTGGACCTACAAGACCAAATATCTGTGAGAGAAGAATAAGAAGAGAGAGCAGGAACGAGTCCCCAGGACTCTGGATAATCTATAAAAGCTGAGCAAAGAGGGAAAGACAATGATCTCTCTCTACCTCTCTCTCTGAATGCTCCAATTTCGTAAAATCTTACAGGAGAAGACTAAGTGATATTCCACTGATACTAATCATTTACAGCTGTGTTTTCTTCATTTGATTGTTATGATGTTATTTTTTATCCTGAGCTCACTTACCACTGGGTAGCGCTGCCGTTTTCCAGTCTGAGGGTCGATCCCATAGTTAAGTTTAGCTGACCGAGGCACCATAGCTAGCTTCATGGCCGGGCTGTCTGTGGCCGTCACTCCAAAGTATTCTTCAACCAGCTGGGTGAGATCAGGATGCGGATACACCTCCTCCTGGAATGCTGCAGCAATGCTTTCAAAGGTGATATCATCATGAGTGGGGCCCACACCTCCTGATGTTATAAGGTGGGTGTACTGAGAGGAGAGGACGACAACCTCCTTAGCTATGACCTCATGTATATCCGGTATGACCGTTATGCGCTGCACTGACACTCCGAGTCTTCTGAGAGCTCGAGTTAGGAAGGTGCTGTTGGTGTCCACTGTGTGACCCTGAAAGAGATGCATAAGTTAGTTCCCAACCCAACTTCGACAACAAATTCAAGGACTTTTCAAAAAAAAAAGGAAGTCCCGTCTGATGAAATTCAAGGACCCACAGTAGGACTGTCTGGAGGGTCAGCCCTGACATTGACTGAATCAAAGACTTCATGTTTAAATCATTATTGTTTCAAGTCGTGGCAGGCTCGTCATTTTAAGACAAAGCATCACTGGCTCGTCAAACAAGTTTTACAAGGTTTTCTCAGAGTTATGACAAGCCAACAGTGCAGAGGTTGACAGAGTATATGTTTAGAATATCAAGTACATCAAAGCCTATAGATTTATTCAGGGAAAACATCCAAAACATGTCAAAAATGTTACTCTCAATTGTGTAAACCCAACAAAAAAAAAAAAAAAAACTACCTTGAGTATCTCATCTCCTATGATAAGAATGGCGGCTGTAGGAGCGTCAGCGCTGACTGCAGAGGATGAACTGGCGCCCTGGCTGTTAGTGGACATGGTTGCTTTGCTGAGCTGTGCTGCCAGTCTCCTCACACGCACCACTGCTCTGTTCAGACCAGGTAGTGAAAAGCTAAGAAGGACAGAGCAAAAATACAGAAGGTATGGGAATATTGACATTAAATAAAGCTAAAAAACTTGTCGGGTCAACTAAAATTAATGAGGAAAAAGATATGATGTACAGTGCCATCCAAAGATATTCAGACCTCTTCAACATCTCAAAATGTTGTCACAAAATTTACGTTTATTTTACCGGGATTTTATGGGATGGAACAGTAATAGTAGTTGAAAGAAAATCATACATGAATTTTGTATTTTTGATACTATAATATACGACAAAGTGAGATATGGGTATTCAGACCCCTTTACTCTGATGCATCTAAATAAAATCTAGTGCAGAAAACTACTTTTAGAAGTCACCTTCTTAGTAAACAGAGTCTACCTGTGTATTAATTTCCAGCGGTTCTGTGAAGGACTCAGAAATTTGTTGCAGAACATTACCGAACAAATAGCATCATGAAGACCAAGCCGCAAAAAGGAAAGGTCAGTGACAAAACAGTTGAGAAGCAGAAATACATTATAAAACAATATCCCAAGCTTTGAAAATATAACAGAGTGCTGCTCAATTTATCATAAAGAGGCCTGTGGTAACTCTGGAGGAGTTGCAGAGGTCTACAGCTCAGCTGTGATTATCCATCCACTGGTATACATTCCACAAATTTGTCCTTCACGGAAAAGTAGCAAGAAAGCCGTAAGAAATTCCTGATGGGAGTTAAAATGTAAAAAGGTTCAAGGGATTATGAATACTTTTGCAAGGCACTGTATGTCATCTCAATGTACACTTTACCCCTCTGTCCATAAATATTAATATTTTATAATAATCACACGGTGACCCCATTGATGTAAGAAAATTATGCTTACATCAACATGGATCCACATGGAGCATCTAAAATTATTCCAATGAAGCTCAGGCCCTCTTGTTCTTCATAAATTGTCACCTACTAAGAAGTATCTTGGTGGAAAGATTTTAATAGAGAAAAACAGAGAGAGAAAAAGACAAGGAAGACATATTGTGATTAAGGGAGGTATTTCAGCTGCACAGAAGAAATGCTGCAAAGCATCACAGATCTACAGTCAAAGAATAGATTTTCACTTAATCAAATATTTATCTTCTGTCTGTGTCAAAGCAAATTTCCTGAATCTTGTTGTAAAACATTGTGAGTTATTTTTACTTTTTCATGTAAAACTGTTGTAAAGAAACTGATAAAGCATGGATGCTTCACTGGATATTAGCCTGCATCTTTATCGCATATACTTCAGTTATTTTCGCAATGACTTAACCAACAATAATTTCATGATTTAGACCCACAATTAACAAACTTGTTCTTGTAGTCTAATGTATCTTTGAAATCAAGAATGCACTTGAACTAACGCATACAGTTTAGTTTAGCTATAAACTACCACAGTCTTAAAATCAACAGTTTCGTAGTTTAATCACAAATCTGAGTTACCTGAGATAAGCCTCACTGTTAGATGACTAATTCACCTCCTGTAAGTAGAACAAACAGCAAGCAATAAGTACGCAGACATGCTGTTTTAACAGATGTCTTTAACTGCCTTTCAACAATGAACTCTACTTACATCCATTAGTTAATTCCAGAGACACGCTCGCTGCAGTTTTGTTAGGATTTAACAGTTACAACGCTGAAATTAACATTTAAAATCTAGGGAACTTACCCCTGAACATGACATGTCCTTCTTACGTACGTATCCTTACAGTTGTGACGACATGTCGTTCAAGTGAAAGCGACCAATCACAATCAGGAAAGCGTCCCTTGACAAGCTATCATTATTATGGAGGTGTGCTTTAGCAGTTAGCAATTTCATGTACGCGGAAACCGTTGTTTTGCTTCAACTAATACATCCTATATATAGAATGCTATTAAACTCAATAAACATCTAAATTACCGGTATCCAGGCACGTCGGGCGCCTACTTTCTCCGTCATAACGGATACGAGAGAATGCTATAAAATGCTACAGATGCTAAATGCTGCACCCGCTTCTTCTCTGAGTTCTAAATGAGTTGTTCACCATGTGCGCCCCCAGTGGCGAAAAAAGTCAGGACTGAACCATCTTATCAAACCTTTATCGCCCTAAAGTCTTAATATTTGGACCTGCAGTCGTAAACCTTAATTTTATAAATAATAAAATTAAAATCATAAGTACACGATGGTGGTACATACATTTTATCATATAAAAATATTTAAAAAAGAGCAAGAAGTTCCAAAATAACTTCATAAAACCATAAGTACATTATTTGTTACATAAATCATGTACTGGTTATACTGGGGCATTAATGAATATTAGAACAGTTAAGGGAAATTTACTAGTGTTACTATATGGTATTTTTTTTTGTCAGTAGTTAAACAGGCATCAATATCACATGAATAAAACATATTTTTTTTATATAAAACAATTGATATAAAAACACATTGAAAATCAAGTGAAAAGCTTAAGCAAAATAATTTATTTAAAATAAATAAAATGCTTGAGGAAAATACATTGAGGCACTGTTTCAATCTGGATGTGCAATTTAATAATGAAAATATAAAGAAGAGTTAGTTTGGAATTCCAAAAATGTCCAAAAATGTGACCATTTAGGTTAACTGGTCTCTCCAAATTGTCCTATGCATCTCTATAATGCACTGTGATGAACTGGTGACCTGTCCATGGTGCACCCTGCATCTTGCCAAATGAGTGCCAGGAAAAGTGGGTAGAGACAAATAATGGATGGATGACAAGCATTTATACTAAAACCGCCAATGCTCATTTTTAAAGGAACTGTAAAGGGTTTCCTTAGCAGATGCATTGATGCTGCTATATTAAACTTTTAACTTGTTTTTAGTTCACGAAACTGAACGAAAACGGAAGGAAAAACTTAAAGTAGGGAACAGAAATCGTCCAACTGTTCAAGTAAAACAACGTTTGGCCTCTATTCCTATTTTACGCAACCTGCAGACTGGTCCAGGACCAGGTGCAACGAAGCAGCCAAACACACACACCCACACCCACACACACACGCACACACACACACACACAGGAACCGCGGCCAGATGACGTTGCCATTTGTTCGCGGAAGTGGCTTCTGTCGTGACTGTTGAGGGGGGGAGCGTTGTAGAGGGGGGAGGAAAAAGGAAAGGCAGGGGAAAGAAGAAGGAGAAGAAGAAGCTGACAAAGAAGAAAAAGAAGTTTAGAATAACCTTTTCTGAAGTTAAAGTAACTTAGAAGTAGTGTGTCGACATAAAACCCTCTCGACGCTGCGCGCTGTTTACATGACTTTAAGCTAAAGTTTGTGCAGCAACAGCAGGCTGAGAGGCAGGAGGAGCAGCTGCGGAAAGGGGAGGAAGAGAGCTGGTAAGTTTCTCGTTAAAAGTTAACTGACCGCACTCTTTTTGGGTCACGGCTCGGACGCTGTGAGTCAAGCTCTCGCACTTTTCATGCATGCGGAAAGTTTCTGGGACACTTTAGAGTCTGTAATGTGCGCTGAGAAATGCTTTTGTATTTGTGCTTTTCGAACAGTGTAGTATGTTCACACATTGGATCAAAATGTTTAACTTCAGGTGTTTGACAACGCTGTATAGAAGAAGGTGCGCAGCTATTTTATTCCCAAGTGGATACATGAGAGCAGGACTCAGTAAACGATCTTCAACCTACTGCTTGTATCAGTAGTTACTGCAAAAAGTGCTATGCCATTAAGACAGCTGAAGCCTTTTGTTATCTTACTGTAAAAACTCTTTTAATGAAAAATAATCGGAAAAAAAATAATTTGCACATTGTATATTGAATGTTGTTAGACGTAATCCCTGAGAACAGCAATCTGCAAAACTTTATTTAACATGTAAACAATACAGAGTACAGTATATAGAATTTGTGGGGGAAAAAAATCAAATCGTTTTTTAATCCCACCCACTTTCATTTAGTTATCAAACTGTTTAGCGAATATTATTGTACAAAATCTGATGGTGTAAAAACTGTGACTGGAATTTTCACTTGCTTTCACCTGATTTACAGATTTCTCCCATCTTAGTTCCCCTTGCCCCCACATCTAATTATGTTATAACATTTCCCTAGAGGAGATTTATGGATGCAGTGAAAGAGCACATGAAGTTAGTTGGTGAGTTTAGATGCAGAGGATAGGACAAAATGGAGACAAATGGTTTGCCCTGGTGACCCCTGAAAGGAAAAGCAGAAGAAGTATTATGCTACACAGTTTAATATGAAACAAAGCTTACATGTGTAAATACAAAAAGCAGATTGCCGTAGCTGTTTCCATGTTAAGCCATACACTAATGCCAACTAATGATGTAAGATGAGTTTGGTTTCGCCCGCAACAGCTGGTGCTTATTACTGCCAGAACTATAGAATCAAGGAATAATGTAAATAGAACCTGCCTGACAACATGAAGTGGACTAAAAGTTCTCAAAAAGCAAAACACAATGCCCTGATGTAATATTCAAGTTACTGAACCACATCAATTTAGAAAGATTTAAAAAAGCCGTTTTAAGGTTTTGGTACTTATATGAACAGTACTAAGAGCTGCTTTACACAAATAGAGAAACTATGGAACAGCGGTGAACCTTCAAATAAGTAGCCAGTGAACCAAAATCTACTCACTCCAGTTTATGTCAATGTTCACGATTCAACAGAGACAAAGAGGCTGGTCAAAAATATTTTTATTTGGAAAGATCAAATAAAACCTCTCGCTTCACTAAATGCTTTTGGGTTGCAAGATATTTGAATATTTTTGTGTAATAATCATGATTCCAGCAATCCCCGTGACCTTTATTATTTTGGGCAATATGATCTGCATCTGCTGTCGTGGGACTCCATTCTAGCATGCTAAATAACTTAATGGCGTGCAAGGTGTGCATGCAGGACAACTGCAATCCAACCAACAAGTTCTTTGCGGTACTTTTTCATGCACAGATTGATGCAATTATAATATATTGTGCAGTTCTTGATAATCAATGTATTATTAAAAACTAATTTAACAACATTTTGTATCCATCCCCAGTTTTGCGCATGCTGACAGTGCGCCTTGGAAGGTGCGTAGATTAAAAATAATGCATTCAGATTGTCTGTGGAAATGACACTTTTTGGGTGTTTAAATCAAGATCTTCACAATGATCCAGTTTAAGACGTGTTAAGATGCGGATGTGACCCTTGGGTTTAAATTGTCTACCTCAGCTTTAGGACACGATCCAGAACCTGTGTAGCTGTCCAAGTGTCATCCTCACAGCAGGCTTTAACTAAACTGTTAAACATGGAAGTCTGAGTCCATCAAGTAGCTGCATTAAGGCTAAGAAAGTAAAGAGATGAGGCAGATACTTTGTGTTTTTTTGTGTTTTCTGATGGCTAGAGAGTATATTATAAAAAGCACACTATTGTTCCTCATTTTTAGAGTGTGGTTGCTTAAAACTCTGTAGATAAGTTGAGAATTCATCTTGACATAACATAAATTTCATCGATCTGCTATGACTGATTATAGTTTTTTTATGTATAGCCAATTAGTGGGTAAAGTTATAAATTTAAAGTCACTTACAAAGGCTGATAGTTGCTACAGTTCCAAAGAAATATTGCTTAACACAATTACTCATTGCATTTGGAAACACATTGCACATGGTGTAAAAAAAAACTAAGTTAACTTGCAAAACTGAATATTTTGACAAAATGATTGAATACACATTTTTGTTATATAATTGCTTGGAACCATGGTTGAAGTATGCATTTTATTTGTTGCGGAAGCAACATTGCACATTGCCAACATAATTGAGATATCATTTGTCTTTCTGCAATGAAATTTTAGGTTGTGTAAGATTGGTGAGTTCTCTGAAGACATTTACTCGTCACGTCAAGGCAATGGTGCATTTCCCCTTAAACTGCGGTAGCCATCCTTCTGAAATTCATTTTACCTTATTCATGTAAATTCGTATCCAGAAATGCATCATCCAGTCAGTCCAACCATGTAAACAGATTTTAATTAATATATACCAGTTGCACTCAGATACTGATCATTGAGCCAGTTGGTAAATGGGAATCTAAGAAAGCCTAGCTAAATTCATGGAGTCTTTGACTTTGCAGCAACACCTCACCTTGAGCAATGATGTGTGCAGAAAGATCATTTGCATTGTCCTGTTTAAGAAATGCTTCTATTGCTTTAAAGGTTCTGTTTTTCACACACATGCTGTCATTGCATAAGTTTAAATTAGATTTGCGAAGGACAATGATACAACCCTGTAGGAACACATACCCCGACTTTTGGACTTTTGCTGATAACTTTCTGTGTGCCCCTTTTTATTGACTCATATTTATAATGTCTCACATTTCAAAAGCAACCTTCTCTACACTAGCATCTAGGGCAAACCTTCTATGTATTGTCAGAGTCAAGCTATGATGCTCCAGGCTCTGCTAAATTGTCTCAGAGATAAGGCATAGAGTCAGTCAGTGCACACATGGGCACAAATCTGCACACAATCAGACAAAAAAAGTTAGAGCTATGCTCCACTATGTCTTATAATTATTATCTGTGGAGACCAGCCAGCATAAACACACCTCAGATGTGCTGAAACAGGGTCACTGTGACAGAGTTAAAGTTCAGAGTGAACGAATGAAGGGTAGACACACTATTATGGAAACACACTGAAGGCAATGCAGGATGATTGAGGTGACTGAAACCAGCATGCTTGGCACTCTTATCAGGGTCAGCCACAAGGCTCAGGCCAGCAGCCTGTGACATGATATTAAATGGTGGAAGTTATCATCACTGATGAAATGCAGGCGAAGAGAAGGTGCAATCAGCCAGAGATCCCCCCTAAAAAAACTCTGATTCAGACACATGACAGGAGCCCAACAAATAACACACACACACATAAACATACAAGGGCAAACGTGGCACAGAGAGAAGGACAGTCCGAGACGTGAACTGTCAGTCAGATAGGAGCGTCATGGTCACACTGTCAAAACACCCCCTCAGTCTAAAATCCATTTGATTAAAGTGGGATCTGTCCAGTTCTGCTTGAATCCCATCAGTCACAAGTAAGAACTTTAGAGCTGATTGACAGGAGAGAGTGACATTTGGTTATTATTATTACTTCACTAACATAGGTTGTGCAGACGGCTACAAACTCTGCAACACAACGCTGTCCCACCAATAATCTTAGATATTCTTGTGTGATGATGTGCATATTATTCAGAATAATTGAGTCTTTCAATAATAGAAAGTTTACTGTTTCCTGACGGGACATTCAGTATTGTTAGTGTGTGACGCTGTGAAGATAAATTCTTCTGTCTTTTTATACTGGTGTTGTTACACACACATACTCTTATATGTGTGTGTGTTGTGGGAAAGAAACGTGGGAGTTTGTTTTTGAGTTCATAGCATGTGGTTGTCCGTCTCTGCCATACACAATGGGCCTGAAGCTCAGCCATGTTTCCTCCTGTGGGTAATGGCTCAGTGATGCAAGTTCATGGTTGAGTGCACAGTGTGAGCTACAGGTTTGACCAAAGCTTGATGTGGAAGGTGATGAACCCCAGAAGTAAGTATAGCTGCATTGCCGTTTATTCAAACTTTATACAAGCTTACATTTTAATTTTAGCTGACTTATCTGTAGATTTTGCTTAATGTAACTATATCATCATAATGGGCTACTCCTTATATCTGGTAGCCTAATTCAGTTGGGTTTTTAGCTATCAAAATATTAAATATACTGGTCAACCAAGATGTTGGATTTCACTTAGTTTGTAGTCTGTCACTCAGTAGAACACATGATTAAATAATAAACCTACTGAATCATTGTGAAGGAGAAAGCACAATGTTAGTAGATGTGGAATCAAATGACAACCGATCCCTGTAATATCAGTTATCAGTTGGGATGTCACAACATCCCTGTTGGGGTTTAGCAATACACTGAAAATATGTTGGCATTCCAATATAAGCTCAATATAAATATAACAAACATCTATTTGGATGGTGAAATATGTTTATAAAATTTAGATTTCTTGTATTGAAAATCCTTCATGCAAATATTTGACCTTTTTAAATGTAGTAATTTGGTAGCTTCACTCACTCGTTACAGACAATAGTACTCAAGATGCTAAAGATCAAAGAGAGGTATTCCAGGTAAAGTAGCAACAAGAGAAATGTGAGGAAAATATTAATTTCTCTTAAATAATGCTGTTGTCAAAATATTTAACAATAGCATTGGTTTTCTAGCAATTTATCACCACTCTGAATAATTTAACTCACTTATTGGTCTTGTGGTGTTCAGCAGGGATCAGTCCTTGGTTCCATATCATTGTTTATCGTACACACTTGTTTATCGCCTATAACTGGGCTGCACAGTGGAGGAGTTAGTAGCACTGCATTCTACACCTTACATCAAGAAGGTACTGGGTACAAATCCAGACCTGAGGTCTTTCTGTATAGAGTTTGCATGTTCTCCCTGTACATGCATAGATTCTCTCTGGGTACTCTGGCTTCCTCACGCAGTCCAAATACATAACTGTTAGATTAACTGGTCTCTAAAATTGTCTATAGGTGTGAGTGTGTGCATGCTTCTACGTCCTGTGTGTCTGTATTTTGCCCTGTGATGGACTGGCAACCTGTCCAGGGTCTATCTCTTCCCAATGACAGTTAGACATGGGCACCAACTCACCCCGTGACCCTGCAAGGGTAGAGAATGGATGAGAAAACTGAGACTTCACAAGTGTGTTCAAAATGACTGTCACAATTATTTGGGTAAATATTAAATAGCATGCTGTGGTTATTCACAGATAATTTTAAACTGTGTAATAAATTAACAAGTTTTAAACTGTATTTTTAAAGAAGAATGAAGAGAGTCTTGACAATCATGACACTGCTTCACTTCTTGATTTTGTTCTTTGTAATTTACAAATTTTAAATTAAAAAAAATATTGTGCCTCAGTATAGATTTTGCAATGAGATCACACAAGGTTGGAAAAAATACCACTGAACATATCAAAGATAACTGAATAGATGAAGATCAACAAATGGCACAATGTCTGGGATTTAATACACATATTCTTATTCAGTTGATAAGTGGCATTGATTTGTGGGTTGGTATTTTAACTAGTTTCAGTAACAACATTTATATAATCTATTTAAACCTCATTTCCTGATGAAAAAGAAGCTAAAAACTTGATGCATTTTTGTTTTTACTTTTTAGGTTGGAAAATAGTTTAAAGTTGGTAAATGTTATGTTTTACATACAACTATTTAATCGAAGCGTGTTTAAATAAAACAAGATGTTGCGGACAGAATATCATAAGTTTTGGCTTCCTCTTGATTAAATATGAACGTACTTGATATCTAGTCAATTTAAATTAAGTGGTCAAACAAACTATTGCCGCAACTGGGAAATTGTAACTGGAAGTTGTAGAGTAAATGAAGTGAGGTTTAGTGTAGCAGGACGGGAAGGATGGAAGGAGATAGAGATGAGGGATTGTGGCTAGTGGGGTGATGGTGGGAGGGGGTGGGTCAACCAAAAATAGCCATCTCACATGTTTGCTGTGTGTGTAGTGAGCTGTGAAACAAGCAGAGAGAGACGTCCTGTTGAATGTCTTGCTAATCTAATGTCTCAGCCTGATTTTTGCTAATGTAATTGCCTTTTTTTCAGCTGCTTTTGCATGCAGTCATGTCTTTTCTCAGCTACACAAATGATCTGTTCTTTCTCTTCTCTGGACGATGTTGTTTTGTTTTTAATGAGTCCTAGAAGCTAACTGTGCCTCAGATGATAAAAGTCTATGAGAACGGCCAAGCGACTGTCAAAACTTATCAGCTCATCTGCATTTATTTTTTGCCCTGGTGTATTAAAAGGGTTGAGTTGGTCTTCAGGCAGTTGATGCAAAGTGTGTATGAAATCCAGACCACTTTGCTTAGTTTATTTTTATTGTTTGACTCAATAAATACTGATTTAATGCTGTGTTTAAAGAGTCATTTGGTCTATCTACAAATCAAATCAAGCCATTGTTCTCTTGCACTGGGCAAGCTGAAACAGAAATATTTTACTCCTGGCTTCTTTGCAGGTAATTCCTTTCATTCCACAAGGTGTGTTTTAACATGTTGTGTGGATTTTTGCCTTTTTTTGTCACTGTTTCTCCTTGGTTGTCCTGACTTCCATTACTTTCTCCCCCCTCAGTTATTGCTCTGTTTGAGTCTGCGCCAGTGGTATCAAGGCAGTCTCATGATTTTCTTTACTGTTGATCCTGGGAGCAAAGCATGCTGGGGGTTGAGTAGCTGTAAGGGCATCATCGGAGCATGCTGCAACTGGGGTTTGTCTGTGTCTTCATCTGCTGATGTGTTTTTAGTGTTGCAGTCTCACAATCAGCCTTTGTTGGCAGATGGAATATGTGGTAAGATATTCAAATTATACAACCAGCTAATGGTAAACAGAATATACCACAGTGGTTGATTATTTGCTGAGGTTAATGTGAGAATTCACAAAATTACCTGTTGGGTGCACCTCAATACTATCAAAACAATTGCTATTACATCACTATACCCAACCCTGCAGTTAATGAACCAGTCAATGATTTTAGTCAGCATTATTCAAAAAGTGTCAAATAAGTGGATTTTAGCATTGGATATCTGCTTTGTAAAACCAAAAGATAGCCAAATGAGAGATGTTTTGAAGATTTTTAGGTTTTCTGGCTTTAAAATATGATGAATAGCTTTTTAGCATGAAACAGTAAAATTCAGTAGATTACTTAAAAACGGCTAAATATTGATAAACCTGGAGGGCATATTTACTGCACATCTTTTAAATGTATTTAGAAATTTACTACTTACACAGTCTTAAAGGGTGTTTCAGTATGAGTTGTCCTTTATTTTTGCCTGAAGCATAAAACTAAAGCCAGCATAAACTCATGGAGCCCAGCTTATAAAAAAAATTATCATGGGATTGCACAAATTGTACTCACTGGTCAGTTTATTAGTCTCAGCTACGTCAAACTGATGCAGTCTATAATAGCCAAGCCATAAATCCTACCTTCATAAAGACAGTCTGTTTTTTTCCAGCAATATTTTGTTGGTGACTTAGAGGAAAAGAACGCAGGCCATCAGTGTAGTGTACATTTAAGTAAAGAGCTAAAAGGCACAAAGAGCACCCTCAAGTTAAGAATTCCTTAACAGATCAGCTGGATTTATATTAACATTAAATTCCACACAAGGGAACTTGGTTTACTTAAGTGATTTCTGAAAGAGACTGGTTACACTGAAATCTTATTCAAGGATATAACAGTAAAATGCAAATTCACGTCACATTTTTCACATTTGACTTAAGAAAAGTGAAACACATCAGTGTTCATACAAAAGTCTTAGGTTTTATTGACACTTTTCTGAGACACTGTGGTGTATTTAACCAACTTTGAGGTTTTCCTGTATTTTTACATGGAAGGGAACTGTTTTATCAACATGTAGGCAAAGAGCTAAACTAGTTCCTCTTTTGCTTTTGTGCAAAGTCTTAAAACAAGGTGTCTACTCTTTATAAACTACAGCTGAGAATCAAAACTGTTTAAGAAATTCAAAGCCCTGTCAGGACATCTTTTTTTAAAATGCAGCATTTCTGAGGAACTGAAGAGGGTTCTTTTGTCTGCCACTGTTTCTTGTGTTTCACTGGTTGTGGGTAGGGTGCAGGCTAACTATCTCACCATTCACCTCTACCAGTCGTATCACTGTGTGTCGTAATGGACTTAATTCTGAACATGTGTAGTTGCTTGATTCTTGTGTGTTGCAGGAAGTCTTTCTGTACTATCCACTCTGCTGAGCATCTGCAGCAGCTTTCTGCTTTTCTGCAGCACTGACGTCTTATCAGATATGCTTGAATATTGGGGCCAATCTCTTGGATATCTTGTCTTTTTGTACTTTCCCCTGTAGCTGTAGTCATGTGATGTATTATGTGTAGCGGATATGAAAAAGAAATCAGCAATCTTTTTTTTTTAATTGCCAGCTTCTTGTGATGTAAAAATTAGGCCAAGATCATTTCAGAGCTTTTTTCCCCTTTAATGATCTGTAGCCTGTAGAACTCAACAAAAAACAAATGTTTTCCAAGAAAAAACATTCTTGGAAAACAGGACACAGAAAAGTAATAAACAGGACACAGAAAAGTGCTTACATTGGTGTGCACACCCATACACTAATTCTTTGTTGAGTAGCATTTCATTGTATTGCAGCAGTGTCAGTCATAATAGGCTGTCCTAACCAACCCTAAACCTGCTCTAGATTTGAAGCATTGGAGTCTCGAGATTTTGAGCTAGCAATGACTGGTACTTTCTCAGAAAGTACCAGTCATTCTATCAAACTAAGGCTCCAGTTCCAGGTGAAGAAAAGCAGCACCAAAGTTTATCTTGCCGACAGATCAATTTTCAGTTCTACTGTCCAAATTTTATGTTTCAATCCAAAGTCTTACATCAGATTTAGGTTTAGTGTCCCTTAGTTGTGCAGCACCTAATTTAGCCATTGTTTGTTAGAGGATGCACAATTTTAGTGTTGCAGCCAGCACCATGCTTCACTTTGAACAACATGTTCTTTTAGTGATGTTCATGGCTGATTTGGTGCCAAATATACTTGTGGGAATAATAACTTTTTTTTCTTTTCAAACCTTAAAACACATTTATTCCACACTTTATTGCCACATCAATGCAATTTAAAATGTATTTTTGTCGTGGTTAAATGTTTGCTTTTAAGACTGCTTCTTTCTTGCCACCTTACACCATAGCAGTGCAATTTAAAAAATAAGGATTGCTGGTGAGTTTACAACATAGCCATAGTAGTTGCTTGAAATTGCTGCAGCTTTTTGAAATGTTCCTGTAGACCTCATTGCAGCCTCCCTAACCAGTTTCCTCTTAATCTGTTGTGGAGTGACATTCACTTCTTGGTAATATCACCGTTGCTCCATGTTTTCTCCACTTCATGATGACTGCTCTCACTTTGTTCAGTTGTACATCTAAGGACACCAACATACTTCACTCCAAGCCAAATAGTCAACGTATAGTCAAGTGGTGACTGACCATTCGTATTTGCACAAACCTTTCATACAATGGCACAGACCACCTAAGGGACATCTCTCCCACTTTTTTATACGTCATTCCTGTACCCCCGGGAGTTCCCACATCCCTCTTTTCCTCCTTGCATCCTCTGTTTTGGTTACAAATTGTCACAGATCTACACGCCACACTTTCCTGCAGACAGCCTCCTCCTTGAACAACGACATTACATGTTCCTTTTCCTTTCAGGAGTTATTAACCATCTTCCAGTCTTAGTGACATAGTAGTTATTTAGTGAAGAATCATACAAATGTACATAACTCCTCACTGCATTAGTTCAGCGTTCCCCAAAAGTATTCATGTCTCCTGCAGGTACAAAAACTGGATAGTGGAAGCAGACTAGTTGAAGAGAAATATCAGCATTGCTGTCTGAGTTAATTTCCGCATAAAACATGGCAAGTAACTTCTGACCAGTCAGACACTTTTTCACAGAGCACTGACGGAATATATCTACATAAATGAGAGCTGATTTTAGTACTTAGGATGAAGTACGTAAGGGCTTTAATGCTTTAGAAATTCATTTGTGCCTTTCTCCTGACTGATACCTTTCAGAAAAGGATGTTGGATGCTCTCAGTGGAACCTGGCTTATACTAGATCAGCTGAAATTTATGTCGGGTTTTCAGAGCAACTGATAGCAGTCGAGGACTGTCTCTTATTAAACATCAGTTTGAATGTGGTTGTTAATTTTGAGCACATCCACAAATGCTAGGGGAAGTGCACACTCTTGCAGCTACGTGGTTTTAGTCTTTTTATATTTTATTTAATTTTATCCTCCACCTGAAAGATTTCAGTTTCTCTCTGAATTGAGTGGAAAAGGTGTTAGGTCACCTTAAAGGCAGATAGAGTTCTGAAATGATTAGTCTCACATCTACTGTAGATGTAAGTTTTTTCCCTTCTGTCTGCTTTCATCAAGGTTAAGTAGTGTGACCTTCTGTCACACTGTCCACCATGTGAATGGAGGGGCTGCACTTCTTTTCGCACTTTAACTGTTTCTCAGGTTACCAAACATGAATAAGGGAGGAGTTGTGACCAACAAACATCATAAAGCCCAGTCTAACACACACACACACACACCCCTACACCCCCTCCCCCCCCCCCCACACACACATCCACCCTCTCTTCTATTCCTTCCTTCTTCCACATCCCCATCTCTCCCTGGAGTGTGTGCATTAACGTGCAGGAGCGCAGCATCTCGCAGTGCATTCACATATACTCTGCTAAATGACTGGCTGCAGAGAGGAGATGGGGGAGGAAACAGGAAGGAGGTAGCATGGGAGAAAAGAAGGTGGGGAGGGCACATACAGCGGCGCATGCATGTGTGTCTGAGAGGGAGAAAGAGAGGAAGAGGAGAGAGACGGTAAGAGAGAAAATGGGAGGCAGCATCACCCACCCAGACCGGGAAGAGAGGAGGGGAGGGCAGACAGCGTGCTCGTCCCTCCAACAGACAGAGGTGGAAGGGAAGTGGGCATGAGAGACAGAAGGGGAGCACAATGAAGGAGTGCCATTGTCCATCCTGGCAGCATTGCCGTTTCACCATCTGCTGAAAGGCAGAAAGAGACGGAGGAGGGGACAAGAAAAAGAAGAGAACACGGAGGAGGAGAGGATAGATGGAGAAAAGCTACCGGCAATGACTTTGTGAATTGATCAAGCAGAAGAGTGGATCAGAGGAGAAGCACGTTTTTTTTTTCTATGTCAGGGAGTGGAGGGAAGGAGAGCCAGACAGAGGGAGAGGACGGATGTTCGGACAGTCCGGGGATGTTTAAACATTAATGTGGCTTTCAGATTAATATGGAACTTGACTTTAGATAAATGGCTGTTACTTATCAACTGCATGCTTTATAAACCAAAAAATGAACTACTAATGTTTTGCCATTTCTTTTAAAAAAGGCAGATTTGTTAGACTTAATTTATACAGAGAAATTTTATTACTTTTCAGATTTTTCTATTAGAATAAGATCTGCTCAGCCGCAGGAGTTATGTTATACAATCATCTTTAACTGCTGCAGAGAATATTCAGGTGTTTTTTATGCAACTTTTCTTAGCATTAGTTGTCTTCTAAAGTCAAGCATAACGATGTTGTTCTTTACAGCATACTGTTAATCTGAATTTTGTTGCTGTTCTTGCAATATTGTTAAGTTTATCACTCCAACTGGAGTCGGTGCATTCAGCCAGTGGAGATGTCAACATTGATTGGGTTTTATGGCTGGTGTGATGTTGGTCAAACTTTGATCATTTCCTGAACTGTATTGATCTAAGAGTCTGTAGTTCTTTTTTTCCTGCCATTGGATAAAAAAAAAGCTCTAATGTAGAGTCTTTGATGCAACAGCTAGTAGATAATTGCTTGCCAAAGCAGTTATCTCTTTGAAGATTTCTGCTGTTGTTGGGACTTCTTGGCATAAAACCTCTGCAGGCATTTCTCCTAATGTCTGTTGCCATCGCAACGGGCGGCAGCTGCAGACAGAACATGATGTAAAAATCTTTTCTTTTTGTCCTTGTCTTTTTAAAACTGGTGCTGTTCCATTTGGTATTTGTACGCATTTTATAGATAACTAGTTATAGTTGCATCTTGTTTCTTTTTAACTGGATTTTACTTTATTCTCTAGTCTTTGATTCAGGGTTGTTTCAGGTCATCTATACCCTCTTACCCTTTCTGTAGGGTTGTCCAGTTTATCTGTCAAGCTTGATGTGCTGCTATCAGGCATTACTAGATAAATGAATTATCATTCTGATTTCTCTTGTACATATCGGTGAGTACAGCTGCTTGGCCTCAAGGCTGTGCTTCATGGTGTGTTGGTGACTCAGGATTTCTGTCCATTTTGAGGGTCATCATCTTTGTCACCTGACCTACACTGTGTTCAGTGCACTAAAAATAATATACCAGGTCTGTTACGCCTTTGTTAAAGAATACTTGTAGTTTCCTCTGTAATACTTGCTTATCCATGCATACTGGATCTGTTGCCTTTTTAAAGTGCTAATCTTTTTTCTGGAGTTTTAGTTCTGGATAATATTTGCCTGGGTATGTTTGTCCAGCCATAATTCTTTACAGCTTTCTGGAGCTCATCCCAGCCTTTCCAACTGGCAGTGCTTTAGTATGACTGGATCCTCCATGGTGCTTTTTGTCCAACACCAGATGGATGGCTAGCTAGAGTTGCTAGACAATCCCTCTGAGGTGCTAGACTTGTGTAGGCGACTGTTCCTCTGCCATGAATCCAGCACCCACTACAATCTTGAGTGGTGTCACTTCAGGCCTAGTAGATCATTTAAATGTTAGTGTGGAAGGAAGGCATAAAATAAGCCGCTTGCTTGCAATTATTGAAACTTTGGTGCCATATTAAAAACTTTGGTGCATGTTGTTTGGATAAATAGGCCACCTTAAATAGGCATGGATGAATAGTGCCTCATGAGGTGGGACTGTTGGTGTAGCACTGCCTCCTTCTGAGGTTGAACTGTTTTCAGACTGAATTATTGGATTGATTTGGAGTTTAAGGAGACTGTTAATGCAATCAGACTGTCTTTTCTAGGTTGGACTATGCAGAACATGAGATGTTTAAGGGTGTTTGTGCACTGGAAGATTTGCCTTAGATAGGGAGTGAATATAAATCTGGGTTTGCGCATGTTAAAAATGTCTGCATCAACACTCTTCTCTCAGGTAATCTGGGCTTGCTGTTTGAACTAGGAAGTGCTAAAGCAAGTTGGTGCAAAGTGCATTGGGTTCATGTTAAACATCAGTGAGCCTCCATTCAGGGAACCCTAAGTGAGGAAGTCTAAACCAGACCTGTCAGGTCTCGTCATCATCACTACAAGCTCCCTGGTAGGCACCATCATCCTGTGACCTACATTCTGCAGTGTTACATCACCGCTGTGCTACTGCAGTGTGTGTTAGTGTACCAGACACTGGCAGGATCTCAGACTCAACGTACCGCTATCAAATGGTGCTTCAGAAAACAAAAAAATGCATCCTTACCTAGGTGGCCAGTTATAGGGAACAAACTTGAACCAAGGCCGGATCTGTTGTTTTAGCCATATCAGTAACCTAATTCAGGAATGGGCTCAACTCTGCCAGCCCAGTCTTAATTACAAACTTTTCATCTGTCAGTTTTTCTAAAGCCACCATGTCTAGCCTCTAGTTATCCACAATCCTTGCGTAGAAAGGAAAAAAGCATGGTTCAACTTTAATATATTCAAATAACGAACTGTTAAACTAGGCAGTCTGGAGAACGGGCGAGCAATCGCGGGAGGGGGTGAGGGGGAGCGAGAGATCATCTGGAAGAGGCGAGAGGACGTGGTGGCTCGCGAGAAGGCAGAGGCATTGGAGAGACAGAGGTTGGCAGAGTATATTGTGTGGAGGAAGAGAGAGGACTTCCAAGATAAAAAAGGAGACCAAGAGAAGGGAGGAAAGGGCTCTGAGAAAGGGAAGGAGGCTTCACCAGAAGTGATCTGGAAGAGGAGAGAAGAAGAAGAAGAAGAAGAAGAAGAAGGGGAAGCAGGGAGGGATAGAGCAAATGCCATTCAGAGAGGACATGAAAGCATTTGGAGGAAGAGGGAGAGGGAGTGAAAAAGGCAGCCAGTGACGGATTCGCATTGCTTTTGAAACAAGTGTTCAGAAGACTGTACAAAGAGTTTGGCAGTAGTCGTACATCAGTAAGCCTCCTCTCTCTTTTCTTTAGCAGCTCTGCAGGTGTTTGCTGTGTTATCGACCAGTTGAAGTTGTATATTATGCATGTGTTGGTGCTGTTTAGTTGGTGTGCACAGCGTCTTTTAGAAACCCCATGTTGGCCGCTAATAGAATTTTTATAGGCCTACATCAAGCAAGGTAGATTCGGCAAAGGGAACTGCTTCACACGTGCACGCCAACACACACATGAAGATATGTACTGCCCCACACATGTAGACAGATCATTAACAAGTGTGCGCCCCTAAGACAAACAGGAGAGGGTAAAGGGGGCGCTTAGAGAGACAATCACTTGTGTTGATTCTTCATGGTGCTGGTGACAGCTGAATAACACTTACTCTTTGCAGATTACGTCGGGTTGAGGCACTCACGGATGTCTTTTTACATTGGGTGCAAACACCAAAAGGAAACCTCTGTGGAGAGCTAAAAGTTTGTCTTCATCTATTCAGGGGAACTAGACAAACAAAAACTTTACAAAAGAACTGAGGACAACATGAGCTGTACTTGTGCACTAATAAACTATTTTCATCTGTATTCCAACTTTATGGTGGAGGCCCAGCTTCTCCAACGCACCGTCTCCCATCTTGCACTCATTGTGGATAAAGCCAATTTTATTGCAGTT
Organism: Xiphophorus hellerii; assembly: GCF_003331165.1. Taxonomy (NCBI): domain Eukaryota; kingdom Metazoa; phylum Chordata; class Actinopteri; order Cyprinodontiformes; family Poeciliidae; genus Xiphophorus; species Xiphophorus hellerii. The sequence goes on from NC_045674.1 coordinate 15,739,512, forward strand.
TGTTTTCGGCTGCTTGGTAACGAGTGGAGGACAGACAACCAGAGAAATGGATGTAGAGCTCTTGCAGTGAGCAAGAAGGACAGATGGTTGTATCTCCTTTCAAAGGGAAACTTTGAATTGTGAGACAAAAAGACTTTAAATCGCTGCAGCCAGTGTGGACTTAAAATCTCGCCCTGCATAATTATGGAGCTTGTGCAGAAAGCCAAGTACACCCACATTCGGAGTGAGTCGTTGAGCTCAACCGATGAAACAAACTCCAACCCATCATCGTTTCCGCCTTCCAGCCCAGTCACCCCACTTACCCCCTCCCCTGGTTTACCGTCTTCTCTCTCCTCCTCGTCGCTCACTCCCATCTTGCCCCCCACATCTCCCAGACAGGCTGAAAACAGCCCTACCACTCTCTGCTCCTTCTTCCCCAGTATGAGATCCCTTCGTCTGGGTGTCTCCGCTACCCTTCTCCCAGGACCCAGGGCTGCTAGCAGGTCACAGCCGGCTCAGGCGCCTGTTGAGTCCTCTGGAGATGACAGGAGCAATTCCAGCTCCTCTCCTCCTCTTCATCAACACGTTGCCCTCCTAACTGCTCCCTGTCCCCCTCCCCGACCTCCTCTGCAGGACATGAACCGGCTTGCAGGGGCCTCCAGAAGGGCACGGGTGGAAGGAGGTCAGCTGGGAGGAGATGAATGGACACGCCATGGCTCCTTTGTCAACAAGCCCATCCGTGGCTGGCTGCATTCAGACAATGTGGTCAGCACCAGTGGCGTTTGCTATACAGTACGGGTAAGCTAGCACTCTTATATTATCACTCTCTTTGGATACATAAGGTGTGAAAACATGCAGCCAGTCAGAGAACAATCTGAGATATTAACAGTATTTTAAGGATAAGAACCATTATTTATTGTTTTTTTTTATATATACGAAAAGGTTCACAAATCATAAACACTTTGAAGAGCTATAGAACAGGGACGTTAAAAAACGTAAAAATAAACACAAAGACAGAGTGTCAAGCTTGCAGCTTTCATTAGGCATGGGTTGGTTACCACTGCCAACGATATTCTTAGTTCTTTTGAAAGCTTAACGTTAACTGAACAATGTCTAATACTGACACAGTTAGTAAATAGTACTTTAATGCATAGTCTTCACTTTGAAGTGTTGTGAGTTTTTAATGTTGTGAGATCTCATGCCACGGGATCTCAATATAGTTTTGTAAAATCAATATGGTTTTGTTAAAGCATTTTTCAGAGAATATAGATGAAACTAAATTTACATGAAACATAAAGGAGCCCAAAGACTCACTGCCTTTTTTTACACACACACTAATCACAAGCAATACCAGAGGTGAGGATTGTTGCCTTCAGGAGCTATTTAAGCGATGTGTTTCAGCTTGTAAGGTATGTAATCAAAACAAAACTTCCAGGCTCTGTGAATTTGTGATCAGGGTCTCCTGTGTAGTTTCTGTTGTCTATATATTATACAGTTGTCCTACACTTTTTTTGAAAAATGTTATTTTTATTATATTATTTTCCTGGTCTGAATAATAAAAATATTTTCAACTGATTTTCCGAACTTCATTCCCTGTCCTGTTTTGTAAATATTCTTTCCTCCTTAACTTATATCCTTCCTTGTTTCCATTGTTCCTTTATTTCTTCCTTCCTTTTGCCCTGTCTTCCTTGTGTATCCTTTCTTGATTCCATCAACCCTACCTTATTTGTGTCCTTCCTCTTCTGTTATCTATTCTTCCATCCTTCCTTGTGTCCCTCCTTTCTTTCAGTTTCTGGATTTTGCAGCTTCAATATTTAAAGCCTTTCTGTTGCAGAAATATTGGTCCTAAATTTGCAGTGTATTTATGTAATTTACATTTTAAGAGGATCATAAAATCCCTGAGATCTGCAAAGTCTAGAATATTTACATGAAAAGTGTAGGAACCCTGGAATTCAAAAGAGCAAACACAATTGTTGCATACTAAACGGCTTCATCCAACAACTAACTGTGGATGAAAGAGAGTCTTTGTATCATTCATATTTTGTTTTTAAAAAGACCCAAACATTTGACTTTTCCCAGGGTATGTAAACTTATGAGCACAACTGTAAAGGTTTCTCTGGCCAGGCTGGCATGTGTTCATGATTTTCTTTAGTTTGCTTCCTGTGTGTTTCATGTTACAGCAACAAAGGAAATGTTTCTTGTTAACTTGTTGCCTTCCTGTTTCCTTAACAGTACATGGGTTGTGTGGAGGTGCTACAGTCAATGAGAGCTCTTGACTTCAGCACCAGAACTCAGGTCACCAGGTGAGTATGTGCACAGCTCATGTGCGTCAGCTGTTTTTTCCTTCTCTATGTTTCAACATAGAGCATTGTAAGAGGGTGAGAATGTAAGAAAAGTGGCAGTGGTTAGTCTTAAAGACATATTGGGTTTGTACGCTGCCACGCTCTGTTTACCTCTCAAGTCTTTTTCTACCACTTCTCTTTCTGTCCTGCTTTTGATCTGTTTTGCTTACTTGTTTTTTACTCTCTGTCAGTGTCTGTTTCTGTGCACGCCGTCATGTGTGTGTGTGTGTGTATGTATGCACCCCTGCTGTTCCCTGAAGCCTTAAATTAGAACACTCTGGAATACTGTTGGTTTCCTTGTGGTTTCCGGAGTGATATTTGTCTCACTGGTAAAGAGCAGCACAGTTGTCAGGGAAGATAAATTCTCCTACCCTCTGCCAGATTTCGTTTTAATCTGCCTAAACGTGAATCCAGAAAAGAGAACGTAACTTGCCTGACCTGTATATATATATATCTTTGTGTTTGTGTTTATTACCCTGTCAGAGAGGCTATAGCTGTGGTTTGTGAGGCGGTACCTGGAGCCAAAGGATCCCGCAGGAGAAAGGTACATACAGCTTACACTTGACCACACCCTTACTCAGAACATTATTTATTTATACAGCTTAAGTGGACAGCCGGAGGAAGGGTTTTCTGGATGAAATCTCTGTTTAGCTTGACTGTCCACCCTGTGGTCAGTTGGCTGTTCGGCCAGGTTCTGTCTCACAGACTCGCATTGATCTGCATAGGGACACAGCAGACATGTGGAAGAAGGTGCCATGGATCAGTTTAGTGATCTGAATTGAAATCCTGTTAGAGGTTGCAAAAGACTTTACTTTGGGGCAGTCAATCACCTTCCATCAGGAACATGATTCTAAACAGAGAACCAGAAATATAACGGAATTGTCTATTCACTGTCCAGACCTTAATGTAACTTAGAATCTTTGGCAAGACTTGAAAAATGTATATACACAGACATTCTGCATCCAATCTGATTGAGCTTGAATTATTTTCGCATGGGCAGAAATTGGCCTCTGCTGTAGAAATCTGGTCAGGTTGTTCCTCTAAGTGCACTCAGATACAAATGCATCAAAACACAGTTCAAAACTTATTTTATATAAAAAGAAAACTGCTGGAACTTGTGTATCATTTATCTTCCTGTTCACAATTGTTAACCATTATGTTTTGTTGTAGCACATAAATTGCTGCACAATGGACAAAATTTGAAAAAGTAATTTGTGTATTAATAATTCCTCAATGATTCCATCATTGCCATGTGCAGGCATGGTAATGATGGAATTAAAGAATCCCATTTGTCCAAAGGTTATCTGTACTTTTAGCCCAAAAATGTGAATCCTATTGTCTGAACTGTATGCTGGTAGAAGGAGACAGAAATGCACAAATATTCATTTGAGCTGACTGTAAACTCGATATTGCTGTTTAGTCTCTCTCCTGCTTCTCCCCTGCCACGAGGGACGCTTATGTGGAGCCAATGATGTTCTTAAAGTACTTTAGATTAGCAGACACAGCCACCAGTCTGCTGTTTAAAGATTTTGAGTGTCTGTGCACAAATGAAACTGAAAACATCCATAAAACAGGTGGCTAAATCCAGCTGCCTGCTGCCATTGCAGGATTTGACCAAGGAATGTCTGGCAGGGAAGCACCCCAGACAAAATACAGTGGTAGTACTTATACTAGAATAGATTATACTGGTCTAGGCTCTCTTATTTGGCAGGACTGAGGTTAGTGTGGTATGGCATGCTCATTCAGTTTTGATGGTGCTTTACTTATCACATATTCTACACACTTGGAGATAGTCATGAATGAAAGACATTGGAACAAGAAGATTGGACCGACACATTGTTACTGTAGAGTTTTCTGTGACAGTCTTGGCCGAGGCTCCTTTGTTGGTCACAGTTGGCCATGGAGAGCAGATTAACAATTGCAGCTGTTTTGTCACTCCCACACATGCATGCATGTTCACACATTCAGCCAAGTACTGGACTTTACAAAAGAAGCTCCTTGTAGATATTATTATGCCTTATAGAAGTGGGAGAATAAAAAAATAAACACTAGTTGTTTCTGGTGTGTTTGAAGTGTTTTGTTTACAACTCATAACCATGTATGCCTCTCTTTTGCAGCCTTCTTCTCGCTCTCTGACGTCCATTCTGGGGAAAAGTAACTTGCAGTTCGCAGGCATGACAATCAGCCTCACTATCTCGACCAGCAGCCTCAATCTACTGGCCTCTGACTGCAAGCAGGTTAGGCTGAAAATGTTTTTAGAAATATTTAGAAAGGTTGGTCCTTTTGTGTTAGTTTTGGCACATTTTCTGTGTTGTTTCAGCTTGCTTCATCTCTTAGTTTCACTTCATAAATGCCACAAGAGTGATGCATTGTTTAACAGGAACTGCAGCAATACGGGTACTGCAAGTGGCTTGTCAGAGTTTTGCAAATAGTTATCTCATGAATATGTTTGTCTCTCTACTCTAAGCTGGAAACAAGGTGAGGTGGACCATGCTGTTCTTGGAGAAACCGGTTTCAGCTAGTTCAGAGAGACCCCTCTACTCCTCATCTTTAAGTTTCTGTTTTATGACCGACTATTGACTGATAGATCAGCTCACCAGATCAAGTCTTCATGTTGGCATTTACCAACAGTAACCCCACTGTTGCCATCTCAACGACTTTCTTACTAGTTTTAGCAAAATTTCAGACAAAAAAAATTGGTATTGGCCAAAATTAGAATTGGCAGATCAGACTTTTAAATCAGTTCATTTCAGTAAAATCAAAATTCAGTACATTAAACAATAGTAATTATTGTTGAACATTTATAAATGGTATGTAAGTAGTAAGCCCAGCCAGTTGGGTGAAGTCTCTGATTTTGCAGCAGTTGTTTCTACAGAGTGTGTTGGAGTTCAGGGGAACAACCCCAGTATGAATAGAAGAAACTTCCTGCAGACTCAGTTTAAGTGTTAGCATCCCTTTGTCACAGCTAACCTGTGGTTGAAAGGACAGGAAGACGACAGGAAAAAACACAGATTCACAAGCCCGGAGTGCTTTCTGTGGGAAAGAAAGCAAAAAGAATTGAGCATTCAAACAGGGATACTTTTTTAAAAAGAGTAATAAACAACAAGAAAAATTCAAATCCTGTTTAAGTGTCCATTCAGTATTTGCCATCTCTGACAGAGATCTTGTAGTTATTTATGAAAATAATTTTTATAAGATCCTTGCTTGCAATACACACACCACCTTCCTTATATGATAAACACAATTCTTAAGGGTTTACAATTCAATTCACTGTTTTGATCAGCTGTGGGATTTTCTGGGCCATTAATGCAGATACATTAGTTACTCCACTTTGTGAGCCTCCTTCACTGGACTGATTCCTCCTGGCTTTATTCTTGCCACTGGACAGGATGTGATGCTCCTCTAAGACCTCTAATGTGTTAATAGATACAAAGTGGTCAATCTGCTTGGAGATGGCTTACAGTCATGTATATCAACATACAGGACAACGACGCATGTTGTTCTGCACATGTATCCATCCAGGCATAGGAACAGATACAGGCTGAGGAGCATTAATACGGTTTAATGTTGATATTGATTCATCTTGGATGATTGTTGCAGACTGTTTACAAAAGTGTTCCATCCCATCTTAGAAGTGTCTGCTGCAGATGATGGTGTTCAGTAGAGGAAAAAGGCCTTTTCTCAGTAATGACTCCTTTGTGTCCCATCCAGACGCTTTCATTTCACTCCCCGCATACTTCATCTTACCCATGTGTTCTCCTTTTTTTTTCTTTGTCCTGTGTTCTTCCCCTGTTTTTCTCCACAGATTATCGCCAACCATCACATGCAGTCCATCTCCTTTGCTTCTGGAGGAGACCCAGTGAGTCGCCCAGCTCTCTGTCTATCTCTTTAAGCTCAGACCTCACTCTGGCTTTTTTCCATGTCTCTTCAGCCTGCATGTGCTTCCTTCCTATCTTAAGTCATTGTCTATTCCTATGAATTCCACTTACCTCATTGTTGCCTTATTAGCTCAGTCTCTGACCACATCACTTCCTGTCTTCTCCTTTTCAGCTTGCTTTACGATTTTAACCCTTGTTGCAACTTAGAGACTGCAGCTGCTACTTTACCCGTCTGGTTGTCTTTATCTCAGTCTTCCGATCTTAAATCTGCCCTTCACTTTTTCCTGCTATTGATTTTTCCCTTTCCCTTCCTCCTCTAACTGTGTTTCCCCTGTCTCGTTCCCACAGGATACAGCTGAGTACGTAGCATATGTGGCCAAAGATCCAGTCAACCAGAGAGGTGAGCAAAAACAGCAGCTGCCTCTGTCCGAAGCCACAGCTTTGACTCCTTTGTGGGGAATTTTACATGAGTCACCTGATTTCTGTGTTGAATTGTACAACACACGGAAATGGAGCCTGAAATTGCGCACTCTGATTATACAGCCATTATTTTTACCTAACATTTCCATTGAAATATAAATTAATCCCATTAGGTGCATGAAAAAGCTTATCTGCTTCATTAGGGTTTGTATTTAAAATGCCGCCTACCACAGCTGAGACATTAAATACACACGGCACGGGAAGAAATAATACACAACATATCAAATAAGCATACTATGTAGGGCGTCAATAAATGCTGCATATGTTAGCTTATATTAAATATTTGGCTTTGTGTCAGAAACATAGCCATCCATCCAGACCCAAGCTGATTGAGTTTACATTTTAGGTTCTTTAACCAACAATCTTCTCTGACAATCCTCATCATGTAATCCTTCAGTTACATGGCAGCACTGAAACAGCTGTCCTGAAATTGCTTAACGACTGAAGTCCTGCTTCTGTTTCTATTCACCATAAAATCTTACAGAACAGGATTCAAAACCAGTTTGACCTTTTGGGCTTCAATATTAAAATTATTTAACTCATTGCTAACTGAACAGTAGTTCTTTTGTTGCATTTATTACCTATTACTTGTGGGCTCCTACGTAGCTCTAAACATAGCCCTGTCCTTTTCTTGTTACTCCGTGTTCCCTGGGCAACGTGATAAAGTAACTTATGAGCTTTTATCAGTAAGTAGATGATATGCAGTTATATTTCTCTTTATCCCCAGTTGTTCCTGCATCTGTTATGTCGAATTGATCCAACGTTCCTGTGATTCAGTTACTACTGATAACATTTGGGTTATAAAAATATATACTTACGAGGCTTAGAAAAGACTGAGAACCATTGGACTAGATAATATAAATTTAAGTTTTTGAACTGAAAGAGCAAAACTGAGATTCTTGTTATTGAAAATAAGATGCAGAAAAAGATAACAGATGTTTGTTTTTGTATTTTTTTTATTCTCTTTGCTTAAAGAATAAAAAGAGGTTAGAAACGTTTGAGTAGGTTCTGACAGTAATCTGTTCTTCTGCCACATCAGTAATGAATGCAGAGGAGTTCAGAACAGCGTCGGGAAGGAGCAAATTACTCATGGATCTAAATACCTCTGCAGGCTTCTTGTTGCTTTTAGTAATGACTTTAGGATTTATTTGTTTTTTAGGCTTTTACTTGATTAAACCCCTCGCCCCCTTATCTGATATATCTAATATGATTGCCATGTGCAATCATATTAATTAAATTAGCATATTATTGAAAAGTTCATTTATTTCAGTAACTTGGTTCACTTAGTGGGACACATTATATAAATTCATCAAAGGTTTTCAAGTCTTTTTTTTTTTTAATTAATGAAAACACAATACTTTAGATTAAAAGATCAATAAAAATGCATTTTAACACAGAAATGTAGGCTTAATTAAAAGTATGTTTAATACCTGCTTAAAGGTTTTTGTTTTTTTAAAAGGTACTTTCACTCTGACGAGCCTCATGAATGCATATTGTGGTTTATTGAAATTGAGTGTATGTTCCACCTAGATTAAAAGTAATCTACTGTTCATACATAAGACTCTTATGCCAAGGGAAGAGATTATTTTTCCCCCAAACACTTTGACAGTAGTTGACTATTTTAATACTTTTAAAAAGTATCTTAGAATGAACTGTTTCACTGTTCAAGTTACTTTATTGTATTTAAATCTTCATTTGGTCTGCTTTTTTTTTGTTATACTTGTTTTGTCTCCAACCCAATTACTTTTACTTTATTTAAAGAATTTAACACGTTTCAGATTTTTATTTGCTGTTGGTATAAGTTGATTTAACTTTATTGCCGTTTTTTATATTTTTTCTCTGTAAAGTACTTTGAAAATATTGCTGAAAAGGTGCTTTGTAAATGCATACATTTCTTTTTTGCATTCTCATTCTGTCTTCTCTCCTTTTTCTTCTTTTTTCTCTCTTTGCTCTTTTCCTTTTTTGCTTTTGTCTGTTTTAATCCTTTTTTGTTGTGCTTTTTCTTTCCTGACTCTTTGCTTTTCTGTTCTCTTTTTTATTTGTTCTTCTCCCTTTCTTCTCTCTTCTTATTATTTCTCCTTCCCTCTTCTCTATTGCTCTCTTTCTTGCGCTGCCTCTGTTTGAATGGTGTTGCCTGTCTGAGTGCTGCATTTATTTCAAGGACATGTTGCTGCAGACTTCTTATCTTTTATGTGTACCTCCTCGACTGCAGCATGTCACATCCTGGAGTGCTCCGAGGGCTTGGCACAGGAAGTCATCAGCACCATCGGCCAGGCCTTTGAGCTGCGTTTCAAACAGTACCTGAAGAACCCCCCCAAACTGGTCACACCTCATGACAGGTACAGCTCACAAATAAGCTGCAGCTTTTTTTGTAATTTCTCAGCCACTGCTTTTTTTCTTTCACTTTTTTGTGTATTTCATTTTCTAAACATCTTGTCTTTGTCAGAATGGCTCCATTTGATGGCTCTGCATGGGAGGAAGAAGATGACGAGGCTGTCCCTCCTCCTCCTCCTCCTTCTACTGAGGTTCCTTACTATAATAACTTTCCTGATAAGCAGCCTCCCCCTGGTGGACTGATTGACATGAGGACTCGTCCAGGAGCAACACTGGTGAGAATGAATGGATTAGAGAGGGAAGAAGAAGATCTGCTTATTCCTAAATTCACCACTGGCCTGGTTACAATATGCTGGTTATTAACTTGTATTTTAGTGCATTTTCATGTTGTAGTATTGGAAGCTGTGGCAAATATTACTGTAACCCAGAAGGAATAGATCTGCTTCATATAATTTTTGACCTTTGTAATCCTTTTAGTAATCCTAGAATATCTACATTATTTTGGTCTTCTGATTGTTTTTTGTTTGCAGCCCTACGGGCAGCCAGGTCAGAGCGACATTCACAAATTGCCTGTGCCTCCTCTACCAGGTGAGCCTCTTTGTGCCTGTTATTTTTTGGAAATTCAGAAAGAAAAAGTGTTTTTTTCAAACTGTGTTTAAATTGAAGACGTATAGTTTAGCCCTAATAATAGGAAACTGCTGTCTTATTTTCTTCCTGTTCTTTTACTTGAAAGTAGAAAATGTCTTTGTACACCTTTTTATAATTTTTTTTTGTGTTTTTTAGTGGGTGCCAAAGAAGGAGGCCGGGAGCTGTTTGACGACCCATCATACGTGAATGTGGAAAAACCCAGACCTTCTGTAGCAGCTAATGGAAATGCTCACAGAGACGTTTTTGACATGAGTGAGTGTCTCTCAATAACTTAGCTTAGTTTAAAATGTAATTTCTTAACTTTCTGAGCTCAAATGCACAGTTGTGTGAAATACAGAGGTGGCACAATAAAGCAATTTGCTGTGAAATTATGAAACACTGATATGAATTGCTGTAAATGGGATGTGTGGGTTGTAATCGAAACAGAAAAATAACTGGTAATTACTGTGTGCATAAAATAAAGGTTGTACATTAACAGTGGAAAAAAGCTGTCATTCCAGCAGATTCAAACTCAAAACAGAAGCTTCTGCAAAGAGAAGCCATGAGGAAAGATATGGGACTAAATTTGCATTTTATAAAACATTATTGCCGAGCTTCACAGAGTTTTCCACATTAAATTTGCATTGTCTGCAGAATTATGATGCAGTTTGGAAGATATAGAAATGTATATTTATAATGATTTGCATGTGTTTGTTTTGAGTATTTTTCTGTTGTACAAAATATGAACAAGTATGAAAGATAATCAATTTTATTTCCAGAAATTATTTCCACAGCTAAAGATTGTACCTGTCGATCTTTCAATCCACTCAACAGTATTCAAACTTGATCATTTGTCAGTCTGTCTGTCCACTGAAATGGTACTCTTAATTCCATTCTCCATTGTGCCAGAACATTCAGGACAGAGAACCCTAATCAAGAATACCATGTTGTGTTAATCTATTTATATAGATAGATCTATAGATATAGAATAGAGGAGGAAGCAGTTTACCTTGTTGAGGAAGGAAGGTAAAGTGCAGACTGTAACAGTCGCAGCACACTGTACAACTAAATGCGTTACGCAGCTCCGCCCTGCTCTGCTCCTGTCAATAAAAATGGGAAAAGTAACAATGCAGCAAATGGTGCAATAAAAACAAAAGCAGCAAAAGCTTAATTAAAATATGTTGGGTTTAATTCAGCCTCAGGCCTCTAATTAAAGTTAATTAAAGTTGGATCTGGCTTGGACACAATGCCTATGAGCTCGGCCCAGGTCAGGTAGGATACTTTAGGCCTGATGTAAACTCTAGTGCAGATTTCTCCTCCAGATGGAAACCAGAAGGAAGTTATTAGGTTGTGCGTTCAGACCACAGCAGGTGAATCGTTCAAAATTTAAGTGGCGTCATTTAATTTCAATATTGTTCATAGTTACACATTGGTCTGCCTGTCCAACCATTAATTAATCAATTTTTTGATCATTCTCCTGTTTATCCATCAGGTTGATCCTCCATCCAGTCATATGTACAATTTATACATACATTTAAACTTTTATCCATTTGTTTTTCATCCATTTGTTCATTTCTCAGTTCATCCATTCTTTTGTTGTTCATCTATTCTTCAAGCTGTCCATCAGTTTGTCTGTCCAACAAACCCTCAATCTGCTTATTCTATCTACCCATTTCTCTACCTCCCATTGTGTTTATCTTGCATCATGTCCTCTAAACCAGGCTATAATGTTACAATGTGTTTTCATTTGTTATTTTCAAGAACCGCTCGATGATGCCTTGGGAGTGTCTGGACACGCTGGCCCAACATCAGTGGTGGTACCGCCGTCGCTGGTGCAACAGTTGCAGAACGAAATCTGGTTCCACGGTAGCCTGAGTCGAAAAGAGGCAGAGAGACTGTTGACCCGAGACGGAGACTTCCTTGTGCGGGAATCTGGGACCACTCCCGGACAGTACGTCCTTACGGGACAGCAGGGGGGTCAGCCCAAGCACCTGCTTCTTGTCGACCCAGAGGGAGTGGTAAGTTGGGGGAGTTGAAGAAACATTACATTTTAGTTGGGTATAGTGGTGTTGATGGTAACACATGATGTTTTTCCCCCATTAGGTACGCACAAAAGACCACCGGTTTGGAAGCGTCAGCCACCTAATCAGCTACCACATGGACAACAGACTGCCCATTGTGTCAGCCGGGAGCGAAGTGTTCCTGCAGCAGCCAGTGGAGCGCAGGGCCTGAAGCCACACACACCAATGAAATACTCCACCAAAAATAGACTCTCACTCCCTCTCCAAATCCACACAGCACACTCCCAAAAACTTATGCTTTAATACACACAACACTACACACAGCACTCCCAGGAAACGACACGACTACAAGCCAAAATAATTAAAATACATCACCTGTTTCTCAGCAAAAAAAAAATTACTTTCTTACCGCTGTTGCCACATCTTCTCCCATTCTGTGACCTGCAGTCTCCTAGAAACCCATTGGACTCACCCACCCACCACAGAGAGGCACTGCTGCATTTTCTGAACCAACTGTGAAGCAGGGAGGAGCCCTTCACCAACATCACAAAAGGGCAGAAAACAGATGCAATTCTTTTTCTTTTTTTTATTCGTTTGAGGAAAAAAACAACTGCTAAGGAATTGTTTTCTAAAATGGTTGAACTGTGGAGGAACGTGAACAGACTTGGTTTGAGATGGTTAGTGTCTTTATTTAGGAGGGGAAATATTTCCTCCTCAGAGCATCGCTGGAGCATTTATGTTTGAATAAAAAAAAAAAACAGGCAGTTTCAGGGACTTGACTGAGTTCAGTTCACTCTTCAAGTCTCACCGGAGAAGTAAACGTGACAAGACGGGCAAATATGCATACACGAGTGCGCAGCCCATCTTATGAGGAGCGCTGCCCCACCTTCAGTCACTCCGGTTTGAGGACTTTGGACCTTGGAGGAAAGCCTGCATGCAAAAGCTACGCTAAAGACCATCATATTCTTCATTGTGTTTTGTATATTTTGTTCTGTTATCATGAGTCAAATAACTTACTGGACATGTGGAGTACAGGAAGATCAAAACAGCTGTATCTCCCCAAACCTTTTAAACACATGCAAATGTATATACACACCTTTACATGCCATACACACTCTCATGTCATGCCAAAGATCATAAACTTGGTTGCTATTTGCAAGAAAGAAAAAAAAAAGAGAGAAGCCATGACTATTAGCTGTTGTCTCTAGGCATGGGCTGGTATTATATTCTCATGATGTAAAAATCTACAAAATCTACTAAACAAATTAGTGATGTGATGTAATTCCCTTTATTTGACACAGAATACCAACAGTTGTTGTTGCTGCTGCTGCTAAAATTACACGATATTGGTTGTTACAGTTAAAATGATGTGAAAATATTTATTTTACTACTAAATTGTGATATTTTAAACTGAAGCTACATAATTAGTCAGGTAGATGGCACAGTCAGATACTTTCCAAACATGCAACTGAATTTGTAAAGTGTTGCACCTTTTTTTTTTTTTTAAGTCACCAGCTGACCTGTAATGGGCAGCAACAAGTAAACGGTCAGTGGCATTTTGCTACTCTACTCTCGTCTCATGTAAAAACATTCTGTTCCACTCATGTTTAAAACCTTGGTACACATGAGTACTGGTAACTGGCCCATGCCTAGTTGCATCATATTCATTTCTAAATGGGCTTGTTTTTTAGTGGAGAAATAATTTGAGGTGATTGTGCCTGAATCCTGCGTCAAAGAGGAGATTTTTAAAGTACACTGATGTCAGCCACAGAGGGAAAAAATGGTGCATTTTGAGAAGCATGAAGGTTGCTTTTCAATAGCACTGTAGTGTGTGTTTGCATTGACAATCTATGAGTTATAGCTTCAGAGTAAAAGCAAAGGTGAGAAATGCTCAGCAGTCTTTAAGTAAGAGCGCTCTGCTTGCAAAAACTAATGCAGTGTATTCTGTCATTGTGCTGTTTAATAAGATGAAATCATCTTTTTAACAAAAAAACAAAACCCTTTTATGAAACAAAGTGGCTCTACATGACTATATATCATTTTTTGAAGCGGTTTCGATCTTCAGTGTGCTATTTTCATACATACAAGGATTTCAAAAAGGGGGGAAGTTAATGCTGTTGTTTTCTTCTCCCCTCAGTTCATGACACGTTTTATATCTTTTCAATTGTGCCTTGTTTCCTCAATGCAGTCATGTTTTTTCAATGCAGTCACCTTATGTACTTAATTCAGATGCAGTCAACTGCAGGGAATCTCTCAGTTTAGCAAAAACTCTGCAAAAGTAACACCCTGATGACGACAACATGCGGCTCCAGTGATGGCAATCTCCTCTGATGCACATTCCTGCATTCAGCTTCTAGTCACAGATACTTGATGTCACCATTGGGGAGGGGGGCGAGAGGGAGGATATATTTCTTGATCACCTGTAAATAACATTAATTTTAGAGTGATCCGCTTAAATATTGTTTCTATTGTGTATTTAATGACTTATTCAATGAGGAACGCAGACTGTACAGCATTAAGGTTGTTCATTTTAGAATGTAAGAGAGGTTGAAACCAAAAATTGTTGAAATGTGAGAAGGGACCTTTCAGTCACATGTGATCAAACATGCGCACATACCAGAGTGGCAACTGTTCAGATGAGTCAGAAATAGGAAAACCAGAAAGGAGCTCCGTCGTTACTTTGTGTGTGCATGTTGTGCTGGAATAGATTCAGCTGACCCTCTGTATCATTAGTGAACTGGTCCTGTGCTGTTGTTCATCACAGTTGCCTTTGTTGCATGGAAATATGTTTTAAAACGATGTTTTGTTGTTCACAGTAGTAATAGTGTCGTTGATGCTGTTTATGATTTTAAGCCAAAGGTTCTTTTTGAATTGTGTGCAAAGATATTAATTTGTACTTTATATTTTCTTTTCATTCTGTTTTCCTTTATAGGGAAACATGTCTGTTTACACCTGTAACTGAAAATATAGATTGCATATATATCACTCATTTTTGTGGGTTTTAGTTGCATTTTAGCTGATTTTGTTAATTCAGCTCAAATGAATTAACAAAATAAATTTTAGCTGAATGAATTTCAGCTAAAATTCATTCAGATATCTACAGTCCTACAGTAGATAGGACTGTATTAACCAGTCCTATCTTCCAAAGCCTTGTCTAACTCTTTTAGTCTCATCTTGGTAATCTGACAGATACAAAAGCTCAGAGATTTGTGTCTTTCAGGATCAATCGAGGGAGAACTATCGGGATTGTAATCAGTCCAATCAAAAATGTTGTTTATTCCCTAGTTAATTATGCAAGCAAAAATAATGAAGCAAAGATGCTACACAAATTCTGCTTTCCTATTACTAAGAAAATAAAGTGTTATGATGAGGGGATTCACTAGTAAAATTATTGATTGAGATTTGGTATGAAGTATGAACTTAATGTACCAGAACAACCACAAATTAAAAAGGAAAAAGTGCTTTACTTTAGTCATATGAGGCACTTGTGGAAGTAGCTTGCATTTCTGCTTAAGTGGTTTGCCCACTTTCATCTCTGCTGATGCTCTAGTTTGTTTTTCTGCTACAACGGTTCATTCTGAAAAGGCGGACTTTTGGATATCTGGACTTTCTTAATCTGGATTACTTTACTGATAATAAGCCTCAGACTGGAATGAGACAAAGTTAGACAAATGTAGCATTTTGACAGTAACATAAAAAAGTCCAGATCTCTGATTCTGTCAGGCAAAACCTTCTTGATGAGGTTCAAGGTTTGGTCAGTTTCCAAGCTCAGCTCTCAGCAGCATGTGCTCCCAGGACAGGAGTAGGTCCTCACCAAGAGCTAATCACCAATCAGAGATGGACTTGGAGTAAGGCAGCAATTTTCAATAAAAACTGATTTCGTCATTTCTTTTACACACTTTCAGACTGAGGCAGCAAATGTATTAAGATTCTGTAGAGTGTGTATCTCACAATTCGGGCTCACATTCAAGGTTTAAATAAATCAGTACAGTACTTGAAATTACAACTACTAACGCATTATTTCAAAGAAAACCTTTTGAGCACAAGGTTAAATGCTTCTCTTATTTTGAAGATCACTTGAAGCCCTCTTCCGGAAATAAAGGGTTACCGTATTTTGGGGACACCCGTGGTCCAGTAGGGACGTTTTGAAGAACCGAGAGAAAAGTTGTTCTTGTGGGTGAAGGGTCAAATCTGAGGTGTTTATGCACTACAATACACTGCTAGAAATGTGTGAAGGTCCAACATATACTGTCCTAAACAAAAGGTACGATGTGGGTGGGGACCTACTGGAACTCTCCTATTTGTTAGCAGAAGCTGTGACAGTGGGGTGTCCTAAGCAGTTTTTGTGTGGGGATTGAACACAGACGAGTGTGACAAACAAAGCTTTTAAAAAAATCAGCAGATGATTGAAAGGAGAAGAGAAAATCCTGGATGTGAATGGAGGCAGCTGCAATTTGGACAGTAGAGGCTACCAAAAGACTGGCCTGACCTGACCGGCATCCTTCTACATACACTGTTACTGACGGGTCACCTTTGCCTCTGCATTGATTCTGCTTCCTAAGCCATGCACCCCCAGCGTCCTCTTCCCCAGGCCATGCCTTCGTCCTCCTTAGGGCAGCACCTGCGGGACATGACCATGGGTCTCGGAAGGGGCAAGAACTTCCTGGGAGGGAATTTTTCCTATGGTTTCATCCAGTCGGTTAAGGAGTGTCTTTATTTCCTCCTCTGTTGCTGGTGTATAAAGGAGATCCTTGACTGAAGGACCGAAAGAAAGCACAAGCTGTAAACATTTGACGTATTGAACATTTGCTCTGTAGAATGCAGTTTTAGAATGCATTTCTTTGGAGCGTATGAAGAATGTTCTTGGAAAAGCTGTGGTGAGTGATCTCTTGTACAATTGTGCTCTTACCAAGCTAAATTATATACTTTCTTTATATTTAGATCACTAAGCAAACCGTTTTTTCCTGATGACAATATTCCGTTTTTGTTTTAGTGTCCACAGGATGTCCACTTTGAGGTTTGAGGAATCATTCTTCAATGCTATTTGACTGAGGTCAACATTTTAGAGCATCGCTCTGAAGATCCTGGAGTTTTTGGACTGTTCTAACCTGCTTTTCCTTGATGTGCCAATAAATAAACAAAATATTTCTACCTTCATATGTTTTTTTCTTTTTGTTTATTTATTATTTGATAGTTAAAAGATGCTGGACGAATGTCTGGAACTTCATGTGGAACAACTAAGTCCCGGTTTGTGTGTCAAAAACATTGTGGTGGTAAGAAGTCTAATATTTCATTTAAAAAATTTTTAAAAAATCAGTACAACCCTGTACAAGTAAGAGACAAATTAAGATTTATCTGTATTTGTCAGGATTAAATATTGAATTCAAATATTTAACACTCAAAATGAAAATATTGTGAGAAACTAATGCTCAATAAGAGACAGGTAATCATTGCAACCCAGAAGTAAAAGTAATATTAATCAACCTAATTTCTTCATACTGATTACTTAAAAATATAACCAAAAGTAACGCATAAAATAATGTTAATAGATTCAACAGAAGGCAAAGTGCTTTTTTGGGCCTTGTAAAAAATATAAAACTATTATGAACTTCTTGTAGAGTACCTCTAACATTTTATAGTTTTGCTTTGCCTGATGTTTTACACATTTACTTTACAGTAAAGCTCAGATTGACGGGACAATGTCTGTGAATATCAGTTTGTACGTTTCAAATTTATTCAACTCTGGAGTTTTCGATAAGTCAGTCTTACCCATGAAAATGATTTGATTTAAACTGTTTTATTGTTGATTTGTTTGTATGTTTTGAGTTGTTGCATTGTGGAGTGTAAGTAACCCTCTCACCCAATCCTCAAGAGTTTTGCTACTCTGATCAGCTTCCCTGTCCCTACTGAAGTAAAGGCCACAGCGTGATGCTGCTGCCACCTTGTTTCAGTGTAAAGATGGTGTGTTCAAGTTGATGTAGCCTATTTGATTTTGATTTAAGATTGACTGACAAGCACAGCAAAGAAAATCTTGCCTTCCTAAACAGACAAGACCAAGACTTTTTCCGCATGGCTTGTGACAACCTCAATCTGAAATTGTCATGGCTGTCTTCTGCCAATGGCTTCCTTCATATCAACAGATTGTCCCACCTTAGACATGAATCTCTGCACCTCCTCCAGAGATACCAAGGGTCCTCTTTGCTGCTTTGTAAATTAATTCTCTTTTTGACAGGCCTGTGTGTTAAGGTGGAGAGTGTTGGCAGGTGTTGGGTTGTGTCCTACTCTTTCCATATTTGGATGATCAATAAATTGAACAGTGCCCCATATTATGCCCAAAGATTAGGATATTGTTCTGTAACCTAACCCAACAGTTTTATCCCCAACTAAATGCTGACACACTTTTTAAAAACATTTTGAAAAACGTGTAATTTTCATTTCATTTCACAATTATGTGCCCGTTTTTCTTTGCACACCAAATAAATCTTAATCACACATCCTTGGGTTTGCGGTAGTAACGTGACACAATTTAAAATAAGTTTCGCAGCGTCCACACCAATTTGTCAGACAACCTATGAGAGTGTTTTTCGAGGAAAACTGAAACTGGGCTTTCATTGGTTCCGTGGTACGACAAAGGGGCGGGACTAGAACGACCTCAGAGTGTGATTGGTCAAGTGGCGTGTAACTCATTGAGTTCAGACTTCACCTTCAAAGTTCCCAAGTTGGTTAGAAAGAGACTGAACAACCTGCCGTATCTCTCACATTCTCCCGGGTCTGGAGTAAAGTTCCCCAACACGGTAAGAACAACCTGAATTTGAATGTTTCTTACTCATATTCTGTTGTCTGTTTATTTTAACCTCTAAAGAGCAGTTGTGCATTATTCTTCTTCACACGGCACCGCCTACGTCTTTTCACGTTTTCCTGGTCGCTCGCTTCAAAAGGAAAACTTGTTTGTAATGTTTTGATGTCACCGCATTAGAGGAACAATATGGTTACTTTTGATATTCATCCAATATATTGAAGGTATACAAGTCTTTGTCACATTCCCAAAAATATGCTCGATTTTTTATTTTTATTTTTTAGCTTTTATTCAACTTTAGCCATCCTCAGTTGACATTTCCTTTCTCATCCGCACATTCAGACTATTATATTTGCGTATTATGAATGCATATCGTGGCTGCTTTGCATGGGAGCCTCTAAGCACAAGTTCCTTTAGTTTTTGCTTCACTGTTACTCTTAAAGACACATCCTGTTGTGTCGTTTAATCTCTTGACCTTTTTTGGTCATTTATTTTCCCAGGAGAGATCAGATAAGATCCAGTGCTGCGACAGTTTTCGTGTTTGTATGTTTTATTCAAAGGGAAAAATAAATATATTGTCATCTGTGCACGTTGCATATAATGCACGCAAGGGAAAACACTGAGTTATGTTTATTTGAAGAAGTAAAGGGACGTCAGACGGAGCTGGGAGTTTACTGAAAAGCAAAAGGAAGGCTCCTTCTGTGCATAGGGAATACATTTGAGTTTTAACTCTTGAAATTCTAGATTAAATATGCATTTTCTCTGAAAAGCATCAAGCTTTATGGTGCATGTAATCCTTTTAAACCTGTCCTTAGACTAGACCCCTGCCTCTCTTGCATTCCCTGTGGCAGTCTTCTGCATGCTCCCCCTTCTTTTCTGTCTCTAGTCAATCTCATAGAGGCTAAATTTAGCTGCCATCTATTTAAACCATTCCACTATATGCTCCACAATGCTCCTTGTGGGGCCCGAGGCTAGATCCGGCAGACTTCTCTCGGGAGGAACTGGATTAGGAGACCTAAATTGCGCTGGGAGAAAATTGAATTTGTGTCATTATCTTGCTATTGTGGGCATAAGTGAGGTGTCTCTTCATTTATAGATCACAGTCAGATGACATGGGTTAAAGAAATGACTGCGTAACATAACAATATTCTTCCAGAATGTATTCTGAGCGTTATCTGTTGAAATTATATTCTGTCTGTGTTCTTAAAAATACGGCAGACATTTAAATTGTGCTGCTTAGAGGACATTTATTGAACAAGCCAATAACTTTGAAACGAAAGGCGTCTTGAGCCTCTATCTTCAGAATACTGCAGGCCTTAGTTACCCGAGTCTGTGCCAAAACATTTCTCTGCTAGCCAAAAGCCAGGGTGCCCACAAGGCCTCCTGTGCTCACAAACTACTAATGAAGAACTGAATTCTCCTAAAGCAATAAGACTTCCTGCACACACACAGACAGACAGGCCCAGTTTCACTAAATGTTTGTAACAGTTTACAGTAGGTTCTATGTTAGTAGAATGGGTGAGGCTGAATAGCAAATGCTGGCATCCAAATCCTATGCTTGTGTAAACAGATGTAAATGTCTTAAAGCTGCAGGCCACACAGGAATTGTCCTACTTGTCGATTACTTTCATTTTGTAGCTCGACAGTTTGTTTATGAATAATAATACACAAAGAGAGATCTCCTGTAGACTATGATAAATAAACAAAAATTCTGAAGTGATTCCTCTTCAGACAGGCTTTTTGCCCTTTTGAGTTTTATAAATAATCTTTTAATTGGTTTGATTGCTTGCACACACACACTGTTTTCTTAGCTTAACATTTTGTTGTTAATCCATTCACTCTTACAGATGTGTTTGTGTATTAGGATAACATTGAAAAGTTAATTTACTTCTTTCAGTTCTGCATCAGTGCAGCATGGCATGGAGGCATTGTGGTTCAGCTGAGGTGCTCAGGAAGCCCAGGTTGCTTTGATGGCACCCTTCAGGTCATCTTCATTGTGGGTCATCTTCCTGTTGACGATGCGTCAGAGGTTCTCTGATCTCATATCTAGCCAACTAAGTTTCTTTTGTACCTTGTACTATCCTACTTTTCCTTCCAATCAGTTTTCCATTTTCTTCTACAGAAAAGGATGTTTGGGTGTTTTAAGATGCTACAGCTAAGTCAGATGGATGGTAAACCGTGTGTTATGGAAAAAAACAGAATTTCTTATTTAATTTTTAGTAGCTGGATAAGCTACTTTCTATTTTGGTTCCATTTTTATACAGACGACATTAACACATTTAAGTATTTATTTATTAATCACATTCATTGCAACATTTACATATACTATTGTATGTTATTTGTTTTCTTGGTATCATGCAGCCATACTTGTTGTTAGGATGACACGTCAGCCGTGTCACCCGGCTATTATTAATGTCACAGCTGCCATATAATTCTTGACCAGAGGTATGCAATCTCAAGGTTACCATCAGGCTGTTTTGAAAGGATTTTCTTTCTGTAGAGGAGAGCTAATAAAACTTTTGACATTATTATTATTTTTTTATATATCGAGGTTCCTGTGCTGGCTTGGAAAAAAATATTTCACTGTTTTACAGATCTAAATAAGAATGGAAGAATAAAATGAAAAACACTTGTATTTCCATATTTTATTGTCTTTTCATATCATTGAAACATCTGAATATTTATTGTTACATATTTTTGTCATAATTTTGTTTGCCTATCCATCATTTCTTCTGTCCATCAAATCAACTGTCTATCCATCTATCCATTATTATTCATTTTCCTTCAACTGGCTTGAATTTGTAGGTTTTTAGACAGAGACGAATAAAACGGATCTGGAAAGGTATAAAATTTGAATGTGTTTGAAATCATGTTTCATCCTGGTTTTGTCCGTAACCAGGATGCCAGCTTCTTCTTGTACCTACAAGTGGAGGGAGAAAGGCTGAACTCCTGACACAGACACTATTAAGAAACAGAAGAGCACAGGCTTTCCTCACTCTCCACTCACTACATTTCGTGGAACTATTACTAATCACGACATTTGTTTTCAATGCTGGTGTTGTGTTGCAGGAGACAGGCGAAGCCTCTGGGGGGGCCATGTCTGGGGGCGGTGCTGCCAACAACAGTTGGACCATCCTCACATCTGAGGTATGATCACTTTGAAATGTTAAGCAGCCATGCATGACCTTATTAAACATGTCTCTGAAAAAAGAGAGCTTTGTCCCAGTTTGTTTCTCTTTCAGGTCACCTGAATATGAATTAGGTTTGTGTCATAATGTTTATAAAACATTTTTAATGTGAAAGTTGTAAAAAAAAAAAAAAAAAGAGGGATGTTCTGTGTTATTAATTATGTCAATAAAAGGTTATTTAGTATCAATAAAAATGGTTTCTGAATATTAAATTCACATTTTAACATAGCAATTTTTTGATAGGTCTTTAATCAAGTGGTAATGACTCTGTCTCCGTCATCATAGGAGACAGTTGCTGAAACCCTGAGGCCCCTTGCAGAGGGAACAAAGCAGCATGAAGAAAGCCACACATCTGCCACAGGTCTGGTTACAGTATGCTTCATTTATGTGACCATTTTTTAAAATGTCCCACAGAAACATTAATAGGTTTCTGAGGTGTACAATATATTGGTGAAATGTCAGGTTTTGTGATCAACAAATTAACTGACCCCTCCCTTCCTCTCATAGAAATCTGAATACAATCTGAAAAGTAGACCCTAATAAGTCCAGTCAATTTTTTCTCAATCAGGCTGCTTGAGCTCATTTCAGTTATTAGATAATCTGATTAAGCTGGAATAGTTTTTCTGTCATTACTCTCTAGAAGATGAAGTGATGGAGATATATATAAACTTTTAAAAAATAAACCCTGTGTTTTTCTCATTTCTATAGAATTAGAAACGTGACTAAAGGAAAGGTTTGAACACCCCAAAACGTTTAACCTTTTAACCCTAACTCTCCCTTCCCATAAAATCCTTTGTTTCTTCCTTTGTCTAAAATCGCTTCACTAAGACACTTCTAGTAGCCATTTACCAATCTCAGAGGACAGTGTGTCCTACTCCTCACTTTTGGCAAAAAGTGAGGAGCAGGCTGCACATTTTCAAGAAAATGCGCAGCCTGTTTTTAGTAACCCTGCAGCGTCTTGTGAGATCAGGATTTGGGTTTTTAATGTGCCCAAGACTTTCTCACTTTTTAATTTTCAGTAGATTTGTGGTTTGGTATGTGTTGGGTCATTGTCATGCTGCAGGGTCCAGTTCTACTTCAGGGTTAATATTTTTACAGATGTGCTGAGATTTTCCTCAGGCAGCTCTGACGATAAGTATAATTTATAATAGATTCTGTGATGATGTGCTGGCACAGTTCTGGTGCAGCAAAGCATTCCCAAACAACAATACTTCAGATAGTATCTGGTTCTCTTTCTTTAGTTAGTTTTAGTTCATGTCCAAATAACTCTTTTGTTTCAGTGTCTAATTAGCTATACACGTAGGTGTCCATGAAGAACTTCTAAGGTTTTGGAAGACATTTTTTCAGCATGTTTCAGTCATTTTACAGAGCAAAGTTTTGTGGGTGTTCTGTCTTTGAGATGTTGGCAGCAGTTTCTGGTGTCCTCCACTTATAGACTTTTTTTTCTTTTTTCTTTAATGAGCTCTTATAGTCTTTTCTTCTGAAGGCCTCGGGCAGCTCTTTCACTCGTGTTATTCTCTCTCACTTTAACAGTTCAAATATCCTTTTTTTTTATTTTTTATGAAGAGGTAAAATTTGCATATGACTAACTCAGGATAAGGTGTTGGACACAAACATCATTGTTTTTCTCAACGAAACACAGCCTGCATATTTACCTGATGAATTTTTAACATAACAAACTGTCACTTCAAAAAACTTGCATGACCATTAATTTGCTTCAAAGAAATTACATTTTAGTGTAATCGGTTAAATAAAATTACTTAATAATTTGTAACTTAATTTCAACAAAAAAAGTTGATGAAACTACTTAATCTCAGCTCCATTGAGAGATGTACAAAACGTGTTCACCCATAAACCTGCATCAGCTAAATCATGTTCTTAACAATAATGAGATTGATGAGGCGATGGAGAAAGAGACGACTGCTTCAGGTCATTGTAAACACAACATTGTTCTGCAATCGTTTAGTTGAGGGCTCTGTTTTATTTTATTGCCTCAGTCTGTTTACATAAATACATTTCCCACTCTTTAATGATAATAAAGACCAGTCAAACTTTATACTATTTGAGCATCAGTTTCCTCTGTTAATAAAACTAAACCCATATCCACAATCATTTTGGCCAAAGGTGCTTGAGGTGCCAAAGTTTTACAACAGTCTGAATGGTTCCCTTTCAAGAACTGACTGTTAGAAAATGTTGAAGTGCTTCTTTAAATGCTTCCTCTCCTCTGTTTTCTTGATGAACCAGGACCTGGAGAGAAAAATCAGCCTCCAAATAGCGCCGAGTCTGCAGAAGAAAGGCTCCCAGAGGAGGGTTACCTAGTAAGACACCATAACTCATAACACCGCATTATCTTTCAGTACTGTGTGCAATAATGCATGGCTTTATTTCTATGCATTTCTAACTAGCCAGTAATCATCTTCTGATTCTTGCTATTTAGTAATATTCCTGTTTAGAGGGTCACTTGTTTTTATTTTGCTCACTGCCCACTGACTCAAGAGTTTTGAACTTTTTAAAAACAATCATTCTTTTCTCTAGGTTTCTGAAGATCAAAATGCAGATTCCAACTCAAATCCTCCGTCTGTGGATGCCTCTGGCACCTTGGACCATGGTAACATTGAGAGCAAAACTGAGGGACTGGCGAGGTCTTCCCCTGACCCGGATTCGTCCTCTGACTCCTACACCCTCCTGACGCCTTCCCTAGATGGGCCCCCAGACTCACTGCTCAGCACAGAGACTCTTGGAGGTGCAGAGTTTTCACCGGCAGAAGAGGAACTTCGACAAGAAGGAACGCTTCATCTGCAAAATAAAGAGGAGCCACACCAAGAGGGACAGCAGTCCGGTAAGATAATGGCAGTTATCCACCACAGTTATTTGCAACTGCCTGTTTATATTAAATTTCTACTGGAATGCTCCAGCCTCTTGGACAAATCAAATGTACCTTTGACTACCTGTTTCATTTTATTTATTTTTTATTCAAATTTTTATTTTTCAAATAATACATAATGCCAGGAACTCTTACAAGGTTCCTGGAGTCTTTGAAGGGAAAAACAGGCCCACAGCACTACAGATCCTAGATCATACTCAACAGTGAACAAGAATTGCTTTTACTACTTCCAAGTACTTCCAGCCGAATAATTTCCTATGTCCTAAGGAACGAATCCCAAACTTCTTTCTTGAAAATGACCATGAGTTCATTGTCCTCCAGTGACCTCTACAGTCACATGATCTCAGCCTAAGGGAGAAAGTTTGGATGTGGTAAAGCAGGAAATTCACATCATAGATGTTCAGCTGACAAATCTACTGCAGCTGTGTGATGCCATCATGTCAGTATGAAACAAAATATCTGACTAATGTTTCCAACATCTTGTTGAGTCCATGTCACAAAGAATGAAAGCAGTTCTGATGGTAAAAGCGGGAGCAACCCTTTCGACAAGGTGTACCTAATATTAAAGTGGCTGTTTGTATGACATTTATATCAAAGTTGAGTTTAAGCGTCTAAAGATTTTGTAGTTTGTAGTAAAGCACAGAAACGTAATTTAATAGGTGTCTAAATTTAGCCTCCTTAAAGATTCCTTTCTGTTGTCTGTTTAGGAATTGGTGAAAGGACAGAGGAGGGAGAGTCAGTGGAGAGGAGGAGAAAGTCTCTCCTGGAGCAGATTGGAAGAAAAGAAGAGGAGGAGGAAGAAGAAGTGGAAGAAGAATTTCAGGTGCCACAGCGAGAGAATGACGGCGTGTTCTCTCTTAACAAATGCATCCTGGCTGCTCTCATTCTGTTGGGGCTCGGCACCGTCTTTTTCTCTGGTGAGCATCATCTGTGAACCTGTTGCTATGGTATTTTAGACTTGTGTTTATGTCAGAAGCAATGACTAACGAGACTAAAGGAGGCTCTGAGACTGAGGTGTATTATGCCTGCAGGTGTCTTCATGGACTTCGATGAGGGTAGGTTGTTTTAGTCCTATTGTGTTTTCATCTAAGTAAAATAATTCAGCTTTTCTTGGCCACAACATGTTTGTGAACATGCACGCAGAATTAAAGGACTTTGCATGGGATGCTTTTTAAAATTCACTTTAAAAGTCCGTTTTGCTTTTCTTTTGGTTTTGGAAGAGGGATGTTTGTTTTATACTGACATTGACATTAAAATTATGCATAAATTAACCACACTGAATTGTAAAGGATCCCGGGCCCTTCACATCATGCTTATTGTCACTGGCAAAAGGACTTTAAAAATTGTATACACTTTCAGGTAAAAAAAAAAAGATGTATATGTGAAGACCTGGTATACAGTAAAACAAGATTTGCACATTTGTATCCAGAAATCTGCAGACTGCCCTCTTTTCCCCATTTTAGAAAACTTGATGTTGGATTGGTAACTTGGGGTTGAGGGGTTATTACTTGTGCAAGTTGGCTTGTTTGCTAAAAATATGATGCTGATTTGAAAGAAGTCATCCACACTGACCTGACACTTTCCATAATGATTTGCAGAAAGTGACTATACAACAAGGGAACTGAAGGATACAGAGGCACCAGGGAAACAGGTCAGACTGATGTTCTCCTTCTCTGTTTTTATTGGCGTCACTTTTAATCGCTTTTATCCATTATCAACAACATACTACATGCATTCTGTAACATCATGAAAGTCATAAATAATGACTTTTAACAACACTAGCATTTTCTGTGCTGTGCTTGTTGGAAGACCAACATGGGCAGCTCTGAATAGCAGCAGTTCACCTCAAACTTCTGCTTCCTTAGAAATGTTTTTGGTATGACAAGGCATTTTGAATTCAGACTGTTTTTCTCTGTTTGCAATTTGTTGACAGGAGTGGCTTAGTCCCAAAGTAGCTCCAGGTTTAGATCACAACAGCCCCCAGCTCCTGAATAAGTTAGCTGAAGGGAACCAGCAGATTTCTGCACTACAAGCTCAGCTTCAGGTGTGACTCCATTCTGTCCAGTGCTTCATTTCTCCTTAGTTCATTTTATTTATATATGTGTAAAACAAATGTGTGTCTTTGCGTAAATGTGTCAGCGAGTGCATAACATGCTCATGGGAGCTTCTTTACCTTTCCTTTTTTTCCCTTCCAACCAGGCACAGAAAGAGGAGCTAAAAGTAGCCAAGGAGCAGGCAGCAGAGGGAGAGGAGCAGCGGCTGCTCTGGGAGGAGGTGGAGAAGGAAAACAGTAGGTTGAAGACAGAGATTGCATCTCTCCCTGTCCTTCAGAAAGAGAACGACAGGATGAAGAAAGAGCTGGAGTCTGTCCCGGCCCTACAGAAAGAGCTAGAAACCCTGAGATCCACTGTGACAAACTTAAAACTCTCCCCAGGTACAAGAGTTAGGAGGCGAAGGGGATTAGTTACTAAAAACAGGAAGGGAAAGCAGAGCAAGTTTATTCTTTCTTTTACTTTTGTTGCAGACTTTGTGTTGCTTTATTGACTTTTGTGTCTCTTCCAGCAACCAGTGATGCTGATCAAGCCAGCATGAAACACTCTACATCACCACCTAGTGACCAAACAGAAGATGGCAGGCAGGATTCAGCTGGACCACCTGGAAAACAGCCATGGAAGACTTGGGGAGATCAGAGGCAGAAGAAAGATCCAAATAAGGTTAAATATGAAATAAATGACAAAAAACAGCAGAAGGGGAAAGATAAGTCTGTTAGGAAGGAAGGAGATGGAGAAAGGGGAGATAAAATGGAGTGGAAGAAGGGAAAACATGAACATGGGAAGCTTGAGAATGACAAAGATAAGCCAGGTAAGAAAAAGAGGCAAAGTGATGAGGCAAGTCCTTGGAAGCAGAAAGAGTTAAAGAAAGAGAAGGGAGGAAGAGGAGATGACGGTAGACAGTTGGAGGACAAGGAAGGTAGGAAAGAGTTGAAGGAAGACAGAGAAAGGAAAAAGGGAAACTTTGAGAAAGTACATGAATGGAAAGGTAAAGAGAAAGGCGAGTGGCGAGGAGGGAAGAATCGCAATCAGAAGCTGAAAGGAGAGATGGAGTGGAAGAAAGGGAAACATGGAGGCAAAGAAAAGCAGGAGAGAAAAGATTGGAAGGAGAATGGAGATAAGAAAGACCCTGAGTGGAAAGATAAAATTGGTAAGGAAGGGAAAGGAAAGGGTGAGGGGAAGCAGTGGGACAATAGCAAAAGTCAGGGTAAAGAAAGGACAGGGACGGATGAGAGGAAACAGTGGAATGAGTATGAGAGGAAGAGCAAAAACGGGAAAGAAGAGAAGAAATTCAGGAGGAAGGATGAGACTTCGGAACAGTTTAAGATCAAAGAGATGAAACTGAAAGAGAAAAGGCATAATGTAGACTGGGAAAAAGACCAGTCACACTCCCTGAAAAAGAGAAACGGCGAACATGAATTTCCAGGTAACCATGGCCACAAAGAAGAGCACTTGTATGGTGAGCGAAAGCCCCATCACACCCACCCCAAACCCTCCGTAGGACAACCAGAATACTGGCTCCAGCAGAGACAACGCCTCCAACACGACCTCAAACCACCGCAGCAGTGCGACACGCTGGAAACCTGCGCCCAGGCGGAGGGGCTCCTCCCCGTCTTGTTATCAGAGTTCGACTCTGTACTGCAAACCTATCTAACCAAGATAGAGGAGGCTGGAGTAGATGGATCCAAAACATCAGAGCTCAGAAAGATCGCCTTGGAGTTTTTCAAGGATGGGATGTTTGTGCACAACCAGAGGAGCTTCCAGGACTTTGTGGATGATCTGTCGGATATTTTGGAAGACATGGCGGAGGACGGTGATGAGGAAGATAGTGACCTGGAGGATGAAATGGAAGGGTTTGAAAAGGAAGTCCTGAAAATGTTTTCACTTCCAGGAGGCAGGGAGAAGGAGAAGAGGATTAAAGGTGAATGGAGGAAGGAGAACAGACAAGAACGTGGCTGAGTATGATTTGATAGGCTGGAGGACACACTTTCTTTAGGACCACAATTACTTCAATGTGTTTATCAGGCAGTCAACCAACCCTTCTTTGTGCCACTACCATCTGTTAATACATTTCAGTAAATTTTAAAATTTTACTCTTGCTCATATATTCACTGTATCACACAGGCTAGCCAAGCTTACAAGTTCTAATGATTTTAACATCTACAGGCTGATATTTTTTGCTTATTCTGCTTTCCAATTAGCTCAGGTCACACCTGTTTGGATGGAGAACATCTGTTAACATCAATTTCCAATTCCCAAACAAGATTCTCAATTGGATATAAACATTTTTTAAGATGCTCTGCTCTAAGTCATTTCTTATAGATCCAGCTGTACAGTTTTAGGGTCATTCTGCTGGAAGGTGAACCTCCATCTGCTGCCTTTAAATTGATGTTTTTTCCCCAGAATTGCATTGCATCTCTTTCCCCATCAACTCAGTTTTCTTTCCCTGCTGAATCAGGCAGCCCCACACCATGAAACTGCCACCACCAATTTTGTTCATGGTGTTTTCAGTCTTTCGCTTAGAATTTTGCATGTAGGTCAAAAAGTTTCATCTTAACAGGGCCCCACATCTTTGCTGTTTCCTCTACATGGCTTTTTGTAATGTGTACACTGAACTTAGTGTTTACTTTCAAACATTGCTCTTTTCATTCAGTAACGTCTTTAAAATCAAAAGCTGGGTCCAGGTTTTTGTATCGAGATACTTCAGATTATGTAAACATTCACTGGTGTTCAAATATCCTGTTTAGTAATGTTGAAACTTAAACCTGCTGGAGCAGTTTGGATGTTTTGAACTTAGTTTCTAGAATTTAATATTTTTTTTATTATTATTTAAACACTTCCTGCTTACACAGCACTGTGCTCTGTTAATGTTTACTAAAGCTCCACTTATTGGAGATACAGGTTGTCATATTTATTCATCACTGTTTTGTGGGTTACTAAACCATTAATATTAAAGCAGGCTTCAACATGGGTTATTTAAGAAAGTTGGATAATTTATGTTTGAGAATTTGGCATTAATTTGTATTGTTTGTAAATGTTGCATCCAACATGTTTTGTCTAGAAACGTATTTAATTGTATTCTTACAACAGGAATTGTGTGGAAAACAAATGTTGGGCACTTAAGTATGGGCATGTTCAGCAAGTTTGCTTGTTTTTTATGTCTTTAATTTAAATAGGTTGTGTTACTTTAAAATTTGTGTTAATTTCTGTATGTTTGCACACTCTCTCATTGTGGTTCTTTTGTCATGTGGAGAGTTTGAGTTCAGATGTTTCTTGTTGCTTCTGTAACCTCAAAGAAAATAAACTTTTTTTTTTGTGATCTTTGGGTTTTAACTCATCAGTTAAAATATTTTCTCTACGGAACAATAAATACAACCAACCAAAAATGTGTTTGAAATTTTAGGTCTTAATGAGTGAAGACTGTGCTCATTAGTTTTGATAATTGTGGAGGGAAGTCTGAAAATCTTGATGATGAATTTTCTGCCTTTTGAGATCTGTTAAAATCAACCTTGCCTTCATAAGCTTTGCCATTTAATTTTCCTCTATAAAAGTGATATGTAAATCAGCTCCCTATGTGATCCATAAGCATAAGGTTTGAACTTCCCCCAAAATATTCATTTAAATTGATCAATTGTGACTTTTTAGTAAATAAACCTTCCCTTATCTTTTTGACCCTTCAAAAATTCCTGACTCAACTTTCTTGCTATACACAGAAGATTGCAGTCATCCTCCTCACATTAACTTTGGCCAAGGTGAGATCTTAATCTTACACTCAGAGGGGCCTGGGCTTTCTCTACTGCTGCTGCTCAATTGTGGAATAATCTACATCTGAACACTAGAGACTGCTTGACCGTCTGCTTTTTAGTTGGTGAGATGTAGTTTGACCTTGTTTGTTTTAACTGATTGCATTGTTTATTCTTTCTTATTTGTCTTATGATATTTTTGTGTTTTTACATTTTGTAGCTTTGTGCAGCACTTTGATTCAGCTGCCATAGTTTTAAAGCGCTTCATAAGTAAAGTTGGACTGACGGTCCGAATGGACTGGAGGATAGCAGTTTGGAGAAGGGGTGATCTTTGTGTTTCAGAACCGAGGCATTTCTTCACAGACACATGGGTTAAAAATGATTTTCAGGTCAGATGGAGGAAACATTGAGAGTTCTTGCTAACCAGTCTGATGTTTCTACCTCTTAGGCTTTTAGGATTTTCCTGCATTTACCAGTTACTTTTCCACCACATTAGCTAGATTGTTATCCATTTGTCTTGCCTGACCAGAGCACCTTCTAGTTTGTCAAAAACTGGAAGCTGAGCTTCAAATGGCTTCCTGCTGGTCTTCCATCAAGTCCAGATTTGTAGAGTGTGTGGAAAAATTATAACTTGGCTGTCACATTTAACATTACTGTAGAAAATGTTTTACAAGTTTCAGTCATATCTGGTCCATATGATGTTGATGTTTGGTTAACCTTTCTGTCAAGGATGTTCATTTTGTTCCTACTTCATTTTAAGCAATGGATATTAAGATGTCCGAGAAAATACTCTGGTGGAATAAGAAACTGATTGAGAAGGTGAAAGAAACCAGACAGACTGCATGTTAAGTCAGGACCTTTTCAGCCTGTTGATCATTGCATTTGTTTGAGATGAGGAAAATGTTGCCTGCAGTAAATATGTAGCTTTCATTATGAAACACAAACAGATTAAATATTTCTGAAGAAATAGAACCAGTAGTGGGATAGTTGCCTGTGATAGTTGACTGTGTTGCCTCGCAGCTTTTTAGCCTGTGGTTCAAATGTCAGCGGTGAACTTCTTGTGTTCTGCTCCAGTTACTTTGGTTTCCACTCACATATTAACAACACATGTGTCAGGTTAATTATTAATTTCCCATTGTGTATGAATGAGCAGCCTTTTGTCTCTGTGATGGAAGTCGTCCTATCTCTGTCCTGGTTGAACTTTTAGAAACCTACAGTTTATTTGCTAAAGCATGCACACCCTTTGAAGTTCTTTTTCTATTTCGTCAGATTCCACCCAAATACCAGTTGATGGGACATATTTTATGTTCAGGAGCAGCACAAAATAGTGTGTAATTGCATAGTAAAGGGGAGAAGATACATGATTTTCCCCACCTACAAATATGATCAGATCTGTGTACATTTGTAAACTGCCTTTGAGTCAGTATAGAGGCACATTACCGTGCAATAGTATATTTCTCTTTTCACATGGAGACAGATTTTTATCATTAATTTTTGCAAAAGTGTTCAGACTCGGACTCAAGTCTTTTGCAGCCTCCAAAAAGTCTTCCAGGATTGTGAGTATTTAGTCCTTCCATCTTCCCATCAACTGACCAGCTTAATTGTTCCTCTTTGTAAAAAAAGAACATACTCACAGCATGATACTGCTGACACCATTCAAGGTGTGTTCAGGTTGATATATACAGTATATTAGAGTTAGTCAGCTTCCTTCACATGGTTATTGTGGCCCTGACATGGCTTGCTGGAAATTGAGACAGTGAGTCAGTAGGTTTGCAGTTGTGTGATAGATTGAACACAGCTCTTCGGGATGTTTAAAGTTTGAGATATTTTATATCCTTACCCTGCTTCAAACTTCTCCAAAACGTTCTCCCTGCTCGGTCCCTCGGTTTTCATGATGCTGCTTATTCACTAATGTTCTCTTACATTTACAGTAAATACATTTTAGCTTTTAGATGAAAAATACGGGAAATGTTTAAGGGATATGAATACCTTTGCAAAGTACTGTTACTTTTTTTTTTTAAAGAACTCTAAATTCAGCCCCAGCTGGAAAATATTAATAACAAAGCAGCTCTCTTGTTTGCCCAGTGGAAATATCTTGATGAACCATTTAGTTTTGTTAGCTACTGCCTTCCTCTTCCTCTACAGCAGCTATGGGAATGTAACGAGGGCCGTACGCTGCTATTTTAGGTAAAAAGTGATATAGATGTGCATGTCTGTGTAACAGCCATTCCACTGAGCTTTGAAAGCGATGTTTGGGGATATGTGGATGACAAAGCCAATGTGCTTGTTAGGACAAAGTTGCTTCCCTAATATGCCAGTTGTGCACATCCTCTTTTCTAAGGTGAAACCCAAGTGCCTCATTCTCAACAGTTTCTGGAGCCCAGACTATGTGATCATCAGTGATAAACTGCTTCTGGTTTGCTCTGCTGCATTCTGCTCACAGTTTTGTGGACATAAAAAGAAAATTGTTTTGCTTTAACTGTGTGAATTCTCTTAAAAACTACCCTATGTGCTTGCACACATTTTTGCTCATTTAACTTTTGTATTTCAATGCTTATTTACTGCCTGCTTGTAGAATAAATATTGGTGTAGATTTCCAGTCATCCTAGACATAAAATCCTAAATGTTTAAGTAGAAGGAAACTAGAGTTCTCCTGTTGCTTAAAGATATTCTACTTCCTGTCCAAGCAGCTTTTTCAGTGCTGAACATGGGCTGAAAGAATCAGAATTATAAGTTGCGATCAGAATTTAATGGGGACTTCAGGACGTTAAGGTCATTAATAAAGCCATTATAAGGACCCATTATTCACTACACCTACGCACTTTTCAAACTCTGATTTTTGTGACAGTAAATTTACTCGACTACCACCAAAATGACCGCAGATGGCTAAATTGTGACAATATCAGAAATGTAAAGGACTATAAAAAAAGAATAACATTTAAATTCACAATCAAAATAAGGATAGATAGAAAAAAGAGGCATGGACTTCAAGTGAGGCACCTTTGCTCTCACAATAAAACTGAGGAAGGACTCGTTACTAAGATCTGACATGAGACTGTAGCGCCACCTCTCTGTGGAAGCCAAATTTGGACCTCAGCAGATGCAGTGCTGCACACACTCTGATGCTGATGAAGAGAAATATCTTGTCGCTCTCAGATCACTCTTGAGCCTCTCCTAGCTGGCCGTTGAATGTCCTCGTTTGGACTGAGAACCGAACTGTTAGCGGTGCAAAAGGAAATCTTGTTGGATAAGTAAGTTTTATCTACACCTTAGGTGTGTAAAAAGAAAAAGAAAGAAAGTTGCAGGAACTCTAGAGGAGATTTGGCAGACGAAAAAAAAAAGTAATGAATAAAAACTCACAATCAAATCTTCAACAAGTTGATCAGGCTTGGTAAATCTTATTGGGCTGAATTTATTGGATTGGTTCATACTCTACTCAGAAGTCGCCCATTCGTATGCTATCGTGCTGAGCACAAGGACAAAATAGGAATTTAGGAAAGTGTGTGTTCATGGTACATTACATGGTGGATGACAAAATCTTCTGCATCATAAACCTCACATTAGGAAATGGTTTAACAAGCTCTAAAACATCATCTGTGGGGAAAAAGCAGACTAATGTCATAATGAAGGCCTTCTACAAAAATCTCACTGTAAAATGTCTGCATAAGGTCATATTTCCAATGGTTCATGTCACTACATATAATTAATAATTACAGAAACCAGAGACTGGTTACGCATTTTAGTTGTGCAATACAGGAAAGTGTGACTTGTCATTGGTTAAAAGGCAATAATTTAACTTCTTTACCTTGAAAGCTGGGCTTTAAAAAGACTGAGAAGCTTTGGTTCAACACACCAAACACACTCTTGAGGAGGTGAGTGTTTACCTCTTTTATGGAGGCAAACTCTTTTTTTTTTGTTGGACTCAATGTACATTTGCTACATTTGTATCATTTGCTAGTTTTCAAAATGTTTTACTATTATCACTGAGAGCATTTCTCTTTGTTTTCCTAAAAACAAAGAGAAATTCAGCCCGTAATGGAGACTTCCATTGGTGTGCTGCTGTCCCAGTTCAAGGCGTATGCTGGTAGAGATGGTTCCTCTGACACGCTGAGCAGGGACGAGTTTCAAAAACTGGTCAAGTCAGAGCTTTCCAAGCTTTGTGAAGGTAGGAGAGGAGCAACTGAGATGTAAGGATTTTTTGTGTCACTGCTTTGTAAAGTCTGATTTGATCTGCTTAACTTCAAATTTTTCCCTAAAAGGCTAAGATTTTGTAATGGATCAAGTCAAGGTTATATTCCAGGTTCTTCTTGAACCTGGAATATAATGATATATTGATCTGGTATTAATACAAATTCAATTTTCAAATGATTATTTTATTTATTAGGAAAAAATGTTTTATTTAAGCCAGCTGAAAAAATGGTCGTTCTACCTTTGGCCATCAAACATTTCTATGAATGACTTTTTGTCCATCTCTCTTTGTAGATTTATTTTAATTCAAACACATTGTAAGGTTTTCCTGCATGAAGGGCATGTTTATGCCTCCCCTGCCTCTCAGTCAGATGTACGCTCAGTTTGACTAGACGACTCCAAAACATACATTTTGTGTTTTCTTAGCCGTTCAGAGGTTAACTTGTTGTTTGCAAACTGATGTCTGGATATTCTGCTTTAGTTTTTTTTTTTACTTGAGAGCAGAATGTATTGTTCTGTGAATTGCAACAAGTAGTTTCAGGCCAGACATAGTGGAAAACACAGCCTCCACAAAGTTTCCCTTTTGTCTGTGTCAGACCACAGAATATTTTCCCAAAAGTGTTGAGGATCCTCAAGATAGTTTTCAGCAATTGTGAGATAGGCTTTTGATAAACCAGGGGGGGTTATTGGTGGCTTTTACCTTGGAGCTTTTCCATGAATTGTTGAGTCTCTTTCTTATTACTGTTGATGAACACTGGCCTTAAATAAAGAATATGATGTCTTAGTGCTTTAGATGCTGTTTGGGTTATTTAATGATGTTTGAAATGAGTTGTGGTAACTTTTGCCAGCTAATCCTGAGAAGGTTCACTATTGTTTCACATTTTCTCCTTTTGTTGGAAATGGATCTCAGTGTGATTTGTTTTTGAGATCTTTGTGCCTACTTCATTTTTTTCAACAGTAAACACGTGATTTGTTGACTCTACAGATTGGATAATAAGCACGGCTGTGTTTGACAGAACGAAAGGTTTTTGGATTTGAAGAAGGGAGCGATTACTTTTCAAAAAGGCAAAGTTGATTTGGGTAGGCAAAAATGTTTTGAAACAAGTAGGCATGATTAAAAGCAAAGGCAGAATGTATTCGTGAAGGTCCAAATAGTTTTATCGCCATAGTCCAAAACAACAACCTTAAAAAATTAAGGTGGAAAGCTTTTCCAGACAGCATTGCTTCTTGATACTTTTAGAGATTTTTCTTCCCTTCTTATTCATGCTTAGTCAAAAAAAAAAATCATATTGGTGAAAAATGTGCGTGTTTTCTTTCAACTAGTCAATTCTTTGTGTTTTTGTTTTTGAGCTGACTAGATATTCAGACTCATATTCAACTCATGTACAAATAAAGTATTGACACAATGTTTGTTGTTATGTTTTGAGTTGTCTGGCTTTTCATTGAAGGCAGTGAGCTTTTAATAAAGTTGATCATAAGACTTCTTCTTCCCCTGCAGCTGCATCTTGTCTGTGTGTTTTGAACTCTACACTTACCGTAATATTTGAGAAATTACATTGTATATTGGCTTCATTCTTCAAAACATGCGTCCATGTCCGTGTATGTTGAACGTCAACTTTGCAGTTTAATAAAATAAAACACATGAGAGGAAGATTGTATGTATAACAGTTATTTCATGGTGGGGAAGTCAAGTCTTAATGGGCATCATCTGACTGCTGTGCACGTCATCAATTATGTGAATCCTAGCCATGACATTTCATGCAATGCTGCACAATTTCCATGAAAGGAAAACATTATTCTCATCTATAAAAACAAGCAAAACAATGAATTTCATACAGAAAGAACTGGCCCCGCTCATTGCAGCCACTCGTGCTGTAAGACTTTCTGTTCCTTTCGCTTTGCATTCCTAACAAGAATGCCCACTGACAGAAAGTAGCTCTTCGTGAGGCCTAACAGAGGATACAGGGCTGCCTTTTCCAAGTGTGGAAAATTCCATGGGTTTCCTCTCCGTGCAAGGCTGAGATCATCCACAGCAGCCACACGGTGGTGACAGAGCCAGGGAATCCTGTGCCAAACCAACTCTGCTGATGCAGCATGTTTAAAGGCTTTTCTCATCCTGATTGCTTGTGCCAGTGGCATCGCCTTACCTCTGACACTTTTCTACTTGTGAGATTTTTTTTACAAGGTCATCTGTTGGCTGTCAAGGTTGTGTTTTGTAGTGACTCACACATGTGTTTTCCTGTTTTTTCCTGAAGAATGCTGGCGACCCTGCTGCCATTGACCAGCTCATGAGTTCATTGGACCAGAACAATGATGGAGTGTTAAGCTTCCTGAAGTTCTGGCAGTTGATTGGGCATCTTGCGAGCAAGCATGGGGGGTTCAGCCAATAGAGCGTCTTCAAATACTTTTTTTTTTAAGTTTAATGTGTGCTACTGAACTTTCTGTGTGCCATGGAAGAAAAGGGAAATCCTCCAAAATGGAAATCACCTCAGCCAGTTTCCTCAGCTTAAGAGGCCAGTGAGTTTACTGACTGCACTAACAAAAGAAACCGTTTAAATTTACTCAGTAAAGTTGATTTTTAACATTTTGCAAAAACATTTTAAGGGTACATTTCTAGTGATGTCTTGATGTTGAACACATGTAAAACTGCCAGCTGAAACTGAAATTTTTAAAAAGCTTAAAAGTTAATACAATTTTAAAGATTAAGAAAATTGTGTTTGTGTGGTTTGTCCTCCCACATTAAAAGAAACAAACAAAAAAAATGTAGTGGTCAAGGAATATGTCACTCAAATTGTGTCATCAAACTAAAACTGAATACAAACTTTTAAAGACTCAAAGTTAAACTCACTTGCTAGTATGTTTGACTTTTCATTTTAAAGATAGATAACTACAAACTGAAAATTCTTGCTTCAGTACAAAAACCTTGTTGGCCACAATTTGCACTTCCTAACTATTACGAAGTTGATAAATTAAACATCCCATGTGAACATATGAGTCTTTCTTCTCTGCAGGAGATTTGACAAGAGAGAATATGTTTGAGTGAAGCAACATCTTCTGTTAAATTTAAATCAAAATGTTTGGGTGGGATTTGTTGCAAAAACAAACAGGCTACTTCTTAGCCAGCATTAGATTCACAAATGTGTCTGATTTGAAAAAAAACCCCCAAATACATAGTTTTATTGGTTGATGTTTATTATTGCCCTCCAATATACTGTGCAAAATCTAAATGAATCAGAAGGCATAACACGTTTCGATACCACGTTTTAATATGGGGATTGAAATGATTTTGAGATCTTATTTGAGTTATATGATTTAGTTCGATGTAAAAATGGAAACTTTACAGTTTTCTTTGTAGAAGTCTGGACTGTATTGACCAAATATGGTTCAAACTCTTAAATGTAGGCGTATTTAAACTTAACAGGATTATTGACTCTCTCAGATACAATTTATTTCAATTTGAACCTTTCTGTGTTTCACTTGTGAAAACACTAACAGCCTACAGATGGAGACCCAAGTGAGAAACATGAAACTGCCAAGTCTTCACTCTCTGTCTGTGTACTAGTAGACAGAAGGAAGGGCATGGGCCGCTGCTGAGACAGTTTCAGTTGTACCAGAATCAGCCTTTGCCATTTACCAACACACACACACGCACTCACTCCCAGCTACATGTGCTCACAAGCCAGTCATTAAAGTAACTGGGTGGGAAAGCATTGTCTGAAAAAGCTCTGTGTGAGCGCTCTTGGCTCGGCCGATTCCTGGAAAACATCACCTCCCTCTCTGCCTCTCCGGGGCTGAGAGGTGCGGTGGTGACGGAATGAGACGAGGTCTTCATATTTGAAACTCGAAGAAACAATTCAAATAAATAAATAATAATAACAAAAACCGCTTGTTTATGTAAGTCGGTGTGGCTCGAACATCTGTGCGCGAATCTCAAACATGAGCGCGCACTTGGTTTTACATTTAAATAGATATGCAATGATAAAAACTACATAGGTTGCTTTGGATTTGTAAGGCAGAGAATATTCCGTGAATTATACTAGCTTTTTTCTTTCTTTCTTTCTTTTTTTTTTACGAAAGTGTTGCTTGAAACAAGAGTTCAAGCTTCGCCTCTTTCCACATTCCTCCTCTCTCAGGCACACGCCCTGTGACAACGAAAAAAAAAAAAAAAAGTTGGCTGGAGTGGAGGTTAAATCACGGAAAAGATATGCGCTGTTGGTTAATCTGGTGAGGAGGATCTGGAAGAAGGAAAGAGAGCCGTTCCTCAGAGTTTCTGTTCACTTCTTGTTTCCTGCGCTTTAGGTGAGTCCTGCTTTCTTTTGGGGTTTTCATGCCGCGCAAAACCTTTTCTAATTAAAGCAACTTTTCCGGGAGATTCCAGGCTGCTTTTTTCTCCCCTCTCTCTTAAAAACTGTAGACCATCTTCTTTGGGAGTGTCTGTTGTGGTGACCGCCAGGGTTGTTTTCCCCTCGTTAGTAATTCAACTCCAATCCCTTTACACTTCCACAGAAACCGGACTCTCCACTCGCCCTTTTTTTATTTATTCATTTGCTGCCTGCGTGTGTCACTTCTTCCTCCAATCGCTTGACAAATTGTCAAGATTAGTTCGAGGCTAAATTTAAACGAGAGACACCCTCCACCGTCACCGTTAAGCGCGCCAGCTTTATCAGAACCGTGTTTTTTGGTTTGTTTGGGGTTTTTTTGGCACACGTGCGCCCAGTTCCTGAAAACCCTCATATTGTCTTCAGTCTAGATCCGTGTAGTCTCTTATCAGCCTGAATTATTTAGTTTTTGATAAGATCCCGGTACTGAAACTCGTACAGGCCGGGTCTGGTGTAGTTAATGACGCGGAGGAGGCCAGTGACCTGACTGCTGACAGGGAGGAGGTGGGGCGGTCACACCTTAATGAAACAGACCTGAACTGGGTGGAGCGGATCAGTCACTGGGATTGACAGTGGTCAGTCACTGGGATTGACTGATCCCAGTGACTGATCCCAGTGACTGACCACCGCCCCCCCAAGAAAAGTTGCGAAGGTTCTGTGGAGGTTTAAGATTTTCAGAGATATCCGAAAAAAAGTTACATTTTTCATCCAGCTTACCTTAGCCCATTAAGTGTGGCTGCTAATAGACGCACAAGATGGACCTACATGAGTCACTGAACCAGTTTGAACATGGCACCTCTTCTGTACATAGTAAGTCATCACCTGCTGCACATTTATGCCAGTGTCTTTTTATGAGTGTCTAATGTGACACTGTAATACATCAATCAAGAAACAATAAATCAGCTCAGACTGCTTACATAAATATAGCAATCTGAGCTTTTCAGAATAACAGGTTACTTGTGAAAATTTTATTGCCTTGCACGCGATCTTAGTGCAAATGTAAGAAATCATCTACTCATTATAATATAATAGAGCTTTGGAAACACAAGTTGGCACAATTGATGTGAATTGGAGTTGCACAGTATATCAAATCACAGTGTTTATTGCCACATCAAGTTGTGCCTTTATATTTGGCCAACATGCTCACAACCAATAGACGTTGTCATTAAAGAGGAGAAAGAAAGGAAACAGGAAAATTTGGAGTTAATTCAAAATTCAGCAATATATTTTTGTAAAATTGCAAACCTTTAATGTGACTTATAAATAGGTAGTCAATACTGTGAATTGTTTGATACAAACATGTCCCTATGTGAAAATATAATTTCCCACCACACCTAATTACTTCATTTTACCTTGGCAACAGCATCTGTCGTTAACTGTTAAGCATAACTAGCAACGATTCTGCCACATCACTGTGAAGGAGTTTTGGCCACCTACTTATTGCAGATTTGTACCGATTTGGCCATTTTGGAGGATTTTCTAGTTTCCTTAAGGTTCTACATCTGCCTTTAAATTACGTCTGAACTTTGGTTACTCCTAAATGTCTATTTTTGTTTTGTTAGAGCCATTCAGAGGTGAACTTGCTGGTGTGCTTCAGATCACTGCCCTTTTACATTGAACTCAAACTCGGTGCCAAAAATGCTCCTTCAGGATTGTTTGGTAGGGAGCAAAAGTCTTTGATCCATCAATTACAGCAAGTACCAAAGGCTATATTAATGCAGATATTAAGATATTAAAATTAGTTTGGTTTTGAGAAGGTATATTTTTGTCTGTTCTTCAACTCTCTGTCTCTGAAATAAATTGAGTGTAGGAAAACATGTATATTTACAGTCTGAAGTCACAGAAGGACCAGCGTAGACTGTGAATCTCTGAACTAACGTGCTGGAAATGTCCACTAAGCCGACACAAAAGAGTCAAACTCCCCCTAAACAGAATCATTGGTACAAATAAAACAAAGAGTGTAGCTTCACACCAGCATTTATTCCACATGAGTCATTCTGATCCTCACACACTCTGAATCGGAGCGAATATGTGCCGAGGGGAATCTTCAGAATTTCCCCTTATGCATTTAGAACAAACACTGACCACTGCAGGTCACTTTTTTCTCCCAACATTTCCTCTCTTTCTTTTTTTTTTTTCCTGTCATCCTGCTGCCTCGACTCAAAACGTCTTGCTGTAAAATTTTTCCCATGGTGCTGAAAAGCGACGCTGACGGACGGCGGTGTGCTGGACGGTTTTATTTGCTCTGACGCTGATGCGCACACTCCAGTGTGCTGTCATCTTTGCTGTTTGGTTTGTGAAGGATGTAAAGAAGGTGTCGGGACATTCATAGCAGCTTATTAAATAATAATGAGCAGCATGCTGATGATAGATGTTTACTTGCTGGTTGGTTAGCTGTGTGCTCGTTGTATGTCGAGGTGAAACTAAACCCAGGGTTTGGTTGCTGCCTCTCATTCACCTGCTAATTAGGTTAATGCAGCAGAAGTCCAAGCTGACCTTCTAATTATGTGCGTGTGTGTGTGTGTGTGTGTTATTGTCTATTTGTGTATGTGTGTATCAATGTAGGTCTAGTGTAAGTATTAAGGTGTGGCATCTGTGTCAGATAGAGGATCTAGCAGCTTCTACAGTTACTCCCAACGCCGTCGCCCCAGGAATCCGTCACCATCACTCAAGCCGCGGCCTCTGGGTAGTTTCCGATACACACTGGAAATCCTGCAGAGCAGCCTCACTCCACTCCGCTGATACTGATCAACTCGACTCAAGTGTCTCCAGCATTTTTCCAGGCTTGTGTTGTGCAAGAATTAGCTTGAGGTTTATTTTACAAGGACTAAAACTATAGTAATGTTCATAGTTCACCATGAAAAGCATGAACTTAGTTAACTGCCCTGAAATGAAATGGCTTGCATTTAAAAAAAAACAAAACAAAACAAAACAAAAACAACCTGGGAAGCCTGTCACAGATTAAGACAGGTGGAGGTTAACGTTTCAGTAATGACACTAAACACACAGACGAAGACAAACGTATTGCTACTCTTATGAAACAGGTTGTATTTACTAAAAAAAAAAACAAAACAAAACTTATCTCTCACTTTGACATTTAGTTTGACTTTGTTGGGTTAAAAGCAAAAGCCATTAAATGAAATTTTAACCAGAAATATTGTCATCATTCATGAATGCAATAATTAAAACACGTTTGAAACTGAGCAGTTGGCATAAAGTTCTTCTTAAGGCGCTTTCATAAGGCAGGAAGTCTTCCTAATCAACTATCCTATATAAAAACTTACGCTTCAGTGCCATGCTAAACAACATGCAGTATTTCAACATTCTTTGTCTTTCCATTTTTGCAGTTTCTATTTGGGACAGGAACAGCAACAGGAAATGAAGCTTTGTGTGTAATGATGATTACTGTCAAACAAGCCGTTCTAACAAGCCGTTGCTAAGGAAAAGCCACAGATCTTATTTAGCATGATACGATGCTAAATACGACATCATCATCATGATGTTGTTTCAGTCAGATTCCATAGTCCTCCATGCAAGACATCAGAGGTTTATGGCTTTGATTTGTTTGTTATTTTCTAAAGTCACTCGAGTCGACTTCACCAACAGCAGTTAGTTTTAATTGATTGCAGCTGTGAGCAGCTCCTTTTTCTGTTGCTCAGTATTTGTGAAGGAAACTCCCACATCCACATTAAACCTAACAGTCAAGCCTCTTTTTAATAGAAATATGCTAAAACGTCAACAAATCTTCTAAAAGAAAACAAGATGAGTCACAACTTAAATAATCAAGTGGGACAAAAATATCATGTTTAGACTTTGGGGTTTTTTTTTTTAAAAATTGTGGAGGTTTACCAGAAAGTTGTGTGAGCTTCAGCAGTGATGTGTGTATTATTTTTGAAATAAAGGAGTTTTTATTGACACATGAGATTAAAGTTTGGCCTGCATGACAATGTTGGAAAAACAAAAAACCCTGGATTTCTCTGCAAGACGTTTATCCTATACATTTTCAAGCTTTGATTGAAAAACTTAATAGAAAAATTTATTTTTTGAGTCATAATGCAACATCCGGAAAGAGTTTATATGCATTTCCCTTCAAAAGACAATACCAATTTCCCTGATGGCGACATGAAAGGCTGCTCTGCAAATAAGAGCAAAAAAAGTTATAATTCCATCTCATTAGTTTCACTGGCGTTTCTTTTGGTTTATTTGCATCTTGTGGGTGAACCACATGATGTTTTGGGTTACCTTCATAAATTAACACCAGCAACACGCCATCTGTAATACGAGACAGATTTGTGCCCCTGCTTGCTTCTGTAGAATATCGTTTTTACTTCACTGGTAAAGTTCACAGAGGTTCAACGTACCTTTTTATTTGCTGTCAGCAGTCTTGCTGAAATATTCTCATTACTGCCTTCATTTGTGCAGAGTGTTGTGAAACAGGAGCTACTGTTTCCAGCTGCTATTAGTCACTGTGGTGAGGGTGGGGGGTTGCACAGGTGTTGGTAATAATTTGCTCTGCTCAGGTGTCCCAGAAAACCACAGCAGTGGATCCTGATCTTGTAGGAGATGGATGAGATTTCATCATAGTTATCTTAATTGGAGACACCCATTCTTTTAGTGCAGTGGCATGCTGGAATCAACATTTCTGTGTTCAAAACGGCTAAAATTTGGGTCAAAATCTTATCTATTATAGCTCAGCAGCTTCATGGAAAGCTTGGTATCCAAGGATTGGTTTAGTTTCCTTCAAATAGAGCATTGGGTTTGTGTTCAGGTCGCTTGCTTGACCACTTGATTGATGTTTCATGGATCATACATGACCAGGGTGAGTCACGTCTTGCTGCAGAGTATGTGGAGGTGTGCTGCAGCAGATGGGTATTAGGGAGGAGTAATCTGAACTTTCAGAGCCTGGAGTGTTTTATTTTTTCTTTTAGGATCAGATTTCTCCTGCCAGAGATCATGGCTTTACCTTCACTGACTCCCACTTCACTCACTGTTTTCTTTGTGCTGACGTAATTTGTGTTTCCCATCTTTCTTATGTAAAGCAAAGCTTAGCTGTGACACAGTTGTGCAACCTTATTTTGTTTTGTATTCTTCTAACTTTTTCTGTTAGTTATAAGTGCTTAAGGATATGCACGCATTATGAAAAAATGTTGCGTAACTGTACAGAATAAAAAGTTCAATCAGCTGTTTGACATCATGCCATTTTGCCAGCGTGTCTGTTTGTCATTTGATTCTATTTGAGTCTATATTGAGTTTTCTTTTTACTTCACTTCTCACCTGATGTTTTTTTAAATGAAAACCTACTGAAAACTTACTTTAATGAAGGTGAGAAATTAAACATTGTCAGCTCTAACAGGAAGAGCATAATCGGTACAACAAAAACTTTTTTGAATGTTATCACGTATTTGGTGATATCATCTGAAGTGTAAAGAAAATGCCTGACTTTCGAATTCTCTTTTTACATAAAAATGCGAAAGGTGTCTGGCATGCTTTTTCATCAAGTCCCAATAAGTCAATTTTGGTCGGACCATTGTTCACTGCAATTACAGCTGCATATCTTTTCCGTCTACCAGTTTTGCACGTCTAGTTTTCCATTTCTATGTAAAGTAGGTCAGTCACATTCAAAGTAGGCCTTTACAAAAATTATTATTAAGTTATCCAGTGACAGATTCTCAACTGGATCTAGGTCGGGCCTTAATCTGGACCATTTGACATAAAAATGCGGTGATCTAAACAGAGGATGTGTAGCCCTGGTTCTTGTGGGCTTTTAAATTGCTGCATGTTTGCAGTTGAAAACTCCTGCTTTAAAGTCTTGAAAAGATTGTCTTGAATTGCCCTGTATTTTACTCCATCTATCTCCCCATCAGTTCTGGCCAGCATCAATATCTTGAGCTAAAGAAAAGTATTCCCACAGCATGACACGTCCACCATCATGTCTAATGGTAAGAATGGTGTGTGTAGGGCGTCATGTAGTGTTTCTGCCACACATATTGTTTTGCATGTAAGCCAAAAAA
This sequence comes from Xiphophorus hellerii, assembly GCF_003331165.1. Taxonomy (NCBI): domain Eukaryota; kingdom Metazoa; phylum Chordata; class Actinopteri; order Cyprinodontiformes; family Poeciliidae; genus Xiphophorus; species Xiphophorus hellerii. The sequence continues at coordinate 15,784,413 of NC_045674.1, forward strand.
ATCAGCTTGGATGCCATCAGACCAGAGCACCTTCTTTAGCAAATTGGTTCCTCCTCTACATGTCTGTCCAAGTACAAATCCTATTATAGGTACAAATCACTGATTTTCTTTTCGCCAATCCTCCCTCAAAAATACTTTAGTGGAGCTTGTAAGTAATAGTTGTCTGTTAAGAAATTGTCCCGCCTCAGCTATGGATCTCTGTAGCTCCCGCAGAGCTACCGTGGGTCACTTCACTGCTTCTCATCGCTTTGTCTTTAAGTCTTGGTGGACCTGTTTTGCCCTTCTCCTCAGTTGCGTCTCTGATCTGCCTGCTGTGTTTTCTTGGTCTTCAAGATGATGTTTGTTCACTGAGGTTCTCTTAAAAAAAATCTCTTAGGCCTTCAAAGAACAGCTGGATTTATGTGTATAAACTGTAGCTTATTATTCATGCTGAGTACAACGGGTTGCAGTGGATTTTATTTGGAGGCAACACAGAAAGGGGTTTTTTACTTGCAAAAATGTTTAATAACTATGTGAAATTATCTTTCCATTTAACTATTCTGCACTTCTTGGTGTTGGTTTGTGTCACAAAATCCAGTAAAATACACGTTTATCATTACAATGTGGCAATATGCAAAAAAAGACACTGTAAAAATAGCCTCTTTTAATTAAATTCCCAAGAGCTCCACTTAAAGGCATAATGTTTGAGAGTCTGGGAGTCTAAGATATGACCGTATCTTCCTTTGTCACTTCCCCACACTCAGCTGTCCTCCTCTGCCTTTGTCTTTCCTAATTTTAGAGATATGGAGTCAGCCATTAAGACCATAGTGACAACATTTCTTAGTTCTGCCAGAGGGAAAGAGAGCCTCGACAGTAAAACCTTCCAGAAAATGGTCAAGAACCAGCTCAGTGGCGTCATGGAGGTGAGAGCACGTACAATCGGTTGCTCTTATGCATCACAGCTGAACCCATTTAACCCAGATTGTTTCTTTGCGTCCCACATGGCAGGACACAAACAGTTCTTCTGCTATCAAGGAGATGCAGCAGGGCCTGGATAGCGACAGCGACGGAAAAGTCGACTTCAAGGAATATCTCTCTCTGATTGGCTACATTGCCAACAGTATGAGTCAGAGTAAGAGTGAACCAACAGCAAACTCATCATAGGAGCAGAGGTCTTCACGAGATCGTCAAACAAAAGCGCATCCTCTTCTTTCTAAAGTCGAAACATTCCAGTCATTATGTATACTTTTTTCTTCATTAGAAGTCAACAGTCATTTTACTGAATTGCAATGTGTTTTTTTAATTCATCTTCACAGTTTTATACATTAAAGTTCTCTCAGTTGGTCCTTTTGTATAACCGTGTAAAGAAAACATGAGTAAAAAATAAACACTTTATATCAAAACTGGAGTGGAATGTATTTTTTTTTTTTTTACACTTTATCTTTTTCTACCGTGAATACGAGGTCAAAAATACAGCAACAAGTAAATTGCTTAATGAATGAATAAATATCTTAACAAAATAATCGACATGCTATGAATTATATAAGAAATAAAAAATGTGTTTGTTCCTTCATATGATAAACCATACCTATGTTTATATTATTTTCATCTCCCTGCCTTATAATGAACAGGCTGATATGTAGCTACTTAGAAAAAAAAAGAACAGAAAAGAAAAGAACTTATTTCTTACCAAGACATCTATCTAGTCTCTGTACTCTTGTCTTCTGAGAGATTATTTAGATGGTTTATCCTTCACCACTCTGTATCTCATCTGACCAAAACTCACATTTCTGGGTCAAATCCCAGCATCTTCTAGAAAATCCACGTTATGGTGTGATGGTGGGATATACGTCTTTTTTTCTGTGTTTCCCAAACATACATTACCTTTTCTGGCTATTACGGAGAAATGTAAAGCCCAAGATGTCACTCTTTTCCACAGTCCTCTTATCCCTCACCATCCTGCTCACAGTAGGTGATGGGAACATAAACCTGTCTGTTGCTTAAAACGTTTCACTCTGCCTTATTTAGATCATCACATCTGTGCTTTAATGGAACATGTTTTCTTGTCTTTCCCATCTTCAGGACTGCTAAAGCGAAATGGTTCCTTCACTTTCAGTCATATTTGTTAACCAGAAAACAAGAATTGGTGATTTGCTAACACTAGAGCTTTTCACTCTCAAATTGGAGGTAGTATTTTTTTTTTTCTGAATGTTTCAGAGTGACATTATGCTGCACTAAAAGATTAACTTATTTTAGGGCCTTTCACACATTAGTACCAGGGATGCAGGCAAACACTGAGGATGCTGTATGCACTGTAGTTTCTCGCCACATTGTCCGATAGATAAAAATGTAGCGTTGCGTTCCTTCCCCTCTCCTTACCTGCCGCACTTGCTAAATATAGCTGTGAATTCCCTAACAAGCCGGACTCACCGGCCGTTAGATGCATGTACTGCTGCAACCAGATCCTGACACAGTATGCTTCTCATTGTGCCCCATCCTGCCTCTTTGCAACACTATCCACATATATGGCGTGTAGGAGTGTGCGCTCACACCATGCCACCCCACTCACTGACACAATATACTTCGGCAAAGACGCATAAGCAAGATGACGCTCCTACCAAAACTGCACAATCAAAGATAAATTTCACGGCTTGTTCAAAACAAAAGCACCTCAGCATAAAGGTTTCGACCTTGCATGCATTGCATGCTGTCGGCTATCTTTAACACAAACACATGAAGTGAGGAGGATTCGCGATCTGAACCGTTTAAGAGTATGTTTCTGTTCCTGCTGAAGTGTGCCTTCAGTGGACTATTTGGAGAATGTTTCTGTTCCTGTTCAAAAGTGACTGTGGTTAAGCTTTTATTTTCATGCTGTTTGCTCAAACATAAAGCGCCTTGGAGGTGTTTGTTAAAGTATTCATGTGTGTTATGTCCTCTCTTTGTGTGAAGGTTTTGTATGGGGATTTCTCTGTATGGCTGCCAGGTGCAATGGCTCTGTTCACCAGTGCTGCACTAATCCAGCTGGATACTATATCAGGCATGATATTGTACTCCCCGTCCCCCTTTTCCTCTGCGAACACCTCGTCCACACACAGAGGTTATGAAGTTATTTATCTTGATCTTGGCTCACTGCTTAGCTTAGCACTCCCTTCATTGTTTTGGCATGAAATTCAAATGGGTTGCACAACACAACAGGATAAACCACTGTGTTTATTATAAATCATCAGAGAAAAGTTGACATGTCATCTGAAGACAAAAGCCAACTGTGTTCAGAAAATCCTCTTGGACTAACAGGTTATCATAAACCAAGGTGTAAATATTGCAAATATATGCTTCAGACTTGCATATTGAAACCAAGTTGCCACCTGCAAACAATTAAATTCACTGCTTGGACTAATATCTGTTTAAACTCAAAATACAAATTCACTTATATAACAGGTGCATCATAGATTAAAATATGATGGATTAGTTTATTTATTTCAGTAACTAAACTCTAAAAGCAACACGTATGTTAAAAGAGATAGTGTTATTTACATGTTGTCTATTAATTTTGGTGATTCTAACATACTGCTAATAAAAACCACACAAAAACAATGTCTAAAAAAATTTTGAATATTACCTAACACCAAACAAAAAGGAGATTTTTAACAGAAGCGTCAACCTGCCAAAACACTGTGTCCCAATGATGTGCAGTATCTGCTCCCCGGAACTCACGATTGCTTTGCATGACTTGCTGCATAAATGCGACATGCCATTGAGGTGCTCAGCCTATGGCTCTGTTGTGATCTGCAGGAAGTCCAGGTTTTTTCAGCAGAGGGATGCATGAAACGCTAGAAGGGTCCAGATGACTGAATTGACCGTGCACTTCAGAAAAAACCACTTTATGAGATGGGACCTCAAGCTCTCACTGATTGTGGAAACTTCACACTCTACCTTGATCAACTTTGATTATGTGTTTTGGTTTTTTTGTTTTTAATAAAAAGGATTTTGTACCACTTTGCAATACTCCAGTGCTTTTTCACATCTGTTGTCCCTGATTCAGGAATAGTGTAACAGAATGTGATCGCTTAAGTGCTGAAGCTCTTGAAGCTCCAGCAGCTAAAGTCCACAATTTGTGAATCTCCCCAGAACTCTTGACCGGCTTTATGTCGCTATTCTGTGAAGAACTTAAACACGCGTTTTCCTTCTACCTTCCATTAATATGGTTTCTAAAAACACTCTGTGATCAGCCAGGTTCTTTAGTAATGACCTCAATGTGGAGGGTGTCTGGCTGAGGGCAACTGTGCTGTCAGGACTTTTCACCAAGGTAGTCTAAGAAATGTTGTTGTTTTTCCCCCCATTGGTCTTATTTAATATTTGAATCTTATGAGAAACTTCATTTTGGATTTTCATAATCTGTAAGGCATAATTACAAAATCATCTAAAAAAAAACATTTGATCTAAGAAATCTATATAATATTTTACTTTTTTAATAGCTGAAATACGCACCCTTTTAAATTATATTCTAATTTTCTGAAATGTATGTTTTCAGTATTTCACTGAAAATGTCATGTCCAAGTAGCTCAGGAACAAGCGGCAGGTGGATCTTTGAAGTATGCGCGTCAATGACAGGTGTCTGGTGCGTAAACAGAGAAGTCAGAGTGGAGAAGATGCAATGGGGCAACAGGTGGAAGGAGGGAGAGAGGTGGTTTGGGTGGAGTAAATGGGTTGTATTTAAGGCGCCGTCGTCCAGAGCCTCCCTATCAGCCGCTATCGCCTCTTCTGTCTGCACCTCGTCATCAAGCCAGAGCTTCATCTTCATTCAGGTAAGAACCAAAGAAGGTCCCTGGCATTAGAGATCTCCCTTCATATGACGAAAAGTTCATTTTTAGAAATGCGTTTTATGGATATAGTGCAGTTTTTCTTTTTCCGATGCAAAGCAAAAACAAGCGCAGAATTAGCTTTCACAGTTTTTCCATTTACTGAAAAGCCTGTAATCCTCATGTCATGGACAACAATGTCTCCGAAGCTGCTGAAAAATGCTTCTTTATTCATCTCTGACGCAGCAGACTCACGCTTCCCACAAAAAGAAAATGCATCGGTAAGCAAAAAACTGATGCAGTAGTCGGAATGAGTCTCTTACGGGTTAGAGGTGATGCAGGTCGGAGAAAGGCAAGACCTTACACTTGTATCTGCTGTTTTGAGCTAAAGTAAAAGGTGGATCAGGTTGCCTCTGAGTGCATCTCTTCCTCTTGTTGTTTGGCCAGAGTTTGATTTCACCCATATCAACTGGCTGCCGCAAACTCTTAGAGGTCCATACACTGCAGCACATTAAGTGAGGACAGTTTTTTTTTTATATCAGGAAAACTGTCAGAGAGGAAACAGGCCTAACTTCTAGGTATTGTTTCCAACTCGTATCAGTTTAGCTTATTCAGTGACAGAATACTCTTACTCCTTCATCAGTTTGGCTTTTTTTTTTAAATCTCTGAGTAAGATTGAGAAAGCAAAGACTGCGCGCTGCAGGCAGAAGCTTTAGCCGCTTTTGACTTTTTTTTCTACCTGAGAGAGCACCACTTAGACCATCACTGCTACATCTCCAACCCGTTCCTCTTTGTTCCTTTCCAGAATGTCTTTGCCCAACTCAGAGAATGCCTCCACCCTGGAGAATGCCATGCAGCTGATGATCCAGACCTTCCACAAATACTCTGGAAATGAGGGGGATAAATACACGCTGAGCAGGGCCGAACTCAAAGAGCTGCTCACCACGGAGCTTGGCACCTACCTGGGGGTAAGAAAGCACATGAAGCCACACACACACACACGCCTACATACATATATTACAGCTGAAAAACAGTTCATGCATATTTGACTCCCTTTTTCTCACAAATGCAGAATGCCCAGGACAAAGAGGCTGTGGATAAGGTCATGAATGATCTCGATTCAAACAACGACGGAGAGGTCGATTTCACTGAGTTTGTCATCTTGGTTGGAGCTCTAACTGTAGCCTGCAACGACTTCTTCCTGGAGTTCAATGATAAGGCAGAGAAGAAGTGAGCGGCTCATAGAAATCCACTCTTGCAAACACAAAACCCCTACGCACCAGCGAGGAAATGGTAACAGACATCCTGTCATAAAGCTGAAGTGCAAAAACACACAAAAACACACTGACCTGAGCTGTAATAGTTACTTGTTTGTTTATTTTGTTTGTTTTTTTTGCCTCATTGTAACTGTAAAAGTGAATATTATTTCTCACTTCATTTCCTGCAGTTCTTTGTCTTGAGTTACTTTTTGATACACCTTCAAGTTAAATGTTTCTTCCCCTGGAAAAAATAAACATTAATTTAAACCGTGCATTGTCGGCTCTGTCTTATTGCAGCACAAAATAAAAAGGAGAGCAAATAGACACCAGGGGGCAGCATTACTCCCTGGTTTATCAAAAAAGCAATATAGGAGCAGAAGAGCTCAAACAGGTTTATACACAGATGTAAGACATATTTCTGTTATCATAAAAGAATGTGTATAGCTCCAGTTGCAGTAATCATCATCGATGCATTTTACCCTGTAATAGTATATTTCAACTTTTATTTTTATTTTAATCATTGTGTTTGAAATCATTTTAGCACTGAGATTTAGAAAATGTTAATACAGTACCAATAAAGTGTAAATTATTATTGTTATTATTATAAGAAGTCACTTGCGGTGGTTTGAGGGTTGATTAAAATAGTAGAAAGGCTCATGTGTGTATTTATTGATTTAAAGGGAGAGTGTGCAATAATGAATATAGATATATCCTGTCAATGTGCCAGATTCAGCCTACCACTTCCCCCGTATGATTAAAGCTTCCTGAAAGAAAGCATGTTTGTTTGCAAAAAGGTTGCTGCAAGTTTCCAAACTTGAAAGCCAGGAGATGCTTCTTTCCTAATCCAGTGGTGTAAGAGCAATGGAAAAACTGAAATGAACTGATTAGCAACACACGAAAGCTTTGTGTACATGTGTAAGAGTGAAGGACGACGACAAGAGCCACAGACGATTAATCTGAACCTACAACCTTTATTGGAACGGTTAAGGTGAGCAGATTTCAGAGTCAGGAATGGGGGGAAGGTGAAGGATGGTGGAGCATAATCATCAGAGAGGAAGTGAGTGGAAAAAGGAAGGAGAGCGAAAAGGTCGAGGGGAGCAACCAGAGAGTGGGCAGCGGTACTTTCTCTGTGCATAGCCATGCAGCCAACAGTATTCACGGGTCTCTGAAAGGCTTTTCACACTTGTATGAGATCTGCCAGGGATCCCCACGGGTGATCCCATCGTCGAGAGGCAGAGAGGGAGACGGCTCCCAGCGAGTGAAGCTGTAGACCTGGGCACATGACTGTAGAAATCTGGAGAAACTCACAGACGATGACAATAACAGGGATGAAATAGCATTTATTTGTGTGTTTTTAGTCCTTTTCCTTTAAAGTGAAACATTGGGAGTCCTTGCTCTTTTCCGGTTTCCACTCAATTGTTTAGGCATTTTCCACTTACAAGGACAGTTGATCCTCTTGAGCTCCTCCTTTTTTTATTAAGATTTTAATTGCACATGTGATTGCAAAGGTCCTTTTGCGTCTACCATGACTGTCGAAGACCCCGATAAGATTCTGGAAATACTAAGACTAACTTCCAGACATTTGTGAGTTTGGAAGAGCAAATATAAGGGGCTGGAATTTGGCAGAGATTAATTGAAGAAGGGGTTGGAAGACACATATTCTTTATGCTGCAACCCTCAAAGGTGACAATACAGAAGGGTGTTCACATTTACACATTAAAGTTCAGGCGTTGAGCAAGAGGATTAGAGATGCACCTGTCAGAATCATGCGGCGATTCTGATTTTCCACTTTTGGAAATCTTGAAGTTGGCTCTGATTTCTCCTTAGGAACAACACTATTAAAGGATGACCAAATGGCAGTGGAAATCTTTTGCAATTTAATCTTCCTCATGCGATAACGCTATGGTGCAATGATTTGTATTTAGGAAATAATGTAAGATGAAAGACAACCTGAAATTAATATGACTTTGTCTGGTAATAAATGCACTGGCGTATCAAACGCAAATCTTTTTTTTTTTTGTTTATTGCACCAAGAATCCAGCAGGATCAGACCTGATCAAAATGACTAATTGTGTCACCAACAAGGTTTTACTATCATTTTAAAAACAGAAATATTAATGAATTCAGATTTTAAACTATCTTAAGTATGCTATGGTAACGATTAGCACGCTGGCATTACAAAACCAGCAAAATTAGCATGTATTCCTTAGAGAATCTATCTCCATAATCTGAGATTTCCAAATACGTTCAGCATTCCTGCTCTCTGGTGAAACTGTTGCTCTCTGACTGCCTGAATTAACCTTCTCCAGATGTCAGAGACAAGCCTGTTTATTCAAAATACCTTCTCACATATCTGTGCTTCCTCTGGCTATGATTTTAAGTGCCTTAATGATGCAATATTTAGGTAGCTTTGGGTACCTCCAGATGTGGCGTGTGTCCTGTACTGGAAAAATATCTGGATTTTGAAGTGTCTGTCTGGTTTCAGGCTGGTTTGACTGATTCAGGTCACCAGCCAATTTTTTTTTTCTTGGTGCATTTCTAATGAGGACAGAGGAGCTAAAACACACCACCTCAGTCTGATTAGGGCAACAACATGAAGTAAACAGGTGTGAAACCATGTTAACACACATAATTATCCCAAAGCCTTTGAAAATACCTCCATCAGTTTATCGATAATTCAATTTACACATAACTGTTTGCACAACCGAGTGCCTCCTTATTACTTCATCTGGTTAAAAATAGAAATCACATTCCAGTGGCCAGAACGTTTACCGTTCTGTTGCAGCATTTTGGCTCAGTTTAATCCACTTCCCAGGACTCGTCTGCAGCTGCGCCCTCTGGTACGGCAATCTGCAACACTTTAAGCAAAAAAAAAAAAAACACCCGAAAAAATGTCCATGCATGACTTTTCAGTAATATTGCCCCCTTGTTTTCCTTTCAGTATATGCATCTCCTTTATGTTTCCCTTTAATCTGCAGGTCTTACACGTCTAGTGTTAGCGTGCAGGACGCAGGCTGTGCAGTAGTTTAAATCACATTCCTTTTATAGCTATACAATCATACAACACACTGAAATCTCTCCATCATCAACAAACCTTTGCATGAGCTGATATATAGAAATATTAATTATTTACTCGATGCAATATGCTTGTGGCAAGCTGCTACGCTATGATGAAAAATACTGAATCGGTTCACTGACATCATGGATTTCTTGGGAAAAAAGAAAAAAAATGGATTTCTTGGGAAAAAAGAAAAAAAAAAAAGCAAGACACTCAACTTGAACCTTCCTTCCCTCTCTGATGCTCAGTGTCAGCCAACACTACCATGGAGTCTCATCTGTGGCGGCGTTGCTGTGAAGCAGTCGGTGTTGTCTGGCTGGGTGCAACAAGGAGAAAATCAGCGTCCTCACTCCCTGAAAGGCTGAGGACTGGAACAAGGGTGGATCTTTACACTGGAGAGGGGCGGTCAGTCTGTTTTAATTCTCCAACAACAACAAAAAAAAATGCAGGAAAAAGTGTGTCACTGTCTTTTACTTTATCCTCATACAAGAAAAATGGTTGTTTGTTGCAAAAATGTTATTATAAAGTTAATGGACGGGATAGCTCTTCAGCAGCATTTTTGATTCCAGTTCCATAGACACGATAAAACTAAGATCCCCAACTGCCCCAAAGTACACCCCCACACACGCACACGCACCCCCACGCGCATTCACACATCACCACACCTCTGTCATTTGTCCTGCTGTTCTGATTGGTCAGGGGCGCTGTCTGTTGGCGGAGACAATCAGCCTGGCGTGTTGATGGTTTTCACTGTGTAATTCTGGAAAAGGGGCTGCAGGAACATGCCCATCGTGCCGAACACGCAAACAAACACAAAGATCCAGAGAAAGAGGCGATCGATCACCATAGCAACATACTTCCAGTCCTCGCTCACCTGTGGATCAGATGGGAAGGGGGACGGACCATAAGAAGGGTGTGAGGAGTGGGGCAAACAGAAAGATTAATGTCAGCATTGTAGAGTGAGAAGATAAATGTGTTGCATATATAGAGCAACATGTGCTATAATTTCCAGTTTTCAGTAACTTTGTTTACATAAAAAAATAAAATATTAGTGTTCAATCTAAATTTGCAGCAAAGAGAAATAGAAAAAGCAAAGAAAACAAGAAAGAAAGAAGAAAGAAAGGAAGATAAAATAAATAAATAAATAAATAAATAAAGAGGAAGGAGGACAGAACATTTACAGTGAAATCCCTAAATATAAATATTTCCCTTTTTTGACTTCTACAGATTGTGTAGGAACCTTCCAAAATGACAACTTGTCTAGAGGTCTGGGATTCTTTTCCTGACATATCTTTCTCATCTTCACCTTTTATATATTCACCTGCCACATTGCAATTTGATCCATTACATAAGTGCTCCATATTTTACTCTGTGACCTTTACACTGTACGGAAAGCGACTTCACTCTTTTCTTTTTTGACTTTTTCCCTTCGCTTTTCCCACTTCTATTACATTTCTTCACACTGAAATCCCCTCTGGGTTTATCTGCTGGCTTTAAGAACAGGATGATAAATGTGACAGCCAGCTCAACAGCCTTTGGCAAAAGCCAGAGGAAATGTTTGACCTTTCTAAAATGCAAATCTGAAATTTTAATTGCAAAAGTAGTCATAACCTTTCAACTTTTTACATTTTGTCATATTATAACACACACTTGAATGTATTAGTTTATATGACAGAGCAATCCACAATGATGCACAAAGGAAAAGACCAGGTCATGCTTTGTATTACCCTTTATGAAGTAGTATTTTGTAGAACCTCTTGCTACAATTACAGCAGCCAGTGTTTTTTTATTGTCTCTACCAGCTTTGCTCATGTGGAGAGTAAAATCTTTGCACATTATTCTTTCTAAAACAGCTCAAGCTCAGACAGATGGGTTGGCGAGAGCCTCTGCGCAGCAGTTTTCAAGTCTGACCACGGATTCCCAATTGGATTTAGGTTTGGACAAAACCACATTAAGACACTAAACATGCTCTGATCTAAACCTCTCCATCGTCGCTCCAGTTGTGTGTTTGGGGTTAATGCCTGCTGGAAGTGGAACCTCCCTCCCAGTCTTCCGCAGCCTCTGACATCCTTCCCAAAGAAATGCATCACAATAGCATGAAACTACCTGCACCATGATTCACCATGGGAATGGTGTGTTCAAGGTGATTTGAGGTGTTAGATTTTTCTCCACACATTTTTTTTTGTGAGTTTCAGTTTAGTTTCTCATCTTCTTTCACATTTGCCATGTATCTTAGATGGCTTGTGGGAAACTGCAAGCGGGGATTCTTACCTATTATTGGTCCTTGACGCTCTTTCATAAAATCCAGGTACAAACGATTAGTAAATATTCTCATAGATTTCCCCTCCTGAGCTGTGGCTCTCTATGGTGATCAGCTAGTTTAGATTTGGAGTCTGTGGCAGTTTGTCTGTGTTTTTTATGCAATGTCAGAATATAATGTCTCCGACAGAATGACATGAATTGTACAAGGCTTTTTAAAAGCCATATCAGTTTAGCTGCAAATTATGAGTTTCAGTTGTAAAGAGTGATCATTTTTTTTCTCTTTGTGTTCTATAAATATGGGAAGGACTCACTCAGCTAGCACCTTTCTACAGAAGATGCAGGGTTTTTTTTTGTTTGTACAACTTTGACAAATTTAGAAATGGAGCTAAAAAAGAAAACCCCAATACTGATTCATTTTGTATATGAAAACATTAGTCATTTATTAAATAAATTTACATTTGTGCGTGTTAAAAATCAGAAAAGGTTTGAGAGGCAAGAAGGCTTTATGGAGCCACTTTATCTGTTAGGGAATGTATTTACTGCTCCTGATGTGGGATGTTGCTTTGTTGCTGTGTTTAATTTGCAAAAGATTGTCTATTAACACTAAGTAAAAAAACAGAATCCAGCATTCTGTCGTCTCTGTCTACCGGCTCCCCTTCCTGCAGTCAGGCGCAGGGTTAATGGAGGTGAGTGGTTAATGTGAGTTGAGACTCTTTCTGGCACACAGCTCTGATGAGGTTCGACTCGAGTCGAAGAGGAGAGGAAGGTAAGAGACCCAGGAGATGGAGGACACAGAGAGGGTGCTGACATTTGAACCCTGCGATGATAACTTGAGGAGGGGAGCAAAGGAGAGAGGAAAAGCGAAGTGGGGGAAGGGAAACTGAAAAATTACACACTGGGCCAAGAGAGGAAGGATTTGAACTCAGTTTTCATGGCTACAGAAAAAAAAACAATGTTTGGGATGGACCGAATCAGAACAAATTGTAAACTCCTGTATTATTTTCTATGTTTCCAGGTAAAAAGCAGTAAAAATTTAAAAAAAAAAAACACTACACCCTCACTCCTCCATCTCAGTGCCTCAGCTTTTTCCCACTTCTTTATGCACACGTCATGCTGCTGCTATTATTACATACTGCGCTGGATAGTCGCTGGGCTACGGCTGCATCATCAGATCTGTCTGCTCTGCTGCTGGTCTGTTCCAGCAACCCGTGCATTTTCAGAAGGCAGAGTTAAATGATGGAGCTGAGCAGCCACACAACATGATATGGCACTCATCTGAGCAGCTCGGGAAACCATAATGGCTGGTAATGTACATGGATAAAAGACAATGACTCACTGCTAAGCCGATCCACACACAGCCACGAGGAGTTAAATCAGAGTAACACTCAGGCGAGCTGACAGCAACGGCAAAAACTGTCATCACAGGCCATGTGTTGGCAAAGCAATTAGCCGGAGGAAATTTGCATGGCACCAAGAAGCAGCTTATCCGAAAATCAGCTTACTCAGGAGGCGAGAGAGACAGCAAAGCTACAGGTTCTTAAAGCTGAACATAAAGAATAAAGATTTTTTTCATTTTAACAAATGATATAATGAAATATTTAACTTCAGTAGTCTCTTCTACAGGTTTTATGAAATATTTATGAATTATTGAGCAGATTAGGAACCTCCTGTTTATGTTGGGATGAAAATGATAATCATGCTAAAACTGTATTGATGAGGCATGGGCCACTTTAGGATGCCGACGATGTGAGAGGTCCTGGACACCAACACAGCAGGTTGCTGATATGTTTTAATTTATCCCTTATGCTCCTTCATTGTTTTTCAGCATTTGTGCTTTGGAGTTGTTACTTTAGATTAGTCTTCTTCTTTGTTTACTGTCTATATTGGTTTCAGGTCTCTTCTCCCCTTGTCTTTCTCTCTGCTTGGTTCATATTTCGTCTTTCCGTCTTCCTGGTATCTTGCTCCTCTGTCCAGCAGCTTCACATCTCTTAGTTCTCCAGCTGCCTTCATTTGCCTCTGATTCGTCCCTCTGCTTCCTTGCCACTGACTTCACTTCCTCAGTATATATCTGCTCCCTGGTTTCCTTTATTCTCCACAAAATCCTTCCACTGCACTTCTATTATCTCCATGTTATCCCATAGCATTGCTGTTTTACCTTTCGTAAGTATTTTCCTTACCTTCCTCAAATTATTAATTCCATGACAATCCCATTTTTACTGCCTACAACCTTGACAATCTGACTTAGATTTCAGTCTCTAGATGCTGGTAGACACATTGAAAGACTCTGCAGTGAAAGATGGTTGCATCTTGGAGGTTATGGAGGAAAACCACAACCAGGTGTCAAACGTTTCTGATTTTTATGTGTAAAAAAATAACCACATTGTGGTTGTAAACGTCTTACCACTCAACAACTAGTCACTGTTTGGTTCTATATTACAAAATCATAACAGCAGAAATTGATGTTTTGTGGTTATAGCATAAAAAATGTGAAAAAGCTCAGGGAGGATAATTTTCCCCACAGTGTGTTAATGACACACCGGCTATTGTTTTAACGTTTCTTACCAACACAGTCTTTTAATGTTCGGAAACCGCAATATTTTGACGGGTGATGCTTCTCTGGTATTAAGGTTGTGAATGGTGTATCCATTGCTTTTAACCATTTTACACAGCTGACTGACCGCTACGGATCGGGATTGGGCAAAGCAACACTTTACTGTGTAGTCCTCTCACCAACAAGAATTTGAAGTGGAATACTGGTCTGATGCAAGTTTTAGAAGGGGTTAAAACAGTGATGTTTTAAATAAAAACAAACAAAAAAAAGACAATACTTGAAACTGAAAAATCCCATGCCCATTTATATTCAAAAGGATGTGGAAAACAGGTATGACAATGTAATACTTACACTCTGATCGTCATCTTCGCTCTTCATGTGGTTGGCGATGAAGCGAACTCCTTCCACTGCCTCATCAAATCCTGGACAGGCTTGAGCCAGCAAGGCCTGAGTCAAAGCCGGACCTCCAGCTGCCTGCTTCCCCCGGGGCAGGTTTCCAGAACTGCCCTCCCGACTCTCCCTCACTCTGTTCAGACCATCCATTGATCCCCCGCCGGCACCCACCAGTTCCCCTCCAAACTGTTTGACTGACGCCCGGTTCACGTAGCACGTGCAAGGGTCCCCGTCGTCCTTCCCAAAAACAGACGATGAGGTCCCCCCTCCGTTTCCACCACCGCCACCAAGCCCGAGGCCAACCATCAGGGCCGCTGGCTCCCCGCTGCGCCCGCCCTCCTTCTGCTCCTGTGCTCGCCTTCGCTGGCGTAGCCGCTGGCGCTCACTGCTGTTCCTCGGCTGTCGCATGAAGAGCAGGGCGGGAAGCTTGTTGAGGAACACCAGTTTAACCCAGGGAGGCATGGTGTGCGTGGTGGGTGAGCGGTGGTGGACGTTGAGCACACACACACTGGTAACTATGGAAAAAGTGACCAGAACCATGGTGAACATCAAGTACTTCCCCACCAGAGGAACGTCCAGTGAAGTTGGTGGGACGATCTTGGAGATCAGCAGCAGGAAGACGGTGAGCGCGAGCAGCACGGAGATGCACAGCGTCATCTTCTCTCCGCAGTCGGATGGCAAGTAGAAGACCAGGATGGCCAGTGAAGTGATGAGCACACAAGGTATGATGAGGTTGATGGTGTAAAATAGCGGCTTCCTGCGAATGATGAAGTCGTATGTGATGTCCACGTAGGTGGGGTCAGCCGGGTTCTCGTTTCGTCGACCCGGCAGGGCAATGATGTCCCATTCTCCGCTGGGCGTGAAGTCATCCATGCTGGCCACGTCGGCGCGAAGCACAAGATCTATTTCTGTGCGGTCATAGGTCCAGGAACGAAACCTCAGCGTGCAGTTCTGCTGGTCGAAAGGGAAGTGCTTCACCTCAATCTTGCAGGCTGATTTGTAGATGGCTGGAGGCAACCAGAAGATGCTGCCATCATAGGACACCACCGCGTTAGAGTAGAAGGATACCTCATAGACCCCGTCAGCACTATGGGAGAGAAGACAATTCAGTTACAAGTGGGTTTGGGTAGCTTTTATATTTACACTGGTTATCTTGTCTCAGATTTAACTGCCAACACTATTCTCACTCCATATATTGTATGCATAAAAATCTTAAGTTAATAAATGTCATAGACAACATTATACCAGCTGTTGTCTACTCATAACTGCTCCACTTGACTCCTCCACTTCAAAAGAATAAAATTTTCATCATTTTTAAGTGAACTGATGGGCCGTGTTCTTTATGAAGAGCAGCACATTTCTAATTTTAAAGCAAAATACATAATAAACATAGAGAAACACTCTCAGCTGAAAATGTAAAATATTTTTTTTAGTGTGAATACGTTTCACACAAGTGCCTGGGTACTTAAAGAAAAGGATACAGGTATTAAATGAATAGATGGTTCAGACAGGAAACAAAGTTCATTGATGGGATGGATTTAAAAAGATCTGCTTAAGACAAACTCTTTAGTTTGGAGTGACCTAAAAACATTTAAACTCAGATTTGGGGATAAATGTGACGCAAGAAAAGTAACCAGTAGTTATTTTCCTGTTCTGTCAAGAGTGCTAACTCAAAAATAATTCTGAATTTGCAAACAATATCTCTGATGCTGTTATACAATGAAATAATCCCTTTGCTCAAGATAGCGACAGCAGCTGAGAATTGGGGATTAGCATGCTGGCCTGGGGTACACAGGATTATCAGGATCACTTTATCCAGAGTGAGGTGGGTCAGTGATCTTTTAATCATCACTACAGTAACGAAAGAAGAGCAGGTCACACAGATCACTGTTCTCTGATGAGCTGATTTGCAAACCATAGGCTGACACGGAGTTTCCACTACACTGAGACAAGCCGTCTGCGACATCCTAAATGTCTCCAGACACGCAAGCAAACCCTCTTCAGGCGCATGGTTTTGATGATGAATGAAATCTGATGAGGCTAGTTTCATCCACAGCAATGCAGCTCTGATGCACTGCACATCAATATGCATGATTATCAATATGCATGATTATCAATATGCATGATTATCAATCTTTGTCCGAAAAAAGTGACAAAAGCAGTGTTTCCCTTCTTCTTCCCACATTAAGTAGATTACTCTGAGATATAGCCACAATTAAACTTGTTTAATCAATATATTATAAAAACACAAAAATACAGTGTTCACTCATAAGATCTGAGAATGTATGTACTCTTCAAGTGTCTTTGTACACTTTAATATGTTCTGGCTTTATGAAAGCCTTTACAGCACAGCTGCAGCTTAAAGTAAATATTAGACGATACAGAGCCTTAGAAAAAAATATAACAAAACATCTTCAGACATATATAGTGCCCTTGTGCAACTCCTTTGTGAAACCCATCTTTGGAGGTATTTCTCTACCAGCTTTCCACATCGAAAAAACTAACTTTCTTTTTTCTCCATTTCTCTTCTTTGGACTCTATATTCGGCCCAGTCTCCAGTCTGTGGAGACTCGATTAGCTTTTCTTCCATATTTACCCTGTATTTAGCTTTTCTAGCTAGTTTCCTTGACACTGCTAAGAAACAAAACAAATCATCTCCACAGCATTATTCTACCACCTCTGTGCTTCACGGTGTTAGTTGCAGTGTCGCTTCCTAGCTACACGTTATGCTTTAACTGTAACACCTTCTTCTACATATCTACTTTGTCCCTTCATGGTTTGTGATAAACTGCAAACAAGACTTTCCGAATGCCCTCTCACATCAATGTCTTTCTTCTTGTTACTCTTTCTTTAAAGCCAGATTAGTGACATACACAACCAATTGACGGTTTCTCCCTGCTGAGCTGTGGATTTCTGCAGCTCCTCCAGAGTAACCAAAAGCCTCTTGACTGCTTCTCTACTTTATGTTCTTCTTGCCATAACCTTATCATTGACCTCTCCAGGGTCATCCTCACTTGTTTGTTCAACTATGCTCTCTATCAAACTTCACAGAACAGCCGTATGTAGGCTGAGACTGAACTACACAGAGATGGACTCTGAAGGCAATCGGGTGCATTGGACTTTATTTAGGGGTAACACCGAAAAGGGGCCCGAATGTTAAGCCTTCTTTTCTGAAACTTGTTATAACCTGACAATATGTGCAATGTTTTGAGGAGTGTGAATACTTTCACATGATTGTATGTGACATCTGCTGCATGTTTGTTCCTCCACAGGAAGTCAGTGTGCAGTGAAGATGATTAAATCTTTCAGACATGTCTGCGGTGGTGGAGCAGTATGGTAGCATGAGCAACAAGAGCAGATTCTAGTTGACATATTCAGTCATGTGTTGCGAGCGTCCATGTATTACCCGCTTAAAATTACTATTTAATTGCCGCTTTCACGTTAAGAATCTCATGATAGCGGCTGCATGACCCTGACCAGAGAACCGGCTTGGAACATGGTCAGGAAAAGGAAATCCACATGTCTTCACTGGGTATCTTGCAGGGCATTCATGTGTCAGTTTATCTTTTCTAAGTGAGGCCGAGAGCATGAGAGGGTGACTCACTTGTTGTAGAGGACCACGTCAGGAAGCCAGATGTGTTTTGAGGGCAGCCTGACCTTCAACATTCCATCGAACTCCTCGGGGACCCAAGTCAGCCGATAGTCCTGCCACTCCTGAGGGCCAACGGAAACAACAAGCTTAGTCACTCATTTGCTAATCACACAGCAGCAAGAAGACAGCAGGGAACAGAGAATTTGCTTTTCATTTCTTACAAGTCGTTGGAAAAAATGTGCATACGCCCCGGTTTGCACACGCCTTACCAATTTTCATGTTAAAATATATTTAAATTGATGTTTGAGTGAATATCAGCAAACCTATCCTCTTTGTTAGACTATGTAAAAAACTATTCTCTGTTGTGCAGTTATTGATGTCCCCACACTGAAACCTAGGCAGTCGCTACGACACCAAGCTTTGGTCCATGCTATACTGTCTGCAGCAGCCGTGAAACACTATAATCATTAGTTTGTTTGGGCTCAGTATGGCTGTCCTCGGCTTTCCGACTTTCTGATGGTGAGAAATGTATCGAGCCCTCATAGTCATTCTACGCTTGGCTACCAGTCATAAATCTGCGCCTGCTCAGGTTGCAAGCGTTTGTGTGTGTGTGTGTCTCTCACTATGAGGCAGAGAGCACAAACTGAAATGTAGAAACCACGGGATGTTTTTTTCTCCTTGATATGAAAGTGCTTTCAACACAACAGAATATACTTTCTTGATTTGAGTCACAACGAATCATCTATCCTCAGCATCCTCCTCTAATTCGGAGGTGCCCAAGTCCAGGAAAACAACTGTCCTGCAGCTTTTAGGTGAATCCCTTCTCCAACACACCTGAATCAAATGACTGGCTTGTTGCTAGGCCTCTGCAGAGCTGCTGCTGTGATTTAACTCAGATGTGTTCGAGGAGTAATGCATCTAAAAGTTGTAGGGTAGAAGCTCTCCATGACTGGACATACGCATCCCTGATCTAGTTTCGTTTATTAAAACAAAAAAGCCAAAAATTCTTCAGATTGCTGCAAAAATAATGTTTTGTTTATGTTATTTTGATATTGATGCAGATTTTAGCAATCATATAATATGAACACACACTGAATTTACACATTTCAAATGAAAATTTAAAAAACCTCTGAAATTGTTTGATCTGCTCTGTTCTACAGAGTCGTAGTTTATTCATCCTACTAGCAGTATTTAAAAAAATATTGCTACAATCAGAACTGTCCTGATCAGTGTACATAAACAAACCCCCCAGCATGTCTGTCTGAAAGTAACTGCAGACAAATTTTCACAGAGCTCTGCACCCAAGTTAAATTTACTTTATCCTCAGCAGAGCGAACACAGATGGCACGCAAAACCTTCCACTGTGGACTGCTGGGTGGAGAGCAGATCCACTTTGCGACACACAAAGTGGATCAGGATGGACTGCACAGACGAAGACATGACGTAGCGTTCTACAGCATCTATCACTTCATTTGTAAACGTACAGTTAAGAAGTATTTTGTTTCTCAAATGATGACTTCATTTATTGAAGGAACTAACATTATATCTAGAGCAACCTGGCTCCACTGCACTATGCTGTATGGGTAAGATGACTGAGTCTCATTATAGAGAAAGGTTTAATCATTGTTACTTTGCACCATATTCAGTAGCAATCAAGTTCTTCACAGTTTAAAATCTCAAATAACTTGTTTGCCTTTGTTGTTTTTACTGCTAATCTCACGGTGAGGCTTTATTTGCATGTTTGGTGAGGTGGCTGGATGTGATGAGGCGTGTGAAGTCTCACCTGTGTCAGCCAGACATTGGTGGTCATCACCTGCTCTCTTTCATGCTGAAAGACAACACAAAATCACATTTAAACAATGAACCCATTGTCATCCTTCTGTGATTGAGGGAGCTTTTCAAATTGTGTGCAAAGATTTTTTTTTTAGGTTTTCCTCCAGTGAGCCAGACATTTTTGTAATCTTTTAAGGTGTTTTTGTTTAACAATTTCCCAAACTTTCTGAATTATATGCTTTCAATTTAGGGGAAAAGAATATATGAGGAGCTTTAATAATTATGTTAGATTCATTATAGCATATTTAGCAGACCTCTCTCTACAAAAAAGCAAAGAACCAACAGATGACCTAAGAGATGCATTATGCCACTTGAGTAAAATTCTTAAGTCTGAGTGCTAGAAGCACCAAAAGTTCGGAGATAAAAAAAAAAAAAGTCTCAAGAAAACTTAATCAAGACCATTTTAAAAGCGTTAGAGTTCAGCTGTCAAGAAGTTTAGATGACTCAAGATTTTGCACACCTGTATCCTCGCATGTTTACGCTTTTAGACAACTCTGTGCAGTTTTTACTCAAAAAACATCTGGGTCTAACGCTGTACAGTATGTTAAGGATTAGAAAGGCCTTCACCTTCCTCACATTGAGACATGGCGGTGGCTGCATTCTGGTGTGGGGACAGGTGAGCTCATGGGAAGACAGATGAAGCTAAATACAGAGCAATTTTTAAAGAAAACCTGACACAATCTGATCTGTTAGAAGGCCAAAATGTACAAAAATGTACGCCACACTTTTCAGGGTTTTGTGTAGAAGGAAAAGCTTTCATTTAGTCATGTATCATCAGCACAGCTTGGTTTTAGTCCTTTTACTAATCACCCCAAGGAAATGAAACACAACCTGTGCATGTAACTCTACAAAACGTAGGACACACTGAGACAAAGTCACACTGATACTCACCACACTGATGAGTTGGGCCAACGACACCATCAGCTGCACGGTAACCAGCTCAGAGCCATTAGTGGCGGGTCGGATCAGCTTGTTGTAATGTGCCGGGTTTAGGAGATGCTCCACCAGCCGCTCCTCTGTGTCTGCCCCGAGGCCAACTGCAATGAGAGCACGCCATCGTCATCAAAGAAAGTTGCACCCATCTGTGTGTCTCTCAGCGTTTTCCTTTTCCAAGATATTTCTCATGCTGGAATATGTTACAAGCACGCGGAGCAGAAAATCAGCTGTGCTGCCGAGTTTCTCTGTTTAGCCCATGCTCTCGCTGCCAGCATTCGGAGCTTCATGGCTGCACATGTTCACTGAGAGAGCAAAGATTTTAGCATGGCGCTACGGATCACTGCCAGCTCGAGCGTGTCGGCACGGCTCGGTGGAGACTTCTTACAAGATCTGACATCATAAGAATGAGTCAACCGGTCTGACTGTCTCTATCGCTGTCCATCCTGTCTCTATCGCTCTCCTAGTTGCCTCGACTCTGTCTCCATCTATTCCTGTATGGTGGTGAACGTCTCCCCAACTGCCAACTCTGGTTTAGCTTTGGGATTTTTGTCACTCCATCCCTCCCTTCTGTCTGCCATCCCTCCATCTGCAGCTGCGAGAGGTCAAATTTAAACAGAGCTGTCAGACAAACGCTCAACTGATGAGGGTTGTTATGTTTTTTTGAGTCAGGACACAATGAATAGGAGAAACAACTGTTGTGTCTTTCCTTCTTCCTCTGTGATTCCGTCCTTTTTTCATTCCCTGCCTGTTTGGCATCTGCTCGCTGCACATTACCTCACACGTTCCTATCGAAGATAAACACAGGCTGCTCGCTGTGAACTCAGCATATTCACACATGCTCTTTTCCAGATTACTGAGAGTGCATCGTGCTGATGGCAACATGCTATCTGCAAAGGCTTCTGGGGTTGGATGTTTTTATTTTGATGTTTATTATTATTAGCTTTATTATTTCTCATTTCATTCATTTGGTAGGGATAAGTATATACATTTTATATGTAGCAGACTTGGCAAATTTGCAATGACGATCCCTAGAAGGGCCTTTGCATAAATAGTTATTAAAACACACAATGTTTCATATTTTAATGCTTTCATTGTTGTATAACTTATTTTATTCTCTTTGTTTTATTTAGAATCTGCTGCTGTTACAAGTGGCTATCAGTTATTAATCAAAAAGTGACATGTAAATGTATGTAAATAGCATTTTCATGCAAAAATAATGAGGTAATAATTAGTCTGGCTGCGGTGGACTTCAGGTAAGACACTGACTACATTTTTGTACGCCACACAAGTCAAATTTAAATCAAATCAGACATTATTTGTAAAACACTTCTCATTCGGATGACGAGTGTATGTACAAACGCTAGATTAAAACTTTTGACCAGATAAAAAACCCAAAAACAAAACATCGAATAAATAAACTTTACATGACGTAGAACTGAAGAAAACACATGGAAATAAGTGACACAAATGAAAATATGTAAAGTGGACAGCAGCGATCAAAGCAAAATTAACCATGCAAACCAAATGAGCAAACGGACAACTTGAGATAAACTTAAATGAACTAAAAGACAGAAACAGAAACTAAAACCTCCTCATCTGTCTCCCTGCCCTCCCCTGCTGCACTCCTGTGTTCACTGAGCAGGAATGATGGCCTCTGTCTGTAGATCAATGACCACTCTCTTCATTCTCCGCCAACATGCAACTCCTCCCTCTCTCCTTTCTCTCTCTACTGTGTTTTTTTTTTTTACCCCTAATCTTTCCATCACTGGAGTCAGCCCGCTTCTTGATCTCTCACTGAGCTGATAGTCTCCCTCCCTGCCTTCCCTTCATGCTATCTCCATCTTGCTGTCAGTGGCAGCCGCTGTCCGTTTATTAGCTCTTCCTTCAGTGATCCACTGTCATCAATACAGCTCCTGTCAGTAGCTGCGTGTAGCACTAACGTTGCTTATTGTGCATGAATGTCGGCTAGGCTCTTTTATATGAGCCTGTTTGTCTGCATATGATCAGGGGGGAAATAAGCATGACTGTCTGTGTCTGAACTATATGAGTTATGTATATTACTCCCAGAAGCTCAAGGCAATAACTTAAAAGAATGAGAGACAGGAAGCAAATGCAGTTCACTTAAACAAAGATGGAAGCAGAGCAGTTCACATCTCAGTAAGCTCATATTTGCTAAAGGTAGTGTTGTCCTCAATGTGGAGCAGTAAGATTTATATTCATATTTAATATAATTCAGGGAAAAACGCGTGTTGTGTTGAACATAATGGAAGGATGTGTGTGATTCTAATAGTTTGATAAATGCCAGCAAAAAGATTTTCATGGAGTAAGAACAAAAAAATATGTCTGTTTGTTATTGTATGCTACCTTTAATTTGTTTGAAATAGATTTTAGCGATGGAGAATATAAAGATCAAAGTTTAAATCTCAGTCCAGTTTCAAAGTGTTGAGGTGAAACACCAGAGTCAGCAGGATGATTTTCTTTTTTTTAAAAAAAGCAGATGTACCCAGTGATGAAAAACCTGCTTGAAAGTCCAGAATAAGCGCTGAATAAATTTACTTTGTTCTAAAATAAACAGGCTTACTGTACAAAACAAAACTGCTTTCTCACTGTTCCTCCAAATGGCTTGGACAGTGTTATGAATATTTACATCCTTATAGATTTACTTTTTTGAGATACTTTAATGGTTCCGATCATCAAACAAATTACAATCAGATGTGATAATTTGAGAATAAAATCTTGTTTTTAAATAATAGGTTTATTTAGTGCAGGAGGGGGAAAAAAGCTATTCACATTTGTAATTTTTTGCATTTTTCAATTTTAGCCTCCTCTTCTTTGCAGAATTGTTTTGATTCAGCTAAATTAAAGGGTTTTTGAACAAGAATAGTCTGTTTAAGGTCATGCCACAACATCCTAAATGGATTTACGGCTAGACTTTGACCAGGCCACTCCAAAGTTTATTTTTTATTATTATTATAATTATTTGAGCCATTTGGATGTGGACTTGCTGGTGTGATGTGAATCAATGTCCTGCTGCATGACACTGAGCTCAAGGTCACAAACCGATGGTTTATGGATTATCTCTCAGGGTTTTCAGCAATAGAGCAAAATTCACAGTTCCATCAATATCCACTGATGTTGTTCTTTCCACTTTCAAAAAAAAAAGAGACTTGTGTTGTCATTTCTGTTGGTCAGTCTCTTTTCTTTCGGCAATCATGAACACTGACTGTGTAAGAACGCCTGCGTGGGTCGTTGCACTCTTGGAGTAATTTAGGTAGTCTGGCTACTCCTCTGAAGGTTCCCCACTGTTACATGTTTTTTTTATATTTCCAAATACTTTATGTCACGGTTGTTCACTAAAGTGAACCTTAGAAACCTTAGAAATAGCTTTGTAGCATTTTTCTGATATGCTGCTTTTTGATGTATTTTGCCCATGTACTGTTAAAGGGGTGATAAGACGTACTTTCCATTCACATCATGCCATTTTAATTACTTGGGTTACATTTGAAGTGTTATTTAACTCACCCCGTCCTTTTAGCTTCGATACTTCATGGTTTAAGCTTCACGTGGGCTCAAGATGAGAGTCTAGACTAATATTTTATGGCTCCAGCACCGAGAGCCAAACAGAGAGTCTTTTATCTACGAAACAAGGGTGCAAAAAATGTCTGTACGCTCTGACCCGGTCGCCATCATGTTATCTATGCGGCTCTTCTCGTGTGTTTATTAAAGCTTCTGCTCTTTCTCTGTCTGCATGCAAAACGCTGACCCTGAGAGGTTGTAATGCTGCTCGTCACTCAAGTTGTATTCTGGTTGTTTTCAAGTGCAAATATTTCAAACTTAATGTGACATGATGAATTTTTCAGCAGGGCTCCCCATTAGAGCGCGGAGCAACGGAAGTGACACACCAGAGGGCGCGTGCAAACCCAGACGCCTACCTCAAAGATCCGGTGAATCAGACGAGACGGTTGCATCATGACTACGTAAGTCTGGGTTTTACTAATCTTTGTGTTGAGATGGATTCATTTGATTGGATCTAAACCAGATTGTACAGACACAACAAAGGGAAATGTGTTGAGAAAGAGAATCAAAGACTATTTACAGTGATAATCTCTATTTATACATTCAACTCGTACATACAAAAAAGGTTGAGTGAGGAAAACGGTTTCTTGTTCCTTTCTGTGGACTGCCAAAGAGGCTTTTTGGCTGAGATGTTTGAAGCTGAACTATTCTTAAATGAATAAAAGAGATTGATCGCCTGACAACACCCAATTTGGCTCTGTAGTGGCCAGAGAACAGAGATATTAATATTGATTCACCATCTTGCTTCCACATCACAGCACTCAGAAACAAAGTCATCCCACGTTGGACTAACTGGAAGCAGAAGCTATATGGTCTTACTAAACTCCGCAGGCAGGAAGAGCACAGCCTGAGCTATAACTGCGTCTACACTACTGCAGATGACTGTTGGTTCAATGCACTTCCTTCCACTTAGTCTGAAGTTACCTTTTTATAGAAGCATAAACAGTTCAAACTCTTGTAGTGCTGCATTCATGAGGCCATCTTAAGCCAGCCCTTGTTATAATGAGTTGGTAGTGAATAACTTTTGCATGAAGATTTCTCAATATCCTACTGAGAAATACTCAACAGGATATTGCAAAAAATAAAAACAGAATATGGAGGAGATTTTAGCATGAACCCTTAAACAATTTGGGAATAAAAACTGCAAATATGCAAATGTATAAGGGCTACATTTTATTAAGACTTTAAGAATTTAAAATAACAAACCTGAGAAGCATTTACAAATGTACTAAGTTTCAGCAATGGGGAGGAGTAACATATTTCTTTAAATCTTAAAGTGTGACAGCCTTCTGCAAGCTGTGTTTAAAATAAGAACATTTATTTTTTATGTTCACCTATCCTTATGAAGTGCAAAAATAGTCAAAACTAATGATTATTAAATATTCATTTCTTGGTATTTTTGAACTTGACACCAATATTTAAGTTAAAACTTAGAAGCAACAGACATTTTTTTTCACTAAATACTACACTTTTTTCTTTCTACTCTTTCAGATTATCTGCACAGGTAGGGCTTGCACACAGCTGCTAAACAGACATACCCCTCGCAGCTATCCGACTGCAGTTTTAAAAAGCACTACTTTAGTAAGAGTGATCGGCGGTGATTCTGTTTTATTTGAAAGCAAACGAAACATTAAACAGCCTTCTTTCAGCCAGCTGAGCAGCAGTGTGCAGCTACAAGCAGGGGAGGGGCAACCCTATGCTTCTCTTTGCTACATTAAGGTCAGGAAAAATCCAATAACGTCTTTAAATTCAGTTAATCATCAAATGCCAAGTAATGATTACAATGCCAGTAAAAAGTTATCAATTATAAAGTACTTTTTCTGTTATGTGTCATCAACCACTGGCTCTTCTGCTTGGGGTACAAATACTCCTGCATCTATGAGACAGCATCATTTCTTATAGCCTGCACCATATTCTAGTGATACAATAGGATTAAACTCACAGAGACACGGAGTCTCATTTTATTGCAATTTAGTAAGCAACGCATACCACCACACATCTGAGCCGCTTTCATTCATCAGACTTTAACAAAAATAAAAGGCCTCCTCCAGACACTCCATCAAGAAAATGGCTTTCTTTGCCATCAGATCTGCTTGTTTACGAAAGTAATTAAGTTCACGGTTTGAGCGACCCTACAGCTGTGAATCACTGGGATGAATCAGAACAAATTCAAAGTGCGCCGCTTCACCTGAAACTGCATCAGCAGCAACACAAGGTGAATCTGAAGCTGAAAGGTCTGCTCTAAAAGGCCTGTAAATCTTGCTGCATGTGCAGAGTGCATTAGTACGGTGTTTTATTTGTGAGAGAAGCTCAGCGGTTTGATGATTGGCCTATAGCTTTCAAACAGCAGAGCTTATTTCAAGGATTGCAATAAAATACATCACTTATTATGCCGCTCTTGGCAGCTATTATTATGTGCTATCATTTGGATATGTATAAATCTGAGACTGATGATGTGTGTACATAAGAAGGCGGGAAAAGGAAAAGCAAGAGGGGGCAAAGTGCGGGACATGATTCAAGTTAAGAGTTTGGAGTCAGTCAGTCCTATTTAATAACTCATGCTCTCTGGAAACTGCTTTATTCTGTGTTTCTTTTATCTTATCCTCTGAGCCAGTAGCTACAATTAATCATCGAGAAGAAGCTAGAAAAGATGGAAAAATCTTGCCTCAGTGTGAGCCCTCATTTTCCTAAATATACACCGACCAGGTCAAAAGTAAAGCTCCTAACTTACAAATATATCTAATCTGCCTTTCCTACTTCTTTTTTTAGTAAACCTTCTTTGCTTTCATAATCTGCAGGGCCATGAATTCAAGCGTTAACATTCTCCGGTACAAATCCAACCCCCTTTTGGGCACTTTCACAGCGTTCTCTAATCGTGAATCCTCCTGGCTAATCTGATTCTATAGCTGCTGTTTCCTCGAGAAAAATAAAGGCAGAAGAAATAAGCAAGCTAACGGCAGAAAGTGGTAGGCTGTTAGGGATAAAAGGGACCAAAGGGTGTCATGTTCAAGTGGAGAAGAGACACAGACAAGACAGCCTGAACAATGAAGCAGGAATGTGCAGCTAAACTTCCTACCGCGTTACAAAGCAGAAAATAAGGACGACAGAAACAGCCTCACACTGTGCTCCGCACTCAGTAACTCCTGCATCAGGTCAACTCAGCACCACAACTGTTTTTATTATGCATGGCCTGCTGGGGAAATGACAAGAGACATCCTCCTCACACCAGCGGATGGCTGCATCGTCTCTGCAGTGTCTGAGACAGGTGCTGAAATGTCCTTGAGCATCCTTGCACGCACAGTCACTGCTTTCGCTAAGGCCTCCGTAGACAACAACTGATCTAAGTTGCACTCCCAGAGTTTGTGTTTTACAACTACAGGGCAGAGAAAAAGATCCTTTTTTGTCAAACTTGCATTTATCAGATGATCAAATACATTTGAATGTCGAACAAGAACAATTTGAAAACTTAAGTTAAAAACTGCATTTTTCATTTACTCATTTAGGAAGGAAAAAGGTTCCAAATCAACCTGGCCCTAAGTTGTAATTGGCCTCCTGGGTAAATCCTGAAATAATTGTGATTGATCACCTTTTTTTGGATTAGTTTCACTGTCCACACCCTTTTTTGAGTAGTAAAGTCAAGAATTCGCTTAAAACGAACCCGTCTGATAACACGAAGTAGAATAAAATATCTTTAAAAAAAACAACAAATCATACTCATATTGGAAGAAATCCAAGAACAAATGAAAAAGTTATTGACCTCTATCAGTCTACAAAATGTTAAAAAGCTATTTCCAAGCATTTAGGATTCCAGTGAACCACAGAGAAAGCCATTATTCTCAGATGGGGTAAACACTGGATAGTGGGGAACCTTTGCAGAAGTGACTGATTTACCAAAATATTCTAAGACCGGAACCATGACTCATCCAGGAGGTCACAAAAGAAGTCAGAACAACAGCTCTGCAGGCCCAACTTGCCTTAGTTAAGGTCAGTGTTCTTTATTCCACATTAAGAGACTGGGCAAAAATAAACTCCATCGGAGAAATCTAAGGGGAAAAACAGGGCTAACCAAAATGAAAGCAAAGGTCAGTCTCTAATTTATCAAGAAACATCTTAATATCCCCTTTAGAAAAATATTTTGTGGCACAAAATGGAACCTTCTGAAATATTTGGATCCTGTTACATCTAAAACAAAATGTCACATTACAGAAAAATAACTTTAAAACTATGAGTAAACATGGTGGTAGTGTGATGTTCTGGGGTTGCTTAGCTGCTTGAGGACATGGATGACTTGTAACAAATGGAACAATAATTTCAACTTTCTGTGAGAAAATCCTGATGGGGAATGTTTGGCCATCAATTTGTGATCTAAAGCTGAAGCACATTCAGTTCAATGTGGCTGAATTAAAACATTTTTTCAAAGAAGAGACTGCCGCAATTCGCCCATTGTGGTGTAAAAGTTTCACTGCTTGTAATTGAATTACTGCTGGTTGGTACAACTAGTTTTAGATTTAGTGGGAAATTACTATTCATACAGGACCAGACTGGTTTGACTACCTTTTTCACTTAATTGATGAAACCAAAAAAATCTGTAGGGGAAAAGTAATTCTCCCCAACAGTGAATGTGCATTTTCTCACTTTGTAGTGGGAAAAAAATAAACTGCGTTATTCTAAGCTCACGCTTTGAGCCTGTCTAATTGCATGATCATTCAAATATGTGTCTGAGCGTTAGTGTGTGGACAAAGTTAATGGTCCCTGAGGCTTTTGCTAATCAGATTTTCTCCCTTAAGGCAAGACGACTCATTAGTAGCCCAGCGCTTCTCAGGCTCCTTCAAGTGAAGTTTCACAATGGCTGCATTTTCTCCATCAGGTCAAATGCCCCTGTGTTTAACAGGGCTGGTCAGAAACTGTGACTCAGTTTTGTTTTAGGTCTTTATGTTTTATCTTTGATGAAATTATTGCATCTGATAAGCAACAGCCACAGTACCAGATATATTAAATTGTGCCCACTCTGACCTGTTGCTGCACACTATCGGTTAGGTAGCAGATTTTCTGCAATTAAATTTAATTAAAGCAATTAAATTATGTTGTACATTTTTGTTTTAAATGTTTGTGTAAGCACCATTATTTATTCAAGTTTATCATACAAGAATCACAATTATTACTATGAATTAATAATTTAAATAATTAAACATCCAAAAATCAACTTTGTGTGAGGATCTACAGTATATTACAGCATACCACGAGTTTCAAATGTGGTAAAAATAAAAATAAATAAAAAATCAGTCAGATATTTGTATGGATTGAAATCCTTTAATGGAGATGCCAGAGTGGATGGAGTTATTTCCAGTCACTCTTTCAAAATTTTTCCCCTTACTGCACCTACTGCTGTGCACTGCCGGTCAGCTGTTTAAAAGAAAACTAATACCACTTCCTTGGCCTTAAGGAAAGGACAGCCACAAACTGGAAACTAAGAGTGTTGGCAAACATTGTTATTCATATAACACTGTTTTAAAAATATAACTGACAAGCTATGAGCAGCATGTCTGACCATGTGAGCAGACAACCTGACTAATCTCATAGTCTGTGCAATGAGCACATTTATTTGAAAACAGTTACCTAATGTAGTGGGTGTTTATTCTACATTTTTTATTCTTTTATATAAATCAAGACAACAATAGCTACATCCAATAAATAATATTTTACTGTCAGAATTTTTATTAAAATCTTTATGTTAATACAACAAAACTATCCAAATGTGGTTATGAAAACCAGGACATGCCTTAAGTTAATGCTTACTTCACTTACAAGTTCCGAAGGGGCTGCATTAGAATAGAAATAAAATGTCTACATCCTAACTGGCATAGTTGTATTTTTAAATCTGTCACCAACGATTAAAAGTGTGACAATAAACACATTGTTTAAAGACACGGTCTTGTGTTACATGTGTGATCATATCTGAGTTTACTGGGATAAACCTGGGCATTGTGTGTATGCACTGAGAAAGAAGGAGTGTCATATGGCAGCTTTTCTGTGTGAAGGCTCTCATATGGGGAGTCTTCACACAGTCTGTGTGAAGTTTGAATGTTATGCTTGAGCATTCATTGTTTTTTGTTATGCACTTCCTGCTACTCTTATTGCACATTACAAAAATATGCTTGTTAGGTGACGTGGAGATCCTAGATTACACTTAGGTTTGAATGGATGGATGAATGGATGGATGGATGGATGGATGGATGGATGGATGGATGGATGGATGGATGGATGGATGGATGGATGGATGGATGGATGGATGGATGGATGGATGGATGGATGGATGGATGGATGGATGGATGGATGGATGGATGGACAATCTGAGCTGTCCTCTGCTGTGTCTCTACTGAGGCTATTGTAATTCAGCCAGCTGATGTCAGAAGGTGAACATTTGAGCAGACAGCAGTTGTAAGCAGAGAGAAATAAGGGTAAATGGCATCCACAAACACACTGAGACTACAGAGACAATTGTGTAAAAGATGTCTTGTAATGAGCCAATGTATTGACTTTACACATTTACAGTACGCCTTGCTCTTACC
Organism: Xiphophorus hellerii; assembly: GCF_003331165.1. Taxonomy (NCBI): domain Eukaryota; kingdom Metazoa; phylum Chordata; class Actinopteri; order Cyprinodontiformes; family Poeciliidae; genus Xiphophorus; species Xiphophorus hellerii. The sequence continues at coordinate 15,815,220 of NC_045674.1, forward strand.
GGGTTGGACCCCCTTCTGCTTGTAGAGAACCTTAATTATTTTAGCAGCTTTCAGTTCCCTATTGGCATGACAGCGTTACACAGAGGCAGAAAATGTATGCCTGGGAAGCAAAGCCTGCACATCCGTGATGTGAATCTACCAAAGACGCTCCACTGGGCTGAGATCTGGGGAGTACAGTAAACTCACTGCCATGCTCACAAAACTTAACTGAAAGGATTTGAGCTTTGTGATGTGGTGCATTTGTTAAAGGGATGCACTGTGGTCAACACAGGCTGAACATGATCAGCTGCCATACTCAGGTAAGCTGAAGTGTTTAAACAATGTTCAATTATTATCAAGAGGCTCAAAGTGTGCAAAAATATATTCTTCACACCATTACTCCACCACCAGTCTGAGCCGTTGATGGAAGGCAGGATTGATCCATGATTGTATCCTGTTTACACCAAATTATGCAACAATGAAACTGACACACAGACCAGGCAACATTTTCTGCAGTCAGTCTGTGTGAATTGCAATCTCTGTGTCCCATTCTGTGGTCTTCTGCCACTACAGCCCAGCTGCTTCAAGGTACCGCGTGTGCTACAAGAATGGCTTAGCTGGAACGATATGTTTCCATTATCTTGATTTTCTCTGAACGTAGGTGTCATTTAAACGACATATTTCCTCTTTAGACCTTTATACTAGACCTTTATTCCTCTTTATACTGTCCTCTATAAACTATAGAGGATGTTAAGTGTGAAAACCCAAAGCAAATTCTGAAATACTCAGCCAATCTGGCACCAACTCCACATTGAAAGTCGCTTCAATCCCCTTTCTTCCTCAAACTGGTGTTTCAGCAAACCACATCCACATGTCTGAGTTGCTCCCATGTGACTGACGGCTTCACAACGTGCTAACAAGCACCTGAACAGGTGTACATGATGAGAGTATGCACTCAGAGCGTGCCTTCCATAAAACCAGGAGGAAGACATATTTTCCAGTGGATGAATGATAAGTAATTTGTCCTTGGCAGACAGGGTGTGGAAGCTGTTTTAGCTCCATGCCTCTCATTAACCTACCCACTCAAATCAAGACCTCAGTGTTAATGAGTGAGAGGGAAAGAGACACAGAGAGGTGAGTGATAACACAATTTCTTTCACTCAAACTCCCTTTAACATTCATGTGCACTGCTTCAGCTGGATCCAGTATCTTTTTCTCTTTTTTTATTAATTTACAGATAAACAGCTCTTTTATAGAAAAAATGTAGATTATCTGCTACTTAGAGTACAGACATTGTATTTAACACTACAGGCTTAACTGCTGTTCCAAAATATAAAGAAACAAAAAAATTACTTTATTTAAAAAAAAAACATGAAAAAGCACGACTTTCATTATAATAAGTCTGTAAAAACGTATTATATAACAAACAAAACGGCACAATGGTGTGCATTTGCTGGATTGCGCTCAGATATGGAGTGTGAGGATTATTTCTCTACATCATCGCGCTCGCTGCTGTTACAGGAAAGATGGTGACACGGCAATGAAAGAGTCGTTTTCTCCACCTGCCTCCTCTCCAACATCACACCGCTCATGTTTGTTTATTTTTAGACTCGCTCCATCTTTACTTCCAGGATTCCCCATCATGGCCAAAAGCGTCGAGGGTTTTTATGGCTTGACAAGGTGATTATTGTCGCACAGGCGCATCGATGAACGCAGGCAATGGATGGAGAAAGTACTCACCTCCCACAATGGCGAAGCAAGCCAGCAGCAGCCGCGGCGGCAGCAGCTGCCAGCGGTGCATCATCGTGCGCGCTTTGAGCCCGGAAAGGTGTTCACCCGGATGGAGAGGCCACTCCAAGCGCACCCCGCAGTGTTGTTCCCCCACCTCCTCACGGCTCCGAACCTCCTCTTCACTCTCTACCTGACATGGTGACGTCTCTGCGGGGGTATCTGCTCCTTTCCTTCCACGCCTGTCAGGGAGGGAATTTAAAAAAACAGAAATGTGTTCTCGGTGCAGCCAGGTGAGCTGTGCGCTGGGCTGTGGGGTGCGGGTGCTGCTGCTGCTGCTGCTGACCGCGCCGAACGCCGCTTAGAGATGCGACGCGCTGGACAGGCGGGGGCGGGGCGCCGGGCACCATGGAGCAGCAGGGAGGGGAGGATGCACCTCAGAACTCCACATCAGCCAACCATGCCAGCGTCTTTGCTCACTCATCTCCATATAATATTAAGCACTCGCAGGCACGAACAGAATGTCCAATATTGACTTTCCAGTGACCTTGTCAAACTAGATGGCATCTTTCCTGTTTTTCTGGCTGCTTCAACTTTAATATCAGCCCTTGGCCAAATATCTTTTTAAATGTTATCATCTATAAATGATCTTTCTTTTTTCTAATCGGCTTGGAATGGAAAACAGGCGTTTTCCACATATATTATATGAATCTAAATATTGTATAACATATTTAAGCTTTATGTTTAAGTTTAAACTTCTTTTATACCTCCCATGTCGCCCTCTGATGAGATGCTGATGCCCATGTCACCCCTATTAGAAACCACCACAGCATTTCTCCGTTAGTTTTGCACAACTACAAACCAAAACATTTTCCAATTATTCTTCACAAAATAACTCAGTCAGACTGGCTGGAGACTCGCTTTGAGTTCAGCGGTCAAAGTAGTTTAAAAAGTCTTCTGTTCTTCAACAAACCTCTGTCATGAACTGAGATTATTTATTCTATTTAATCTGTTGGGACTCTATTTACAGATTAGGTAAATAGAATATCTGAAGAAATTTTACAGAATTTTATTTAGGGGTATTAAATTAAAGAGGGTGAATATAAATTTCGTTTTCTGATTATTTATTTATTTTTTTTTTGTAAAAGGTTTTGGAAAAACCACATGTCCTTTTCCATCTCACCAACATTCACTGCTTTGTGCTTGTCTAAACCTTGATCAAGTATTACTGTCGCATTTCCTGTTCCTCTTGTCTAAGGCTTCTGATTCAAAGTAACATGTAAAGAATTTACACAGAAAGGTCGAAAAATGTTAAATATTATTCAGGAGGAAGAAATGCTAGGACCCCACAAGCGCTTGTCTTCCCCTAACACCTACTCTTCTCTTTGCTTTTTTTCTCTGTGCCTTCCTGCTGAGAATGAGACTTAATGGTCAGGTAATATTGAAAGAATGAGGCCAGGGGTGAAATGTCATCAAATTTGCCGGACATAAAACGGCCAGAGAAGACACAGGAAGTCAACAGTGTGTTGGAGGAATGTAGGAAAGGACTTAAGGGATGAATAAACAAAGTAAAAAGCAAGATAGAGGGAGGAGGCAGTTGCTGTGGTGACTAAGAAAAGGTCCACCAAGAAGCAGCCTGTTTCTTTATCATATCTATTTTCATCACACACACAGAGCAGAGGCATGTACAACTAGCACACCATGCACAATTATTCCCATAATATATTCACACACATGTGCACAGAGGAAAACTTTTCTATGGATTCATCTTTAAACACTCTTCTTACAATCTCATCCTTTCCCCGCCTCCGCTCTGCAGTGAATGAGCTGACCTGACAGTGCTCCTCCCCTGCACTGAGTGCAGCTAGTCTCCCCGTGAATTATTTAGAAGCTGGGACCCCCACAAGTGCTTGTCTTCCCCTAACACCCACTCAGCCTCCTTCTCTCTTTGCTTTTTTTTCTCCGTGCCTTCCTGCCCTGCTGTCATTCTGTCTTCGGGTTGCTGCGATTACTTCCTGTGATTCTGTCACAGCTGGGAAACACAACACACAAATTTCATCGTAGGTCACAGACTAATTATTGGAGTGGGATAAATGAAGCAAAAGAATAGAAAGATAGAAAACTGATTTTTATTTTCAGGACAGTTTATTGTTTCTCATTTATGTTTATACAGTATATATATATATATATATATTTGGTTAATTTTAATCTTGAGCTCAGTTGCTGCCAAATCTGGAATGTTCCTCAGTAGTAGTTCTTCACACAGGCAAAATGAAATTAAATAAAATGTTTTCCTGGCGGCAGGGCCACAGTTTGACATTTGAATCATCATCTTAAAAAGTATTTATTTATTTGTTTGTTTGCTTACTTAATTTTGGTCATTTGGTAGTTTTGGTTGTTTTGCATCTGACACTTAATAGACAGAGATAATTAGACAAACCAGACATCAATTCATACCCGCTGCAGGTTTTGTACCAGGATTGGAAAGTGACTTAAGCCATTTTCTTTAATCAGAGGCGGTCTTACCCTGTTTGGCACCATGGGCAAACCACCTATCCGACGCCCCATTCCCTCCATGAAGTTGCTGACCTGGGATGTGGGGGTCAAGTATCATAAGTATCATTAGGAATGAAGACGCCCTGGGTGAAATGACCCAGAACTGCTCCAGAATAAAACAGCATTGGTGTGTGATAATGCTAAAATATAGCACACTGTCCATTGTGTAAGTTTAGAAGTCTGACCCCAGGTTACATGCTTACCAAATTTTTGCAGGGAAACAACACTACCCTTAGGGAATGATGTTCAAGATAATAATAATAGTTAAGACAGTGATAGACTAGAGAGAGAATGCCATTTTTATTTTACAATATTACCATTGTACAAAAAAAACTCATTGTTGTGAGTATTTGCTATAATTTGTTGCAATTAAAGCAAGCCATTATTAAAAACCGTTTTAGACACTAGCAACAGCAGATATCAGCCTAAAATCTGTTTTGTTTGGCAAAACCTTTAGAGCAGTGGATGAGTGGAGCTTTAAAGTGCTACTTTTCTAACTACCTTTTGGATCCAACTTAATATTACTTAAAAAGAAACAATAATAAGGCTACAACTCTTGAAACTTCCTGCTTCCTGCACTAAGATTGTGGCATAGCATATTCCACAATATGCTTCGGTGCTAATGCTACATTGCATACAAATAGGACCAATAACTGGGGCTTGACTTTCCCTAGATAAGTTTTGTATGCTTGCTCTTAAGTTGCTATCACTTTCAGGCACCACAAGGAGGTGCTGTAAGAATTATGTGTCCAGCACCCCAAGCTTCATTTTGGTTTTGGCCTACTTTATAATTTAATTAAGAGAATGTACTCAGAACAAGTCAGTGTTGTGTAACCTTGCAATCTGTGACCAACTGACAAGCAGAATACCAAAGATTTAGAGTCTCTTCCTGACTGTAAAAGACTTGGCTTAAAGTGGAGCTAAAACAAGCCGCTGAATGTTGTGAATGACGTGAATGTTCTGGAGGCAGTCTTGCACTCTGACCCACCAAGGAGGTGTTGCACAACCAATGAAGCGACTCAACGAGCTGACATTGACAGGAGTGAGCCATGTCTTTCTGGGCGATTTCTAACACTCACATCTCATATTGCAGCAGTTCATTCACAAACCATCCAGGTTTTACTGTGTGGGACCTACATTGCTACTATGACTACAATTATTCATAGCTCGTTTTATACCGCAGCCTGTCTCTCCTCCCACTTTCTCCTCCCTCTCATCATTCCCTGTAGAGATGGTGCTACGTCACTCCAACTACTCACCATGGCAACATGGTAATCCCTGAACAGAAATATTCTCACTGCCTTACTCTCTTTTTTGAAACACAGAGAAAAAGGAACAACATGTTCACACACACTCACTTACACATGGGTGCACAGAGTCACGCCTGCACAGTCATGCACATGCTCCGTTAGAGATGGTCATGCAACCCAGCACACTGGTGTTTACTGGTTAAATACATATTACCACAAGCCCATGACTTTGATAATTGTTGAGTATTCTTGCTGACTGTTCATCTGTGTGTGTGTTGGTGAGGATTGAAACAGCATCCACTAGAGAGTGGACAATTCAGTCTGTGTGCGCTCAAGTTTGTTGGTGTTGGTTGAACGTGAACCTCAGCAAAACGTCTGCTGAAACATGTTATTAGAAAATTTCTCTTTGGTACTTTTGCACCTAAAGTTATTCACTGTTCACCTAGAGTGTTGTCAGCCAGCATACATACAGTATATGGGCCTCATATATAAATAAGAGCAACCAATATGAGTCCCAAAAAGGTTTTTTCCACTGTTTCCATCGTGTCCCTACAGAGGTTTGTCCACATAGTTTTCAGTGGGATCCAGGTGGCACTTGCTAGAAACACTGAAGGGATCCATGACTTTCCAGAGGTCCAGAGGAGGAGGAATAGATTCTTATATGATGCATGGGTATGGGGGGTGTCAAGTTACAACATACAGTGCAATATAAAGTACGGAGGCTCTGAGTTACAGAAACTTTATTAGACAAAACACATCAACACAAAGACAAACAACAAAATGGGAAAAGAATGTTAAGAAATGAGAAAATAAAAACAACACATGATAGAAATTTAATAACAGCATCTTAGATACAAAAACATCACGAGTATAAAGTGTTAATGTTTAGGGTTTGGTTGTAGCCTACTTTTTTTTAGTTGTGCTTGCTGTTATTTTGCATTCAGAACAGTTTTTTTTGTATATTTCTTTTTCTCAGTTTTCCAGTGTTTTGCCTGTTATTTCCAACCACAGGGCTCCCATATAAGCAACTTCCTTTTTAGCCTAAACTGCAGAGACTTTACTCCAGACGTGTTTGCAGAGTTACACATGCCAAAACACTTTTTCTGACTGTGTTCTACAGTTTAATGAGAACTCCTCAGTTACACTCACTCTAATCACCCAATCAATAATGCTCATTCTCCTGTCAGACAAAGAGGCTGGTAAAGGAGTTTCAGGGCAGATCAATAGGCTCATTCACAAGTCAGGATACCTGTGCATACTCTAATCAGGCATATTGATCTTGCAGATGGGGCCTAACTGGATATAATCAAGCTAATTAATTATGTTGTCACTCTTTTTAGAACACTCCTTGAGGATATTACACAGATCTTATAGTGACTACTTTATATACGATTCAATTTGACATAGAGGTTTGTATGCATCATTAGGGTGGTCAGGTAATGCGATGTGAAGATTTTCTGTGAACTTATAGACAAAACAATGAGTTAGATGCAACACAGTGTGACAATAAATTGGTTATCTTCTTGTTCAGGTCACTGTTTTACTTCTTGGCAATTTTAAAGAAGACAGCACCACAGTAAGATGCACTGAATATAAGTGTCTAACATTGACCACTAGGTGGTGTATTGAGGCAATATAACCCCAGGAGGTAAACTAGATCACTTATAAAGGAGAATATCCTGAAGTCTGTGCACAGATTTATTAAAATGTTTTATTGGAGAGTCATGTGCAGTGGCCTGCTAATGCATTTCCTTGTATTCCTTGGTCTATTCATGTTTTAGTGCTGCCGCTGCACTGGATGCTGTAGGGTCATATGTTCTGCTCCTGTGAAAGGCAGCCTGTGAGAGCAGTAGTGATAGACCAGCTCAGGGATGCTGGAAAACACACAGCTGCTCTGATCCAAGGTGTAGCCCAATCCCTTGCTGCTCTTAGTCTGGGCCACAATGATGTGAACACAACTTTGACTGGTCCTGATGGAGCCAAACAAAAACAGAAAAGAGAAACATATAAATAATACATATGTATGACTACACTCTCAAAAAAAGAGACAATTTTACAAGCAGGGGTCCTGAAACTACTGATGTTGTAAACTGGAAACACCATCACTCCCCTAATGAGGCTGTGTATCTCCTGAGTTCAGTGAATGGTTAAATGGGGTTAATGATGTGAACTCCCAAGTGCATGAGCAGTGTACAACAAATGGGCACTGACGCGCATGAAGACACACTATTACTCAAATCACACACATCCTCTCATTGTCACTGCACTATATAGTCTTGGTATAACTCTGGTAAAAGGGAAAAAAAAACCATTAATAATTGTTCCCCTTATATTTCATCTGAGGATAACAACTTATGAGAGAAATCTGCTGGTGACTGAAATCAGTCATGTTTCAGCTTGATCAGCTCTGATCTGTGACTCTTTTTGTTTTCTGAGCAGTAAGTGCATCACACCTAGGAATTACGAGATCATATCAACGACGACATTTTTGCAGTGGACGCTATCACTCAATGAAAACACATTGCTACATTGTCAATACACACAGGTCTTTTTAAATCCAGAAAAGAGTTTTTTAAAAAAGCCAAGTTAAACTCTGAATATATTTTTTATAAATACACTGAGAACTCAACTTTTTACTTAAATCGGCCAATTTTCAGTTTAATCAGTCCTTATCATTGACCAGCTGGTGGAAAACTAAAGCAATCCAATGTTTTCTCCAATTAGTGAACGCACAACTAAATCTATTAACTATTGCGCTCTTTAATGAAGACACAGTTACTGAAATAAACGGATACAAAGTTTGCTGTTTTCAGTGTCATAAATGTTGCAAACTATTTAAAAGAAAACTGTGATATGGAGACATGTCTGCAGTTTCTTCAGGCTTTGAGACACAAAAGAGAGCAGGATAAAACAGGAAAACTGAATACAATACAGCAACATTGCTCTATTTTATACTTTTGAGGTCACAAAAAATGTCTGTCATTGAACACAATATTTTTGCAAATGTTAGTATCTTCAAGTTAAAGCAACAAACTGTAGCTTTTCTAGGATATCCACCCAAAGACTGCTTTTTAATTACTCCTAATTGGGATGTAAAAGAAATTTCACATAAAAGAAATACTGAAAACAGTTTAAAATGTCAACTCTGCAAAAGATAAATAATTTTAAAACAATCAAAACTGTTCTACTGCAACTGCTGCTACCCTTTTTTCTAAAACAAATAATACCCACTAGCAGAAAGAAAACAAGAAAAAGATATTTTGAATATTGTTCATCTTGTAATAAAGAAACATCTAACTCAGCTGAAATCTGTATCAGAAGGTCAGATTAGGAAAACTGGAGATTGGAAGTTGGCCACAAAATTCTGATCAGTTCATCTCTACTTAAAATATTTCAAAAAGATTAAAAGTGATTAAAATCATCGGAAATAATCACTCAGAAACTAAACATTCTGCATGCACTGCACTTACATACATGCATTTACTTACTTTAGAGCGATGGAGTATTTACTAGTCCCTGATTCGCTGTCTCTGACCAAGAAGCTGGCTTCCCTGCAGCGCTGCAGCTGAGCCTCAGCCTGCTGTCGACTCACGCTGCCATGGTACCAGCTTGAAGAAGTGGGTGAACGAGGTGGAAGAGAAGGGGACGAGAGTAGAGAGAGTAGATCACTATCATATAGCACAGTGACATGCAGTCATCAGTCATCTGTCAAATGTATGATATGTAAACACAAAAAAGGCCGAAACAGGGGGAAATGAAGGACAAACGTCAGCTGTAATTTACTGTCAGCTTGATTAACTGTTTACAGTTTGGCAGATAAAGGTGATAATCATAAATGTAGATGTAATAAAAGGGTAAAGTGACTGTGACAACATAAGTGGCTGTGCAGTGTGTTCAGATCCATAGTGTTGCTGACAGTAGCTGCAGGCAAGCGACCTATATAAACACTAAAGATATTCAAACATAGCATGAAAAAAATAAATTCAAACAGGCTCAAAGCATTTAAAGAAAGGCCACGCTTAACCATATAAGGACAGCTTGACAGGTTTACAAGTAAAATAACACTTTTCTGCCTGCCCTCATTAATGTTCACCTGAAGGTTTCACCCTGAATCCTTTATTTACATTTAGCACCATTCCATGAGGGAGAGCTTTGCTTCTGGTAACAAACAGCTAAAATCACAAACTTTTTGCAGGGTAACATATAAATTTAGCCTTTTTACTCTCCCTCAACTACATATGACCTCATGACTTCCCTTGGTAGATGACAATGGAAATTTGCTGTATCCACATCCATATGGCAAATGTAGGCTTACTTAATAAGTTATGACATGGCTACAAGAAAACAGTCATTTCCTTAAACTTGCCCATAACAATTAAAAAAGAAATAATTACAAACAGGCCTGGGAAGTGACCAAAGTTTATGTTCGTACTACACACAGTGAGCAGACTGTAAATAAAGGTAAAACTAATGGTTATATAGTCACAGTTGAAGACCAGCAGTAAAGAATGCCATCTTGTGGTTGTTAAGTATCTATCACAACCAGGTAGACAAGCCAGGAAAAAGCCTTTGTTGTCCAGCCATCACAACATAAACAAGTACCAATAATTGAACCTTTGCTGGAACTGGGTTCTTTGGTAAAATATTTTATATCACAAACACCTTAACTGTTTCTGGTATAAAACCAAATATTAATATGTGGAAAAACATGTCATGCCCACTGTTTCGAAAAGTGAGGAATCTGTGATGTTTGCTTCTCTTCTGAAGGCCCTTGTTAGGGGGCATAGTATCATAAAGAGTCTGAAACACTGCAAGACTTTATATAGAAATTAACTCCCTTTACCAGACAAAAATTATCTTTGAGGTTTTTTTGGTGATAAGGATTTACATCTTGCCCTAAACTGGAACCATGTGTTTTGTTCAGATAAGAGTAAGATGAAACATTTTGGTAATGGACACGATGTGCTTCTGGCATAAAGTACATGATGTGTTCATGTGGATAATGAAAATGAGAAAAGTCTCAAAAATTATATAAAATTAGCCTTCCTCCTTGGCCATCTCGAACCTCAGACTCAAATCCTGCAAAAAAAAAAAAAAAAATCCTGGACTAAGCTGAAGATATGAGAACATAGAAGACAACCCAGGAATGTTGGCGTATTGGGCAAAAAAGACTGATAAAAATGAGGCTTCTTGGGCTTTTTACATTTGTTTCAGGAGCACCAGAGAATGCTGAGGTCCTGTTATGCAGAACGTGTCATATTTACTTGCAGGTGCAAAATGACAGCTCTAAAGCAAGATTTTCATATTTTTACTTGGAGGGACAAAGCTGTGACAAGAGAAGTCTAGCAAGGAGATGGAGGACATTATTGTCTTACCTCTGCTTCTCCAGGGGCAGATTGCAGTCCATTTTGGACATCTCCCCATCCAGAGGGGAACAGGGCGAAGTAGGTGATGGAGGGGACAGTTTAGTTGGACTGGACGAAGGTGAGAGGGGAGGCAACTTGAGAGTGGGGTAAGAAGGAGATGATGAGGTCAGAGGGGAGAGTTTAAGAATTGGAGAAGATGGAAAAGACGTGGAGGAGGAAGTTGATGCAGAAGTTGAGACAAGAGTCTTGTGGCTCCAATTCCTCGCCTTCAGTGTCTGCTGCTGCTGCTGCTGCTGACGGCCAGCGGTTGCAGTATTCTCTTTACTGGAAGAGCATTCCACTCCCTCAAACTGAGCTGAAACGAAGCAGGACAGATAATATCAACATTTCATAACAAGTCCTATCAAAGCATGCCAGGGATACTAAGTAAACATTTCCCTGGAAGTCCATTCAGAAACATAGTTTTGTTTCCTCTCTAAAGCAAACACAAAGCTGTTGTATAAAACTGCTGTATAAATGGCATTCTTCCCCCACGCCCTGGTCCTCCACCCTTCCTATCATCCCCTGCCTCCTTTCTCTACCTGACAATGCTCTGACAATGTCCTCCTTTCTCCACTCCCATGGCAGTTCATACTCCCCAGCCGGACGGACATCAGACTCTGGTCGTGTGACAGGGATCCACACGCCCTCACTGTCGCCCTCCAGTCCGCCTTCATAGGGCGTGTCGTAGATGTTAGGGGGCGAAGGTGTCCCGTCCTCCCCCTTCTCCTCTTTCTGACCTCGGTCCAACAGGACGCACACTTTCAGGAGGTCTTTGGAGCCCCGCCGACGAACCTCTGTCATGGAACAGAGTCAAGAATTTGTATTTAACAACGCTGTAATATAGGGCTATGTGCAAACTCATTCTTAAAGTTTCTGTTCAGTATCAGGGTGCGTTTGAACTGTCCTTTCAGCATGGTGGGATGTTTGTACAACAAATAACTTCAATCACAATCATTAATTTTCACTAATCCTGTCCAGTGAGATTGATGACTTGTCCATGGTATCTTCAGACAGAAAATAGGCACCAGCATCCCTGAAACCGCCATCCATCCATCCATTCATTCATCCATCCATCCATCCATCCATCCATCCATCCATCCATCCATCCATCCATCCATCCATCCATCCCTCCATCCATCCATCCATCCATCCATCCATCCATTCATCCCTCCATCCATCCATCCATCCGTCCCTCCATCCATCCATCCATCCATCCATCCATCCATCCATCCATCCATCCATCCATTTTCTAACACCGTTGTCCCTAGTTGGGTCGGGAGGGGTGCTGGTGTCTATCTCCAGCGAACGTTTTGGGTGAGAGGTGGGGTTCACCCTGGACAGGTCACCAGTCTATCGCAGATCCCTAAAACCTTCCAAGGATAAATGGTTATCGGTATAGGAAGATAGATTTTCTCTTCTTCAAACTGAGTCAAACTTATAAGTATGTGCTCAATCATAAACATCTCTATTCGCTAGTAATATTTGACCAGGAATGCTTTTGCACGATACATCATGACTGAACTCACATTGCCTTCACCAGACATTCTTCTCGTTATTATAGCCAAATAGACCAATGATTGTCTTGCTTGACAGTAAAGCTATTCTCCGAAAGAGAATAGCTTTACTGTCCAGGTGGGGAGTTGTAAATTTCAATTAGGCCTACAAATGTACATTTTGCAGCAGTGTGTTAAGAAGCAATAAGGTTTAGAAATCTCAGCAGAGAATGGCACTGCTGCTCCAGTCATGGTAGTTTTCGGTCAGAGGCAGGTTTCAAGTTTTTGAAGTTAGTTAAGGGACGTGTATCTGTTCAAGTATTAGTGAAGATTCGTGTATATTTTTAAGCATTTATGTAAAACATAGGTCATGTATGAATTAGTCCAAAAAATCCCCTCCAAAATTCATATTTGATCACTTAATTCTTTTTTTGGAGCTGTATCAGTGTTGCCTGTTAACTGTGATCATTCCAGTTAAATAAGGAAACAGTTCCAATAGATTATCAAAGACCCAAAATCCATATGATATCCATGTCCATGATAAGTGCACATAAAATTTCCAAAACACTATATTTTTGTAAATAAGATCAAATAAGGTAAAGTGGGGGTGTGCTGTGGTGGCGTAGGGGATAGTGCTACCCATGTTTGGAGGTCTTGAGTTCTTGACGCGGCCATCGCGGGTTTGACTCCCGGACCCGACGATATTTGTCGCATGTCTTCCCCCCCTTTCCTGTCAGCCTACTTTCATATAAGGGACACTAGAGCCCACAAAAGACCCCCTGAAGGGGTACAAAAAATAAGGTGAAGTGTGCCTGATTAGGAATAAATTTATGTCTGACTTTCTTGTTACATTTTTTCAATTACATAAGCAGAGCAATATGATTATTTTGATATTCATCTGAAGACAATTATCTTCTTTCTTTTACTAAAGTGTATTAATTGGGCACTGCTTGCATGCATCTTGTTCGGGGGAATTTTACTTATATTTCCTCGCAGCCTGACAGGTAGCCTGTGTGTCTGCACTATTGTGTGACCAAACAATGGAGTTACAGGAAGAAAAGGTCAGCGCCATTGCTGATTGGCTGGGTGACCGCACCACTTCCTGACTGCTGGGAAGTGATTGGGTTTAGGACCGGGACCAGGAGAGAAGTTGTGGTGGGATGTGAGGAGTTGGAGGGGGAGGGGAGGGCTCTTTGGATTGTTGTCACACACACAGGGGACCATGAAGTGTTAGATGTGTCTGCTTCTGTGTGTTTGTATGTGTGCAGGGTAGTTGGAGTGCAGGGGCACATTTAGAGCCAATGCTCTATCAAGAGAATGGGGCAAAGGAAACAGAGGCAGGAGACAGGAAGCTGGAAGAGGAAGCTGCACCCATTGTCCCTGCACAACAGTGTTACTATAGCAGCCGCCGGCCAGGAGGTAAGTCTTTGCACAGACAGAGGGTATAGTTTGGCTCCAGGTCCCTTTAAAGTCATTATTTAAAAAGACGGTGAGACAGGGTGAACAGAGGAACATGTAAACAATGCACTATTTTCATGTGAGTGAGTATTGACTTATTGTATTGAATCATTTTCACAAATTTAATGATGATTAATGAGTTGCACACTTATTTAGTCAGGATGCTACCTTATACTCTGAGATAAGTTACAATCGCTTTAAAAGATGTCTTAACTTGAACTCACCTGTGATGATGACCTGGGCGTCATATGGCTCCATGTAACCATCATTCACCCCTGCTCTTTCCGCCTCTCGCTGCTCTTTGGTCTTCTCTGCATCAAAAGGATCTGCATAATCCTCCAGTATTATCAACTGTGAAAAGGAAGAATCAAAATGAAGGCCTGCTATTTTTCTGATGAAGCTTTTCAGAAGAGGACATTTGGAATCCAGGACCCAATGAGTGTGTGTAATTGTGTGTGTGCAGGCGTGTGTAGAGGCGTGTGCATTTGTGTGTGGTGTCCATAACTGAGTGACAAGTAATAGAGGGACAAGCGGAAATGTTTGTGCAAAGAGGTCAGTGCATTGTGTTTGCCTGTTTGATGTGCCACAATGTAGCAAGACTACATTGTGTTCTTTTGAGAGGGATGGAAATTGAATATGAACTGAGGTGAGGAGGGAGAACACAAAGACAAACACTCAAAACTTTATGAACTGATGCCTTTCAATCTAATGCTCCTTTGTTTCCATTTGTAAAAAACAATCTCTTTTTGTGTTTGCTTTCGTTTTATTTTAACTTTAAGATCTAAAAATAACAACGACAAATAATAATTTACTTGAACAAATGTCCCTTAACTAACTTCAAAAATTTAAATTAAAAGAAATGTATTTCGTAGAACTTTATGTTCTTTTTTTTTTTTTTTTTTTGCTTTAAATAAAGAACATTGTAAAAAGAAAAAAAACACCTTGGATTTTTATTTGTTTTGATTATTTAAAAAAAAAATACTGATAAGAAGAATCAATTATATAAAAAAGACGTGTGTATCCATTTTGGTTCTATTTGCAAAGCAAAGTCAATAGGAATTATTTTTGGTACATTTAAAATCACATTTGGTTCACTTTTTTTCTCATTGTTTCCGTTTTATTTCCAAAGAAAACGTAGGAAGTTTTAAAAATGTCTATAGGTTGTTTTTTTAAAGCAACATTTGATGCAACTTCCTTCTGTTTTGGTTCAGTTTTTTAAAGAAAGAGAAAAAATAGTGCATTTTTCTCTGCTACAGATTTATTTCAAAGTCAAACCTATAATAATAAATCTTTAATTTCCACTTGCAATTCTAGTAGCTTTTAGTTCAGTTTGAAGTGACTTACCGTAGTTTTTATGTCTGACTTTCCCTTCTCGTTCTCGGATAACTTCTGTTCACTTATCCCATCGAGTTTGGGGGTCTTGTCCTGCTTGTCCACTTTGATCATCCTGCTGATGTACGCCTGTGCCAGACTGGAGCTCCTCACCGGACGGTTTTCATCTGGTGCCCCATTCTCAGTTTTGGAGTTTTTTCGACCTTTCCCAGTGGTCAGGCTGTCCCAGACAGTTCCTCCATAACCTGCGTTTTTGCTACCCAGCTCTGTGGCAGAGTTTTTCCTGTTTCTCCCAGCTAACAAACTCCCCACTCCTCCATCTTTGCGTTGATTTCCCTTCAAACTGTCCCGTGAAAATGTAGGCTTGGGTCTAGTTTGTGAACCAGACTCAGAGGCAGAACGGACTCTCTCAGTTCCATTTTTCAGGTTGATGGGGAAATCTCGGAACCATTTTGCCATGATTGCACTTTTCCTAGGTTTTAAACGCCAATAGATCCGTGTTCTTCAACTTTTTCTTGCATTAGGCTAAGCTTTGCCCGTGCGTAACAGCTCCAACTTTTACGCACACTTATTTCGCCTACTTTGACGTCGAGATGACTTTGGTATGCACTTATATCTAGCGAATCCAACTGTACCAAGCGAGGTTTTTGATAGTGTGATGGTTTCTTGCGCTGGACACTTCCTGAGGCTCTGGTGCGTCTTGGGCAGGTTTTCTCGTCAGAGGCTGTTCTGTGGTCACTCTGCACCTGCAGCGACAACTATCCCTGTAGTTTGAAAAGCAGCTTTTGCAGAGCGAACACCCGAAAGAACTGGAAGTTTTTCTTTGAACTCAGTAAAGATCCCATTCCCAGACCGTGAGATGCGAGTGCGTCCAGTCAGCCAGTCAAAAGAAGTGATGAGATGGAGAGACAAGCTGCGGTGAACGGAGAAAGCTAGAGTCGTGGGGAGGAGCTGTGTCGAAGGGGCGGTGTGGGAGTGAAAGTCTTCAAAGAATGTGGGATAGAATCCACAGTCAGGTTGTGTATTGATATTGATATTGTAAAAAAAAAAAAAAAGTGCAATAATAACCAATTAAGATAGTGTCAGCCTCAGACTGCTGAAGGCCTATGAGAATTTACTATGGGATTCTGCAGCAATCCTTTCCTGGCCTCTTTTCACCCAGAGAAGACACTTCTGAAATTGTCTTTCTTCAGAAATGACTCGCTGCCCAGGAAGCAACAACTTCGGCATAATTTCCTTCCACTAAGTATAGTAATAGCATTTCTGTGGACACTCAATGTTTGTTAAATTTATCATTCTAAGAGACTTTATTCTGAATGAGCTTCAAGTTTTGAATTAATTGATTAAATACATTACCTTTTACATGATATATTAATTTATCTGGAGGCACCTGAAAGTTTGTTTATCCCATGTTCTTTAGCATTAGGTGATGGCAACAAAACCTGTAGATGTGAAACTCTTAAGAAGAAGATTACATGTGTAGCAGTAGTTGGAATATTATTTTATACACTGCCCATTTATTGAAATTCCCTCTGTTGTGTTTTCAAATATATAATTGTGTGATGGGACAGGTTTTGTGTTTATGTATTTTTGCTGTCAAAAAAAAAAATCTTTTAGGTTTCATATTTGTTTTAACTGCTGTTCACTTTATTGTAAATCTAATCCGTGTGATGTATTGGGACAGTGGTGCGTATATGAGAATATTTGCGCCATCTAGCGGACAAATTGAAGAAGCAGCCATTCTAAAGTTAAATTGTGTCCTGTCCACCTTGAAAATCATCGATGTTGCAGTTCATCCTGCAACAGATATTGTCCATTTTAGTTCACTTTGTGATAATTTTTCAAGCTTTCAAAGTAAATGTCCAATAAAATAGATTAGAACGAGCTGGATGACTGACGTAAAGGTTTGCGAATGAAGAGATGGCTAACATGCCAAGCCCCGCCTATTCCAGAGGATCGGGCCAATCAGAGAACTGGATTCGACGGGAGTGGGCGGTGCGTCTTTTTCCCGAGAAAAAAGGTAACAGGTTGCAGTTCCAACAGCAACGTAATGAACTTGTTTCTGCGGTCGTTTGCGAAGGAGTTGCTTTTCCACACGCCTTTTGTGTGGTCTTTGATGGATGTCTGGGAAGATATCTAAGGAATCTTCGGCGACGAGACGAAACAAAGCATAAGAAGAGAAACAGAGGAGATACTTTAAAGAAAAAAAAAGGTAAGTTTCGGTTGGAACTGGATCTTCTCGAAGCGCCAGACGGCTCAACCAGTCAGTGTGACTTCCCGACAGTTATACGCTTTAGCACGGATTTTATCTGGCTTGTTCCTTCTTTAGACGAATACAGTAGATTTACAACGATGCTACGTTTTTACTTATTTACAAGTTCAACTTGTTAGCTATTGAAAAAAGTAAACTGAAGTAGCCTTTTGATAACTATTAATTCTGTGAAGGGAAACAATCAACCTTAAACGGTTAAGTTGAAGCTGGAAGAGTGATTATAACCGTATAAATGTAAAAGAGTCCGTTTTTTAAAATGAAAGGAGTGTAAATATTCACTGTATTTGTACACATACGAGGAGTATGGAAAAAACAAACGCACACCTGCACACCTGTGCTTTTAGATGAGCGGTTCTAAAAGTTAGGGTCGGGGTCACACCGGGGGGTCACAACTCAACAAGTGTGGGGTCTTGTTGAGTTGTGGCAAGTAAATCTAGAAATGCTAAAATAAATTGTGAAATAAACAACATGAGTAAAAACAATGAATTGGCTCTTGATGCTGCATGTGGGTTTGTTATACTGCTGTTTAATAAAATGTTCACACAGCTACTTCTACCTATTTAAACAATAGATTGTGTTTCTGCTCTCCATTTTATGGTCGACATAAAATGGTTACTTAAAGGTGTCTTTAATTACACTAAACTACCTATGTTCTGAAAAAGCAATAAAAAGATAAAA
Source organism: Xiphophorus hellerii (assembly GCF_003331165.1). NCBI lineage: Eukaryota > Metazoa > Chordata > Actinopteri > Cyprinodontiformes > Poeciliidae > Xiphophorus > Xiphophorus hellerii. The sequence continues at coordinate 15,833,374 of NC_045674.1, forward strand.
TATCATAGTTACTGAGAAACTACATTGCATACTTATTCAGCCAGTGATTCATGTGACAATATATCATTATATATGTCAATATATCATTCAATGGAACCCATACAATGTTGTGTATGGGTTAAAAGACAGTTTTAAAAAAAATTAAAAGACAGTTTCATACAGTCAGTTTTACAATGGCCAACTTTTACAACACTATAAAATAATAAAATCAAAATCCTGTCAGAAAAAAGTTTTCAACTTATTTTTATTCTATCCTAAAGAACATCTGTGACAAAGTTCAAGTGGCTTTACGGTTCTATATTGGTTTTATTTAACAGTACTGACTGCTGTATTTTATATTTTATATCATTAAATGAAGCTAGGTTATAAAAGCAAATCTGAATTGAATTTGGACGTTCAAGATGGGTAAATCCAGATTGGGCTAATCAAAATGTTTGATTTTATTACTCTATAGTATTTTAAAAAGATTATTTTTTTTGATGATTGTTTTTTTTTTATTCATTTTTAAAAGTAGTTGCTTTTAATCCCATTTTATTACATTAAAGTAAAAATACTATAGTAAAACCACCTGAAAACAGTCAGAGATTTTCCTTAGGATACTGAATTAGATGGTCAGAAAACAAATAACTTCAGTATTTTGTATTTTCATGCAATTGGTTTCTGTGTCTTTAATACAGCGTGAATGAAAGAATGAATGGCGAGTGTATAATGGACTGGTGATTTATTGTCATTTTATCCCTAAATGAAACCAAAATATAACTAAAATCACATAAAAAGTTATATAAGTAGAGTAATTTAGTAGACGTTTTGGAGGACGTGAAAAAGACATTGACATTTACTAATGGCATTTGGACTTTATTGCTTTACATTTAATTTAATTTACATAAATCTTGTCTACAAGTTATACTTGAGTATAGTACTGATAAACGTCGCCCATGGGCGTATGAACCTGTGAAGAAGCCCGGTCACGTTTTAGCCAGTCATGAGTGCAGGTGTTAAACTGATTTAGCAGGAAGGCTTATATTCCCAACTAGTATTTCTCTGGTATTTTGTGGGCTGACAGTTTTAAAAGTTAGGTACTCTGAGTTTTCCACGAGGTGGAAATGCTAACCGATATGAGCTGTTAGTGTGCAGTTGCAGTTTATCTGGTTTTACAGTCATTAATTAAAACACCAGTCACTGTCTGCTCCTCTGTAATAGAAAAGAGAGCTCAGATGAAACTGATGCAGTAAATCTCAGCAGATTATACTTTTGAAGTACGGAAGGGCTCACGAATTGGTGTCACACATTTCACTGAAAAAGCTTCTGATCCTGGCAAGATCCTGACACATCTTTTAATCCACACCTATGTTGGCACAAATCAAACTGGTCTAACATGACAAGCAGTAGATGCGTCTAAAAATCCCACAAATCAGCCTCTTGGTACAGAGGCACAAGTGTCAGGAATGTGAGGGAAGGGAGGGCCATACTTGTGAGCTTCTAATATGGTGTCATTTGTGTACTGTGTAGCAACACTGAAGTCAGGCTTTGTCATGCCAGTGAACTACTTTGGATGTGAAAAGAGGAATAAATGGACATTTGTGTGTGTGTGTGTGTGTGAAAGAGGAGTAGTAACTAGTTTGGAGAGAGGACAAGGGTTTGGTTTTATGTCAAGGGTGTAATTGAGAAGAAGAATATTCCTCTGCAGTAAGTGGATAACCGTTCACTAGGAGCAGAGAGGGAGTTCTGTTACTTTTAACCAGTCATTGACGTTTCAAGTCATTAATATTTCGCTCAGAAGAAAAAGGAAAATCACTTAGAGAAAGTTTATCTTTTATTTTGGTAGTTTTTCACTGGTTACAGTGAAAGACTGTATTGTCTGTCTTGCACCTCTCTTTTTATGGTATGTGACCTGCTTTGCTCATTCCCCATACACATTTCTCGAAGTCCTGGTAATGGAGCGATGAAATCACAGAAAGTGAGGAAAGAAGATAGAAGGTGAATTGCAAATGATATTGCCATTGCAATATTTACCAATATAATTGACATCGCAGGATTTTCTCAGTTTCTCAGCCTTAGCAAACACGATCTTAAGTTATTGAGAAATTTCTCAACATAAAAACATAAGCGTTCAGAACAAAACATGTGTTCATTAATATCTGTTTTAGTTTTAATCAGAACATTGTAGTAGCTTTCTTATCCTAGTTTGTGGTGGATCAACCCGTTTAAGATTTCCAGATCAAATTTTGGATCAAGACTAAATATATTGCTGTTAGAAAACCAGTGACTGCAGCACAATAAAAAGTGTTTTTACGTTTAAAGCTGTTGGAATTAAGAGTGTTAATTTACTGCACTTTAAAGCTACTCAGTTGACCAGCGTTATCGTGGCATTCATTTAGTTATCTTTGATAAATCAGACTGATCTTACGTGTTGATGAAATACCTAATCCGTAATAACTCAACTTGGCATCGGGACAAAAAATATCCTGATCAGACAGGAGTAATCCCCGCTCTACTCTGATTATTAAAAAATAATCAATAAAATTGGTGGGGGTTCAGTCGCATATGTTTGCCTCTATGACCTTTTACATGGTACAAATTAACACTTCAGTATGATGGTTCATAGATTTTTTTCTGCTCCAAATATTGTTGAGTTGGATGTCGACAAATCACCTTGATAATAAAACTTTGGCACAATTAACAAGTACAAAAATATGACAGACTGATAAGAGAAACATGTGATGCTTTGACTGTATGTTTCAGCATCATTCAACACTCTGGGTCTCTCCTCTTGTTGACAGTCTTCCCCTTATTCTATTTTCCTTTCCCTCCTAATAGCAGGGTGGCTCCAATTCAATTTACTGTATGAAAATTAAATTAGCGATCAGAGGCAGAGATCATGTCAGCATAACTGCAGGATAATGACTTGTAAGAGCTGAGCAAGCTGACCTGAAAACGTATACCTGTGTTTTACGGGATCTTTAGTGTTATTGGTCAGTGATGGAGGATAAATGGAAATAGAAACAGACTGATGTTTATATCTTATTGCATTAAAGTTAAGTTTTTCAGTAATAGCAAAACAGACCTGGAATCTCTGCAAGAATGGACATAAATTTATATTTCTACTAAATGGTACTGTGTTTACTTTTGTTCTGATCTTGCTTTAAAATGTGAATGACCAAAAAGAAGTACATCGTTAAACTTATAAAAAAATAAAATGAATGGAAATATTAAAGCATCAACCAGCCTTTTATTGGCCAATTTACAGTACAGACCAAAAGTTTGGACACACCTTTTAATTCAATGAGTTTCCTTTATTTTCATGACTATTGACATTGTAGATTCACACTGAAGGCATCAAAACTATGAATAACACATGTGGAAATATGCACTAAACAAAAAAGTGTAAAACAACTGAAAATACCCCTTATATTCTAGTTTCTTCAAAGTAGCAACCTTTTGCTGTGATTACTGCTTTGCACACACTCTGCATTTTCTTCGTCTGTACTGTATATTTCTATTTCTGTCAAGTCTGAACGACCCATTTAACATTTAAGAAGATTTTAAATGTTAAATCTTCATTCTGTCTGTAACACACATAAAAATGATTAATTTCTACAAATGAATGTAACAAACATTGACAGAAAAAGGAAAAATGCTGCAGATTCTATAATAAGGGTAGTAAGAAACAACGAAGATTATCTTCCTTTATTCATCAAGATGTACGTTCTTCATCTAAATCTTATTTTCTCAGAACAAAGTGTATCAAAGAACATGCTGCATTTGGATTCATTTACAGACCCAAAAATTGTTTGACTTCCCAGTTTTGATGCATTCAGTGAGCAGGTGAAAAAACCTTTGTAAGATATGATGATATCATCATATCACCTCTGATGATATGATGATGCACATATTTTTCCCACAAAGGAAAAAAAATGTGCGCACACATCTTAAATAAGCAGGAGGAGCATTTAGCAGGATGAATTGGCAAAAATGTTCCAAAGAAACATAAAAGAACAGAGAAATGATACGAAGCTGTCTAGGAAGGTTAAACTTTTTAAAACTAAAGAAAAAAAAAATACGACAATTAAAGGACTTTTTTTGTTTCGTTCAGTGAGCAGGTGAAAAAACCTTTGTAAGAACCTTTGTAAGATATGATGATATCATCACATCACCTCTGATGATATGATGATGCACATATTTTTCCCATAAAGGAAAAAAAATGTGTACAAAAATTGTTTGACTTTCCAGTTTTAATGCTTTGTGAGCAGGTGAAAAAACCTTTGTAAGGTATGATGATATCATCATATCACCTCTGATGATATGATGATGCACATATTTTTCCCCACATAGGGAAAAAAATGTGCGCACACATCTTAAAATCTTAAATAAGCAGGAGGAGCATTTAGCAGGATGACTTAGCAAAAATGTTCCAAAGAAACAAAAGAACAGAGAAATGATACGAGGTTGTCTAATGAGGTCAAACTTTTTAAAACTTTGAAAAGGAAAAAAACAAATATGACAATTAAAGGACTTTTTTTGTTTTGTTCAGTGAGCAGGTGAAAAAACCTTTGTAAGATATGATGATACCCACAAAGGAAAAAAACCTTTGTGTTTGACCTGCAGGTCAGTGGTCAGAGCCGATCAAGGAAATCTATAGTTGACTTCAGTTATCCCTCAGTTGATTGGTCCATAACTAACCATTATGTTTGGTTCAGATGCGTTATGAAATAATTAATGGTGTTTCTCCAAAAGTCATCTTGTCGTAATATTTAAAGCTAAGAAGCTGGATTAAAAGGTTGATGATTATTCAGCAAGCAGTGATCAGTTGTTTCCTAAATTTCTTTTAAAACTAAATAAAACTTTCAAAGTGGAGTTTGGGGATAGAGAAGTTATTGAAGGCAGCATTTTGAAATTAGACCAGAGAGGGAAGAGTCTGAAGGGGGGCAGTTCTTTGCATTCTCAAAATCGCTGTCCTTGTTTTCCGCCCCACATCAGGCGGACAATGGCATGAGTTGCCCTGGCATCATCCCCATCCCCATGAACTGGATTTCATTTTTCCTCTGACACATAAAAAGTGAAACTCATGGAAAAGGCACAATGGATCAAATATTTAGACGGTAAAAACAACTTCAGCTCCAACTCCACATTCCTCACTTGCTGATAGCTTGTCACCATCATCGTGCGACTGAATGTCGCATGAAGTTCTTTGGAGTTCTATGGACTTCATAAAGCGCTACACAAATAAAGGCCATTTACCATTTTCCACATTCTTGTAAGTCAATACTACTTCCGTGAACATATGCTATTCTTTACGTTTTACATCATTCGTGTGTGAAACAATGTCAAACAGGTATGTCTGGGTTCTGTGCAAGTCTCACTAGGTCACAGACTTCATGCATGACTTCACATATTTCTTTTGACACAACGCTTCCTCCGGTTTGGACGCTGGGAAAACTGCACAAACTGCACCATCCTGACAATTGTATCCACCTACAGATATTTCCCATGCATCTCTAATATCCTTGAAACCTGTTTGTGTCATCTTTAATGACAGCACAAGTGCTATCTTCACGTTCTTCCTCTTTTATTTGTTGGTATTGCGCAAAAAACAGGAGGTCTCCCTATTGGCTAGCTTTTACATTTTCTTGAAGTGGATTAAAGCATTCTTTGTAAGGAAAAAAAAAAACCAAAGGGTCTCCTGAACAGGATATCCTTTGTTTAGTGGTTGAATTGATGTTTCAGTGCGAAGCAGGGTTGCGTTTTTGATGCTTGCTTTTACAGTCAGTCCCTCTGTGTGAATAGAAGGGAGGGTTGCTCACTCACTGTATCAGCTTGGCTGGATTTTATTGCATGAAGTGCTGATAAGAGAAGAAAAGTTGGCTGTTTTCTGTCTTTCAACTCACCCTCCCTCTCTTTTTCCCTGCCCACTTTCTGTTTCTCAGCCCCTGAGATATGAAGTGCGATGGAAGGAGCATGGCAGCCAGGTTAGGAGGGAGTGTTTTGGTTTCGTAGTCACAATTATTAACCGTAGCTTTGTAATGTTGTATCTTGTATTGTTACATAACACAGGGCATTATTATGAGACAATACTTGGAATGCTTAATTCACTACTTTTAGTGAGTAGAACTGAAAAGCATTGCCAGGCATTATTAGTGTGTTGAGTTGAACCAGTCAAATACGGCACCTGTCTGCCTTCTGGCTGTTCAGGGTTAGAAAAGGAATTCACTCTGATATGAGCCACAGAAACTTCCGAAAGTTTTTGTGTTGCTCCTCTCGAAGGGAGCGTCATGTCTGGGTGTGTGCTTTCAGGTTAATGACTAATAGGGAGCAACAGGAACAAAGTTCACACAGACAGTCAAGGATCAGAAACTGTCTGTAAATCTCTCCCACTCATTCGTACCTGCTTTATACCAGGAGAAGTAAATATGTGTTCATTTTATAAAAAGTTTTATTTTGTAGTTGAGAGTTCCGGGATTTTAAATTGTCTCTGGAGTTCTTAAGCAGCTGAAAGTATTCAGAATGGAATCAGCGATATGAAAGTAAAACTTTATCATGCCTATCATGCCATTTTGTGTTAAGATGTTGAGGTGGAGAGTCTGTAGGAGGGTCACGGCTTCAGCTCAGTCTACTTGGCTAGAAATCCATCTCTGCCTCTCAAAGACAAACATGTTTCTGAAAGATAAAGCTTACCCATTGTCAAATTGGTTACTTTACTAAACCAGTTACAGTAACTTAAAAAAGAATTAGAACTCCTTGAACTCTACAGCCACAAACAATCATATTTTTATGTGACAGACTTTAACAAACTAAGACACATAAGGATTCAGAGTTCCTTATATACTTAAACCTGAACAGTTTCATTTGGAGGTATTTTGGGATTTTTCTCAATCAGATGTAGCTCAAGCTCAGCCAGATTGGAAGCAGTGTGTTCTCTAGTTTTACCACAGAATTTGAATTCAATTTAGGTCTAAGCTTTGACTGGGCCATTCTAACACATAAATTTCATTTGATTTATACCACTCTATTGTAGCTTTGGCTGTTTTAGTGTTGCTGTCCTGCTGGAATGTGAACCTTCACCCCAGGCTCAAATATTCTCAAGCCTTTTAACAGTTTTTTTTTGTCATTATTGGTCCATATTTACCTCCATTCATCAACTCTGATTAGCTTCCATATCCCTGTCAAAGACAAGCAACCCTGGAGCATGATGCTGCCTCCTGCATGTGTCACTGTGAAGATGCTGTCTTTACTTTATTGTGCATTATTGGTCTTCCTACACTCACTAAAATGTTCAGCCTTATGTGAAAACCATCTATCTTTCTGCTTCTCCTTCACGGTTATGTGCTACTTTGTGCCATATAAAATTGTAATTCAATGCACTAAAACTTATGTGACGAGTTGTCAAAATGTTCATGGGGTATTAATACTTTTACAAGGCTCTGGAGTGCACAGTAATGCTGTCATTAAAATTTCAAACAATACAGCTTTTAATTGTAGTTTTTCTACTATGAAACAAACAAAAAATATATACTACGAAACAAAAAGTCCTTTAATTGTCGTATTTGTTTTTTCTTTTCTTTTAGTTTAAAAAAGTTTGACCTTCAACAACCTCATATCATTTCTCTGTTCTTTTATGTTCCTTTGGAACATTTTTGCTCATTCATCCTGCTAAATGCTCCTCCTGCTTATTTAAGATGTGTGCGCACATTTTTTTCCTTTGTGGAGAAAAATATGTGCATCATCATGTCATCAGATGTTGAATTTCTCAGACAGTGTACAGTTCATCCACAAACTATGCAAACTGTTAACTTTGCTATCCATGTAAAAAAAACTTTTTGATAAAAAAGTTGATAAAAAAAACCTTATCACCCTGGCATATTTAAATCAGAAAGCTGGAATCTAATGTGGATCACAGCATTTGCATCGTGATCTTTTTTTTCCCTTTTAACTTGAACTATTCCTGTGGTTTGCGAGTCAGTTCATTTATAACTTGAACTGTTCATTTTGAGAGTCGCAGAATGTCAAATAATTCACTTTTCAGATGTCGGCTAAACTACTAAATTGGAAAAATGTATGTATGTATACTGTGAACAAAAATAAGTTGTTTCCAATCTCATTCAGTCTGTCTGTACAATCAAAGATGTTGTAAAATGTAATGGTTGGGGTTATGTTTAGAATATTTTTTAAAATAACAATAATAAAAGCTGTAAACCAGTTTGAACATATCTGATATCCCATCACTTTTCTCATTGGGTTTAAATATTGTCTTCAAAAAACAAGCTCTTTTCATAATTTGTATAATTTTGTTTTAATGTAAGAAAACTAGAAAATCAAATCAAGTGCTTTAAGTTTATGTTGCTTTGTTTCTGACTTTCTGTTTTAGCTGTGGAAGAAAACTGGTTCCCTTTTATTATCTAAACTATGTATTTTAAATGATTGGCTGAAATTATAAAATTATTTCCTCACATGCTTTTTCATAATTACAAGGATTATTTAACTTGGGATTACATTAAAAAAATAAACATGGTCTTCCATAGACTGTAGCTGATGGTTCCTTATAAAAAACTTGTCTCTGTTGAATTTTACCCAACAACCTCCATTCGTCTAGATATGGTTTGCATTTCCGCTTTTTGTGCTTTCCTACCGTAGAAGGTCATCTGCAGTATTTTCTGGGCCTAACTACAGTATGACATCAGCCTCAGTGTTTACAAAGCACTATTGTTTACCAGTAAACATGCACTTTGTTATCATTAGTTCAGGTTAAGATCTCTGGTGGAGATTGCCCTTAAATAATTTTAGCAACGCGAATGTTACTGCTTTATAGTCAGCAGTTGAAAAATATGCTTTATGTGAAGAAGCATTGATCAGAAATGTCACAGATTTCTGATATCTGTTTCTTTTGTAGAGCTTTGACCTGCTAAGGCTGATTTTCTCTTCAATAACTGTATAAAATATCACAACATAATTCTGAATACTTTTCTCATATTATTCCTTCAATAAACAGTTATGAATTATTTAGAGATGATATCTGAGAGGAGTTGATGTGACATGTTTTTTTCTATTAATAATGATAAAGTGATTAGAATTCAAATTTTAAAATTGTCCTTAGCATCCTGTATTAGCAAATAGCATTATGGAGACCTCTGTTCCCTTTTATATTCTAAAATGCAGAATCAAATTTTCCACAACAAAGTTGGAAATATGAATGGATGAAACAGAGCACCTGTTTGTGGGCAGATCAAGCTAAATTATTGTCAGTAGAGGATTTCTTATCCATTTCCAGCCTCTTACATTTTTTTTTTTGCAAACGAATCTGATTTTTCTTCCTTTTCTTTGTTATAGTATGACCACACGGTCCTTTGGCAGAAGGCACCCGGCGGACTACGACGCCCAGGTCCGCGTCAACAACCTCGGTGACTCTGGAGAAGAGCTACCCAAGCTGAGGCCCAAACCTCAGAGCACCTCCAAATATGGCGTAGCGGTCAGAGTGCAGGGCATCGCTGGGCAGCCGTATGTGGTCCTGAAGGATGGACAGAGGGGAGACTCGTACGGGGTCCAGCTCAGGACCGACTACTCCTCTAGCTACGGCAGCCTTCCCCGGAGGAAAGAGAAGGCAGAGGTTCAAGCAGAGAGGAGCGATGCTGGGGGAGTGGGAGGCCAGCTGGGACTGCTCCGCCGGGTTCAGTCTCACGGCTCACTGCTAGACAAGGATGGAGGTGGCAGTAGTGAGGATTTTCAGCTGTCTAGACCCCCTGGGGATGGGAAGTCTGGGAGTTATGGGAATTTGGATGGAGGGATTGGAGTAAGGAGAGGCAGAGAGGAGGTGTGGAGTACCAGTGACAGAGGAAGGGTTGCAGAAAGCACTTTGTCAGATCGATCTCACCATATAGGGTCTAACAGGTCATTGGAATCGGTTAGGAACAATGATTCGTACCCTGACTCTCGCCAACAGGCTAACGGGCCTCCCCCCTATCAGAGACAGACCCCTGTCAACAGACTGGTTACCAGATATGATGGTGCAGCACCTGGAAACCAACAGAGAGGACTTGCCCCTTCTCAACAGCATCCCAGAGCTACGTCTCCTCTCCTCCACCCCAAACCTTACACCTCGCCTCCATCCTCAGCTCACAGCAGCTTGGGACACGGCCAGACTTCGGGCTCCAGAGTCGCTGGACTCTCAGCTAATCAATGGACCTCAGAGGAGCCCCGACATGTGGATCGGACCGAGTCGCAGGTAAGAACCCAGCTGTGTTCTGGTTGGGCATCACAGCAGGCTCTTCTGTGAGCTATAAACAAAACAAAGCATGAAACATTGCAAGAGTAGTTTTCTGGTCTATGTCTTAAGGTGACCCCTGACCTTTTGCTGGACCAGGTTCAGAGTGCTGAGATAAGTTTTGAGGAGGACCAGGTGATGAAGACTGTGTACAACATCCTGAGACAGGGGTACAGACCTCCGCATACCTTTAGATTACATTAGACTGAGCTGGTCAGAGTGTTGAAGTTAACTTGTCCCTTTTTACGTTCCTTAGTTCTTCTGAGAGTGATGATGTCATCAGACACAAAGTCAGGAGTATTTTTCTGAATTTTCAGAGCATAATGGTTTGTTCTTCCTGAAGCAACACTATTTTTTTTTAGGAATTATCCCTCCTAGTGTTCAATGCAGAGAACGCTTACAGTTCTGTCTCCTTTACTCTTTCTCTGGGCAGCCTAAGGAAAGCCCTCGGGAGGAGTGGATAAGAGAAAAAAGGGAGTTGGAGACAAAGGTGGCTCAACTGCAGACTGCCCTGCGCGAAGAAAGGAGGGTAAGTGGAACAGAGAGAAAAATGTGAAAAGGTTTTGGAGGTTTCTTGTGACCTTCAGGCACAAGGTAAGACTTGTCCAGGTTCTTCCTGCTTTCTTTCAACAAAACCCAAGTTGGGATATTCTCAGTGCAATACAATTTCAGTCTGATGTTTTCATACATCAGGCATGTTAGGTTGTTCATTAATTTGACGTATTTAATTCTGTATTTGATACACTCTGCATTTAGGGTGGATCTATGATACAACATACAACAATAGGTATTTTTTAGGATTTATTGATGATTTACTTTACACCACTCATATGTACTGACAGGAAAGCATACAAATAAGTGTATATATTTATACTTGCAGAGAAATTGCACATTTTTTGGCTTTATTTAGGCGGAATGTTTGATGACAGTTCTTGACAGAGCGGTTCAGTTCTATTAAACTGCTTGGTATTTTTGCAAAAACTTGGCTTTAAGTTCACATGTCCAACATATAATTGAGTTCAGGGTCAGACAAACGTTCAACTATCTGTTGATAGTTTGTCTAAAATGCCACTATCAGACAAGTGGAAATTGGTTATGAATGTCAAGAAATGCCGCTGCTGAAGCCAGTTTAACATCAACATGAACCGAATTCAAGAAAAAGGCCACATTTAAGTCATGACTGAATTTTATAGCTGTTCACATGAAAAAGCTACATGTCCTCTGTTGAAAAGTTTCAGTCAGACAAGAGAGAGATTGAGCTCTTTGTATCACCTTCCTTGAAAAATAGTTTTTGATGAATGTAAGCGTCTGATCAGATCTGGACCAATTTTCTTATGGTTCAGTGAAGGCGTGCTGGACTTTGTGAGGATTTACAGTAGGTTTTGCATTTTGGATTACATAAAGAGTTTTTCATTAAGGGTTTGGCATTCATAGAGCAACTTGGCTGTAATTATATTGCTCACTTCCAGTCTAACACTCGTTTTAAGCTGCCTGGTCATGAGAAGCGGGTTCGCCTAATATTTAGTTTGCCTGAGAAGAGGAAAGAGTTTCCAGTTTTCTTCAGCTGTTTAACTAATCTAACCAGAAGGGCCAATGGGGTTCTGTGGGAGGGTGTTTCAGATTAATCCTTAGATTAATCCTTAAAGCCTTCAGGCTTTGTCAGAGATGTACACAAATACTCACAAAAAAAATCCATCTTCTATAATGACTCATTATACATTGGTTTAAAGTAGCTTACAAATCCTAAGTTCAAATAGCTGTTAAGAACTTGAGCTCTTATGCACATTGATTATTGGGTAAAAGCAAACCTGCTGAAGCGTTTCCTAAAAGCGAGTTGTTTATTCAGCCAGCACCGCCTGACGCCTCGTGTTTCAGCGCTCTTATTTATTTATCGCGTCTGCTTGTGTGAAGGACTCGGCCAGCAATTCTGACCCCGTTCTGAAAGCCGAGCTCGAGTCGTGTCTGGATGAAAATCTGCAGCTCCAGGAGATTCTGGACCGGAAGACGAAGGAGCTGAATGAAACACAATCAGAGTGAGGATACAGAAACACACACACACACTCCCACGCCCACACACAGACTCACATGAGGGCTTAATGCCACTGGTTGGGTCATGACTCAGTTTAATGAAACAAGGCGTTATTGTTGCTTATTTGCACCACATACAAAACAGTTTGTTCTTTCTATTAAAAGAATCATTCGCAGATATAAGTCGGGTTTCGTTTTTGTTGCAGGCTGACTCAGCTGCGCATGGAAAGAGAGAAAGCAGAAAGTCGGGTGAGAGAGATGGAGGACCACCTGGCGGAGCTTCAAGATGAGCTACGAAGAGAAAACGGCAGCAAGACGGTACAACATTGTCCTTCAGGGGGATTCTTTTACTAAAAGCCCTGTCTGTACTCACTGTACCTTTACTGTTTATAGGACCTGATGTCTAGTCAAGCACAGCTGATGGAGCTCTCCCAGCTGAAGCACAAGCTAGAGGAGACACTCAGACAACGAGAGAGGGAGCTCACTGCTCTGAAAGGCGCTCTGAAGGAAGAGGTGGCATCACACGACAGAGAGATCGAGGTGCTGCGAGAGCAGTACAGCGCTGACATGGAGAAGCTGCGCAGCAGCATGGAGCAGGTGTCCCAGGTGTGCAGAGCAGATAGCAGCCACTTAGACATGAAGCCAAAATGTTGAGAGTAACCCTGAGTGGCGACAAACTGGCTAAATGACCACAAGGATCTTGAGGTCAACAATAGTGTGTATGCACAAGTTCCTTGCAAAAGGATTCACCACCTGGAAGTTTCCTACATTTTGTCCTGTTAAAATACAAAACTTCAGTGGATTTATTATTTATTAGGGGCAGAAAGTAGGACATCGTTTTTCAGTGGAAGGAAAGTTTTACATGAAATTTGTTTTGCCAGTAAAAGTTGGAAAAGTGTGCCCCCCTTTGTTGTCATGCACATAAATGTACCCTGTAACAAGTTGTGTCTAAAAGTTATATAATTTGTATTCTCAAACCTCAGAGGTTTGTTAGAGAACATTATTGAACAAACGGCTTGATGAAGACCAAAGAACACATGGACACATCTGGAAGATTGTCCCACTAAGTATTGACTCCCTGGGGTTAAATGTGAATACACTTCCTATTTATTTATATTTGTAAGAGAATTTTAAAACCATGTTGTATTTTCAGTGCACTTCACAATCATTCACTTCCTGGTTTATCATTATTATTTATGACAAAATCTGAAGTTCTGGGTGTATGTGATCTATTACAAGACACTGTGTCTGTTCTTTAACCTCTGAGCAAATGTAATTTTTAGCTAGAACATCTAAGGATAGTCTAGAGCTAGTAGCCATTTAACAACAACTTTATTAGATTTTAAGGTTAATGAAGGATGGAGATAACAGCTGCCTGACCATGGTCTAAGTGTTTTTTTTAGAACATGCATTAAATCATCAAATAATTTGAGCCTGAAAAAGTGATTGACGTGGCATACATTTATATTTATGTTTTTTTGCATCCGAGTGATGTGACATATTAAACTAGACTGAGCTGCACTATCGTTAAGGCCAAGGACTCACTTAACTATGTCAATACCAACATTATTTGATATGGTTCAAAAAGTGGTTAGTTTGGTTTTATGTAATTCTGCTGTTCATCTGAGTTTAAACAGAAAAATGTTGAGCATCACATTCAATCTGTTCTTGCTTCTTCTGCCCCCTGCTAAAGTCTCACGCTGGGATCGAGGCTGAGCGGCTGCGTGTGAACTCGTCCGTCCGCACCTTGCAGCAGCAGCTGGAGGACTGCAGAGACGAGAGCAACCACTGGATGGAGCAGTTTCACTCCACCAGGGACGAGCTTCGAAGCACCAAACAAGAGTGAGTCATGCCAAGAGTACAGATGGTTCGCAAGGTTTCTCTACGGGACTCTTCACCTGCACATGGATTTTCCATGCTTCTTTTCGCTTTCGTTTCTACTAATGTGTTTCTGTTTTTTTTTTTTCCTTTCTCATTCTTCCTGGTCACTGCTTCTTCCTCTCTTTGTCAGAGAGCCGCCCAGCAACCCTGAAACACAGTGAGGGTCACATATTTCACAGCGTTTATGTGTTGACATGTGGAAGTTTAGATTTGGCTAACTGTGCTAACAGCTTTCTCACCATTGTGTTAAGACTATCCACACACAGGTCATTCATTCATGATGCTTTGCCTTAACCACAGGGTCCAAGATGACCAAATACAAATTATAGATCATAATTATTCTAGTACAAGTGGGGTTATGATTATTTCCTAAAGTTATTTATTAAAATCTGTGACTTGCTATGTTAGCAGAAACATTAAAACACAGGAGTGGTGTGGATAGTCTGTGTTTAGTGAAAACATAATGTGTTCCTGTGAATATATCTCTGTGATGCAATAACTCAAGCTGCAGCATTTATTTGCTCATTAACTAAACCAAATCGAATTCATAATTTTCACCCATCCAATCCAGCAGCTTCTGACGAGGTGATTAAATGGTTCTTAAAATAGCAGAACACGGTGCAATGTTTTGTGATTGGTTGCTTTTGAACATTTTTCAGGCTTCTGCAAATCCGTCTGGAGAAAGAGGAATCTGAGGATGAGCTGAAGGAGCTTAAGGAGAGAATGAGCACAGTGAAGCAGCAGGCAGCAGACTCCAGCCAGTCAGAAGCTCTCAACCAGGTGCAGTAAATTTACTGACATTACTCCAGGGTTCCTGGGAGTTTTTAAAGAGCTTTTTCTTTTTAAAAATTTCAATTTTAAAACAGGGTCCTTATGAAGTCTGGAAAACTTGAAAACTATGTTGTTTGATTTGAGTATGTATGTTCTTCCTTCCCTTCTTTTATCCATTTTTTGTCTCCTTATTTGTGTAGCTTCTTCCTTGACTGTCTTCTTTCTTTCTTTCCATCCTTCCTCCATCACTTCCTTCCTTGCCTAGTCGTTCTTTTCTCAAGTCTTTCTTCCATCACTTTGTTCTTCTGTTTTTCCCTCCTTCAGATCTTTCTATAAAAGTCTTACCTCCTGTTCTTGTGTCCCACTTTCCCTTGTACTTGACTTTACTTATGTCCTTTTTTCCTTTCATCACTGCAGTCTCTGTTTTTACAGATTCCATATTTAAAGCATCAGAAGTTTAGAAATGCCTCATGTAAAAATTCATAGTGAATTTTTGCGTTTTAATTTTAAAATGGGCCTAAACGAAACAGAGAACTCTAATTCCACATTCAATTCAAAGTTCTTCATTCTTTCTTCTTAAACAATCATTGCTGTTGGTTGTATTATCATTCCACCCTAAAAAAGAAAGAACAGTTCAAATGCATCATTGAAAACACAAAATTAAACTGACACTCCTGCCAATGTTTGGTATATGTAAATCATCAGTCTTATGATGACCTGTACAGGAAGTGTAATCATCAGACTGTATAAAATGTTTCCAGGAGCTCCAGCGGTGCAGTGCTGATCTACACAAGACCAGGTTAGAGCTGGAGAAGCAGAGAACTGAGTATGACAAGAAGGTCATGGAAACCATTTCCCTGAAAAAGTCTCACCAGAACCAGGAGGCAGAGCTAAAGTATGAGATCGACAGGCTGAAGGACCAGTTACAGAGGACCAAAGATGACTGTGTAAAGGCACAAGAGAAAAATAAACAGGCCAGTTCACTCTCATCATAAAATTATACTAAGATATTAAGATTTGCACTTGAAAAACATCTCATTTTCTTTTTTTTCCCCCTCCTCCAAATAGCTCCCAAGTCCAGTAACCATTTCGGAGCTGGAGCAGAAGCTCAGTGAGGCTCAAAGAGAAGCCAGCCAGCTTAAAGTGAAACTCTCTACAACCGAGGAAGAACTGGAAACTGCTAGAACAGGTCTCAGTAAAGCTGAGATGGACGTTAACTCCCTCCGAGATGCTCAGAAGGATCAGGAGGCGGCTAACACCCGCCTCAAAGAGAAACTCTCTCGATTAGAGGTGAAGCTGAAACATTATCCTATTCAGAGACGCTCTAAAACCATCAGACATAAAAGAATAACTGATCTGCTTTGTGATTTACTCAGGCTCAGCTGCAGAGCAATGCCAGCGAGAGCTCTGAGGCGGAGCTCGCCCTGCACTCCGAGGTCAGAAGCCTCCGATCCGAGCTGGATGAGGGGAAGAGAAAAGCTTCCAGACTGAGCCAGGAACACCGTGAACTCGGCCTGCGTCTGGAGGACACAGAGAGGGACAGAGAGATGCTCAAGCAGACAATCACCCAGCTGGAGGACAGCAAACGGCAGCAGGAGAAAACCATGGAGAAACTCAACAAAGAAGTAAGAGAAGCTGATTTCACAGTTCATCCTCGCTTCTTAGAAGGAAATGGTTCAATAAGTTCAGTCCATTTATATGTATTTCTCACACTTCGCTTTCTCTCTCTCTCAGTACGAGTCTCTGAATGTGACCTCAAAAGAAGGGATCCAGGCTCTGAAGGCTCAGCTGGAGGAGCAGAGAGAGCGAACACGGAAGGAGGTGCAGGACGCACAGCGTCATGGAAACGATACAAAATCTGAGCTGGATCGAAACCAACAAAGCTTAAGGCGACTGGAGGAAGAAGTATGAAGCTGTTTTAAATTATTTTCATTTATAAACGTTTTAATGATCAAGTTTTCTTTGTTGGGGATGAATGGCTTACATACAGTAACCTTTGTGTAATTTAGAATGTCATTTAAATATTAAGTTATTTCAGTAATTTTGTTCAAAAAAATAAAATGCATCATAAAGATTCATTGCACAGAGTGGCGTTGTTCCAGGGGTCAAGCGCATCATTGGTATGCATATTACTGGACAGTTGAGTGGAAGGAGAAATGCAGTGCAACACTTGCTGTGAATCTATGAGTTGCACTTTTTAAACTGCATTTTTAAAACAAGTGAATTTATGCAGTAGCTAATTCATAAGAAAACACAGTATAACACATGGGTATTTTATCTGTTTAACTAGATGTTGCGACAGAAGAAGGAGCTTCAACTTGCATGCGAAGAGAGGGACAACCACCAGCTGGACAAGGAGCTCCTCACCAACAGACTGCGCCACCTAGAGGGAGAGGTAGAGACCAGCAAAAACAGCCTTAATGAGAAAACGCGCGAGATTCGCATCCTCGAGGTATGATGCTCACTTTTAGTGTCTGTTCTAGAACAATAATACAGAAACTGGATACTGTTGGGTGACAATGTTTTGATGTCTTCTTCTGTCCACCAGGACAAGCTGAAGCGTGTGGAGTTGGAGCTGGAGGAGGAGAAAAGCTCAGTGGAGATGCTGACGGACCGAGTGTCCAGGAGCAGAGACCAGATCGACCAGCTCCGCTCTGAGCTCATGCAGGAGAGATCCTCCAAACAGGACCTGGAGCTGGACAAGAACGCCATGGAGAGACACGTATGTCCACCTGCTTTAGCAATGAAGAGTAATACAGTACATTGAGATAGTAGTCATGCCACTTGAACATTTTCACATTTGTTACAAACTTCAGTGTATGTTATGAGACATACCAGCACAAATGGAAGAAAAATGATGCATAGTTTAAGCATTAAAAGTCTGAAATGGTGGATGTGCATTCGTGTTCAGCCACCTTTAATTTGAGATGCCTAAATAAAATCTTTGTCACCAAAGGAATTAGTAAACACAATCCATCTCTGTGTGATTTTAATCAAGTATGAATCTAACTGTTTAGTGAACAAACATCTTCATGAAGACCAAGGACCAGGGAGAAAGCTGTGGAGAAGCTTAAAGCAGGGTTAGATTATAAATAATATCTCAAGCTTTGAACGTCACACAGAACTCAGTTCAATCCTTGATTCAAAATTAGAGTATAGTACCACCGCAAACCTGCAAAGATATTGTTGTACACCTAATATGACAAACTGGGCATTAATCAGATAGAAGGCCAAGAGATGACTCTGGAGGAGTAGCAGAGATCCTTTCAAAAATCTGTTTTTTATGGAAAAGTAGCAAGAAGAAAGACAACACTTGTCTAGTTTGGACTTGGCAACAAACTCAGTAATTGTTAAAGTCCACCAGGACAAGCATTGCAAACTAGCTAAGGTTATAAAAGTTATAGTGTTCAGTATTTGTTTATACGTAACACTTGTCCCCATTCAAATAAGCAAGAAAGAGAGTAGGAAATAAATGCATGTGATTTTTGTGTATCTGCAGCTGAAGGAGCTGAGGAACCGTGTGGCCGAGATGGAGGGTCAGTCTCGCTCGTCAGCGGGAGTTTCTCAGCTGGAAATCAAGATCCAGGAGCTGGAGGACCGCCTGCGAGCTGAGGAGAGGTAAAAGCGCAACATGCAGAGAAAAATGTGCCTTATTCTTGTTTAAAAAAGTAAGACTTTTTTTTTTTTTAGCAACAGACACTAATCCAAGAGAATGGCAAGTGTGAGAAGTTGGTTAGCTTTTATTTACAGTTTTTTTTTCTCTACCATAAAGAGAGAAGAACACCATGTTGTCGTCACAACGTCGCCTGGAGAGGAAGCTGAAAGAGCTCAACATGACGCTGGACGAGGAGAGACAAGCGCACACCGAACAGAGAGATCAGGTATAATTACGGTGATGAAATCGGTGTTTGACACACTGGAGCACACTGCATCAGATTTAAGACTTAACGCGTGTTGCAGCTTACCCTGAGGGTGAAGGCCCTGAAGCGGCAGGTGGACGAGGGAGAGACGGAGCTGGAGAGGATTGAGACTCTGAGGAGGAAAGCCCAGAGAGACATGGAGGAGCAAACGGAGCTGAAGGACGCTCTGCAGGCCAGAGTCACCGCTCTGGAAACGGAGCTCAAGTAAGTTTTTCTTTTTGGGTTTGTTACACACTTTGTACAGCTGAGATCATCATAACTGTTTGTCTTAGTCACTAACAGAAGAACAGTGTCTCCTCCTTCTCTTTACGTCACGAGACGAATAAAACCGCTCGTAAAGATGACACTATGATTAGTGAAAGCAGATCGCTCAGCTGTGACGTGTAGACTGAGGAGGAGGCTTACACAACCTCCTTGGAATGCCATATTTTCTGTATTAGGCTAAAGTTGTACATTACTCATTTACTACAGGCAAGGTTACTTCACAAACATGCTGGTGAAAAAACAGAGTGACATGTTGTTACTTTAACCAGCCAGTGGAGGGAGCTCTGCTCTCCAGAATGCCTTTGACCAAGTAAAAGAACCCTTCATAATGTTTTAAGCTGAACATTTAAAAATCAGCCACTGCTGTCTGTGTCTGACAGGAGGAAAACTCAAGCATCGATGAGGCCGGCTCTGGATTCGTCCGCCCTCAGCTCAGACGACGACGACGACGACAGCCTGTACGATCCGTCCACCATCACCTCGTTCCTCACCGAGAGCAACCTCCAGACCAGCTCCTGCTAAGGATCAACTTCTGGGTTAGAACATAACAAGAGGTTCTGCTGAGAACTATAAATAAAGGGGAG
This sequence comes from Xiphophorus hellerii, assembly GCF_003331165.1. Classification (NCBI taxonomy): domain Eukaryota; kingdom Metazoa; phylum Chordata; class Actinopteri; order Cyprinodontiformes; family Poeciliidae; genus Xiphophorus; species Xiphophorus hellerii. Next base: position 15,853,074 of record NC_045674.1, read on the forward strand.
GCTTGTGTAGACTGGAGGAAAAGCTAGAAGGTAATGGTAAACACAGCAGACAATGAGGGCGGGCAGCGAGGACCTTAACGACTCATTGTAGAGCTGAACATGGGGACTAATTTTTCCACACCAGCATGAATGTAAGGAAACAAAACATCCCCACCATTTAAAGGAATTTCCCCCTCCGTCTCATGCACACAATACATGACCCGACAAAGTACTGCTGACGCAGACTTTACTGCACTTTTTGGAACAAATTTAATGTGTCGGATCATTTCAGAGCTGCTTCACTTTGAGTAGCTCAGCTATTTTTTTTTCTTTCTTTACTACCACTAAAAAGTTTTTCTGTAACAGTTTCCAGTGCAGATGTCATCAGGTCAAACCTGGCTAAATTATATAGACGTTACCACAGCAGCAGTGGATCAAACAACCATATGCTTTTATAGTTTATATTTGAAAAAGAGGCCGACCGTCGGACTGTAGAGATTGTTCGTCTGAAGCTTCACAACAGCTTGCAAAAGCTTTCAGCAGCTGCAGAGATCGTTGTCCATGATGAAGTTATGAGATTCCTGTGCTGTGATCACCTAAAGAAAAACCACAACAGATTATTTGATTATTTGAACAAAACAATATAATATAATAAAGCAGAAAAGGACCAAATGTGTCTTACTAATGTTGATTAATAGTTTATTATTTTGAGTTTGATGGTAAAACTTGAACAAAGAGTATGGAATAAAGACCCATTAAATGAATAGTTTTCATGTGTTTTTTGAGTATGAAAATGCTTAGTTTTCCAGACTTAAATCCTTCTTCTATTTTCTAAAGGTCAAAACACCTAATGAGTTAGTAGATTTTTCATTGATTCAAATTTCATTTTTCACATCACATTTTGGGTTTACAGTTTTGTCTGTGAGTCTTTCAGTGTTTAATTTGCTGATTGAATGCCTTCAGGATCCATAAAAACCAACATTTTAGGATCAGATAGAGCTGGATTTATACTTTTTAAACTGGGTCTTAAAACAAAGCGATAGACTACATTTTTTTATACAAACAGAATAAAGGGGCCAAAGCTCACTTCCATCGCGTTTGGATAATCTGCATTTATTGTAGCGTACTTCAGTCCCACTACAAGTGGATTTATTGTAGTTAAGATGCCTTAGAAGGCAGTGAAGTCGGCCTGTAACACACTATGAAGATTTTTGTTTCATGATTTGTTCTCAAATGTCCAGAATGTCATAAAGCTCTGGGCCAAAAAAAAAAAAAAACAGAAATTTGAGTCTTTGGAATTTTTATCTTTTTTTTTTTGCTGTTCTGCTCTTTATGAAGAAAGACTGGGTATAACACACCTGTATGAGCTGGCCAGCCAGTCAGCTGCTTTACAGACATGGCACTTGTGACTTGTAAAGGAGCTTTAAAACTGTGTGCCTGTGGACTGTCCATCAGTTTCCACTTCCTCTTTAGAAATATTTTTGACAAAGCCAAACATAGGTTCTTTGTTACACCATAGGAACGACATGATCGGGAATTGTTGCCGTTTTAAAGTCGTAACTTTTTGTTAGGTAAATTGTATTAGTAATTATCAAATATTTGTTGTATCATGTAGCCTTGTAGTTACATTTAGATAATGTTTCTGTGTGTTAAATAACTTTGATTCTATCCTGAGACTTCCTTGGGAAATAGGGGTGACAGCTACTCTCAGCAGATGTTGCCCTGCAGGACTTCCTACAAGACAGAGGTGTTAATTGCTCCCAGCAGAGTTTTACATGCCTGACAATAAACTCTGCTCTGTGCTTCTTTGTGATACAAAGCCGTTGCTTTGAAGCTATGCAACGTGTCACCGTGCCTGGAGAAAGAAAGATTTAGAGTATAGATAACATGTGTCTAGAAGTGAATGTTATTTAGCGCTGCAACCATGTGATGAATGCTTTGACTCCACCCTTTTAGAGTTGCAGCGCCCCTTGTGGCAGGGTTCCTAAAGATCAATAAAAGAGAGGAACAGACAGATGTGTGGCAGAGCGGTCGAAGATTTGTAACTGTAAACACATCTCTGTCTGCTCTCCTCGCGAGAAACAAAGAATCTAACTCTCTTGTCTTTCCTGTATTTGTTTAAATTGTCTCTAATAGGTATTTAGACCTGACACTTTTTTAAAACCTAAGTTTGCTGATACCTGTAACTGCACCTTGCCTTTTTTGTTCTCTCAGCTTTTCTTCATAGTAGTTCACTCGGCATCATAAACGAGGTGGTACCAGTCGAAGAGTTGAATGACTTTCCACTCAAACAGCTATAATCATTCGGTTACTTTGTAGGGATTCGTCAGTAATACTTGTGATTGTGACGCACGAGGCCACAGCAGAGGAGTTTATGTACACTTCTTTCCTATTAACCTAATCAAATATAACACATTTATAAAATCACATTTGAATGAGCTGCTGCATTTTGTTCACTGAGACAAGTAACATATTGTTTGTATAAATGCTTTTGCAATGAACAATGCCTGTTATTTTAGATTAGTTAGGAATAAGAATTTACTCCACATTTCTATTTTAATCTGCACAAAATATTGATAACCTAATCCCTAGCAGAACTTTGTGGAGAAACAAAAAAACTGCCTGGTGTTATATTGTACTGTTGTATAATCGTGTAAATGTGTAAGAATTGCCCTGCAGTCGTTTAGGTTGAACCCACCTGGTGCGTCTTTGCTTGCTGCCCTCGAGACGGTTTGCAGCTCAAAGTGCAGCAGGTTGATACGCTGTTGGAAGCGACTTTCATTGGAGTGAAATCTAATTAAAGTATTTTTTTCTCTTGCAATAGAAAATAAAGGCCAAAACATTCTTCTGCCAGGTATTTATAAAGATGGCCTAATTACTATGCATTTCTTTGTATTAAGTCAGTGAAACTTGTATTTACTGTCAATTTATTACAATGCCTTTCAATTATAAAAAAGTAAATAAATCAATGTTTATGGTTTTTATTATTATTATTTTGTTTACACTTTTAAGTGATTGGCTTTACATAAATAAAATAAAATGCATTGTTTATATTTGCATTTTCGGTTCATGTGGAAAACGGTACTGAATGATTTGTTCTGTGCAGAAGAATTAAACAATTCTAGTTTGTACTGTAATTAGCTGTAAACATTTTTCCACTTACTGTACTTCACAAAATAGATATTTTAGTTTTCTTTTATCTGTTAATTTAGCTACAATAAATACGTTATGTTAAATTAACACATTCTCTTTTGTTTCAGAGCACACACACAAACATTCAGACCTTTTCTCCTTTTTTTTTTTTTTTTTCAAACAATAACTCGCTGCCAGCTACAATACGATTGACCTTTGGAACGTTTAGCTTCATGTTTCAGCAAACTTCTCAGGAAGACGGATGACTTCTGCGGAAGAGATTATAGCCGGCGTGTCAGCAAAAGTCTCCAGAAAGACTTGTCAGGACTACTTCAGTTTGTCACATTGCTTTGTGCAAAAGCCAAAAACTACTGCAGCAACTTATCATATGATAAAAACATAAAGGAAACATTAAGCCTTTAGGGGATTAAAGTGAAGCATGACGACACTGGAAAGAGATCTGCTCTCTTTTTAGAGGACACAGATAATGAAACAGATCATGTTTGTGTTTTGACAGCATTTTTTGTTGTTTTAAGCACAACGTTCATAAATGACTCTGTTGCACACAAACCCAGGGCTGCAAACAAGAGCATTCATTTGTCAATAAGATTCAAAATCACACAATTAAATGAATCTCAATGAGCAATAAACCTACATCCTTCTAGTTCAAGCTCTAACATGCATCCTTCAGAATCCAACAGCGAATAGTAGAGAAATTATAATTATTAACAAAATTGATAATATAAATACAAGACTATATTGATAAGATATTTAAGACGGGTATTGTTCTTGTTCAGCACCTATACCTAAGGGAGTGAGGGAGTTCAGTTATCTTCCACAGTTAATGTTTAGTTAATAGAAGTGATTATCCTTTTATGGAAGAGTAACAGTTTTAAATTGGATATTTATTCAGAAATTACCATGTGAACATCATAATGTGATCACCATGTCTTCACGCAGATACAGATTGTAAAAAAAAAAAGTAAAAATGTAGTAAGTTTTAAATCCAAATGACACAGTTTGAGTTTTATTCAGAACAGCAGCAGTTCTCCTAAAATGATACCGCTTACTGGAAGTTAGTCCCATCATTTACTGAACAAAATAAAGACACAATTGTTATTAAACCTCAGACTGTTCAGGGAAGTGAGATTGAAACTGGACTTTCTCAAGCCAAACCTGATACATTTAATACTGATGCATTTCTGTAGTCATAAGTACTTCAAATTTCAAAGATGGTTAAGGGTATACACACATTTTATTATTATTATTATTAATGACTTCCATAGGGTATAAATATGATTTGAGGCAGAGGCCCTTTTCTCACAGCCAGTCTTCTAAACAGGAAAAACAAGAGAAAATACACTCCTATTGAGGCAGATGTGTAGGACGTCTGCAATAACTAAAAGGGTAAAAACAGAAGGAATGAAGACTAGAAGATATCATAGCAAGGAGGAAAGTCTCTGCAGGCATCCTATCATATATAATAAACATATATCTGTGATGTGTGACCTCTCTAGGTTATTTTTCTGTCTTGACATTAAAAGCTCCTGAATTGTCATGGTTTCATCATGGCAACAACAACATCTTTGTCAATACAACCTTCTTTTCCTGATGAGGTGAGACAGTAAAAGAATGACTCTTCCACTGGAGAAAAACAAACATTTTTAAACTGGCAGAGCGTAAACAGCAGTGATGTGGAAAACTTGCTCTGTTATACAAGCTAAAGCTGGAGACAAAGAAGTGACCTGAAGATATGACACGCTTGACGAGAAAGGAATATTCCTGCTTGAAGGCATCACAAACAAACCTGCTGGTAAAGCAGGCAATAAACTGAAAACTATGAAGTTCCCAGGAATGTTGCGTGACTAGAACACAACTGAATGCTGTGAGGGTATTTTACGGACACTAACGGCAAGGCACAATTTTTTTTTATCCAAAAGCAGTTGAGAAATACCTCTGAGCAACCAGATGGAGATTAGGTTTACTGAAGCTACAAGATAATGGGAAAAAAATATTTGAATTGTAACTAAATAGTAGCTTCACAGAGAGATCTAAAATTCAGACTAGACTGGCATCGCTGCAGAAGCAACAAATATCACATTGTTGGTTTTTTTGTCTTATCTATTGTTGCAAAATTTTTATTGTTCACCATGCAGGGCAGGAAGACAGATCTTACATACCTATGTCAGTGAATAGTTCCCTGAAAACCTCCGTTTTCTTTGTTGTCTCAGTTCTAAATGTTGGTGAGGACATAAAGAACTGGCTGCAAGTTTGAATTTGTTGCAAGATTTTCTACAATCCAACCTGGTTCAAAACATTTAGGCTCAAATGTACATGTACTTTCCCTCCAGTTTTAGATTAATTGTTCCTTTGCAACCACATAATTTACCTTCAGTAAATGTTAGGCATTATTCCCATGGATAAGAAAGAAAACATCTGGAAAATAAATTCACAGACAATAATGTGGCTATTTTTGCCTAAAGTTAAGAGTATTTTTAATACAGTCAAGGTGAGACTGTGAAACAATATTAACAGTCAAACATGGTGGTGGCAGCATCATGCTCTAGGGCTATTCCTAAGTCAATGTTAAACTCCATCTTCCACCAGGATAATGATCCCAAAATACTCATAAAAGCAGATAAAACAGAATTAAACAAACTTATTTGATCTCAACCCTATTGAATATTTGTAGACCATGCTTAAGCTGCCACTGCGTCTGATACCAAACAACGTAAACAAGCTACCGATTCCATGAGGCAACTTGCTCAGAGACTTTTAGTCCAAATATTAGAGGGGTTGTGTGACAGAGAGAAGTCGGTACAGTAGATGACAGATGGGTCGTACATTGCTGTCAGGAGCTCTGTTGGCCAAAGCGCGCCTGGAATGTGCAGAGTCAGCGTGAAAACACCTTCAGAGGAATTTTTTTTTTCGCAACTGTAAGATGTTTTTGTGAAACCAGATCGGATTTTCTGTAATAAATGTTGTGTAACATCAGAAAAATCTTTTTGAAGTTTGTGATCTTATTCTTAAACACAAAATATTTTCATTAGGTGAGGAATTTGTTTGAAAAGCGATGAAAGTCGGCACCCTGAAGCTTCAGCTCCAGCTTCTACTCGGGTGACAGAAGTGTTTACATCCTGTCTGGCACCTTGGTTCACAGAACAGTCTCTTTTGGACTGTTTGTGCAGTTTATCGCTGCATCTGCTCATTGAAAATGAACAAAGTTAGTGTACTTTCATAACCTGTGGTTTTATTGTGTGATTGATGTTCAAAAGAGACACAAGGGAAACCCTTGGTCCTGCTTAGGAGGAGCTGACCTTCAAAGGTTTTGTTCAATAATAATTTCTTGGCATACAGTCACACCTTCAGTATTTACTATGAGACCAGATCCAGCTCTCACTACGCTGGAGTGACCAAACCTGCACAGCGTCAACATGTTGTGTACATGACCTGTTTTGTAAGACTATAGACTAAATTGGTACATACTTTCCATGGGCAGGACTGGGTTTCCATATTGCAGCTTTCGAGACACAACTGTTGTACCTGAGAGCTTATTGGCCAAGAACTGGGCGTGTGTCCAGTTTTGAAACTGTTCTGGGTTTGCTCTTACAAATGGCTGCCTTTGTCATCTAAGTGTGAAGTGTTTCCACCTGCCTCCAGGGCTTCCACATAAAGAAACACAAGTCTTTCAGGCCTGGACAAAATGGCGTGTTGCCACCTGCCCTTTGAGAAACTCGTATAGGTGAGGAGTGGAGAGCAACTCTGTCATCATTCCAACACGTCAGTGCTATAAATACCGATCCTTGTGAACAACATGTAGTGACGAAAACAGACAGAGAAAAGGTGAAGTAATGTTTTGGTGGAAAAATTAACAAACCGTCGCAGTCAGGCTTACTTTAGTCCTGTTATATAATAGAAGAAACAGAAATTTTCTGAGTTCACTGAAAAAATACAGAGGTCATAATTTGAAAAGTAGCCACAGCCCTGGTGATGAAAAAGGAGTGAAAATGTCGAGAAAACACTTTGTTTTTCACCAGACTCACCTTTCTGACAAAGAACAAATGACATCAGTTAAAGCATCTGTCATAATTAAATTTCATCACTGTTGTGGCCCGACTCATGGAAACTCATGTAGTTTAGAACCACTCCCACATCGTCAATTTGACATCTAAAGTATTTATTCTCATAAATAATTCTCTAGCTTCTGAAGTAGTGATTCTAACCTTTCATAACCCAGGTGAGGCATCCACCTCGGCATTTCAACCCACAGTTTTGTAACTCTAATCTGTATTTAATCTCTATTTATCATGTGACGTAAACATTCACTCACATCACCCCACCGTTAAAAAGACAGAATTTTGTGATGTCAAGAATTTTGACTTCAAACTTTTCCCACAGATGTGTGATATCTAGCTTGTACAACTGAACTAAACACAAACAAACGGCAGTAGAGTGGAAAATGTGAAACATAACAAGGTGCCTGTTGCATAAGAGCGCACACCCTTAAACTAATATTTTATTAAAACACTTTTTGATCCAGGTCATTCCTGTATATACAGTATATTTATATTGGCCCATTTTGTGAATTATGTTTTTTAGATTAGTTACACACAGACTGATGTCTTAAAGCCTTTTATTTTTGTTAACTATGTGGATTTTCCACCTCAATCTAATAAAAACACAGCTTTTAAGGTTTGAATCTTACCAAAAAAAAAGAAAACATTTTTATTAAAGGCGTAAATGCTGTTGTTTTCAAATAGCATGTTTAATCTGACAAATGGGCATAATGAGAATGCGTATTATTTATTTTAGCCACATTCAATAAACTTAATATGACTGTATTCATCACGTTTTTGGACAATAGCTGCCTTTTCTTCAAAAGAAAATAAGTCTGGGAACATTTTTGCAGATAAGGTGTTTGGCCATAATTGTATTTGGCACAAAATCACATCATGGAAAGAACACCAAACCCACAGTTCAATATGGTGGTGGCAGCATTATGCACTTGGATTATGTTTCTTCAAATGTAAATTAAGTTTTTGTCAAGGTGAATGAAGTTATAAACACGACCCAAAACCTTCAGGTAACAGCTGAAAACTTGAAGATTAATAGTCCAAGCTTACACACATTTTAACAAAAGATTGACTTCATAGGAGAAAAAGATTAAAGCTTTTGAAAGGCCAAGCAAATATACCAAACCTGTCAGGAAGTTGCCTTACTAACGCGGGTGACAGGATACATCTTTCTATTCAGAGGAGCAGTGACTCTACTCTGAGCTCCTCACCTCGTCTCCAAGGCCGTTGAGTCCAGCCACCCTGCAGGTCGAACTCATTTGAGCTGCTTGTAGAGCGGATCTCTTTTTTTCAGTCAAGATCCATATCTAGGCTTTTAACAGCACTCAGATCAATACCACGTATATTTGCACTAATTCAACCTGGTTGTTCACTTTTGTGAAAACACTCTACATATATATTTGTACATATTTAAATATCTGTATTGAGAGAAAAGTCAGAATGAATTGAAGTCAAATTTCTTGTTTGTGTGGACAATATTGGCAAATCACCTGATTCTGATCTAATTATCGTTTTCAGCCGATAGATCGATCTACATTACCACACCAACCTGCCTATCCATCTGCTGCTCCTGCCTATCATCACTTTTGAACAAGACACTTAAATGTAAGCTTCTCTGCTGAGGTAGAGACGAAGCCTTGCACTGGAAAAACCCATGTATTTAGTTTTACATGGGTTGAGTAACAGCTTCTGATTTTTTTGGAAAATCCTTCAAGTCAAACTTTTACACTCTACGATTTTGCTTTCAACCAGAAAGGCAGACATAACACTGACATAACCAGTTTGAGTCCCCCATTATATTTTCAATCCCGGACTTGGATGCACATAAAGTTGGATTCCCAAAACAGTCTGGTGTCTAATCTCTGGATCAATGTGTCTGAAAATGGTCGGATGCAGCCTCACGTCTCCTTTGTTTGTGGGACACATCTCAACACGCAGCTCTGAGGTTTGGGTGTGCTGCGGTTTTGAGGATATTGTGTATGTGGAGGATTGTCATTCCACAGGATAATTCAACCATTTAAAAAAACACCTCCCAGTGTGACTTTAAAAATAACCACATTCTTGCCTGGTGATTCATTAGGGTAAAAGGTTTACTAATTAAAGATTCAAAACTGCAACTGAGCAGATGAATGAAAGGCAAATTCACTTTATTTCAGTGCGAATCTCTGTTTAGTCTCCCTCCTTTGTTAAATACATCCAGTTTTATATTTTGTGCCACTCTGTGTTTGTGTTTGTCCTCCCAGTGCCATTAATTGTTTTAGTCTTTGTGCTGTGACCTCGGTCAGTCAGCTACATGCTGCCAGAGGAATGCTTTGTTTGCTACTTTGCACTGTCATCTTGTTCCAGGAAAATGACCTGTTGGTCATTTTACTGATTTTACACCTGTTGCCACTTCTGCCACACGCACTGCCCTTGATGTTTGTGCAGCAAGCTGGCCAATGTTAGGACCAGTTCAGGTCTGGTTGGTTAGATGACCTGTTAACCTGAGTTAACAGGTCATTTTACTGAGAACATGCATACTGTACAACAGCAATTAAATAACAAAGAAGTGATACATGAACATGTTTTACTTTTGAGACATTTTACATTACTTTTGTACCTTTACAGATTTCTTCTGATGGTGATAACTTCAGTTAATACAAAAAGCAGTTTCTAAATTTGGATTTAGTCATTGGGGAGAAGGTCTCAAAGTAACTGACCCCTAATCCTAATAACTGGTTTTGCTCTCGTACAAAATCTAAGGTCACAAACTGAGGCCCAGACTATCTTCTTCTGAGTTTTCTGCTAGAGAGCTGAATTTGTGATTCCATCCATTACAGCGAGTCGTCCAGGTTACGAAGATCCAATTCATCCTCTCAACATTACATTACCACCATCATGCCTCACTATAGGTGTAATTGTAGTTTTTAAAAGCTAAATCTATATGCAACCAGACACACTATATGCAACATCTTCCCTGATGTTTCACTTTTGTCTCATCAGTCCACTGAATATTTACCTAAATAATTCAGTTTAGGTATCATTGGAGGGGCCTCATCTTGCAATCAAAAGGTTGTTGTTTTGATTCCAGCTTCCTCTTGTCACATGTTGATGTGCACCTAGCCCCAAGCTGTCAGTGTATCAGCGTATAAATGTGTTTGCAAATGAGTGAATATGCCTGTAGTGCAAAGCGTTTTGAGTGATCAGTATGACTAAAAAAATTCTCAGTATGACTATATAAATTCAGTTCATTAGCATTGTGAAGTTGGGGTGAGATGGGTGTGTGTGTTCAGCTGTGGTTTGGTCATGAAACTCTCCCATGGTGTTTATTCACAGTCTTTTTGTTATTGCTTAATCTTAAGCACTGACCCTGACTGTGAGGTCTGTCATGCTTTAGTTCAAATATTGTTCTGGGTTCTTTTGATAAACTTGGAGTAATTTTGGTAGGCTGGTCATGTTTTGTCCATTTGTGGATAATGAATCTCCCTGTGGTACACTGGAGTCTTAAAGCCTCAAAAATGGTCGTCACCCATTCATCTGTTACCCCTGCAGAAAATGTATGGTGAATCATCATACTTTTTGGAAAAAAAAACAATCTTTCAAGGATTGATAAACTGAATAAAGGAGAACATATAGTAATAAAATAAAAAGTGAACATGAGGTAGTCCCAAAACAGCATCTGGAGGTTGCTAAAAACACATTGTTCTTAGCAACCATTAGTAGATACATCCTGTCCATCCAGGTTTTCGCAGTTAGGCTTTGTTACCATTTGTGTTTCTGCATTTATCTATGTTTTCCAGTTAACTGGGGCTGCATTCAATGAATTGTTTTCTAGTTTGTATATTTGAAATTGTTGAACCAGATTTGTGTCTTCCTTTTGTGTTTTACCTCATATTTCTGTGCTCTACTGGCTTGTATGTTAGCTAGCATCAAAACAAAAAGGCTCTAAACGTGACGTCACCCCCCTCGCCTAGTGCGACCAACCAGCAGTACCCGGTCTTGATTAAATTGATTAATTTCAGCAAAATTAATCAATTTTAAAAAAAAATTAAACTCGTTAATAAAAAAAATTGTTTGAACTTTGTAACTTTGTTTACGTACTAGTTGTATTTTCAGAGCTCCCGAAATCACAGTTTGTTTCCACTGCTCTGTAATGTGAGGAGACTCTTATAAAACAGGCTCAGTCACTCAGGCGTTTAAGTTTTCTCACTTAATAATTTACACGGAAACTGGGCTGCTGTCCTCACGGCAGCGTTTAATGTAGGGTTGACCATTTGTATTATATAATGAGAATGGCCATATTGTAATGCTTCATGCTTTATTTTTTCTCCTCAGATGAGGTGAAGCTGCAGGAGGTCATTGTTCCAGAAGTTGCTGTACCGGTGGCTGCAGCTTCTGTCCAACAATGTGTTTCTGACACTCCCCTTACAGTCCGTGTTGTTTCTTTCTCTCCTGCTCCCTATTTTGGCTGTTTCGGTCCGTTTTGTGGGCGGCTCTGTTTGGTTTTGTTGTTCACTCCCACAGTGACGCACCGAGAAAAGTTATTCCCAAAGAGAGGTGCCAGCCAGTAAGCGTGGGTTAGACAGAGAGACACTGAGCAGCTACTGTGGACGGTCCGCCGGGAGACACCGCGCAGTTCATTTATTTATTCATCTATTTATTTCTTTGTGTGTGGAGTATTTATTGAATCCGAGAAGAAGATGAACGGAGTGACTAGGAGTCTTTGCACCATTGAAGACATCAGGAACAATGAATATCCTGTAAGTTCCTTCAAATCTTCATACATTTGGATTCATTTCCAATTATATCTCTGTATGTTTGTGGAAAACTTGGGAAACTTTTGTTCCCTTTAATTTTTCTCCTTTTGCTTCTTCTACATGTCTTTTGGTTTCTTCTTAATTGCATACCCTTGTGATGGTTCGTGAAGGCAAACGCCTTCATCTGCTCTAAGTGCTGTATTTACTTAAATCTCTAAAGTAATTAAAGCATTATCCTCCCCCTTCAGCTCCTGAACAGACTCACATAGAGACCAGGTCAGAATTAGTCCAGATAACATCTGTGTCTGTGACAGGTGCCTTCTGGTCACATCATGTAAAGGCTTACACTTCCAAGCAGTTGTGACAGACAGAGAAGGCAGCCCAGGTTGTGCACTTTGTCTGCCACCTGGGCAAAGACAGATTAAAAAGTGGTCTTTTTTTCCCAGCTTTTTGCTTTGCGACATTCATCCGAAGGAGGATATTTTAAATTCTATGGGCTTGATTGACTTCAGTAGGGGTGATATGCTTTTCACCTCGTCTGGGAGAATCACAAGCCCTCTTTATTAATTTGCAACGTATGGTTTGGCACATTTGTGCAAAAAGATGTTTTTAACAAAGGTGATATGATTCTTTACCCAGGGCACCCTTTGCACAAGGGGTGCCCAAGCAAGTTTTTTATTTTTTATTTTTGCAAGTCCACCTAAATGGGAGTAGGGGCCTCCTTGTATTGAAAAAAATATGGCTGTTATAGGCCTGTTTTTTTTTTTTTGTTCTTGTTTTTTTTTTTTTTTAAATCTGTACTACATTTGAAATTCCCTCTTTTAAATTTCACTGATACTGAGACTGATCAGATGTGGTTTAATCTGAACTAAACAGGGATTCCTTAAGACATTAAGACATGATGTAAAAACACAAAAGAGAGTATTCTGGTTTGGGTTTTTTTGTGTTAATGCAACATGAGAGTAACCCGGGACAACATGAGAGTAATCCGGGACAACATGAGAGTAATCCGGGGCAACATGAGAGCAACCCGGGGCAACATTTCATAAAATGACTTGCGCTGATTGGGGTAATCTATGTGTGATTCTCTTGGTTTAATCATTGACCTTCCCTGAAAAGGCAAACTGTTCACCAGCACTCTGTTTTACAAGGTTGCGGAGCAACATGACACTTTCACCCTCTGTCTTCCACTTCGGTGCTCTCCTGCTGAGCTCCCTTCAGGCCACACTTCATAAACCCTACCAGCTAAGCTTGAGCTGAAAGATGTAACCCACTAAAAGATAAAGTTGCACATTTCTGCCCTGCGGTCTAGACTTATAATCTATCGCTCCTCTCCGTGCAAAGTATATCCAACAGAAAGGTCAAAGTGTAACAAGGGCAGCAGCTCTCACATACCTATTAAACCGATAACTGAAGAATGCGTACAGCTACAATAAACCCTCTGTTTATCCAGGCCGCATTTAATCTATCAGCCATTACTTTTTGAAAAAGGGAACTTTGCATCAGTGTCACACAGAAGACCGGTCCGCCCTTATCAAAGTTAAATTCAGCAGGCAAATCATCTCCTACCTTCAGTATTTACATATCTGGTGTCTGATATGTTTATTCAAGGTAAGGTGAATGAATGCAGTCTCACCTCCTAGCGTGCCAAAAAGGCTACGCGGAACTAAAATGTAGATAAATGGTGATGAGAGGGAATTTTTATGTACAAGAGACAATTTTGTTCAGCGAGTGTTGCATTGTTTTGTACCTAGGAGGCATACAACCAAAACAGAAAAACTAACACAGACTTTAAAATTAAATATCCTAAAACATTTTCTAAAATCGTCTATAGACCTGTTATCAGTATGTGATATTTTGTAATTTAAAACTACTGCTTACAAATTCCCTTTTTTGTCTGGTAAGGCACTTTTTAAATAATGACACAAGTATCCCTTCAGATGATGTAACTTCCCCGTTGAGCACATTCCTCATGTCTTTCCTCACTATTCGTCTGGAGAGGCTGACATCAGTGGCAGGGAATGGACGAGACATGACTTACACACGTATCTGAAATATGCCAGAGCACACCTGGTTTATGTAGAAAGTATGGATTTTAGGAGGGTTGTTAAGGTTGTTAAGTATCTCCATGTCAGTGTGGAGTTTGTCCTGATCCAACAACTCTCACTCTGTGACTTAGTTCCATGGGAATACTTTTATTTGTGTTGTCAGCCCTATAAAGTGTCACATGACGGCAATGCTGGAACAACCCAGCTTTCTGCCCCGATTCTAAAACATAACCTTTCATCCAGTGCTTTAGTGTGCATTTTTGTGATTGGGAAATGTTTTCTTGTTTAAGGCATAACTATTGTGACTTCTCAAATCAGAAAGTGGCGCTACAAATAAACAAAATGTCCAAAAACCTTTTATATATTTTAGAGGAGCACCAATCAGATTACCATTCTGGTTTTTGTGAAGTCTGACCTGCTAGTCCCAATTTCAACTTACTCTCTTTTGATTTTAAAATCTATATTATGAAAAGATATCACAATAATATGTTTTGTAGAAAAAAACTTTTCATTCTAACATAAATTAATTTTTAAGCACAGATAATGTCACAGAAGACTTCATGTGAAAAAAAAAAACTTTTACTAATACTTTAAAATAAGCACAATTGAGTACAAATTAACTGGCTTTAATATTTCATATTACTAATTAGCACAGTTAGCTTAGCTAACATTGAAAACCACAAGCAGAATGTGTAGACCATTACCAAATTAAATTGCTGCCAATTTCCAAATCTAACATGTCCATAGTAGGTAGATATTGGCAGCTCAAAAGGACAAAACAACACATTTTTTGTACTCGTTTTGTCTTCTTGTTATCTACTGAAAGTCTTGGTCTTTCTCACTCTCATGTAGTCTAAAGGAAATGCAGATATTTCTCAATATGAAAAAGAAAGTGCAGTTTTCTTTATAAAAAGCTTGTTACCTCATTGTTTGGATTTCTGATTTTCTGACTGGCTGATCAAGTTGAAACTGGTTGATTCCGATCAACCTTTGAGAGATTTTGGACCCTCAAAGCCTTAAGCTTACCTATAAGTGCACCTTGTCAACTCAGGCTGGGTGTGTTAGCCGCAGTATTTATTTTACTGAGAAGATTAATGTTCCCCGAATAAAGCCTAAGTTTCTGTCAGGCCTTTAAAGTTGGTGCAAGAGCTTTGTTGACTTACTCTTTAGTCAAATATTTCCTGATCTTAGAAATAACTTAGAGGTGAGATTATCTTTTATTTGGACGAAAAGCATTTCCTGATGCTCACAGAGGAACAGTCTTTGCATTGTTGTTTCCCTGGTTCAAGTATCATACTGAACCTTTGGTAAAGGATCGGTGCAGGGATGGATGAATCTGGAATGATAATTAATTCACCCGCTGCTGACCTGTCGGGTCACACCTGTCCTCTCAGAGCTGAGGTTTATATTGCTGTTGGACTAAAGACATAAATGGCAGCTGTTCAGCCTCAGTGCACAGGAGAAACAAAACATTTAATGCATGATGATGTGTGCACACAAAACATCTTGTGGTATCCTTTGTGGTATGCAGGAACCGCACCTGAAAGCACAAAGTCAGAAATCTAAACCCTGTTTTTGTGTGTAACAGAGATCTTCAAAAATGTTGTTTACCAGGTGAATTCCCAGGTGTCTCTTTACCCCTCAGCATGTTTACCTCCTATAATTTACATCCCTCCTCATGTTTGAATCCAAAACAAAAGCGTCCCCATGTCCTTTCGGCGTGTCCTGATCTTTTGTCCTCACTGAGGCACCGTGGGTTGTGTGTGAGCTCAGGCTCATGTTTCTGTCAGTGGCCAGAAGCTAATGTGTTCGCGTTAAAGTGGCTGTTTGCAGGTCCCGTCCAACTGCTCTCTTTTGTCTGAGTTCACAGGAAGGCTGGTATTACAGCTGAGGGATGGACAGCATTTTTCCAGCAGACAGGGAGGCTACCGTGTAAATAGCTCGCCCCAGAATGAGGATTAACAGAGTGCTGTGTGCGAGGAGCCAGGGAAGTTGTACAATGAAGCATTCCTGCTTAACAACTCTCCCACTGTTCCCTGTTTCTCAAAACCCTTCCTCTCTGCTCCTGGCCTCATCGGGGTGCACTAGAGCTTTCAGAGACTGCTTTTCGTCTCAGTCTGCAATCCGAGAGGAAAGCCTGTTGAACAATAGGAGAATTTTTCCCTTTTGTAGTTGGATTTTTGTTGGTTTACTTGGACTTGAGTCATTTAGAGAGTGTTTTTTTTTTTTGTTTTTTTTTGCTTTTCATGTCTTGCCTTCTAATTTTCCCATTTAAATCCACCTCGCAGTGCCTGTTCTTTTATTGCTGTTAGCCCTGAAAAGATAAGCAGCAAATTCAAAGACTCTGCAAACAAAGCTTCTCTTTTATGACAACTTCTTATCGTTACATTACGCAACAAGAGCTAATTTATTTGGTCAAATTAAGAGACAGTAGGGCTTCTTTGCAAAGCCTGACTGATAATCACACTTTACTCTTGACAGAATACAAAGCAAATTCTTATTTTGTTTTTTACTACAGCTTGTGCACAACAACAGACACCCCTACCAACAGAGGTCTCTAAAAACAAATAAGAAAATCACCTAAATCCCCGTTTCCCCCTCATGGATGCTCAGATTGAACTTCAGCAAGCTTTACTAAACCCCTAAATGCTTTTGAGTTGCTGCCACGTAGTTAGCTGATTTAATATGTTTCTTAATGAGTAATTGAACCAACTCTTCAAAAAAGGACAGAAAACCAAACCCAGACATCATTTCAGTGCACAGAAACATCATAGAAGGTGGGAAGGAAAAAAATATTTCTTCCATACTTTCCTTGACAGTCCAAATATGACATAATAGAAAAAAACAAGAACACGTTATGTCAATAAATGCCTCACAATGATATGAAATTAAAATGCAGAGAGAGATTGATGCACCATATGCTAATATGCAGTCAGCAGTAAAATACCCTACAAATAAAATGTAACCTCCAGCTTTTTAGAACAGGCACACATCAGAAAACAGAAACATGATCAATGTGCAGACAATGAAGGAGTTAACTGTTTGGATATGTTATCAGTTTCTTTATTCTATTAAGTGATTCATCGTCTGGTTATTACTGCCACTAAAATAATTTCTGTTTTGATGTGAAAGACATTGTTGATCCTTGATCTAATCTTCTTGAAGCTAAAAGCAGGACTCTATATAACAACCCCACCTCTGGACTCTATTGTTTTTCAGCTGATGAAGCATTGTCTTTAAATCTGTTACAAAAATGGAAACAAGTCGGAGCTTGGCAGGTCACCTGCTGAAAGAAAGCCAAGGCTCTGAAAAATAAACAGCAAATCATAACTACTTAACCACGACCAGCAGAAGATCCATCATAGTTTAACTGTGAGTTTCACATAGATGGAGATTAAAGCAGAACGATGCTCAGATTTTCCTTTTGCACATGAGTGATGCTGTGAACGAAGCTCTGCGTCTGTGTTTGTATTTTGAAGTTATGACATAATTTATTGCACTATTGTATTTATCTCTGATTATGAGTTGAACAATAGATGACCAAATTAACAGAACATGCTATATTGATTTGAGACGTTACGGTTATGTAACGTCTGTGACCTCTTCCCTCACATCCGCAGAGTTTACCCTTGACATTTTACTGAGCCACTCTTTCAGGGGGGCTTCCCTTGTGCTGGGAAACACACTCCCCGTAACATCCTGTTCCAGAGATTTCCCGCTACAGAAGCTACTTTCACATTCCTTTTAATGCATGTCCAGAATTTTTCTCAAAATACGTGATTATCTAAGTCTTTTTATTTCATACTGTACCATACAGAGAAACAACAAGCTGAAATCAAATAACAAGGGCAGACATTGTTGAAAAAGTGTGTGCTTTGGGCTGTGCCTCAAAAGGGCTTGGCTACCTTTCCACCTCAAACGGCTGGTTTGACCAGAGAGAAGCTGTGGCTCGCAGCTCTCTAACGAGGAAGGAGATCAGCGATAAAGGTTGCTTCTCCTCCAGGGAAATGTCTTCTCAAAAAATGATAGAATTATGAAATTTGACTCTTAAATCCATGTAGTGTAACAACACCTCAGTCGGCTTAGTGTTTGCACATGAAACAGGAAAGATGGCTTACCTCAAAATCCAGAGCATCGTAGTCCAGGCATAAGGACAGGTAGCTTTACGTAGTTTTCCAGAGGGTTCAAACTGAGAGCTAAATGAACTGCAGCATCAATAGATTCCAAATATTTTTAGATTTCTGACTTGCTTTCATTTAAATTGAAAAAGCTGTCTTCCATCCACCTTTTCAGTTCAGTTAAACCTTGACTTGCTTAATTTTTAGGGTTTAGTTGCAGATCATCTGTGTGACAGTGCTTTACTATGAATAGGATGTACAGTGCAAATATAAAATGGGTAATAAAGAGAGTCGCTTCATTAATGTGCACTGAAGCAGTCTGAGACTTTGAAGAGGATGCAAAACTATTTGAGTGCTGAACTCAAAATGCTTTAAGAAGTTCATGGTTGCACTTAGATCCAACTATAATAAAACTTCACAGTAATTGGAGTCCACCGTCTGCAGTAAATCACTGGTTATTTAGATTCTGGTAGATTTAAAAGGCCCCAAGTAAAACTCTGTACTTTGGCTTTTAGAAAATAGCATAAAATCATTGTCAAACTGGTGATAATGGTAGTTTTCTTCAGTGTTTTCTATAACTTTTTTCACTCTCAGTCTTCATGGTCACACTTATTTTATTCCTCCGCCAGATTGTTTATGGCTACTGGGAGGATTTGTTGCCATGGAAAGGCTCTGTTTTACTCCACATAACAGTTTTTCCCTGAAATCCAGCCTCGGCTTCCAGCTGGCTGCAAGCTTCTGGAGGGTTTTTCTCCTAAGTCCCTCTGACGTCCACAGCGCACAATTTAAACCAAACAATCTGTCTCTGTGCAGGGCTGGAAAAAGTTTCGCTTTCTTTCTGACGTTTGTTCCCAGTCTTGTAGTGGTTGCTGCCCACTTTCTCCCACCCTATGACTCATTCTGTCCTCCCCCCCTCTTCTCCTCCTCAAAATAGCCCTCAAACAGACTCTTTATCACATAACGGACTCTTCTGAATCGTTTCGTTTTGCCTCAATTTTCAGGACGGTTGTAGACGACTGCGACTCACACTCCACGACCAGAGAGAGGCGAACCGGAGCGCAGACCAGCACAGAGATAAGGTAAGACATTTCCTGCAGATGAGAAACACTTTGGATAAGTGATAAAAAGCAGAACCTGCCATGTAGAAGAAAACTATGTGATTGCAGCGGCGAGGAGAAGTGCTGTGGATATACTGACTGTGATTAGCACTTGTTGTCCAGATTAATATTTACATTTTTATATTTTTATCAATCTTTTGAATATAAAGACTTACTCTAATGGCTTTACTTTGATATGCTAGGAACACATTAAAAATAGACAACACAACACAAGTCTTCTTCACCTCAATATTATGTTTTAGTCCTATTTAAGGGTGATATAGACTTTTAGGCTAACTTACAACTGTCTGGGTTTTCTGGTAATCTTTTAAAGTGAATGTTGAGATGCTTTGCTCTTTAAAGGTCATAAAGTTTGATTAGGAATTTTACTGGGGTGTGGAAGAGATATTCTGTCTCATGCCCTAGTAAAATGGGTCTGGTGATGCTGATTGTCTAAAATATTAAGTTTTTATATTTACAAAGGTTTTACAATCTTTTACTGAGTTGGGTTATGTTTGCTAATGCGTCAAAGTTGACTGTACCTAAACAGGGCAGACCCAGAGTTGAGGAATCATACAGAATTTTAAAAATTTTTATTCTAGGACTTAATAGGAGTAAAAAGAAAGTTGTGTTCACTTGTGTATTTATTATTTGCACATCCAAGCCAGAATGTCCACACACTCACTGATAAATATTCCAAGAAATTAGTCATGAAGTCTCTATTTAAAACCTGACACTTTACGTGACGTTCTCAGTGACTGAGGAATTAGCTCAGAGTGAGGGTAATGGATCATGCAGCATTCTTTCACATCAACTGTAGGTATCATGTCAGTATAATCATGTCACAGCAGCCATCAGGTTTTTATTACAGTAGTTTTCACGCATCTGGATGTTGTGCGACTCGTTTTGTTCTACCAGCACTGAGGGGAAGTCCGCTGCAGTGAGGTTGCGTAACATTCTCTCTCTGTGCTTAAGGTCTCATGTCCACCCATTCTCAGGAAACCAGCAGATGTTGAAGGGCTGGTCTCCATAGAGATTTCTACTAAATGTCTCTTGTGATGCAGGCTCACAGTAATGACATGCAACACAGGAATAGCTTGTTCATGAAGGGACAGTACGTCCCCCTTTCCTCTACTAGCTAACAGTTTAATTGCATCATTGCTGCCGACATTCCAGAGCGATGTTTCATAACAATTATTTAACATCCAAGCTGCTCCTGCAAATTCTGTGTTGTAAAGTCGATCACAAACAACTCCTCTCGTCACTGATCTGCAGCCAATTGGACGAGCTTTCGCCCTGGTGCAGCCGGCCAGCGATAGGACCACTTCGTACCCTGAACCAGTGAAGTCAAAGGAGGAGCAGGTGGAGATCATCAAGGTGTGTGTAGCAGATATGGATGTCTGATTCTTGTGAAGGCATTTGACTTGGCTCCGGTATTGATGTGGCTCTTTGCTTTAGGTTTATCTGGAGGCTCGCAGACAAGAGCAGCAGAAACAACAAGAGAACCTGAAGATGCTGTCAGATGAAGTTTCACAGATACAGGAGGTCAGTGACTGAACTATGATTATTGCTGACACATTGACGCTCGTGTCAGTCAGAATGTTTCCTGGATTATGAAGCATTTGCATCTTTGGATCATGTAAATAATCCTTCTGGCTAACATGCTGCTCTCTTCCTCCTTGTTTTATCTCAGCTTACTAAGTTCTAATTTAAGACTAATTTATCCAAGAAATGCATATAACATAGTGTAACCAAATATATTTGGACATGTATAAAAAGTGAATTCTAAAAATATAACTAATGTCTCAAAAGTAAAAATAAGTTAGTGGTTGTAAACTAACACAAGAAAAATCTGACAGTTTCCTATTTGGTTTCTGCAGAAACTTGTAGTTACAGCTACCGGTATGTTCTTGTAGGTTAATCCAGCAACAGCCTAACATGATTGTATTTTCATGTTTATCACATCTGATTACTGAAAGTTGATGATAACTATGAAATGGAATAATTTTAAATGCATCATGCTTAGTATTTAAAGTTGGGAAGTAGTTTGTTTTAATTCATTAAAATGCCTGAATAGCATTTGAAACACTCACAGCGTGTCTGTGTTTGTTGCAGGTGAGGTACTGTCTGAAGAACCTGAGAGAGCAGATGGCGGCCAAAACAAAGGTACCCGAAATTTGTCGCTCACTGAATTTATTTTCTACCTCTCATCCTGTGTGCTTTATGGCATTTCCTTTCACCTCTATTATCATTCCTGCCATGGTTCATTTTTTTTTCTGCTGACTTCCTGTCTTTCTTTATGCAGCCGCACACAAACGGGTGGAAGGTCGGAATCCCATTCCGAAAGAACGGATTGTCTGCTCCCAAAACCGACGGGCAGGTGAGCAGAAAAACACATGAACAGGCTCTGCTTCAAGCTGCTGTTGGTGGGGGTTTTTTTCATCCGTGTGAGGCTTTTAGAGAACATATTGAATCTCACGTTTGTAGCGTCAGCTCACAGAACATTGTGTAAAGCAATCCGCTCCCAGAGGCACAAACAGAAAGGTTATGTGGGAAAAAGAACATAAAGAAATGATGTCAAAGCGTCAATGTTTCTTATATTCCTCCGGGAGGGGGAAAGGGGTGAAAAATATCGTTGGAACACCCTTTGTTGTTCCTCCCACTGCACATGTTCTGTTTTCAGACCCTCCTCATTCCACAGATGCTTTAAACTAAAATAGTTTTCCTGTTTGGTCTTCGATCCACACATTTCCTGTGCCATCAGTTTTGTACAAACACAACAAAGCTCTCTGTGTTTACGTCCCAATTATACTCGTATCTGAGTCACACTACATCTCCAACGTATGCATTGCATGCTACACAAACAAGGAAACTCCTGCAACCTAAATGTTCCAGTGACGCACGCAGACACACCCGTTGTGTTTATGATAGGCAAACCCTTAGAGCTTAGGCGAAACAAAACAGTTTTTATTAGGTCATCATAAAAATATGTGCCCAACTGTAAAGTTGCAAAGCTGACGCTTTGCTGTTTATCTACAGGATGCAGATGAAGAAGCAGAGAGAGACAAGCTGAGAGAGGTCAGCAAGCGTTTGTATGCACAGTTGCAAGAGGCAGAAAAGAAGCACCAGGAGGAGAAAGAGAAACTGCAGGTAATGTATACACACAGAGGTTATAACCCTTACCTTCCATTATTTACCTCATCTTCTAAAGAAGCTCGACTCTGTCTTATTTAGGCTGAAGGCAGCAGGCTTAGAGACTGTCTGAGCGACAAGGAGGAGAAGCTGAGGGTCACAGAAGAAGCCGGCGAGAAGAAAGACAAGCGCATTGAAGATCTGCAGAGGCTGCTGGGAGGAATGGAGCACGAGAGCGCTACCCTGAGGGAGACCATCCGCAGCCGCGAGGACGAACTGCGTGAGCTGCGGAAGATGAGAGAGGAAGGCCACCAGGGGGAGCAGAGGTCAGCCTTTAAAGTCACACAACACCAACTGCATCACTGAACTTTTTCCACATTTTGACATGTTTCAACCTCAAACTTCAGTGTAGTTGATGGGATATTATCTAGTAGATGAAAATAAAGTAGTGCATAATTGAAAAGCAGAAGAAAATGGAACATTTTCAAAATTAAAATCTGAAAACTTCCTTTTTTACAATGATTCCCTGACAGAAATCTAATGGCAACAATCTTTGCCATCTCCTCTGAACGATGTCATTTTCTTTGTGTGTTTCACCACTAAGAGTTAGTGTTCTGAATGAAGACTGTAAAATTCAGTTCTGGCCTCATTTCACCAGAAAACCTTCCTCTACATGTGTCTTGTGTCCCGTTCAGTGCAGCAAACTGGACACCTTATAGTTTTATTTAGACCGTAGATTTCTCCCTGGTTCTAGTAAATGACAAACAGTTGATAGGTTCTTTATTCTGTACAATGGAAAAAAATTAACAAAAAAAACCCCATAGAAACCCTAAAAGTTATGTTTAATTGCCTTTCATTTCCCTTCCTTTGGCTTGTGTTTGCAACATGACAAAGACATAAAAAATTCACAGAGTTTGAATTCCTTTGCAGGCCGGTATTTTGATATCTACTACTTCTTGAGAGTTACAGCGTGCCGTAACAGTCTGTGTGTATTTTTAGGGCTGAGCAGTTGGAGAGGGAGGTGGCTATTCTCAAAGAAAAGATCCACCATCTGGATGACATGCTGAAAAGCCAACAGAGGAAAGTCAGACACATGATTGAGCAGGTGAGAAGCACATACGCCAGACTCTGTGAGGCAAACACATCGACTCCAGGCTCATATTTGTGCAGGGTTTGCTCACTGTTTGGTTCCTCTGTTTGCTCGTCTTTAGCTCCAGAACTCTCGCATGGTGATCCAGGAGCGGGACCGTGTGATCCAAGAGCTGGAGGAGAAAGTGGCATTCTTGGAGGCTGAGGTGAGAAGTGCTCCTGGCCTCTGCTGTAGTAAAGAAAAGAAACATTTCTGGACTGTGGGAGTGAATTTAAAAAGAAGAACCTTCTTCTGGAAAGAGAAAGAAAATGCAATGCTTGGTAATACTGTAAATAACCCTTAAACCATTTTGTTTGTGCAGAATCGAGAAATGCGTGACCAGATGGACTACTTCCTGGGAGGACAAAGGTCAAGCTCCTATCTCTCCACAGAGCGCAATCCACAGATTGTGTACAGGTAACCTATTTTTTCCTTGTTTTTTTTTTTTCTGCAAAAGCAGCACTTTCCATAATTTATGGCACCCCTGTGGTAAGGATGTGAATTATCTGACAAAAAAACTTCAAATAAATTCATCTTGTACTGTAGTAACATAATCTAACACTAGAAATTTGGGAAATTTATCTTTAAGTAGTGGGGAAAAATGTTTCTAATTGATAAATATTTTTAAGGGGATTATAATATCTTTAAACTTATAGTAGTCTGTGACTTTCTGATTTTCTACAGTACACATCTTATGTAACAAAGAACCATTTTGACAAGCCACTACTAAATTAGCAAAGACAAAAGAACTACCATTCAAATAAAATATTTTTTCAGTACCATATTTATGTACATTTCCTTAGTATTATCACTAAATCAGCGAAGACAAGGCCGTTAATCAAAAACAGCAACAAGCCAAATTGCAGTTTGCAAATGACACAAAGGGAAAAAAGTCCAAAATTTCTTTCTTTTTTTTTTTGCGAAAATGAAAACACCATCCAAACTGAGCAGCAGGGGAATGGCAGCATTATGTTGTGGGGCTGTTTTGCTGGTCCTCAAGGCACACTGCCCTGCATGTTTTAGGTATTTCCTTGCTTCAGTCCATTTCAATTGATGACTGATTAACAGGCGTTTGTTTAACTGCAATCAGTTGAATCGGGCACATTATAGCAGGGAAACCTCTAAAACATGTAGGACAGTGTGCCTTGAGGACCAGGGTTGGGAAACACTGAATCATAAAACTGATAGCATCACGAGGAAAAAACTTTATGTGGAAAACCTGGTGCAACATCTAAAGACATCAGCCAGGAAGTTAAAACTTAAGAGCAAATAGACAATGACGCTTAGCGTACAGTTAAATTAGTTAAAAAGTAACTTCCACACAATAAAGTGGATGATTTGGACCATCACAACAATCTGACCTCATTCTTTCTGTCAAGAGAAATGGATCAAAATTCAGGCATAACCATGGAGAACAATAACCCCAAAGAATGTGACCCAATTTTTCCAAATATGTTCTGAATCTGAAGGAAGTTGCAAAATCCATCTAAAAACTCTCTCATTATTCCGGCATTTAGAAAAATGTTAATAATTTGGGTAATCCTAACTGAATTAAAACAGTGGGAGATTAAATTAAATTATTCTAATTTAATGTGAGTGTCTTTTCATTTATTTTATATCCTAAATGTGTGACTCCTGCTGTTTTCAGTAAAAGTGATTAATTCGCTGTGCCCTTGTTGTTGCAGTAAACCACTGAAGCCATCCACCTCCTCCAACAAGCCACTGCCCTTCATCAAAGTTATCGAGATCCGGTCATGAGAAAACAGAAGAACCTGACAACCAGAAGCAGCAGACTTTTTTCCAGACTGAATTCAGACAGCAGCTCTGCTGGTGACCACGTCAGATCGAAAGGAGAATCAGAGCTGAGCCTTCCCAAACTGCAACTTTAACAGCTCCTCTAAAGCCGCGTCCCGACTAAACAATGTTTGAAGGAAACAGTGGAGTGATCAGCAGCACCCGCTGTGTATTTGCCTCATGACTGTGTGCAAGTCAGCTTTACGTAGATACGTTAGTGACTCAGATGTGCATTTTGTGCTTTTGCTATTAGTAGAGTGATATCTCTCCTTGTACTGACCTGTTTTCATTCTTATCACACATTTGAACTTTGACTTTATAGCGTTGACTGTGCAGTTTATTCCCTATTCATGACAACATAGCGCTCAACTAAGGTAATGTAGCATTGATGTACTGTTGCTTACTCACACTGTCCTGATAGATCACGTAAAAAGCATTGACATTATCTAAACTGTGTCTTTGTACAGGTTTGTCATGTGCGAATATATGACCCTTTCATATGTACACAGCCATATGCGTGTAGAAATTTAATACAAAATATCAATTTTGTAGAAATGCAAAAAAAAATTCTAATTACTATTTGGGTCTTTCACATTTTCAGAATTTGTTTGGTCCCCTAAAACAGCAGGGCACTTTATGAAACTGAGCACACAGAAGGAAAACTGAAGGTGTCTTAATTTGCATTTTTCCTCTAAACATAATGTTCATTTCACTTCCATGTCATTGTCTGAATCTTCACCTTGTACATATTTCAGTGAATGTAATTAGATGTTTAAAATTCAAACAACTTTCTGCTTTTTATTTATTTATGCTAAAATAAAACCTGTTTGATAGAAGAGCTTTTGTATGAAGTATATGTCTTGATCTGTTATCTCTGTAATTTTCAGAATAAACACTTTACAAAGTGCATGCTTTATAATTATTAGAGCTTGACAGGAAATATACACTGTTATTGATAGGTCACTGTGAAGAGACACGTAAACAACTGCTTCGGTAATTTCTTGGAAATACCTGTTAGCTAGAAACTAAAAAAAATCCTGGCAAAAGAAAATATTTAAATTCCTCAAAGAGACGTCCTACAGATAAAATGAAAACTCCCTGTGAGGAATCGGAATTTGTGGCGATGCTCCTTCTTCAGTCCAGTCACACTGGTAGATTAAAATGATGAGGGCGACCTCTGCTGGACACTTCTCTCACTACAAAATGCTACTATGACAAACTCAAACATTGCAAAAATACCTCTGCACCCGTTTAATGATTTCTAGTACGAATTGGGAGTAAAATTTGAGGATAAATTAACCCGGATCTGTGTCTTATTTACTCTTTCTATTCATTTTCAATATAGATAAAATTTTTTATATTGGAATATTTTAAAGTAGTAACTTACATGCAATTGGAAGTAGTATTTATAAATACTTTTTGATTAAAATCTTTTCAGACACTTTATAAACGACATTTATTTTTGAAAGAGAAATGTCTTTAAGAATACATACACAGATTAATTACGAAACTACATCTTTTCTGAGGCAGGAAGTTGCTTCCTACTTGCTGTGACAAGTAGAATGCTGCTGCCTCTACAACAACAAATTCACTGAACGACTTTAAAGTCTTTGTAACAATGTTTGTGTTTGAGAGAAATGTGTCATTCTGCATTTTGAAATTGTGCAGACTCTATAACAAAAGAAGATGGCAAGAAATGAATATTTCAGTTAAGAATTTACTGTTTATTATGTTAAGCATATTGTGCAACATGACAGTATTGCCTTTTTTGCATGGCAGCATGTATTCATAAGCACCACAAGAAATAAAAAGTACTCAAACTTAGATAAGTCTAACAATTAAAAAATAGATGCTTCTCATATCAGCAGGCTAATTTGTAAGACTAAACAGTTAACAGTCTTCCCCTGAAGTCATACCTCAACCCCATCACATATTAAAACACTAAAATACTGGTCAATAAAGATAATTGATCAAAAAAGAGGCACTTAATCAATACAGTTCCTGAATTATATGGCTTTTGTAAGAAAAGGCTTAAAGGAAGTAAAAAATATATATATATGGCTCAAAGGAACAACATAGAAACATACATAAACATAAAAATTACTGGCATAAACAGTGTTTTCTTTCATGATAGAAAAATGCACATACAGTAGTTTATTTCATAGCTATTAACTATTATTTTATACACTTAGGTGGTTAATTTGAACATATCTGCATAGGTGAATACATTGTGCAATAAATACTGATTGTCCTATGCTGTTGCATAAGCATTATAATTTTTTTTGTTTTGGTCAAGTCAACCCTGCTTACTATCAGTTATATTCTAGCACTTACAGTTTACATGCAGTAATAGAAAAGGTGCCACACGTAGGCAAATAGCAGTGTTTGAATCAGTAGTCTGATATGCAGTGTTCTGCAGTGCACGTCATAATAAGAAGGCAGTGTGTTTAATCTGATACTGTCAGGTGACAGTGAGCGAGGCACTGGGATTACAGACAGTAGTATATAACTTAAAACTTTTTCCTTTGAACAGATCCATAATAATTTCAGAGCGTGCTGTCTAGCGTGTTGTAGTTATCTTTGAAGTTCTTCAGCTCCAGGAAGTTCCTGGGCCTCTTGCTGCGCTGCTGCGCTGCAGATGTGAGGTAGGTGGTTTGGGTGGGGGACGAGGAGCAGGAGGAAGGGCTGCTGGGCTCGGTGGTGCCGGTCAGGTCTCTGGCTGCAGTCTGGTGGTGTTGGCTCAGTGTGCTGCCGCGAGACTTCACGCTGAAGCAACAGAACAGAAAAGCAGATTGCTTACTGCATAATTGGCATTCCGTGTTGGGATTAACACTAAATCTGGGAAGGAGCAGTGTGGGGAAGGGTCGTGATTCCTTACATAGCGGCTAGCTCAGTTAGAGCTTCCTGGTACTTGATGAACTCTGCTTCTCCAAAAGCCTGAGGACACAAACAGGTAGAACATCAGAGAAAACTGAATCCATCATGTACTACTCGGTCCTCAACGTTACGGACAGAAATTCACTGTAGTTTGATAAGTGAGGTTTGCACAAAATGCTTCTATGACAGCACTTTGTGAATGTGTTTCACCATAACTGCTGCACAACTCCAAACAGATTGAAGAAATCATCAGAGCACCTTGAAGAAGTCACAATGCTTCACATTTGACTAAAATTACTAAAAACACACTAGAAAGAAAACAAAGGTTTGGCTTTTGCAGAACTATGAGAAAACTCTTGTTTAACAAAGGATGATTGTGGATGAGAACCAAGAGCATTATGTGCACATTTAACAAGAGGTGGTGTGTGTAGTTGTCACGCTTTTTACCATCACTATGGCAACATTTTCTAATATTGTGCAGCTCTATTACCCACTAGTTTCAAAGTTTTATACTGGAAAAAAATATTTGGAAAATGTTAATATTTTGGATTTATTTGGTTTATGTTTTTCATTTTAGTCTTGAAAATACTAGAACTTGAACATAACTTTATATTTTGGTCTGACATTTTTAAAATTTGAATTAAATGTTATAATCAATTACTGAGTACTTCTATAGCATTTTTTGCAAATATTTTTTTTTTAACTTATTTTAACCTGAGGAAAAATATGTTGAAGTAGTTCTTACTCAAGTACAATTTTTGCATACTTTACCCACCACTGCATTCAACCATAAATTTTCAGCCTGATAAAAGTACAATGATTATATCAGGAAGAATGTAAAGCATGAAAAGTTTCTACATGTCTTTTCTATAAATCCAGACAAAATACTTATCATTTGGTTTCCTGTTGTAGCAAAACACACTGCATCATATCATTGATGGTAACGCAATTCAGATTAATGTAGTAGATGAGAGAAACTGCTGACCTCGGCCCCATGGCGTGCTTTGTTGTAGCCATCTAACACTGTGTCTATCAGAGAGCTCTGCTTGTCTCTAAGCATGCAGTGGGAATTTCGCAGCTGCAGCAGCCAGGTCCGAAATGTTTTTCCCGTCACAGCGGTGGGAGTGCCACCCAGTTCACGGAAAGGAAAATCTAAAGAAATCAACGGAAATATGTTGATTTGAGATGGGATTATTTCTCTTGCAAGTACAGAAAGAACTGATATTACCAGTGTCCCGGACAGCGTCTAGTGCTTTCATCCTGTACAGATAGTCATCAGAACCTATAAACATAAACACACAAAACACATTTCTATCAGTGGTATTATTCCTGATGGTTGCAGTGCTTATGTGCAGGCTCTGTACGCTCTGACCAGACTGTCGTCTCTGTGTTAGTCGGTCATCAGCTGGGGACAACAGACGGGGCTCAAAGTGGATTTTCTGGACCTCGCACAATTTGGCTTCAATTACTTGTTTCAGCTCCTACAAGACCAACAAAACACATTAAACTGGTAGATTAACAACTAAAATACTTTACAGGATCAAGCTTGTGATGTGTGTGTGTGTGTGTTCCACCTTTGGAGCATTGTGGCCAATGGGAACATGTGGTCCTCTTCGAGACTTAATGGCAAAGTGCATAATTTGTCTTTTTATAAAGATGAACAGCAAAACAAACACCTAAGTAGAAGAATAAAACAGTCATTTTAAACTCTTCTTACAAATGTATGGATATACAATGCTTAGCCAGAACAATAAAACCATCTGCCTCGAGACATGCAGGTCCACCTTGTTGACAGTTGAACAGGTTTGTCCTGCTGGGACACTGAAACTATGGACTTTCCTTTTCTTGATGTGGGCAGCTGACCCTATCAGTCTGTCTGTAGTAATGGGAGTTTCCCAGCAGAAAACTGTCTCATAACAAGACATAAAATAAAGAATTTTGAGCCAGTTATTTGTATTATAAGTTTTCTTTTCAGAAGATAATTTAACTTAAACGGAGGTGGTATTACAGCAACATAAATTAAATAGTTGATATTGACTAACACTTAGCAAGCAAATGAAACACCATTGATAGCAAAGCATGGGCCAAATGCCGGTATGATAAACCACGGTGAAAACTGATAAAATATTGTGTTACACTGGTCCTAAAATTTAAAGTCATTCTAATGAGATGCAACAATTTTTCCTGGCTGCATTAAAGTATATAGTAACCTGTTGTTGCGCACTTCTTATTGAGAAGTAAAATCTGCTAGATCAGAAATACTTCCTGCAGCCAAAAACAGCCTTTAGTTTGTTGTGCAAACTAAAGCAGATCCAGTTAACAAGTCACAAGCAACATGTTTGCTAAGCAGCTGACTAAAGTAGTAGCAGCAGATTCGGAATAAATAAATGCAACTAGATCATGTTCATGTTTTCATTCAGACCTTTTTGAACCAGATATGTTTTATCTGGTTAAAACTTAAACAAACCAACAGAAATCATGAAACTCACCAAAATGCCGTAAGTCAAAACAAGAAACACGTTCACTTTTGAGGCTCCATAATTGTCTTTATCCATTATTAAAATTTGTTCTTCTTCAGATTAAGCAGCTAAAAATCGTCTCTCAGTAAATTAATACTTTTATCTTCATTCGATCTGAGGCTTCCTCTATGTTTCCGCTTAAAAAATACATTATAAAATGTCTAAAAAGTACCAAACATCAGGAAGGTTCCGGTCGCTACACTCCCTGCCTCCTTTGTTGACTTCCGCAATAGTCACGTGACTGACGTTGTACCGTAAAGAGGAAGATTCTGACAGAAATTCCAACTCCAGGGATATACTGAATATTAAAATTATGCCAATGTTGATCATTTCAAGCTAACCTAAAACAGTTTATGTCTTTATTCGCTCAGGTACTCAAATGCATTTCACTATTGCTTTTCACGGCAATAGTGCCCATTTTTTGTGGAACAACATAAGAGTAACCTTTTCATTTCAAAAGCCCTCGCCCATTCTTGAAGTAAATTAAATTCGTCTACCGACGTAGATGCTGCCTGACGAAAAAGGGATAGCTTTGGATGACCAAGTTTAACTCTTAAATACATTGTTTACTAGAAAAATAAAAGATTAATTTCTTTACTTAGCTAATCCTGAAGATTATATAGCTTTTATATCAGGCAAATCTACCCAACTTCTATTAAAACGAACTGCTAGTAAAAGTGTGTACTTTATGCTTTTAGATTTACATCGTCTTAAGCTACTTAGAATTTAAACTATAAAAAAACAGTACATTGGTTTCATTTGTTAAGAACACAAATGTATTTTGTAGACATTTCCTATTTATGGGCGGCAGTTCGCAAAACCTCTGATTGGAAAAACAATACTTGTGTCCTTCGTAACACCATATTTTTCTTCGCTTTATGTCCAGTGATGTCGCTAACGCGTAAATAATTAAAGTAAATAATTATTATATATATGTATACATCTTTACTGTTTCTCTAAATTGAACTGTATTAGTTCTGAGAAAAATGTACATTTTGAAAACTCAAAAAAATCGTCAGTCCTACATTATAAAAAAAATAAATATAACATTTTGCTGTTTCTCTAAATTATTCTAAAAATATATTAGGGATAGATTATGAATAAAATATATAGTGCTATTAACATGAGTTTTATTAGAGGTTTAGATTCGTACTGCATGTTTGTAGTTGGGCAGGTTTTACAGGTTTAGTTTTACCTTGTGTTTGGACTGGAAAATGTCAAATCTGGTAACAGTGGCTATGGCGCCATTTTTGTTATTAATGAGAGTGACGCGCATGCGCCATCCTGGATAAAAATATGTCGCACCTTCTACCTGAGCGTTTTAAAAAGATCCTGCTAGCACCTGGCTGCACGGAGACACGAAACTCTCTGATGCTCTTGAACTTTGGGACCTGGATTAAAAATGATATTTTATGATCTCCCAAGAAGCGGAATGCGAGTGGACGCCCAGCCTTATGACTGAAACTTTTGTGGATCCGATTGAAATCGTGTCAGTGTTTATCGAGGCCTAGTTTGAGGCCTTGTACTTGACCTACTAGCAGACCGCAGTGATGGCAAGTAGGCCGCGGGAGCGCTATACTTGAAATCGCTTCGTTGGTTATACGGTAAGTTATTTTTCGGAAACCTTATTGTAAGTTGTTTGTCTTTTTCCACCGATGACGTTAGTGAAGCCATTTTTTGTGTTTGAACAGAGCAGCACACAAGGAGAGACCCGACCATGGCCTCTCAGCGGCGGTTTGTTTGGTTGCTGGCGTCCCTGAAACATTTGAATGAGATATAATGGCATCTGGAGCTACCAGTTGATCGATTATGGATGTACTACAATCAAGCTGAGGATGGCTAGCAGTTGATCGATTATGGATTTACTACAATCAAGCTGAGGATTCCCTTCAATGAAGTTGAGGATCGCTTCCGTCAAGCTGAGGACTCCCTACAAGGTGCCTGGCTGATCCGCCCGACCCATCAAAGGTTGGTTAAGTCAAAGAACTGTTCCAATGGCGGATCCAGAAGACAACTCAGGGTAGGAGCTGTTGCGGGTTTTGCTACGCTGCTGATGCTAATGTTGTTTGTTGAAGGCCAACGCTAGGCCTCTTGGTGTGCTGGTTTGGTTTGATTCTCTGCTGAGAGTCAATGAGCTGAGAAGGATTCTGCTGCTGCAAATCCTCCAGTCTATGGGGTTTTTAGTATTGTTTGAAGCTTTTGCTGTGGTCTTTTGACCTGTGGAGGTTTAGGTGTAACTAGACTCTGATATCTACAATCTGAAGTTCCTGGCTTAAAGTTCAGTTATGATGTGAAAGAAAGAAGGCCAAGGATTTGGCAAATACAGTTTAGAGGCTGTAAGAAGTGATTCAGCTTAGGCTTTGTAAATATCACTAATAAAACTTTATACCATACCTACTTATTAGTACTAATATAATGTGTCTATGATGACATTAGTATAGCTGCATTAGGATAATATTTATCTTTCCAATGAATATCAAATGTGTTTTTGGGTGAAGATAAGGTCTTTTTATTTCAACATACATACATTTTTTATTTTTTGTACCTATTTAATATATAGTTTGAAATTTATTGTCCATACTTTTAATAATTCAATAACTCAAACAAATTTAATTTACGTTCAATTTAAACGTGAAAACCGATTCGTTTTTATGCCGAAACAACGCGTGGCCTCGTGCAATTTCGTCATTTGACTTCATTTTTTCTGGACGACGATGATGACAGACAACAGACAGATCTCCTGGAGCTGCAGGCCGGAGGTCACAGAGGTAATGGTCACACTGTAATCCACCATCTTTTATTTGCAGCTTTTCAGCTGAACTCCATCTGAACTTCCTTCTGAAGAGGATCGAGTTGGACCTAACCTTCAGCGTTTAAGTTTGTTTTAACCCATTTTTTTCTCCTAGACTAAGCAACTGGCGGACCTTTTGTTGCAAATAACTTTTTTTTTTTCTCCTAGATAAAGAAACCAAAACAGCTTCTACTACAACTAATGCTCTTTTCTCCTATAGAAACACTCCTGGAGCAGCTCTTTTTTTCTGTCTCTCTCTTTATTCTGTCCTTTCAAATCCCCTGGGGGTAGTGACAGATGGTCTTTCATACAGAGCCAACGTCTGGCTCTGCTGGAGGGTTCTTCCTGTTAAAGGGAAGTTTATCTTCTCCACTGTCACTACATTCATTCTAAATATGAGGCATTGATTTAGCTTACTTAACTGTTAACCAATTAAAATAACTGGTGCAGTGTTGGCCTCATTTCGGAAAGTCTTCCTGTTAAAGGGAAGCTTTTCCTCTCCACAGTCACAACTTGCATCCTCAGTAGGATGCCTTGCTTGAGCTTACTTTTCTTTTAATGAATTTAAATAATTCATAGTGTTTAATCATTATTTTTTTTTTTGAAAGTTTTCCTGTTAAAGGGAAGTCTTTCCTTTCCATTGTCACCAGATGAATATTCAGTATTCAGTACAAGTCATTGCTTTAGCTTAACTTTTAACCAAATAATTGGTCTAGTGTTAACCTTATTTTGGAAAGTCTTCCTGTTAAAGGGTAGTCTTCATTTTTGGAAAGTCTTCCTGTTAAAGTGAAGTGTTTCCTCTCCACTGTCACCAGGTGGATCTTCAGTAAAAGTCATTGCTTTAGCTTAACTATTAACCAATTTAAATAACTGGTCTAGTATCAACCTTATTCTAAAAGTCTTCCTGTTAAAGGGAAGTCTTTCTTTTTGAAAATCTTCTTCTTAAAGGGCAGTTTTTCCTTTCTTGTTACCACGTGGATCCTCAGTAGGAGGCATTGCTTAAGCTTATTTATAATGAATTTATTTAATTGGTGCAGTGTTATTTTTTCTGG
Organism: Xiphophorus hellerii; assembly: GCF_003331165.1. Taxonomy (NCBI): domain Eukaryota; kingdom Metazoa; phylum Chordata; class Actinopteri; order Cyprinodontiformes; family Poeciliidae; genus Xiphophorus; species Xiphophorus hellerii. Next base: position 15,887,551 of record NC_045674.1, read on the forward strand.
AAGTCTTCCTGTTAAAGGGAAGGTTTTATTTTTGGAAAGTCTTCCTGTTAAAGGGAAGTTTTTCATCTCCACTGTCACTACATGTATTCTCAACGTGAGGCATTGCTTAAACTTTCATAACTTTTAGCCAATGTTTGATAACCGGTATTTATTTTATTTTATTTTTTGGAACGTCTTCTTGTTAAAGGGAAGTCTGTCCTTTCTCTTGTCACAACATGCATGTTGATTATGAGGCATTGACTGAGCTTACTTAACAAATTTAAATTGGTGCAGTGTTTAGTTTTTTTGGAAAGTCTTCCTGTAAAGGAAAGTTTTTCCTCTCCACTGTCACCAGATGGGATCCTCAGTACGACTTGTTGCATTAGCTTAACTTTTAACCAATTTAAATAATTGGTTCAATATTAACCTTATTTTGGAAAGTCTTTTCACATGAATCCTTAGTAGGAGACATTGCTTAAGCTTACTTACCTAGTGCATTGTTCACTTGTTTTCTCTTGGAAAGTCTTCCTGTTAAAGGGAAGTCTTTTTTGGAAACTCTTCCTGTTAAAGGGAAGTTTTTCCTATCCACTGACACAGCATATGTCTTCAGTATGAATCTCTGCTTCAGCTCACATAACTTTTAATCAATGTTTGATAACTGCAGTTTGGTTTTTTGGTAAATCTTCCTGTTAAAGGGAAGTTTTTTCTCCCCTGCCACCACATGCATCTTCAGTGTCTATGGTGGTGAATGATAGTTTTGAGCTCATGGTTGAGAATTTAAGGCCTTCTTAACACCACATGGTATATAAACCGGGAAGCTATGGTATATGGACATGGTATATAAACCGGGAAGCTATGGTATATGGACATGGTATATGGACCGGGAAGCTATGGTATATGGACCGGGAAGATATGGAAGCCGATCAACAGCTTTTGTTGAGATGGAACGACGACTCTGAAGACACCAGATGGCCTCGGACTGTGAAAGGTAGGAATGTGAATACAACGCCAGGAAATGTGGTTTGGTACTTCCGGTAGCCACTCCTCAAGGCTATGAAGTCATCGGATGAGTTCAAGGACTTTAGCAACAAGCGAGTACAACGAAGGGGTCGATGCATTCCATGCACAAAGCTTCACGCAAGAAAAACACGGTAGGATATTTGAAATGTAGGAGTTGTGGTCTTGGTTAAAAAAGGGTAACCAAAATCCTTTTGGTTACCAAAAAGGGGTAACCAAAACGTAATAAAAGGTTGTGGGTTCGGTGTTTGTTTTCACACACAATTCGGCCGGGTGTGCGAAAACAAACCCAACAGGGTACCAAAGGGTTAAGAGTTACCCTTCGGTTGGGTTTGTGTGAAAACGAACCCTACCGACGGGTAAGGGATTTAGTTCCCCTTCGGTCGGGTTTGTGCGAAAACGAACCCTACCGATGGGTAAGGGATTTAGTTGCTCTTCGGTCGGGTTTGTGCGAAAACGAACCCTACCGACGGGTAAGGGATTTAGTTGCTCTTCGGTCGGGTTTGTGCGAAAACAAACCCTACCGATGGGTAAGGGATTAGTTGCCCTTCGGTCGGGTTTGTGCAAAAACAAACCCTCCCGACGGGTAAGGGAATTGTTGCCCTTCGGTCAGGTTTGTGCGAAAACGAATCTTACCGACGGGCAAGAGGTTAATTTCCCTTCAGTCAGGTTTGTGCGAAAATGAACCCTACCGACGGGTAAAGGTGTGAAAACTAACCAACCAAACTTGGATTCTTTAGTCAAATATGTGTATGGAATCCATTATAAAGATTATTAACAAAGTCATTTAAGAGGTCTTTTGAGTTTTTGAAAAGTGATGATTTCAGAGTTATGCGGTTTGACCGTAAAACTGCACCCGACTTGTTGTCTTTCTGTCCTGTTCTTCTGTCCTGTTGTGCTGCAGGAAACCTCCTGGATCATCTCTGTTTTTGTCTTGGATTTCGTCATTCATCTCCCCCATCAGCACACAGAGGAAAATGACTGAACTTAAAACATTTATCAAAGCGACTTCAGTTTATCTTTTTTTTTTCTTTTTACCAAAAACTGGATAAGTCTTCAGTCTGGTTCTTTGACCTCAAGCAGCCATTGTTTTATTTTCTTGTTTTATGGATAATTTTGTTTAGAGACTTCATAATAAGTTTTGTTTTTATTTATTTTAGACATGTAAAATGATTTCCAATTTCAGTGTTAAATGTTAGAATTTAATATATATTGATTTTTGAGAATGTTCTTGCATTAGTTTAGCGTTATGGTTATGGCATTTATTATGAGAAGGCTTAGACTGGTTTATTGTGATCTGTCTGTATTTATGCTGCTGTTTGTCATTTTCTGTTTCTACTACATTATTTATTTCAACTGCTTTTGTTTTCTCAGTTATTTTTCTGTCCATAGAAGCTACACCTGGTCTGGCGTTGATTAGCGGTGGTTGCTTCCTGGAAAGGGGCATTGGCTGACATGATGCGGCCATCACCTAACCGTTCTCCGTCTCCTTTTCATTTCCACGAACATGGAAAGTTCTCCTGATCAGTTGACCTGTTGTTGTGTCTCTCCTCTGTCTTCTCTCAGCTCCAGTCGGTCATGGCAGATGGCTGCCGGTACTGAGCCCAGTTCTGGTTCTTCTGGAGGTTTCTTCCTGGTAGAGGGTAGTTGTTCTTCTCCACTGTCGCTACATGCATTCTCTGTATGAGGGACTGCTGTAAAGTCAATGACTCAACACAAGCGATTTGCTGTCGCCCCCTTCTGGTCAGATGGAGTGAATGCTGTAAGTAATGACTCCATACAATCTGCTGGGTTTTGTTTGGAACAAACTTTTTAAACTACTTTAATAATCAGCTGAGCTTATTGTACTAGTAATTGGAGTACATGTGATTGAACTAAAATTACTTCAAAGTGCATTGAGATGACATTTGTTGTGAATTGGAAATATATAAAATTGAACTTTCAAAATAACAAAAGAGCACCGCCAATAAATAATATAAAAAAACAAACAAAAAACCCCAACAACCAATACAAGAAAGTTCAAAATCCCAAAAGTAGATACCAAAATATTAAAAACCCCAAAAGTAGATATCAAAACATTCAAACTCCCAAAACTAGATACCAAAACATACAAAACCCCAAAAGTAGATATCAAAAAGTTAAAAGCTTAATTATAATGTTAATTCACAACAATGTCGTCGTCAAGGCATTTTACAAAAAGTCATTTCAATTTAGTCAGATTACTATTGATCCAAGTTATCAATTCATTAGGTTCACTTAATTATAAAGTAGTTTAAAAAGTTCGTACCAAGTAAAACCCAACAGATTGTATGGAGTCATTACTTATGGCATTCACTCTATCTGACCAGCAGGGGGCGACAGCAAATCGCTTGTGTTGAGTTGTTGACTTTACAGCAGTCCCTCATACAGATCATGCGTGTTGTGACAGTGGAGAGGAAGAACTCCCCTCAACCAGGAAGAAACCTCCAGCAGAACCAGACCTGGGCTCAGTACCAGCAGCCATCTGCCATGACCGACTGGAGCTGAGAGAAGACAGAGGAGAGACACAACAACAGGTCAACTGATCAGGAGAACTTTCCATGTTTGTGGAAATGAAAAGGAGAGGGAGAACGGTGTTAGAATTTAATATATATTGATTTTTGAGAATGTTCTTGCATTATTTTAGCGTTATGGTTATGGCATTTATTATGAGAAGGCTTAGACTGGCTTATTGTGATCTGTCTGTATTTATGCTGCTGTTTGTCATTTTCTGTTTCTACTACATTATTTATTTCAACTGCTTTTGTTTTCTCAGTTATTTTTCTGTCCATAGAAGCCACACCTGGTCTGGCGTTGATTAGCGGTGGTTGCTTCCTGGAAAGGGGCATTGGCTGACATGATGCGGCCATCACCTAACCGTTCTCCGTCTCCTTTTCATTTCCACAAACATGGAAAGTTCTCCTGATCAGTTGACCTGTTGTTGTGTCTCTCCTCTGTCTTCTCTCAGCTCCAGTCGGTCATGGCAGATGGCTGCCGGTACTGAGCCCAGTTCTGGTTCTTCTGGAGGTTTCTTCCTGGTAGAGGGTAGTTGTTTTTCTACACTGTCGCTACATGCATGCTCTGTATGAGGGACTCCTGTAAAGTCAATGACTCAACACAAGCGATTTGCTGTCGCCCCCTTCTGGTCAGATGGAGTGAATGCTGTAAGTAATGACTCCATACAATCTGCTGGGTTTTGTTTGGAACAAACTTTTTAAACTACTTTAATAATCAGCTGAGCTTATTGTACTAGTAATTTGAGTACATGTGATTGAACTAAAAATACTTCAAAGTGCATTGAGATGACATTTGTTGTGAATTGGAAATATATAAAATTGAACTTTCAAAATAACAAATGAGCCCCACCAATAAACAATATAGAAAAACAAACAAAAAACCCCAACAACCAATACAAGAAAGTTCAAAACCCCAAAAGTAGATACCAAAATATTAAAACCCCCAAAAGTAGATATCAAAACATTCAAACTCCCAAAACTAGATACCAAAACATACAAAACCCCAAAAGTAGATATCAAAAAGTTAAAAGCTTAATTATAATGTTAATTCACAACAATGTCGTCGTCAAGGCATTTTACAAAAAGTCATTTCAATTTAGTCAGATTACTATTGATCCAAGTTATCAATTCATTAGGTTCACTTAATTATAAAGTAGTTTAAAAAGTTCGTACCAAGTAAAACCCAACAGATTGTATGGAGTCATTACTTATGGCATTCACTCTATCTGACCAGCAGGGGGCGACAGCAAATCGCTTGTGTTGAGTTGTTGACTTTACAGCAGTCCCTCATACAGAGCATGCGTGTTGTGACAGTGGAGAGGAAGAACTCCCCTCAACCAGGAAGAAACCTCCAGCAGAACCAGACCTGGGCTCAGTACCAGCAGCCATCTGCCATGACCGACTGGAGCTGAGAGAAGACAGAGGAGAGACACAACAACAGGTCAACTGATCAGGAGAACTTTCCATGTTTGTGGAAATGAAAAGGAGACAGAGAACGGTGTTAGAATTTAATATATATTGATTTTTGAGAATGTTCTTGCATCATTTTAGCGTTACCATGGTTATGGCATTTATTATGAGAAGGCTTAGACTGGTTTATTGTGATCTGTCTGTATTTATGCTGCTGTTTGTCATTTTCTGTTTCTACTACATTATTTATTTCAATTGCTTTTGTTTTCTCAGTTATTTTTCTGTCTGTAGAAGCCACACCTGGTCTGGCGTTGATTAGCGGTGGTTGCTTCCTGGAAAGGGGCATTGGCTGACATGATGCGGCCATCACCTAACCGTTCTCCGTCTCCTTTTCATTTCCACAAACATGGAAAGTTCTCCTGATCAGTTGACCTGTTGTTGTGTCTCTCCTCTGTCTTCTCTCAGCTCCAGTCGGTCATGGCAGATGGCTGCCGGTACTGAGCCCAGTTCTGGTTCTTCTGGAGGTTTCTTCCTGGTAGAGGGTAGTTGTTTTTCTACACTGTCGCTACATGCATGCTCTGTATGAGGGACTCCTGTAAAGTCAATGACTCAACACAAGCGATTTGCTGTCGCCCCCTTCTGGTCAGATGGAGTGAATGCTGTAAGTAATGACTCCATACAATCTGCTGGGTTTTGTTTGGAACAAACTTTTTAAACTACTTTAATAATCAGCTGAGCTTATTGTACTAGTAATTGGAGTACATGTGATTGAACTAAAAATACTTCAAAGTGCATTGAGATGACATTTGTTGTGAATTGGAAATATATAAAATTGAACTTTCAAAATAACAAATGAGCCCCACCAATAAACAATATAGAAAAACAAACAAAAAACCCCAACAACCAATACAAGAAAGTTCAAAACCCCAAAAGTAGATACCAAAATATTAAAACCCCCAAAAGTAGATATCAAAACATTCAAACTCCCAAAACTAGATACCAAAACATACAAAACCCCAAAAGTAGATATCAAAAAGTTAAAAGCTTAATTATAATGTTAATTCACAACAATGTCGTCGTCAAGGCATTTTACAAAAAGTCATTTCAATTTAGTCAGATTACTATTGATCCAAGTTATCAATTCATTAGGTTCACTTAATTATAAAGTAGTTTAAAAAGTTCGTACCAAGTAAAACCCAACAGATTGTATGGAGTCATTACTTATGGCATTCACTCTATCTGACCAGCAGGGGGCGACAGCAAATCGCTTGTGTTGAGTTGTTGACTTTACAGCAGTCCCTCATACAGAGCATGCGTGTTGTGACAGTGGAGAGGAAGAACTCCCCTCAACCAGGAAGAAACCTCCAGCAGAACCAGACCTGGGCTCAGTACCAGCAGCCATCTGCCATGACCGACTGGAGCTGAGAGAAGACAGAGGAGAGACACAACAACAGGTCAACTGATCAGGAGAACTTTCCATGTTTGTGGAAATGAAAAGGAGACGGAGAACGGTTAGTTGATGGCCGCATCATGTCAGCCAATGCCCTTCTCCAGGAAGCAACCACCGCTAATCAGCGCCAGACCAGGTGTAGCTTCTATGGAGAGAAAAATAAATGAGAAAACAAAAAGCTTAGTTTCTAACTAAACTTTTTAGTTAGAAAAGGTTTAGTTTCTAACTAAACTCATTGTTTAGTTAGAAACACCAGAGCGCCACCTTCTGGCCTCTCTCCAGATCAGTTCAGTTCAGAGCAGGGAACTGTTTCTGGCTTTGTTTTTTCCCCTCCGTGGGCTGCCACCTTATCGTGGTGGAGGGGTTTGAGTGTCCCAGTGATCCTAGGAACCATCGGAGGCCTGGTACCTCCATTTGGGTCGGGTCTGCTGGGGCAAACGGGTCCTAGGTGAGGGATAGGACCAAGAGCAGCCCAAAGATCGCTTAGAAATATAAACACAGAATGTTTCTATTTATAAATGGTGATATGGACAGGGTCCCGCTTACAACCAGAGCTATAGACAGAAGTCAGAGTTTCTCCCAGTGTTTTATCAGCCTGGTGGGCTACCAGGCTTTATTCCCTCCCCCCCACTAGGCTATGGGTTATTTTAAATGGTGATTTTTTTTTCCACCAGTGACAGTAAAGACAGATTAAAGTAAATGTTTATAGTTGAGACATTGAACTGACTGAGGAGTTGTGAACCAATTGTGCCGTCCCATCAGTTGCCCGTTGGCTTCACACGCAGTTATTTTGGGATTTCCCTCCGTAATTTCCCCTCAGAAAGCACGGCGGGAAATCCACGCTTTCTGATTGAGCGGCCTCCTCGTTTTTTTTTTTTTTGTACTGTTGTAACCATTAAACAATCTTCCCTTCAGTTCAACCTTATAAGTAGAGACACATAGTTGATGTTACCATCATACAATAACTTGCAATTACATATTGGCATAGGTCAGTGTAATTTTCACAGGTGGTGAAACATTATTGTCAACAGCTGCTGAAAGTAACTAAAAAAGTTACATTTAATGTAACTTTACTTTCCAAATCAAGTAATCAGTAATTCGATTAAAGTTACTTTTTCAAAGTAGCTATGCCATCACTGTTTATATCTAATGTGAAACAATAAGGCACACATAGCCAGATCACTCATTCCCACAGTTTCACATGACACCATTGATACTCAAACGTCTGGCACATCTTTTGGCTCAAAGAAAGTGCCACTCACAATGTGGCTCTGACGTGTGATTTGTCCTAGTCCAGTATTCTGTCTGTGTGATGTCTGCTGCCACCTCCTGATGATTTCACTTCACTGAAGAAACAGACAAATCACATTCAAACGACTGAAATCTTTTAGGAAACATTAAGAAACCCTTTTTATGTATCATCTTGTGAAAATGTTTCATCTAATTTTCTAGCATTCACTGTTTTGCCTTTTATTCTCCATGTTTCCTTGTTTTGCTCTATTTTGTTCAAAAAGCCAATTCCAATCCTTCTGACATTTAGAGTCCTACACCATAAATCAAAAAATCTATTTAAAGCAGCAGTGGCCCTGAGTAAGGCAGACCTTCATTTGCATCCATCTGCAGACACACTGAGGGTTTCTTGAAATTACAGAGTTTAATTCAGCTTAGTTTGACAGACTCTGAGAGAAATTAAGCCTTCTCATATTTAGAGCAGCAGCAACCACAGTTTCCTTTGTTTAAACGGAAGACAATTCGAGAAACAGGTGCATGCAAAACAGCAGCCCCAGGAGGATGACGCACCCCAAGTCTACAACAAATCCTGTAAGTGCATTTAATGTTAAATCTATCGATGTTTTGTGTTTGATTCTGTAGAAAACATGTTTGCTCACTACCCTACTAACTGGATATTAATAAGCTGCAATGTAGTGCTTTCTATCTTATCAACATTGCTCTGCCTAAGCTTTTCAACCAATATGTCTGTTATACACACGGTTATGTTGAAGCTATGACATCAGAGTTGCATATAAAACATTAATATTCCTGTTGGTTCTTTCGGCTCAGTTTAAGAGTACTCTGTTGATGTGTTTTCATATATTGTTTCTGCTTTTGTTCACCTTGTGTCGAGGTGGATGTAATTATCGTCTTGTGGGAAATGCCAATCATGCACATTTCACACAAGTGTCACAATTGCTTCTCCTTTCTCTGGAGGCTAAAATGCTGATGTCACATTTCATAGGTTGAAGATGTCTAAAGAATGTGTAGATTGTAAGTAAACATAGCAAACCGAACTGAGTTAGTTGGTAGGTGCACAAACAGTCATTTGAAGAAGTATTTGCCCCTTAAAGACTTAAAGGTTGTTTGCACAGTTAAATACAGTTCACATTTCTTTGTCAAGTGTACATAGAGTAGAGTAGAAATCAAATAAACACAGAATAGAAATGTCCTTTATTGTCCCACAATGGGGAAATTTCTGTGGAACAACAGCAAAGTGACAAATACATGTTTTAGATTGTCAGTCTAATTATTAATTGGTTGAATTGCCCTAGCAGCACCCAGGTCTGACCTGATGAAGTGACACTTTCCAAACTGGTAGGTCACAACAGAGCCTAGAACAACATGTATTCCTCAATATTCTGGTCAATATGGCAGAGTTCAGAGGCTAAACCCACTGTGAGGTCCAGCTCACATTTTCCATAAGGGATCTTGATGATCCTCAAGATCTTTGAGAAAATAATATGTGGAATGTTAGAACAAAGTGTAACATTTGGAAGGTGTGTATCCTATTTCAGTTGTAAAAATGAATAGCATTTCAACAAAAGACAGTTTTATTTTGCTGACAGTCAAATGTGGTAATGATAGTATATCATAATATTGTATATCAGATACACAATATTATGGGGCTACTTGCTACTTTAGAATCTATATGGCTTCTCATAATTGGTAGAGCCATGAATTCAGAAAATCCTAAGGGAGAAAAAGACCTCAAGCCTAGCATAGACTTTAAAATTTCAAAAATAATGTCGGACTTGATTGTGTCATATGGTGCAAGTGAGATGCTGTAGAAGCTGCTGTCACACTATATGACATAAAGTTGCTGGGACACTATCGTATCAGACCTATCCAACAGACATATCAGTCGATCAATAAATGAAAATCCAGTTGTAACTGTCAATGTGCTTATTATTGCAGTTATGTGCTTAAAAGAGGAAGAGGAGTATAGAAGCAAAAGGAAAGAACACAATTTACCGGTGCAAATGTCAACATCTGAAGGCTTGAACAGGTCAAGAATCAGACGTTAGTCACAGCACCAATCATATTTTCCCAGAACGCATCACACACTGCTTGATGCTTCATGTTTGATGCAGGATGTTTTTGGTGAATAGGTGTTTAAAGCATTTGTCACACCAATCGTTTTTGCCTGGCAAAATATTTTGGTTGAGATAACCACACAGGCTGAACCTGAATTTAAGTACAGTCCTTCTCTGGATGGTTCAAATAACAAAATTCAGTATTTTTGTGGCCTAGTTAAAGTCTGGACTTCAATCCAATTGCAATCCCATAGTGTGAAACAGGTTGCTATGCTTAAAACCTCTCCAATGTGGCTAAACAATCAATTCCTCAGCAACTGGTTGGCACTTAACACAAAGGGCTGATGGCAGTCGTTGCCGCCAAGGGTTCCGAACCAATTATTAGGGTTAGAAGCTCAAGTTTGTTTGGATGTCTTATTTCCCTCAATTAAGAAAAAAAATGTTTGTTGATGACAAAGTTCATTTAAATAACTTGTGGAAAATCAGAAGAAATCTACAATGGAGCAAATTCATTTGGACTATGCAGAGGACTACACTCTGCAGTTAGGAATGCTACCCTGCGAGGGGTGGAAAACAATGGCAAAGTGGGAGGAGACAGAATGACAGAGAGAGAAGCTGAGAGGAAGCTAGAGAGCCAAGACAGGAAGACAAACCAGTGTAGCAGGTTTGCGTCACTGTACTCAGTCCATCATGCAAAGCAAAGAGAAGAGCAACAAAGAGAGGAGTTAGATGCTGATGTCACCGCTGAGCGCTGTCCACATCTACCAACATGATGGCTTGGGATGTGATCAGAGGACACGTTTTGTGAAGGTACGGTTGGTGTTTATGTAAATAAGCAACTTTGTTTCTTTATATTAATGCAGGTTTAAAGTTTTATCCCAGGTTACACAGATGGGAGGCTTAGGAAGCCTGCAGCACAGGTGTTTCTGTAAGCTGACACTCAGACTCTCCTACACTGGAAAGCACCTCTGAAGTCCATTATTAAGAAAATACATACTGAAATATAAGCTTAAAATGCTTCAAACCTTGACAAGTTATAGTGCTTTCGGTTTTTAGACTTTATATTTGAATAATTTATTGGATTTTTTTCTTATCAGTCATCGCTCTGGAATAGTTTCACCTGCTGGAAATGCCTGTTATGTTGCTGCTTTATACTCAGGTCAATGATAAGACATTGTCTGGCAGCAATATTATCTTTCTCTCAGTGGCCTGTATGGAAATTAGGGTGGCTTTGTCATTATCTGTTGTTGCTATGTCTGCTTAAAGTATATGAATCCACTAGCACAAGATTTTTCACTTAGTTTGACTGTCTCACTGAGACCGATACACATTGCATAGAGACTGGTGCTATGGTAGTGAATCAAAACATTGTTTTTAGCTGAGTAGGATTGCTGTAAGGTGAGTTTTTCCAGTTTTTGGTTCAGGTTTAGCCAACAGGTTATCTTGAGCTTGTTGGCTGTATAAACAGATATTATGGTGTGTGTCGAAAGCAGAGAACTGGTAAAGGATTGGGTGTTTTATTTTACTTTGAGGAGAATGTCGTGAAGCAGTAAAATATTGTAATATTAGAAGACTGAAAAGTTCAAAGTAAGTTACGTTTTTTTATGTTTTCCTACCAGTTAATATAGATTTTTTTTACAGTGGCCTGTAAAAATATCCATACAACTTTAATATGTACACAATTTCATACATTACAGTTTTGTTGAAATACTAACACAGTTTCCACATAATAATGAAGTGGAAGTTAAAAAAAAAAAAAAGATGTCGTTTTGTTTTCTTCACAAATACAAATCAGAAAATTTTGGCCAGCACAGGAATTAATGTGTATTTAATAATTTTTGCTTTTGAGTTACGTTTCTTCCAACTCTACAAAAAAAAAAAACTTCAAGTTGTTGGCAAAATATCTCAAATTTAGTCATACTTAAAAGAGAGAGCCTGTAACAGTAGTTTTTAAGTTTTGTCACAGATTTCCTGTTTGGATTTAGATCTGAACTTTGATTAGGCCATTCAAACATATGATTATGCTTAGATCTAAAACATTCAATGGTAGCTCTGGTTGTATTATGGTCCTGTAACAAAAATACAACTTCCTTTCAGTAGCCCTGTATTTAGCTCCATCCATCTCTGACTAGTTTTTGTCATCCTGCTGAAGAACAGCATCCCCATCATCATGCTTCCTGCCACACAGTTTTTTCATGTTGATGAACATATTCAAATTTGGTTTACTCTACAGGTTTGCTGTATTGACTTCTCTAACACTGGTCTTGGTCTTCCAACTCTTTCATAAAGGAAAGGATCTGTTAGATGTGCTCCTTGGTAGTAATGATGCTATTTGCTGACTGTTTTTAAAAAGCCTCATCTTAATAGTACATCTTTATTTATGCTGCAATCAAATTATATATACACATACTCTCATTATTAATAAGGTAACTGCTGCAGGCTCTTGTTTGATTTTATTTATGGGTTTTAGAATAGGATACAATTGCTTGCCAAGCATTTTATATTTTTATTCATAAAAAATGAAAATGTAAAGAAATTGAGACGTTTCCCTTCTCCTTCCTAGATATGTACAAGTTTGGGTGGTCTGTCGCATCAAATTCTATATACTTTATTGGAATGACACATTCCAAAAAAATACATTGGAAAGTGTCATTTTCTATTACAAAAAGCAATATTTTTGCTACTTCAATTGTTCTCTAGTAAAAGCATCTCTGTTACATCCTATATTTATTGATCACTGTGAGCCTGTTTGACTGTTTCTGCTATACACGTCAAAATGTATAATAAACACTGAACACTAAAAATTTACCTTTTTATATTTGGCAGGTCCTGGAAGTATGTCACTGAAGCTGTGAATTGAAATTTGAAGTCTCAGAAAACAAATTCAGAAGAGGAACCAAAGAAGACAATCTAATTGTCAACCACATTTAGGGATACATCCAGAGAATTTCATTTTTGAAATAAGCTTTTTCCTTTTTTTTTCTTTTTTCTTTTTTTGCAAAAGTCCTTCAAAAAGACTGGGATCTGTCAAACACCAATTTCTACTTTTTTCTTTTTGAGAAACAAAATTTCATAAAAAAAACAATTCTGTTTTTAACTCTCAAACAATGGACTTGCTCCCACCTTCAACAAGTGAAGATATCCCAGAGAGTACGGGTATGCGATTCACTGTCCGCTCAGCTAACTCTCCTTCCTACAGTCTCACTCGTAGGTCAGGGGTAAGGAAGCGACTGACAGCTGAGAATGCTGATGACACCGATTGTTCAAACACAAAAGAGGACTTGGGTTTTGTCTACCAGAAAGACATCAACCAGAGTGATGCAGTTGAGAGAAACCCCCAAGAGAGTGGGACTGTTGTTGGAGGAAGCCTGGCACTCCATGGCTTGGGCAGGACAGAGGGAAGGGGAGGCAACCTGCCAAGCAGAAGTATGAGTTTAGACTTGAGATCAAAGTCAAGAAGTCTATCTAGGACTACCACAGCTGGCGAACCCAAATTGCTTGGTAAAACAGAAATTAGAGGTTTCGAGGAACAAAGGACAGAAATTGAGAAAATACAGAGAGGTGGGACTTCTTCCTCAAGTCCTACTTACTTTGAAGACAATCACTCAGTAAATCACAAAGACTTTGCAGACAGAGTCGGTAAGGCCAACACACTTCCTGTCAGATTTAAGACCGAGTCCAGGCCTGCCTCGAGGCTTGACTGTCCGTCAGGGCCCCAAGGTGGGCAGAGCATCAAAGAACGCATACAGAAACTCTTTGAATCTGCTGGTGATACAACAGTTGGGGGAACCTTTCCCAGGCGGTTCTCATCGTGTGATGACTACAGTCCAGTGAGAAAAGTGGCAACCATCTGGGCTCCAAAGGAAGAAAATCATCCAAGCTCTGAGACGTTAGCTTCTATTGAGACAATCAAACTCAAAGAGAGATCAACAGAGACACGTAGGCAAGAAGAGTTAAGTAGCAAGTATTTAGAGGAAGATGGTTACAGGAGGGAGACGATAGAAATGGGCACAAAGTCCTTGGATAGAGCTAGGAGCAGGAATACAGTTGCAGGTCGAATTAGGTCTGCCAGGACTGGAACTGGCATGGCACAGTCCCAAACATTTGAAGGATCCATACTTGCACAAAGAAGGTACAACCAAGAAGACAAAAAAACAGACGTGACTGAAATAAGTAAAGCCCAGAAGGGCAACAAAGAAAGAGATGAAGGAACAAAACAACAAAGTAAACCCAGGAGTGGAATTGCAGATGACATTTTTTATGCAAATCCAAGTGAGGGCACCCTGCCATCGCCAGAGTGGAAAAAACTTCCAGAGATTCTGTCGGCCCCCTCTTCAGCCAGCGTGAGAAATAAGATAAGTCAATTTGAAGCTCTGACACAGAGAGCAGCAAGCGAATTCCAGATCCCAAGGCGAAGTATGTCTGTACAGGCACAGCCCTGCCAACGCCAAGAAGGGGTTAAGAAGAGTGGGTCCGCAAAATACATAGGTGAGCGAAACTATAAGTGGGAGACGAAGACAGATGGAAGCAGTGAAAAAAGGATGATGTTTGCATCAGAGAAGTCTTTATCACTGGTTGACTTTGGATTCAAATCAAGAATGTCAGAGACAGATTCAGGTAATTTATTAGACAGAAGGAAAAACAACTTATCCAAAGATTTAGGTCAATATTACAGCCACAAGAAAACTTTGCACATCCCTCTTAATGAAGGAGCGGAAAAGCGCAGCAGATTTCTTTTCTCCGAGGACTCAAACTTGAGAGACACTGTGACATTAACACATACATCAGACATGCAGCCAAGGCCACAGTGGCAAATTTTTTCACCAGTTAGTGATGATGACAAGACTCCGACAAACACCCCTCTGAACACCCCACCATTTCTTTCACCTGTCGAAGAACCAGAGGATTTCTTTCCCATTGCAGATAACACAAGCCTTCATGTCACTGGACAAGAAGACAAAGCTAAAGATACAGACTCTACTCTTTCTCCTCCGGTCATTCTCTCCCTGACCAGTGAGCCAGATTTTTCCCAGACCAGCAAGTTGGACGTTTTCTTAACAGACAAAGAAAAAACTAAAGATAATGAGTCCCTAGATCGCCCTCCTGACACTTCTTACCAAAACAACTTGTCGGATGTCGTCTATTCAAATGTAAAAGCAGAATTACCTACAGGGAGGAAACAGCTATTGGATCTGAATGCATGGATAGCCGGCCTGGACCCAGAGTACAAAAACTGGAACGAATACATGGGGGAGTGTGAGGATGATGATGAAAGCACACAGAAGGATGATGATTCAAACGACTCTGACTCTGGGGATTCCTCGGTGACCATAACCAGCAACATGAGCCAGTCAGAAAACAGGAGTTTCAGCCTCAGGTAGCTTATGTTTGAATTATTGGATTTCTTGTTTCATGGAAGTTGTACTTAAAGTGACTTACTTGTTTTTTTTCTCACACTCCTTCTGTATCAGTCTTTCAAACTTGTGCAACTTCTCTGGTACTGACGTCGAATCAGATAATGACAACGATGATTGGCAGCTGCCAGGCCGACGATCTGCCTCATTTAGCTCAGATGTCTCTGCCTTTTCCTGTGTCTCTCTGCTTCCTACTGATGAGCTCGACAAGCTGGTAGAGGAAGTCAAGAACCTAGGGGACGAAACATTACAGGTATAGACGTTGAAGAATTGTTTTATTATCTTTTTATGCCAGTGATTTAAACAAATGATAACTGAAAAAAAACAGTTATCATTTGCAGTTTGTGTCCAACTTCAGTAACTAAGGCAAAAAAATCTTCATTTTCTTAGGTGGTGAAAGCTAAACTATTTCTGTCTAGTACTCTCATATAGGAAACATTTGGTCTCGTGTATTTCAGGAAGGAAAGGTGAAACTATTGTTTCCCATTTGTTTGTTTCCAACCAAACTATTGGCCTCTGTAGTAAAAAGCTCTGAATGCTAAAGTGATCCATCTGCATTCCAGTAGCATGTGCAAGGCATGTATGCAAAGCTTGTGTGAGTGTGTAAATGTACTCTGAGGCGTGTAATGTTAAGACAGTGCATTCAAGTTAGACTAACATTTTCTTGAGGGACTCTGCATTTAAATTTTACAATTTTCTTCAAAACTTCATTTGTTTTTGGAATGAAAAGTGTCATGGCACTAATCTTTTTTCTCTTTTTTGCCTGTCTTGCAGGACTACGATGATGTGCATGTAGTGGTTCTGCACAAGGAGGTGGGAGTAGGACTTGGGTTCAGTCTGGCAGGGGGTGTAGACCAAAACAAACCTGTCACTGTAAGAAAACCCCCCATTTCTCTTTCTCGTATGGTAAATGTTAAGACATTGTATGTCTTCATTTTTCTGCTGTGTCATTATTTTGCTTTCAGGTTCACAAGGTTTTTAACTCAGGCGTTGCGGCCAAGGAGGGTTCGATTAGTGAGGGAGACCATGTTTTGTCCATTAACGGCACTGCTTTTTCAAAAAGTACTCACTTGGAGGCTCTGAGGACCCTCAAAAGGGCGAAGAGTAGAGAGATGGCAGTGGTGGTCTTGAGGAAAGGTGACCTGAGTCAGTCAGAGACTCAGTATGAGACAGGTGAGAGGCAATGCTTTACAAAGAGTCTAAACATGCAAGTCTTTGACATTGGAACTTAAAGTTAAGTACAATGTGTGAATTTTTACACTTTAAAGGCCAGCGTGTGTGCATCCAACTCGAGAAGAACAGCGTGGATCTGGGTTTCAGCCTGATGGGAGGTGTAGGGTCCAATCTAGGGAACAAACCACTCACCGTCCAGAAGATCTTCCGGGGTAAGAACAACAAAAACACTATTTGTGCCATTTATGCGGAATAGACCAATATCACTTATTAAATAAAAACTATTAGCAAGTTCCTCAATTTCATCATACCATATTACATTACATTATATTTTATTACATTATGTTACATTACATTATATTATATTGCTGTGTAACAGCTCTCTGTAAGTTGTGGTCATATGGAGAAAATGATATCATAAATCAAATTATTTAAGAATTTGTTTCAGAAGTAAGAAACACAGTCAGCCATGTCTTATAGATCCAAAAGTCTTTAAGAAAACCTAAAAGGTTTTGCAACTTTCTGCATTATTATGAGAGGGGTATACCTTGTGATTTTATAAGTAAACACCAGCTTGTCAGGTTTCTAGCTTTGCTTTGTGCCATAGCATCTCAATTAGATTCCAGTTTGGACAAGTCTGGACTTTGACCTCAAAACCATTGCTGCAATTTAGTGTTGACCTTGATCATTGCCCTGCTACGCAGACAGAGTGTGCTTAAGCTGAAAGTCTTTAACCAAAGCACCAAAATTCTCCCACAGGTTTTTATGGTAGAGAACAGAACGTCTGTTCGTGGTTCAGAGGTGATAAAGATCCCGACGTGTTTGACTGTGATGCTCTTTTTCTGAAATACTGTTAGTTTTAAGGTTGTTGTAACATCTTCTTAAAACTCCCACGTTTGCCTCACCAGCCTGCACAGGATTTTGCTACAAACCTTGGGTGCAGGAAAATCATATATTTAAAAATATATATAAGACAGAACTTTGTTTGTTTTGAGTTGTTTTGTCCTTGAAACTCTATAGGGACACATTTCCCAGTCTATTTTTAGTGCTAACTCATGAACACTAACCTTCACTGATGCAAATAAAACTTTACATGTTGGTTTCTTTCGTGACTTCTTGGACGAGATGTCACCGTCACTCTTGGAAGTCAGAGTCCATTGAGAGAGCCCACAAATGCACAGGAAGAACATGTGCGTTCTGGAACAGTGGTGCTACTTACTATGCAGCCCCTAATACTGAACTTATCCAATAAATGTGGTTTGATTGATTGAAGTATTTTGACGTGGAGGGTGTTACCTTTAATAAATCCAATCGTAAAAAAAAATACCCTGGATTTTGCATTTACTCTGGTTTCTTTATCTGATGTACTATTTGGTGGTCTGAAACATTTAAGTGTGGCCAAAAAGCAAGAAAGTAGTCATATCTGAGGACATAAATATGTCCTTACACTGTATGTGTAAGAGCAGTGACATAAGCGACAGTTCATTTTCACATTTTAATCATGATGACACAAATTAATCTGTCAGTAGTTTTCTCCTGCAATCAAACCATTTGTTTTTTCTAGTTTTATGTATGTCAAAATATTGAGTATGTTGGAAGTATTTTGGTTTTCTTTCTTTTGTGTTGTGCAACACTAGATATATGGGTCTAAAAATTTTAATGATTTAGAAGCTTGCCCTATATGTGTAATATAAAAGATAATATGTGAATTTCTGTTCAGCTTTAATTCAAAATATTAAATAGACAAACAGTGAAATAGCAGTCCCATGCCTGTTTGCTTGTAGCATGAGCTAAGCTAGTAAGGCTTTTAAAAAAAACTTTTAATTGACATCTTCCTGTTAAAATATTTTTTCTTACATCTTTTTTGAAAAAGCCACTGTCAGAAAATTGTATGTAAAATTGTTTTTTTTTTATCCTTTCAGGTGGTCCTGTTGACAAGATGTTCCCTGGTGATGAGATTTTAGAAATTCAAGGCTTCAGCGTGGTGGGGAGGAGACGTCTGGAAGTGTGGAATTTCATTAAAACTCTTGCCTCCGGGCCTGTGGAGGTGGTGCTACGACGGCCAGTTAAAGTTACGAAATTATGAGGACAGTACTGATGCTTCACCTTGTTCACAATTTAAAGAATGTGGACCAACCAGAAACTCAGAGGCTGTACAATTGACGGCTTTGGATCCTGCCATGGAAAATAACTTTTAAAAATAAAACCGTCGGGACTTTGAATGTGTTGAACAGTCATCATGATGGTATGAGCAAAGGAAGTCTAAAACCAGGTCAAAGGTGTACACTTTTCCCATTATGTGTCTTCATGTAAATCTACCTCAAGGCCTGAGATGTTTAGTGTAATAAATTGTATCAATGTGTTACACATTTATAAAACCAACCAACATTTAAAGAGAAAATGTTGTCAATATGTAAAAATCTGACAATGTTTTTTACGCAATGTGTTTTATTGTGAATAACTGCTTTTATTTTGATGTATTTTTAATAAATACATATTTTCATTAAATTAAGTATTCTTAGTTTTACTAGAGAGAGAGGACTATTAACCTGTTTTATTTTGATTGACATATGGGTTAATGTTTGTAACACAATTATCATTTTAAAATGCTTATGAAATATTTCTAATGACTTTTTAATAATTTTTGAGGATTTGTTAAAGGGAGAAAACGATGCTTTAAAAAAGTACTTTATATTTTTATACTGTACATTTTTGCAGTATTCTTGTCTGTTTCTCTTTAACACTGTTTTAGTTTCTGTCCCTTTAAGATCAGATAGTTCAACTTATTGATCGAAAACTTTGAAAGGCAGAGGCTCAGTCTTTGTTTGAACTGTGTAAAGATAACGTGGCAGAGAAATGTTAAGACAGAGATAGAATTAAAGGTAAGGACATTTTTGCGTTAAACGTACAAATACTAGAGATATCAGCATTACTAAGTTCAACTGGAGTTTTAAAAAAGTACAAGCTGTAAAACATCGCTGCATGTAATCTTCATGTACGTTCTGAATTAACTGAGGCATGGCCTCATACTGGTCATATTTATTTAAAAAAGGGAACTTGAAACGGCTTTATTTTCTGTTAAAGTAAAACCCTTAGAGGTAGACGTGACTATTTGCACAGGCTTCCTTTTGTAATAAAGAGAAGATAACAGTATCTGACAATGACTGTGATAAACCATAAAATATCAAATCCAGTAAAACATACAAAGTGACATAAGATACAAAAAAGTTTGCTGGTTTTAATGAAATTGTATGTAATTGACCAACAGAGTCCTGGATAATTAAAGGAATCTTTTTTTATTTACATAAAAAAAACTTTAAAATGTGTGATGTGTTTATATTCATGCCTCTTTACTCTGATCCTTCTAAATAGAATCCAATACGATAAAGTGGCCCAAAAGAGAGCTTCCCTTTTCACTTTAATTTGTGTAGAAATTCATTTATTCAGTGAAGGTTACAGAGGTTTGTTAGGAGGAATTGGTGAACAAACAACAGCATGAAGAACACAGCAAACAGCTTAGGGAGAGTTTTGTGGAGAAGCATAATGAAGGATTTGGTTATGAAATCAAACAAACCCTCGGTGTTGAAGATGCTTGTATCAAGTCAAGTCCAAAATCAGCACAGCCACCAGTCGGGAAATTTTAGAGCACTTCATTCTTCCCTAGTGACGAGCTTTATGGAGATGCTCTATTTATCAACGGGACTTTGTACCTGATCACATTGTCAAACATGTGACACATATTAATACCTGATTTAATGACCACAGTGTCACTATGCCTGATTGGCCAGCATGCTGACCTCACCCAGATCCTTACGGCTATGAGATACAGCCACTTGAAAGATGAGACACATCCAATTCAACAATGTAGATCGGCTGTAGGCTGCAATTAAAGAAAGCAGAGTTGTGGTACAGCAGGTGGACCGCCTCCATGTCAACTTCATTAAAACAGTAATTCATGCAAAAGGAGCCCAAAACAAGTAACTAAAAGCAGAACCTTCACAGAACATTTTCAGAAAGCGGACAATTTTGTATTAACAATCCTTTTTATTCTAATTTGACTGAATATTGTGTTTTCTTTACCAGTAGATCAGTCATGAAATTTGACAGGAAATAACTGTTGAAATAAACCAATGTGTGGAATTAATTTAGATGATATTTATTAAAAGTAAAATCTAAAAGTGGGTTTTACTTGTGCATAGGTCTGGAGATCAGTTGTCAATGATGCAAAACTCAAATGCAAGACTTGCATAAGTTCTCCTTAGGAAGAAAGTAATAATGACAAGTTATCAAGTCAAAAAGACACAAATCAGAGTATCATGTGCAGAATAGCGGATTATGGTAAATATGACCGGGGGAAGCATACGGTATGCAATGGGAATACCGTTGCAAACCTAATTTTATGAAATTTGAATTAAATAAATAAAAATATGTTGTGCAGACATGATGCCAAGGATTAACTGTTAAAAAAATAAAAGATTGCAATTAAGATGAAAATTACTGAAACGTATGATCAGACATTTTCATCCTTGCAGAAAGCAGGACCGAATTGATTCGTCAGAATCGTTTATCTTATCTGTTGCTTGTTCTCATTTAATGCACCTCTGATGGTGAAAATCAATAGCAATAAAACTTTGATAAAGCAAGTAAATTATTAGGGTTATGTAACAGTCCTGGGTTCAGCAGGCGGTCATGATGACAACGTTTGTTGTGATGAAAGTGTTTTATCATCTGCAGCTTAATATCACACAAGACGATAATAGATCACAACCAGATCCTAGAAGTGTCTCTCTTGGCAATTTGTAGAACAAATTAATTCCATTCATATCTAGGTATACAGAAATACGTGAATCAAATCTTGTCAGTGCAGTTGTTTCATATATGAGCAGATTCAAATACATTACTGTCATGTCAACTTGAACCAATAGTGCAGTCAAATTCACTTCATGAAGACATATTTGTTGTTCTAAAGATATTATGTTTGCATTTAATAACCGTTTGCATGCAAACTATTATCACAGCAAACTAATTAATTTCAAGGATTAAAAACTTTCACCATGAGTTATAATGAGTGCAGTCAGGACATAGTATAAATCTCTGTGCTTATGTAACTTGCACAATGCAAACATTTATTTTGGTATGATGCACTCCATCTGTATCTTTGGGATTGCACATTGTCTTGAATCTTTAGTAGGTTTTGAAATTTTGCTTGATTTGATTGGTACTAATTCTTATTTGTTCTGTGTAATTGAAGAAAACCTTTGATAGGTTTTAAAAATGCTCCAATGGTTCATTTCACTCTTTTACAGCTCTCTGATTATATGTTTTTATGGCCTGTCTTCATGTAAGCAACCCCTAATAGATGTAACACATCATGTTATATGCAGCAGAAAATCCTCTTGTGTTTGTCTGATTCTGCAGAGCTGCAGGGTGAACCTGAAGAGACGTAGGCCACAGAGGGAGAGCATCTTTAGACACTCATGTTAGGCAGTCATTTATCCCCAACACGACCCTGTATTCACTAAAACAGATCACATCAAACTCCTGAGCAGATTTAGTCAGACGTAAAGGTGAAGAGTGCTCCAATCCAAGTGACTCCAATCCAACCATGCTCAATTCACGTTCGCTGAGAGTGAGGAGCGCTCTGATCCGACAATGCATGGCTGAGTTCTTGGGAACATTCGTCTTGCTTGTAAGTTACACGAAAGTTTTAATTCATCCTAGAAATACTTCTTAAAAACAATGAGAGCATACTTGTCTGGTTTTCAACCAAAACTGTACAATTTATGAGAAAAGCCAATCATTTTCCTGCAGCTTTGCAAAACGAATTTATGAAACATTTAACTGTTGCATTTTATTGATTTTTCCTTGTCAAAGTGATTTCAAGCTAAGATTTAAAATAAAAAAAATCAGGACTTGAAAAGGTTAAAATCCAAACTTTCACAAGGTAGCTTAATTTGTTTTGCAGGGGATTTGGGAAAATACATTTAAAAATCCTCTTATAAAAAGACTAGACACAAGAACTTTCTAAAGAATTACATTAAAATTTGGGCATTGAATATAAACAAACAATAAGGAAATTGCTCATTTAAAACAGATACACAAAAATTGATAAAATAGGCTTTTAATTTTTATGGATGACTGGAGTAACCAGTCATGTTTTTAGTCCTCATTTAAAGTAGGCGACAGTTTCTGCACATCTCAGGGTTTTATGGAGTAATTACTTCCTGAATGCTTCCTTCCTGATTTAGTTTTGGTCACAAGACAACTGAGAAAACTAGTCTACATAACCTTACACATAATGATGTGTAAGGTTCATACTTGACAAGTTACTATTATATCTAGTTAAACTCAATACCATTCCGTGCCTTGTAGACACATGATCAGATTTAGAAATATATCCTGTGGCAAAAAATTATAGATGTTTTGTTAATTTAGGGCTGGTGTAATGACTGTTACACCAGCCCTAAATTGTCAGCAGCATTCTAGCTGAACATTTCATACAGATGAGTTTAGCTACAGTGCTTTATAAAAGTTACAAACAGACAGGAACCAAACTAAATAAAAAGAAATGTGAAATGGCTTAAAAGAATGAGATATTGAGAAAATGTAGCACTGTTTAAAAAAGGCCTAACTCTACATCGATGTGTCCTTAGTTTGCTTTTTAGACCGTCTAAGTTGTCCTCAGGTCTTCATGTGTCTCCCCATAGGTTTTAATTCTTAGTTTAGGTATCAACAGACGTCCTTTTCCAAACCTTTTCAGGGGCCTGTAAAAGCAAATCAGAAAACAATAAGTTGGACTAAGATCATTACTAGTTTAAAATACCAGTTAAAGCAATTTAATATATTTTAAATGCACAGGAAGCTCAGACAAAGACCTTAACATGTCATGAAAAGACTTTGGTGTGTATTTGCATCAATTGTGATAGTTTGCAGAGGTATATTTATGTGCAGTAGTGCATTGCTTCTTTTAGTTGGTAGTTCAAATACCACATAAAATGCAGTTTCTTTATGTAGATCTCCCATCACATGCCAAGAGCATCGGCATGTGATGGGAGATCTACATAATGGTGAGTGAATGTTTGAGCATTTAGACTGTGACTGGGTTAAAGTGGCTCTTATGTAAAACCACTGAGTAGTTATGTGACTATAAAAGCTCCATAAGCATAGAGCATTCACCAGATTTAGATATATGAAGGGCTTTAAATGTTTAGATAAATATTCTGCAGTTCGTTGTTTAGAATTCAGATTTTTATGCTTATTTTTATATTGGGTTTTAAAGGGATTTTAAAAAAATATTTAGGACTGTTGTTCTATCAGATCCAACCTTGGCGATTTTATCTCCAACCTGTAATCACTGGATTTATAGTGTTTCTTATCTTGTTTGTGATATCCTTCACTTGGTTGCCAAATGTATTAGATCAATAACTATTACAGGAACTTTAAGGACGTAATATTTTTACAACAAAGTCATTAATATTTTATTAGACCACTCTGGAGCTACACCAGCTTCAGTATTTCTAAGAATACTGCTCCAACATTACATTACATGCTCCTTGGAACATGTAAACATAAAAGTTTACATTTTAATGTAAACTTATTTAAGTTTACATTAAAATAAGTTTAATGGTAAACTTATTTCCATTAAGTTTACAAGCATTTTTTCTTGTTGTTTTTTCTTCCAGAATCCTATTTATGAGGGCAGATACTAATGTTTTACAAAAATATATCCCTACAAGAAATATCTATTTCTAACACCATTTTGGCCTAGAACAATTTTAACTGAATTTACTTTTTTCTTATCAATTTATACCTGTAGATGAGTAAATGGCTGCTAAGAATGTTGCAGCAAAATGTACGTCTACCTATGACAACCTTCATATTCGTCACAGTGAATGGAGAGTTTCTTTTAATTTAAACCTAAGATGTTTGTGTTTGTGTGTGTGTGTTATGAAGCTCTTTGGCTTATCAGCAGCAGCGCAGGTAAAAACCAGCAGAGAGACTAAAGGCCAAACTCTGTCGATCCACCTGTCTTGGGCCATGGGAGTTATGTCAGCCACTTATCTCACCAAGGGGATCTCAGGTAAAAATTGAAGGCCAGCTACAATATTCACAGAAATGTTCTCTGTGTTTAATGAGTAAACTCATGTTGTTAATTCATTACAGAAAATGAAAGTGAGGATTAATTGCTGATAAGCAGAAGGATAAGAACATTGACTTTTAGTGCATTAACTGATTTGAGCCTCTGTTCAAAATGCATCAGTGACATTTGAAGTTTGGTTTTGCATTATAAGTATCTATGTCTTTATTTCTCCCCAGGTGCCCACCTGAACCCCGCGGTGTCTCTGAGTTTCTGTATTTTGGGGAAGCTGCGGTGGGGACAGCTGTTGCCCTATTGTGTGTCACAGATCTTTGGGGCGTATGTGGGAGCAGCACTGGTCTATTTGCTCTACTACGGTTTGTCTTTCTGCTATTACTGTATGTGTTCCTGCAGGACCTGTCAGATATGTTGACAGCTTTTTATTTTAAGCACAGAAGAAATAAAGATAAAGCCAAACCAATCAGTTATATAAAAATAGAATAATATAGAAAACATGCAGAACATTTGATAAATTTGAAATAATTTACTAAATTAAATAAATAAATAAATGAGCTCATTTCTCACCACAAATAAACTTAATTGTGGATTACAAGTAAATGAGTAAAAAATGGGCCCATCCTGAATGAGCAGTAGATTAATGTACAAAAACCATTAGCAATATTGTATAAGAGTGAAAATATGTTTCAGTAAAACCATAAAATAAGGCAAATCAGATCATAATTGCCTCTCTATCACGTGAAAACATTTAAAAAATGGTGACCCACAAATTATCTGATCGGCCACATTATCAGTCATAATGTTGGTTCCATGGTAATATATTAAAATTGTTTTATTGCTTGGCATTGCTTATCCAGATCAATAAAAATGACAGCACTGTATTTTTACAATGCCTGGGTAATATTATTTAAAATGTTAAGAGCAGCAATAACAGTAATGTGTTGCTTTCTAAACCGAGGACACAATTTTGAAATTGGTTTAAAATATGCCGACCCCAAACTTCACCTCTTTATAGAAAAGGAAGAAAAAACTAACTCCTAAATTTGGGGAGTCTTGTCATGTTTTAGGCTTTAGTTAAAACCGTGGGACAGTTGCTCAGCAATAAAGTGGGCTGCCATTTTAATAAAGCAAGGATTTTCTGGACTAGCTGCTTTTTTGATCACAATGTTTTTTCTGTGCTGTGAACGTCTGCAGCAGACTGGAGTAAGTCTGAAGGGATCATGTTTAAATAATCTGATAGTTACTGGAGCTACAGGATTTAAAACAGGACTTAAGGGATCAAATAAAACACCTGCAGAGATTAAAAGTTTGTTAAAATAATAAAGAATGTTTAATTTGTTTTTCAAACTAATACTAAGGCATTCAGCGCAGAGGTTGTAATAATATTCAGAAAAGTAAGACATAAACCTAATCATTTTGTCTCTTGTTAAACCTGTTCTTTTTTTTCTGCAGATGCTATAATGGAGTTTAGTGGAGGTGTGTTGACCGTCTATGGGCCAAATGAAACAGCATCTATATTTGCCACTTATCCATCTGAGTACCTCCCATTAGGAAAGGGCTTTCTGGACCAAGTCAGTGTTTATCAAGATGAAAACTGTTCTTTAGTAGATAACCTTTGACTGAAACTTTTATTGATTCTAAAATCTTAATTTGATCAGGTGGTGGGCACTGGAACGCTGCTGCTGTGCCTCCTGAGTTTGACCGAAAAGAGGAACACCCCTGCTCCTCCTGATCTGATTGCTCCCATAGTTGCAGGCATCGTGCTCGGCATCATCATGTCCATGTCGGCTAACTGTGGCGCTGCTTTAAATCCCGCTCGAGACCTGGGGCCACGCCTCCTCACGCTGACTGCAGGCTGGGGAACCGAAGTCTTTACGTAAGAACACGGTCCTGCGTTGCTCATTCACCTCTAATTCAGCAGTCAGACAACTGAAGAATGACTGAATATCTTAACACATTTCTAGGAAATCTTTGCTCTGTAGTTGCAATCTGAAAGATGAGAGATGAGAAAGATGAAAGATGAGTTTTACACAACACCTGATAAGAATCTGTTGTTTGTTCCACAACACAAGCTGTGAATAGGATTTTAAGAGCCTTGCTCCACAAATACCTGACTCAGCAGATATTATCTGCTCAAGGCGGCGTGTGTTGACTCTTCAGTTTCAGGGCAAATCTCCAAAAAGCTTTTAGGTGTGGCTTTTCACTGCTGACTCATTATTTACAACACTTGCAAAGAGAAGCGGCTGCTCTTGTCATTTTATTTGTAGTTCAGTTTAACAAGTGATTATTAAAAAGTGATTATTGCCTGGACTGGAAAGGGTATGTAGGAAGATGATTACTGCAATTTATCCCTTTTCCACCAGTGAGAGCCCACACATCCATTTCATATGGATATTGTTAAAGTAATTTTCTTAGGTCAAGAAAAATAAATAAATACATCGGAGTGCCGATTTAATTTTTCAGAGCATGTCTCAAAAGTCTTGTTATATCAGAAAAGTCCATTTTAAATTGACTAATATGCTTTGAAAATCTATAGAAAGTATGATTGTGATTCTTTTTAGATCCCATACAGCAATATTCAGTCTTTAGCCTTTCAATAAAATGTTTGTCCCATCAACATTTAGATTTGTCTTAGTTTACAACACTGATAATGTCTTGCCACCTGCCAAACATTTAAATCTTGAATATTTGTAATTTTACTATTTCTCCTCAGGTGTTACAACTACTGGTTCTGGGTACCAATTGTGGCTCCGATTATTGGGGCTCTTACAGGCACTTCTTTGTATTTGATCTTCATCGAATGGCAGCTGCCTGATGAACCGCAGGAGAGTCACCCTAAAATCTATTCAGTGGGAGCATCAAGCTGTCCGTCTCTATGTGGGAAAAAGGAGAGGAATCAAAGTAAACAAAGTTTTAATTACTAAATGTTAGTAAGAGACCTTTAAGCCTTCATGCCAATGCATATAACTACTAACTGTTCATCCTAGTTGGTTGGTGATATTTTATAAAGATTAAGTATTTAGCTCTGCAGGTAAAACACAATCATTTCCTGAGTTCTCAATGAACTGCGTTAATCCTATTTCAAAACTACTGAAAATTTGCTGAGGTAACATAACAGTTTAACTCTGTACTTCTCCACAATTGAAAATTGTAGTTCAATATGCGTCGGTTGCATCAAAAATTCATCTTAATCTGAACAAATAATAGTAAATTACTGTAATATGTTAACAAAAAGCTGCTGTCTTTTACAAAAAAACTGTAAAATACACTCCAGCATAAACCAAAGTAATCCCATCTGAAGCGAAAACAGATTACTAGAACAAATTACTGAATTCTTAGAATTACTGTCAAACAAAACAAAACCGGCTGAGAAAATCAGACTAGAAAGAGACAGAATGGATAGAAAGAGGAAACTAGACAATATAAGTGCAGAGGAGTCCGATTGCAATTTGTAAAGTTATACACAGTTGAACAAGTTTTATCCTACAGTTGGGTTGTGGCTGTAAATGGAGCTGGGGCCAGAGGCCACTGAGGAAAACAGAAACCAAGAAAACTAAACTGCATTTAAACCATAGTGCAAAACCAGAACTCAAACCAACATGAAAACCGACCAGTCAGGAGAAGCACAGGACATTTGTTTAGTGGTGATTATTGGTACTGAGACTCTTCAGTACTAAATGCTTCAGTGACTCTACTTCTATGGACTACCACAAGGCTCCATTTTTGAAACTGCAGCCACTTGGTGCTATTTACTCGTAATCTTTTTTTTAATTATTATTATTTTAAAAGAAACAAGACCAATGTCATGTTTCAGCTCAATGCCAACAGCAGCACCCCACGTTTATGTTCCCTGGCTGATCTTATGTGACAAAGCCAGTATTACAAATGGTGATGTGGGATTGCACTGTTACTTTAAACTCAACAAATGCTAAAATATTTCTTGTTGACCACCTGTGCAATATGTTCTGCTGTTAAATTTTCTGCAACTACATATTCCACAGTAAAATATCAGTGGTAGCAGTTGAGTTAGATGGCAACTCAGCCACAAAGTGGCTGGCCACTTAAGATTATAGAGTGGGGTCAACAGATGCTGTGGTGTAAAAAGCTGAAAGTTTCTGCAAAGTCAACAACTACAGATCTCCAAGCCTTATTTTGACCTTCACACAGAGCTCTGCATAGAGAGTGGGCTTATGTGCCTCCAATGTTTGGTAACAAAACCAAACATTGGAGGCTATCTGCAGGCTACAAGTAGATCTGAGAAGAAGATAGTTTCTACAATTCGATCCTTAGATTCTTCTTGCCTCAAGCAAAAATATATAGTGGGCTTGTTTGAAATAATATCTTGTTGATTCATACAAGCTTGTGTCACAGAGTCTTCCCTGGAAGATGTCACATAAGCTTCTTTAGATGTGACAAAATTCATATTTTTTTAACGAATAACAAGACATTTTAATTAATTTCATGCTCCCAGTTGCCCCCCTCTTCTTCCAACATGTCAGAGCACCAGTTGCATAAACCAACAAGTTTCTTTTTATCTCCTGGTTAAGCCCGGAGTGTTTATTATATTGCATTCTTTGTGTGTGCAGAAAGTCAGGACTTGGTTCCCTCTTGTGTTAGGTGCACCACGTTTGTTGCCGACAGAGGGAGCAGGTTATCTGATAGAGAGGCACTGCATTTTCCCTCAGTTCTGAATATGTGAATGTGAATGTGAATATGCAGCTGCAAGCAGATCTTAAAGGTTAATCCCAAACGTTTTTTTAAATTGGCACTCCAACATTTCCCAGATGTTCATACTGTATGTTAGTATGTCTAAAATAGAGAGAGACTAAACTAGAACTCATCTTCTACAAGCATATTTTATACAAGTACAACTTTTTCTAAAGGTCATTGAGAGGTTTATATTGCTGCATTTGTTTTTCCTTTGTTTTAACTCTGAGAAATCAATCATATTTGCACAACCAGTCATTTCTTGCTTGAAGATATATAATTTTCAAATTACGATTAAAGTTGCTGTGAATGTGTGCAACTGACAGGTTGATTTTTGTTCAAATAAGGTTTTTATAGACCTTTTTGCATGCATTTGTGTAATTACACATGCCATTGCATATTGTGTTAAGACAGGTTTGTAAAGACACATATAATCTTTCTTCCTTGTCCATAAGATTTATTCAAAGTATGATAGTTGTGGTTAAATAAATGTATACAAAGAATTAAGAATGCTATATTCTTCACAATTTAAATTTTTACATTGTCACTTCAAGTTTTGAAAACTGATTTCATTTGGATGTTTTGTTGGAACTAATGAATTTAACAATAGTGGAGACAATGCTGACAAAGAATGGTGTAACAATTAATATGCACTTATTTGTATGATGTGTAAGATTTTTTTTCTTTTAAGAAATTGTGTTGATTGATGTTTCAGTTAATCTAATTTATGGTCTGTACAAAATGCAGGTTATAGTGACAAAAGAAGTCAGATCATGGTCAATGTATTGTAGAAACCTTACATGTAATTTGACATAAATCCTTTGTAATTTAGCTGGAAACCAACAGTTTTCAATTGTGCAGAAAAGCCCTCTTTGGGCTTACACAGTGAGCAGGTTTGCCTGGTATTACCTTATTGCTTGCCAAAAATATCAATATTTCAAAAGCATGTAATCAGCTGCTCTTTAGGTCTTCCACATCATGAGAGTCTAGTGATAAGAACAAACTGTACAGATAAGCAACTAAGCAGTGTTAGAGCAGTTCAGAGTTCAGCTAGACAGTTATGTGGTTATTGTTTCTATCATACATCCATCCATCCATTTTCTAACACCCTTGTCCCTAGTGGGGTCGGGAGGGGTGCTGGTGCCAATCTCCAGCTAACGTTCCGGGCGAGAGGCGGGGTCACCCTGGACAGGTCGCCAGTCTGTCACACAACCATACACACTCACACCTAGGAACAGTCATGTTTTTGGACTGTGGGAGGAAGCCGGAGTACCCGGAGAGACCCTGGGCTGGGAATCGAACCCAGGACCTTCTTGCTGCAAGGCAACAGTGCCATCAACTGTGCCACTGTGCAGCCCCCCTTACATGAATTTACATTCACTGATGTAAATTCATGTAAACTATATTGATGTAAATTATTTTCCTGCTCTAAAATAATCTTAGAAAATCTGAATTTAAAGCATTCATGTATTCATATGTTTTAAAAGAAAGTAAAGATGAATTTTAGATATTGTACATCCCTGAGTCAATAAAAGTTATCAAATTAAAATGTTTGTGTTTCTGACCTGTTTATATGCACAGTTTATGCCTAATAAGAAAATGGTCAATAAATAGAAAATACTCCATTATATATTAAATTTGCTAGTTCTATCTCACATTCAATGATGTAAGGGGAAAAAAATCTGTGTACTAATTTTTTTGTCTCACTTCTGTAATATCAAGAAATTTGCTGACAGGTTGTAAAACATGTTTAGGATTTTTTTTTTTTTTTACAAGAGCGATACAATGATAATCAGAGAAATGTGCATTTGTCTTTAGATATTTTATTTAGAAAATCAGAGTAAATATCAGCGTCTGAGGAAAAGCAAGAAAAAAGAAGAAAGAAGAAGTGAAACTGTTATTCTGGTTTTATATCTTATCAGTCACGTACACAGTGCCTTCCACCCATCTCTCTCCTGTAGGGAGTTTCTCTAAGTTTCTCCCATTTCTGGTTAATTGGTACATCTGTCCCTAGATCAAACCTGGTTCAAATAAAAAAATATACTCCATTATACATTAATGGAGTATTTTTTATATATTAATGGAGTATAAAATATATATTTCTTCTCTTTTGGTTGGAAAGAGAAGAAAAATCATCTTCACTGAAAACTCCGTTATCTGTTCCATAACACTTGCTCAGAAACCTTCATTATCAGTTCATTCATTATCACTTTTGCTTATTCCCAGTAAATAAGCAAAAGTTTTATTTTCCAAGACAAACACCATGTGGCTTAAACAGCCTCTTTGAGGTCCGTTCTATTATCTGAAAATTTATGGACTCTGTTCAAATGAGCAACCTCCAACAGAAGCAGTAAATCACATTATCTGTGACAGCGAGTCCTCCGCGGTTAATAACTAAGTTATAGCCCTTGGTGTTTATCCAACTCAGTGGGGCTTTAAGGCAAACCAGGAGAGACGAGTGATACAGTCCGCACATCCTCTGATTCTCAGGTGGAGACAAGCGATTCAGGACAGTCAAGTCACGATGAAGCTGCCTATGCTGAGGAGTGCCTTGGTCCGAGAATGTATGGCTGAGTTCCTGGGAACATTAGTCTTGCTGGTGAGTAACACTGGAGATGTATTAATATTTCTTAAATCTTTAAATAACTATTCAGCTGCTTTCATTTGCTTTTATCCTAGAGAATAATTGGTAACTAATTCATAAACAGCTTTCAATAATTGCAGCATTTGCTGTAGGTAGGTGTGATGCCATCTTCAAGGGAATGGTTGAGTTGATACACAAAACAAAATGAGACGTAAAAAAACATATATATATATGACTAGTGAGCAATTAATAGAAATTAACCAATCATATATGTAGCCTGGATTAAGAAAAGTGTATCATGATGAAAAAACTATGTAAAATTGAATTAATTGCCACACGGCATCAACATGTTGTCTGTCATTTTATTACATCATATATTTGATATTAATGTGATATTAACAGCTGTCAGCAGTTCACCATGATTGCCTGCTTTTACAAACTTATTTGATCTGGCAAAACAATTGTTTTAAAATCTGGAGGTACAGGAAGGAAAAGGAAACGGGGCAGAATTGGAGTGATTTTACGGCGAATATTTCTCCTGTCTTCTCTGCTTAAGTCATTCTTAGGTTCATGAAAAAAAAACAACTCCTCGTTACTCTTAGCATTTTGTCTCTTTAGGAGCTCTTAAAGGGTAACTTTGTGAATAACTTTTATTTTACTTTTATATTCTCTACAGAAAAATCTTAGAATTACAGATATTTCAAGATGTTTCCTAAAACGATGTCACTATGCGCTACTTTTAGTCTTAGGATGTTTTGAGAATATGGGCCATGATCTTTATTAATATTTCTTGGTCTTTTAAAGATCATAATGCCACTCACTTTTACAAGACGTCGGAGCTTCTGGGGAAGCCACAGAACCACATCATCACAACTGTGGTTAGCAGTGTGCAAAGTACTGTTTCACACCAGACCAATCTGGAGTATTTTGGATAATTTTTTTTTAAAAACTCAGTGCTCAAGTTAAACTCACTGTAGCATTAATCTGTCTTCACATATTTATGCTTCATGGTGGTCAGAAACAATATATTATTGCAGCTTTTTAAATTAAGGGTGGCCTAATGTTGTGTAAAAGGCAACCATTTCACGTATCTCAGCTGCACAGCAGTATTGAAATCACGTTTTCCCCTCATATTAATTCCTAACCTGGGCTTTGAAACATAACTTTGCCTCCAACCATTTTCAGCTCCTCTCTCTGTGTACCATACAGCTATTTGGTTGCTCTGCAGCAGCGCAGGTAAAATCCAGCCGAGAGACCAAAGGCCAGTATCTGTCGATCAACATGTCCTTCTCTGTGGGGGTGATGTCAGCAATGTACCTGACCAAGGGGATCTCAGGTAAAATATATCACAAACTAACATGTGCCATCACTATTTAAATTGGCTGATGTGTAAAGTTATTAAAATATCACTTCTATAACCAGCTGCACAGTGGAAATTCAAGTTCATCACCTGATAACAGGAAGAAATTTCTTGCTTTTACTCCTCAAATGTATCACTGAAGATCTTTAAAAAAGAGTCATTAAGTTTTTAAGAGCTTTCTTTTGATTAACTTATTTATCTTGTGTAGATCATCTAATAAACCATCAGATTCTCATACATTTCTTTTTCACTTTTTGTTCTCCTACACTTCACCCTCAGGAGCCCATCTGAACCCCGCAGTGACTCTAAGTTTCTGTATCTTGAGGAAGGTGAAGTGGGGAAGGCTGGTACCGTACTGCCTCTCCCAAGTGCTGGGTGCATATGTGGCATCAGCGCTGGTCTACGTGGTTTACTACGGTTGGTCTTTCTATAATCACTGGAATGTCTTCATACACACCTGAACTGATTTATTACAAGCAATATCAATGCCAACAAACCAGTACTGAACCAAAATAGTCCTTCAAGAAAATTCTCTAAATTCAGTAACTGACATAGTTAAATGATAGATTCTTGAAGTAGATGGTTGAAATAGAGACACAGAAACTGTCATAAAAATTCTAAAAAACAGATTGACCAAACAAAATCTTGAATTTAAAAATTTTCCAGAGGCTCAATCAACTTTGGATTTCATTGTGGTTACTCTAATGTCTAAGTGGGCTCATCTAAACTCAGTGATCTCTAAAGAAAGAGTCTGAACTCATTCTTTCTCCATCTGATGTGCGGTACCTGCCACTGCCTGGGAGATTGTGTCCATTGTAATCAAGCTCAGAACCAACAACCCTGAACAGGTTTAACTGGGCCAGATTCTGCTTTGACGCCACTCCAACGTCCTGAAGTGCAGCCCAATAGTTGTACCAGCCCAAATCTGTCTGCAACAGTGATTTTAAAGGTCTACAAAGTATACTACAACAATGTCAGCCGACATGAAATCCTACATCTCACAATGTTGTGGACGTGCTTTGTTCAGGAGTCTATTGCTTCTCATTTCATTTCAATATCTTTAAATGCAGATTGCCTTAGAGAAAATTGTTCTCCCATTGCCCTTCATGGTGATAAGAGATTGGCACAAACCTAAATTAGCCTAAATGCTAAATTAGACAAATGAAAGAAATTTCAAGATACACATTAGAAAGTGAAAAATATTGGCAGAGGTTTTCAATACACCAACATTTTTGCAATCTCCTACTTTATGGAGTAACTTGAGATACTTTACATAAGGCAATTCTGAAATGTCAGAATTGGTTTGTTTGCATTCAAATCAGAAAATATTTTTATTGAGACAATGTTTGCAGTTAATTTTTTTTCCCAGATATCAAAAAATGTTTCTGTTGCAGATGCTATAATGGAGTTTGGTGAAGGCGTTTTGACTGTCTATGGCCCAAATGAAACAGCATCTATATTTGCAACGTATCCTTCCCAGTACCTCACGTTAGGGAGGAGTTTCCTTGATCAAGTACGAGTTTATCAGAATCAAGCCATTGCTTTGTTAATTTCTCACTAACCTACAGCAAAATGTTTAAATGTTCCTGTTCAGGTAGTGGGGACTGGGATGCTGATGTTATGCATCCTGTCTTTGGAGGAAAAGAGGAACACCCCCGCTCCTTCTGATCTGATTCCTCCAATAGTTGCAACAATTGTCCTCGGGATCTCCATGTCCATGTCCGCTAACTGCGGAGCTGCAATAAATCCCGCTCGTGACCTGGGGCCACGCCTTTTCACTCTGACTGCAGGCTGGGGAACCGAAGTCTTTACGTAAGAACCTTATCTTGTTTTGCTTATGTAATTTCACACTAGAGAGAAAAGTACAAATTTATACATTTGAAATAAACAGACATTATTTTCTGTTTCTCAGAAAATTGTGTCTTTCTGGCACCTTTTCAGAGAACAGATAATCAAACTTCTGTTTCTTCCAGTCAAAGTTCCTCAAATGAATTTAAGGACCCTGCAAATTTACAAAGCAACATTCACAAGTTGTTATGTTTTTCACAAACAGAAACTATAATCCTGAAGCTCCTTCCTCAGGTTTTTAATTGTGATTTCTCCTCAGGTGTTACAATTACTGGTTCTGGGTCCCACTAGTGGCTCCTCTTATTGGAGGACCTTTAGGTTCTTGCCTTTACTTGGTCTTCATCGAATGGCAGCTGCCCACTCCAGAACTTCTTCCTCAGAACAAGAGGACAACAGTCTCCACCATCAGCAACAGCATCAAAGAGCCTGCCACCACACAGGGAACAGGAGACAACTTAAAGTCAACATATTTTTAGTCATTGATCAGTAACAAAATTACAGTGCAATAAGCCTTTTTGATCATAAAATGGTAAATCTGACTGGCTGGTTGGAAATTGAGGATGTTCAGGTATTTATATATGCTTCTGTTAACAGAGTTATGATTATTTCTTTTTATGACTGTACATTTGCAGAAACATTTTAGCAGAATCATGTTGTTTGCTACATTAAACCTCTGTGTATTTAAATTTTTCAAAAACATGTGCCCACATTGCCTCCCTAATATAGTCGGTGAAATGGTTTCCTAGAATGAGTCGCGATATGATTGAAGGTTACCTGTCCAGGTTATATCCTGCCTCTCAACAAAGAACTGGGGAGGCAGGGTAGGATGTAGAGAAAAATGAACACCATCTTATGTTAGATAGGCAGAAAAACTTTTTTTTTCTTTTTTTACTTCTCTTGTAGTTTTCAGACAGATTTATGCATTTATTTTTATAATGGAACTTATAAATCTATAGCCATAATAACTTTCTCAGGAATGAGGCTGTTTGTACAGCTAACCATTGGAAACATACAATTAGTCCACTGAATAAAACACAACATTCACCTTCAAGGTTCCACATATTTACAATCTATTGTCTTCCACTTATGCGGGGTTGGGTCGCTGCTGAAACGGCACCGATCAGCTTATCATTCATTCTGTTTTTCCCTCATTTGTGAACAAAACCCCACTTAAACTTTGCATGCTCTTTTCCGGCTCAAGACTGTGCATGGTCTCAGATTTGGAGACTCATTGGTCTCATTCTGGCTGCCTCGTAGATCACAATCTGATGAAGCCAATAAAACCAAATCATCTGCAAAAAGCAAATACACGATTCTAAGGCCACCAAATGGATCCCCTCAACACTTTGGCTACACCTAGACTTTCTGTCCAAAGCTCAGACTTGGTGCGATCCAACTCTCACTGGAAACAAATCCAACTTACTGCCTGCATTGTGGACCAATCTCGGGCACCGGTCGAACTGGGACCTAATAGCCCATATAAAACGGCTATTAGTCTAAAGTCTGAGCAGAAAGTCTAAAGTCTGAGCTTCAGAGTTTCCAACTCTCACTGGAAATAAATCCAACTTACTGCCTGCATTCTGGACCGATATCTGGCACCAGTCGAACTGGGACCTAATAGCCCATATAAAACGGCTATTAGTCTAAAGTCTGAGCAGAAAGTCTAAAGTCTGAGCTTCAGAGTTTCCAACTCTCACTGGAAACAAATCCAACTTACTGCCTGCATTCTGGACCAATCTCTGTCACCGGTCGAACTGGGACCTAATAGCCCATATAAAACGGCGTGGGGTACCACGTGGGGTATAACGCCATATAACGCTAATTTAATTCTTAAATTAGTCAATCCAAGAGTGTTATTCATTTTCTTGGCAGTGATTGGTTATAGCCTCAAGAGCAGAAATAAGGAAGTTTGTTGAAGTTAACTTCTGTGGTAGTTCTGTGGTTTCCACGGTGCATATTAATGCATATTAAGGTAAATTTCCTGTTTGAACTGTTCAAATAATCAGTTGTATGTGTTTTCTGAGAGAGTTTCAGGTATTCACTGATATTTGCAGGCAACCATCCATGAATAATAGGATAGCTTGCCTAATGATATAAGAAAAAATATACTTTTTACACGAACATTTAGACAAAACACTTTAAAAGTTACTCCTCGTGTTTTAAGACCTCAGGGCACTTTAGTAAGACTTGGTTTGACTCGACCTAAAGTACAGCAAAGCAATTTGAAGTGATCCGTAAGAGGAGAGCTCTTGTGGGTGAAAAGTTTGATCCAATGTGTGTTTGTGTACTACATATTAAAGAGAACATTTGCAGTTTGTTATTGCAGTGGTATCTTTTATTGTAGGAAACTTGTATCTGTAGTGCATTGCTTTAAACAAACGGCATCATGTTATTAGACTGTGAAAATTGTACATGTTGTAAACTGTTATCTAGAATGTGGTTCTAGAATGAAGAAAGCAGCTGCACTTTAAAGTAGCAGCGCTGCTTACACTGGGAATTTTACGCTTCCTGAACACAACCAGCAGAGGAGGAGGCAGAGGAGATGGGTATTCATTAAAGAAATAGTGTTTTTTACATCAATGTTGTTGTTCATTATGCTATTGATTCATTGTATCAACAAACTGTTTACTTTCTATGAAATGCCTCAGTGAGCAGTAGGCGTACTTTAAAGATATTAAAGTAGTTGTAAAAAGTGAGGAAGTATATTTACTAATCTGCAAGGCTGTAATGCTCTACTTTAAAAAAAGCAATCATTAGACATAAGAGGGGGAAAAAATAAGACTAATCAAAAAGAACAACATTCAAAAGCACGAAGAACAAAACTGACAATTAAATAAACTAACACAAAGGAACAAACTTGTATGTCAAGATTCAAGAAAATAAATAAAACAACAGGGAAGTTATCAAAATAAAAACAGATGAAACCCATTTATTTTTACTTATTTATTAATTGGCACAGTAATAGAATATAATTTTAAAAATTTATATTTTATAAATATAAATTTATATTTATAAAATATAAATTTATGAGGACATTAAACTAATGTTAATGAGGTTATAGCAAGGAGTGAGGAACAGCTGTAGGGGACATAGTAAACAGCAGAGGGCGCCATGACACTACGCAGACAAAAAGTAGTGTAGATTATAAGTGGTAAGATGTGTGTTTGAGGTTGTAAAACAGTACCATATAAAATACAAATAGTATTAAAAAGGCAAATTGGTTTAAAGCAGTTAATATATTTGTCTTGCAGATGTAAGACATGATGAGAGAGAAATGTGAGACTCAGCAGATTTAGCTCCTGGAAGCAGGAAGTTCAGATGGAGAAGGTGAAGTAGGTGAAACCCTTCCTCCTACCTCTGCTCATCAACATATCTCTCTCTCTCTCTCTGTCTGTCCCTCCTCCAATCATAGCCAGTCCTCCCTGATCCTGACCCCTCTGAATGCTTGCTGAGCCTCCACCTTTGCTTCTCCTCTCCCCACTAAGTCCTCCTTTCATCACATCATCTCTAGCTGAAGTCTGAACCTCATCATGACCTCCATCTCTACAGCGTTTCCTCCAGAAACACATTTCTGATGCAAAGTTGAAAAAGGTAGGATGTTTTTCAGTTGACACCCTTTTTTATGTACAGTATGTAGCTTTCAATTTTGATGTTTTATGACTTCATCACCTGGAAATGTAAAGGTTTGTCTCAATGGGAAAGTGATCAGTTTGTGTTGTTACACTAAAAAAAAATATATTTTTCAAAGTTGCCAATCATATAGAGCAGTTTATGTAGAAGAGGTGGTTAGATTCAGGGGATTTCAAATAAAGTCACTGTCGCTTTCTGTGAGTCATAACATTTATGAAACTCAGAGTTCCTCCTGTGCCTGCAGCCTGCCTTTACTTTCATTTATTGTTGTACGTCAGTTGAATAAATACCTCTCTAAACTGACTAAAGCTGTATTTGATGTGACATGACGTGCTGATATGGAGTACAAGTAGAAATACAAGACGTTGAATATTATTTACAACGTCTTGCAGTACTATTCATATACCTTTCCACATTTGTAACAAACACAAACTTTTCTGTGTTTTATCAGGATTTCATGTGATAAACCAACACAAAGTCACAAATAGGCATGAAGTGGAAGGAAAAGAAAGAATGGTTTTAAACATCGTAGCTGTGGCTGTGTGTTTAGTCTTGTCCTGCTGGAGGGTCTCTGCCACAGTCTCAAGTCTTTATAGATTCAAAACGGCTTGCTTTGTCTTCCTCTCCATCCTTCATCCCACCAACTGTGACCAGCATCCCCATTCCTGTTTAATAGAAGAATCCACACAGCATGATGCTGCTGCCGCCATCTTTTATGGTTTGGGCAGGGTTTTCAAAATGATGTGGAGTTTTAGTTTTCTGCCACTGATAGCACATGTGTAGGGCGCAAAATTGTATTTTGGTCTCATCTAATCAGAGAACCTTCTGTTGGCTGTTTCTCCTGCTAAACCGTAGCTCTCAGTATTCTCTGTCCTGTATATTTTAATGTGTCCCAGCCTGGAGTGCAAACAGAAATGCCTTTCTGGGAAAACATATTTTAAACGTTTGATAAATAAAGTAAGTGCATAGCAGTCCCTGAACTGTTACTATTGCTGAAGAAGATCCTGAAACTGTCACCACTGTAAGTAAATCAGATCTGTCCAAATCTGTACAAACTACATCAAAGTGATACATGTGGTTGAAAGCTGAAAGGTGACAAGACTCCCCCGTATAGAGCTGAGGAGGTTCAGACATCTGATGAGGACATTTAGAAGCTATCAGGAGGTTACTTTTGAAGGTAGCCACCAGAAAGCTCTTCTGAAGTGAAAAAAGTCAGCTGAGGTTGTTGAGGCATCTGATCAGGATGTCACCAAGGCGCCTTATTCCTAAAACCTTTCCAGGCACATAAGACTGGGAGGAGATTAGGGCAACGCTAAAATCACCAGAGAGATCATTTAATAGGTGGATGAACAGATGTTGTTAGAGGAAATTACACAACTGCAAAAAAGTGTTTTATGGCTGAAATCATATATAGAAGCAGAAACATAAGCGGTGGTTGATTGTGAATGAAATCCTGTGACAGTCTTGTAAAATAACTTGGTGACAGACTCCTGCATTGCTTTTCACAGTAATGATGAGAGTCTTGCAGGTGGTGTTGCAGTTCAAAGTGGTAGGTTTCACTGGGGATTTTCACAAACATCCACCAGACTCTTGTCTAAGTAATGAAACACATTTAACCCAGGTGTCAGGAATGGGGCTCAGTTATTCAGTTTGTCTCTAGTGGTTCTCACTTCCCCAAGAAATCAGTTTCGGTTCAAGTGACCTGCGGGTCTCAAGGTTCACACCAGACGTCACTGATGGACAAGCAGAGAGGAAGAGGTTTGAAAACACAAAGGCTGAGGAGCGAAGAGAGGTGAGAGAATATGGCAAGCTGCTCTCGCTCTCACATTGTTGTATCTACATGAAAAAACACAGCAGCATAATGAAGGAAGGAAACTAAAGGTCAGGGCCGCTGTTACTGTGATATATGTAAAGAATTATGTGATTTCTAAAATGCAATAAGGTGATTGTGTAAGAGCTGGGATCCACTCAGCTGCTTCTCTGATTAATGCTCTCTTTTGCAAAACCCGTCTCTTTGTTCAAAGCTTAGAAAAATGTTTATAAACTCACCCAGCCTCAAATGTCTCAGTAATTTCCTCTCTGACCTGTCTGCTGTGTTTCTTGTTCTTCATCACTGACGCCTTCTTGAGGTTCATTAGTCACTAATGTTTTCTAACCGATACAAGGACATTTCATCACACCCAATGGCACTGGATTTACTATTTTGGTGACTTCTTACAGTTAAAGAAACATTTTTTACGTTGTTTGTAAGAAAGAAAATGTAGAAAAGTTTATCTTTTTGTGCTTGTCTTTGTGTTGGTCTGTCATTTAATATAACAATAAAGTACAATCAAGTTGTGGCTATAGCTTGATTATGCTTTTGCAGTTGTTGTCTCTTTGATACTTAGATGTAGTAGAGATTGATGTTTTTTCTCCTCACACTTAAATCTTTATTTTCTAAGTACATCCATAAAGTTCTAACCTTTTCTTCATCAGTAAGTACATCTAACCTTTTTGCTCTATAAGCCTGTATTTATTCCTGACACCCATATTAATTAGAATTTATTCAATTGCTCCAAACATCTTTAAATCACAATCAAAAGTTTTTACTTTCAAACAAGACCGATTTACGCTTTGGGTTTCCAGACCTCTGCATGACCTCCACGGTTCCAGTAACAGACATTTGATAATCACATTATGCACCAAGAAAAAAGAGCTAGCTTAAAGCATTTTGCATTTGTCTTGCAGCCTTCTTCGGTTTTTTTGCCTGAAGATTTATTGCCTAAGGCTTAAATTACCTGAAACAAGCCATAATAATAAAATTTATCACCATGTCTTGATAAAAATAACAATTCTACTCCACTTCTTACTGAAATCGTCACAATGAGAAATTTTAGCCTGCTGTTTCCAAATGTTTTCATGCCTCTGTGGGTTTGTGGAGTGCAAGGAGTAACAAGAAACCAGGCAGAAAAAAAATAATGTAACGCAGGGTGGAAAGCGAAGATGGAAACAGTAGCTGAAAGTTAATCTGCCCAACTGGCATGGAGAAGAGCAGAGCAGCTCCTTCTCAAAGAGTATT
The DNA here is from genome assembly GCF_003331165.1 of Xiphophorus hellerii. Taxonomy (NCBI): domain Eukaryota; kingdom Metazoa; phylum Chordata; class Actinopteri; order Cyprinodontiformes; family Poeciliidae; genus Xiphophorus; species Xiphophorus hellerii. The sequence goes on from NC_045674.1 coordinate 15,929,118, forward strand.
GATTAGTGATTTGATGTTTGCTGCCTTTAGTGTCTGCTGTATTGTATGCACTGCTAAACCCAAGAGAAAGATGTGTAATGGCTCATCCGTCATCCTCTGCCTCCCAGCTTCTGTACTTAACTGAGACAAAGCACAGTGAATAAAAGCACTGAGGTATTCCAGAGAATCAAGTCAGCATAAATGAAGAGGGGAGGAAAAGGAGAGGTTTAATTGTGCAGTGCGTCCGCTCTGTTATTCTGTCTCATCCGCCGGAGAGAAAAGAGTGATGGTGTATCTGGCCAACGCCACCAGCCTCCCAGACAGAGAGAGTCAGTGAGACAGATGCAGCTATCTACTGAATTGTCATTTCCTCATTATGTGTATGTTGGTCCTGTTGTGCAGCAGTTTCAGTGCATATCTGATTTGCATCCATTTTTCACTTGAAAGTAAACCCTATGCATAAAAAATAACACTTATAGTTTAGTTTGAATCAAAGAAAGGTGACTAAGTGCTTTTTGTCACACTACGTGTTTCTATGGTTCTTAATTCACTTCTCCCTCCTGCTCTGAATCAGTGCAACTCTTTGCTCTTGATTTTGTGTGAGCGGTTTGTTGTAATAATGGAGCTTCTAATGATCTTATTGCTTTTTTCTACTACCTCTGCAGACAGTCTCATGGGCCTGAGCAAAAGGACGGCGGCAGAGCGGAGATGTTCAGAAAGAGGCCTCCTCCAGGTCAGTGCATAATATTAAACACATTCAACATCTGAGTATTCAAGCTGTGTGAAACAAAGGAAGTGAAACTGACCTAAAATTAACCTGGTGCTATTTAGCCCACAGAAAATTTTTACAAGTTTTACAGTGCACATTTACGCACTCATGGTTCCTTTGCCATCTGAAATAGATAGGAACTTAATTTAGGAATTTTCCAAATCTGTACACGTATTTACAAATAGAAATATTTGCATCTCTAAACTTTAGATTTAGATATGATTGTCTAAACAGAAACAGACAACAGCAGAACCAGCCCCACATTAGAACATTTCCCCCCATTGTTTTCTGTCGTCTGATGCAAAGTCGATCCTCCAAGATCCAGCATCTGAGTATTTGAACCTGTTTTACTCAGAAAAGTTGGCACTTCTGGTCAGTGCTGTAGCTCCGCCCACAAGTATGACATACCAAAAGATTCGGCTTGTGAAAATCATCATGACAACATATTAAAAATATAAAAGTATCAAAAGCAAGTTGATTATCAATACAAAAGTTGCGTTTCTACTCTAGCAGAATCTACGCCAAATATGGAGACCTGTCTCCAGTCTCCCCTTGATGATGCCCTTTCTGTGGTTTGTTGGATTATGCCTCAATCTCAAGTTCATCCAGAACCACAGCTTCTTGGTCTGAATGTCCTGCAAAGTGCTGAGAGGTCTCAGAGCAGAAGTGTTGTTTCTGTGCTCTCGAAAGCACACAGCTGAGAGTTGTCAGAGTTGAGTGTGTAACAGAACACCATTAAGTGAGCGTGTGAGAGATTTAAATGACCACGCTGTAAATGATTTGTTCACATAGATCTATGTGCTCAGATCAATCTCAAAGCATGTGCAAAGTGGTCAGTTAGCACTCCAGTTAAGTCACGCCATAGAGCGGGAAAGAAACAGGAACAAGCTTTTGAATTATTTTAGTTTGTACACAAAATATTCTATATCTGTGGTCATAACTTGGATGAAAACTTCCAGGTTTCTTCTGAATTTTCCACAAGGTTGACTTGGTTTGTACTAACATCTATTTGTTTAATACTACCTGAAATTGTTTCCTCTCAGACAGGTGAAGCTCAGCTACTTGCAACTCAAATTCATTTCAAACATTTTATAACTACGTGAAAATCTATCAAATGTTTAGTAACAAGAGTTAAGCATGCAGCTGACTGACATGATTCTTGTTCCTCTTGTGAAGTCAATAGCTACAATTAATTTTTTCTGTCTATTTTAATATATATATATATATATATTTTTTATAACATCCTGAACCAGATATTGTAAATCTACTCCCATACAATAAAACCCCCGGTTTTTGTTGAGTCAGTCAAAAATACCCCTCTGTAAATGATCTTAATCAGTATTTCATCATGCGCTCGCTCCACAAGACAGTATTTTGTACATGTGCTTCAAGAATCGTGGCTGTTATGTCATGTAAGACAGGATCAGAAATGCATCATTCATCTTCATTTTCAGTGACGTTTCACTTCATTTGGTAGCTTTATGGATGTTACATTTTTTTGAATACTCTTCCAAATCTTTCATAGGGCGATATTTTTGCTATTGATGTGCCAATGAAAGGAGAACCGTTCGTGTCTCATATCTGGCACGAGGCACGCGGTACAGCACGTGCGGTGCCACCTGCCTGGCCCCGCCCACTGCGGCGCACCCACTCTTGCTCAACTCGCAGGAAATATTTTGGCCCCCAAACTCCTCAATCTGGCTGTAGTGCTCGCAGTGATTCTTGAGCCAAAATGGCGTGCGTCCTTCTTAATCAGCGATTTTGCTCAGCTGTGGGGTCCCTGCAGTGGCGGTTTCCATGGTAACCGCAACGGGGTTACGTAATGCTCCACGTTGGGCAGTGTTTATGTTGTGGATGAAACTCGAGGCGAGCCTCAATTGATTGAAGGTGCAGTTTGAGATATCGCGGTGCTTTATCGGCGCCCTTGCAACATGCAGAAGAAGCTTCTGCAACGAAGCAGCGGTCATATCTGCCACCGGCCAGACCTGAGGGAGTCTGGGGCTGCGACTGCGTGGGGATGGATTGGTCATTTTAGAAAAACCATGACCTCATCATTTGTGCAGACAGAGAGGGAGACACCGGAGCCAGGCGCGCGCCGCTGAGCGTGAGCCCGTGTGCGCACATCAGGCGTGCAGCGAGGAAGCAGCAGAGAGGCAGGGTGGAGATGGTCCGATCCAGCCAACTCTACTGAAGTTGGTTCGGAAGCTTCGTCACCTCTTCCTCGCGGAGATTTGACGGTCCAGTTTATTCTTCGTGCAGCAGAAGAAGAAATAGCAAAAGATGACAGTACTGAAAGACATCCCGGAGAAATGGCTTCCAGTGGTTCTCCCCATTAAAAAAAAGAAAAAGACAGGATTTGGGGGAGGAAAAGCGAAAAAGAAGCGGACAGGTACGAGTTAAAGGCTGCGGCTGTTTGTACAAATGCCATCTCATTTTGCAAATAAAGACCATCTATCATTATCACTTTAGATAAGTTCAAGTTTCATCCCATCTCCATCCAAACCAGTTTCAGTCATTTCTATCTGCATTCCTCCTCATATCACATCTCCATAAGAATGAAGGAATGTGCTTTTATTTTTGTAGTTATAATGGTCTAGTATGGAAGTGCAACAATCCCAGAAATACATAATTTGACATTGAATAATCAGATGCCATAATCGATATTTATATATATATATATCGATTTAGTTTTTTTATTATTACTTAAATGTCCAGAGCGTTAAAGAAACTTTAAGAAAATAACAGATAATAAACAAAATAATAATAATTCAGTCAAGGAACTTATTGAATTTGAAATGTAAATTTTGCAGGAATCCTGCAATAAATGGCCTGCCTCCCTGTGTTTATTGACAGTGATCAATCCTCCAGGCTCCACCTGGACACCTCATTCCTCTGCATAATGATCACAGAACCCACTTGATGTCCCCTTTCATTCGACCCCCCACTCAATCAGTCTGTCACATGCAATATTGTTTTCCAGCTAATTAGCTTTGGGTTTGTGGATGAGCAGGACTGCAGACAATCCTTTTTGCCTAATTAGATCATCATCAACAAAGATGCACTCTTCCGGAGAGTCTCGTGACTATGATTCTGAGTTTAGCTCAGAATTAGACCATCATTTCCTATAACTCAGACTGACCTGCTAATGTGGTCATTATTGCTGTAACTTCACTCCCTAAAGCTGATGTTGTGTGACTCAGATCAGTGGCTTATGAGGGAATGATGAAAATTTATTTAGACTCTAATGTCTGCAACTGAAAGTTTGCAGCTTCATAGATTGATGTTGGCCCACTGTGCAGCACGCTGTCTGTGTCAGGGCTTCTGATGCCCTTGAACTTGTCAGACACATTAAACACTTACTGCGCAGTTTGGTAAAGACTATCGTTCATTCAGGCTGAGGTGGTCAGTTCATAGGGGGCAGGCCAGGGCCGGGTGTAAGGCGGCTGGAACCCTCAGTGCTTACCCGGCAGCGGCACCTTGCTCTCCTCAGTGTTAGCAGTGCATATTGAGCAAATAAACATCAGCGCCATGACCTTTAAATGCAATGAAATGGCAATGTCAGAAAACAGAAGAGAGAATCGGAAAGCGGAGGAGGTGTAGGGGTTTAAGTGGAATATGTTTAAGAGAATGGACACCCACACAACTACTATCTGAAATTGAAAGAACATGAGGCGAGAGCTGGGCTGAGTTTGTTCACTTCCAAACTCTGTCAGCTAAAGTATTTGTTCTTTCAGTGTTCAGTAGATTTAACAATTTATATATAAGGCGATTTTTTTCCCCCAGTTTTTAAAAGGTGCATTTGTGAGGTCGGACACCAATGTTGGACAAGAGGACTTGATCTCTGCTCTAATTGATTACAAAGACTCTCTTTCAGGTTGAGTTGAGGACTGATCTGAAAGTTGCACTTTGTGCCCCTCAGCATGTTGACCCCTGAACCCTCTGGGATTTTATTTGATGTTGCTGTCATTCCCAGTTTCTTCCATTTTGCTATAATAACACTAACAATTGACAGTGGGATATTTTCATAATTGCACCTATGGCATTCTGTCATAGTACCATGAGGTACTTTAGTAGTTAAATGAAAGCTATCCACTGTTGTTGCATAGCTCCCAACAGTTGTGCATGGTGAAAGGTTTGAGGAATTTCATTTCTGAAATCACAGTTGAGGGTTTAGTCAGAAATTGTTGGCGTCCTCATTTGAGATTCATACAATGATCAGGAAAGCATCTTTGGTTCTAGATTTATTTCTTAGTCATAGAAAAATATCTCTAGCAGGTTTCTTCTGTAAAAATAACAAACAATGAGTTCTCAAAGAGATGATACAGCTGAGCCTACACACATTCCCAATGTTAATATATTTGAGTTTATTTGGCAATATTTAAGAAGACAGTAGCATCTGAACTAGTCTATACACACAAAAGATCTTTGGTTTGTTCTCAAAATCTATTGAAATCTGCTAAACATCCTTCAAATGCTATTGGTGTTTAGTGTTTTTAGAAAAACTATACTACAACGAATGCAAATATTAATTAAATTTCCTGTTTCATTCATTTTAGATTAGCATAAATTAAAATGAATAATTAATGTCTTTGAATAAGTTTCTACTTGAGAGAATCTTTTCCACCACGGGTTGGAGGTTTTGCATGGAAAGAGGATATAAATCCATTTTTTCCAAATCTTTTCAACAGATCAGGTGCTCATCCTCCACATCAGGTCGGTCTTAGAGCTTCACATGAGAAGCTTGTCCTTGTGGGAACTCTTTAAGCCTGTGTTTGTTTGCTGAAACTCATCTCAGAAGAGGTGCAGATCTAGATCATGGGCTCTACTTGGTTTTAGAGAGTTTCACAGAGCTGCAAAGACACAGGAAACCACAGAGTCTTTGTTTGTGTTATGTGTGCGTGTTTATTATGGGTTTAATGGCTTCTCTAGTGAGACGTCCCTTCCTGTAGAGCCGCACCGACTCTCTTTTAAATGTCAAAAGTTTGTTGAGGATGTTTCAGTCCAGTGCATGCACTATGCCTTGGTGGTAATATTTATTGCATATATGTCTGGAGCTGTGTCGTTTCACTCAAAGAAGATCTTAATTAATGCAAATTTTGAGGTGGAGTAAAACTGACGTGGTTTTCAACTGTCATAAAGTGTGCAGTGCACTCCGAGTTAAAAACATGTAGATCTACCTATAGCTGCAGTTACAGCTCTAGCTACCAGCTTTATACATCTAGAGACTGGACATTTTTTAGTACAAAAACAGCTTTAGGCGAGACACTCTTCAAGGGTGTGCTGCAGCCTTCAGATGTGTTCTTGTTTCAGCAATCCCAAATCCTGTGGAGGTCAAGTTCAACAATGTCCTGCCAATCACCTAATTATTTGATTCGTTTGCACAAACACACCTCAAACCTACCAGTACACTGACCTCTGAGTTTAGGAGTTTAGGAGTTTCACATCCCTGGTCTAAGCTATTCCACTGTAGATATTTTTGTATGTTAGGTTGTTGTCCTGCTTGAAGGTGAAGCTCCATCCAGTCTCAAGTGTTTTACAGCCTCTCAGTGGTTTTCTTCCAGGATTGCTCTGAATTTGCGTCCCTTCGTCTCCCCATCTAAGCTGCCTTGTTCCTTCCCACAGCATGATCCCACCATCACTATGCTTGGAGACAGAGTTTTCGGCCTCACTGTATTAGCTAAAGAGTTATTTTATGACCTCGTCTGACCAGATGCCACCTGTGGCCAACTTTCAGTCGTAATTCCTTTGGCTTTCTTTTACCAGTGGCTTCCATTTTTGACCTCCAGAGGGGAAGGTTTTGGCAGAAGGAAAATTCCCAAAACTTAATTCACATGGTGAGAGTGTCAGGACCCAATAAAGAAGATTAAGTCCATTTAAGTCACTTTATTAAAATAACTTTAGTGCTGTGCAATGCGGTTGTATCTGTTCTATTATTTTATATGAATTTCATTGTTTACCATCTTTTACCTCATTTTATTTCTGCAGAGGAGGAGAGAAAGGTCAAAGCCAATGACAGAGAGCACAATGAAAAGTTTCAGTATGCGGTGAGATTATATCCCTTTTTCCTTTTTAGGTATTACAAAGTTCGGATGATAACCTTTATAATAATCATTTGTCCTTTTCTCTCTTCTCAACACAGAGCAACTGCATCGTGACATCAAAGTACAACATCCTCACCTTCCTGCCTGTCAATCTGTTTGAGCAGTTCCAGGAAGTAGCCAACACTTACTTCCTTTTCCTGCTCATTCTACAGGTGAGCATAGCCAGGCAGAAATTAGGAAACTTGGCATTTCCACATTGTTTGTTTGACAAAATAAAAACTTGAGAACGATTCATATGAAAAACAAGCCTAAGAGACAGACACTTATCATATTGCAATAAAGTATCTAGAGCTGAAACCAAATATCTATATTTACAGTGAAGACGGTCTTCTTTTTCTCACTCTCTGCTATTCAATCAGACTAAATGTTTTCTGTTTTAGGCCAGTTACAGTAACCAAAATCCGTTCTGTTTACTGAATGTAGAATAATGAGCAACAAAACCTAAATCTACATTTTGGCTAATAAAAAAGTCTGATAAATATTTAAGATTTGTATTCATAGCTGATACGTAGTTTTTGTCCTCTCGCTGTATGAAACAGATAGGTGGAACCACTGTAGTGTCTCGTGTTGTTTTGAAAACCTTTTTGTTGCTGATTTTGTCTTCTGAAACGGGAAATTAACAGTGGGAGTTGGATCTGAAACTCTCTATGTTCATATATGTTCTATTTTTCTCACGATGTTATCATAACATGAATATAAAACTGTACAATGATTTCTTAAAGCTACAAATTTAACAGAAAACAGTCTTTATTTTATAGAATTAACTTCTGAAATTTAGTTGCTCCCATCATGAACCAATGTTGACCATTTTATCACAAGCAAACTTCTACATATTTTATTGGGATGATCAACATCCTGTACTTACAAATCTCACCTTGAATCATATTGGTGGCAGCATCATGCTGTGAGGACGTTATTCAAGGACACGGAAGCTGGTCAGTGTTGATAAAAAGTTTGTTAAAACAGGCTAGCACGCAAAGAAACGAGACTGAAAGGAGAAACAGACTTTAGACTGAGGCGGAGGATCACTTTCCACTGGAACAATGACCCAAAACAGAAACTCAACTCTGCAATGGAGTGGTTTGACTCCAGACATATTGCATTCATGTGTTGTAATGCCCCATTCAAGTCCAGACCTAAACCCATTTAAGAATCTATAACCAGACTTAAAACCTGCTTTTTGCAGACAGTACCATCCTAATCTGGCTGAGCTCTTTCAAAGAAGACTTGGTAACATTTTCAGTCTCTAGATGGGCACAATTAATAGAGACAAACCCCAACAGACTTGCAGCTGTAATTGCATAAAAGTCTTTCACTCATGGGACTAAACACAAAATCACACCACACTTGTCCGACTTGTATCACCTTGAAATTTTGAAAACTCTGCATCACTTTCTGTCCAGTTCAAAATTAGGAACTGCTTTTTGTAATGGTTTGTCGCATAAAATCCCAATTAAATACACAGAGGGTTATATGTTTAAATAATTTTAATGGCATTGTTGCTACCCATTTATACTAATGTGAAAAATCTCATCTTCTCCTGTTGTTAGTTGATACCTCAGATTTCCTCCCTGTCCTGGTTCACTACCATTGTGCCTTTGGCTCTGGTGCTGAGCATCACTGCAGTAAAGGATGCCACCGACGACTATGTGAGCACGTGTTCTCCACACCCTGAAGTTGAGCGCACACTCATCTCATTGACGTAACACCACTGTATCTGTGCCCTGCAGTTTCGCCACAAGAGCGACAACCAAGTGAACAATCGGCAGTCTCAGGTTCTCATCCGAGGCTCGTAAGTCATCGCAGCCGAAAACCTACATGCGTGTGCTCTTCCTTTTTGCAGTTCAAACTGTCCCATTTATACTCTACAAGTTATTCTGATTTGCTGTGGCAGGCTACAGAACGAAAAGTGGATGAACGTTAAAGTGGGTGATGTTATTAAGCTGGAAAACAATCAGTTTGTGGCGGTAAGTGTGAGAGTGAGTTTTTTAAAAATTATTTTATTTTGACACAAATTCAGCTGCAATAATAAATATTCAATCCATTCACCTCAGAAGACAAACAAAGTGGCTTAAAAACAATAAAGTCAGTGTTTTTTTTGTTTTGTTTAGTTTTTTCAAAATGCCCTGATCTTACCCCACTAGGGATAAGCTGTTGGATAATGGATGAATGGATTTGTCAAAACATGAAAGATTTTTTATTTCAGACAGTGATAAAAAGGGTATGTCTCTTATTTTGAATTGCATATGAATATCTTTTTTTCAATGGTGTATTTCAACATCCATTTAAGCCATAAAATCTGCGCAATATGTTGCCTCTCAATCGGCACTTAAAGGATAGCAGAGATACTGTGAAGAAGAAAAACAAACTAGAGGCCAGGTGTAACTTAGTTAACTGTAATCCACATCCATTTTATTCACCAATTTCCAACAATATGTGTCATTTACATCTTTCCTTGATACCATGCAGCTCAACTGTCTTTTCAAAATGCAGTGTAACTCAGAAATCCATCATCCTCTGTTTTCTGTCTTGATTTATTACAGCCCCCAACTTCATTCCGATCATTCTGTCGGAAAAAGCTTTAATGAATAAAAATCTAAATTTTTGTGAGAAATTGATATTTCTGATTATATCTATCTATACCAAAACACAGTAGACACCAATTCAGCAGGATTCACTTTATTGCCAGGTTTCAAACAGTTTCTTCCTAATTAGCTTCAGTTATTATTGCTTATGAAAGCTATTCTAATAGATAAGATTGCAAATGGATTTTTTTTTGCTTCCTCAGCAGAAGTTCTAATAATCATGCATTTAATCTCCGACTCTCTTCATGTGTAATTATTATTGACTTCTCTCTGTAACAGCAGAGTTTCGCTGCATGTACCTTGCAGTTAATGCTAACGTCAGCCATCTGTTTTCAGGCGGACCTGCTCCTGTTATCGAGCACTGAACCACACGGCCTGTGCTACATCGAGACGGCCGAGCTTGACGGGTCAGAAACCTCCCTGCGCATCAGTATCCACTCACAGTTCATTATAACCTCCAAAGGCAACTGCTTCTAAAAAGGATGTTTTTCTGTCAACCTCCAGAGAGACCAACATGAAGGTGCGTCAGTCTGTGTCAGTGACGGCTGAGCTCGGTGATCCAAACAACTTGGCATCGTTTGATGGTGAGACTGGTTTAAACAAGTTGATATTCTCTCGGTTTCCCCGTCCGGTACATCGTTCTGACGATTTTCAGTGTACAGCCAACGGTGTAATTCAGATGTTTTCCTCCTTTCAAAGTCTGACAAATAAATAATTGAAACATTCACATCCTCACATTGTACGTCCTCTGGTGCGGCTGAATGACACGGTGTCATCACCCATCCACCCACTCGCCACCGAAAGAGATTTGAGTCAGCAAAGCATGCCCCCAATGCACACACACACGCACACGCACGCACACACACACACACACACCCACGTACTCAGGAAAAAGCCATACTGCAGCAAATCAACCCACACTCCCTGATATCATCTTACAAAAGAAGTGTCTCTCCGGGTGTGTTTATAGTGACAGCAGCATCAGGATGATAAATTCAGCTCGAGATCATGTTGGTTCTGATGTAGATGCTTTGCAACAACTGGGTTTGGTAATTGCTTGCCATGTAGGTGTGCACTATTTGTATTTAATACACTACAACGTCTTCTTGTGTGAAGGTGAAGTGGTGTGCGAGCCTCCCAACAACAAACTAGATCGCTTCTGTGGCACTCTCTACTGGCGAGAGAAGAAATACCCCCTGACCAACCAGAACATGCTGCTCCGAGGATGTGTCCTCCGCAACACGGAGGCGTGCTATGGCCTGGTTATCTTTGCAGGTCTGCATTTGCGTATTTGTATTTGTGAATGATTGGGTGAATGCGGTGTATATATAACAAGCAGGTTTGATTCTGTTGCCACCACAGGCCCAGATACCAAGCTAATGCAGAACAGCGGTCGCACCAAGTTTAAGCGTACAAGCATCGATCGTTTGATGAACACTCTGGTCCTCTGGGTAAGACACTCCAAACCTCTCGCTTTCATAGCCCAAACTATTTCAGAATATCATCTCAGGGGCTTTGTTTACATCTGCACATGCTGATGACAGACTCGTTCTAATTTTGGATTACAAGACAGTAGGCATAACTCTGCCTCTGTGATGTTTCTTTTTGTGCATCGCTGTTAGATCTTTGGTTTCCTGGTGTGTATGGGTGTGATCCTGGCTGTGGGCAATGCAGTGTGGGAGAGAGAGGTGGGCTCCTTGTTCCAGAGCTACCTTCCCTGGGACCCTCCTGTGGACAACTTTATGTTCTCAGCCTTCCTTTCCTTCTGGTCCTACATCATCATCCTTAACACTGTCGTTCCTATTTCTCTATATGTCAGGTAAGAAAAGGTGCAGGATATCAAAAAGGACAAAAATATATGAAATTTATGAATGTTGTTGTTGAGATAACAATTGAGACTAACACCTGCCCCATAATGACAGCTTTCTCCATCTGAAGGCATGTTTATAGAACCATACGCAAAATTAAATTAAGAAAGGCGTTGCACTACAAAAAGCCTTAAATGTAACACTTACAAGGTCAAACTATGTGAGGTAGACCGGATTGAATCAGTTTTGTACTTAAGACTTTTATTTAGTCAGAAAAAGACCGATTGATATGACTTCACCAAGAAAGACAGCATCACATGTTGGACATGAAAAGTGAACCAATAACAACAAAATGAAAGCTAAAAATGTGCAGATAAGCAAGTTTTTCATGAATAATTGACAATTATGTACCACAAAAACAACATGAACAGATGAACCTTTGAATACTAAATCCTGGCTAAATGGGGGTCCACTGCAGCTAGAGCTGTGTTGATTACAATTCCTCTATCTATTCTCTAAATATTTAAGATTTTGAGCTAGAGTGGGTGGAATTCAGTCAGGTTTTGTATAAAAACAATAAAATACCACTTTATTTAGTCACTGAAGCAAATCAGTATCGCGGTTGTTTTTATAGGAGTTAAGCTATGCATAAAAAAACATATGTGTCTTCATCCATAGTTTAATATATTTTAATGTATTTTTTTTTTTTTTGCTCTGCTAGTGTGGAGGTGATCCGGTTGGGTCACAGCTACTTCATTAACTGGGATCGGCAGATGTTCTGTTCTCAGTGCAACACAGCGGCCGAGTCCAGGACCACCACTCTGAACGAGGAGCTTGGCCAGGTGGGCTCATCAGAGAGTCTCTTATGCTTCACAGCTTACCTTCTTATCTAAATGTTACTCACAAGGCCAGCTCACAAGAGGAGAATTTCATTTAAGTGGCATTTCCAGCTAAATCCATATTAATTATTAAGGATTTGGGAGAGTAAATGTGTCACAGTGATGTTTAACTCATTCAGCCCACGTTAAAATATGATGCTGTTGATATATAAAATAAAAATATGAAGCTTTTCTTTAGGATATTCTGGTGAGTTTATAATCCAGCCTTGTGTTAGTTAAAGTGCTCTGGGAACTTAGTGGGGCTCTAAGCTGTTGCAAACTTTGCCTATAACTTGTGCTAGCTCTGGTGATTCAGTTCAGTTATTTTGAACTTTTGTTAATGTGTGAAGTACAAATACAAAATGGAAGAAACCTTTACAAAAGCATGCATTGATCTTAAAGGGATGTCAGTTTTAGGTGATGTTTAAAGTGAAATGAATCCAGTTCCTGAACCTTTTTTCTCTATGATTTAAAAAAATAACACTTTTGAATTTATGCTCATTTTTATTCAGGTTGAATACATCTTCAGCGATAAAACTGGAACTCTAACTCAGAACATTATGACCTTTAATAAGTGCTCCATCAATGGGCAAACTTATGGTAAGAGATCAACAAATCATGCACAGTAGTTTGTATATTTAAACATATTCATTATATTCCACATTCTTACCTGTGATTTGTTTTTCTGCCAGGTGAAGTGGATCCGTTAGGAAAACAACGAAAGGTAGACCTTTCTTTGTTTACCTGGAAGTAAATTGTTTCCTCGGGTTGGGGTCTAATTCTCTCCTGTCAACCTTTCAGAGGCTGGATTTCACTCCTTTCAATCCCCTGGCAAATCCAGATTTCTGTTTCTATGATGAAAAGCTGCTGGAATCAGTGAAAGTGGGGGATTTGCACACTCACGAGTTTTTCCGCCTACTTTCTCTCTGTCATACCGTTATGAGTGAGGAGAAGAGTGAAGGTGAGCAGAAGGAAGGGAAACACAAACAGCAACTTGCCATTTGTCTATGACTTCCTGTGTTGTTCATTGTTTTTCATCTGTCCACCCAGGAGAGCTGGTCTATAAGGCACAATCTCCAGATGAGGGCGCTCTGGTGACGGCAGCTCGAAACTTTGGATTTGTGTTTCGCTCTCGAACACCTGGAACGATTACTACGATCGAGATGGGCAGAACCGTCACCTACTCGCTGCTCGCCATACTGGACTTCAACAACATCCGCAAGAGGATGTCTGTTATAGGTAGGGAGGATTGTTAACATACTGCTAAACTTGTCAAGGAGTCATTCCATTTACTTTTGCTAACTGCCCCCAAAGAACTTTTCATATTTAAGGAATATTTTCCTCTTTTTTCTTTGTGTTTTTTGGCAGAACAGTGACTTAAAGAAATCTTTTTTTTATTTAACGTACTGTAAAGAAAGTTACAGTTTTATAGATTTCTGTTGTTTTTTAAATGTTGTAGACCAACAAACACTTTTTTATATCAAACAAAAATAGCCTGAGTAAAGAAAAACATCCATCCAGCATGCAAACTTCATTCAGAATGAATACTGACAGCTAAAACCAGCTCCACAGAACCCCACTTCTGAGAAACCCAAATATATCCTCTGTCACAAGATGACAGGAAGTCTTGATCTGAGTTACTTTTTAATCTCGTAGATTTTAGAAAATGTAAACACATACATGTATACCATTTAATGCATTACACAGTGTGCATAACACATTTGTAAAGCAATGAGTTTTGCTAAACCAGCCATGAAGCAAAAATATATGTATCTGAGGTTAACGGAGGAGAGGTGATGATTTCATGATATTTTATATGCATCTTTGTCATCTGAATTTAGTGCGCAACCCAGAAGGCAGGATCTGCCTGTACTGTAAAGGAGCTGACACAGTACTATTAGAGAGACTCCACCCTTGCAACCAGGAACTGATGAGCATCACCTCAGACCACCTAAATGTAAGTAAACAGTAGTTTATGAACATAATTGGTGCTGCAGTGCCACCTAGTGTCTCCTTGCTTAAACTGAAGCATCAGAGAAGGTTAAAAATGTAAGACGTGGCGTTCCTGTAGATAGTTTTCACATGCAGTGTACTCTTACCTCAGGTTGCTTACAGTTGATATGTTTACACATGCTGCATGTATATTTTTGTTTCCAGGAGTATGGAGCTGATGGATTACGGACTCTTGCTCTGGCGTACAGGGAGCTTTCCGAGGACGAGTGGGAGGCCTGGTCAGAGAGCCACCGCTGTGCAGATAAGGCCACTGACTGCAGGGAGGACAGGCTGGCTGCAGCTTATGACAAGATAGAACAGGATATGCAGGTTAGTCAATAGTTGCTTCCATGGTTTCCCCTACAAAACAAGATTAAAATTTCTAATTTTGAGCATAATCTAATTTGCATATAAACATTTGTCTCTGTGTCCAGCTCCTAGGTGCTACAGCTATTGAGGACAAGCTGCAGGAAGGAGTCCCAGAGACCATTGCTCTCCTCTCTCTGGCCAACATTAAGATCTGGGTTTTGACCGGAGACAAACAGGGTGAGATGAACACACTATATACCAGCTTTCAGGTTAATTTGCCACCTGGTGTTCAGAAAAGTAGAAAAAGTGGGATATTCTCGGTTATTAATCTTACCTTTTCATCTTTATTTAGAACACTCAACGTATAATATGACAGACCTTTTTGACCCAAACACTCAGGTTTTTTTACCCTGCCATGCCTTAATAAAGTACAGATCATAAACTAAACTAATCAGATACGATAACTGCAGAGTTTCCACTGAGTGAGATAAATATATTTAGCAGAAGTATATGATTGTAATTGACACCCAAAATATAGTGCGCTGCAGCAGGAAGTGTTTAGAGAATTTAGTTGTGAAAACTAAACATCTGTATAATAAAAACTGAGTGTAGTGTGAATTAATCTCCTCCTTTTTCTTTCCTACAGAGACAGCAGTCAACATAGGCTACTCCTGTAAAATGTTGACTGATGACATGACTGAGGTGTTCATCATAGGAGGTCACACCGTTCAGAGTGTACGACAAGAACTCAGGTCAGCTATTGTCTGTCAAAATACAGCTGGTTTCTTCAGGAAAATATGACAGAAGTTGCATTAGTTTAGTACAGCTTTGCTTGTTTTTCTAACTTAACTCTCCTTTGCTTATTTTAGTTTATCTGTGTTTTGATTATGTTTCACTCATGTTAGTTTGCCCTTCATTGAATTGCTTAGCTTACTTCAGCTTTAGTTGTTTGTTTTTTTTAGCTCAGTTTAGCTAAGCCTACCTGACCATCCCAGTATCTTGTTCAATGGATCCATAAAAAGGGCTGACAGAAGATAAACAAAGGGGAAAATAAGTGCTAGACCTAAAAACTATAAACAGCAGATGCCAGGATCTTAAAGTCAACTCTTTAATATGCAAATAAAAATTGTATTCATTCTGACAAAACCTGAACAATACATCATCCTTCAGCTAACCAATTTAAAATGTGTCATGTTATAAGTTGCCTGTTATGTTCCTCCATTTTGTTTGTTTCCCTTTTGGTTGCTTATGCCTTAAAAACTGACGAGCCAGAGTTCAGTAACTTTTTTTCTCTTGCTCTTCAGGAGCGCGAGGGAAAGGATGATAGAACTATCCCGTGCTAAAGATGGGGGGAAAACTGAAGGGATGGAGGCCTGGGCTGAGGCATGTTTCATGGGTAATGGGATGAAAGACGGGCAAGAAGGAGACTGTACATCAGGAAGAGGGTCGAAACAGCTGCATTGCTCGTCTTTCCCTCCGTCTGCCTCTGGTGACATGGACAGCATCTCAGGGGAGTTTGCCCTCATAATCAGTGGTCATAGTTTGGTAAGAATAACACACCTTTACATAATGTAAACAAAGTTAAAACATGAAGTGAGCATTTGCAGTGATTCCTTTTATATTTCCAAAAGAAACTTCTAGTCTGTTGATTTTTCTTTTTCCTGCTCTATGACAGGCACACGCGCTTGAGGCAGACATGGAAGCCGAGTTTGTGTCGACAGCATGTGCCTGCAAAGCAGTTATCTGCTGCAGAGTCACACCGCTGCAGAAAGCTCAGGTGGTGGAGCTCATCAAGAAACATAAGAAGGCTGTGACTCTGGCTATAGGAGATGGCGCCAACGACGTCAGCATGATCAAAAGTGAGTTGTGCAGAAGGGTTCAATCTGTGAGAGTAAAGAGAGTAACAGGATTACTGCAGGGTAATAAAAGAGAGATGTCAGGTCTGGTCATGTGACGGCCAGCTACACCTTGAAGCAGCTGAAATTCAGAAGAAGTGGCTGTAAGAGTTGTTTACGTGTTACTAGCCGTGACGTCGGTCATGTTGAAATGTGTGTTGCGCTGGTTGCAATGCTTTCATGAGGTTAGACATTGGTTTCCACTGTCTGGATTGGGTTTAGTTTTATTTTAAAACTAATATTTGTGCAAAACGTTAAAAAAAATTATTCATGCAAAAGCTCTCAAGTACTGCTGGGTAATGTTGAATGCAATTTGTCTTTTTAATTACATGCAGAAGCATTATAGTTTGTAGTTAACTCAACATTGTTTTTGTTTTTTGTGGGTTGCACCACTTTTTGTGTTTTTGTCTGTCTTTATGCGTATGAAATGAATTTATGCAAGCCTAAAGCAGAAATGGAATCAGTGCAATAGTGCCGGGTGTGGTTTGTTCCCATCCTGTGATTACTAGAGTCGATTTCTGAGAAAAAAAAAATCTGTCTTCTTCACACTAAACTAATGGGATAAAAGTTGAAAAATCTAAGAGAACCATGTTTTTTGGTAGAATTTATTTTTCTTAGCTAGTTTTCAGTCACATTCCTTAAGCTTTGTCAGTGTATCATCAACAAGGTTGAGGTCAGGGTTACTACAGAATAATAATCTGCAACAATTTATGATATGTATTTGGATCATTGTCTTACAAAAATGATTGAAACGCTCAATTTTGTCCATTTTTCAATCACCTGGCAGTTGATTTTAGATTAATTGGGGAAACTAGACATAATTCACTTCATTGTCCCACATCCAATGTCCTACAACTGCTGACAGGTAAACAGACTCTTAACAAGGTTTTTATCTGTCCGCCGCCACCATGCTCAAAAGTTCATACAGAACAATAGAAACCCTAGTATTGGCTCTTTTAAGCAAGATTTGATGGTGGTTTCTAGGTTGTTCTTCAAAATCTTTACCAATTTCCTTTCATATCGAGGTCGATCAGTTGATTGCAACTTGCACACGTTTGGATATTCCGACAGCACAATGATTCCAACTCTTCTTTAAATCCAAACTTGAGTACCAAATTCTTTAAAAAATCATTGAAGCTGTTTGCTGAATAAGCAGCCCAAACTGGAAAAAGCATCACAAAAAGAACAAATGAATGTATCCTTCATATCCATGGTGACTCCGTGTGGGTTTTTGATTACAACAGTACTGATGCCATATTTATTATGAAACGCCTGGAACTGTAGCTGAAAGCGAAGTTATAAGACTTGTCTTCCAGTTATAAAACAAAGCTGAAGCCTATTTTAGTCTAGTTGATACATGTGGGATATTTTGCTTATTAAACAGTTGCTGATCAGAATTGTGCTCCAAACACTTTCTATGGCTCTGGAGTTTGCACTGTTTGCACTGCTACGGAGTGATTTAGCTCTACATCTATTAGTTTGTTTCTTTCGTCCTACAGGTGCTCACATTGGAGTGGGTATCTCCGGTCAGGAGGGGATCCAGGCCGTGCTGGCCAGCGACTACTCCTTCGCCCAGTTCCGCTTCCTCCAGCGTCTCCTGCTGGTCCACGGCCGCTGGTCCTACCTGCGCATGTGCCGTTTCCTCTGCTACTTCTTCTACAAGAACTTTGCCTTCACCATGGTGCACTTCTGGTTCGGCTTCTTCTGTGGCTTCTCTGCCCAGGTACAAACAGAACGACGCGTTAAGAACGAAAGGTGCTGGGAGGGTATGAGCTGATCGAGAGTTTCATCTTGTGTCTGTGTTTGTCTGCTGTCTTCTTTTGTTGTAGACGGTGTATGATCAGTACTTCATCACACTCTACAACATTGTGTACACCTCCCTCCCTGTGCTGGCCATGGGGGTTTTTGACCAGGTCTTTTTCATTATTACTTTACACCAAGGTTACATGTTAGTGTTCTTTTTCAGTAGGATGAAGTAAAAGCACAAACCAGTACCAATTTTTTTTTTTTACACATAAGCCATTAACTCATCTTTTAATGTTCCCATATATGGCACTTTGGCTGTCTAATGTGTGTTATGTTTGTTCTGCTTTTGGTTCGTACTTGCTTATGTTTGCATTTTGCTCAAACCACCAAGCTAACAGCCCTGCCGTTGACTTGTCCACACTCTTATTTTAGCAAATAACATCTCTCGTTTCCCCTTTTACGGCAGGATGTTCCAGATCACAGAAGTCTGGAGTATCCTAAGTTGTACGAGCCCGGGCAGCTCAACCTCCTCTTCAACAAGAAGGAGTTCTTCATCTGCATCACCCAAGGCATCTACACCTCAGTGGTGCTTTTCTTTGTGCCCTACGCCGTGCTGTCCGATGCCACTCAGAGCAACGGGGTGCCCCTCGCCGACTACCAGACATTTGCAGTCACAACGGCGACAGCCCTGGTTATTGTTGTCAGTGTACAGGTGAGAGACTCTTGTTTGGAGTTAACTTATCTTATGGCTGTTTACTCCACTGGTAAATAATCACGATTCCTTTATTTGCAGATCGCTCTAGATACAGGCTTCTGGACGGTCTTTAACCACATGTTCGTTTGGGGCTCTGTGGGCTCCTATTTCACCATCATGTTTGCGCTGCACAGCCAGACCCTCTTCAGGATCTTTCCCAATCAGTTCCGATTCATAGGTTGGTCCCTTGCTCTCGTCTTTGGGCTCCATATGAAGCCCTGCAAAAATGTTCATGGCCTTCAACATTCTTACATTTTGTCACATCACAACCACAAACTTCAGTGTCATTTATTCAATTTTATGTAATAAACCAACACAAAGTAGTTTGCTTGTGTATTTGAAAGAAAATTATGTATGTCTTCTTTAACTAAAAATTGTCTAGTTAAACTCAGACTGGAGGACAGATGGAGAATATCTTTGAACAACCATTTTGAAGTTTTGCCACAGACTCTAATGTTTCCTTCCATCATTTCCCTGTATTTAGCTTCATTCATCTTCCCATGAACTCTGACCGGCTTTGATAAATCTGCTGAATATAAATCCTACCCCCAATTTTTCTTGATAGGAGATAGTGTGTTCTGGCTGGTTTTATACCACGCATGGTTTTGGATCTTGAAGGAAAAGTTGTATACTGGTGTCATCCAAAATATAACTGAAGGTGACACCAAAGCTATATTGGTGTCATCCAGTATAACCCATGCTGGAAACAGGATTTATTATGGCTTCCTTCTTGCTATTTTTCCATAACGACCAGGTCTGCAGGACGTTTACCTAATAGCTGAACTTTCAACAGATTCTTCTTCTTGTGGATCTTTGCAGCTCCTCAAGAGTTAAAATAATGTAATGGTCTCTTGACTAGTTACTGCTCTTCTTGCCCAGCTTAAGTGTTTCAGTTTATTTGGAAGGCCATGTGTTGGTATGTTTGCACTTTCATTTACATGATGATGGTTTGAATAAATCTCTAGGAGATATTCAAACCTTAGGATTTTATTTTATATTTTAACATCTCCACAACTTTCTCACTGACATGCGTTGGGTCTGCCCTGCTTGGTGCTTAGTCTTATTTGTGAAAGTAAATTAAACTGAATAAAATCATCCATCCATCCATCCATCCATCCATCTTCT
Organism: Xiphophorus hellerii; assembly: GCF_003331165.1. Taxonomy (NCBI): domain Eukaryota; kingdom Metazoa; phylum Chordata; class Actinopteri; order Cyprinodontiformes; family Poeciliidae; genus Xiphophorus; species Xiphophorus hellerii. Next base: position 15,949,059 of record NC_045674.1, read on the forward strand.
TCCGCTTATCTGAGGTCGGGTCGCGGGGGTAGCAGCTTCAGAAGGGAGGCCCAGACTTCCCTCTCCCCAGCCACTTCTTCTAGCTCTTCCGGGGGAATCCCGAGGCGTTCCCAGGCCAGCCGAGAGACATAGTCCCTCCAGCGTGTCCTGGGTCTTCCCCGGGGCCTCCTCCCGGTGGGACGTGCCCGGAACACCTCATTGAATAAAATCAATTTAATCCTTTTCAGATTTTTATCTATTTCAACAAAACTGCATACACTTTTCTCTGCACTTCACTTTTATGTGCTACTTTGTGTTGGTATGTCACAGAAAATCCAAAAAAAAGATTTAACATTGCTGAATGTGAAAAAAGATCAAGGAATAAAACTACATTTGCAAACCACTCAACTAAACAAAACATGTAAAAATGTACTTTGTTTTCCATCTCAGGTGAGATAATTGTTTGCATTTTTTTACGGTTCTGTATTATCTAATATATAACTAAATTGTAACTGTATCTTAGTAATGGCAATCCATTTATAATTTTAAGAACTAACTTTCCTGTTACATCAAAATTACTTCGAATTTCAAAGGGTACGTGCTCATGTTTGTCTGTGTGTGTGTGTTTTCTGAGTATAGGTAGTGCCCAGAACACACTATTGCAGCCAGTTGTGTGGTTAACTATTGCACTAGCAACAGCAATATGCGTAGTTCCAGTTTTGGCATTCCGCTTCCTCAAGCTGGACCTCAAGCCTCAGCTTTCAGACACGGTGAGAAAGAACACAGTTTTCAGAAATGATGTTTTCATCCTCATTGCAACATGAGCTAAAGATGCTGCATGTTAATGTGTCTTCCCAGTGTGTCAGTTTGAAATCAGTTTAGGCCAGTCATTAACTGCATAGCTAAAAAAATGTGCATGCAGCCAAAATATCCAGCAAATATTGACTTAATCATTGTGGCCTAATGACAAGTGCTGCTTTCCGAAACTGTGGGAGAGGGTGGAGGGGGGAAAGTCAGCCAAGCAAATCTGCTGCCAAGGCACTGTGACAGGGTCCCTCTTTAATTTGGCATTAGCTTCTCTACAGTTGAAAAAGTTTGGAGTTTCGATGAGATAGTGACAAACACTTGCTTCTGACTCGGGAGTTTCAGCCTGTGGATTCCCCATCGAGTCAAATCGGAACTGAAAGCAAAACACAACACCACATATTATATGCAAAAAATAGAGCAAAATGAAATTAACACTATACTTTTTGTAATTCATAACTTTTATGTCACAGCAACTAAAAGTTATCCATTTTCCATTATTTTGGTGCATCTACAGGTGCGTCACACGCAGTTGGTGAGGCAGAAGAGGCGGAAACCGGCAGGTCGCAGCATTGCAGGGACCTGGCGCGGCACAGGCAGCGTCTCCGAGGGTCGCCTCGGCGCCCGAGGGGGTTCCAGGCGGTCCGGCTACGCCTTCTCCCATCAGGAAGGCTTTGGAGAGCTCATTACCTCAGGAAAAAACATGAGGCTCTCCTCCTTGGCCCTCGCCAATTTTGCCTCCAAGCACAGCTCCAGCTGGATCGAAACGCTTCGCAGGAAGAAAAACAATCACACTCCACCGAGCACGTCTGGAGAGTGCAGCCCGGCGCCCAGTAACATGTCTGGGATGGGTCCGGCTCTGTCAAACTCTTCTTCTGTTCTGGGAGGCTCACAAGAAACACCAATCGAGGAGGAAACTGACACAGCAGTTGTCTTGTCTTCATTGTCACATCCAGCAGCCTCAGAATCAGCTGAGCCTCGGGCCCCTGCTCAGGTCGCTCCTGCTGACAGCTCTACAGCTGCTGCAGCCAGGACAGACTCACCTGGAGGCTGGACACGCTCTCTGGAGACTGTGCAGGTCAGCTGCTTTTTCTCTTAAGCAAACAATAGAGTGATGCACTTTTGCATGTTAACTATATTATGACTTCTCTAATCTCCATAGGAAGCTCTGTTTGGTCGGAGGGGCTGTGCCAGTGCTTCTAACACCCAAGACCCGCCATGTGATGCCACAGAAACCCCCCACATTGAGTGAAACCCATGCACAAGATCGTTTCCCCTCACAGAAATCATGGTGGGTTGTTCTGGATCCATGCAAAGACTGATTCTTACAGAAACACAACTGAGATAGAGTTTTGGTCTCAAAATATCTCACAAGAGGAAGCGGCTTATTCTAATAGCCTTGACCTTCCCATCAATAGTTCTGATTTTTTTTAAATGAGGTTTAATGTGTTCAAGTGTTGCTGCAGATTTGAAAGCAGATGGTGAGACATTTAGCTATTAGTCACTTTTCTCCTGCATATTCCTCATGCCTTACACTTAAAAACAAGTAGATGAATGAGAGGGAAGTAAGATGCAGGCGTTACTATCAATAAAAGCTTTCACTGTTGAAAAATCTGTTTATTATAGTTCTCAGTGAGAACGCAACTTAGTTTAACCATAAAGTCTGTCGCAACGTTTAATATTTTTTTTTTTCATCTGCTGTGTTAATATTCTGTTTCTATTTTTTGCATCATATTGATGTGTTTTCAAAGGGCTGGTTGAGTTGCACCTTAAATGAAGCATTTAGTGCTTTGATTTTAACGTTAGGCCTTGGTTTTGACAAAAGCCTTTTCTTTTTTTGTAGTAGTTTCATGTGCCTCTCTAATAAAAATGAGTAAACAGGCAAACTCATGACTGTTTACTTTAGGTCAGATCTGGGCAGAGTGCAAAGAATAGCTGAAGTTGTTTTACAAATTCCTGTTTTTTGTTGTAAACATACACTCCTGTGAAGTTTTCTTGTTTTTACTTGTAAATAAAAAAATTAAAATATCACATTTCTGGAACGTCTTTCCGTCATAATCCCAAATTATGGGCTTTCTTTTTGCTTCCCTTTCAAATGGTCAACATGAGAATTTTTTTGCAAGCGCTGACCCCTGACCTTTTTGAGTTTAGTCCATTTCGAAGCAGATTACAAAGAGGAACTGCAGTGAATTGCAAAAGTACTATTTCTGCTTGAATTATGCCACATTTTGTCACATTAGAAGCATGTTTCACTACATTGTATTGGGATTTTATGTGATTGGCCACGGCCTTATTGTGAAGTAGAAGAAAAACACTAACTTTGAAAAAAGTAATTAAGAAATTTGAAAAGCATGGCTTGTTCAGGCCATTTGCTTTAAGTGTTTAGCACATCTAAGTTAATAGTTTGTAAAACACAAACTTGTAACTGATGCTGCAAGCCTGTTGAGGTATTACTAAAATCTTTTCTTTGCCAATTTGCTCTGTCTCAGATAAAAGGTTGTTCATTTTATACAAGTCTTGTCACAGATTCTGATTTGTGTTTAGGTCTTGACTTTGACTAGGCCATTTTAACACGTAAATATGCTTTGATCAGCACCACTGAATTGTAGTTCTGGCTGTATGTTTAGGGTCGTTGCTCTGTTGGAAGGTGAACCTTAGCCCCAGTCTCAATTCCTTTTCAGCCTCTAACAGGTTTTCTACCAGTAATTAGCTTCATCTGTCTTCATATCAAATCTGACAAGGTTGCCTGTCCCTGTTGAAGAAAAGCATCCCCACATCATGATACAGCCACCACAAACTTTTTCCATTGTCAGGATGATATGTTCAGTGTGTTGTGCAGCCCAGTTTGTCACCCACATAAAGTGTTTTGCATATGAAACAAAAAGCTAAGTTTTGGTCTCGTCTCCCCAGAGGACTTTCTTCTGCATGTCTGCTGTGTTTCCCTCATGTTTTGTGAAGTGGACCTCCTGTGGCTTTTTCTCTACATAAAGGCCAGATTTGTGGACCTCAGACCTACTAGATGTCCTGTCAGATTCTTCCACCTGAGTTGTGGATCTTTTCAGTTCTCCCAAAGTTACCATAGATCTGTTTGCTGGCACTCTAATTAATGTTCTCCTTGTCTAACCCGTCACTTTAAGGGACTCTCTTGTGTTGGTTGGTTTTTTAGTTGTCCCACACTTCATGTTTATATTTGGACTTAATGCTCAGTGAGATTTTGAAAGCTTCCTAACCTAATTCTGCTTCAAACTTCAACACATAAGGCCCGACCGGTTTGTTGTATTTTTTTAGTTTTCATGATGCTTGGTGTTAACTAATGTTTTCAAACAAACCTCTCAGGTTTTCATAGAACAGCTGTATTTATATTACAATTTTAAAAAATGATTACAAATTATCAGAAAAGAATACAACATGCTGTGGTAATGAGACAAAATGTGAGTAAGTTTAAGGATGGAAATACTTCTACAAATTTATGATTTACAAGATCCGTTCAAAACTTTGTCTTGTTTGTGCAAAACTTTCTAAAACAAATCATTGGCTAGTTTTTGAAAATGGCACACATTGTTTGTTTTCTTTTCTTTTCTTTGGATAACCAGACTTTTACTATGTAACTGTAATTTGAGACAAAACAGACAACACAAGGATTTATTATCTGTAGTGTTCAAAAATAAAAATTTATTTTAAATAATTCTACGTTAGGCCATAAAGACAGATATCTGATGCTTATTACAGGATTTTAAGTTAAAATTCTTTTGTCAAACTTCAGAAGACATGAAATTTTTTAAAAACTATATGAAAGATATACACTCATTATGTGATTTTGGTGTCCAAGTTATAATATCAGTCAGAAAAGTACTTAAAATAAATGTCAAAACTGTACAGAAGGACTGTACTAAATTGACATAACAGTTGTAGACCTGAATTCAGCTTTCAAGGGGGTTTTTTATTTTGACACTGAGGAGGATTTCCTCTGTGTAACGGCGCTGAACAGGGGGAAGAGCACTGGGATTTCACAATAACGGGTCTTACGGACAGTGCGCTGCTGCGGCCACATGAACTCTGCTTTAATAGTCCTGCCTTCACTGGAATACAGTCAGTTTCTTCTCAGACTTCACGAAGTTAAATGGTACTAGGTGTTCTGCAGCCGTAGCTCAAGTGTCAGTGATGGTCTGAGGACTTGTCGATGGGGGGACCAACTCCAAAGATGGATGCTCTGCTACTTTTGATGTGCTTTTTGTACGTCCTGCCAGTGTGGAGCATTTTTGATGGCATTTGTCCCAGAAAAGGTGAGACATCAGTCAATAATATAAATGTGTTTTTGAATTTTTACTGCAGGATTACTGTAAGTTGTTTTGTCATGAATTTGTTTCATTGTTGAGATTTCAGAAAATCTTCTTTGCAACAGCTGGGTTTAATTTCACATTTAGTTTCATGTTTTTTCTTACAGAAAAAAAAGTAACGAATCAATATTTTACCTATATTTTCTCTACATTCTGTATAGTTTAACTGATGTTTTGTCTTTTTTATTGTCTTTTTTTATCATTTCAGCAGGATAACGGCTAATCTTTAGCGTTGTTCTGTTCAGATTACTGAACTCAGTCTAATAAACTTATTAGGTTATAATTTTTAGATATTTTTTTACATTTTTAGAACTTAGATTCTTTAATATCGTTGGACGAAAAGTAACTAAAATTGGTTGGAGAAAAAAGAAGACACCGTCAGATAATTTGTATCCTGCAGTAGAGAGGGAAAATCCATGCAAAAGTTATAAAAATGTTTTAATGTGCTATTTTTCTTGATATTCAGATATACTTGTTTTGTGTTTGTTTAACTGGGCAACTTATCAAATGTAATAAATTAACTTATTTTGATTACTTGTGACCAATTATGGCAATATATTTAATTTGGATCACTTGTTCTTTTAGTCAGTGGTAGAGAGAGATATTTGTTTTCAGATAAATCAAAGCATCAATAAGATTTGAGGAACTTTTCATGCACATAAGTGCATGAAAATGATTATCAGAGAAGAAAAAGCTCAGGACAGAAGAGCAACTGTGTAGGCGAGAAAGAGAGACAGATTAAAAGAGGAAGTTTTGAAGGAGTTGGTAATTTTTGTTATGCAACGCTGCATCCTATCTGTTCTGTGCCTAGTGATCTGGAACCAGCCCTAACATTTAAAGTCACAGCGCAATGCAGCACAATAAGGCCCTGATTAAACCCACAAAGCATCCAGCCTCGTTTGTATCTTTGCAACAAATGTTTGTTTTTGTGTGTGCGTGTGTGTGTGTGTGTGTGTGCAGACCCTCCTCCTGGTGTGGTGGTTGTGTCTCCAGGAAGCAGGCTGGAACTGACCTGCAGCGGTCATGTGAAGGTGAATGGAGTGAAAGTCACCTTAACTAGAAATGTCCCAAGTGGAAATAAGAAAGGATCTTCGTCAGAGCAAACTCCCACCACGCAGCAAGCTAGAAGAAACAGGGCTTTTACAAAAAGAAGTGATAAATCTTCTACAGTAAGCGAGAGATTCCGCATTCCCACCACGGCGACTGGAATCAGCACTCTGCTAGGAGAAAACCGAAGCAGCGGATATTCAGACGTGGAACACGCCACTTCTCCACAAGTGGTCCAGCCAACCCCTCCCAGCAAAACCACAACGAAGGGAATGTCAGACTGGGAGGATAAAGAGATGAAACTCCAGGCTGAATATAAAGACAAGGAGTCAGAGGAAGGCAGCAGAGCAACCAGAGAGGTTAAAATGAGGCCTCAGTGGCAGTGGAACAAACAGCTGATGGAGAGTACAGACAGAGACTGGGGAGGACTTGCATTTCTGAGTGACGGGAGCGGCCTGTCTCTGAGTTCAGTACGACTGACTGACGCTGGGAAATACACGTGTCATCACAGGGGAGAAGAAACACTTGCTGTTAAGGTGATTGTTGCAGGTGAGTTATGGCGCGATGCCTATATAGACACTCAACTGACACTACTTCAGTGTGTGCAGAATTTTATCAGTTTCATTAAAAGAACTGATCAGTCTAATTTATGTATTGAAAAATCAAACATGTGGGAGGTATCCTTTCAAATCACTGAGGTTTCTTACCAAATGTTTCATGCAAGGAATGACGGGATCTTCTATAATCAATCAAATCAATTTCATGTTTTTCAGGATTATGTTTCTCGCTAATCATTTTAAGGTCAGCTCTCTAATCCTTAAATAGGTAAATCAACCAAAGCCGACATAATACAAACATGAAAAGCAAACTTTGTACCCAAAAAGAAATGCAAATTTAGAGCAATAATCAAGCTAATTAAATGTTTAACATCATGAAGGTTTCTTGACTTAAAGTTTATAGACAGGGTTTACAGTCTGATTTTTTGAGTTAAGCTGCTGTTTAGGGATTGAAAGGCATAGATGAAGTCAAGTGAACCACAATAGAACTGACAAGAGTCCGACTTAGACTTTCCTCAAAGTGTGGAGGAAAGACCAGACTGACCTGGGTAGGATCTTCAAACAAAAACTAGAGAAAAATAAAAATGACACAAAACACATAAAATGCCAAATTGAACCAGGTTGATCAAACTCCCAATTAGATGAGCAGAAAATCATCAGTGAGATTTTATTGTGTCTCTTTTCAACTGCGTTCTTTAAAGTCAGTCTGTGTGACATGACATGTTTTACACAACAACACAAATTCACTCTTTGATTCACTAATTTATATAATCTCAATACCATCAGTGACTGTAATGTGACACACCGTGTCAGCACATGAATACTGATGCATTATGACCTGCAGCAGAAAAAGGTTTTGGTCATAGGTTCTGGCTAGCAGGCGGTCTGCTGGCTGTGGGACGGTGGTCGGTCTTGAGGAGACGTCATGGTAAAGTGGGTCTGCTGGGCGTCGTCCTGCCAAAGTACTTCTCTGAAAAAAATCTCTTGCTACCCCAAACACATGTCTGATTTAATGTTTTCTATATCCTAGATCCTCCTGAGACTCCAATTATCTCTTGCTACAAGAAGTCGCCCAGGAGTAAAATTCGCTGTGAATGGAGACCTCAGAAACCAGTAATCAAGCAACCTAACTGCTACCTTTTTCTGAGCAAAGAGTAAGGCACTTAGGTTTTAAATTCACCTAAGTCTGATTTATTTATTTTTGCAACACAACTCCTCAAAGCTCTCAAGATAGTCGCCAAAACAAAGACAAAGCTGAAGGCAGAGAGTTTAATCCAACCCTAGCTCTGATTGACTGAAACCTTTGTGCTCTCAGGGAGCTCTGAGGAATAGTGATACATCTGAAGTTCATACAACAAAACTGATGTTTTTAGAATAAAAAAATAAAATAGTTCTGAATAAAAAAAAAAGTTCATTATTGGTTTAATAATAATTCAGGATTGAAGTAAGTTACCTCATGGATAATTAACTGAATCTTTGAACTTTTTTCATGCAGAGCTTCTGTTTGTAAGATTATCTTTTACATTGTTACATCTTACTGGAAAACACGATTTTCTTTTTTCTTTCCAGTTATTTCCCTTACGGAAAAATAGAGAATTTCCAGCAAAAGCAGTGCTCATACTCACTTCAGCACTCCCGCTGTTGGTGTGCTCTGGAGCACATTGAGAAGGAGCGGAGGTTGAACCATGTGGCTTTCCTGTGTGTTACAAACTTCTTGGGCAACGCCACCAGTCCCCTGATCAATTTCACACCTCTGGATATTTGTAAGCGAATCTGTTATTACGTGACTGTTTCGATGAAAGTAAGGCTTTTTAAAAATAATTTCAACCCTTACCTGCGACTGAAGTGATGCCAGACCCCCCATCTAATGTGATGGCCCACCCAGTGGAGAGACGAGAGAAAATGATAAAGGTGACCTGGAACTTACCAATAACCTGGAAGGAGAAGGATGACTTTTATGACCTAACCTATGAGGTCAGATACAGACCTTCAAACTCTTCAAATGAACAGGTATGCTTGACAAGTTCATATTTCAGTCATGAGCTCAAAACCGATGAACCTGGGATGTTTCCGTTGATTGATTTCTTGTTTTATGGTCTGTACGTGTTCTTGCAGGAAAGTACAATTAGAGAACGCACGTACCTGATTACTGACGCTCTGCCTGGTGTTGAGTACCTGATTCATCTCAGAGTTAGAGAAGAATACGATGGTCATTGGAGCGAGTGGACTTCACCTGTCTCTGCCAGAAGTTGGACAGGTAGAAAAAAAATGCACACAAGAAAAGTAACCAGAAAGAAGCAATACATGTTAAAAGAAGTAACTGATGGCCACATCACCTTAGTGCGCAGGTGTGACACTCCAGTCCTGGAGGGCCACTGCCCTGAAACGTTTAAATGTGCCTCTGCTGCACCACACCTGATGTAGGCTCACTTATAAAGAGAAAACTACACCTTTCCAATTTTATTTATAGCAAAACATTTAAACCCTGCATATTTTTTTTTGTTGTATTTCAAATTTATATGCTAATCTATGTTGGTCTATTGCATACAGTTCCAATGAAATACACAGAGGTTTGTGGTTGTGAAATGAGAAAGCGTGGAACAATTCAAGTAACTTTTGCAAACACTGTAATTTCTTTACTTTTTAATCTCCTTTTACTATCTGTATTTCTCCAAAGAACTATCATTATTTTCTGTTGTTTGTCTGCTCTGCATTTAACAATAGTTATAGTTAAAATTCAACCACATACTGATTTTTATAGCTTCAAATATTTAGTCTCAAACTCCTAAAATTTAGCAATAAGTGTAAGTGGGATGTTTTGTTTCATGCATGTCTCCTGGATGCTTTTTGTATTACTCTTTGATACCATGTACAATATCTTTATTGTGCTTACTTTTCACAAATCTTACTGTCTTTACTTGTAAAAAAAATATCACTTTTAATATGTTTTATTAAATGATTTTCTTCCTGTTTGTTGCTTTCAGCTAATATAGAAGAAAAGAGTGAAATGACGACCACAATGGTAGGAACTTTAACTTTCAGTTGGAAAGTATAAACTTTAATTGCTCCATCTTAACATATTCTTCTGTCCTGTTTTTCTTTATTTGTTAATTTATTTGTCATCATCAGATCGACTTGCCCTCCACTGAAGACTACTTCACTGGTTCTGGTTTTTCTGATTACCCTCCTGGTTAGTTTGCTGGCAGTAAATTTTCTCAGTACACATATTTAAGAGAAAAGCACGAGAAGTGGGAGAAAACACCCTGAAACTGATCTATAGTCCACTGGGTTTTAACAGGAAACCATGGCATCATAATAACTCAGGCTCAACAGCTAAACAAGCCACAAGAGACATGGTTCTGTTGAAATAACACCTTTTTTACAACACCTCGTCATACATGTAACCATAACAATTTGTGGTTTTCTTCTTCTTTTGCTGCAGATAAATCTCCCATAACAGTTGAGTTATGTGAGAACTCATTTTTATGCAACATATACTATCATGTTATTTGGATCTCTGCCGTTTTTGCCATCATGTGCTGCATTTTGGCTGTCTACATCTTCAGGTTGAGCAATTCGATTTTTTATTTAAATAAAAAAAATGTTTGCATTGTAGCCAATAGATTTATATTTTGGCTGAGAGATTTAGCCAGATTTTTCTTTTTCTTTTGCTTTTCAGACACAAAGACAGGTATTTGAAAAAACTCTACAGTCTAAATAGTACCACCCACAGCGAGGCCTTGTGTCCACCTCGGCCTTCCATCCCTTCGTCCTCGGAAGAAGCAGCCCTGGTGTCTGACTCTGGCCCGCAGCTCTACACACAGAGCGACACACAAGAAGACGGGGAAAACGAGAAAGGACAAGCTGAGACGGACAGATTAGAAGCCACAAATTTCAACAACAAAAGTTACTTCTTCCTGCAGATGTAGTTATGAACGAACCAGTTTTAGAAAATTAATGAAAAGGGACCGAGCAGAAGGATAAACACCCAGAGAAAATTTGTATAGATTGTATATCCATTCCTTTATGTACGTGCCATGCTTAAACTTGTGCTGAAATGTTTTTTTATGTGGTTTTGTTTCTTTCTCTTCTGTCTACTGGTACCATGTTAAAATGTTGAAATCACCTGCAGAGGTGACTTCATCACAATAAATATTTTGTTTTTTTATGTTACTGAAAAGTTTAAGTTGATATTGATGTTGAATTTCTGTACTAAAATACACTTTCTAGAGCTTTTTGAAACTATCCTGAACTAAAAATATTTTTCTTACTCATAATTATGAGTCATCATTAGTCAACATTATGTGACTTAAATTCATTTGACTTTTTGACTATTATTAGTCAAGAAGTCAAATGACTTTTTGACTAATGATATTTTGAATTAGTTAACTCAAAGTTATGAGCTATTATTTCATATTTAAGAGAAAATTACTGATTAATTACTATGTCATTATTTTTTGCTTTTGCTACCTGATCATTGGCTTGCCTATCTCATAATGATTGATTGATTATTAATAATAAACAGTGGTGGGACATGATTAAAAAAAATGTAATTAATTAAAGACTTTGTAATTAACTAATGGTATTTTTATCTGACAATGATTCATTTTTAAATTCAAATAAATTTTGGTTGTTGATTAATCAACAACTAACTTATATAATCTGTATTGTGATGGTGTACATTTATTTATATCTTTACTTGGTGGAAAACTTGGCTTTGCTGTCATACTCTGGTTTATCTAAGTATATGATCCAGTCGCAGGCACATTCAAAATGTCACACTCCAAGTAGAGCAGCCCCATTAGTGCTTTTCTAAATCATGCAACTCCATGTTGCGAATAAATTTAAGCAGTAGTAGTTGTATACTAGAAAAGTTCTGAAGAAATTTAAATGGGGCCTGCCAAAGTCTTTTTATGCTAAAAATTAGCATAAATGCTGAAGTAAGCTACAACGTACTCAATAGAATGTGGACAGTCGCATGCATGTTGAGTAACATGGACTTACTCCATGCAGTACGTTAAAGTTAGTGTATAAGTTAAAATGAGCCAAAATGCTAATGTTGGCCTAAATGGTGCTAGTGGCATGAGGGGTGTGTATTTAGTATGGCTAATAAATGAAAAAAATATATATAGCTAAAAAGCTTGTTTTAGGGAAAAGGCTACAAAAAAAGGCTAACAATGCTTGATTCTGGTTTTATTGTCAACTTCATTTTAACCAAGAAATCCTTAATATTTCATGATCTTTCCACGCTCTATGGAAATAAATGTATCTCTCAGTTGGCTAAAGAAAGTTACAGGAAGTTCCTTCGACATGAGCCCTCTGCCTGACTGGATGTCAGTCTCAAACAGTCAGCTAAAAATACTTAAGATTCTGATCCGGATCATCTGGATCATCTAAATTTGAAGGTACCCCTTGGATTTATCCCTTTAGGAGGTGACCTCTGGGGAAAACCCAGACCTCATGTTATGGATTACTTATATTTTTCACTTTATTCAACAGACTCATGGTCCACAAAGAGATGATACACAACAACACGACATATAAAGAATAAAAAGACAAAATAAAATAAAAATGAAAAAGAATCTTATAAAAGACTCGCATACCAATGTTTCCACAGAGCCGATTGGTATCTTAGCGCACTGAAAACATTACAATAAGACTGTTCAATCAGCTGCCTAAACGACACATGAACTTGTATATCAGATTTCGCAAAAGAGCCTGGAATGTTGTGACATGTGCGTTACAAGACATCTCACTTGCACTGCTAAGCCTGGATTTCTTAAGCAGAATTCTCAAAGAGTCGTTATACCAACCTTAAGCTTCTGCATGCTAGCTTTTTTAAATTTACACCATAAAGGAGCTGTATACAAGGGGGTACAGTAAGCTTTAAACAGGCTTATTTTTACCTCATCAGTGCACATATGAAATTTCCTCCCCAGAATGTTTGCCTGAATGTACAACATGCGACACTGCCGATAAATATCATCATCATCACAGAGCTGGTCTGTGATGTAGTGACCCAGGTATTTAGTTCTGGAACAAACATTTAACTTTTGCCCTGACAGAAAAAAAAATCAGGGTAGCAAAGTTGTTTGTCTGCTTTAGTCCTACATACTAGTACAACTGTTTTCTTAGCATTATACTGCACATCAAATCTCAACCCATAATCAGAGCAGATATTCAGTAACTGCTGAAAACCAGCATTGCTGGGTGAGAGTACAGCCAGGTCATCAGCATACATAAAGTGATTGACCAAAGTATCCCCGATCACACATCCAGTTTTACAGAGGTTCGTTTCTTTTGACAGGTCATCCATGTACAAGTTAAACAAGGCAGGTGAAAGTAGCCCACCCTGACGCACACCATTACTCACGCCAAAGGAAGCAGAGATGTTATTGCCCCATTTTACATGCATTTTCTGGTTAGAATACCAGTAAACCAAAATTTGTATAATAATGTCCGGAACACCTCTTTGTTTTAATCTGCCAAATAACTTGCAGTGATTGACACGATCAAAGGCCTTAGAGGCATCAATAAACCCAATTAACACAGATGATCCTGTGTAACATGATATTTTATATATTATTTAGTATGCATTTTTTGTTGTTTAAATTAATTATAGCATACGAGAATTATGAATGAGCTATTTTTAAATTGTGTAATGCATATTCTTTTTTTATCACATTGCATAAATGAGCTTCCATAGTTTTAAATTAACATTAAAATTATATGTATATTTACTTTAACGTTAACGGTTTTACCTGACTCAACTGCGCCCCCTCGTGGGCAAGCAGTGAGATTCGTCCGCGTCCATAGCAACGTTTTCATGGAAACAGGTTAACAAACATTGGTGATCGTTTGGTTTTCAGTTTTTCGGAGCAACAGAGGATATCGCCATTTAGATCGAGATTTAGGGGCGTTTTGCAAAGCCATGGGAGAAGATGGGAAAGATGCTCAGAAGAATCTCAACGTTTCTTTTTTAAATATCGACCAGCAAGAGAAACTGCGACAGTTTAAGGTAACTCTCCGCGGAGGAAGAGAAAAGTTATAGGCAAAAATATGTTGCTTAAATTGTTTTTGATTTATTCCGGGGTTCTGCGGTTTGTTTTGCCTCAGATTCAAACAAGAATCGACAACGAAACGTATTTGAGAGCCCATCCAGAAGTGGATGAAATCATTGGCGACTTTCTAAGGTCGGTTTATTTCCTCCTATTTTACCAGAAAGCGATTATTAAAGTTTCAAACGCTCTCAATTGATCAGCTTTTACGGCTCAAAACAATCCCATAAATTTTCCTGATACAGAGATAAACAAAGGTTTGGAAAACTCACAGAAGTAAAGAATATTTTTATTAGTTTGCCTCCGGTAAATAAATATCAGCTGTGGCCAATATTAAACTGTAGGTCCATCGGGGTTTCAAAGAAATCTTCAAAAGTATATGTGGAATATCAAAATATGATGATAGATAAATATGGGAAAAAATAAAAATTGTGATAATTTATCAACAGTTCAACTTTCTTGTAGGATATGGGATATGACTAAATGTTTACAAGTTAATCAACATACAGCTGAATACAGACATTTACATACATTATACATTTATATACATAAAAAGATATACATTTTTCTCACTGTGAAATCAACAAAAGTGTGTGTTTAATAATCTGTGACTATTGCTTCATTTGCTACAAATGTTTTCAGTTAAGGTTGATGTTTATTTTGTCTCAGTACTTTTGGACCTGTATTTGATCATCTTACCGAATGTAGTAATATAATCCTACAATATCTTAGAATGATCACATTAAATGAAACATTAAATTTACCTTGTCTCGTTTCTCTTTCGTTCAACAGACATTTGCTGGTTAAAAAGCCGTCTGACATTCGTGAGTTTGCTGCAGGTGAGTCATAAACATAGACACACTTTTGGGATTATTGCTCCAACCTCTCATAGTTACATTTTTAATCCTAGTGCTAACAGTCACCCTAATCTGAGTTAAATCCTAGTTGACATACATAACTGACACAGAGAGAGTCAAGTGTTCTTTCATATTGCTTGTATTAGATAATTGTTGTTGCATATTATTTCCTTAGATTACTTTGCTTAGTTGCTTTTGACACAAACTACAACCTTTTCAAGTAATTTAAAATGTAGTTTGTTTATGAAGACAACTGGTGTCACAATGAACAGTTCAAGAACAGATAGGAGAATATGAACTAATATAATAGAGTAAAGACAGCTACAAAGCAAGATCAAAATTGGTGGAGATTCAGTTAAGGCTATTTGTAATTCTGATCATCTTTTTCAGATCACTTCTCCTCCCTAAGCGATCCTTCTGACTCTGTATCGAAAGAAAACAGCGAAACGGATTGAAAGATCTGACAACATCCTTTCTTGAGACAGAGATCGGATGTGGATGGGTTCTAAATTTACTTCAGTGTTGATCCATTATGCTTGTATTCATATTACTCATTGTAATATTCCTAGAAGTGCCTCAGACGATTAAACTAATGTGTGATTGTGAAAGAGGAGGAAGTCCTGTGAAGGTTACGTATTGCTCCTTGACACTTTGACCAATTCATTTTGACAGTATTGTTTACAGACTTATTGTTGTCTCATGTTCAACTAATTGGCCTTATTTTAATGTGATTTTGTAGCAGTTGGTCTGCTGCCTTTACTTTGCACCTTAACTTGAAACACAAATAAACTTGGGGAAAAAAAGTAATGTGGTCTGGTCTCATGTGGTTACTAGTTCAAATGCAGAATATATTTCTCATGAAAATATAATCTCCTTCAAATGTATTTGTATTTCTATTTTTACATCCTTCTGATAAAACAGCAGAAACATTGGTAAATATTATATCTGTTAGAGAAGGTTTACTTCCTACAAAGAGAAGAAGACTTCACTATCATCTAAAGCCTTTCAGCTGTAGCATTGTGTAATTCTGACGTCTCATCACCGTGTTTACTTGATTTTTTCTATGAATAGAGCTTTTCGTGTGTGTTTGCCTCCTCTTGTTTTGTTTAGTTGAGTAACTCGAATTGGGTAACGCTGTGGTGGATTTGTGGCGGGTGGAGCCCATCAATTTTCTGTTCCCTGCT
The DNA here is from genome assembly GCF_003331165.1 of Xiphophorus hellerii. Classification (NCBI taxonomy): domain Eukaryota; kingdom Metazoa; phylum Chordata; class Actinopteri; order Cyprinodontiformes; family Poeciliidae; genus Xiphophorus; species Xiphophorus hellerii. Next base: position 15,964,882 of record NC_045674.1, read on the forward strand.
GTCCTGTGTCTGTGACTCATTCTCATCAGTTTTTGTGAATTATCTTTGAAAATGTTGCAATTGAAGCAGTTTTGTAGATTATTAAATTATTATAATGTCAATTCTAGCCAAGAGTCCCGTTGATAAAATTGCCATTTCAAACAACTGTTTTGATTTCTTCTGATTTGGGGGAATCGGAGGGTAGGGGGTTAATGCTCTCTGTCCCCCACCCCACCCTTCCTCCAACGTGAATTACACAATGCCACACACCTGCTTTGAATAAGGATGGACAGGTAGACACCCATCCGCCTCATATCAGATGAGAGATTAGAGGAAGAGCATACACATTCTCGCTTTGCCCTTTTTTCCAAAAGATCGACGCAGAAGAGGGCCGATATTTGGTAAGTAATGGCTATATTAAAATGAAATGAATGAGTTCAATAGAGTGTTTTTTTACAAAGAAATGGGGAAAAAGACAACTAATCTGTATGCAGAGATACTGTCTATCTTTTTATTGTTTCTTTTAAAGATGGACAACTAACGTTTAATGAATTTGCAAAGAAACCAACCTGTCCAATAAGTCATTTACTTACTTGTCTACATATTGCTTCATCTGATTTTGTTTTTCAAAAGAGCCACAATAAAGACAAAACATGATTCGTCAGCAGGCACTAATCTTTAATTAAAAACCCAAGAAGACCTTTACTAGTTATGTTTTTGCAAATATTCACTGCAGATGGATTGAAATCTGCAAGCGATCTGATGTCTGCACACTATTAATCAGTGGATTTAAATGTACATGGTGATGACATCCAGTTGCTTCTTTTTCAGGAGAACATACACAGTACTTGGACTCTGCAGTAAACAGGTAGTCATTGTCTTTGTTGTTCTTCTGTACAGTTTCTTGAGGTCATACATTTACATAGGAAGTCAAATCACTGCAATGCAAATAAAAAAGCAGGATGCAAATTTCTTGGACAGAGATCCTGGCCTCATCAAAACTCAAACGTGTTTAATTTGTTTAGAGGATGGGATTAGGAAAAAAAGAAGATAAAGAAGGTGACAAAATGCCATTGTGAGTTAACAAGTCTGTTTTTCGCTCCGTGTTATCCTCGATTGTCCCGAAGTCTCCCTCTGGGTGAGTAACAAAGACGGTTACCAGGGAGGTATGATTTCAAAACCTCAGAGGAGGAAGTTTATCAGTAAACTTCAGGTGTCTCACTTGGAGACAGGTTCCATAGCAACCGTGAACCTTTCAGAAACCCTTGGCATCCTGCTTTACGTCATTGAAGAAATGTAATGAAAGCAAAAATGCAACTGAAGGATTATTTATCTTATTTTGCCAGATTAATTTCTTCATATATGTGAATGTTGATATTCTTGAAATGTGTCTCAAACAGACGGGCCGAATTTTCCCAGATGTCTCCAAATGGAGCAACGCGTCTATTTGCGCTCATTATGGTCTGCACAGCCTTTGGTTAGTAACAAACCATCATCATCATCATATCACACCAGCCTACTTGTTACTGGTTTGATATGTTTTAAGAACACTTCTTCGTAATAGTTTGCACTCACAGGTTATTATACTATGTTATATTGGTTCACAGCTTCTGTGTGTCCAGCTGGGCCTCCAGATATTATGTCTGCAGATAACACGGTCTTCATCGCTAAGAAGCTGGTAAGAAACTTCTTGAGAAAAGAGGTTTTAGTGTGAATTTTAGTTTAGCTGGGCTGATTTTCACTCATTCTAGGTCATCATTGACCTGACCTTTGCTGGACTGTAAAGTCTTTGAACCTGAACCTGAGTTAAAAATATTATTCAGTGTTAGACTTTTATTATTAAAATAAATTTTTAAGACCTATCATTAGTGGAAATTTTAAAAATTTTAAGAATCTATTTTTAAATATATATTTCTCTTCATTAATCATCTTAAATATACACTTTTTCCTTCATTATTATCAATGTATAAAATCATGTCAAAGGTTTGCTCTCAGTCATTTTCAGTGTCAACATTCAAGACCAAATGCCTTATTGAAAATACCCAATCGACTTTTCCTTTTTTTCCTTTTATTAGATGACGAAATGCTACAACCAGGGTAAGAAAACACTTATATTTTTTATCAACTACTTTTCTTTTCTTTTACTGTTATTGGTATTTAAAACTAAAATAAAAATTTGTGAAATGTATGTTTGCAAATCTGCCTCAAATCCAAAAGAGCCTGGATTAGTGAGAAGGGATGTGCATAATGTTGTGGCGTTTGATGACAGTCAATATTTGCCCAGCAGGTGAAGCACTGCTTTTAACACATAAATGTGTTTGCTGTTACAGGATGCCCTCTACCTAAGATGACTCTGTTGAGAAATATCTTCAACAGCAGGTAATTGTATTTTATATCCTATTTACTTCAAATTGAATTAAAAACTTTTAAAGTCTCAAATGTATATATATTTTTAACATATTTAGAATTGGAAACCTTTACTGCTCACTTGGTTTTTTTTCTCTCTTCATTTTCAATCTTGTTTTTTTTTTTTTTTTAGTAACCTGTCAGAAGTAGGTAGAACTGCTGACCAGTCCAACAACTTCCTGTCCACCTTTCTTTATATCCTGAACATGGTAACTGGAGCCACAAACAAAAACTCACAGAGTCCAGCCCTTATGGACGCTGCAGAGGCCAAGGTATGAATACATTCACCAATATCAACACACAACCTCTTTGTTTTTGTTTTTTCAATTAAAAAAAAACCAAAACAAAACATATAAACTGTTCAAACCAGAAGTTTATATAGACTGTTAAGAGAAATAATTTATTTATCCCAATGTCTGAAAATTAACCAGACTTGACACTTCCTGTTTAAGGTTGTTTGGGATTACAAATATAAAGATCTGATAGAAATGCTTTTAAACTTGCCCTGACTTGTTTATTTTTTCTACATTAAAAAGCTTCTCACTGTAGTTTGCTGGAATTTTAGTGTTTTCCTCTTGATAGAACTGGAGTAACTCAGGTCAGGTTTCCTCGCTGCAACACACCATAGTTACACATCATGTTCTTGTTTTCATGATGATATCTATTTTATGAGGTACACCAGTTCCTAATGAATCCACTGTACGTCGCAGCTTGGATGGTGTTTTCAAGATTTTTTAATTTTTCCTCCAATATGTGACGATGATATAGGGTTGATATAAAGATTACACCTCAGCACACTTTGACATCAACTGTTGTCTCTCCATTTAACTAATTTCTTAAGAATTACCTTGTCAGACGCTTGCAAAGCCATAACTTAATCATCTGGGCTCTCCCAAATTGTTGGAAGCCATGGTATTTGTGGTGTATGTAAAATTCTAACTTTAAAAAAAGTAATTGTTTGTTGTTGGGTTTTTTTAAATCAGTCATTATTCAGGTATAAACAAAACAATTATTCTATTAATCCTTACTGACCTAAGAAAGGACATATTTAGTCTAATTTAAAAAGTTATGTTTAAAAAAGTTATGTTTTTAATACAGTGTATGTAGACTTCTGGTTTCAATGTTATAATACATATTCATTCAAATAACTGAATTATTTTCTTCTGTCAGTGGTTAAAGGTTTGTCCTTTCTTTTGTTAAACAAGATGTGGAATTGCAGTAACCTTCCAGCTGTTATAAGGATGATGAAGAACTCCTCAGTCAACATGGTAAAACCAAACACTATCATATATACTTGAATAATTTCTGCTTTGTTGCAATCTGACCTTCTTGTTCATTTGTTCTCACAGGGCCCATCCTGCTGCTACATGAATGCTTTTGTGGCCCCTCTGTCCTGGGCCACTTTGACAGCACAAAGTGAAAATTACTTTGACTCCAATGACTATAACACTTTGCTGTGGGCTGCCAAACCTGTGCTGCAAGACATACCGTCAGCCAGAGCGATGCTCCCCTCCAGAGTGGGCGCCCACAACATGGTAAATATGTGAGTATGGTTCAATACTTCGTCTCGCCATGTTCTTCATGTACATTGTTTTCCCCGAAACTAAGTCATCCATTTCCTCCAGGATGAACATGCTGCAGGAGGTGTACACCTCTATGACCGAGCAGCAAAGAGCTGAGGTGTTCAACTGGGCCAAAGACCAAATCCTGCAGAACAACTTCAGCTGCACAATGAGGCCATCTGCTGGCCCAAAATCAAGTAAGAACTTTGGAATTTGATTAGAAACGGAATTCTGGGATAAATTCTTGTTTTGAAATCAAACCATTTACATAATGTCATAACCTTTCTGTCAACATCTTTCTTTCTGTAAGGTTTACTGATTTACATGGAGGAACTTGCTTTTCTAAAACAACTCCCAATTTTTTATGGTAATAGAAGGGGACAAATAAAAAGAGGAAATGAGCACTTTGAAATGAAGAACTAAATTCCTTCTAAAATATTCTAAAATTGATATTGCTCCATATTAAATATTCCCCTAAAATATTCTAGAGCAGAAAATAACCAGTAAAAAACAGTTTGTTCTTGTTTTTTCTATAGAAAAAACAAGAACAAACTGTTACAAACAAAATGTTACAAAAATATTTAATCAAAATCATTTTTAAATAAAACATGAAGGTGGAAAGTTTGACAGGTGTACGTGTTTAAAAGAAGAGCATTGGGTGTGGCACTTCACTTGTTTCATCTTTCTGGCCAGCGCATTTGCAAGTTTCAGCATGCATGCGTATATGCAGATGTGTTTGTGTTGGCAAAAGTGCGTTCTTATGGACTTTCAGTAAAGAAATACATGCAAAGCTTAGAGCATGTCCTATTTCCATTTGCTTCTTGTTTCCTTCACTGATTATGAAACAAGATGGAAAGCTGTAACTTAAAACCAACTGGAAAGGTGCAAAGTAAACACCAAGCTCCTGATGTGTGAAATCTCTGTTGGTGTGTTTACTGTGCATTGAGAATAAACATCCGTTGTGTAAACTTTCCTTTTTTCACAGCGACTGTGAAACCCTGCAAACCAACTCTGGAGTGGCTGGATTCTGAAACCCTGACCATGATGGGACCTTTCCTCTCCAGCCTGAAGACAGACGATGTAGATTCATTCCCTAAAGAAACTGTAAGAGGCAAACGATGCTAAATCACTTCTAAAAACTGGGATTACCAACTATCAGTTCTTGCAAAACCTGCCTCTGCTTCATTTAACTTATTGTCTCTCCAGCTGTGTAGATATTATCTCTCAGGCCAGTTTAAGTCTAACATGACCACCATGATGAACCCCAGCCTGGGCAGGAAGTTCCTTCAGAGAATTCAAGAGTGCTCCAGTGTCCCAGAGCTCATCAATAAGTGTGTATTGTCTATTCAATTCTGGGAAAATTCCAATTCATTTAAATGACTGGTTTGTTTATTGCTGTTCTTTATTTTTTTTGAAGAATTGTATTTAAGCTTATGACTCTTCCAGGCTTGGCCCTCTTGCTTGTTATTACGATGTTACAAACTTGACTTCTGACGCCAGCAAGAAGCTTCTTCCTCAGCTAGATGCCTGCGACGGCCCCACAGTCTTTAAGGTACCTTTCAGTTTCCCACACTTATTTAAGCTGCTGTGTTTCTGTTCATTTACCAAAGAAGAAGATATAAATGTTGTTCTTGTCCTCTCACCAAAGCTGAAGAAGCGCCTTGTGGACAGCTTGATGTCCGGTTCCAGTAGCGCTCAAGAGCTGCGTGACCTTGGCAGGAGTGTTACTTTGCTGTCACCCAAACAACTGTCTGAAATCTCTTCAAAAAATCTCAAAGATGTTCTTCAAAACGTGGGAAACAGTGTGAAATGGTCCAGGAGCCAGATGCGCATTCTGGTTGAGAAGCAGCTGGGGGAGAAGAAGGTGAGCCTTTTAAGATGAAGACTGTTCTTCTCTGTAAATCGTAAATGGACTGAACTTGTATAGCGCTTTCCCAATCATTCTGACCACTCAAAGTGCTTTCTGTCTATAACCCATCTCGATCTGTTATCGCTGTTAGTGTGGAGCGTTGTCAGGCCAACAGCTGATGGAGCTTCAGTCAGTCGCAGCCGGTTTGCCGAGCTGTGCGGTGAGAAATGTGAAACCGCAGGATATCCTGAGCAACACAGAAACCTTGAAAACCATCTCAGAGCACATGAGGGAGGGGCAGCTGAAGGCCATGCTGCAGGGGGTGAGTGAGCAGGAAAACAGCGAGGCAGTGTTTACACACTCAATCAGCTATTTGATAAATGTTCTTATTTCTTGTAGCTCAGAGATAAAGTTAATCTCTCAGAGCTGGTGCAGAAGTTGGCTGGCCCTTTGCTTTGCAGCGTTTCTCTTAAGAACCTACAAAAAGCAAACATCACCTCTTTAGACCAAGTGGAAAATAAAACCTGGAGTCTGTCACAGGTAATGTGCATATATCTAGAGTTTCAATGGAGACTGTAAAAGTGTGTAACATGTTATCTTTCAAGTGTGGAGAAGTAGGAAAAAGAAAAAAGAGCTAGGAGACATATTTGGATTGGCTTCATTCCCCATCACACTGGCTGTTCCATCCATCCATCTTTTAAATATTTAACAAGTTTGTCTGGAAAACGTGTAGAATTTGTTCATCTAAAATTTATAGCTGCTCTACTTACAATACTATTGTGCCATACTACCTCAGTTTGTAATTATTTACTACTAGTAAAAAATTATAAATGACACTTTTGTGTTGACAACTTGTACTGTTTTTTTTTTTTTTCTTGATGTCCTAGGCTGCGTATTTGGCAAAGAAACTGCATGGCCTAAGGAAGCTGCAGTACAGGTAAAGTGTACAGTTATAGTAGCCATAGAACTTATTAGTTGTCTTCCAATTTAAAAAATAACTGTCTTACGTTTAACACCACAAAACGTCTGACTTCTGATTTTCCTGCATATAAAGTTAAACATTCTGTGAAGTGTTTAATTAGGTGTGCTTTCATGCTACAGTATTTACCTTTAGTACTGTTTACACAAGTTCTGTATCTGTGGTAGGAGGCTGAATTCAGTCCTCCAGGGCATAACCTGCAAGATGATTGATGAAGTTAATGGCAGCTATGCACTGGACATGGCTGAATCCATGGCAGAGAATCCACAGTGGCTTTCCAAAGTCCAGGTAAAATGTTTGTTTTTTTTATTAACTGAAACATGCATAAATATACCTAATAACTAATGGCAGTGTTCTTACTGTGTTGTTTTTCTTCTCAGGCACGATGTGCTGCACAGAAGCTTTTCCAGACTTTGGAAAACAAAACGACAGATTATTTCAAGAATATCACCGCACAGGAGCTGGAGAGCATTCCCACTACGCTGCTACTTCACCTACCGTGAGCGGACAACAGCCCAGTTATTTTTTTAGTCAATATCAAACCTTTTGTTTATTTATTTTTTCTGTTCTCTGTTTTATTCATCCCAGGCCTTCCAAGGTGGCGGATCTACCTGACTCTGTGTGCCAGGTCTTCCTCGACAAGATGGGAACAGCCAACCTGACCTCCCTGCCTCTTCATGCCCCATCACGCCTTGCACTTGCCGAAAGAGCTCTGCTTTGCCTGCCCAATGTATGCACACCCACACACACACACCCCCCCACCCACACACACAAATGTATGCTCTGCCAAAAAAAAAAAAAAAACTTAAGTAGTTCAATTTGAAACTTTCAACAGTATTTTTACTGTAGGAGTCACTCAGTGACATCTTCCTGTGGATTTTCAGGGAACAAATGTCTCTGGATTAACCAGTTCAGATGTATCGAGGCTCGGTCCGCTCCTGTGTGAGCTGAGACCCTCCATGCTGCTCCTCATGGCCCCCGAAGTGCTGAAGTTCAGCCTCCAGGCCGTGGCTTCCTGTGAACACATTCCTCAACCTCACAGGGCGGATCTGATCAAACTGGTCAACCAGGTGTTTGGGTAGGTCCGGTTGTCAGCGGATGCAGGAGCTGCTTCAGAGGAAGCAGAGTCTGATGTAGGATCATTTGCTGCCTGCAGGAGTCCTTCTAATTGGTCAGCTGAAACCATGGAGACGCTGGGTCCCCTCGTTCTGTTGGATGATAACGTCCCCTCCACTTTGCCAAATAACGTATGTATCTGCTGTTTTCCTAATATCCTTACACTCTTTATAGCAGCTTGTGATTTTATCTGTGAAAGGTGTTAAATAAATAAAGTTTACTTTCTAACCTTCTCTAGTCCTCTTTGCTTCAGTATTAACATTTTGGCACTTAAAAGTAACGTGAGCTATTTTGTTTCTATTTCTCTGTGCGTTTTTAGCCATGGATGAAGGATGTTCTTGTCTTCCTGAAGCCGCAGCTTACCCAGGTTTCAGATGCTTTGAAAAAGAAGATCTTTAATCTCACCACCACCACCACATCAAGCGCAGCACGTTATAGGCGAGCAGGTAATAAACTAACATTACCCACAAGAACTTCTGTACCCTCCAAACTCTTCCCATTTCACTGACACAGAAAGGTCAAGCAAACACTTTGAAAAAGTTTTTAGCAAATCTTATATTTGAAAATCTAGTTTGGATTCCTGGTTCTGACATAAACTTCAATCACCCACTCATACATAGACATAAATCACTAATAAGGTCAATGATTTCTATTTACTACCGTGTGCCCTCGTGTATTTATTTTTCTCAGTTAACAGTGGTATGTCCAGCAGCGGCACAGAACCTACAGAAGCAGTTATTGAAGAACTGGGAGTGGACAATGTGTTCTGGACACCAGCGGATCTGGATCTGATGTCCAACAGGACATTCCTGGCTGCTGTAGACATGCTGGGATCTGTCCCTGGTTACAGCTCAGACCAGCTGAAAGTGCTCTATAGAAAAGCAGTTGAGGTAAATTCATCTAAATGATCTCCGTCTTGTTCATTTAAGAATTTGTGACTTCATTTTAAGTTTCATTTTGTTATTTTCTTATTTATTGTAGATGCATTCTAGTTGTAACATCTAATCTTCTCTACCAGAAATTATACAGATAGTGCAACATTTTATTTAAAATGAAGAGTTCAAAAATATTATCACTCTTTAAGGCTTTATCTATTGCAATAAGAAAGTATTGTTTACTCACCTCGTTCAAATACAATATAATTGTGTTTATGTACTGCAGGTGTTTGGCCCGGTGTCTAATATGACTGAGAGTGATATCGCTCAGCTGGGGTGTATAACTCAGAGCTTCTCCAACTCTGAGCTGGAAAAGCTTCCCTTGTCTCTGGACAGTCTGAGCGGAATTAATGTCTGTGGCTGGAAAGATTCACAGGTGGATAATAGAAACTGCCCCACTTGACTGCAACTACGACACCAGTACTAACTACAACCCGGCATGTGTCTCAATAGCTGGCGTCGGTGTGGAAGGGCGTCGCTAAATACAACAACCTGACAGCGCCGCTGCTGGGATCCACAGAGATGGTCCAGCTGAGCCGGTTCATCTGTGGCCTGAACTCCAGCGAGATCAGTCAGCTCAGCGTGGGCGCCTTCAGGTCTGCCTTTAGGAAAACTTTCACTTCCACCTCACTATTATGCACAACTTTGTGTTAATCTGTAAGATTCTGTTGTTTCATCTCGTTTTCAGTTCATTTGTTTTTACTGATACCTGCTTTTCCGTAGACAAAGTGAAATATTTTGAGGCCCACTTGTTCTTGTTGTCTGAGGTTCGTAGAGTAATTGGCGTGTTTTCATCACAGCGATGCGGTGGGCTCCATGGACGGTCTTCAGTGTCCTGTTAAGGCTTTGCAGCAGCTAAAAAATGTTGCTGTGTCTGCATTTGGACTCCCCTGCAACTGGACTGAGGCTGAGGTTTCTGACCTGGACTCTATCATTGGTAAGATTTATTTATCTACCTACTAACCACTCAAAAGCCGAAGCAGTCTTACTTATCGGTTTGTCTCCATCAGCCGGTTTGAATGGATCTGAAATAGCCTCGCTGAGCCCCTCCATCTTCCCATTCATCAGCAAGAGCTGCATCCCCCAAATTCCTCCTGAAAACTTTGCTGTAAGTAGCTTCAACTAATCGGCTCTGTGATTATGGTATTTCCAATACCAGCTGAGAGCCAAGAGCAGCCAACATAGAGCTATGAAAGGTTTTTGGTAAATGTGTTAAAATGTGTTAAAACCACCATAAGGACAAGCACACTTTCAGTGATGTGTTTTCTATCAGAGATTGGTAAAACTTAAAACAAACGTGAAATAGACAAATTGTCGCTAATAAGTTTCAAATCTGGACAATCCAGAAACATAACGCCAGTTCAGAAAGTCAGAATTACTTGACCTTTTATCTCCGATTATTTATATCTAATCATTTATCATGGAAAAAATAACGGGGATTTTTACCTTTTGTTGTTTAAATTGGAAATTACTTTAGGCTCAGACTCAGAGTTTGATATTGTCATCCTGCTGTTTCTGTGCTATATATTTTCAGGTCCTCTGAGATAAACTTTAAATTGGTACAATCTGAGCAGATGTTAATTAAGCCTTACTGGTTTCCCTTCAGGTGATCTCTGTGGCTCAGCTGGAGGCTCTCGGCCCTGACAACGCCATCATCGTGACCAGTGAACAGCAAGCAAAGCTAACAGCTGAACAACTGAGTGTCCTTGGAAAGGCGGCCGTTGGTGGCCAGGAGGACCAGAGGGAGACCCAGTCTGCAAAATCAGGTAAATAAAAAAAGAGATTCAGATAGCTAATCCTGAAATGGTTCTGCTGTTTTGTGTAGTAAGTTAAGGTACATCATCCAAATCCTGATTCATCTACAAAGGTACGCAGCACTTTTTCAGCTACACTAATCTGAGTAACAGTCAGGCTCAAACTGAGATTCGATTGTTTCAGAATCATATTAAGGAATTATTAATGATTTCTGATTGAGTGGTAAAGGTCGTCTGAGATACTTCAACCACATTTCGTACTTCTGTCCAGGATCTGCTGCGCCGAGTCTGGAAGGAATCTCCACCTTCATGAAGCCTGTTCTGTTTCTCTTTATTGGATTCTTTCTGCTGTAAAAATGGATCCATCTCATCCTGCTGCAAAATTAGCTGGAACCTCCACAGGAGTCAATCTTTCTTAAGCACTTTGGTCACAATATATATTTGAATTTGTCTTGATTGTATTTAAGCCTTAGATTATTTAAACTGTAACTGTGGGGCTGTGGTTAAAGTGTCATTTATAAAAACATCCTTGTAAACTGCTTAAGGGTTATGGCTAAACTTCAAACATTTCAGCATGTTTCACTAGAGGATCTAGAAGGGATCTCCACCTTCATGAAGCCGTTTCTGTCTCTTCTTATTGGATTCCTGCTATAAGTTATCACATCCCGCAGAAACACCAGCCCATGTTTTTGGTGATTTATCCTCACAACGCACTTTCTGTACTGTGTGATTCTTCCAGATTGGACATGTTTTTAGCTAAGATTTATAGATTTAGACTCCATGATTGTAAAGGTATGGCTATAGTAAGTTTTATTTGATGACTTAAGCTATGTACTGATTATTGCTAAGCTTTCAATGTTTATTAAATGTATATTCATAAGAGAATATATTTTACTAGAACAAAGAAATATTGGATGTACAAATTATATTTTGTTTGGAAAACCGCACCTGTTGATCAAATGTTGGAAAGTAAATAATTAAATTCATTAAAGTACCTAAATAAAAAAAACATTTCAGGTTTATTTTCATGTGAAAATGTTTAAGTTGGAAAGTATTTTGTTGATGGAAATCCAAAAAAAAAGAAGTTGCATTGACATGTTTGGTGAAAGAAAAGGAAATATTTTATTTATTGAACCAAAAATCAGCCTGACCCACTAAGTTAAATTATTGAAGAGAAAGAACTGAAACCAGCACATTTATAGTGGCCGTGTTTATGGTAATTAGATATTGTGGCTAAAAATTAAAAAAACTAAATCTGTTGACTCATAACCCAGTTAAGGTTTCCATGCCGAAAATTCTTTCATGTGACGTTGAATGTGATGTGATTTATCAGTAACTGCAGGTACAACTTAATTTGTGTATATTAATCATTTTAATGTTTTACACATGCCTCAAACTAAAGAAAAACAATGCTCAGCATGCTCCCACTTGTTAAGAGAAGCATAAAAATTAGACAAACATCAAATATACGTTTTCTTTACAGTACTCTGTTCCAGCAAGATTTACAGAAACGTCTGGTTGTGTAACAAATACATCATTTACTTCCATTTTCAGCTCACTGTTGAGATATAAATCAGTTCATTTTACAGAAAGTACATTCAATTTAAAAAGGGGTTCAAAGCTGTTTTTGAAAGTTTCACACAGTAAATTTTATCCGAGTCACATTCCAGAGCACACAGCTTGTAGTTTTTTTTTTTTGCAATGAACATTTAAAATATAAATCTCTTGTCCCGACTGTCACACCAATACATTGTTATTTTTTATACAGAAAACATAAAGCTGAAAAGAAGAGTTTTCACTGCCTGTGAGGAAAAAAAATAATTTTAAAAAGGCTCCCATTTGATCTAAAAAAAAAAAATAAAACATTTTTTTGATTTGATAATTTTGAAGAAATCTAAACTGAGACTGGAAATTTTTCAGACTTCATCATTCCTATATATATATATATATATATATATATATATATATATATGTCTGAAAACAGTGAGAATTTTTTTAAAGATGATTTTTTTTTCTTCAATGTGCCACATCACAATTTAGATTGTAGTCCTCCTGTTGATTATTCAAAACAAAATAATCAGGAAATGCAGTCACTGCTTTTTTGACCCCTGGACCTTTTGTGATTGGGGCTTGAAACTGGACCTGCTACTCTCTGACATGCTTTCAAAAAATATGTTTACAGACAAAAGATTACAGACTGCTTCAAAGAATAAATTTAGTGTACAATAATTCAGACAAGAGCTGACGTTTTGAAACTGAGGTGAATAAAATTGTGAAAAAATGTGAAGCTAAGTTCAGAGACGACGAAGCCCATAAAGTGAAATATTTGGCATGTAAATGTCCAGAATGTGACAAAAAAATGTCTGAAAACCTAAACCTTTGTCTGGGATTTTGCAATGGAAAATGTACAGAAACCCAGTTTTAATACGTCATGAAAAATATAAACAAAATGTAAACAAATCATCTATAGTTAAGTTACTAAATTCAGAACAAGCTTTGGAAAATGATTTTCAGAAACTGAACAATTACAACCACTGCAGTGATTCTTAACAAGATTTTAGAGCACGCCTCTTGATGAATCCCCTCAGTCGCCTTAAAAATGACTCAAAACAAAACTTTCATCAGCAATATTAAACGTCAAGTGAAATTGCTTTCATGATCACAGCAGGATTGAGTTAATACAACAGTCACAGTTTTCTACAGGCACATGATTAATGTGAATGAGTCAAAGCAGGAAACAGGAGGTTAAAAATCAGATCAGTATCCTGATGAAACAGAAAGTAAGCAGCAGATCCTGAGAATCAGAGGGTTAAGGCTTTTCCCCAACAGTCAGAAACATTAAACTGTTTTACAAGCTTCAAATGAACAATCTTTGGTTGAATTAGTGCATAGATGCAGGGGCCCAGATATGAATGACAGATTCAAAAAGGCACTTACAGATTTTCTTAAATGAACTATTTGCTTTCTGTTACTCATTCTAGATAGTCTTCCCTGCGTTTCTTGCGATAATAAAAGCCATCCCGTGAGTTCTGAAGTGTGTGTTGAGATCTGTTGCTTTTTCAAAGTGTTTACCGCACACCTTACAGGCCAGCGCTCCGTCGTCATCCTTCCCCTGACCTGCTAGAGGTTGACTGGAGGGTGAAGCCGGCTCGGAGCCGTTCAGGGAGCTCCTGTCATCGTGGTTCTTGGTGTTTCCAGCAGAGGGCGACAGAGACACGATGGGGCTCTGCTGGCCGTCGCTGAAAGCATCTTTGACCTTGTGGATGATGAAGCGATGGCGGGACAGGGAGGACGGGGATGTGAAGCAGGCGCCACACTGCAGACACTGCAGACCGCCGCCCTCCGTCCCGCCTCGCCTGTGCTGGCTGATGTGCTCCAGGAACCTCGGCTTGTCCTCCGTGGTGAAGCCGCAGGGAGCGCAGCTGAACCCAGACTCGGGCTGGATGTACGGAGCAGCGGTCGATCGCAGCTTCTTTGCTGGACTCGCTCTGTCCGTCGTCTCTGCGTCCTGCTCCGTCTTCACAGCGGCTCGACGTCTCCTGCGGGACGCTGAGCTGCTGTCGTGCTCTGAAGAGCTTTCGGCTTCGTCGGCCCCCTGCGTGCAGAGCAGACACAAATATTCAGCATTTTCCAGCTTGTCTCCATCTTCGGCTTCCTGTTGGGAGGTTCAGCAGTGAAAGCAGCTCACCAAGAGCGAGTCCTGACCCGGGCTGGTCATGCTGTGTCTCATCTGGATGTGCCGCTCCAACATCGACCTGCTGCTGAACGCTTTCTTACTCTCAGAACAATATCTAAAAACAACACAAACTTAGTGTTTAAAGAAAGAAAAGCATTTATTATGGCATGATAAATTTAAAAAAAAAGTTTTTTTGCTGTTTTGGTAAACTGCAATCAAGGCACGTAATTTTTATTATTGTAAAGCTTAAAGTAGTTTTAGGTTGTTGCAGTTGCACTCACTGTGTTGGAACAAGAATGTCAAAGTATTAAAAAACTGTATATGATGACGATTTTAAATCTGCAAAGTTTGTGATGACAATATTAGTTGCACATCTTGAGCAGTTAATCCGTGTCCCTAACCTGCTAGAGGTTGTGGCGACTGACAGCAGTGAGAGGCTGAATCATCACATTAGCAAGAAAACCCAGCCTGCGACACCGGGAATACAATAATTTATTTTCAAATACCGTCTAGCTATATCAGTTTTCCACACATCAATGTTGAAATGATGAGGATATAGTAGTAAAAAAAATGTCCAGGCCTAATTGGAGCTCAAAATGCATCACTTCTCAAAATAAAATTATACTTATACGCATTTCAATTTTTAATTTCTATTGCTGAAATAAATTTCTTTTTTGACGAGTTTCTAATCTGATGATGCACCTGGACAAGGCCTTTCCTGAAAATCTAAGATCTGTACACTAGTTTGCCATTTTCCACCACTGGCATGGAAAATTAAATACTAAATAAGTCAGAGTTTTAGAAGCAGAGTTTGGACTGAATAAACTCACTGGCAGCGGAAGCCACGGTTCATGACTTTGTGTTTGTCTCTGATGTGGCGCCTCATGCTGGACGTGGTGGTGAAGGAGCTCTCACATTTGTTGCAGGGAAACTTCTTCAGAAACTAAACATCGTAGAAAACAATAAGCATATATCAGATCACTTCTATTTTTGCCTAATAATTTCTAGTGTAAGTCTTTAGAGATGCATCCCCTGACCTTGCCGTGCTGTTCGCCCATATGAGAAATGTATTCCTCCCGTTCTGTGAACTGGGTGTTGCATGAGCGACATTTCCACACTGTAGGTGCTTTCATCCTTTCAGGCTTCACTTTCTCCTTCCCCATCCATTCTTCCTCTGAGCTCTCCGGTTTTCCAGCTAAATATGAGGCAGCCACTGGAGGGGAAGGCAGCTCTTCCTTCAATGTGGGAGCTTTGTGTGTCTGAAGTAGAGAAAGAGCCAAACATAAACCATCAGACAACGGCTGGGGAAGAGTTTTGTGAGGTTACCTTAACGCATACGGACATGTACCTTGAAATGATCCAGCAGGGAATTCCTCTGAGAAAACAGCTTGGTGCATTCAGGGCATTTGAACACATGCACCTTCTGATTGGCTAAGTGAGTGTCGAAGTGGGTGTACAGCAGCGGCTTGTGAGTGAAAACTGTGTCACACATGACGCATTTATAAATCAGCCTGTAAGGAGTTATAAAACAGTCAGGAAACTTAAATGGATATGGTTTGTTTAGTGAGCACGTGAACATGAATGAACAGTACTTACATGGCCTTTGCGTCCGTGAGGTCTGAATGCTGAGCCGAGATGTGGTTCTGGATGCTGGGGGCAGATTTGAAGGCCATGGGGCAGCTGGGGCATTTATGGAACATGTCGCAATGAGCCTGCTGGATGTGGGACTTCACAGAGTTCAGCCCCCCAAACACCACCAGGCAACTGGAACATCTGTACAGAGCAACGGGAACAGACTGAGAAACATGACTGGTGCAGAGGATTCTATCAACAACAACCCCAGTAAAGAAAGCGAATCCTTACAACTCTACCGGAATAAAAACAACTTTACGGGGATTTAGAAGCACAGAAATGCTTGCTTTTAATGCACCTGTAGCCGATGCGGCGGGAAAAGTGCAAGCAGCTCTCCTGCAGGTGTTTCTGTAGCAGCTGCTGCCTGGCGGTGCCGCCGCACTCTGGGCAGACGTGCGGCGAGGAGCCTTGGTGGATTCGCTGATGGGCTGCGGCGCTGCAGCTGTTGGGCAGGAGCATGGGAGGAGAGCACTCTGTGCAAGACTACGGGTAGCAGCAAGGACATAAATAAGAAATGGGTGAAAACTACTTATTTGACATAAAAATGCTCACATTCCTACAGACTATAACTTGAGGCAATCATACTCATTTTAAAATGTTGGGTTGGTTTAAAGCTTCCAAATGCCTTTAGCTTTTACACATTCTGCCACACTAAAACTGCAAACATGCTTTAAACACAGCAATGAAACTAAAATGCCGCTTTTTACCAAAGAGTTTCTAAAGGCTGAACTTCTGAGTGATGAAGAGGAGATCACAAGCAGATGAGCAAAATGAAAGTGAGACTGAGGAAGTGTGTGTGAGGCTGTTCAATTTTGACACCGGATAAAGGTTTCTTTGGAGACGGTAGTGAGCAGGAGCAAGATGCATTCAATGACATTTCATGGTAGGCTACTGCATTTTGCAAGCATGTTACCGGTACATATATTACTAATAGTAAAAAAAAAATAAAAAAAAATCTGTGTAAATATCTCATGTTACAACATTAAAACCTGCAGCTTATAAACACATGCAGCCTATTTATGTGCACTTTCTTTTCCAAAGTTAGTGGGTGCAGCTTATATTGCTTCCTTTTTCTATTTCAACCAGTCAACTTTTACCATGTTCTGCTCATGTAAGACATCCCCCCCTACATTTTTTGGTATCAACACTTCTGCTGTTTAAAATATACTCGGCTTTTTGTGACCATCTTTGGCGTCATTGAAATGAATGAGACATCCTATAAATTGTGAAAAAGTATGCTACTAATTTTGTGCGCTTTCAGAGCTAACTACTTCCACGTACTTTCAGCTAGAAACGCCGTTCAAACTTTAAAATCTAGTCATATCCTTTGCCTACTTCTGTTTATTTCAGCTTTTTGGTATCTTTTACAGATTTCATAAAATTCCTCTTTGTGTTTTTGCTCTCATTATGTTCAGTCTTCAGATAAAAAAAGAAACACTGTCCCACTTGCTCTGAGGACTCTCAATATAACCTTCTTAACTCTCTTTCCAACCCTAATTCTGACCCTAATTAGGAGAAAGAAGGTGTAACCCTCCTCTCACCAACAATTTACTCCAGTCTAATGCAAACAATGTTTATCACTTTCATGGACAGAATTTCTAGGCGCAGCCAAGGTGTTGAGGGGATCCGATTTGGTGCCCTTAGGATCTCGTCTCTGCTTTTTGCGGACGATGTGGTCCTTTTGGCTTCATCAGATCGTGATCTGCAGCTCTCGCTGGAGCGGTTCGCAGCCGAGTGTGAAGCGGCCGGGATGGGGATCAGTGCCTCCAAATCCGAGGCCATGGTCTTGAGCCGGAAAAGGGTAGAGTGCCTTCTTCAGGTCAGGGGGGGTGTCCTGCCCCAAGTGGAGGAGTTTAAGTATCTCGGGATCTTGTTCACGAATGGGGGAAGAAGGGAGCGGGAGGTCGACAGGCGGATTGGTGCAGCGTCTGCCGTTAAGCGGGCGTTGTACCGGTCCGTCATGGTGAAGAAAGAGCTGAGCCAAAAAGCGAAGCTCTCGATTTACCGGTCGATCTACGTTCCCACCCTCATCTATGGTCATGAGCTTTGGGTCATGACCGAAAGAACGAGATCGCGGATACAAGCGGCCGAAATGGGTTTCCTCCGTAGGGTGGCTGGGCTCTCCCTTAGAGATAGGGTGAGAAGCTCAGTCATCCGGGAGGGACTCAGAGTAGAGCCGCTGCTCCTTCACATCGAGAGGAGCCAGTTGAGGTGGCTCGGGCATCTGGTTAGGATGCCTCCTGGACGCCTCCCTGGTGAGGTGTTCCGGGCACATCCCACCGGGAGGAGGCCCCGGGGAAGACCCAGGACACGCTGGAGGGACTATGTCTCTCGGCTGGCCTGGGAATGCCTCGGGATTCCCCCGGAAGAGCTAGAAGAAGTGGCCGGGGAGAGGGAAGTCTGGGCCTCCCTCCTGAAGCTGCTACCCCCGCGACCCGACCTCGGATAAGCGGAAGAAGATGGATGGATGGATGGATAATGCAAACAATACAAAGGTGATTGTTTTCGGTTTCAAAAAAAGAACTCCATTGGTACACCATCTTATTACCTTCACTTTTGTTTACAATATAATTGTCCGAGCACATAAGCAATACATAAGTAAAACTTACAGTGCTTTTAGCTGGTTTGATCTCTTGAAAATGGTCAGAAACCTCCTCTTTGCTGCCAAACTGAGTCTGACACTCAGGGCATTTATTATTTGTGTACAGCAACATATCTGTTTCTTTCTTGGATGGTGCAGCGTGATGTGCCGGCTTTAGAGCGACGTGGCCTAAAAAAGAAACGACATAAAAGATCACAAAACAAGACTTGATCACATGAAGGCATTCCAGTCATCACTTTAAGGAGAAAGAAGGCATAATCCTCCTCTCACCCCCTGCTGCAGCTGCAGGTTCAGACTGGCTGATCATCTGCTCCACAGGTACAGGCTTCATGACCAGATGTGAGCACTGCATGATCAGGCCTTTCTCTTTGTGCTCTCGGGCGTGCAAAAGCAAGCTGCACTTGTTGAAGAAGGCCAGCCGCTTGGCGCAGTGGTTGCACGTCACCTCGATCCTGAGCGAGCGCCTGTCGTAGTGCTGCGCCAAGCTGTGCTCCAGGGCGAAGGCGTCGCCGCACTCCAGACACCGGTAGCCCTGCAGGGAAAGCAAGCAGACGGGAAAACTGACCGTCTGACCTGGACACTGCAGAAACACAAAATCTTACCGAGTATTTTTGGTCTAGTTTCTAGTGCAAATATCTTAGTACACTTGAAATGACACAAAACAAGGAACTTTTCAGCTTGTTTTAAGTAAGCAATTCCTTCATATTGATGAAAAAGTACTAGTTATGAGTGAATTAACCTGCCGGTGGAATAAGACATTTCTCCCATATTACATCTTATAATATGCTCATACTAAGTCGATTTAACATGAGCATAACATGATGTTTTGTTTCACCGGCTGATAACTTTGCCTATAACTAGTACTTTTTCATCAATATTAAAGAATATAAGAATATAAATATAAAGAATAACATAAGAATTTAAATCAAGATGAAAAGTTACTTCTAAGTTAGTTTTGTCGTATTTCAAGTATATTTGCACTAGAAACCAGACCAAAAATACTCCGTATAATTTTGTGTTTTTTGCAGTGGAGGATTTTTACATTTTTTTCAAGAGAAAAGCAGGTTAAAAATAAATGTGGACTTCAAAGAACAATATTGGGAAATATAGCCCGTAGCTCTAACTATTCAGATAAAAAAGTGTTACAAAGGTCTAAAAACAATAACATTTCTTTATAAATTAACTTTGCCGCTGGTGTAGAGGTGTAGGCTCACCTGTGATGGAAGGGAAATGCCCCACTCTGCTGGTACTGGGGAGCTCAGATCTGGTTTATAACTGGGCAGAAGGTTTTTGTTATTGAGGATTTTGTTGAAGGCTTCCACCAGGTTGGTCTGGCTCTTGGAAATGATCGCCCCGGTGTTGTTGACTATAGAGGCTGGCCTGTTGCTGGTTTGAGGCGCCAGAGGTGCCGGCAGGGCAATCCCACTGTTGAGAGTTTTCTTACCGAGGCTGCGGAGGTTGATTGGGTTGGCCCTGGAGGAGGAGGAGGAGGAGGAAGAGACGGACGGCAGTGTTGCAGTCTTAGTGATGCTGACTGCTGTAGGGGACACTCTGGGCTTTTTCTCCTTCACTGTACTGACACTTTCTGCTGTTGCCGCTGTAGTTAAGTCCGACTGCTGTTGCAGCTCCTTTTTGGACTTTACGGCTTGGCCTTCTGAAGATGGCTTTGAGCTCTCTGTGTCTTTCGTAGAGGCTTTTGTAATTCGTTTAGGAGCCAGATTAGTCAAAGTTCTTGTGATGCTGCCTGTTGGCATTTTAATTTTAACTTTGAGTGGTCTGGGTGGGGAGGATGGTGTCTCTGTGTGTTCGCTACCAGCATGACAATTCTCATTTGATTTTTCTCCATCTGCTGTCGTCTTTTCACCCAGATCTTCAGTTTCCTGAGATCTGTCCTCCTCTCGCTGCTCAGCTTCAGCAGCCGGATCTTTTTCCAGAAGTTTCTCCTGATTCGGATCTGGGGCTGGTGTTGAATTAAAATCAGAGCTGCTGTTCCTGTTGAACAGAAGCCCGGTCTCACTGGGTGGGGGGCTCTCGGGCGAGTCCCTCTCATCGATCACATGCTCTGGGTATTTCTCCTCCTTCAGTGCAGCTGAGTTTGTGTCAACAGCAAAGAGGGTCTGGGGTTGTGGAGCTGTGGAGGAAGAGCTAGGTTTCAAAGGCTGTTCCTCTTCCTCTTTTGGGGATTTAGGTTTTGCAGAAAGACTGGGAGGCTGCGGAAAAACAGAAGATGCGTCCTCATACGCCAGAGGATGAGCCGAAAGGAGTTTTTCTCGCCGTTTGCGTTTTGGAGGGGAGAACATCATCGATTCTGGGCTCTCCTGAATCACCAGCGGACTCCCGAAGTCCGGATCGGACTCATCTTCATCTGTGTCCGCATCACATTTGGTTTCATCTGTCATGCTTCCGTTTTGTTGTAAAGGATGCGACAAAGGATTAGCAGGTTTTTCTTGCTGAGGTGAGCAAGGGATTAACAAAGGTGGGGAGCGAGGAGATGATCGGGTGGTACCAGCTGGTGTCGAAGACTGCGGGTACAAAAGGGGCGACAAACTATTAATAACATCAGTGCTGGGTCTGGCTCCTTCGTCGCCCTCATTATCACTCAATGGGGAGTTGAAAGGAGGAGGCTCAGACCAGGGTTGTGCGCTGGCCTGTCTCTGGTTGATAGCTTGAGCTTCTTCAAAGCCATTGGTAATCTGAGGCTCCATGGCAGCGCTGGCAGGCAGTTTGGGCTCCAACTCTTTAGTGAAATCCTCTAACTTGCCTGGAACCTGAGAGGTTAAGGCACTGCTTGGAGGATTATCAGTTTTATCCCTTGCAGACCTGTCTTCCTCCTCCAGAGACTCAGACCGAACCGTGTTCTTCACTATGACGCTAACCACAGGCGGCTCAGAGCTGGGGAAGCATGAAGAAGTCCCACTCTTGCTTCCCCCAGGTGCACTAGTAGCCCCTCCATCCCGCTGCTCGGCAGGGTTTGACTGAATGGCCTCTTGTGCGTCAATATCAGGGATGTCGAAAGCCGCAAGCAAGTCATCAAAATCAGGGGTTTTCATGTCCCCCATCGCCAAGCCCCGAAACCTGCAGAAGCAGAAGCTGAGTCAGTGATAGCAGCGTGAACTCGGCTAACAGTTAATACTGAGTTACAACCGAGCAGCTGGTGTATTAAAAAAATTGTATTGCCAAAACACAGGCTCCGCATTCTGTGCATGCATGTATTTAACGTATGCAAAACAAGGACAATGAATAACAGTTGAAGGTCAGACAGAAGAAGAGCTTTCAAACTTTATTTGCAACAAGTTGGAGTTAGCAAGTAGCAGCGTTAGCCGCTAACTGTTAGCATCCCCCGCTAGCGCCCACTGAGCTGTTAAAACGCCTTAATTTAACACATAAGACAGTCAGGTAATTACGGTCTGGTTTCATCACATCATATGCACGCTGTGCTTTCCTTCATCACCAAACTGACAAATAATTTTGCTACCTGACGGTTAGCGAAGTTGGTTCCTGACTTTTCCTGCTGGTCCCGTCAGTTTTCCGTCAAAAACTCTGCGACAGTCGATTTCAGCTGCAGCAGCAGCAGGTTGAGCACAAACAGGCACAACATTACTCTCTGAACGCTAAACATTATCATATTAGTATTTAGCTTACTTTTTTATGTGCAAATAGATTATCAAATACAAAATAACAATAATAATAATAATAGATCATTTGATTATTAATAATTTGAGATTGGATTGTTAGTAGGGCTAGTATTCTGCAGTAACAGTTTAATAGAAATAAGTTATTGCTATTAATTAGTAGGCTATGTAATTATCATTAGTATATTGTTACTATTGCAATCATTTCCACATACCCAAATAAAACAGTTTTTAACTTAAAAAAATAAAAGGTTTTATCACTAACCCGTTCCACTACATGTCATCTTTTAAAAATGGGAAAAGCTCAATTCTAAAGCAAAATCAAAAGTTTTTGCCCCGTCACTTGTGAAATGTTACAGGAGCAGTAAGTTTCCCATGTCAGTACTATTCTTTGCAAAGACGGGATTTTATCAATATACAAACCTGCAGTTATTTCTACAATTCTTTTCGTTTGTTTAAAATTTTAAAAAAATACATTCAAACTCACACACCATGTGTTTAATCCAAGATTTCTGCTGATCATATACTCATATAAAAGTGATATAGAGTTATGCTTTTTATACATCATTAATAAATGCTCTATTTTTAGCATTTGACTGACATATGTGTTTAAGCAAAGGTTTACACTGCAGTAAGTTGAATTTGTCACAAAGAACTGCATAGATGCATTGTACAGTAGACCAATATCAAGTTTAAGCTCTGCATGCAAATAATGTCAGCTGGATGAACTTTAACCCTTCTTCAATTACCATATCTTGAGTGTACGTTAATCAAGATGTTAAAACTCACAAAGATTCCGATTAAGATTATATTGCGATGATGGAAAAGAGAAAGGAAAATATGTTTGTCAATATTGTCATCACAATTTTTATGTTCTGCCAGTCTTATCTACACAAGTCTTAATCTTGACAAGTCATTCCCAGTGTTTCTCCAGGATCTTTCTAATTTTGTCTCTTTCAATGATACCGTTAACCTTTTCTGTGATATTCTTCACCATGTTCAACATCTTTAGTCCAATACGTCCACCGCCCTTCCTCTGAAGATGTCCAAACATGTCCAAAACATTAGCTTGTCCAGGGACAATAAATGCAATTCTCCCTTCAAGCTACCTGGAATGTTATTTTAAATCCTTGAACGCAAATCCAATGTTTTTTTTCCCTTCCCCCACCACTGGAATTAATACTAAGAAGTCTATGTAAATGTATGATGAAAATCATTATTAACGGAAAAAGTTTGCTTGCGCAAATATGTTATTCAAGTAGCCAAGAGGTCTTCAAACACTCTGTTCTGTAGATTTATTGAAGAAAGGTGTCTATGTTAATGAGATACGTTACAAAAATGAAAAAGGGATGAAAATCAGCCCAAAAACAGAAAAGCCAAAGACTGTTTACATTCTATACAGAGGGGGGAAAACTTATGCTGGGTTTAAATGTAATGTTACGGTGAAGACATGCAGAGCAACTCTCAGAAGTCTCATTTATCACACAGTATCATAATCTCTTCTCTCTAAAATGCTCATTTCTTTTTCTCCTCATCCTTCTTGGTGTCAGACTTGGAGCCCGTTTGGGAAGCCAGAGAGCCCATGGCGTTCCGGATGGCCTCATTGTTGGGGTCGACCCCGGGGAGGTTCTCTAAAACACTCTGAAGGAACTCTGGATCCTGCATTACATCATAGTCCTCTTCATCCTGCAGAGAGACACAAAAAGCTTTTAACCACATGTTTTCCCAAACAGACGAAATACCTAATCGAACACTAAACCAGCCACTGCTGACCTTCGCCTCAGTCGAATCTATGTCGGCGCCCGTGTCCATCTCCTCACCAACAAACTCTGCAGGGTGGACAAAAGAAAGATTATGCAAAACAAAAAGGGAAAACAGATGGACATTTAGACTTGGTCAGATAACCTAAAATGAACTGAAAATAGTTTTGTAAATGGAGCAGAAATGTACAGTCCCAGTCAGAAATGTCAACATGCTTATTGTGGGCATTAATTCCAAGCTAATTTAGGTCTTTTAAAGATTTCTAACCTTTTTTTTTAAGAGTAGAATGTGTAGCTGGGACTCCAAACTAATGAAACAAGTTCTACCAATTTTGATAAAAAGAGTTGTCAAATGTCAAACAAGAATTGCATCAGAAACTGAAAGTTATTTTTTTTCTTTAAAAAAAAATTGATGTTCCTGAACCTGCTCCAGCTCCCTGCATGGACATTTGCAGAGCATAGGCAATCTGTTCCTCCTCTGTCATGCGGCTGAAGTCCGGCAGAGCAGGTCCAGCCGAGTCTGCATGCGAGACTGACATCTTCAACAGGGCGTCCTCCGACTCTGGAGCAGAGAGGAAAATATGCAGTGTTGTTTGCACCCTAGTGTTTGTCTGTTGCACTCAGTGAAAATGAGCTGAAATTGGCATCTTTGGTCCGATCGATGTTACGTGACTTTTCTCACCGTCTGCTACAGGGGAGGAAATGTTGGCTTCAGCCGCTGATGCAACAGCAGCTCTGCGAGCTTCATCCTCCTGTCTTTGTCTTTGTTCCTCCATGGAAACGCGAAGAGCCTGCAAGAGTCAAGATACTTTAAAAACAGCTGATTATCAATTAAACTTAAAAAAAAATGTTTCACTAGATTTCTTAAGTTGTCTCCTACCAAGGCCAGCTCTGGGTCTGCACTGGGATCCACTCCAAACTCAAAGTCACTGGCACCGAGACCCAACACGGCGCCTCCTTCCCCTGCCAGGATAGGTGAAGAGAGCAGGGCATCTGCCAGACTGGGCCCTGGAGGTACTGTGACCAGGTGGGAGCCAGCTCCCTCTTTGCCATTAAGTGTGTTGATGAAAGCCGTCAGCTTCTCTGTGTTCATCTCCTGCAGAGGACAGAATGGTTCAGAAAGAGCCACTGGTCCAAACGGGGCCAACAGCATGAAGCAGTGTCTGAAGCTTTAAATTTACCTCCTCGCCAAAGTTAATAATGTCCACATTGACTTTCTCTTTCTTCAGACGCTTTGCCATTTTGACCAACTGCAAGAAAAACCACTTTAGTTTAAATCTCATTAAACAGCTTCATCAAAGATGAAGTTCTGAGCAAATCTACACCAGATGTGTAACTCCCCGTTTTTTTTAGTTCCTTAGTCAATCTAGCAATAACAGAGCACATTCAGGAAAATATTCAATGCCCATCATGCTTCTTTAGGCGTCACAATTTATCATAAAATTCATTTCACTAAGTCATCTACTTTCTTTAAACCACCGGTGTAAACACTGTGTCTGAGGCCTTAAACATCTAATAACACATGAATATGGAGAGTTTATGTCAGGACTTGACTCACTTCTTTTTCATTGTCCTCCACTGGGCTGCCCACAAATGCAATAATGCGCATCTTGTGGTTTTTGCCCTGCCTGTGCTTCAGCGCCAGCTGCACAGAGAAAGAAAACACATCAACAAAACAGAAAAACGCATGAAGGATAATTCTTGTTTTTGAAAAAGAAATTGTTTTAGAAGAAACATCCGCAAGAAATTTTTGCTGTGGAAATCTTGAAATGTCCCAAAAAGTGATGCACTGAACCAGTTTTACCTTTACTGGCCCAGTTAATTACTAAGAAAAGAATGTTTCCATGTTTATTAAATGCAACAAATTTACAAAAGAAAAACATCCCACTTTTCTCTAAATGTACCTCAGTCAACAGCAGGTTCCTTAACGCTCTTAGATTGAGATGCACTGGTGTATAAAATACAAATTCCTTCATTGTCTATTGTTTTCAAAACTACAACCTCTATTAAAAAAAATAAATCACCCGCACAATTATTCCTTTGCCAATATTTGTTACATTTAATTGTTGTATTATATCAATATTTCCACAAATGAGTTTGTATACATTACAGATCTTAGTGAGAAAATCTCAATCAGAGTACAAAGAAAATTGTATTTGTATCAAGAAGGAAGAACCTGGTCAGTGAATCTCCAGTTATCAACAGAAAAAAAAGAAAAAATGTCATAAATAAAACACCTGCTGTGCTTTAGGAGAAGAGATGCAGCAATGAATAAAATAACTCTTTAGTGAAAAAGCCGTTATATTGACATTAAACTAAACTGTGTGTATTGATTTTATTGCACTAGAATAACATGCTATACTTTACTGGTTCCTAGAGAAACACCGTTCAATAAACCAGTTCCAGACTCACATGTGCCACCCTGATCCCAGTGCAGAAACTAATGTTTCCTCGAGGCTGCACCGCATGCAGCTTGGACAGTATCCTCCCTGTGTCTGGAGTCAGGGTGGTCAGAACTTCACAGTTGCTATACGGGGGACAGAACAGCGGCTTTGTTAGGTAACACTTTAAATGTCAGTACACAAAGTAAAGCGCAGTCCCCCTTACTTTGCCATGGTGATGAGGCCCACGTTATTTTCTGGGTTACTGCGGGTCTTGGAGTGACAAACGATATTAACTGCATCCTGCTGAGCCTGCAGCCTGGTGGGTAGAAAGTCGCCATTTCGCATGTACTCACTGTTGTCCACACTGGGGGGGAAAAAAGGTAGGTAAAACAATGAACTGTGTTGGAGAAATAATTTAAATATTACAGATTAGACGAGTAATGGCTACAAACTAATAAGACATGGATAAGTAACACAAAAAGCAAGAAAAATTGTCCTTAACACCTCTTAGTAAAGTGTGAAGGGAAAAATGAAGCGACTGCTTTTGGCTGTAGTGTTTCCGACTAATGATTTATTCAAGAGATGTTCCCATTTGATGTTTTGATGATGGCAAAAAGGAACTATACGCTGTTTAAAATCAAAGATAAGCAATCATGCTTCATGTAGGTTTAGATGTGTTGAGAAATAATTTAATATATAACTGATAATTCATGCTTTCTTTATGGCCTTTAAATCAGAAACTCTTTGCTTAGGATTTTTCTTTCCACTCTGTTTAAAGTAGATCTATTTTTTTCTAAGTGTTTCTGACTTTTTCCAACCTGATCCAGCACTGTTGACTCTTTTCAGTTCAGTGGAGTAGTGGCTCTTCTTCGGGTTCTGACTGAAGAAACTAATGACTTCCTCAGCAACTATTTGACAAAAGAAGTTAATTTTAGTCATTTCTATGTGAAATTAAGTTTATTTGGAATTCATCCATGTCTCAAGGACATCAGTGAGGGTGGAGACCTCAATGATCAGTAAGCCAGTAAGCTATGTCTGTGAACTGAGGATGTCATTCAATAATGGAGGAAGCCTTGGAGGGTTTGCTCCAGCTATTAAGATATCACACTTTTCTGCCATCCTGGGAAAATCTACTCCGAGGTGTTTGAGGGAAGGGTCCGACTGATTGTTGAACTTCATGGCACTACTAGCCATGGCACAGTGAAGCAGATCTTTACCCTCACTGAACTGCTGAGGGGCTCATTGGAATACACTTCTCTAGTCTACAAGTATTATGTGGATCTGAGGAAGACAGGGACGCTTTAAAGGGCTGCCTGATCGCTCTATGCCCAAAGCATAACTTGTGTCTGCCATCTTGGAACAAAGTCTATCTTGTTTCAAAGTGCAGGCTGGACTCTGCAAGGCAGAGAAAAAGACACCTGGTTAGGCAAACTCATGATCTCATCTTTGCTTTTTGTATATTATGTGGTTCCGTTTTCTTCTTAAAGACAGTGGAGATGTTTAATTATGTTGGTGGAAGATGGACAGATGGAGCAGGGCTTCATTTGTAGTGCAGGTGCTGCTCTCCTTGTACTCTTATGAACCGATCTTGGACAAGTCGAAGACAATGGCTTGACGAAAGGCTAAAGAAGCCCCTCCACCTACATTACTGCTGATAAAGAATCAATTTATCCATCTCATACTTTTTCTTGCCATCCCTGATCAACAGGAACCCAAGATACTTTGTAATCTTTTTCTAATTCCTCTTTCCTATTGCAGTGAGTCAACTTCTGATATCAATGAATTCTACAAAAAAACAAATCCAAGATATTGCTCCTATTTTAGTTACATGCCAGACTAGTGCCAGAGAACCAGGAGGTACTTTTCAGAGTAATGGAGCCATAGGGTTTGTGAACATAATACCCTTAGTTAATGTTGTCATAATATGTAAATATTAGTATATTTTTGAAGAAAACACCCAAGAATGTCTGACCATGTCACCGTGAGACTCCATTTCAGTTTCTTCTTCAGTGTACAGGAATAAGTCTCCATTGAGGAATCGTTAGCTCATAAATCTTCTGCAAAAATCCAAAATCCTACTGGGGATTTCAGTATTTTAGGGCGAGTTGCTCGTACAAGCTAATCGATGTAAAGAAACCAGATTTAAACGTGCTATTCTTGATATTTTGTATTTAGGCAACAAATGTTCTCAATAACATGAACTATTTGATTTACTTATGAGCTTTTATTTAACACGGCTTACATTTTCCTTTCTAAATATAAATAACATGTCTGTTTGGCAGAATTAAAAGTACAAACTCGTCCTTACAACAATGACAGCGGCTTTTTGGTTGTGTTAGCTAGCTAAAGCTAAACAGTTTCAAAGAAGCATTTTCCTTCACCGACGGAAACAACCTGAACTGTTCAATTGGGTTATACAATCGCCAGGTGAGAACAATATAGACATAAATATTTTTTTACCAAACAAGGGACTTGTAGAAAGGCTATATTTGAAATAAAAACGGTTAGCTACTAGTTGTGGCTAAGAGTGACTCAGTGGAGACATAAAACCCAAAACAAAGCGCGTAAACGAGACATTTCTGCGTAACACAAACATTTACGAAAATTATAAACGCTATTTCTTATGTTATAACCTCTTCCAAACTTAGCTAACATCCAAATTTTTGAATTTATACACATATTTCGAATTTCTTACCAGACCATAGTACTTTCAAGCACCATCTTGAAGCCGTCTACGTCTCATACGTCAACGTGAAGGCTCCTGGGTAATGAAGTCTCTTGCATATTAAACTAAATTCTATCTCTAGACAGCATATCATAAAAAAACATTTGTTCCCAAGCTGATTAACCATCAATGAAACATTCATAAAATAACAGCTTGATTGTATTTTACTTTCACAGCAACAAAAAATGTTCCTTGCATAAAACTCGACAAATCTCTGCTCCCTGCAATTTGTTAAAAACTTTTATGAAATCAAAACAGCTGAAGATATATATATATATATATATATATATATATATATATATATATATATATATATAACATCTCTTTAAGATCTTAAAGAGATGTTGCCTCAGCCAGGTACCTTGTATGGTAAAATCAGTGAAAGATGTGAATCAGAAACTGAACTGTACATAGTTCATGAGTTATTTATAGTTTTCCAACGACTTTCAAAACCACTTTAGAGAAAGTAAGCAAGTCTGGCTTCTAGAAAGTAATTAAATGGTGTTGATCTTTTGTTGAAAACAGGCACAATCCTGGCTTATTTAGGATTACTTGTATTTGTTATGCTCTTATTAGTGTTAATTTACAGTTATAATTAGGTGAATCATACCAAGCTATCTTGGTGCTAATTTAGAATTTATGTTCTTAGATTAGAACATAAGTTCTAATTTAGAACTCATGTTTGCTAATACATCATATCATGGAAATAGCTCCAGGAAATGCAAAAAATAATACATCAATAATAACTGTGCTTGTTTTATTGATCAGGTGAACTGCAGAATCAATATATTGAGGCTAAAAAGTTGACTACTGGACAATATTTCTACAAAAGTAAACTACACCTTCTGTTTATTGCATGTAGCTTTTCTGTAGCAAAAACCACTACCTGAGTGTTTATGCTAACACTATAAATGTAAAACATTTGCATTTTAATTTTAAATGTCAGTTGCATTTAAGATAAACTGGAAGTTTGCTCATGAAAATTTGCTTAAATAATGTTCTTTGGGTAAAATGTTGTTTTTCTTCTTTTTTCTGCTCATCTTTGCAGCTTCCAGATTGCAGACGGACAGCTGGAGAGCCCAGGAGTTTATCACAGAGAACAGTTTTGTGGAGGAGGAGGAAGCTGAAGTTATGTAACAAAGTCAGACGCAAGACCATCTACATTCCATCGCAATCTTAGAACAACATGGGCTGTAAAATTATTTCCTATTAAAATTAATAACACAATTTAAGCCAACGACAGATTTAGAAAATATGTTTAATCCTTCAAATCAGACATAAAAACATCACCACCACATACTGAAACTGAAAGATGGCAGGAGAACAGGCAGTTCATGTTGTATGAGAAGGCATTTCCGTGACTTATATGTACATATGCACATTTATACACCGTAGAAATATAGTAATTGAAGCATATAGGACAACCAGCAACACTGGCTCGTAAGCCATTTGAAACATTCATGTAGAAAAACAATGGAAGAGCCAGAAACATGGAGAGAATATTGTATCACAATCTAAACATGAAATATAAAATGTGAAATTGTCAAATAGTCTCCCTTTATAGGCATTAAAAGCTATAAAGTTTCAGACATCCTTCAGTCAGTTTACAATCATCAACAGTAAATAACCTTTCATCATCTCAGCCTACAACAATCGATTGCATAAATAAATAAACCCCACAGGGCTGAGAGGTGGCAGATTGTAGTTTGTGTTGTACTGCTTCAACTTTGTAGTGTCTTCACCTGCCTGTATTCTCAGAGCACCAAAGGATGTTTCTATTGTGCCATAGTGTGGTAGAAAATCTCAGACTTGGTCTTCATCCCGAGCCTAACAAGCACATATTTTAAGAAACAGCAAAAAAAAAAAAAAAAAACCCAAAAAAACCAAACCACAACACATTAAAGTTGTGGAAAACACAATATGAACTTCTTCTCAAATCAGAATCAGATATTTGGAGTGTTATTTTGGTGGCTATCTGACTCTCAGCCAATGCAACTAAATAGATGTGTTTCAAATGGTTAATATTTAACATTTCAGCATAAATACTTGAAGCACATCATCCACGGAACACAATGGTGGGAAATAGCAGGTCCTAAAGCGCTACCACAGCTGTAGTATATAGAAGTTTTACAGGAATGTGGAATTATCATTTGAAATGTCTCAAGACTATAAAGTCAACTGTATGATGAAGAAAAACAGTTTAAAAAAAATCTACTGGACTCACAATAGATTCAGCATTTCAGAAATGAAATGGTTCAGGAGGAAAACAAACATCCAGTTTCATCATAAACCCTTAAAACACAGGTTACTTCTGTGTTATCATGTAAAAAAACACATAAATCCAAATAGGAGTGGGTCACACATTCTTCAACTCAGGCGCACTCTTCATGTGTCCGCTCTGCTTCTCTCTTTGGTGCCATGAATACAAAACACTTACACCTATACCCTCGACTCTGCATGTATGAACACGACCATTTTGCTTCTCTTGATTAGTTTCTCCTGCTCCCTCTCGGCTGCATAGAGCGCATGCTTCAGACAATAACAGGAAATGAGACGATGGCAAGTTTTGCTACAGTCACTAAGTAGTAAATCAAATTTATGCAACAGAAGTCCTTTCTGAAAACTAACATGAATAATTTAGCTTCATTCATGTCCCAAACATGAATAAAAATCTTTGTTCTAAACAATAAAGGAAACCAAATTTGTGCGTATAAACACTAAGGCTTTTAAAATACATTAATCTTTAGGATTTTTGAATCAGGTTCTTTTAAATGTTACAAGCAGCAAAGGTGATTTAGTGTCTGATTTCATGTATCATTAATGAATGTTATTAAAGTAGCGTCCACATAGATGTTTTGATTGAAACCCAGAATATTTTCCCTCAGACTTCCTGCTACTTTCTATTTTATCCTGGCTGTTTGTTGTGTAGCTTTTGTTCACCGACGTTTTGTTCAGAAGCTGAATGTGAGGCAGGGGGTTTCTCGCACAAAAAAACCATAAAAAAAAAAAAAAGCATGATTTTTAGCAATAAAATGAGTGAACTTTATATCACATATAAAGTCATTAAAACGTTAACGTAATGGAGTAATTGTAAAAAATTCCAGAGACATTTTGTTGGTAATAAGTGCCAACCTTTTGTTTCAGCCTCAATACAGCTAAGGGGATTTTAACTATTACTTAAGCTGAATGAGTTACTTCCTCATCCTCCCCTGCTGACAATAACAAACTGTGATCGAGTTAATAAAACTTTATTGCAGTTTAAACTGTAATAGAAACTATGAGCTGTAGATGAGCTAACATAACATGACATGAAAAACATACAACTAATTAAAATTGCCTAGGCACGCTTCCTCTACAAATTCACACCCAACAAATTCTGCTATACAAAGAAAAATCTCAAAGTGTAGATGAGTCTCTATTGATATTTTTTAGATTGTACTTGTTTTAAGACCTTTTAAGAAATCCTCTTTGCTCTTGGATCCTCTCAGACAAGCACTTAGCTTCAACCTCTACGACCAACTAATCTGGATTTATACTAAATAAAGATGCCAAGACAGTTATCTACTGCAGGCAAGTCATTTACTGCTTGCAACCTTTTGACAGAACCTCATTTCTAAAACTTTTAAACAAATTCCCATCAACTCACGGTTAGGAATATTGGTCTAAGACTCACTGTCATTTCTGTAACCAGCAGAAATGACTCCTGTTTGAAGTCAGGAGAAACAAAAATCAACCACACTGGCAACTGGTGTTAGTGTTTGCA
The DNA here is from genome assembly GCF_003331165.1 of Xiphophorus hellerii. NCBI lineage: Eukaryota > Metazoa > Chordata > Actinopteri > Cyprinodontiformes > Poeciliidae > Xiphophorus > Xiphophorus hellerii. Next base: position 15,997,636 of record NC_045674.1, read on the forward strand.
TTAAAATCTGAAACTCTTTTAAACCCTCACAACTGACTGGTTAGTTAGGACATACAAATGGCAGTTTGATGAACATCAGCAGTAGTGATAAGGCAGGTTCTGTGTGCAACTACAGCACTAACCTTCAACAATATCAGCTATACATAAAAAAGTCAAAGAAAAACACACAAGGCACAGACATGACAGGTAGACAATAACTTAAAAATGACTACAATTCTATATATATAAAAAACATTAATTTACCAGCATCTACTATCCAGCCAGGATGCAAACACTTTGCTCTGTAGTCATTCCTACTTCAGCATATCTGGCCACTAGGGGCGCAACAATACATCAGCCGTAATTTTATTACTAATGTTTATATGAGAAACCCATCTTATCCACCAATCTTCTCGATCTCCACAAAGGTTTGAAAATCAACCACTTTCCCATTTTGCTCTGCTGTGACAGAGGACTGACTGTCAGACCTGCCCATTAGCTCTGGTTTGCACAGGCAAGGTTAACAATAGCCACCCACTGTTACTAACCTAAGAACTTTGTTGCTATATTTAGCAACTTTTAAGAAAAAAAATTGCTATTCTGAATCGGGAGATCAGACTTTTTAAAGATCGGTGACCAGCCAGAAAACTGCAATCGGTGCATCCCTAGTGGCCACATGAGAACTGGGAGGATTTTCAGGTTGTTATAAATGTGGTAAGACTGATTCTACTTCAGAAGAACGTAAAAATACATTCATCAGTGGCAAATGTCTTGATAGTACCACTGAGGCTTCTAGAAGAATAATTTAAAACATGAAGCTAAACTTATGTCCTCAGGTTTGGTTCGACCGGACCCACTGCAGCCTCCTACTCTGATTCCATACAAATACTGTACACAGATAACAATAGGGAAGAAATGCATATGTGATTGTGGAATCAAGCAGCAAGTGTTGGTTGAATGGTTTCTATGAACTACATTGTCAGTTCAGAGTGTCTTTACTGATCAGAGGTACAGAGGATGTGATGTCACATATTAAGAACCCATTTGCTCCCTCCATCCACAGAGGTTTGCCCTTCATGTGCTCTGAGCTGTGTGCTTCTGCTGGATTATCTGCACAATCGCATCTCTTTTGTCTACAACAGAAAGGAGGACTTGCTTCATTACAATAAACAAGTGACCGAAGCTTTTCTCTGGGACAGCTGTGGACATTCAGCTGCCAAGGCTGTGTGTGTTCAAACGCGAATACACAGCCTGTGAAGCCTGAAGTCGTCCACTTCTTTTCATTACGGCTCTCCTTGTTGTTCACGGAGCGGCTCAAGTCTATACTGAAGGTTGACTAAATAACATAGGTGCTAAGGAGGGGTGTCTTGGACAGATGACTTTCATTCATGTTGATCTTACTTCCCACCGCCTCGTCGCATCCAGAAGTGCCTCATCTTCATAGATGTGGCCAGGTTTGTTTTTTTTTCTATTTTTTTGTTCTTTTTCACTGTGAAATATAAACTCCCGTTAGTAACCTCTTCGTAAGCTATCACTGCTTTAAGAAAAACGTGGAAAAACACTAGTTTAGACTTACAAAACAGATGTTAGTCTCTGGGATGATGTCGGAGAGAGAAACTACCTCTTCATTTCCAGACAGGTTGGTTGAATTATCAGCGGCCCCTTCCGCCCCCAAACTGGAACAAAGAGAATGTAATTAATGAGGCGAAATGACTCACACAGGCAAGTGAAAAGCAAAGCACTTAGTATTAACCCTTCAGGAAACAGTTTGCTGGCACAAACTGCTCAACTTTCCTCTCTGCAGGCTATGTAGAAATGCGATGGAGGTGGATACACAACCTGCTATAAGTAGCTGGAAAACTAAACCACTTGTGATGGATGGACATAAAATCCTTTACTAGATAAATACTACAGTGACTACAACAAACATTAAACAAAATGCCACTTTAACTATTACAGCATAATCTTTCTTTAAAATATAGATTTTCTTTATTTGAATATTTATTCAATAAGGGGGAAAAAATCCCATGTTAAGAAACGTGCTGCTTAAAATCTCCTGTGGCATAAATGTGTTGGCTCTTATAAACTCTTGAATTGATGAATTTATAGGAAGTTTTCACCAGTAATCCCTTTTCCCCAGGAGAACCAATGTAACATGACACAAGAGGAATTTTTTAGGATACTGTGATGGCACTGTTCAATTGAGTCACAGGTTTATTTGGTTTGGTTCAATTTAAAATTACATTTTAATTTTAAATTACATTTTAATTTTAAACTACATTTTAAATTGAAATCAAAGTCCAAGAGACTTTGATTTGCTACTATGGTTACACAGGGCGAGGTATTACATGGATTTAAAAGTTTCATATCACATATATGTAATCACTTCCAACCTTTGGTATACTTTGTCCCTAATCATCGTTTAATAATCTGTTTACTTTCACGCAATAAACAAACCACGCCAGTAAGTCTTTGAGTGTATACCTGTCAGAGGTTCCCTGGTCATGATCGGTGTTTGCTGATTTGTGTACTTCTACTCCAACGGACCTGCAGAGAAATGTCACTCAGACCAGAAGCAGCTGAAAGAGCGTGAAAGAGCAAAGATAGAAAAAAGGTTCTACCGTAGCGGAGGAGAGGCAGAGCCTCCTCCTGTGCTGCCTAGAGATGAGGTGGATAGATTGGCCTCAGCATCAGCTGGATTGTCAGCTGGCGGAGGAGTTCTAGGAACCAGATCTGGTTTGTCTGACTGAACACCTAACAACCAAAGAAAGAACAAACACTCCAATTTCCCAAACCAGTGCAATGGGTGCAGAAACGGGTATAAATGAAAGTGAGTAGGTAGATACAGGAGAGAAAATAGAGCAACTGTGATAACAACACTGAGGTCTTACCGGTCTCAGCCTCTGACTCTGTGCTTTTAAAATGGCTGTGATAGACTAGTCTGGAGTCACCAGCAGACTGTCCTGCTGTGTGGGAGAATGGAGTGGGACCCACCAAGGTGGGGGCTCGTCTAAGCCCACCCTGACCTCCACCACGACTCTTCTTAGAAGGTGACGGCTTAACTGAAGGAGAGATTGGCCACAAGATTACGAATCAATATAAACAAAGTAACAGCTAAACTTAGGTTTAGTGAAACACAAAGTTCCTTACGTGGAATTTTCTTGAAAACTGTGTTGCACATAAACTGCTGGAAACGTTCCGCATAGAAACCAGGTCTGTGAACTGAAACAGTGTCCTGAAACGAGAAAGACATAACCCATAAAGCAAATGAACACATCAAATTTGACCATTCTGCTATTAACTGTTTTTCTCCAAAGCTCTTCAAAATTACTTTGCAGGATATTTTTAGATCTGGTCAAATTCAACCAGACTGGAGCCAGGCTTGATCCCCAAGCAAGATTCAGTTGTGATAAAGATTTGTATTAGCATTGTATGTTTTGATACATATATCAAAATTTTGTGTCATGTTCCTGTAAGATATTGTTCAACTGTCCACTCTTTGAATGTGCCTCTGTCATTTAGTGACTTGCCTAAAGAAGGGTTCTTGTCGTTGATACCGTGGGTCCAAATCCAAAGTGAATAACCAGTAAAGCATCTAACCAACTGTGCCAAAACCAACAGCCTCCCAGTCAAACAACCGTTTTTCCATCAGGCGATTGGGGAAACTGCACACCAATAGTGATCCAGTTGATTCTGTGAGTGATCAGTCTGATTTTCTATTACAGTAAAATCTTAGATTTAAACAAATCAATATTTTCAACAATTAATTCCCTAGTGATAAAGCTCCTCCTTTAATCTGTAGCAAAGGGTTGTAGACTAGAATTAGTGCTAAAGAAAGGATGCTGGAGTACCGCGGCGCAGCTCCTGCTTGCAAGGTTTTTCATTATGTTTCTTTACTTAATTAAATCATTGGTAAACACATCTCGAAGTGATTCATAAAAATACTGAAGCTTTTATAATTAGCATGCAGGTAGTTTAATTGCAGTACATCACATTGAGGTTCTTACCCCATCATGGACCAGTGCTTTCCAGGAGTGCTCCAACTTCTTAATAAACCTGAATAACATTACCATAATAAAACTGGTGAAAGCTTTTAAAATAAATTAAATGCATTCTTGTTCTTAAGAACAAATAATTTAGTCATTTAAAAAGAATTCAACACCTACCTGTAGGACTGGAGAATGTCAATAATGCCAATGTAAATGAGTAACCTCTCTCCTTTCACATTGCGAGCCGGAATTCCTCCCACACTGTAAAGTCAGGGTCAGAACAATACATTTCATCATTTCATAACTCCACATTTTACCACAAAAGACTAAAAGCTGAGATCTGCTGGTAGCTACACTTACTGGTCTTCTGAATCCAGAGCCCCTTTTCCTCGAGCTTCGCCCTGGATGGACTCCATGGCGGTACAGTACAAACTCTTCTGGGCTTGTGGTCGACGCTGATCAGGAGTTACTGGACCTTCCAGGGCCACGCTGTCCCCTGAATTACCTCCGCTACGCTCTCGACTTGCTTGTTCCATGTTGTGGATGCCCATTAACAAACTGTAGTCCATGATCTTGAAACTCTGCAGAAGCTGCAAGAAATGAACCAACAGAATGAATTAGCTGTACTCTGTAAAGAAAATTCCCCAAGAGAGGAGAAAATCACTTAAACAACAGTTGCAAATTGATGAGCTGATGAGCTATGACTGGTAATGCATCTGTTCCTAAAAAAGCTTCAAATATGCTGTAATATAACTTGCCAAACTATGCAGGGCAGAAACTTCCCTGTCTGGTTATAAAATAAAATAACATGAAATTGTCTTTCCGAGTAGTAGAAAGGAAAAATACGACATCGTTAGAAGCACGTAAAATGAATAAACCACTTACTTACACCAAAGCTAAAGGTATTAAAGTCACTATAATGGATATGTTTGACATCTTAGTTGCTCTACAGCACAGAAAATAAAGCTTGTGTTCATGTTCTAAGTTCTTTTTTAAGGTCCCCAGGATAAAAATCATGTCTGGTTGAACCAGCTTCATTTAAATAGCTGCGTGGAAGTCAAAAGTCTAAATAAATCCCGACCGTTCAAAAAGCTAATTACAAGTTACTACGGAACAGGTATGGGTCAGTTATAGGTATCAAGGAATACAGTGGACCCCCAGCTGTTTGCTGCTTTACAAACGTCAACCAATAGCACATCAAGAAGCACTGTGATGTTATTTCCCAAGCAGTATTTTCTTCAGAATATATAGGATATGAACTATAGAAAAGAAATCATGAATAGGTGGATTTTTTATGAATAATATGGCAGTCACGTTCCACAGAAAATCAGCAAATTCTGAACCAAGAATAGAAAGAGGTTCACTGCAGGTTTTTTTTTATATAAAGCTGTCCAAAAAAGAACAAGAAACAGAACAAAACTAAGGAAAAAAAGAAAAGCAGTGGAAAAAGAGCCATCTAATAGAACATGTAATCACTACAAAACAAGCAACTCCAGTAATTCATGCTTAACAGACCAACAATTTTCCACACTGACATTCAAAGTGAATTGTTGGAAAAACTCACTCAGCACATTAACACAATAATTGCCCAACATAAATCTTTAATTCACCAAGGTATAAAAGAACTATGTTGGCAATGGAGCTGTCTGTAGTCTCTGTCTGTATAATAATAATGTATTCTGCTGTCAATATGTGAGCTCGGTCAGTATTCTTCAGTGCACGATCCTTGAATAATAATCAGTCAACAAAAACAAGTGTCTCTGTGAGACTCACCAAGCAGTCCCTCTGAATAGTCTTGCATAGGGCATTGTAGTTGTCAGCTTCCAGCAGCAAACCGTCAGGCATGTCCTGGATAAAATCCAGGTCTTTGTAAGTAGGAACAGCCTTTTCTCTTTCCTTAGGAGAGGCTCGTCTCTTATAGGTGGAGCCCTTCAAGTCGTATTTTAGGTGCATGGGAATGATCCGGGGAAGGAGGTTATTCATTACAACAATGCGGATATTCTTTCCCCCGGCCTGAACGCAGTACAGTCCGTAGAATTTAGGCAGCAGGGTGCGCTTGTTTTGGTTTATATTCTGGAAAAGATATAAAGAAAATACCTTTAATCTTTTTACACCATGTACAACCCAAATATACCAAATAAGATGTTTTCCCCTTCATATATACACACATTAAAATCTGTAGCTAGAAAATATTAAGTAATTTTCTAGCTAATTGTTTAGATTGTCACAGGGGCAGCAAGTACCAGAAGAGGCACCTGTACCCAAAATTAAAAACAACTGGACAAACTGCATTCCTCGAAATAGTAATAGTTGATGCAATAATAATAATAATCCACTATCCTGTAAACTCTGTAAAGACTCACCATAAAATAACCGGGTAGGAGCTTCTGAAGAAATTCTGCCTCTTTGTGTTGAACTGTCTTGATGATGAACTCATCGTCACTAGAAACATAGAAGATGGATCCGCTGGCTCCCGGGTTTGACAACTCGATTAGTGGCTCATTACACAAGGAATACTTTAACAGAGATGAAAATGTCTGTCATTATCTGAAAAACACTTTTAATCTATGCCAAACAATTGTAACAGAGATAAAAACTGTTTTCTAAATGTTGGAGTTTCTTCCTCATACTGCCAATGTTGGAATAAGTAAAAAAAAATTAATGATTAATTCAAATATTAAACATATAATTTAGATTTAGCTAAAAGTACTTTCAAACTAAAAGCTAAAGACCACAGAAGAATCGCTGAAGGCTTAAGAAAAACTGTAGCTGTGAAAATGGCAGGATGAGCTTCGTTCCAGTACTGACCAGGTAGTCATCTGGCCGAATGCCAAACATTTCTCTGAAGTATCGGAAAGCAATAGGAGCGTAGGTCTTAAAGCGGAAGTCGCTGTAGTGATGAGCAGGGGTCAGGTTACTCCCTTCACTGGAAAACAAATGAGATACGGAGAGATGACATCAGATTCAAGCTCCAATAACTAAACAGAATTTTAATTATAAGAAAAACAAAAACAAAAAAAAGCATTTTTTCATAGATATCCTGCTTAAAATTTTTCGCCAACCTGGGAAAGAAGATGCTTTCAACAACCACAAAGTCCTGCATGAGAACATCTCGTTCTGCCTTTTGGCTTAGGCTGCCAACTGTGTGAGCAATGCCCAATTGGATTGCCCCCTTTAGGGCAGATGATGTGGTCTAAAGAGGTCATAAAGGAAAACAGAGTTAGCAATGGAACAAACAATATTTCACCCCTCTAAAGTCTTATTTTTAAACTGCTATGTATGAGTTTCCAGTCACAGAAACATCAAATATAAATATTTAATATATTTATGGAATTACACAAAGGGTTTTTCTTTTCTATTCTTGCTCAATGCTGCAGGTGGCAATAGACAGCATTGCATTAACCTTTTTGTATGTGGTCTCTCCGGTGGTGGTCTCAACACCCCGGTGCCCGATGGTCTTCTTCATACTTTGAGTTGTGCTTGAAGAACCAGGCAACTGTACAGCAAGAGAAAGAAAAAAATCGGTCTCAGTGAAATGTCTGTGTAAACACAGAGGTGTTAAGGGGTGTACACTTCAGGACAGACTTATTAAACATAATTTACAAATCCACAAAGACCTGCAAAGCGATAAGTTAAATAACCAAATAAAGACTTATTTGTCTGACATAGTATCATTAAGAGTTATAACAGGCCACCATTAATACAGTCATACCGCCTTTTGGAGCCATTAAGCATAAATGTGGTTTACAAAAGCAATGCTGTGGCTCTAATAAAAGACTACAGCTACGCAACACGTTTGTTGTCTGTATTTCAACACCAATAAAATGATGGTGTCAGAAGTCTAAAGTCTCTGTTGCATCACAAAAGCAGGCCTTATTTTGTTTAACTTTACTTTGAGTTTCATTTGAGTCTTGACGAGATTGTCTAACAATCCAGGTAATTATCTGCAGAAATGATGCAGGAGTTTATTAAACACTTTTTAGCTTCATGTGAAAACAATCAGATATTTAGCCAGGTTGTCTAACTTTGACGAAGTCTGTGTTTGTGTAACACATGACAGATGTTCAGAAGTTGTCTTAAAAAAAACAACAGACCGGAAAGGCAGCAGCATCCTGAACGTAAACAGTGGAATGAGCGTCAGTATGACCATATCACAATAGTAATGTAGAAACCAGGTACTGGCTGCTATCAGAGTCTCACATATTGAGTTTCACTACAAATCTTTAGAAATTTATGCAAAAATTTCTAAAAACATGCATAACATAATGCAACTGATTTATTTTTTTTAAAGGCAAAAATTATTGCTTTTCCTGCTAAAATAATGGACCATTTTCATACATTAAAATTGCACCTTTAAAAAACCTTGGCATACTGCATCTTCGTGGATAGAAATGGCTCATGTATAGTGATGGTAGCCGTATCATACTCATGTAATGATTAAATTTTAAATTCATGTCAGGAACTGATATAGGCAGGACTGTTTATTTACTCTCCTGTGCAGTGCATACATTTTCTTACAAAGTCATTTTATGTACAAAAGACTAAAACATATTCTGTAAAGGAGCTGCATGTTTTATAATTTGTCTCATCAAATCAATATAACTCATCTACATATTTGTAATCACAGGCATTTTTGGTAAAAAAAAATAAAAATGTGGTAACGCTGTAAAATAAGAAATTCTGAAATAAAAAGAAGAAGAAAAAAAATCACTTCTCATTGCAATGATGCCTTAAAAATGTAAATTTCTCACAACTACTAAACAACTTCTGGCATCCTTACCTCTGCAGGGGCCATTTTCCGAATGCTGCTGGCCCCTAAAAGATACAAAAGAAAGTTTGTTTATGACTAAAAACAAACTCACCCTCTTAAAAGCTTTTGTCATGAAAGAATCCATTAACGGCCGAATATAAAACCCTCTGCTTGTTAATTAGGAGGGATATTTCCAGTGATGGCTGATGACTATTTGGGTAATGACGAGTCCAGACCTAAATGCGGCCACAGTTACTGACTGCTCCATCTGATACGTCAGATCTATGTGAATTGGAGCTACTTTTCCCCTGTGATGACTGCTCCACATTCATCTGCTCCCGGAGGATGTGTGTGTCAGCATCACTACGACTTCAGAGAAATGGCTGCTGCCTACCTTTAGAGTCCTGCAAAACTTGCTTTCGTCCTTAGAGTAACTCCATAATGGCAAATATATTTCAAATTCTTAAAAATTCCCCAAATAAAGCCACTTAGTCAATAAAAGAAGTGTAAAAGCTGTATGCTGTAAGTACAAACAAGCTGTATGTTATGCCCTACAACTAGTAAAGATCTGTATTTAGACATGCATAATTTAACTAGATATCAGAAGTGAAATCCCAGCACATAATGTTTGTGAGGTCATACAACTTTGTCCTTACATAAACTTGTTTCGCAAACTTACTTCGTCGCCCACTGTTCAATCCCCTGTAACCTGTAACCAATGGCAACATCTACTCCAAAGCTACACAAACGCTGGTCAAAATGTATACAAAAACATTGATGACTGAGAAAATCAGACACTCAAAGCTAGAAAAATAATCAAAAATGTGTATTTCAGCAAAACAAGCCAAATCACAGAATATCATGCTCCTTGTCTCAGTTATCAAGGACACACTGCAATCCGGCGGGAAACAATGAGCATCAGTCTGCCCACATTCCCCATTATTATGTAAAACACACTGCATCACCAGTACCAATGCATCTTCTGCTCAAACACACAGAGAATCACTGAATCACACCCATGCCGGTACCTCGCTGCAGAGCTCTCCTCCAGAACTGAGTCCTTATATCTGCGAAGCAGGACACAGTCAGCCTAAACTGGCTCGTTCTTGTGAGTAGGAAGGCAATACTGATTATATTTAAAAATAAAACACTTTGGGTTTGAAAAGTATAGGAGTAAGCAACCACTCAAACCGGTGAAATGACCAAAACTGCATAAGTATGAAGGGGCAAAATGATGTACGCCTGCTGAAAACAACTAGATTTCTTGTAGCACAGGTTGTAAACGTGGTTAGAGTTTGTCCCGCAATCAGTGGGTAGGTGGTTCGATTGCCTCTCCATTCGCCTTTGTCGTTGTGTCCTTGGGCAAGACACTTCACCCGCCTTACCTGCTGGTGGTGGTCTGAGGGCCCGGTGGCACCACCACCAGCATGGCAGTCATGACTGCCTCTGGGTAGCTGCGGCTACAGCAGTAGCTTACTACCGTGTGTGAATGATAACGCGCTATACAAGTACAGGCCATTTACCATTTATCTGCAAAGAGGTCTTGTTATATTTTTGGTAATCTGTATACATAGCTAGTTTTACTGCTTTTCTCAAATGCTGAAGTGAAATTCATTAATAATACACAAAGAGGAACCGATTTGAGAAAGGAATTAAACTAACCCAACTGCTTAACAATGGATTCTGCTCATCAGTGGCAAGCCTAAGGGCATAAGATAAACCATCTGTTCCTCTCCATCTACTAAAGTGTCTGCCAGCATTGATCACAAGAACCCTGCAGCTAAAAAATAATATAGGACATGCTTTTAACGTCCTTTCCAGCCAATGAGGAGCCTGTAAATGTAGTGTTTCTTGGCCCAAAATAGGAAACAAGGTCAGTGAGTACTGGAAGAGAAACTACTTTATGTTACTGTCACTCAAGGTTATGAAACTGAGTGCCTGACAGTTTGCTGCATCTCGTTTTTGAACAGTGTTTGGGACTAAGCCATGTAGGAGCCACATGGAGTGTTTTTAAGACACTATTTTTAAACACAGATTCAAACTGGGTGGATACCAGTTCAGAGTGACTCCACAACACGCAGGGAAAATAACTAACTGGGACTCAGCAAGTCTAACTTCTCATGACAGGGAGAATGAATCATCATAATCTGATGCGGGCTACGGTTTAAAAACATTTTAGAGAAAACATATTGAATACTTATTCCTTATTTATTTAATTTTAACCTTGTTGTCAAAGCTACTTGTGCTGAAATCAGTGATCCAGGATTAAACTTGAAACAGCTGAACAAAAAAAAAAAAAAAAAAGGGAGTGGATACATGTACTAATGGTGAAAGCATGATAAGCATGTGTTGCTAGTTAAAGGGTTGTAGGAAATCAATAATAATCGATATCCATTAGATGATACACCATGTCAACTGTGAAACCTCAAAGAGGAAAATAACGGACCCGGAGGCAGGACGTGACAAATGTAGAGCGGATCTTTCCTTTACCACCGATCGAAAACCAGTGAGGAACATGAGGCGTGAATGTTTAAATTACGAAGAAACTATCCTTTATTGTTGATTTATAAGAAGCTTGATTATTGAGTTTATCCTTTTGAGGAGGATGCTTCATCACCCTTATAGGTTAACGTCACCACCGGCTTAGTGAAAATGGTCCTAAATATTTATTTTTATTATCAAAAACATACTGCGTCTTTGTATGCAGAAAAAAAGGCGGGTTTTAAACAATGGAAGGATATACTGAATACAAAAACACGCTTCGCTCATGTTAATTACCTACGCAGCTAACTAAGCTAGCTATCACTCCGTTCATTTGTTCTGATGAAATCTCCCATGCTAACTGGCTATATGCTAACTCAAAAAAAGCCATAACTACCTTGTGGAATCATTTTCATAATCACATAACGCTCCCTCTTTCTGTTTACATCTCAGTTTTCAGGAAAAAAAAGGAGGAAGATAAATTGACACGCTACCTGTCGGGACTGTTGATCCCGAGTCTGCTGTTTCAGCAGTCGCCATTACGCCTGGACCATCACAAACTGCAGCTGCGGTTGGATTCTGATCCCTGCACACCGGCGCCCCCAGCGGACAGACGTGGAATATATTTTTATTTTGCTGCGTTAAACCCATGAAAAAAACCTTTTTTAGAGAAAGAATATTTAGTTCAATTGCTAGTTTACCTCTATAGCTTTGATAAAGTTAGTTTTATTAATACGAATACTACTATTAATAATGTATTACTGTATTAGAAATGTATAATTACTAGATCAGAACATATTATATAAGTATATAAAAATTTCACATCTGTAAAATATAATATAAAAGATAAATTATTTTTATTGATATTAATTGTGTATGACCACAGTGTTCAATCCTTAATAATATGTAGAGTACTTTAGTTTCTAATTCAGAGTCCCGCCAACTTTCTACAGTGCAGATAAGAAATTTGAACACAATCATTGCAAGTCAACTCATTTTTACTAAAATGTCCTCCTTTCAAGGTGGGATGATAACGCAACAAATAATATTAATGACTCCAGAAGTTTAATATGATCCTGTTTTGGTACCCTGTGCAAGAAGCTGTAGAGCTACTTCAGTGACTGCTGCATCCGTGGTGCACAAATAATAATAATAATATTCCTTTATTTAATCAGGTAAACCCCGTTGAGATCTGGATCTCATTTTCAAGAGGGACCTGAAACAAACTTCACTCCCTGTCGGGGAATCGAACCCCAGTCTCCCGCGTGACAGGCAGGGATACTCACCACTGTACTAACGAGGAGCTATAAAGGAGAGTTAGTAGGCTCTTCCTACCCAACTGTTGTTACGCTCTATAACTATCAATGTGATATTACATAGAATGAAAGTGATAAAAGACAATAAGTGCTGGAAATGTTTCTAAAGTACTTATTTTAGGAAGCATCAAAATGAGTCAGTTTCTGACCAGTGGTCAGATGTGCAAAAACAATTATGCCTAGTCCATGTTGATGGCTACAAAAAACCTATGGCCAACACATATTTGCCCAAGAGACATTTTTTGTTAAATTACTGGCTGTATACACATTTATACACATACAGACATATTTAAGTCTGTATGTATTATTTGTGTAGATTAGAGAAAATCCAAAATGAATTTAAGCTTTGTGCACCCAATTTTTCTTTTTCAGTACAAGATGTTCAAAACATGAATAATGCCCAACTACTTGCCCCAATGAGGAATGTATGCAAACGTCTCGTCAGCACTTTATGCCACTCACACAATCCAGGATTTAAAATGTCAAGTCACTCACAACAAACCCAAAGAAGATTCAAATCTGTTTTTATTAAACTGTCAGACAAAAATCCATATAAAATTCAGTTTCCAACATCTTTTTAAGGTATCACCAAAACTGCATTCATCTAAGTTGAATAAATTCAAATATGCATCGAGCAGCAACAAAGAGTAATCAGTGGTTCAGCAACAGCGACAAGAGTCTGATTAGAAACTATGCAATAAAAATCATTCAGTTTTATTTGTTCTTGCAGCAATGCTTTTCATGTGATGATAATTTTACACCAGCAGTAGATGAAGCTACAGAGTGATCTACATTTTTAATATCCCTTCAGTATTTGTTTGTGCTCAGTGACTGTAAACCACCTCTGGAGCAAGCTTACAATTTCCAGAAATGGATATTTTCCTGCCAGTGTTATATGCGTTTAAGGGATGGGGCATATTTTCTTCTTCTTTTGGCCCTTCTTAGTCGCTTTGGTGATGGCTTTCATGACATTTTTGCTGAGACACTGTGGAATCTCTTCACGCGAAGTCATCTTGCAGCAGCGGCGAACAACAGGAGAGCCAGACTTGTTTGACGAACACAGACTCTGGGATATTTCTGCAAGCTGATTTGATTGAGAGAAAAAGTCCATATGGAAAGTATAAGAAATTCAGGTATAGATTATTAATTAACACAATAAAACGTTTTAGTGTGAATTGTTTTTGAACTAATCCCTTTAGATTAGATTCTTCAAACTTACATTTAGCTCAAAACAACTGTTTCTGTCTTGCTCCGGCAGGGGGCAGCATCGGGTCTTCAGTTGAAAACCGACAGGAAATCTGCACACACGTCACTTTGTTATTGATATCACCAAGTTCTTATACACGTACACCTAAAAAAATATAATTGAGAAGTTAATTTATCTTAGCAAATGAATTCATTTATTTGTCATTCAATACACTCATATTTATTTCTCTTTTTCATCAAGGCACGTATTAAACGTCTGCATTCAGATCATGCTATATACATTCTCTATGATTTTAGGCTCAGGTCAGTTTGCTGTCTAATCAAGGGGTAAAGCAACCGTGTAAGCAAGTTTTGGTACTTATGGCAGTGTGGACAGGTGGCAAGTCCTGAAGAAAAATAAGATCAGCATCTTTATAAAGCTTGTCAGAGGAGGGAAGCATGAAAAGCTCTATAATTTCCTTGTAGGCAGCTGTGCTGGCCTTGGGGTTGATAAAAACAAACTGGACTAACACCAGTACATGACAAGACTGTAAATCATCACTGACAGAGAAACCTTCACACTTGTATTTTGTGCCTTCCCTTCGTTCTTAAAAACTTACTTGCTTTAAATTACAAATTAAATGAAACAGGTAATAAAATGTACTTCTACCTGAAAAGAGGACTTTGGATTGCCCCCTCTTGGACCAGGTTAGACACTACTGACGTTGTCTCTGGTGCAGAACTGGCTTAAGCTCAAGGAATCCAATGGTTGTAGTCCATCTTTTGTAAACATTTGTGGTCGCTCTCGAAGGCCTGACTCCAGTTGTGAATTTTCCCTAAACTCTTTAATAAATTTTGCTTTATAATCCTCTCAATCCTGTTGCTGGTGCATGTTTTTCTACCACCCTGTTTCCTTCCACTCAACTTTCTATTAATATACTTAGATACAGCACTATATGAACAACCAGCTTTTTTACCACTGCCCTTGTGTTTCTTGTGTCTTTGTGGACGGTGTAAATGACTCTCTGGTAGACAACTGGTAAACTAGCAATCTTTACCATGACTTTGTAGGCCATAGCAGAACATTTCTGTATGACATATCTTTTTATTAGTTTCATGAAAAACTAAATTTTCTGAGAAACACAATTTTGAATTTTTAAACTATGCATCTTTTTAAACTATGTACGCCAATCATAAAACCTCTATGACCTTCAGTTTTAGAAAGTAAATTACTAAAATTATTTTACTTTTTGTCATACTCTAAATATTTAAAATTCATCAATATTGATTTTCTGCAATAGTGGAATAAATATATTCAGAAGAAAAAATAAACATAGAAAAACCCCAGAACATACTGCAGTCCCACCTGTTGTTGATAGTCTCGGTATCACACATCTTGCTCAGTGTGGGTTCCTCGGCAGCAGATGTCGTGTTATAAAGTGGATCTGAAGAAATTGACTGGAAACAACTGTACTGATCATCTGCCTGGCAACACTCCTGTCCACCATTCCTAACCGAGCAGTACCTATTAAGCTCCTCACGCCACTGAAACAAAACCAGAAATTTCCATCAAAATCATTCAGTTGACATAAAGTATATTTTGAAAGCTTCTTGTACCTTCTGTTCGGCACAGATGAGCGCTCCCTTCTTCTTTTTGCAGCACTGCTTGAATCTCTTTTCCAGGCGGTTGATGGTCTTCACCTGATGGGCCAGCAGCTCGTAGCCTGAGTGCGGCAGACACTTGGTAGTGTAGAGAGGCCGGCGTTTCTGGTTGCCACACAGTGACTCAATGTTATCTGCTGTAGGCCTTCCAGGAGGAAAGTTGATGTCGATTTTTTGGGAAGTAGGTGCGTTGAGTTCTGGCCTTTCTCCACGTAATGCTCTCATATTAGATCGACTCATCTGAATCCTGCAATCCAAGTGGCACAAATCCAAATATTTCTTCATTCAAGCTATAGAAAGTTCATAAAACAGAGAACTGTGTTTTGCAATTTGTCTCACTTCCCTTTCTACCATATGACTTATTATTCGTAGAGACTTCTCATTTGAGTTATCTGTTACTTGATGAGGCAGATGTTATACTCTGAGCTTTAGTGGATAATTTATCATTTGGCACAACTTTCAGAATGTTTTTTATCTAAGACACTTAATTTCATTACGCGTACAGGCCGCCTGTCTTGTTTCTATTCCTGCAATCACACCAAAATGAGGTATTCTAGATCTAATGGCCTAAATAAACATTTTGTCAAATTAAAACCACAAACATTAATGTACTTTATAGGCCAACACAGTGTAGTACATAATTGTGAAGCAGAAGAAAAATGATACAAGGTTGAAATAATACAAATAAAAATCAGAAGCAGAAAATCTCCATTCAGCAGTCAAGAGGATCATGGTAACTCTTGGGAAGCTGCAGAGACTTACAGGACTCTGTCAGCAGGAGAATCATTACTTAACCTTTACTTATTTATTAAAAGAAAAGGCCATTGTTGAAAGAAAGCGATAAGAAGCATGTGGAACAAGGTGATCTGGTCAGAAGAGAGCAAATTTGAACTGCTTAGCATGAATGCAAAAGGTGAAGTGTTTGTTTCAGCACTCTGTGCCCAGGCCTCTCTGCATTTTGAATCTAGTTCTCTAGATACTACAACTATTGTAGTTTAAATGTTGCAGCAAAATGTGGTTCTACAAAGAATTGACTCAGAGGATATGAATACAAATGTATGCCACATTTGGGTGTTCGTTTCTAAAAAAAATAATAAAAAATTCAAGCAATAAATCAATTTTCTACTTTCTGTTGGGTTTTTACTAAAAATCAAGCTGAAGTTTGTGGTTATAAAGTGATAAAATGTGAAAAATGTACAGCAAGTGGCATTCCTGTTGACAGACCTTGGGCAGCTGTTTAGGTTGAAGTGGAAGTTTTGTGAAGAGCTAATCTCCTCCACAGGTATCTCCTCTGATGGCTTGTAGTTGGGATTTTGGGCATCGTTATTGAAACAGCTCAGTCTGCTCATTCCTCTCTGCCTGCAGCATTCATAGAGCCGATCTTTCACAGATGAATCCTCTTCACAGAACAGCTCAACTGAATGCTCCCACTGGAGAAAGCACAGACAAAATACTGAATGTTGACATGCTGTAAGACGCAAATGCTAATGGAAAATCTGCAGCATGGAGACATTTTGTTGCACAGCATCCCAGGAAACATTTTGAGGCACATTTTACCCAAATTTTTTAGCAGAAAGAAAATGCTCAATCTCAGGGAAGTTTTATGCTTCTTTTCATATTCACATTAATTCAAGTTCAAAAAGTAAAGAAACCTATTCAAGGAGTAAAGTTCAACATCATCTCATGTTTTTCATTTTAAATTGCATCAAGATGGATTGATTGCAAAACAACAGACAAAGCACGTCATTTGATTGAAAAACTTGCTGAGTCTGCTGTTACGAAAAACTTACCGCTTGTGTTGCACAACACAGCGTCCCTTCAGTCCCCCATGTCTGGTTCCCTTTGCAGCATGTGCTGAACCACGACTCCGCATTATTGACAGCTGTGGCCATACGCTTTTGTTTGCTAAAACCAGAAGGAGGAAAGTAAGAGTCTGGGTAGCGAGGCCGATGGTCGGCGTGAACACAGATGGCCTGGATGTTGTCAGGTGTCGGTCGGCCGAGGGGAAACTGGACAGGATAACTTTGAACAGGAGGGAAAGAGCGGGGCCGAAAACCTTTTAGGAAAAGACAAATGGCGAGCAGTTAATTGTTTTGTTGTTGGAGGTGTTGCACGCTGAGTGAGTTAAACAAAAGACAAAGCAGAAAATTCATACCTCTTGGTCCTGGTTTACCATCTGATGCAGAAGGTTTTGACCAGAAGAAAAAAAAAAGCATACACTGTTAAGCTGGATGATTAGGATGGATGAATGCATGTGATTAAGACATCAAAGGTTATTTACCTGTTCTCTGCACTGTGAATAAAAAGTGGAAGAAAATTGTAGTATTTATTTTGTTATTCAGGAAAACATAAGCTTTTTAAAGACTGTAAGAAGATAAACTGTACCGTCAATATTTAGAAGCTCTGACAAATCTACTTCTCTCTGCAGCATGAATGAGTCTGGTTCCTGCAGAACTGAAAAACACATTTGATTTCAAAAAGACTTTTTATATACCAATGCATTTTAACTGGTTAAAAAAAGACCAGAGACAACATAAGCTGAAAAACACAAAACACATTCCGAAAGAGCCACTAAATTCCACAGATTAAATGTACACCAGATGACAAAAATAAATGTATGAGTAAATAAGATGGACCCACAAAACAGCACCCCAGTCATATATCTGGTCATTAATAGCTTTTTGAAATGATGGCGAAATTTTTCTTTAGGCCATTAAATAATTCTTGTTATAGCTGACCTGGCCTGAAGTATAAGCCAAAAAGTTCCTGCTTAGGATCTCCAGGCCAGCAGGGGGAGCCCAAAGAACTTGTTTTCTTGTTATTTATAGCATCTTTATCAAGATTGATTCAACTTTTAATATATTTTATTGTTTTTTATTGCAGGTGTAATATGTATTTTGAATTAAATGTACATTACTGGTTCTTAAATTAATTTAAAATAATTACATTTTATTTAATTAATTGATTTATTTAAATAAATCTCTATTTATTTAAATAGAAATTGTCAAAATTTCTATTTTGACAATTGTAAACATCCAAACTGAAATTCTAATAGATTGATGGTTAAGTTAGTCGACTAATACCTTGTAAATACAAAAGTGTATTCTCCCTTTTTTGTGTGGCTTGTGTCATATTTAATGCCCATTGCAACAGTTGCAGTCAATCAGACGTGGCTCTTCTTGTTTACTCCCTTGAGTTGAGACATGGTAAATGAGTGAGTCAGAGAAACAGCCCAAACCTAAGTTCAGATCCCTCCTTCTAAAGCTTTACCCAAAGAGTTATTTTTCTAACAGATAAACAAATCCACGGGTAGGATTGTCAGTCAGTTTAGGGAACTATTTTTTTATCTTGCTGGATGAGCAGAGTGTACAAATAGTTTTTCAATTCAAAAGGTTAAACTCATAGATTATATAAATCCATACACCATACTAATATACTTCATTTGTTTGTTTCTGTCCATTTCAGGTTATGTCTTAAAGCAAATGAAAACCTAAAATTTTGTTTCTCATAGAAAAAAGATTGTTACAAAAGATAAAAATGGAAAAGGTAAATACTTTTAAAACTGAAATTCAACGTTCTGGTCGACAAAATCATGAGGACTTGTCCATCAGACAGGCATAGACACCCTCCTAAAGATTGCTAAAGAAACTTGCTGTTCTGACAGGTATGCTTCAATATGCATTAGTTGAAAGTTGAGTGGAAGGAAAACAGGTGGTAGGAAAAGGTGCACCAGCAACATGATAGCTGAACCATTGAGGAGATTCTGGGGAGATTCACATTGGCAAAAAGAAAATGCAAAACACCAAACTCAGCAATGCAGATGAGTCGAAGTTTTCTATTAAAGCAACCTGAATTCCCTGAAAACCTCAAGTTGGTCAACTTCATGTCAGACTGCAACCAAAAAGAGCCCCAACCAAGTATTCAGTGGGTATACTATTGGTTGGTTCAGTGTCATATTTTCTGGAAATCTGGACTGTTAGGTTTTCATCAACAAAATTAACAAAAAATAATCATAAATAACATAAATAATCAGTGTCACTCCATGTGTAATGAAGGGAAACACACCTTGATCGAGGAAGTCAGGGGATATTGTGACCTCACGCTGAAGACAACTTTCAGCATCTGGAAAATGGCAAACAGAAGGAATGAAAAAAGTTATGTAACATGGGCTGTTTTGATGCCAATTACTGCATAACAGACTACTTGTAATTCTCCACTGAATAAAATGCAGAGGCAACACAAGAAGTCTACATTTTTTTAAAGAATGATTATAAAATCATTATTCTAACAAAAAAGCTGAAATATAAGAATTTATTTGTAAAAAAAATATATCCTAGTATATATATATATATATATTTCAGAAGACTAAAAATATATAAAAGTTTGGAGGAAAGATAACGTCTAACAAGTACTTTTTTTGTATTGCCGACCCAGCATGAAGGCTCTCTCTGCTGTTGTGACGAACAAATATGGAGTCCTGCCAGGAAACACAACAACTCTAAGAAAAGGAGGGGAAAACATCCGGACCAACCTTTGCAGGCTGAGCTCAGTAAGACCAAGAGCGACGCGGCGGCGAAAACTAACTCCCAGGAGGATCCCATGATCGTGTCCGTCCCGCTGCGAGTCTCCTGCTGTACGGAGAGGAATATCCTGACCCAGTTATTTTGGCAGGTCACAGGCCGCCCAGGAAACAGCCCGGTCCGTTAATTGGTCCGACAGAAGCTGCTGCGCTGTCTGTCTGTCTGTCCGTCTGAGAGCTCAACCCTTCCGCAACCGGACCCACGTTTTCACGGTAGCAGCTGGAGCAGCAGAGGCGGAGTGGGGAGGACTTGGGGATGGGAGGGAAGTTTTACAGCATGACTCATAAGAATTTTTTTTTAGATGTAGGATTTGGTTGGATTAAAAACTGAGAACCCACTATGTTAAAAGGTAGCATGTCTGAACCTGTCTCTTGTTCTACTTTTGATCAGGATGGTTATTAAGCATTCAACAGGTACTTCATCCCAAATCCTCGTCTACATCATAAGGGTGTCATGGCTTTGTGGGCTTCTCATAGGTTCATGCACAACACTCGAGTTAAACGGAGGCATGCAGGGATGTATCAGACACACATCTTCCTTTTGTGGCATCATGAAAGAAATCAGCCAAGCTTTAAGAATTGTGGCTCTGTGCCGATCTGGTCTAACCCAGGGTACAATTTCCAAATACCTTCTTCTGTTTAAACAATTGCATGGGAATGTCTGACAATCACGATGCTCAGGAAACAGATGAATTGTGTCCAAGAGATTAAAGTAGTTTGATGTGAAATGTGTGTGTAAGTCTCACAACAAAGCCAAAAGGGCCTTGTGAAGCCATTAAGACAGTTCTTTATCTAGATCACATCAACATGTGCTGAAAAGTTGCTCAGAGAGGAAGAAGTCATAAGCCACCATGAAAAACTAGATGTCATGATCCTCATGTTTATATTGGTAATTCCTTAGTTCTTTCTTGTTTACTACTAGTAGTGTTTTGTGCAATGAACCCTCTAGGGACAAATTTTTCTTTTGCACTACCTGGCAATACTTCTGCGTTCCCTCACAATGAGCTTACTGCAATATTTGCTGGCCTATTTTGTATATAGTCACAAATGTCGATTTAAAATGTCAAATATATACACATATAAAGAGCCTCAGTAAAAACGTGTTTATTCTTAACTCTTTGGTGCAAAAAATGTGTTGAAAATCAATTTATTCACTGCATGTTTATGTCTGTTTGTGCAAGGTTGAGATGGAAACGGCCCTTTACACCATTCAGACTACAAACACAAAGAAGACACAATCAAAACTGTCAAATGACTCATTACCCCATGATAATAACTCAGAAATAGTCCAAATAGTCTGGATGTATTTTTTTCTTTCTTTCCTACTTATGGAAAGTTTCTGTTTATATCATAGGTTTGTGGTGCATTTCTATCCTAAAGAAAAAGATATAAAACTTCAGATATTTCACAACGAGATATTAAGATACATGAAAAAAACTCATGAAAACCTTATTTAATAGCAGAAAGTACGATGGCCACCGTAAGAAAGGCTTAAAGTATTCAGTCATGATGCATGAAGTGATCAGCACATTATTGCGAGAGAACTCAATAATGTAACGCAAAAGAAAACAATTTCCACATGTCCCCTAGTTTTTGGTTTAGACACTTATGGTAATTTTTTTCTTAGTAGATCCCGTTTTGTTCTGCGTTCATCCTTACCTTTCTTCGGATTACCTGATCTGCTTCTTTGTCAGATGCACCACAATTCCCTGATTAGTCATTATCATTTATATTTATACCTAGACAATTATAGGAAAGTTGGATATTAGGAGATAATCAATACTATAGCACCAAACAGATAATAAATCAGTTGTCATTAAAGCCTTTTTGATTGATGTTGTAGTATGGGAAAAAATGTCCCATTTCTGTTCAGATTCTGTTTCTGTTTAACAAGTTTGTCAGTGATTCAGTACATTTATACCCAGACCCTCTACATGGTGTGCTATTTGAAGGCAGTAATGTGAAAATCATCAGGTCATGTTTATTTTTCAGCTATTAAAAATCTCTACAATTCTAAAGGCAGTGGTAGTTTCATGGCTCTTTCTTCTATTTATACTGCTCAAAAAAATAAAGGGAACACTTAAACAGGTGTTTAACACTTAAAGTGTTCCCTTTATTTTTTTGAGCAGTATATTTGCTTTCCTTCCTTTCTAAAGCCCTGAGTTTGACTCCGAGGTTATTGCGACCTCCACATAACACAAGTCAAACCAAAGCAAAACTCCCCTTTTCAGATGTCAACAGTTGTTTAGCAAATGTCTCACACTTTGTGTTCTGATGGGCAGATTTCAAAGTGGGAGGAGGTTCCTGTTTCCTTTTCTGCCCTTCCCACAACATATTCCAGACATCAGGATCAAACGTTTGGCTTGGTGTTGAGTTGGAGAGTCCCGAAGCTGAACAGATGGGTTGAAATCCTTTTATGTGCTCGGTGGGTACAAAATAATAAGCAACTCTTAAAACACGGATGTGCTCAAAGTCTGCAGGTCCTTAGTATTCTTTATCTTCACTTGTTTGGGACATTTTTAGAAGCTGACATTTAGATTTACTGTCTCTGTTTCCTCCTCAGGGAAAACATTACTTTTTCCTCATATCGTGTACAATTCAAATGAAAAACAAATCTATCAGTAAGGAAAAAACATAACATTTAAAAAGCTATCATAACCTCACTGCACAGGTTTGCACCGTTCAAGCAGCTGTTTACTCAATTTCAGAACAGGAGAATGAGAGAGGGGGAAGACATGCTGCAAATGTCGCCAGGTTGAGAATCGAACCCGCAACCACTGCCACGAGGACTAAGACCTCAATACGTGGGTCGTGCTTTGCCACTGCACCACCACAGCACCCATGGGGTCAACATTTTCAAGTATTTATAACTTCATTCATCTTGGCTCCAGCCCAGTTCCATTTGAAGACCGCTACCACCTTCATATTTCCCTAACGGTGAAATATGAAGGTTTTTTATATATATATATATATATTTTTTTTTTGGTGATACAGTGTTGCTTTTGTGCAAAACACACTGCTAGGCAAGGGAAGATTCTTGGTGTTTGTATTTTAGCAACAAAAATTCATTTTCTTGATGGAGACATCCAAAATTACATCACAGTGGCAGAGTAAGGGAAAGTAAAAAATAGCTAGAATACAAAGTAAAAGGAACAATGTTCCAGTTAATGGGGGTTTTAGCTTTGATTTAAAGGAACTCTGTGTTTCAGCAGTTTTCTGGAAGTTTGACTTTCCAAGAAATTTTCTAAATGAAATGAGAAGTGAAAAATCCCTTACACTGTATTCCAAATTACACTAAGCTTGTTGTACGTAACTCATTAATTTCTACTTTTCTCGGTTTGTTTGACTTTATCACCAGCACTGCCGCATGTTTATGTACTAAGCTGGAAAAACTCTAAACTCCCTTCTTAACTGAGTACATTCCTAACACATCTTGTTTTACTTTAAGGTCCTCGAGTTTATCCTCTCTCTAGAAGAACTTTTACTTTACTTGGTTCAACTTTGTTTTCTTACTTTGCTCCTTAGTCATTTAATCATTTTCAGAGAAAGCAAAAGTATAATGGTTTTTTTTCTCTGAGGCAGCGCATAACTCTTTTTAAATGGTTTCAGTAACTGAAACAGTCCTTTCTTCTTTTTAGACTCAGTTTGGAAGAAAATTAACAAGGAAAGTAATTTAGAGGTCGATTAAGGAGTTGCAGAGGTAAACAGTCTGACGCTCCTTCTGTCTGGCCTTTTCAGAAGACTGGAACAAAATAAAACCATGCTGAGATAAAGCCACATAAAGTTCATTTTGTAGTTTGCCACAAGCAAAGAAAACTTGTTAAAGGTTGCAAAAGACTTAATACTGAGCTGGAGGTTCGTCTACAGCAGGAAAATAACACTAAACATCCAAACAGAGCAACAGATGAAAGGATGTTAATGTGATTTAGTAAAGTCAGACCTAAATCCAGCTGAAGATCTGTTGCACAACTTGAAATTGAACATTCACATATTCTCCATCCACTCTGTCTGAGGTTGAGATATTTTACAAAGAAAATGTAGCCAAAAAAACATTAAAATACAGTCTGTAGATTTGTAAAGCTGGGCGAGAGTTCAATACTTTTGCTGAAATCAATCTTACCTGAATGCCATTTAGTGATATGCAGGGCAAATATTATTTTGAGATAAAAAAAGAAAAAAGATTAGATGTAACAAAACATTTTTAGATTTAATGCAAATCCTTTAAGAGCTTAAAAGTTATAAAACCCTGCAGGAGTTTTCCTAAACAAAGGGAAACACTTCTGTTGCCTTTAATGGTCAATCTGAGCAAAAAAAAAAAAAAGAAAAAACTTGTCTGAAGACACAGAAACAGAAAGTGAGGTTGGTTGGAACTTTCTAACATTTACAATGAGACAAATCTTCTTACAATAGGGAGGAGACGCTATGATGAGGCAAAAACTTTCTCTGTTTTTGTATTGTTTATTTAAGCAATGATGCAGTCGAAAACCGCTTGGAAAACAAACACTGAGCAGAAGAATCGAACCAGAAAACATGTCAAACAAGAATATTTTAACATTACATCAACATTTCTAGATGTGAATAATAAAGAAACTTTACACAACTTGAAACATGGAAAGAAAATAAAGTGACAGCAGAAAAATTGGGGTTATGTAATGTTTTTCCTGTGAAATGGGGTCAACATCTGTTACAGTTTGTTATTTTTATTGCTTGTTTTTTACCGGAAAGCACAGTTTGTTTTTTCTTCTTTTTCTTTTTTTGTAAACCAGTGTGGTATTTACTGCTAAAAAAAGCTAACCTTACAGCACCAGTGAAACACTCTGGTTTTAAATCGGACTAAAAGTAAAGGGTAACAGCATTTTTTTTACTGCAATTTTTTACTGGAATTAAAAAAAAAAGTAATTTCAAGTTGAATCCAAGCTTATGCGAAACACACAAGGTAGATGCATTGAGTGATATTTTCATTTGCAGAGAGATGTTGGGCTCATTTTAGGTGTACATTGACAGTGCATCCTGCCTCTTTGAATAACTGCATAAACAAACTGTGACACAAACTCAGTAACTACAGCTGGGAAGAATTACGACAGCACATCCTGAGACAAAATAAATCCTAAAAATATACTCTCAAATAACATCAAAATTCACAGTTCCCTGAAATAATCAATCTATCAGCCTATCAATGATTTGAATTACTCAATTCAAATCATTGAATAATCCATTACAGTTACAGTTTCCTCCTATTCAGAATACAGATTCCTTTGGGAAGTACCAGTAAAACTCCAGGTTCTGCTCGTCTGCGGACATGTGCGTATGTCTGAGTCTTCCGCAGGTTGCTCAGTGAGTGGCCCCCGGCAGCAGCTCGGCCTCGGACGCAAACAGCTCCTTGTAGAGCGGGGGGAACAGAGAGTGAGCAGTGAGCGGGTATCGTTGGCTGAACCAGCGCAGCTTCTCCATGTGCAGGCTGCACAGCGAACGCAACACTGCCATCCTCTGGTAGAGCTGCCGAGAGGACATGGACAGTGAGACGAGCGATAGCAGTGAGGACAGTGTGAGAGAATATTTATACGTGAGGAAACACGTACCTTATGCAACAGACTATCGTGGTTGTCTCGGTGAAGAATGTGAGTGAGTCCCACCTCCACACTTCTGTGTACTCGTTGGACTCTCACTCTGTCCTCTAGAGAGGGACGGTCTGCAGAAATTTAAAACAATTGTAAAATTTGCCTGATTGATAGAAAGCATGCAAGTGTAAAGTATTTATGTTCTTTGACAAACCACAAACTTTACTGTATGTGAACGTGAAGTAGTGCCTAATTGCGACCTCAAATGAAAATGCTGCAATGTTATAATTAGAAATTTTAAAAGTGTTGCATGCCTTGTGCTAAACTCTTCCAACTATTTTTTTTAAGGAACCATCTTTTACTGTAACAAGTGTGTCTTTTGCACATCTAGAGACAAAAATTGTTTCCAGTTCTTCTTTCCAGAATAGCTTAAGGTTAAGCAGATTGAATGGAAAGCATTAACAGTAACGAGACATGCATCAAAATTTAGATTCTTTTTTTTTACATGAAATATTCAGGAACTGTTCTGGATGGATGATTTTTTTTTGTTTTGTTTGTTTGTTTTTTGTTTGTTTTTTGTTGCTTTGAACCATAGTTGAGAAAAAGGGGCAGATATTATAAGATTATTTTCTTCTTTCTGCTACCTTTCATTTCATTTTTTTAAATTATTTTATTTTTTTCTTTGTATTAAAATTTTTTTTATTTGTATTGAATGAAATGAATAAAGAGAATAATAAAAAATAAATAAGGGGTATAAAAGGAGGACAACAATCCTAAACATACAAAGTAGATTCATGTCCTGTGCTGGTCCAGTCAAAGTCCAGACCTAAACTAAAAAACTCTGGTAAAATCTAAGAACACAGAAGCTTTACATCCATTCCCACTGAGCTCGAGCATTTTTTGCAAAGAATGGCCAAAAACGTTAGCCTCCAGCGACTTCACAATTGTGCTCCACTTTTTGCTGGTCACATGAAATTCTGATGAAATATACATTGAGGTTTGTGGTTGTGGTGTGACAAGATGTGAAAAAGCTGAAGGGGTGTGAATATTTTTGCAAGGTACTATAAACGAGAAAAGTGTCTGTCTGTGAGGAGTCATTTAGTGACAGGAAGACTAATTTTGTGTGAATAAATAAATCAAACAGCAAATCAAGTTTGCATTTTCCAGATGCAAACCTATTTTTCAGCTTTATCTGGGTTTGAAATAGCACTATGATGTGTTTGTAGTTGATCTTTATGGTCTAAAAAAGGTTTAAAACTCCTGGGGAAGAATAAACTTCTGAACTTCAACATGTCAATACTGAACGACGTCTTGCTTTTTAAAAAATTTTTAGACTTACCAGCGTTAATTAGGACCAGAGCACTGAAGAGGGCGAGCTGCTGCTCTGTGAGTTTCAGAGCACACATACCATGAGCGAAGTCGAACACCGCTGCGATTAAATCACCGCACGCTTCAGGGAAAAGAAATGACCAATAAGTCCCCATAAATTTTCCATCAGCTTCATCACAAAGGGATTATGAGTCAGACTCTTACCCAGAGACTTGAAGACTTCAGTTCCAGCAAATTTTCCATCAAAGAAAACAGTGTTGTTTTCTGTGTTGAAGAAGCGGCACATTCGGACCAGAACCACCTCCATGGAGCCTGGAAGGGGAGATATAAGAAAGACGGAGAATTAACCCTGTTTTCTGCAGGGATTCAAGTTTCATTGGGATAAACTGAGATTGCTGAAGTGTTACCAGTTTTGAGTAGTGCGATCTGGTCGTTCTGGCTGAGCATCCGGAAACCTGGGATGTGTTTTGCAAACTCCACCACATACTGAACAGCATCAGTCAGTCGGACGGCACAGTGCTGCCACATCTCATCCACTGTCTGGAAAACGCAGTTAGGATTGTTTGTTATCACAGATTTGATCTGCAACATAATAAATGAGCTGCAAACTTCTGTAATCCCACATAAGCTTATTCTATTTCCACTAAGATGGCCTTGCAAAATTTATTGACACTCCTTGAATCTTCTTCACCCTTCCTCACATAACCACAAACCTCAACAGAGGTTCCTCGGATTTTTGGGATTGGATTTTTCTCCAAATTAATAAAATTAAAAATACATGACAAAAATAAACTTAAAAATAAAAATCTTAGGTGTGGCATAAATGTATATGTTTTGCCGCCCATTGCCACCATCTTCCACATGTTTTGTGTGTTATGGATTAACGACATGATAAAGTGTCTGAGTAGCAGAATTGCAAATTTGACTAGATGTGGATTTCTTCATGTTACTCATCCATAGAGGTCAGAGTTGTAGAGTGCAGGACTATAAGTTGTTCTGCCAACAGATACGCTCACCTGAGCTGTGGATCTCTGCAGCTCCCCCAGAGTTACCGTGGGTACATGGACAGCCATGTATCGATATACAAGCTTTGAACATCTGGGTGAAATGTTCAAAGTTTGGAGTATTCCTTTGTAACATTAGCGCTGCTTAGACTTCTCCACAGTTTGACCCCTGACCTGTCTGCTATGATCCTTGGACTTCATGTTGGTGTTTGTTCATAACGTTCTCTAACAAACTTTTGAACTTCACAGAACAGATGAATTTATATTAAGATTAAATGATACACAATAGGAGTCCTTTTACTGTTTATGTGTTTTCTGAAGGCAGGTGTTAAAGCTGGATTTTATTTATGGGTATCGGAGTAAATTGGGCTAATCATATGTTTCATATTTCTGTTAGTATAAAAATGTAAAATTGTGTATCTTTATCTGCCTGCTTCTGAGTCTTGCACTACTTTGTCACACTCAGCTGAAATTTGTGGTTGCAGCAGCACAAAATAGAAAAACAATCAAAGGGTAGGAATATTTTTTAAAGACACTATAAATACTTCTGCTGCTACAATTTTAATGACCTAATTTACTCCCACCAACATCACCCCATCCTTATATTTCAAAAACGCGAGCAATCAGAGAGCAAGAAGGAGGGGAAAAACAATGAAAAACGTTTTCTCTGTTTTCTGTTTGATTCATCAAACAAAGGCGACCTGAAGCCACGAGAAGCTACGTGTTTTGATATGAGACTGTCGGAATCACACAAGAGGAAGCCTGAGAAATAAAAGACACAAGTAGAATACGATCATTTTAGTTTGGCAATACCTTGCTCTGGTAGACTTGGATCTCCTCTCTGCTGAACACTTTCCATCTGAGAGCCTGCAGCTCCTCCAGTCTGTACTGGCTGGTTTCTCTGTGGGAACGCACAACGCTGGCACACAGCTCATCTGAAGAAGAGAGAGAAAACGGCTGTATGTTACAAATATGATCACGGGTTAAAGGCATACGGTGCCTCGCACCAACTGCTTCAACACATGCGTCCGGGTTTAATGCAACACAACAAAGTGCATAACTGTAAAATGAAAGTGAAAGGATAAGTGTGGCGTGAATTTGCATCAAGTCCGTTTGAGTCTTTTTCCACTTTTTCACTTGTTTGTTAGAGAACATTAGCAACAAACAGCATTATAAAGATCAAAGAACATGGCAGGCAGGTTGAGAAATTGCAAGCAGGGTTATAAAACATTATCTCAGTGTTCCCACGTTTGAAAATTAAGAGTATGGCACAAAGGCAAACCTAGCTAGAGATAGAAGTTCACTTAAACTGACAGGCAGGGCAAGAAGAGCATTAATCAGAGAGATCATAAGTGGAAGAGCTGCAGAGGTTCACAACTCAGGTAGGAGAATTGGTTGACTGGAAAACTGTTGGTCACTCACTCCACAAGTCTGGTCTTTATGAGAGAGTGGCAAGAAGAAAGCCACTGTTGAAAAATAGTTTTTAGAAATTTTAATGTCACCCCAAGCCAAGTAGAGACACGGCAAATATGTGAAAGAAAGGTTTCATTCAGGTGGGACCATATTGAGTTTTCCTGAAAAAATGCTGAACACAACTTCCTCACTGTCAAACACAGAGATGGCAGAATCATGCTGTGGGTAAAAGGTTCCTCAGGAAGATGGATGTTCCAGGCTGTGAAACACTTATGACTGGACGAGAATGACAATAACGCTTTCTATCCAGGCTGGCTGAGCTATAGCTATTTTGCAAAGAAGAATAGAAGAAAAAGTCAAGTGGAAAACTGGTAAAGATTTACATGCAAAGACTTGGTTCTACAAAGTATTAAGCACAAGGAACCCACCGTGCTGACTGCTCACCTATGTTTCGCAGAGAGTGAGGATAGTGGTTGTAGAGGTCATCGAGAGGACTGTAGGAATGAAGAGTCATGAGATCCTGATGTTGCTGTCTGGAGTCAAATCCTGACAAAAATGAAGAAAATAGCAATAGTAATGAACAACAAGAGTAAGACGAAGAAAACTGATTTTAATGAGAGCTCCCACTGCAGTTTTTCACCTCTGATATCATGGTGTCCACCGCTGTCCCCCCGCCCCTGGAATCTGGATGTAGGGGAGACACCGGAGCCCCGGTACCCCTGCGAGTCGCTCGGGGAGTAAACCAGATAGGGGTGGACCTCTGCGCCGTAGGCGTCACCGACGTAGGGGTACGGTGTGGCGATGGGCTGAAGGAGCTGTGGGGAGTGGTCCTGGCGGTTTTTGGGTGGGTAGGACAGCTCCACCTGCGTGTCGTCTTGAAGCTGCTGCTGTTGCTGCTGCTGCCTGTGTCGCTCCACTTCAGCAATAAGAGAGTCCCTCTGACGTTTGGACATGCGGCCAAACTTCACAGCTGCAAAGAACACATGTTGGTAAACAAGCAATCAGGGAACTTCTGCAAGTGAAGGGGAAAGTCGACACCTCCGGTTCTGCCTCACCATCTCTGCTCATGCCCTGAGCCAAGCACTTCTGCAAGCGGCAGTGCTGGCAGCGGTTCCGGCTGGCCCGGTCGATCTGACAGTTACTCTGCCTGGAGCAGGAGTAGGATACGGTGGGAAGCTGGCTGCGCCGGAAAAAGCCCTGAGTGTTCGGGTGACGGTGCAAGACACAGGCGTGAATTTTAAATCAGAAACACTGATACATGAGTTAGATTCTTATTGGATATTTCATTATTTCAGTAGAAAATTATCAATTTTATAATAACAGAGAAGAAAAAGTCAGCGACAGCTCAGACAAAGGTACCCTGTGAAATAACACAATTTTCAAAGCATTTCATTTATCAAAATCCTGTGGGGTCCTCAAAACATTCTTTAAGCAAATGTGAGATGAACCTTTGTGGATTTTTTGAGTGGTTTCAATCTTTGAACTCTCCATTGGATGCAGAGTTTGAGGAAAACTTACTGAGGAGGTCACCTGTAGTGACCTCCTGGTTGCTCATTCGCTCTTGGAGCCATTTTGGTGGGCCGGCTATTCATGCAAAGGTTCATCAATGTGTCATATTTCCTCCGTTTGTGGAAAGTGGCTCTCACTGTGGGAGGGTTGCAAATGACTACATAATTCTCTCCAGATTAATAGACTCTGTTTCTCATCTGTTCTTGAATTTCTTTAGACTGCATGATGTTTTCTTCTTTTTTTTGAGATCTTTAGTCTACTTCATATTGTCAGTCAGGTTTTATTATAAAATTTCCTGATTCTACAGGTCAGGCAGAAACCAATCCTGTGTGTATGTGGTGAAATACAAACAACACTTATGATATAACAAGGTGGGCTAATTTAATATAACAGAGCCAAGCTGGTTTGAATAGTTTCATTCCTTAATAAATAGAATCATGAGCTGAAAACCACATTTTGACTTTGTTATTTAAACTTTTGTGATGACCGGAAGCACATAAGTGTGACAAAAAGAAGCAAAACTGAATAAATCTTCAGTGAAATATATCATCACAGCTCTAGATTCAGAAACATTCAAGAAACCAATAACCCATACACCTGGACAGACTGCTTTTCTTTGGTATGAAAGTGTTTTTGTGGTCACCAGGCTCCTAGTTTATAACGTATTTGATGAGCTCACTTGTGAAATGACTTGCCAGACAATAAGCATAAGAACAAAACAACAAACTAAGTCTGATCTGTGAAAGACTTCTACCTGTGAAGTTTAAAGGATCGGCACAACTTGTTGGGATTTACCCATCTTGGCCTTCTGGCTGCACGGTTCTCAAATGTGACATCACTTCAGCTCATCTCACCATCTCAGTTGACTCTCAAAGTCAATGTACAGTCAGACTGAAAACTGTTATAACAATTTAAACAACATCAAGGAACGATACTGTAATAACTGAGCTTCAGAGATGAAGAAGGCTGGGTTAGGGTGAGTTGCACTGTAAAAACTCAACATGGTTAATTATTATCTTTTGCAGTATTTATGCTACAAAGGCAACATTGACCATGCTATTTTGTCAACTACTGATGAGAAACTACTGGGAGTATACACTTAGCTGAACACTATTTTGTACTGGATATAGTGAGGAAACAGGCTTTTCTGAAGGAGGCATGGGCTGGTATGATCACATTATGATCATTTTCTGATGCTACTGTCTCATATAAAAGCTTATGCAAATAGAAATATATAATCAATAATAACACATGCTTATTGTGTGAAATATTGTACTACATGTCTAACAAGCTGGTTATTAAAAAAATGCTATTTCCTCTAGGAGCTAGCCTGCAGTCTGATGCTTTGCAGAAATGTTGCCTGTAACTTGTAAAACAAAGTTACCATAAGACAGGACTTCATTTAAATTTTTATTTCAAAATTTCTTAATTTTCTTGACTGAAATGTTTGAAACTGAAACTTTTGCTACTTAACATAACATTTAGGTCTTTTTAGTGCAAAACATTGACCAAGTTGAGGTTTTTTTATCATATATGTTTTACCAAAATGCTGAGTTTGGAGTTGAAATTCGTCAGTGTGGTAAATGGTTATTTCACAGCTTTTTTCAATAAGTTAATATTAGCTCTATTTTAAAATTGTTTACACTTATAAAATACATTAAATACAGATTTTTGAAATTTCAGGTTTCATCTTTCATATCCTCTATTTCTGCTAGTAAATAGCAGTGAAAATTCTTTGTTCACGAACCGAAAGACCCTGCGTCTCAGTCCAGCTACCTGCTTAAAACTTGTGAAAATGAAGGCACATAAAAATATTGAAATATATGTTAACGGATGATTACAAGTTGTAAATTATTTTAATAATAAAAACACAACACAAATAGACAACAGGAACAAAAATACAAGCTGCTGGATTATACAATTTGTTTATAGGAATTTTCTATGTTGCATCAGAACTTTGTGCAATTTGTGCTCTAGATCTTATGTATGAACAATTTGCTGCACTTATTTTTCCTCCAACACTTAAAACTCAGATCCAGTGGGGGTTAAGAGGTGAAAAAGTCCACAAGACAGTTTGTGGTTAACACCTTTCTTTTGTCTGTTGTTTCTCACCTTGCAGCCTTCACATGTGATGACTCCATAATGAACTCCAGAAGACTTATCGCCACAAATCTTGCATGGGATAACTTCAATCTGGGCTGAAAAGAGGCAAAAATGAAAAACAAAAATTGAATTAACAGTTTTCTAGATTTAGCACTAAACTCTTTTGTATCACAACTTCAGACATGCAGATGGATGGAAGGAAAATTCACCAAAAAAACTGAATCTGACAGTTCTGATTAATCACACTGATGTTCCAATTAAAACTAAAGATTTCCAAGCCATCTATGAAGTTTCTGAAATAAAGTAACTTGAAAAAGTCTTGACAGAGGCCAGGACAGATATAACCTGAGGTCTGGAAGATTTGACAGTCAGCAGATTTATCGGCGAGTGCGTCAGCATTAGTTGTAAAAGAAGCAAACAAGAAACCTTTTCAAGCTGCAACAGTTTCTGCCCCACAATTGTTTGGCCAAACAGTCATAAGATTTCTTAATGCAAATTTGAAAAAGCATTAAAGCCTTTTAACATTAACAGTGACTTGAAATGTAGAAAGACTCAAAGTGCCAAATGCCTCAAAACCATTGATAGATAATTTGCAAAGATCGACTTAATCAACTCAGCAGAAAAATGGAGCAGACTCCTGAGGCACAAGCTCATCATCAGGAAGACGTCAGGCAGATCAGGCTGCCGTTTCCTCAGGGTGCAGAAACAAGCATTCGTCACCAGATTAATGCAAATAATGTCGGGGATTTGCTCTTGTTTGAAAGTTGATGTGCACCACGACATTTTTAAAACTACCATGCGACGGTTGGAACATTGTTTATATGGTTTTTCATCATTTTGTGGCGTGAGAATCAGCATGGTTTTGTTATTGTTAGTGATAATAAAGCTGAGATGAAGAATGCTATCTGTAAAACGTGCAAATAATTTTAACAAAAATACTAAATTTGAGCTTGAGTAGCATTTTGAAAATGTCTAAGCTTTCTTTAAATAGCTGGGAATGAATTTAAACCATTAGAATTAGACAAACTGTGAAGCTGTGTTTTAATAAAAGCAGCGGTGGATGATGTAATGTGATATTTTGAATTATTAGAAATTATTGACGATCGGTCGAAGTAGAGAGTTCTTGTTCAGAATGACGAGTTTCCCTTTCACTTAGCAAACCACTCTGAATGTTGCAACAGTGCATCGTATCCGAGTGTTATTGTCATTGCCTACATTTCAAATTAAAATTAGCATTTAAAGTTGATAAAATAGAGTGGGAATGAGTGCACATCAAATCACAAATCCATATTTATTCTATATTCATTACGCTTCACAGAAGTTGCTCAAATTGCACGACTGATTAAATCTGGTTAGAAGTATTATTTGGGCAAAATATTTTTGTTAAATGTTTATAGCAGAAAGTAATAAAACCCTAACTGGGATTTTTAATGTACAAAACATTCACAATATGACATTTTCTGCCACATTGCCCAGGCCTAATCAATGACTATCTCAGATATAAAAACAAAATCACTTAAAAAACTTGTTTATGTATTTCTAGACAGGAAACCCCTTCAGTCCCTTTGAAATAATTGCACAATTTTACCTAAGGAAGATGATAGAAAGGTGAACTCAGCAGTGGGAACATTTCTCTAATGCTGTACTTCCCCTCTAACATCAAACAGCAGTTGTGCGACCATGGCAAACCAAAGGTTTTTTCCTCTCCAGCGCCTTCTGACTTAGTACAAATGAACAAAATAACATCAAATGCAATAAGAGGGGTGTCGTCTAAGGACGTGGAATATTTGCAAATGGAGAAAGGTGGCGAATGTGAAGGTGTCAACCTCAAAGTCCTTTTAAGTGGTTGCCTGACTTCTCTTTCATTCTGACTGTCCCTCTTTCATGTCATTTCTTAACTTTGTGATTCTTCTCTGTCTCGCTCATAAAGGACAACTGCCAGTAATGCAGTCTTTCATTCATCACTGCCAGTAATGTCCGTCCCCCACTCGCCTCCCCCTGTGCCCCTGATCTCTGTAAACTCTCACACCCCTCAGTCTTTTGCTCAGTGCTGGTTTTTGTCACAAAAGAGTATATGAAACCAGTAGAAAAGCTGAAAAAGCCGTCTAGAAAATGTGTGTTTTCTGCGCGTTTCCTCACAGAACAGCCTCAGCGCGTTCAGTCTGTGTTACTGTACCAAATCTGGAAGCGTGCAAAGGCCATAACACGCCGCAATCTTTTCATCTAGTCGTGTCATCTCCTGTCTTCCTTCCACACATGCTCCGAAGGTGTGACTGTCCCCGGCGAGACGAGCTCTCACGCCTGCATGTGGATGTTGCCTTTATTCACAAAGTATTTGTGTTTCCGCGCAGAACTGTGTCAGATTTTGTTTTGTCGCAAGTGTGTGTTAGTGTGTCAGTGTGTGCCCTCTTTCTCTGGTGCCACAGGGAGCACCCGAAGGCTTCAGAGGATGAGATTAAATAGTAATTGAACGCATAAAGCAGAAGTTCGTACAGTGAGGAAGGCAATAAAAGCCTGACTGATAAGAAGGTATTTCACAGAGTTAGCCATGACTCTTTGACCTCAAGATGTAGGAGCTCAGATCCATTGTGGATTGTGTAGTTTTGCAAACAAGAGCCGTGAGTTGAGCTAAGTTTCTCTGAGAGCTGCTGCAGGATATGTGGAGAGAGCATCAGTGGTCTCTGTCTTTTTCTGCTATTTCAGTTCTGATTGTCAACCTCAAACAACAGGAAATCCACTGTGACCCACAATCTTTCACAGCTCACGCACTCAATCACACACACAGAAAACACACAATAATCAAACAACACCATGTTTCCATGCAATCGCAGCTCTGGTGGTTCTCAAGCTGCAATAGATGCAAGCAAAAAAATTATACAAAATCATGACATCAGCAGCAGAAAGACGACACTTTCAGGCATTTTGGGACTCATCTTCTTATCTCCAGCCACAGCTCAATCCAATCAAACCCAACATCTCCAGATGCACGCAGGTTTGTCAGAGGTTGCGAGATAAAATTACTTTGCAGCTTAACCGCTTTCATTTGTGTAATTTTTGTTAACCATAGAAAGAGAGATTGTGTCTGGAGGGAGCGCAGCGCAGGGTTTGCAAATATTGTGATATTTCCTCAAAAAACTGGGATTGTAGGAAAAATCTAATAAAAACAACAACAAAAAAAATCTGTTATTTCTACTTTTAGTAGTGCAACATGGCAAAGTCAACTGGGAAAGCTACAGTGCCATGCAAAACTACTCAAAACCTTTTCTTTTTTTGCATTATGTCAGTTTAAAACCCCAGAATTCAATGGTTTCTCTTGGGATTTTACGTGATAGACCATCAACAAGTGGAAGAATTACAACATATGGTTTTCAAAATGTTTTGTTACAACAACAAGCATTATGTGATGTGTAGGGTTTAACTGGATCCTCATCTGAATGAAACACTGTCTTCTGGTAAAAACTTTCTCCCACCTGAGTTGTGGGTCAGCAGTTTCTCCAAGGTGACCTTTGGTCTCTTGGCTGCTGCTCTGATTAATGTTTCCTTAGCCGGTCTGTCAGAGACATGGATGTCCTTATCTCTACAGGTTTGCATTCTCTTCAATCTCTTCTCGTTCATTGGCAAGACATTATTATACTCTTTGTAAGATATTCGGTTGAGTTGGATTTTACAACGCATCCTTTCCCTTTACTGTTAACAATTATTTCTGATTTAGTGCATAAAATTCTAAAAATGCATTGCAGTTTGTAGTTGTAAAGAGAACAAATAAAAAATGTGTAAGAATCCCTTTGTGTGGCACTGTGGAAGTCAACAAAAAGAAAAGAAGACGTCTTCTGTAAATGTCTTTTTTTTTGAGGCCACATTTTGACAGATATGGGCTGAAAACGTCCAAATGTTAACATATTTATCTGGGCTAAATAAAAGCAAAGACCGAGTAACATGTTATTTAAACATCTTGCTTGATTTCTCTTAGTTTGAATAATTAACATATGACATGTTGCACCACTCAATCAACAGAAACCAACTAATTTTTATTTAAGCCGTTATTGCTACAGTCAAGACTGAAAACTTACATTTTTCTGCTCATTTATCGTAATAAATCCAAAGAATGTAGCTTTCATCATTTGTTAAACACCTGAACAATAAGCATGGTCCCAGATGATTTTTATTTTAAATGAATAAAAACATTTGACAAAAAAAAATCTGCCTTGATGAATAAAGATAATGATATCAGAAATGTTTCTTTGTTTTATTTCTTTTCTGTTTGTTTCATTTAAATGTTGGATTAAAACAAACTTTACACAAATTGCATGTGTGATGGTACTTAAAAATAAAGTCTTAATCATTCAGATTAAATTCCCAACAAGTGCATTCTGTATATAAGTATAGTTTTATTGTAAAATCTGTAAATAAATGTGATGCATGAAAGAGTTTCCACTAAGTTTTCCATTTACATCGATTAACCAGCTCTCTGTCTTCATGTTTGTTAACAGCACAGATCGGTTCTGCTTTCCAGCATTTCCGCTCTGTTTTGCTGACGCTGAACTGGCTCTGCACACAGAAAGCTGCTGTTACAACATGCGTTAGCTTTAGCAAAACACCCACTCGACTCATTTACGAGTTTAAGTGTGCACCTGTGAGGTGGTACATTAGCGAAGAGTCTTGAGCTGAGTGGATTTTCAGTGATGGAAATGTTCTGATTTGTCAGTGAACAAAGAAGATGGGCAATTAATGTTAAGACGTGTCTTTCGATAAATGTTTAGCTATCTCAATAATTAATCTGCTTCATCTTAGAAAAGCAGAGGTGCTGCAGAAAATAATGCAACGTTAATAAAAACTTAAAACATGACTTAGGACTGCAAATGCAAACACTAGAAAGAGTTTCTTCTTATTTCAAAGGAGGTCAGGAACAATTTTTTGTCGTCATTGTTTCTTGTGTTTTCATTCTCACACTTTTTATGAGTTTAGTAAGGTCACAGTGCATTATGAAATGGTTAGTGTGCCTGTGATTTCACAAAATCTAAGACATTTAATCCTACATTTTAAAAGTTTTGCAACCAAATAAAGTTATAAAGTTCAAGCTGTGACAATCTACTAAATAAACTGACAAAGAGGAGAAAAATCTGATTTAAAAAAACATGGAACATTTCTGATGTGATGCAGAAATATGATCCCATTTCTGCATCTCATTAAAACTTTACTTGGCTTCATGTTCATTTGACCGAGATGCAGCCTGTGCAGCTAAATGTGTGTCAGGCTGCACTCTGTAATATCCTCCTATGTGATAGAAAATGGGCCAAAGATGAGGAGTCTCGATTTAAAAAAAAAAAACAACAACAAACAAACAAATCACAACCACTAAATCATGAATGGGTAAAAGTAGATTCAGGTTGGTCTAGTCAGCTAAAAGTATGGAAAACATTTTAAACAAAAAATATTTAAATTTAAAAAAGTCAAATACTCAGGAAATCTAACGGAAAGATTTTATTTGTGAGAGCTTTTAACCCTAAGATAGTTTTATTGAACTCTTCCCATCACAGTTGTGTAAAATTGATTTAAGGCTACTTTATTTATTTTTACATATGAGAGGACAAACAACACTTTACTGATTACGCACAACCCCAAAGTCAATCCGCCTAAAACCAACCTGTCAGCAATCTGCTCTTTGCACTGTAAAAAAAAAACAAAAAAACCCCTCAGCTTTCCTCTTACGGAAGCTAACAAATGCAAGCAAGGCAGCAACCAAAGTTTGTATGTACACAAAACACACACGCAAACACGAACACACACACAAACACAAACACACACACAAAAACAGAGTTTATCCAGAGCAAAAAGACAATCAGAAAATCAGAGTCTATTTACATTTTACCCAGAAACAGATAATGTAGTTTAGAATCACTTCATCTCTTTATTTGTAACATGGATTAAATACTTTTCTGAATTTGTTTTCTTTATTTAAGTCATTGGAATAATCAAGAAATATATGCAGTTAAGCCTTACAGGTAAACTTGGGTTGAAGAGCAAAACGTTTCCTAATGTACGAACGATATTCAGATTAGAAAAAATTGTTTGACCATTTTTAACCAAGAAATTAAATAAGTAAGATAGCATGTAGAAAGTGAATAATTTTCTGAATATGCATTTGAAAATATATTAATTTCCGAGGGTTTTTTTAAATGTGAAATACGTTACCAAAATAACTTGTTTTAAAATGCACAGGAAATTAATTATATCGTAATAAATAGAGAAATAATAATTAGTTATTTTACTTCATTGAAACTTTAAATAGCGACCCTAAAGCAAAACTAATTTTGTTTTTAATAAAAAAGGGCCAAACATTTTTTATAAAAATGAAAATAAAGATTTTTGCCAGTACAGTAATATCATAAGTGAGTTATTTAAAAGCACTCTGCATGACCTTAGGATGACGGCTGATTTATTGCAAAGTACATCTTGTTTAAATATATTTAAATGTATGATCAGTTAGATTTTTGTTTTTGAAACAAGTGTGATTGTAAATGATCACTAACTCATTCATCAGAGAGCTGCTTTGTGACAATAAACAACAAAGACGGAAAACTACCCACGGCATCCTTTTTGAGGGACGGGGGACTTATTAAAGCCAATCTGAGCACCATTTGACATCCTTTAGGACTTTGAAGTGCCTTCTGATTTCAGAGGTGTTAGACAAAAGTCATGTTTTGACGGTAGCAGTGGGTATGAATCAGCTCAACTGCTGTATTTCATTTACCATATTTTGGGGAGAATGTGTCACCTGCGATTGTGAAGTCGGCTTTGATCTGAAGAAAAACCGCTTCTGGTGCTTTTGGAAGAGCTGTGTGCAAGTTTTCTGCAGCGGGAGGAACAAGGAAATCCTTTTTCTGATAAAAAAAAACTCTAAGATCTGCACAAGAATCCCACAAAATGCACTAACTGAGCTGTGTGTGGGTGTGTAGGGGTGTGTGTGTGTAAATTCAGGGAGCAAACAGGTTTACCTGCTGCGGCTAAGAGGCAGAAATATTTAGTAATATCTCCATCAGTTGGAGGGTGCTCTATGGTTTCGCAGTATCCACAGTGCAGCTGCAGGAGAGAGATAGGCTGCATCTAGGCGCCATCTAAGAAGCAGCTGCGAAGGTGTGTGTGCTTGTAGGTGTGTGTGTGTGTGTGTGTGTGTGTGTGTGCGTGTGTCTGCAGGCTGCAACAGCAAAACCATTTAAGCAGCTTTGCACGGGAAAACTTGTTGCTTCTCAGTTTTTCACCTTTCTGTTCCTACAACACCAGAAAACGACATTCTTCTTGTTCAATCATAATTTTTGACTGCGGGTCAGGTCTTCCGCGTCTGCATGGAGTTAGTCCATTTAAACTGATGCGCTGCGGTCAAGTTGCATCCTGTTTTCCGCTGATTTGTATTCAGTGGAAGCGAATGCAAAAAATAGGCTTGCAACATCTCATTTCGGCCTGCTCCACTTTATGCTTTCATGAATAATTCAGTTCAGTCAGTGGAATGCTACAACTAAATATGTAAACGACTCGGAACAAGGGCAGACACGCGGCATTACAGGCAGTCTTTCGTGTGTTTCTCGCCGCACTTTGAATTGTCGCTCTCTGAATTGAACGAAATGTCATACGTGAGCTGTATAGTACCTGTGGGCAGAAATAACCGTGGCAATGATTCAAATCTTAAAGCCATCAAAGGGTGCAAACTCTGAATCATGTTACCAAAGCATAAAAGTGAAACACATCAATCGGCGTGAATGTCGCCAACAGTCAACCAATGCAGAACTCTGGAGAGAACAAATAAGTTTCAAAACACCAGGCTTCATAGAGAGCAGTTATGAGATTAAAAATGCAATCTGTAGAGGATCCAAAGCAGAGTGGCCAAACATTTCTCAAGTGAACCTCAGAGTTGTAGCAGAGTAAGTTTTGAAGAATAACTGCGTTATAAAAGAGAGAGACTGAACAAAACGCTTAATCAAGCTGCGTGAGGGAGCTGTTTGAAGCGACAGGTGTCTGCATGAGAGGAAACTTATTTCAAGTATTTCATGAAGGCTAGAAAAGAAACGCTGCTGCTTGAAACCAAAAGCACTCGAAGCATCATGAAGCATCGACTTTAATTGATTTACCCGATAAAATATCTTTGATTGCACTGCCCACACACTCACACACAGATACGGACCGGAGAAGTTCATCCCTACCTCGCATCATCCTCACTCCTCCACTCGTCTCAGACGTTTGTCCCACTTTCACAAACTCTTCTTTCCTCTCACTTTGTTTGCCTAGCGTCTATCACCTCTTTTCTTTTGTCTTTGGTGAACAATATCTTTTAATCTGCCTTCTTTCTTTTTTTTTTTTCCTGTTCGTCCTTCAGAGAGCTGGGTCAGGTACTCACTGCAGCTTCAGCACACATATTCAGACTTTTGAGTGACAGTCACCGCCTCACCTTCCTTCTCTGTGTGTGAGAGAGAGAGACATAAGACAAAGAAAAGGGGGGGACTGTCCCCTGTCTTGACTTTTTTTTCTCAAGGTACTTTTTTTCCTTATGCCTTTGTTGTTATCCTGCACCCCCTCACTCTATAACACACATGAGAAGAAGAAATGCCTCATAATGTCTGGTGCCTCTCAGGCTGTCCATGTGAATAAAACTGTACTCAATTAGCAGGAGTCCCTGGACGATGCAGCTGAAACATGCTGGTTGTAGAAACGACAAGTTTTATTTTATTCCTACCGTGCAAACGATGTTAAAAACTTTTACTTTCCTGTTAGCTTGTGGAGTTGTACAAATATTTATGCAACATATAAATATGTTGCATTTTATATGTTGCATATAAAATGCAACATATATACCTTTTTACTTTGGAGTAAAAAGGTGTTTTCTTTTTACTCTAAAGCTTTCAGCTTAGCTTGCAGATCTGCAGGTAAGTTTCTCCGTTAATTTACGGGCGAAATGTGTTTTAAAAACTGGAGAGCTACAATAACCTGGTTGTTTGATGCATCACTTTAATCCACACAAACATCATTTGCTGTGCATCCGATTAGCTTAACATATTCTTGTTTACACCTCTCAGCTGAAACAAAAGGGAGATTTTCAAAAAAGGTATTAGTCAAGGGTGTGTGGAACGAGTTGGAAGCATTATTTACAAACTAAAAATGCTGATTAAGTAAAGAAAGGCAAGTTGTGTTTTTTATGAGATATGCTGTGCCTGAAAGGAAGGGTTGTTTGGAAGTTCGCTTCCAGAGAAAACACCCGGGTTCGGCTAAAACTTCTTCAAAGTCTTCATTCTTTTGATCACAGCTCCAAAAGGATCGTTTGGCACAAACAACAAGACTGGATATCACCAAAGGAACCCCGTGGTTGCGGCAGTATCATGCTTGGTGTTTCTTCTCTTCAGACAGACCTGGTTGGTATCAGTATGGATTAGTGCCAGTCAGTATTAAGCCAAGCTCAAGATGAAGATGGATTTAATTTGTTAGCATCAGCAGGATGAGTCAAAAGCTGCATAAAGAACACTCTAGTTTAAGGTTAGCAGAGATCAGTTTTTGTACATTTTCCACCTCTAATGGTTTTTTTCTCATCACAAAAATTAGACAGATTAACATGGCTGTGTGTAAAACTTTGGAAAAGGCAAACAAGAGGGCCCTGCTGAAGATAGTGAGGGGCATGCGTGTAATATCTATTTAATGATTCATCACATATTTTCAAAGGAAGCTAATCATTTTTATATTTAAACTATCATTAAAATGCCTCAGGGGTAAGTTTTAACACTTAAAACTAAAAAAAAGTCTGAATTTCTAAACTATATTAACAGTGTTTGGGTAAATATGCAAATAGGCAATACACCCCTGCTTTCTCAGTACATTTCTTTGTCTCCCCACACTGATATTTCTCCTTCTGAAGCAGCCGAATGATGAATAAAAAGGACACCAAAGCTTTAACAGCTCTGGGTTTAATTTTCATTCACATTTCTAGTGAATTTATCACCGTTCAGCCTCAGCTTGTTTATCAGCACACCACTTAATACAAAAGCTGTGTTACGCAGAGCATCCCACACTTGATAACACGGCCAGGTGTGCTAAAGTTGTGGCAGAAAGTGTTAAACCAAACGAGTTAAAAAAAGACAAGATGCTATCGCTCTCATCTGCATTCAGATGCCAAAGTAGCTGGAGTTTGTGTGTGTCGGTGTACATGTGTGTGTGCCTGTACATGGGAGAAAGGAGGGGGGGTTGCACAGGTGCAATACACACAACCCTCACTGGGTTTGCTAATAGCTCAACCCCAGCGACACCAATATGGGTGTGTGTGCGTGTGTTTGCTGTACAGGTGCAAAGTTGCATGTTCACAAACTATGAAGTTAACCGCAGTGCATGCACAAATATCTAGCACAAACACGAGCAATGTCATTACCATATGCAGACACACACACACATCATGTGAGGCTAACGCACAGAGACGGTTTGAACACAGACGACTTACTCAAATGAGTCTTCTTGGACACGGCGCCTCCTGGGGAAAACAGTAAATATTATTTAGCCCAAAATAAAGAAATTAAAAGAAAACAACAATATGGATTGCTCATTGTCTCAGTTGAACATTACCGCAAATTGTCAACATTTATAAATAATATCAAACGTAAAAAAAAAAAATTAAACAACATTGTAAGAACACCGCTGACATGCTGATACATCTGTAAGAGATTTAATC
Source organism: Xiphophorus hellerii (assembly GCF_003331165.1). Taxonomy (NCBI): domain Eukaryota; kingdom Metazoa; phylum Chordata; class Actinopteri; order Cyprinodontiformes; family Poeciliidae; genus Xiphophorus; species Xiphophorus hellerii. The sequence continues at coordinate 16,041,192 of NC_045674.1, forward strand.
ACAAAACATATCATGACCATCAAACTCAGACTATGCCTTTGCCAACACAAACATCAAAACGCTTAACATTTTCACTAAATACAATTTAGACAAAACACAAGAACAGTACTTGCATTATCTTAGCAAAACAAAAAAGAGGCTTGCTTATCTCTCTATATATCTTGAGAAAAGGAGCTTTGTTTGCTAAAGATCAGGAGATAACCATTGCATGCCAAGAAAGAGCCGCTCTTATCATGGCAGAAGCTGATGATCTACAACAGCAACGTGTTAATGAATAATTTATAATCTTATTGATTTATTTCCTGATTACCACATTAACTCTTTACCTGAAAAAACGACGACTTTGCTGTCTCAAAATATTTAAACTGTTATTACAGCTCAGTAGAGGCAGTAGTCACAAAACGTGTTATGACAATTATACAGCTAGCAAGTATTGGCGAAATGATTTGTTTCAAGAAAAGGGCGTAGCCAAAGGACTATTACAAAATGTCACTAAATTAGTCATATTGAGTAAAAGGACATAATAAACAATTATTATAAAATTAGGTATAACTAAATTGAGATAACTAAATTATTATCCCAAATTAAATATCTTGAGATCGAGACAAAATGTAAAATGTCATCAAGACGCAGTGAGCTCTTATTTCAAGATGTGATTAATTACTCATATTTCCATTTCATCTCATATTCTGTACTTTTCACATTTTAGTGCACTGAGACAGTTGTTGTAAAACGATAAGACAATGATGAGCTTTAGTCATAAAATTATGAAATATTTGCCACAAGCTGAGTTATCCTAGAATTTGAGTTATCACAAATTCCGTCATTTCTGGACAATTGCACTATTAAACTCATTTCCCAAAAAGAGTTGTCACAGCTGCAGTTTATTTAAAATGATATATTTAAATTGTAATCACGAGATAATAACACAGATAAACAACAAACTCTTTGACACCAATAACGTACCTTGCGATAATAATTATGGAGACAACGACACAATTAAAGTTATCAAGACCAAATCAGTTGCCATCCGGAGAAAATGGTACAAATTAATCACTACCTTGCCATAACATCGTGATAATCTACTTCTAATGTTTCACCTACTTACAGTACACTGATACTGTCTTTCACTACATGAATAATCTAAATGCTTCTGCCACCGAAACCTTCACTGCAGCATGACTAACTGTGATGAGGTGGCTGACAACGTCCTGATGTGCCAACTGCAGAGACGTCTGAATTCAGAATCACAAAATCCTCTATCCTGAGCAAACATGCAATTAAACACGGCAGCCCGTCTCCTGAACATTTAGGACGTCCTAACAATTAAATAACTCAGACGTGTGACAGAAAGCAATTCAGTTACTCATATTAAGCTGAAATTAAATCCTCTTCCTATTGGGTAGTTTGGATGAAAGATCTTTTATCTTTTTGGTGCAGAAACTGGACAGATAAGAATCCTGGGTAAAAGTGGTTAAATTAGCAGATTCCTATTTACGCTGGTGTCTGTTTGTGTGACACTTCAGTGCATTTACACAGCAGAGATAAAGGCAGAGGAAGGTGGGTGTCTGTGAAGCAACTGGTCCTCCTTTTTCGTCTGCCTGTTTGACCGCAGTTGTGAGAGTCTGTGTTGCAGTAGGTGTGAGAGAGGGTCGGTTCTGAACCAAAGAGTTTATTTCTGTAGTCGTACACATCAGTGTGTGTGTGTGTGTTAGTCGGAGAAAGAGAGAGAGAGAAAGAGGCAGAGAAGGAGAGAGAGAGAGATGTTTTAAGGCATAGCAGATAAGTATCAATGGAAGGCGCAGAGTTTGCCGGCCTTTGTCTGGCGCCACTTCAGGTCCTCTGTGGTTTCCTCTGTTTTCTTGCCCTCATCAAATCAGTTTTGCTTCATAAGCAGAAAGTATGGAATGAAAGCAGAGCAGTGCACGCACGGAAAATTTAAAAAACACGTCAACACGAGCTAGGCAGGTGCTTTAAAGGGATTGTTTAGCAAAAGGTTTTGTTTTTCGACTTTTAGTGACGCATTTTTCTTAAATTTTGGTCAGTGTTCATTCGATCGTTTAGCAATACAACTTAGCATTTACTTGGACGATTAACCAATTAAAGAAATGCACCAAACAGCAAAAATTAGGATTACTGCTTTTCTTTTTGTGCCTCAAACATAAATATTTCTTTTGAAAAATAAAAACTAGATGTATTTCTGTAAAATTAGGTGGAAACACGTTCAGCTACATCCAGATTTCAGGGTGGCCATTAAGCCTCCACAGAGGAGGCGGCTGCTGGCGAAACCCATCAGTCAAAATTTCACTGGCTTGTCTGCGCGCTGACATCGAGGCTCGCTACTGAATTCACAGTTGCTGCATTACATAACAGTACTGGAGACCACTGAGCCTGAAGAGGAGGACAACAAGTTTGCCTGAATAAAAACTTTATTTTTTTACAATAAAAACATTTGTTTTTATGCATATGATTTCATTGTTGATTAAAAGAAAAAAAAAATCATATTATAGGAAAATATCAAATAAAAAAATGCAACAAAAAAGTGGCACTAATTGTAACTATATAAAAGCCTGATGAGGATAACTTAGTTGATGATGAGGATTAATCTGGACTGTTGACCAACAAAGGGCATTAACTCCATGCCCTTAGAGCTAATAAGCCTTTCCAGGTTCAGCCAGGCAGCTCAGAGGCGATGAACTTAAAAAATAATAATTGTTGAAAATGTATTAAATATTTTAGGCTGGCAACATGCATCATGATGAGACTGAATTCTAGTAAAAATCTTGTTTTCTTAATTACATTTTTTTTTTTTTAAGTTCTAATTTAAGACTAATAATAGAGTTTACTCTCTTGTGAATTAGATGACAGTCATTAAGACATTGTAGCTTAATTTCTTGAATAGCTGAGAAGAGTATAACTATTAAACTGCAACATTTAAGCAGGGTAGCAACCGGATGCAGCAGCAACAGAAACCAATGTCAGATTCACAAACGGCTGCAGAACTGATGAAGCGGATTGAATCCACAGCGGCTGAGCAGTGACGACACAAAGAATTAATTTCTGAAAAGAGAAGAGGGTTTTTCTTTGTGTGAGCAACACCAAAAATGCTTAAGAAATATGAGAAGACACCCACAACAGCCACAAAACCCAACAAACTCATCACCCCAAGAACAGCCGGCTCAGCAGTGTGAAACCGAACAAGAGCAGCACAAACACGGCGACTCTCCGCTTCACCCTGAATAAACCGGTTTCCAGGACCTGATCAGTAAGCTGATGCTGTTTTACTCCAAGTCCTTAAGCCCCTTAACATCCAGTTTTAACATTTTGTTTCCTTCTAAGTAGCTCTGATCTTGTTAAAACTGTCTTTTTCCACTTCTACTTAACACTGTGTGTGTTGCATAATAGCGTGTCAGCTTCAGCTCTGCCTCCAGCTGCTCTAAAATTCGATCATATTTGGTCTTGTGTCATCTACAAGCAAATCCTGAGTTGAATTGCTTGGTGCTTCAAAGGTCATATCCAGAGCAGAAAGCATAACATGCTGTTATATTAGACTAATTTGATTAGTTCTTAAATAATGACCATAGCAAAATGAAAAACATGATTTAAGACTTTTTTTGTAACTATTTAAGCAAATTATTATTTAGTCCTTACAGTCATTTATTTGAAGTATTTTTGGCACAAATTGCAATCTTATGTCTTCTTTAGTATTTTTACAAACGTGTAACATCTGTCTTTGGGTGTTTTTCCCATTTGTCTTTGCAGATCTTCTCAAGGTCAATCAGGGCAGATGGGCTTCATCAGTAAACAGCTTCTTTTTTGGGGGGAGATATTAAACTAGATTTAACTCTGATTTGGACATCATAGAACATCCACAGACCTCTAGATAATTGGTGTCAAACCCATTTTTATTTCGGGCCATATCAAAAATCTGAATGTTCATAAAGGTCTAGTTGTGCCAGAATTTATTGAGAAAACCAATTAAACTGTTAAAATATCAATAAGTAGCTGTTCCTCCAGGGTTTTGTGATTGCTTAAGGGTTTTTTGCAATCAAAATTGTAGATTTTGTAGTGCCAATTAAACATTTTCCTAAAATTCTGTTAGGAATTTTTACAATATTTGAGCTAATGTATGATATTAAATGTGACTTTTTATTTTCTCATTGTATCAATTACGGACTATAAAATCAAGTAAGGCTGAGGCAGCAGTTACTCAAACCCAATGTTTTTGACCAATTTTGCAAAAATTTGAAAAAAAATCAGGAAGAAAATGTGGAGATTTGTAGATTTTGTTGGAATTTTGCAGATTTGTGAAAAACTGGAAGGACTTATTGATGTAATTTGGAGTCTAGAGGGCCAGATTAAAAGCTGTGGCAGGCCAGATTTGGCCCCCGGGCCTTGAGTTTGACACCTGTGTTGTAGGTGAATCATTGCCAGTCTGAGATCCAATGTGTCATGCAGGAGGTTTTCTTGAAGAATATGGATACATTTCACTGCTGTCATCTCACGCCAGTATGCCAAGGAGTTACTCAGTTTCTGCCACAGAAAAATATTCCGACAGTATGATGCTGCCATCACTATGTTTCACAAAACAGATGCTGTCAGCCAAGCTGACTTGAGGACTGGAGCTAAGACCATTTATTTTGGCCTCATTATAAATAATGAGGCCAAAATAAATGGCCAATATATAAAAAAGTAAATAAGTAAATCTTCTCCAGTTTGAATAATCTTTAAATTGCTTTTTGGCAAAGTTTTAGTCTTTTAGTGGGGGTGGACCCGGGGTCCGTTGTTCCCATTCACCTCCCTGAACTCTTACTGCTCAGCCTCTCTCTGCCTCAATCTGTTTATTCATAACATTCAATTCAGATCGTTTCTTCATCAGTGTTCTTCCTTAGATTTTGACTTTAAAGCAATTACATCCCAGAGGTCTGCAAACATTTCCTCTGCCTCCATTGTTTATGTTCTGCTCTGACATGAATGCCAGTTATGAAACCTTCCATACACAAGCGTAATCCTTTCTAAATCAAGTTGAGTCAGCAGAATTTGTCACAGGTGGGCTTTCATACAACTTGCCATGGTGGGGCAGTTGTTAGCAAACTACAAAAATGTTTTTCCCTCAAACTCTGACCAGGATCATGTGCATGTGTTCTCCCTCCTATAGTCCAAAATTAAGCATGTAGGGTTAATGTCTACATTTGCCATTATAGTGTGTATGTGTGCTAGTGGTTGTTTGTATTTTATTGAATAAATTGAAAAGACAAAAAGCTTCCATTAATCCATAAATGAAAAAACAAATGTCTGGAAATAACAGAGTTAAGGTCTATGTCATCTAAAAAGCATCACTGTGTATGCCTTAATTATTCACTTAATTAATTAATTGGAATTAATTAATTAATTACAGCATATTTAATGTTTTGAGATTTGACTGTAAGACTAAATGCTGAACTCAGACTTTATTGCAGCTTTACTGAAGTGTCATCATCCTACATGTTCTGATAAAGCAGCATATTCCTGATGTTCTCCAACAAATACAGATGGAAAGTCTCTTCTTCTGAATTGTACACTTTGAACTTATGCATTATTATTCCTATAAAGTCCTTCAGAAACTGCCCCCCTGCATTGTGCGAACAATGAGCAGTGGGTTTCTGCAGCAGAAGGACGAGCGGTCTTATCTTGCCATGGTAGCTAATAGTTTGATTATAGCAAGTGGCTGCTCAGAATAGAAAGGCATTGACAACAAGCAGAAGCAAAAATAAGGGTTAATCCCAGTGGATTATGCTGTCTTAGTGTCATTCTTACCCACTCAGAGCACCTTGCTGCTGCCCAGTGAATGGGATAAAGAGGGTTACTGGGGTAAAGAATAGTGAGAGATGGGAGTGACGGAAAGGTGAGATAAAGAGTGTGTAGAAGAGGTCATATAGTACGGCATGTTGAGAAATACGATCATGGATTTATTTGATTAAGCAAACTGCTTGTAATGTCAGGAATGTAAGGATTCATTTATTTATGAATTAGTTGCAGTATCGGTGCTTGCAACAAAAACTACAAAAATTTTTCTTTCATATAAAAAAATGCCTGTTGTGGAAACAATGTGCTCTCTGTGGCTACACTGCTATTTCGAAGGGGCAGCCACTTTCATTGTGCGAAATTAATTAGTTAATTAAAATACCAAATAAAAATGTATCTGTAACAGCTGTTTAAAAGGTATCATTTCAGAGCCAAAACCCTAAAATCTTCATTTTGTTTTAACTCACTTTAACTCTGTGAACATATATTTTTAAGTTCTGAAGGTTTTTATATTTATACAAGTGGCTCCCAATAAGACAATCAGTCAGTTTTCATTTCAATTCAGAGAGGTTTATTAAACTGGCAATAAAATAGTTTTTATTACCAGAAAGGAAACATAAAATGTTCAAATAATGGATGTGAATCAAAAATTCACACTGAACCCAAGGAAATTGGATTTATTCCCTCTCTTCTCTTCCTCTAGACTTTAAAACCTTTATCTGCATCTATAGAAAATTTACTTTTATTTGAGCAGAGGACTTTTGGACCACAGAGCACTAGTCCAGTCCTTTTCCTTCTTGGATCCATTTCTGGCATTATTTCAGGAAGGGCTTAACAGACGCACCTTAACTTAACTATCCCACTTCGTCCTTCCACTCAACTTTCTGTTAGCATGCATGGACGCTTATGTGTCTGTCTGCTGGACGACTTTCAGGTTAGCAGCTGTGATTCTGTCGGTCTGTATATATCAATTTCTGAAAACACTTTTCATTAGTAGTGTATATTTTCTTGAGAAAATTCATTTTGAATTTTTAAAAATGAACAAAAATAAACTCTCGAAATAAAGAGCTCACTGTAGTGAATGTATAATAACATACATTTTGCTGTTTGAGTGAAATTATGAAATAAACTACTATTATGATAATATAATAATTTTCTGATTTGAGCCTTTGTGCAGATGCTAAGTACACTTTCTCTTGGGGCCAACAGGGGGCCCCATGTTTGCGTATGCCTCGGGTCGGCCCTGATGCTGGATAAGATCTGGCTTACCTTTTTTCCTGGGGGTGTCTGCAGGTAGAAAGTCTGACTCCTCATATTCCATGCCGCTCCTGTCACAGCGCTGGATGGGCCTACGCGCTCTTTCACTCACCTCTCACCCACACAGCCACAAGCAAGCCAGAAGTCAGCGAACCTCTCTTGAGCTCCACTTACTTTCCTCTATTTGAGCTGAAAATTAAGATGACAGAAGACATGCTACCTGTTGGCTGCTCTAGCGCCCGGGCCGGCGCAGGCATTTGAAAACGTGCACTGCCATCTCTCCTCTTTCCGGCCTCACAGGTCCAAAAACTCAACCATCATTCTTCTTCCACTTTAGTTTTTCTTTCTAGCAGCGCGTTTCCTCCTCCTCCTTCTCCTCCTCCTCCTCCTCTTTCTTCTCCTGTGTGTGGCTGTTGTGAAATAATTGCTCTCACCCCCGTGGCAGCAGCAGCGGCAGTGCGGAGAGTGCAGCTGGACCAGGCCGGGCCGTGGCTTCTCAAGCCCCGCTGCTCTCACCCCCAGCCCCCTCCAGCGCGCCCTGGCCGTCCCAGGCCGGGCTGGAGAGAGTTATGTCACCGGCTGTTACGTAACGCCAGCGGATCGGGTTTGCTTTGAAGTGCTCGGCTGTGAAATATAATCCCATGTTGCTGCCACAAAGTCCAATTGACAAAATAAAACGCGGAGACGTGGCATTCCTGTTGATTTCATGTTGTATGCGAACGTGGAACATGCTTGGATAAAGCTTTTCTTATGGTTTGTTTTTTGCAGGGACCAACTGGCGTACACCCCGGAGGTGCACACCTCTGTAGGGATTCACTTTATCGACGGCATCTAATCCCTGCTTTTTTTTTTACAACAGCAGAAAGACAAAGAAAACGATGAATAATCAATATGTGTTCTCGGTTTACATGATCAAATGTTTCTGTAAGACGCAGTGCTTACGCAGGGTCCAGACTAATGCCGAGAGCAGCTCCAGCTTGAGCTGGTTCTGAATATCTGGGCATGTTGTGACTGTGTGTTATTGCAACTTTTACTCAAGGAGGCAGAACTTGGTGCTTTACAGCGAACAGAGAGGCAGTCAAACATGGATGCTTCTGTCTCCTACAGGACCAGGAGTGGAGAATCTGATGGGTTGAAGGTCTCAGTTAAAGTTTCAGTTCATTTTAGTTCAATGCTGTAAAATAAGACTTACATCTTCCAGCCACAGTGATGTCAAAATTAACAGGCAAAACAGAGGAGAATGACAACGAGTGGAGCAAAGTCTTCAAAACTATGAAAATGAATGAAAAAATATATCTGGATCGCAGGAAAATGACAAATGAGAATATAAAAATGCATTTATTCAGATAAATGTTTTTTGGTTCTATTTTCACGCAACGTGTGGTCAATGAAAATGATGTAAAGTTAAATTTAAAGATATGTTTCATCCATCCATCTTATAGTCTCTGTTGTCTTTAGGCTTTCAGTTGTTTAGCTTAGATAAAAATAACCTGTTTCTCACAATACAACACTTACCCACAATGCATGATTACTATTTGCCACTTACAATGTAGGTTAAAAAATAGATTTAAATAAATATTAATTCAATTAAGGCTTAAGTGAAATTGTTTAAGTAAAATTTACAATTAATACACATGTAATGTTTTATAATAAGGAGTTTGCCTGATTTAACTTGGGCCATCAGTCTTTCACCCAAAATGTTCAACAATATTTCTTGCACTTTTGACATTGACTTCAGTTTTTGCTTCATTTAGTCGTTTCACTGAATGAAAGCAAACTACCAGAATCTTATAAAGGTTTCAGCATAATCATTTTCTGTCTGGTTTTTTTTTTTTAAATAAAACTTGTTAATGAAACAATATAATTTCCAAATATCTGCTACCTTTTATCAACAGCACCCGGTAACACAAAGCTTGCATCTTCTCTTCAGATCAGTAATGGCTCTGCTGAAAGCCAGCTTGATTGCAGTAAATGCTGCCAATGCCGAGGGATTGTGAAATGGTGTTCCCCCACATTAAAGGACAGATGGGCCTGAAGCGCTGCAGTGGACAGAGCAAGCTGCAGGTGGTTTAACTGAAAGTGGAAAACAGCCGCCCCTCACCCGCTTCCTTTAAACCCAACTTGACCACATGAGACTGGAGAGAGAGGGGAAAAAAGAGAAGCTTGTGTTTATTTGTCCCGCACTTTCATGCAATAGAAAGACTTTACAAACTAGGTAGCATTTCCATTTGCATGCATGCTTCAGCGAGGTTAGAGATGTGAGGGGCCCTCAGAAGACTCACCAGGCCTGTGCTGCGATGAACATACATACACAGAAACCACACAGGAGACCAACATGTGGAAGAACTGACGTTAAATAGAGTGTAGAGGCTGCTACGGTTATGACCATTATTTGCTAACGTAAAATCTAACATCAGTGTAGAGCAGCTCTTAAAAGTTTAGTGATTCTATTAGCAGGTAGTCATTATTACATGCCAAATATATAAAAATCACCCATCAAGTCAGGTCCCTCATACATTCAGCCTCAGATATTTGCATACGCTGCAGGTTTTGGTTGGATATGTAGAGTGACATCTTGTTTTGGACATAGACTAATGTTAAGTTTCTGGAAAGAACCCTAACTTTTGTGGACAGCAGACAAAAGCTTCGTTTATGCCAGCTGAAGTGGTAAAGATCCACAGTTCTGTTCCAGATATCCTGGCTGATTTCTTATGGTTTTTATATGTCACATAAGGTAGTATTGTATTTGATGTGGGCCTCTATTTAACACCAGTGAATCAGAGGCTTACAATTTTACAGCAGTCTTGTGAATGTAGTAATAAACAGTTCTGCTATTGATCTGGCTTGCAGAAATAATCTTGGTAACCCTAACAGAATTAAAACAGGAGAAATTTTGTCTGGTTTATGTGCCATTCAGTCCAGAATATATAAATATGTGGCTTCATCAACATGCATTTGAGCTTGAATGTTTGATTTTGAACCTGAGTGTAGCATCATGCTTGTTGTTCACCCTCAGACGGAAAGAATACCAATGAAACTCACTGATAAAATCACCAAATTAATCTATTTATACTCATAATGACTGCATGTGAATCTGACTCGTTGCATCAGAAAAACCATTTAGAGAAAAAAAATATTTAATATGATCACATGGCTAAATAAAATCTGTGTCAGATGAGAAAAAAAAACCTCACAAAAATATGTCTTGTAGATCCTGGTAAGAGAATTTCTCTTTAATAAAATAATTGTGTTTTTAGAAATCATTCATCAGCCCCATAATCCAAATATGGACATTTTTTCTTCCAATTTTTGTTAACAACAAACAGATATTGAACATTTTTGCTATTACATACCCCTTTCAAAGTCCCATCGCATTAAAGAAAAGAAAGCAGCTGCATATCATCAGTTTTTCTAACTTCGTGGTCTGCAGTGGATGCCAGAGCAGCGTGCCTCTCTGTGATGTGGAAGCCGTTACTTTTTACGACTCGCTGCAACACGCCACAGTCATATCTAAATGCAGACACACGCTCAAAGTGCCAGCGTGAGCGGCATTGGCCGACGTGATGAACTTGTTTTTGAAGGCCTCGTGTCTTCATGACTAAGTTACGATATTCTGTTGGTGAAAAAAGCTACATTTCACATTCTAAACCGACCACAGACACCACATGGCGGGGTAACAGCTAACAACCCACACCTGACAATCAAAGCTCAAAAAATGAGTAAAAGGTGTAATACAAGAAGCATGAAACTCACGCTTTCTCATTAGAAAGACGACCAAATTCAAAAGCATCCTTCTTTCATCTCTTCTGTTACTTTTTTCTGTTACTGGCAGTACCAAAACTCTTTTAAATAAAGCGGTTTAGAGTTCTTTGTGACAAATACTTGAGCAGAATCACCAAAAAATGACAAGCACTTCCTATCCCAGATTCAAGCACATCACAGAATAAATATTTGGGCTTTAAAAAGAGCAAAGCCACATAACTTAAGAGTTTTTATTTACATCGATATTTTTTTCTTTCTTCAATGAAAAATAATATCCACACAAGAGACTTTGATCTTGGAGAAAAAAATACACAAAATATCTCAGGCGAAGCGTTGAACTGTAAGGCCCCTGGGTAACTCAAAATACAGTCAATAACACCTTAACATTTTGATATGTGGTGTTTTTTGTTAATACCATTATGCAAAGGCATTCAAGTTCAGTCTGTTAGTAGTGACATATTAGCATGTACTACAAGATTATATTTAGCGAGGTTTCTTCAAGATGGTCTAGAAAATATGTCCGTAATCCAAACCAATTTTTCACAAAGTCAAACACACTGGCTTGTTCTGGCCTCTGTTATGCCAGCCTGGCATGCTGCTTCACCTTCTCAGCAGGTTGCTGACACTGATTGACAAAAACAGTGCTGCATGGAGAAAAAGAAGAACGAGAAGGGTGACAATGCAGAGGGTAGCATGACAGAAATGGAAGTGACACTGAGGAAAGTTACCTGTTGCCTCTGTGTGGAGTTTGGAGCCGTCCGTGCTGGTCACTCTACATGAAATATACATTTTTCTGCCATCCTCTTTGTCCAGAATGGATTCAATCAGCACAGTACTTCCAAGTGGGATGGGACTACAGACAAAACAACAATTTTAGGCTAAAAAAATTATCCTCTGCTCTCCACATATATTAGTCCACCTGATTTTGAAATAACTTCAGATCGATCTATCTATCCATCCATTCATCCACTCATCTCTTTTTTACCTGCGGTAATTGACATTAAGGTTGGCGGTCATAACCGGTGCAGAAAGCAGAGAGGCATGCGTTCCTGTGACGGTGTCGATCATGGTGGCTATTGCCCCCCCGTGGACATGTCTGGAAGCACACATGATGTTTCTCAAACATTTATTGCATAGTTTAACTACAAGTGTTATGGCAAATGAAGCTTTAACACCTTCCTATAAAGAGATTGGTTTAATTGTGTTTTATTAGAGAAATACTTTGTTTAAAAAGTTTGAGACAAAAAACTATTAGAGGCAAAAAGCAAATGGAACATTTCCTTTAAATAAAGCAAGTATGGAAAAGAATATGACAAATGTTTACAGACAAAAATGAAAAACAAATATAGACCTTCAGACATAAACATGGTCAGGAGTAAACACTAGCTCACCCTGGCGGCCCTTCCAAAAGGTGTCCAGCTTGGAAGATGCATACACACTTGAGCTTGTCTTGTCTGAAAAATAAAACGTACTCAAACGCTGCTCCAGGGTCCCTGATGTTCCGGGTGAAAAGGCGAGCTTTTGACTGGATTATCTTGCTGAGATACGCTCCCCCTGACGAGACACAACACAAGTACACAGACTGATCAGCAGCTAACCTCGAGTGATTAGTTTGAAATATATGTGCTTCACAACTAGTGTATGAAGACCAGAATGAGGAATTACAAACAAATTATTTCAACTACTTTTAATTTGAAAATTTTTGCAAAACACCAAAATGGCTCTCATAGAAACATGGTGACGCCAATGTTTGCTACAGTGAGCTTTGGGTTTGTCTTTGTTTAACCTTCCTTACCACCTTCTGCACTTTCCATGATGATAAGATAAACCAGTTGGCCCTCATCTGCCAGTTCCAGCTGTCTTGAACTTTTAAATTATCCCTCCGACTGTAAATATAGACAAGTTTAGATGTCCTTGCCGATGCAGTTCAACACACATTTGCCTAACCTGAATGGCCTGTGCTGCTGTCTGACCTGTTTTGAAGAATGCTACCTCCAAGGAAGCAGAAAGTTCTTGATTATCAAGTAAAAGATTCTGCTCAACTGAGAACATGTCTGTTAAATTCATTTTTATAAGAATTGAAACAGGTGCCAAATGGTGAGACTGTTGATTTTTGCTAAAATAGAAATTGTATACCACTTTATGTCATAATGTGGAGACAATCGTCTTATCTTGAATGTGAACTAAACAAAAGAGCTGATAACAGATTTCAAGAAAAACAGGAGACATGAAGGGGGAAGAAGTGGAGGTGGAGGAGGAGCATAAATACCTCAGTGTTCACATGGACAACAGACTAGACTGGAAATGAAACAGCGAGACAAACTACAAGAAGGGACAGACCAGAGCAGGCTGTACTTCTTGATGAAGCTAAGATCCTTCGAGGTAGGCAGCAAGATGATGCAAATCTTCTATAAGTCTGTTGTGGAGAGTGTAATCTCTTCTGCCATCATCTGTTGGGGCAGCAGCATCAAAACTAGGCACTTAAAAAGGCTCAACAACCTGATGAAGAAGGCTGGTTCTGTTCTGGTGGAACCACTGGAGATGATGGAGCAAAGGCCATGACTGACTGTGTTCATTAAGACTGCTACGGGAGATCTGGATGTACAATCTCAGTTACAACAACAGTTATTGTCCCTCTGGGATTAATCAAGTATTTTCAAACGGAACTGAATTGACTTTGGATTTCCTATCAGACTTTCTTCAAAAAAAGTATTTTTAGAAACAATGTCACAGTGAGAGAATATGTTACTACAACAAAATTTGAATTCATTTCATTACTTTATACACATATTTTGAGGCACTGTATTGTCAATGATCCTTCATAAACCACAGCCCCAATAACTATTGTGCTGATAGTTGCTCTTACTGTAAATACAGTAAAGTCTATGGGAGTAGCCATGTTCTTGACTTTCTGACATAAACAAAGTCACAAAAACACACATCTGAGTACTTGAACAGCATGTCCTCTTGTCTTTCCCCTTTTGAAGGGTTTTTAAGAGAACCAGTGGTCATGGATGGCAAATTAAACAATCCAAAACACTCTGAGGATTTAAATTCTGTTTTTATATGCAAGTTTGTTTGAAGACCAAAACATTTATAATAAAAAATACCAACTAGTTTGAGTATATGATCTTAAAATGAGAATCCCAGCTTTAAATCATAATTCACATTTAAATATAAAGAAGGTGCAAATGTATTTGTAAAATTCACAAAGCTGCAAACTTAAGCCAGGGTTTCTGTTGCATTTTGTTTTTCTTCAAACAAGTTCTAGCTTAGTCTGGCTTCCTCCCACAGTCCAAACAAACATGACTGTCAGGTTAATTGGTCTCTAAATTCTCCCTAGGTGTGAGTGTGTGGTTGTTTGTCCTGTCTGTCCCTGTGTTGCCCTGCGACAGACTGTCCAGGGTGACCCTGCCTCTCACCCGGAACGTTAGCTGGAGATAGGCACCAGCACCTCCCGACCCCACTAGCGACAAGGGTGTAAGAAAATGGATGGATGGATGGATGGTAGTTCTAGCTTAGTTGTCTCAAAACAAAGCCCCCAGTTTGCACCTGTACCTGTTGCATACTTTAGAGTCCGATTGTAGCTTGGCAGTCTTGTCCACTCCTCTCCATGGTCCTCTTGCCCTTCTGTCGCCTCCTTACTCAGCCTGTTGTAATGGTTGTAGAGCTCCATCATCTCTTTCCCCCATGACGAGTTGGGCAGGCTGAAGTCTCGAGGTTTTCGGGGAAAGATTTTTGGGAGTACATGCTGAACATTAAAACAAATTACAGTTTGTTTGTTTGTTTTTTTAGAAAGCTTCATTAAGTGTAAATCTAGGTTAGTCAAAACAAGCAGCCAAAATACACATAGTATCTCTGAAGAGATTCACAGCTGTGAAGAATCTGTTGACAGGACAACTATTAGTAACACACTTCACGGATCTGTCCTATACAAAAAAGTGGCAAGAAGAAAGCCAGTGTCTAAACCCAGAGGAGGTCTGCTTGTAGTTTGCCACAAGTCACAGCACAGGAAAGAGGTTATAGGAAGTGCTCTAATAAGAGACCAATGCAGAATTTTCTCTTTAACAACCTGCAAAATGCTAGTTGTGACAGAAAACTACTACTCTAATTAACATGAGAGAGAACTATTGCCACCGTGGAATGTGGTGGTGGCAGTCTCATGGTGTATAGTATTTTTACAGCAGAAACAAGCAAGCTGGTCAGAATCCATGGCCTGATCAAAACCATGTAAAGTCTTCCTTCTGCTTCAAAATTTATATCCCAATAAAATACATGGTGGTTGTAACGTAATAAATGTGAATATTTTTGCAAAGTAAGATAAAAAAAAAGTAGCTTTAAACTAGCTTAGGTCATCACCGAAGCACATTTACTTATTAATTTTTTTTTTTTAAATATCCATCTCGTTTAAAAATACATTATTGTCCTCATCCTGTGACTGAGTCCCTGAGTAATTGTTTGGTTGTCTGTCATTCATATGAGGATAGTGCAGTCACTAAACAGGAGGCCCAGGATCCAGTGAGAATAGCATGAGGGTCACAGCGTCATTCAGCACAATTAACCGGCTTGTTATGGTACCTACCACCAAGGTCCGCTCTGAGGTGGTCCTGAATAAAACACCGGAACATTGTGTTTTCAGTGGTGGATTCCCGAACGGGAGAGAACCGAAGCACCGAAATCCGCTGACTATTCGACCTAGACTTCGTGCCATTTCTAATCTGAAGAAAAATCTAAGAAAAAAAAAAAACAAAGCTATGTTTTGTATTCAATGAGATACCACTGTAACTGTAAGGTTGCTCTAATAACGAGCTCCGAGTTTGTTTCTAAACGGCTTTAAAACGCTTTGTCATAGCTAACATCGTGACTAAAATACCGCCAGTTCAATAAAAACCTGAAAAAACTCCTTCGTTAAACACTGTGATATATTTTTTAAAGCCTACTAGATCGGCTAACTAACAGTGTTATTGTTTTACCGGTGACTTTCATGTGTCACGATGATTCGCGCAGTCTGTCAACTTCCGGCACCCGTAACAGTGACGTAAGTGCCGGGCCGTGTCACGTGCTTTGAGATTTGCATCAGGATTGGTTGAAGTGTGAACAGAGCTTCCTGTAACACCTACTTTGTCATAGCAACCATTGATCTGTTTTATAAACCGCCAAACGGGTGTGTTAGATTTAACGCCGTTTGCTCACTTTCTTGACTAAGACGGAAAAAAACTAGTTTCCTAAATGTGTTGGAGACGTGGCAAGTTTCATGAAGCCCAGTCTCTGTCACACGTATTTACAATTTCACAATGTGATATAAATGAGGGACGCAGGACTAAGTAACTTAGTTGACCAATGTAATTAATAGACTAGATGTCTATTTCATGGTCAAATGGACATTGAGTATTAATGAGTTAGTCATCGTAAATGTGCCCGTTTAACTTGAAGTAAAAAAAACTATTTAAACCCAATAAATTTCCATTTTTAGTCACTGGCATGTAGATTTCAACTTAGAAGATAGAATACAGAAAATTAAAGTATATTCGATTCAAATT
Source organism: Xiphophorus hellerii (assembly GCF_003331165.1). NCBI lineage: Eukaryota > Metazoa > Chordata > Actinopteri > Cyprinodontiformes > Poeciliidae > Xiphophorus > Xiphophorus hellerii. Next base: position 16,057,535 of record NC_045674.1, read on the forward strand.
AAAAAATATTTTATTAATTCGAGAGGAAAATTAATTGTTGAATAATTTACTTGAAAAAGTTGTTATAGATACTGACTGTGGTATATAGCCAAATTGACAATGAAGTCAATATTGAAAGTATAGATAGATGTTTAAATATATTTTGTGTACAACTTTGTTCCAAAATCCAAAAAAATTAAATTATTTCTTTAATGTATTCCAAAGTACACATATATCAATAGGACATATTTTTCTCAAATTTAAAATGACTGTCTTCTCTCTTTTAAAAAGTTGTGAACATTTTTGCGAGTCGTGTTATTTTTTAGAAGTTGTCTCTGAAATTCTGATAAAAATAAAAAATAAAATGTATGTCTGACTGCAGAGGCAACATGGTTAAGGAAGTTAGTAAAAAAAAATTGTAAGTGGGCAAAAATAAAAAGAGATTAAGCAAAACTGCATAGAAAATAAATACTAAACATTGAATGAACCTACATGGTCAAAAACCACACATCTTTTAGCAGACAAGTTTGAAAACGACCAGCTTTAATAACTAACTCGTAACCAGAAAATAAATGGTGCAAAGTTTTCATTGTTTTGAACCCCTCGTGTATCAGATTGTTTTTTCTAATTTTAAAACATTTTTCTATAATTAATATTTACTAAGCACAACCAAAGTATTACAAAAGATTTTGCCATTATTAACACTATGAAAAAAAAAACAAAATTCTCCACTAGAGGGAGTTAAAGGACTCATTCAGCTGAAGGGTCCTCACATTATTTAACTATTTTACTGTTGTGCCTATGGTGACGTTTCAGATAATAAAATTCTCTGAGGCTAGCAGTGTAAATAATGAATTCCACAATACACAAATATGTTTCAAGATATTTTAAAGATTCAAGAAGCCAAACAATATTCAACCAAAACAATCACTTCAAAAACAACACATTATTTAAATAAAAATGTGAAAAACTATTTCCTTTTTCCAATAAGCCAGCTAAATGTGCATGACCACAATATATATAAAAATAAGAAGATAAACAAAAAAAAGATGCCAACAAAACTTATAGATGGTTCTTTTTAGGTGTGCTCTCATGTGGAAAAGTTCAACCAAGATTACTCAGATTTGATTTTATTGTGGTGGAGCGGACTTTCCACACAGTTTCCTACAAAAACAAAAAGAGAAAATCAGAAATCAGGACCTGATATAATAAGGCTTTGATGTCACCATGACCAGCGGCTCATCTTACCGTGCTTCTTCCTTAGTCAAATCTGCATGGGCACAAATAGTTTTTTCTCTGTCCAAAATCTGTTGTTTCAATCTCCCAATCTCCTGTTGAGCCTTATTCTTAGCGGCTTCATGATCAGCTGAAAAAATAAATAATTAATTGGAGAATTTCTATATTTGATGCCTAGAAACAGGTCTAAATGATTGCTAAATCATCGCCACTAGAGTTCAGTGCATAATACCATGTTACAAAAGAAGAAGTTTGAAGAGAGAGCTAATAAAGTTTCATAAGACTGCACCAGGAAACATAATTCCCTTATTTACATACATATTTATACAGTTCAATGACGGTATTCTTCTGTCTGGACTTACTTTTAAGTTTATTTATGGATTCCCCCAACTCTGTCTTCTTCTTTTCAGCGTTTCCCTAAAGTGTTGAATACAAATGCACTTGTTAGGAGTGGAAAAGAAAAAGGCCATGTGCAAAACAATATATATTATAGAGACAACAGTGGCAAGGGTGGTAGGAGTTCATCCTGTAACTGAGGAGCTGCCAGTTTCCATCTGTCTCAGTTGTTGTGTATTTAATATTTTTATTTTTTTAAAACATATTTCAATCAAATTGGCTGTTAGTGCATAATTAATGTTCAAATTCATAAACATAGGGGACAAATTGATCAGTTACATGCTTAATAGCTTTTCAGTTGCCTTGATGTCTCTCCATGATGATGGAGCATTCTCATGTATTCTGCACTTTATAAGAAGTAAAAGAAACCTTTTATGCTGAAAGTAAACATTTTAAGGTTTGATTGAGAGATTCTTTTAATCAGATTGAGATTCAAGAAACTTGTTTTTATATGTCCTAAATCTAGATTAAAAGGGGGGCTTGCCCAGGGTACAAATCATGCTGCAACCGCCTCTGCTTGGACCTGAAACATTAAAAACTTTATACGAGTATTTGTGCCTTGCCTTCCCCGCATTGCAGGTCTCCAGACTTTTCTCAGACTCCTTTAGTGCCTTCTCCTTCTCTGACTTCTCCTTCTTCAGGTCCTCCAGCTTCAGGTTGGCGTTATCCACTGTGGTTTTGAGCTCCTGGATTTTACTTTTCATGTCCATGATGGAGTCTTCCCTCCTCTTGACCTCCGCAGAGCTCTCCACCATGCGGGCCCTCAGGTTACGCAGACTCAGCTCCTGACGCAGAGTCTGGAAAATCATCGCTACCATAACCGCCACGCTGACGGCGACAAAAAAAACCACCAGCTTCATCTTTTTTTTGTTGTTGTTGCTGTTCTTGTTCTCACTCGATCGATGGTAGACTTTGATTGGGGCCGTCTGCTGTGGTAAAAACCTGCCGGCGGTCACTTGTTCATCCCTGGAAGAATGTGACCAGCTCTCTCCCCGAGATCAGGAACACCAACGTTGTAGTAACAAGCTCTACCTGCCGAGCAAGCTGGGCGTGTCGATACACCTGCTTCCTGGTGACATTTTTTTTTTTTTGCCCTGGCAATAAAGAAGGCTTTTAAAAAAATGAAAGTAAAAAAAGAAAAACGCATATATTTAAATTGCCTTTGAATTTTCGTTTTTTCCAAAAAATAGTTGATGTTGGAATTTTTTAAAATCCTTATAGCTACATAATTATAGTTTAATTCATAATTAAACGTGTTCATTTGCAAGAAAGTTACCTAAATCTTTGTGTGGCTTTTGTTAAAAGTTCAGAAAACTTTAAGGTGATTTTATATAAAATATGAAAGGGCAAATCGATTAGATTTCTTAAAGAGATAGTTCAGGGTTTTTTTTAAAGTGACTTTCTATTAAGGTATTAAATAGGGAACATCTTACCACCAGTAAATTACTGGCTTAGCCTCAAAAATCCAGGTTAGCTGGTTAGACTGAGGCAACTACTTCAAAGACCAAAGTGGAGTTCTTCATCTTAAAACAACTCCATCATAAAAAAAACCCAAAAAACTAAGTTGTTTATTCAAGGTGTGGCATTCAAAGATCTTCCTGGGAAAGGAACAAGTAAAGTATTTCTGGCCAGATACACTTTTGGCACAAAAGTAAAGTGGTGTAAGAAATTGCCAATGTGTTAAGTAAATGCAGCTTTATTTATTTTAAAGTGTCCTCTTGTCATCTGCCCCATGACCCTTGACCATGGCCTTTGCATCACACAAATCTAGAAAAACATACATATGCCTGGAGGAATGTAGGGAAAGTACAATATATGTTTGCTTGTTATTTCTTGCTTAGAGTGCTAAACTAGTTTAGGATGTACAAAAAAACAAACAAACAAATAAAAGTAAGGAAGGCATGATGTGCTGAAATATATCAATATTTATACATTTCTGAGGTGCATTCTTATAGGAAAAGTTGTACTAAAACACGTTTTACACTATACAATATCTCACCAAAGCAAGTACACCAATCACATTTCTGAAAAATATGCCAGCCTATATCTTTTTATGGGACTGACTTTGCGGATATGTTACTTTGCACTCATGCAAAATAGATGCATGAGTGCTGCCAGCAGTCCTGCAGAGGTTGAAAGGCGGCAGATGATCAGGCTGTTAGAGCTCAGATCATTCCCTTTTGTGAAATGTTGTATACTTCACAAATGTGTATCAACAACAATAATAGTTGTTCTTTTTTGTTTTTTTAAATAACTGCTAAATGAATGTTGAGTTTGTTTTTGACACCTTTGAGAATATTTTCACCTGCACATATGCAAAAATACTGCTTAATCAACATTTTTTGACTGCTTCACAACAGCATACATATGTCCATGGGTTGTGTACATCTTCTTCCTCATTTTTCATATTTTTATTTTGTCACAACAAAAAGGCACAGTTTGAATATCGATTATGTACACATATAGTTACTCTGATAGCATTTTACATATGCTGTTCAGCATGTTTCTCAGGATGGTGGATTGTAAAGCCTCTAATTTCAATTTTTTGACTTATTTGTAAATAACCACCAAAAATGTAATGGTTTATAGATTTTTTAAAATATCACCTGCTTTTTGTTTTAGATTAGAGTTGCTTTAGACAGTAGAAGTACACTTTGACCTTAGCTGTACTCAGGTCCAATTGAACTTTATTTGCAGTAAATAGAAATGTAGAGGGCTTCAACAAGTGTAGGTAAGATGATAACTCCGTGCAAACTTTCACCATTTCCGACTTTCAACATTTTCAACAGGTCGGAAAATTCTTAACTATCCCTTTAAGTGGCGAGGCAAAAGGTGGCAGGTCTGACGTGTTACCAGGACATCGCAGGTACAGGTGCAGCAACCTGTTCCTGCTTTAGCGGCGATGCGGGAACGGGGCGTTTCTTCCTGCTTACAGCTCCGATCCAAACAGGTGAGCAAAGAAAGCTCGGGTGAGTCAACCGCAGGTGAGTTGTGGATTGGTTTCAATTTGCCATGCAGAGAGGAGGTGCAACCGTAGGACGCGGAACTTTCACATTCAGGTTGAGGAGCTCTCGGATGGCGCATGGAGAGTGAAGAACCCGGACACCTGTAGGAAGAACTCTTGACCCCCTTGACCCTAAGAAACTTAAGGACACAAAACAAGAAAGTGTTCTATTCTTGCGCAGGATGAAGGTGCAACTCGTGCTCCCTCTGGCGTTGCTGACGTCTGTTCTTTTGGTGGGAATACTAAAGATGCGCAAAAGGGACCACGAGAAGGGCGAGAAGCTGAGCCGGTTCCAGGACATCAAGCTGCGGGTGACCAGCGATGTCCTCCAGGAGTACCAGAAGGAGAAGATAGAGATGCAGAACCAGCTGGAAAAGGTTCAGGGCGAGCTGAAGTCCATGGAGGAAGAAGTGGAGGTTGTGAAGACCAAAGCAGAGAAGGCGGCTGGAGATTTAACCGGCTGCGAGAGTTCCCAGGTGATTATAGTTGGTTAAATAAAATCAGCGCAATCATTTAATACAATGTACTTCTGACCCATCCATTTAAAACACAGATCTGAAGAGACTATTGGCAATCTGATATACTTATTACTATTGACACAAATTTGTAGTTATCTATTAAGAGTCATATTCTACTATACAGTCTTTTCAATATTTTTAGACATATGTCTAACAACAGACATATGTGTAGACATACTGTACATGTCTACACATGATCAGATCTATTCCTCCCCACCCCCAAGAGCCAAATATGTTACCTGTCTAATGTGATGTCAGACTGAACAGGCTGGTTTGAAAATGGGCATATTCAACATAATAGTAGGACAATGAAGGCAATCATGTTTATCTTTTAACATTTAAAAATATGTCTGGAAAACTCAAACCTCTGTGTTAAACCGGTAGCCTTATGAGTCATTTTCTTATTGGATTAACTCTTAAAGATTATTTTTGCTCCAACAAAAGCCTTGAGAACACGTTTTTTTGTGTAAAGGAATGTCAGTGTCTTGCTTATTCTTCGATCAGCACAAACCAGAAAATCAAGCTTGACTTCTGCTTGCGTGAGTGACATCACTGTAGCAGGTCTAAACGTTTGCCTGTTGCTCTATGTTAGCTATAGTGGTTTGTATTCTTTCTGCAAGTTCTGAAGTCACATTTTGTCTTATTTTCCAACTTAAGGCAGCCCCTGTTGCCAGAAGCAAAACTGTGGTTTGGAAATGGAAATGAATAATAAACTGCAAGCAATATGCTTACATTTTCTTGTTCATTGGCAGAAATCTGGTACAGATCAGCAGGCAGCAGAGGAAACAAATTTGGGCAACCTCAAAGGTAATTAATGCTTCATTTTACTAAATGTTGGAAACGGTGTATGCGTAACCTCCTAACTCTTTTTTTTTTTTTTTTTTACAAGTGGTATACTGAAACATTTAATTTTTATAACGTCCACAGCCCAAACTGAGAAGGAGAAGACAGAGTGGAACGCAGAACTAGATCGACTGAAAAAGCAGCTGACAGAAAAAAGTCCAGTGTGTAACTTCTTGAAAGAGTACCCAGACCAAATAAAGTAATGTTATACCTGTATTTCAGTTGAATTTGCAGAATAAGTCTACCGATCACATTTTCTAACTTTTACTTTTTTTAAATTTTTCCTTCAAGGACTATGTGCGGCATTAAAGAAGAGCCAAAGGCAGAGCCTCCCAAACAAGAAGAGAAAAAAGAACCCCCGAAACAAGAAGAGAAAAAAGAAGAACCCCCGAAACAAGAAGAGAAAAAAGAAGAACCCCCGAAACAAGAAGAGAAAAAAGAAGAACCCCCGAAACAAGAAGAGAAAAAAGAAGAACCCCCGAAACAAGAAGAGAAAAAAGAGCCCCCGAAACAAGAAGAGAAAAAAGAGCCCCCGAAACAAGAAGAGAAAAAGGAAGAACCCCCGAAACAAGAAGAGAAAAAAGAAGAATCCCCGAAACAAGAAGAGAAAAAAGAACCTCCAAAACAAGAAGAGAAAAAAGAAGAGCCTCCCAAACAAGAGGAGAAAAAAGAAGAGCCCAAAAAACAAGAGGAGAAGAAAGAAGAGCCCCCCAAGCAAGAGGAGAAGAAAGAAGAGCCCAAAAAACAAGAGGAGAAGAAAGAAGAGCCCCCCAAGCAAGAGGAGAAAAAGGAAGCGGCTCCCAAACAATAGGTGAACTCTGCCAAATAAGTGGACATAAAGACAGATGCCTTGAAATACAAATGTGCAGAACAACCATTTTTTCCTCTACATCTCAAGCTCAGCAGATCTGTTCACAAGGACACAACTATTCCGGCTTTTATTTTGGCTGGGATACGATGTTGCTGGTGACATGAAGCATATCCAAGAAAAAGGGATACATGTGGATTTGGTTTTCAGTCACTTGACATTTCTGCAAACTGACCTCTAATTTTCAAGCTGCAGCTTGAAAATGGTCAGTGCAATAGTCCGTAGACTTAAACAGTGAATTAAATCAGCCACATCAACCTAATTAAAAATAAATAGATTAATGGTGTTATGTTCTCTCCCACCTAAATCATTAAGTCAAAACAAACTTTGTAAACTTAAAGTTTGCTTTTGTTCTGAGATAAAGACCAACTCTGCGACCAGTAACTCGACATACTATGTCCTAATTTGCCGTATGTCTCAGTTTCCCACCAAGTGTCATCTGAATTGTGATTGCCTCAAGACATTAAATGTTACATGTAGCAGAGGTAGGACTTTATGACTGTTCATTAGAATTGTCAAGATCCTGTTTTCATAACTAAATGAAAGGTTAAAGCATGTCATGGTGCAGGGTTTGTTTTGCACAGGTTTTGTTTTGTGAAATTTGTTGGGTTTGTTGTAAATTAATCCTGAGCAGCTTTAATATGATAGTTTTTTTTAAAATTTGTGTTGTTAACGGGAAGCTCTGTGATGGACTGGCGACCTGTCCAGGGTGAACCCCGCCAAAGATACCAGCGGGTAATGGATGAACGGATGTGAAGCACTTTCCCAAAAATTCTGCTATATGGATAAAATAAACTTGGATTGCACAGCTGAAAAGAAATTACTAGAGGGATTGGGATTTTCAGGTTTATTTATTTATTTTATCTGGAACACGTTAGTAAGTCCCCAGCTAGATTAGTCACGCCACCTTAAACGTTTTTTTTTTTTTTTTTTACATTTTGTCACGTAACTTAAGGATGTAAATGTATTTTGGTGGGAATTTTTTCATGAGCCGATACAATGTAGTTAAAAATTGTGAAGATGGAGAAAAATGATGCATAGTTTTCAAGCTTTTTTAAAAAATACATATGTGAAAATCTAGTGTCTCTTTGTTTACACTGATAAATAAATAAAATAAAATACAACACAATCAACTGCTTTCACAATTCCCCCAAGGAGTTTATAAAACAATATGCCATGCTTTTAAACATCTCAGTTCATTTTGAGTTGCACCACCTAGTCCTAGTTAGATTGGTGTTAGTTAGCATGGAATGATGAAATGATACACTTTAAAATGACTTTATATTTACTGAATGGACATGATACGTTACGTACATGCTATTAAAGTGTAGTACAACTTTGATTAGTCTGAAACATTTATTTTACAAAAATGCACAATTTATTTATAAGCTATTGTGGCCTTAGAAACTAGTCTGATAGGCTAGCAATGTCTTTGCAAGGTGAGAAACAAAAAAGTAAAACAATTTTGAAAGAACTAAGTTCTCATTGAATAAGCATTATATATAACCAGTGGAATAATCAGAACATTTTGTTCACAGGACTCGTTTGAAAAGAAATCTCAGTAAACTTTAATATGATTGCTAGTTTATGATGTTAGCATACCGCTGTGGATTTAATTAACAGTTACAACAGTCCATTAAGAGAGTGTATGTTCAATTATGTAATTATCAGCCCATAAACTATGTCTTAAAAGTATTAAAGTAAAATTTCCTTGAAATAAACTGAATAGATAAAGTGAAAATAAAGTAATTAAAGTTTTTCTTAGCATAACATGATGACATAATTAAATAAAAAAAACATTCTTTTAAACTGACATCATACATAACAAGCAATTTGCAATAGGTAGGAACAGAGGAATATGTGAAAGCTAGCAGGTTTAAGTATTGACAAGTTTAAAGTCACTAAACCAGCTAGGCTAACAGCTAGTGTCTGTCTCTACGTGTAATTTGGTTCAGTAAGTTGCTTAAGATGAAACTTTGGATGTTTCTGGAATGTCTTCTACAGTATATTATCTGATGGGGTAGTTCAGTCGTTGACTGACATGTTCAGGAAAAGATGCTGTCCTTCAAGCTTATCCACACATTCCTCTTTGGGCGAGGCATCTCAAGACTTCAAAAGACTATTACACTTCAAATGAACTTTGAACTTACAAAAGAGATATCTAGATACCACAAATCGCATAAGCATGATCTGAGTGGTAAACCTTACCAAAATCAAGCAAAAGTTATGGTTAACAGTTTCAAAATAAAAGACATATGACACAATGATTCAAGAACATGAGACCCTTTGCGTGTTTTTCTCTGGCGAATGAATGGTACAGTTGCTGCACCGTCAACATTCAGTAACTGCACAATACACTTCAATCAGGGTGTGTTGAACAGATGGGTGGCTGTAAAATACGTACTTGTCAAACATGAATCTTTGCTGTGCTGGTAATGATTAATGCATGTACACAACTTCAGAAAGCAGGAAGAATATTACTCTGCATGTCATATAGAGCACAGAGACGCACAGAAATGCACATAAGAGCTGATTTGTTTTAGTAGTTGGCAGATATTTGACTTTATGTAAATTCAGAGGACAGGCATCGAAACAAATTACTGACAGTGAAAAAAGAACAAGGCAGAATGTCAGTGCTCGGTTTTCAGCACTCAATTGATTCATTGCAGAGTCACCATTTGCTTGGATATGCTATTCCGGTTTATGTTGTGCTTTCTCTGTTGGCCTTTAGCTCCTATAGTTTCCGTCATTTAGCCATGGCTTCAGATTTTCATTCCTCTCTCTGTTAGGTAACTCCTTTGACTTCAATTTTCAAAACATAGAGATAGGTATTGAATAATCACTGTTAACCTTGCCTGCATCTCTCTTCCTCTTTGACTCTGCCTCAGGCCTGTGTGCTGTTGAGCGTGTAACACACAAAAAGAGAGAAAGAGAGAAAGAGAGAGATAGAGAGAGAGAACAGCAGAGAGAGAAACAGAGGGAAAGAGTAGCTGGAAATGTTTATCACTCCTGATGAGCCCTGTGTTATCTGTTGAAAGTCCAACTAAATGCAGGTTGATTTGGGTACAGGTTAATCTTAAAGTACGGTTATCTCAATTTAGATGTTAGTTTTGAATAAATTAATAAAACATTCTCTTTTTGCTGTTTGTTCATAATAAATCACTCCATAATAAAACATGGGATATGTCTGCATTTATTTTCCTCTGAAGTCTTTAAAAGAGATTTCCCAAATGGTTAATGTGAAATATTAAACTTGAAATAAATAAAAGAGCGTCTTACAAAAGCATTCATACTCCTTTTTCTTTTGATAAACAAACTCAAGGTGAATCATTGTGAAATGAACGAACAAGGATATAGTGTTTTTTAAATGTTTGGTTTTCATCTATTTCAAATCTCTAAGCCATCGCCTTCATATGAAACAGTCCCAGTGTAAAATGTGATCTCTGCTTTGAAAACCATGTATTACTTTTGTTACACTTCAGTATTATTCACTACTTTATGTTGATCTCTCCTGCAAAGTTCCAGTTAAATTCACTAAAATTTGCAATCTGAAGTTGACAAAAATGTGTGTGGATGCTTTTGCCTGACACTGTATTTGTCATTTAAATGATATGCAATATTTTGTTGATTTCTACACTGTCCGTTATTTCTCACACTGTCCTTCATCTGTTGCAGATGGAGGATTGCCTAATTGTCACCCCCAGGCTCACAACAGGCGATCAGGGATCGGGGAGCTATCATCACGCCCCAATAGGCTGTCAAGGTCATAGCAGGAGAGGATGCAGAGGTGATAGAGCGGGACTGAAACAGTAGCCTGACCGATATCTGGGTTGTCCATGAATGAGAAATTAGAGTTTTCTTTTACATACAAAAATGCAAAACTTGTTCTGCTACATTAGCTGTAAATTTTAAAACGGAGAGCATAGATTGTTTCTGTATTAGTGATGAATCCATGAATTCATTACTACAAGACATCTTATTTGTTTACAAAGGCGATCGCTTTTGAATTGCATCAATTATTAACTGCAAACACAGTTATGACCTACAGTGTATGTAGAGGTGAAAGTACTGTGTTGTTATTGGCAGGCATCTGGCAGATGATGTTGATTTCACACGTGAGAGTCCAACCATATGCCTGCCTACAATCACTATTAGCCCAACGTCCGAGAGCCTGAAAACGGAGGACAGTGCAACCTTTGAGTTTATCCTGATTCCGTTGCAAATCCCAAACGTTGTAAATTGTGCTTAAGTAGCACAATGCATGTATAACAACATCTAACACATAATTTAAAACCATTGAATTTTGATGCATTATGAAACTTTTGAATACAGTCATTAAAAACAGAGTACAAGTCAAAGATCTCTCTTGAACACAAATAAAATATTGTCCTTATGTTCATATTTCATACTATTTTCTAAATGCTTTTGACTTTACAAGTGTACATCTAAAATATTTTTTATAATATGATTACATATGGTAGACAAACACAAAGTACTGAAAATTTGCTCTCAGGTAATACAGCTGCACAATGTTAGGAAAGCATATGATATTTGTGAATGTTGTGATAACAGTAATGTCAGGATCTGTGTTTTTCTATGTATTTATTTTGAGTTTCCGTGTCTTCTGAGTTTCCATGTTGTCCTGTCTTCCCCTTGATTGTTCCCAGGTGTGTCTCGTTCCCTTATTACCTCCTGTGTATTTAATGTCACCTGTGTCTCTGCGTCTTCGTTGGGTCCTTGTCGTTACTTGCCGCCCTTGGCATTTGTCGTTCTGTTCCTGTGTGCCCAGTCTGTTTTTCGTCCCTCGTTTACCGGTTGCTACCGGCGTCGAGCCCTGGCTTCAGCTCGGCCGTGCTGCCCGGCTTGGGACTGTTTTGGACTGTGTTTATTTCTGGATTTACTTTATTAAAACACCATTTCTCATCATATCCTGAGCCTGCTGCATTTTCCTCACCACCGATCACCACCACCACTTGACAAGTAAAACTCAAAACAAAACATTATTAAATGTTACTCTCATCTTCCTTTAGGTTCATAGCAAACACAGACTGCAGATAATGAGTCTGACCACTAAAAAAACAAAAGAATTCATAATTTTCATCTCAAACACTAAGTTTTATTTAAAAGGTTCTTTCTTCTGATGTTAAATTTTCAAAATGCCTACTCAAAAATTTTATATTTGCTCAAAAAGAAAGGTCACCAGATATAACAGGGTGCAGAGAGCCTGGAAAATAATTAGCTAACACTCATTGCAGTCCTGGAGAATCCTGCATATTGGGAGCAGTGATATTGAAATAACAATAAATGATGGATCTATTGTGCCTTTGCACTTCTAGAAATTTACATTTTAGGCAGTTCTTCTTTGTAAAATGGCTCAAGCCTGATCAGATCAGGTAGAGAGCATACAGTTTTAGATGTTGCTAAAAGTCTAGATTGCATTTGGGTCTGTACTTCGACTGGGCCATTCGACACATGAATCTACTTTGAAGCCACATTCAATGTAGCTCTATGCTCAGGGTTACTATCCTGCTGTTACTCGTCCACCCCAGTCTCAACTGGTTTTATTAGTTGTTTTTGTTCCAGGACTTCCTGTTATTAAGCTGCCACCACCATGTTCCGCTCTCAGGACGGTTTGTTTAAGAAAAGTTGGTCTCATCCAACCACAGCCCTGTCTTCCACATGTTTGTTGTATCCTCACCCTGACCTGTCTGCCGTATTTATGAAGATTTGTTCACTAATGTTATCTAACAAACCTCTAAGGCCTTCACAGAAGGGCTGTATTTATAATTACATACAGGTGGATTTTATTTACTACTTAGTTGACTTCTGAAGGGAGGGAGTTGGTTGAACTGGATGTGTCTAATTTTTTCCTACATTTAGTGTTTTATCTCTATAACAAAGGACATAATCAAGTGACCATCCTGCTTGACATTTGTCCTCCCTACAGGCAAAAACTGAAAGTTATTTGACTCTGCATATGCGTTCATGAGTGTGCTGGCGTGTGTGTATGTGTGTGTACTGCATGAGCTTGTTCACAGTTGGATGAAGATCACATGTATTGATCAGGCTAATGCGTGGAGGAAAGGCTGCAGGTCAGAGCAGCTGATCAATACATGTCTAATTACATCAGTGTGAGGTTCTATGTTCCCAAAAGAGTGATTATTGGGTCCAACCCCCTAAACTCAAACAACGGGTATAAATATAAGCTGCCCTTCCAATGTAAAGCATTTAAACTCCAAAATCAGTGAGAGGCGTTTCTTTTTCTCTTTTCTTTTTAACTTTTTTAATCAAACCATCAAATACATTTTTTTATAACTCACTGAATTGTTTCTGTTTAGCCGTTGAATTTAAGCAAAAGAGACAGTAGTAACATCTTTGGATAAGCGAAGCTGGTGAGTATCATCATTTTGTGTTTCTACATGATCCAGGAGAGATATTCGACCCTGCACTCCCTGAAGCAAACACACCATAATCTGAAATGTCAGCAGGGTCTCTGACTCCCAGCGTTGGAGGCCCAGAGCCCTGAAGGCTGATCCTGTGTCATTTCCTACAGAACTGGTTGTTCACGTCTTTTGCCCGGCAGTCGGTGATATCTTTTAGGGGGGATTGCTGAATTGTTTTCATGATAGAGTTTCTTTTTTTTTTGTTGTTCCCAACAGGTTTTACCAGTCTGCTGGACCCCGCCACTAATTAGCCAGAGGCTGTGTGATATGTTTGATATTCGGTTGTTCTTGTGCTTCATCGTATCAACTAAATATCAGACATATTCCTACAGAGTCTGGCACTGACGTCTGATCTACTGCAGAGAGGCTGCTCAGGTAAAAAGATGCTACACTTTACATCAGTGGTTTGTAACATCATGAGAGCAAAGCTTTCGAAATAAATTCATGACCTACTCTGACCAAGTCTGTGTAAATTATTAATGTTTTGAACAAAGGTTGGAATGGAAAACAAAGAGATAATAATTTTCAAGCGTCACTGTGCTTGTCTTTAAACACACACCCTCCAAAACTCACATTTAGCTTGTAAGTGTGCATTGTATCTTCTAAGTATACAGGAAGATCCTCCTCCAAAAGCAAATAGCTGCTGTAGCTGGGATCCTGGTTCTTGAGATAAAGAATAAACAAGATATCCAGATAACGGTCTTTGTCTTACTACAGCAGGCAAGAATCAGGCCTTTTAACCCATGTGATTGACAGGAAACTCACTGTTAGGTCCCATAATTATTCTTCTAAAAACTGTTTTTTGTGTGTGTGTTTGTTTTATGAATTCTGCATTTATTCTCTGCAAGACTTAAACAGAAGCAGGGCGAATGATTTGTTAATGTCTTCGCATGCGTGACTCGTGATGTATCGCTTCAATTAAAAAGATAAGTGCATGCTTCAGTTACTAATTTTAACATTTCATCAGCTGCTCTTATATAATGATAAGATGCTTTTTGGCTTTTGGCTAAAACAGAACAACTACCAACGAATTCAGATTTTTTTTTTTCCCAAAGGGCATTTTATTATGTAAGAGACAATTTTTAAGGGAACTATTAATTTCATCCTATTGAACCTGTATGAGCTAATGTGAGGAATAATGTGATTTTTAACTAAATGAGATGTTCAACTGCAATGTTTTTAGAAAGGATTTATGGCAACATGGTATTTGCTGCTATCCCAAATAAATGTTGGGTGAATCAGATTTTATTTAGGTGCATCCAATTAAAAAGGGGCAGAAAACTAAGTAAACACACCAGGCTGACAACAGTGTTTCAATATGATCAGTCATATGATCAGTCATCGCTCCCTCTGATCTAAAATCATCAAAGACATTACATTTGCTTCGTGATGCCATGCATGTTTGTTGTTTTATTTTCATTAACCCCCACCTTTACTGTATGTTTTAAATGCATTTATTTAAATAAAGGTTTTCTGTTACATGTTGATATTTTGTTGCAAATTGTGGTCAGTGAAAAATATATAAAGTCAAATATAAAGACGTTTCCTTCATTCATCCATCCATCCATCCATTAGTCTGTCCATCCACCCATTCATGGACGGATGAATGCATCCATCCGTCCTTCCGACCATCCATCCGTCCATCCATCCATCTGTGTAAGGTTTTGAGGGGCATATGCACAATGGACAGGTATCCAGCTCCTTACAATAACAATTTACAATTTGACATAGAATAATCAAACTGGGCACTAGTAATGACAGACGAAGCCTCCTATTAAAAAAAGAGATGAGTTGGTGGCACACATGTGCAATCAATGGCCAGCAGTTTTTTGCTTTTTGTTTGTTGGTTAGTTTTTGGCACAATACCTGCAGTAGACTGAGAAAAACTAGAAAAGTACAAAATAAAAGGTGCTCCTCTAAAAAAGGAGTTTTGCACAGGTTCACAACATTACAATAAATATTTATAGTTCTCTAAAAACTTATATGATGAAAAACTCTTTGTGATTTTAAGTTTTAGTTGTTTTTCTTTATTTTTGACAGAATGTGTCTTTAGGTGGCATGGGTGGGATAAGGAAGAGGTAAGAAGGAAAGAAGGTGTTTTTCCAGGAACCACCACTGCGCCACTGTGTTTCAGATTCATAGCAGTGTGTACAGAAATGACACAGTCATATAAAACAGATTCTACATACAAAAACACAAGTGCAGTACATGTTGGATGTAGCCGGTGCATCACAGCACCCACTCATATACAGCTCTGGAAAAAAATAATAGACCACTCCGTTGAACCCCATTAAAAACCTCCTTGTTATTCCAGCAAATATTGATTTCTGAACTCTTCCTGAGTTAAAACATTAGTATTGTTGTTTCTAAATTAATATGCACTTGTTTTCTTTGTATTATTTGAGGTCTGAAAGAACTGCATCTTTTATTTTGACCATTTTTCATTTTCTGCAAATAAATAGGAATTTTTTACTAGGAATTTCAGAGACATGTTGTCAGTAGTTCATAGAATAAAAGCACAATGTTAATTTTACTCAAACATATACCTATAAGAAGTAAAGTCAGAGTAAGTAATTATTTTAAAGTGGTCTCTTAATTTTTTTTCCAGAGCTGAAGATGAACAATTAATTAGATTTTTTTTTGTTATCCAAAGAAAATTATTGCATCCATGCAGGAAAACAGTCCAAATTCTAAGAGAAAGACTCAAACTGAGTTGTGACCAATGAGCCCCACTAGAGAGTTTTCAAGCAAAAACAGACTGTTTAAGTTCATGTTACAGAAATAAGATTTAAATTCAGACTTTTACTTGGTCACTCCTGAAGGTTCATTTTGTTTTGTGGATGCTTATGCATGGATATGATGGTGTTCTTTGGATCATTGTTCTTCTGCATCACTGCACAAGTGACTTGAGTTTTTGGTCACAAACTGAAGGTCAAATATTCTTCATTTTCAAACAGGGCAGAAATGAAGGCTCCACCAATTACAGTGAGTCATCCTGCTGCAGAAAAGATCCTGACCATCACACAACCATCACCATTTTTTTTTAACCAATGTTAGTGTCATGAAGTGCGGGTGGTGTTGGTGGTGAGGCAGACGCAGCGGACCCAGGTAAGATGAATTATGATGTTTTTTTAATGAAAATAACTAGTCCAAACAACAAGCAGCAGGCACAGGGAAACACTGAAGACGAATAGGCTAACATTGACGAGGACCCGACGAGGAACAAGGAACACAGGTGGAGTTAAATACATGGGAGGGTAATCACAGAAACGAGACACACCTGGGAACAATCAAGGGGAGGACAGGACAACGAAGAGACTTAAGGACACAGAGAACTCTAAATAAACACAGAAAAACACAGATCCTGACAGTACCCCCCCCCCCCCCCCCCCAAGGGCGGCTACCAGACGCCCACAAAACAAAAACACAACAAGGGTGGGCGGAGGGGCGCTGGACGGGGGGCCAGAGTCCAGAAAAAACAAAAAACAACCCACCATTATGGGCGGAAACACAGGAAGGGCCAAGAGTCCAAAAACAAACAAAAAACTACCCACAGGGTGGGCGGAGGCAAAGGAGGCGGGAACCACGGAGGTGGTCCGGCGGTCGTCCGCGGCGGCGGGAACCACGGAGGCGGTCCGGCGGCCGTCCGCGGCGCTGGAGGCGGGAACCACGGAGGCGGGAACCACGGAGGCGGGAGCCACGGAGGCGGTCCGGCGGCCGTCCGCGGCGCTGGAGGCGGGAACCACGGAGGCGGTCCGGCGGCCGTCCGCGGCGCTGGAGGCGGGAACCACGGAGGCGGTCCGGCGGCCGTCCGCGGCGCTGGAGGCGGCAATGGGGAGTCCCGGGGGCCGCCCACAGACGGCGATGACGAGCCCCTCGAGGCAGGGTCTCTGGTGGAGAACAGGGGGTCGGGGTCTCGGGTGGAACACTGGGGGTCTGAGTCTCGGTCGGAACGCAGGGAGTCTCGGTCTCGGGTCTCGGGTGGAACGCTGGAGGCCAGGGTCTCAGGAGGAACGCTGGAGGCCAGGGTCTCAGGAGGAACGCTGGAGGCCAGGGTCTCAGGAGGAACGCTGGAGGCCAGGGTCTCAGGAGGAACACTGGGAGTCTCGGAAGGTGCGCCGGCTGGAACGCCGGCTGATTCGGCCTCGGGTGCGCCGGCTGGAACGCCGGCTGATTCGGCCTCGGGTGCGCCGGCTGGAACGCCGGCTGATTCGGCCTCGGGTGCGCCGGCTGGAGGTGAGCCGGAGCGGAGCCTCGGGGCCGGCTGCGGGGGCGAGCCGCAGCGAAGCCTTGGCAACGGCTGCGGGGGCGAGCCGCAGCGAAGCCTTGGCAACGGCTGCGGGGGCGAGCCGCAGCGAAGCCTTGGAAACCGGCTGCGGGGGCGAGCCGCAGCGGAGCCTTGGAAACCGGCTGCGGGGGCGAGCCGCAGCGGAGCCTTGGAAACCGGCAGCAGAGGTGACAGCTCCGGAAGGCGACGAGGGGCCGGGTCCACCGGCGGCTCACGTCGCTGTCTCCGGGCTGACCGTGGAGGTGGCGGCTCCGGAGAGCGACGAGGGGCCGGGTCTGCCGGCGGCTCACGTCGCCGTCTCCGGGCTGACAGCGGAGGTGACGGATCCGGAAGGCGACGAGGGGCCGGGTTCACCGGCGGCTCACGTCGCTGTCTCCCCCGGCGTGAGTAACGGCGGGGGCCGAATCCGGAGGGCTTTGGGGTGGGGACAGGTAGGATCTGGCGTTGGCTAATCGCCAGGGTGTAGTCCGACTCCAGTCCCATCTCTTCCAGCAGCAGCGGTGATGGCAGGATCTCAACGTCCCTGTAGAGATCCCGCTGAGCCAACTCCAACTGCTGCTGGAACCATGCCTCCGGGTCGTGCTGGGCCATGAGCTGCTGTCTCACCATCGGTCTGGTCGGGTCCTTCTGTCATGAAGTGCGGGTGGTGTTGGTGGTGAGGCAGACGCAGCGGACCCAGGTAAGATGAATTATGATGTTTTTTTAATGAAAATAACTAGTCCAAACAACGAGCAGCAGGCACAGGGAAACACTGACGACGAATAGGCTAACATTGACGAGGACCCGACGAGGAACAAGGAACACAGGTGGAGTTAAATACATGGGAGGGTAATCACAGAAACGAGACACACCTGGGAACAATCAAGGGGAGGACAGGACAACGAAGAGACTTAAGGACACAGAGAACTCTAAATAAACACAGAAAAACACAGATCCTGACAGTTAGAAAGCCAAAAATAACCTTAAACTAAACAAAGAAACCCTCATAGGTCATTCTGTTGCTTTTTCTTAAAACAAACCTCACACTGACGCACAGGACTATTTATAGAGCTACGTCGTCAGATGAAACCATGTTGAGACTCACATTTGCTAATTAAGTATTTATTAGCCAAACCAACTGAATAAAATCTTCCTTTAAGTAGTTAAGAAAAAAAATATCCTTACTTTTACAAAGATGCATTTGAACAATCAGAGACATTTGCCTTTTTCTAAATTTTACTTTGAGCGGGAGGTCAAAGGTTGTTGTTTACCTTCCTACACATAAATGCAGCTTTTTAGCTTAAACAATCAGCTATAGGCTGACTATCTTACGGACGATGTGAACAGGGCTGCAACAGATGGGGTCAAATGGGATCCATTGAGACAAACGTTATCTGAAAGCCTGCACACTGTATGCTCAGAAGGGGAGAAGCAATGACGAACATAATGCCTGTGTGTTCATGCGTCTGTGTTTGTGTGCAGATAGAAGAAGGTAATACATGAGTGGGGGTTGATGAGTCTGTAGCGGTGCAGTATAAATATCTGAGACCAAAGGGAGAAAGTGCATTGGTTCATCTGGGGCACCAAGGAGGAGGTGTGGAGACTTAAAAAGAAAATAATAGAATTAGAGAAGGGAACATGAAGGCATCACGACGGTGACTGCAACGAAGAGCAAACGGAAGAGAAGAACCGACTCACAACACTGTAAGGTCTGAAGAGAGATTTAATCAGTGCTGAAAAATTGACCCAGGTTTGTACCTTTGATTGGATTATTGTGCTTTCAGTGGGTTTTTTTTCTTTCTTCTTCTCATTAACCTTTGTAAACCTTTGTTTTCCCCAGAAATGGCCAACACAAGAGAAGTGCTTTTGGCTTCACTGTTGCTCCTGGGAGTCAGTCTGCCGTGCTTCTCTGTGTATAACAGTGGTGAATGCTTCTTCAACACTAAAGGTAGGTTTTAATAACATTTTTACTAATAAATGCATCAATTAGAAAGCATACTTTTTAATATATGTAGTATTACATGTTGTGTTTTTAGTGTTTAATGATACACTCAACTTCAAAAAATAATTTTTTACTGCCATACTATACCACATAATCAACTAAAAATGTTTTGAGAAGCTTTACTTTCAAATCTGAAAATGATTATTGACTGGCAGTGTATTTGTCATTCATTCAAGTAAAATTCTTTGCACATAATTTTTTACTGTTCTGTTTAAGTAAACGGTTCTCTGTCTTATCCTCATCAGCAAGCTGTGAATACACGGGTCAGGTGTATGGCATTGGGGAGAGCTGGATAACCAGTGATTGCTACCAGTGTGTCTGCATGGAGCCTTTTGGAGTGGGATGTTGTGACCTGTGAGTTTGTTTTCTTATGCAGTTCAAATAAACCTTTTCTGGACATTTTCACTTGATGTCTTCCTCTAATTTACCTTTCTTCCTCCCTACAGTGCGACCAAGCCCGTTGACTACCCAGAATGGTGCGAAGTCATTCGTAAACCGGACTCTTGCACCAGTGTTGCTGTGATGAGAGTCAATCACAAATTACCCTGTCTCTGGGGACAAGGACGTCTCAGAACAGCTGGGCAGCCATGGAAATCTGACAATGGTCCTTTATTTTAATTTAAGCCATTCTGGCAAAAGAAAAAAAAAAAGAAAAATGTGAAGGTTGTTGAGATATAACAAAGAAAAAAAACACGATCGTGATTCTCCTTTTTAACATTGTGACCAATTTTTATTTTGTGCATCTGTTGACTATGAAAGAGTTTTTTTACTTTGTTCAAAGTAGTATTAAAATAAGAGCTATTAATAAATTAAATGCTTATACATAAGTGTTATAGTTCTTGCTATTATTTATCCCTTTGACTTAAACTGAGAGTTGCATTATTTTGTCATTTACCTTGTTGTAGTGTTGATTATGCTACTTTCAGACAGGGTGCAAAAAAGACACATATGCCGCTTTGGCAAATAGAACTGACCAAACAGCAATAAAAGAAAAAAAAATGTTTGTTTTTGTTTGTACCATACAGATTATTTATTCATTTATTTAAACCACATTGTATTGTTTTTTTTATTTCAAAGAAAAAAATGTCAACAAAATAAATACTAATTGGCTTCTAAGCTGTTAACATAATCCATTGATACTTTATCTATTCTTTCATCAGAGTAGCCTACAAGTTTTTGTATCACTTTTATTGTTATTTAAGAAAATAATTGTCATTCCTTTTGTACTTACATTAGTGGCCTATGCATACGTCTTATTCATTCGGCTCAGTAAAAATGAATGCTTTTACTTTTTTTTATTTATTTATTTACTTTCATTTCTTTTATACACTACATATTCACATAAATTATGACTCTGACGATGAATGAAGTTATGATAATGAATTGTTATGATCAGTAATTTAGGAACTGACCTAAATAATGACTGGTGCATATACCAACGTTTTATATAATATTCTAGAAATACACTTTTATTTCCTTTTGTTTTATTATTGTATGTCCTGCGACACATTTGACTATCAAAATAACTACAAAACAAATTTTTTTCACTTTATTATTATTTTATAAAATACAAGCATTTAACTTAACAAATCATACACGTTTCATTTAATGCATTTAAACAACACAAATGATAACATAAACACACGACTTTTCCTTTCACTTATCTTTCCCAGAGTTTCAATCTGGACTTTTATTTTGATAAAAGCAGCGCTTAGTTATGACGTCAGCAGTGGCGGGGAGTGTGTTCATCGTGAAGAGGATTTGTTTATCCTAAAAATGTCCCTCTGTTTCTCTCCTTTTGCTTGTTGCAATTAATGAACCGGGAAGAAGAGGCTTAAGCATGTGGATACTGACTCCTCAGCAGCCCGGAGGTAACTTTCTTCAGCCCTGAACGACTTTATTCAAAGCTAGCTGCGGGCTAACGGGTTCAAGTTTGGTTAAAACCCTTTAAGGTGGGGCATTTACTGCAAAATACTGAAGACAGTGAAACGGTCTTAAACACGTGGGGTGTGTTTACGAATAACTTTTGGATCGAGATTACTCATCTCGTGTAGCTAATTATAAAGTTGCGATAAGTGTTTGAAGTTAAGCTTTATTACTTACTAAACAGAGATGAAGCTGAAACAGCAGATTTTTGTGTGGAAAAACTAAGAACAGCATGTAGTCTTCATCTGACACACAGAAGGCCTCACATTGGCAGAAGAAAGCCTACTGTATGCATAGAGGAGAGGTCAAGATGTCTTGTGGGTGAAAAATAAGCCCACATCATTACTACTCCACCGCCTTAATTCAGAGTTCCTATCAGGTCTTTGCCCTGAGATGCAAATTTTCTGTTTCTTTTTCTCTTAAGATAGTGTTTTACATTAAAATAAAAGCTATCCACTTCAGTTTCTTCTGTCTAAAGTTTTTTTCTTTCAGAAATATTGTGGTTTATTACAGCTAGCTCTGCAAAATTGAACCATCCATCCATCCATTTTCTGTTCACCCTTGTCCCTAATGGGGTCGGGAGGGTTGCTGGTGCCTATCTCCAGCTACGTTCCGGGCGGGAGGCGGGGTTCACCCTGGACAGGTCGCCAGTCTGTCGCAGGGCAACACAAAGACATACAACCATACACACACACACTCATCTCTAGGGAGAATTTAGATAGACCAATTAACCTAACAGTCGTGTTTTTGGACTGTGGGAGGAAGCCGGAGTACCTGGAGAGAACCCACGCATGCACAGGGAGAACATGCAAACTCCATGCAGAAAGACCCCGGGCCGGGAATCAAACCCAGGACCTTCTTGCTGCAAGGCAACAGTGCTGCCACTGTGCAGCCCCAAAATTGAACCATTTTTTAAATTTTCTTTTTTTGGAGACAGAGAGATAAAAAATCTCAATTGGCAGCTCTTCAAAAATACATTCATGCTTTCTTGCTTGTTCTCTAATTATGCTGTCACACATGTTGGCATTTAACATATAAATTAACCACTGTACAGTTTAACATTTAATGTTTGGACATTATGTCATTTTTCTGAATCTTGGACAGTTTAATCTTTTGATTTTCTTGTGCAACAGTATATTAGGGAAATGTTTGGTTGCCTGTTTGGCCAGGCAACCAAAATTGTAGCCACAGCTAGACTGACAGAAATGAGGCTACCATATAATCAAACTCTAGCAGCTTGCAAGGCAGGTTAAGTGTTTTTCCCAAGGACACAACAACCTAGACAGACAGTATATGATAACATAATTTCTCTCATTATTGTTGTATTTGGTAAATAGAAGTAATTTTGGTAATTCTGACCTAACGCGAGATAAGTTTGGTTTTATTTAACTTCAGATAGTGAGAAAGAAGGTGTCTTTTTATTGTGTTTCCGGTTAAGTTAAGAGCAAGTATTTTTCTTAACTTGTCTTCGTAAAAATAGCAAGATAGAAGCGGATCTGTAAACAGTGAGCTACAGAAGGCTGTCACGTGACTGAACTATCTGTAGTCAATTCAAAACGAAAACCCTGAGTAAAGGACAAAGTACAACATGACAGTTAGTATTAACCACATTTCCTTTAACAGTGTAATAACGTGGGAATGCAAACAGGTTCAACTCTGATACAGATATTAGCTGCTGTACTGTCCTATGATAAGGTAAAAATGTTTACCGATCAGCTGACACCTTCCCTATCCCAGTAAAGTTTTTTGAGAACCCTCTCTCATCTCTCTCTGCATGTTCAAGCGACAGTTCAGTGACTTTGATCCAGCAGGTTCTGACAACTTAAAGCACAAAACAGAGCAGCTTTCATGTTCTCTCTTCAGCCTTCGTGTTACTTCAGGTTTTGCACTCTCTTGCAGCCTGATCGAAGCACGGACAGGCCTCTCAAAACACAATTTCCTTCTAAATGGCTTCTTTCACCTCACTGACACTGAACACGGCTAACTTTAAGTCTTCTTCAAATAGAGCATTTAATTGTTTTGCCGACTGACCAGTTGTGCTAATTGAATCACTGGAACATCTTTGTCGGGTTATATTAGGTTTATTTTTTATTAGGTTTCAAGCTGCTGTTTGTTTCTTCGCAGGTGAGACGTTCTATCTCCTCCCTGGTAAAGAGTACGTTGTTGGCCGGAAAAACTGTGACATTCTTCTTGCCAGTGACCAGTCCATCAGCAGGTCTCATGCTCAGCTCACTGTGACCGATCAGGTGAGAGAAATAAAGAGCTCCTTGAATAAAATTGAATTAGCTTGTTGCAGATCTAAACTTACTGCTGGTGTAAAACGCTGCAAGCAGAGAATAAAATTTTTTATTTTGGAGTCAATAGATTGGATTTTTAGTTACTTACAGGGGTAATAATATTCATATGTTCTTAAATACTGGAAAAGTGAGATAAAATTAATTTCTTGTTAGTGCGGCCAGACATTCAGGGCATTTCACGTAAACTTTGTCTCATTCCTCAACGTTAAGACTGAACCTGTCATTACCTGGAAGTTTCCCATGTAAACAATGTGGGTTTGTATGTAACCGTTGCTACAGGGCTCAGCTGGAAGATAGCTGTCTCGATTCTAATATTATGGCAGCGAGCCAGACATTCATTCAAACAATTCTCTAGAAACAACAAAGTGGAGCAATGCAAACAGCAGCTAGAGCCTCTTAGTTTTCCTCCTGGGTTGATTTTTATCCTGCATCCTGATTCAAACAGGAATGAATATGAGATTGAAGATCATAAATCAATGTTTACATTTTGATGTAAATAATTTTTTTTCTCTGCTTGCATGTGTTTGCATTATTAAACGGGGATATTAGGTGGTGAAATCCATTTTGGAAATGTTGTCCTGTTGTTATAGTTTTGCACAGCAGGAGGAGCTGTTGTCTATTAAAAGTTCAACACAAACTACTTCAGTCTTTTGCAGTTGCATCACAATCAGACCATCAATTCATAAGTTAATTTATTTCAGTAATTTCATTTAAATTTGAAAGACACATGTTCCATAGACAGTTATTCACAGAATGGTGCATTTGTAAGTGCTTATTTCTATGTTATTTTAATTATTATGGTTTACAGTGAAAGAAAATGTAAAATTCTGTCTCTCAGAAAATTTGAGTCCTAAGAAGACAAAAGGTTTTCGATACAAAAATGTCAGCCTTCTGAGAAGCATGTCCATGTATTGTAGCAAAGATTTTCTGACACTTTCTCTAGTTCAGAAGTGACTTAAAAGAAATAATGCAACAGTTGGAGTCAGACTCTATACGTCGTAATATGGGGACTGTTGCAGTCTAGACCTTATGAATCTCCACCAAGCTCTTAAAAGAAATGGGCTTTTCATGGCAGTTCTCTCCACACTGTGATTATCACATTTTTTCTTTTTGCTTAACTTTCCAACAAATACAGCGTTCTCTGCATAGTTTTCCATGGCTTACCTTGCCGGGTAGGGTGTCAGTGATTGTCTGCTGAACAGCTGCCATATCAGCAGTCTCCTGCATAATTAGGGCTCATCAAAACCTTTATATATTCAAAATCATTTATGTAATCAGATTTTCTGAGAAATAACATTTCAGGTTTCCATTAGCTGTGAGCCACGATCATCAAAATTAACAAAATTAAATGTCTGAAATATATCCCTGCGTGGTAAATTACTGATACAAACTAATATTTGAATAATTTTCTAATTTATTAAGATAGAAAGTTTTTACCAAGCATTCACTTTTCAGTTGAACAAAAAATAGTAGGATCCTGATAAACAATATTTCTAAATATTAGCTCTTCCTTTGTGTTCCTTTTCATTATTTTCTATTAGATTTCCTATAACCCTTAATAGTCATTCACACTTTTGTCTCACTGTTATGATTGTGGGTTTGCATTCATGTGTGCTGAAATTAACTAGAAAACTGTGTTGCATTTGCTACTTTCTCTTTTTTTTTTTTTTTGCCTTTTAGACCCTGACACTGAAAGACACGTCCAAATACGGCACCTTCGTCAACAGCCAGCAGCTGACGGCGCCTGTTGAGCTGTCGTCAGGGGACAATGTCACCTTTGGTGTTTTTCACAGCAGATTCAATGTGGTGTTCCTGGAGAAACCAGTGGTGTGTTCGTCATGTTTGGACGCCGCTGGGAAGACGTCGCTCTCTCAGGCCCTTGCAGCTCTGGGTGGGAAGTTAGTGAACAGCTGGACTCCGGACTGCACCCACCTGGCCATGCCCACTGTCAAAGTCACCATAAAGGTCGGATCCAGTGTCTGTTTCGCCCTGGTTGGCATGTTTGGTTCAGATTTGTGCTAATGCTTTGTCCACCTTACTTACCCAGACGATCTCTGCTCTGCTGTGTTGTCGTCCCATTGTGAAGCCGGAGTACTTCTCAGAGCTGAGCAGAGCTCCGCAGCAAAAATCAGCTCCTCCCAAACCGGAGAGGTAACAGCAAATCCCCTTTTTACTGAGCCGTATACTGACTGTAACCTCCTGGATGCATTATATTGTCTGTTTTTGGTTTTTAAGTTTTGTCCCTGAAATCGATGAGCCCAGTTTGAGTAAAGAGGACGTTAACCTTGCAACGACACCGGCTCGGAAACGGCTTTTTACTGGAAAGACCTTCGTTTTCCTCACATCCAAACAGGTTTGTGTCTTCTTCTTTTGTTAAAGACGTATTTTATGATGCTCGTCCAAAATAAGCTGCATTAACTGCTGGGAAAAACATGATGAGTTGCTAGGCTGTTGTTACAAGTAATGCACTTTTGCTGACCATTGCAGACCATAACTAATTCTCAGAAAACTTTGAAAAGATATGTGATTTGATGTCTATTAGTTAAATATTTGCTTCTTAACTACTTTAACACCTTTCCTGGATGTTAAGTAGAAAAGATAAGACACCCAACTCTTTTTATGTGTTTAAAAGTCATGTCTTTAAGAAAAAGATCCTGCAGAGTTACAAGAGCTAAGAGATTCATCGTCTTTCCGTTGATCATCACTGTCAAGGTTTTAGCTAAAATCTCCACCAACCTCTTGGTGCTTAAGTAACATTTTAAGTCATTCGGCTTTTTATCTTTGCTGTTTGTTGTAGATTTGTCAAAACTACTTTAAAAAGTTGTAGTAATTTTAGAAGACTGGCTCAGCAGAAGCAAAGTACGAAAGAATAGAGGTGGCTAATGAGTTTTGTTCTCTAAATTATTCAAATGAATACCTTACATTTCTAATCATTGGATTGTTTGGGGACCTCACTCATCATCCTTGTTCTTTATATTGTAGCAGCTTGAAACTGTGAAGTAGAAATGAGGAAAATGATCTACTTTATGCAATATTTTTTTTCCTTTCTTTAGAAACGCTAGGTGTGGATGTCAACATGCAGACCAGGTTTATGGATTTGTCAAAATGACTAAGATTTTGTTGTCTATTGTTTGGGAAAATTTTAAAATTAGCAGCTAATTTTGAGAGATTTAAAAGGCTTAGATCCTGTAGTGGAGAACAGTAATATTTAATTCTTCAGGGGAGGGCGCTGGTGAGCTGCATTGGATGATTCCTGTCTGTCCTTTTTAGAGCATCTTTACCAGGAAGGTGGACTAGTTTCAGAACAGAATAATAACAACCTGTATTTTAACTTTTGTGGTAGATCCCAGCATTTAGAAAGTGTTCACTGGTGGTATTTTTGGCTTCAATCTGATAACAAATTAAATTTTAAACTGTTTCACATATGACTGTATCTGTCCAGCTTCAGTTCAGAAGCTCTACAGACGTAAATATGGAAAGTTACTCTCTTAAATAACAAAACTCCTGTCTGCAGCATATTTCTGGTGCTTCAGTGATCACTCTTATTAACTTGCTGCTCTCCTGTGCCGTGTGCAGCTGAAGCGGCTCGGCACAGCGGTGAGTTTTGGCGGAGGCAGCAGTCGGCTGCTGGAGGAGGGCTCCCTCCCCCGCGACCTGCTGGAGTCTCCTCACAGCTGTGTGGTTGAGGTTACCACTGGCAGCTCCCAAACTCTGCTCCCTCCTTCAGCCACAGAGTGGGCAAACTCTGTGAAGAGCATCATCCACAGGTTTCAACTTGTTCTTGAAGAAAGATGCGTAAAGTTTGTTTTAACAATTAAATACTTAGAAATATTTTTCCCTCGACCACGAACACAGAAAAGGTCTTCGAGTCATCACAGAGTCGGAGATTGGTCTGGCTGCCATCTACGCATCTTGTGAAAAGTACTGCAATCCATCCTGTCTGATCATAGACTCAGGTGGGTCATCATGAAAGAAAAAATAAAAATTTCTTCCTCGCTTTTTCTGTACGTAATGTTATTTGTGATCAATTTGTTTGTGTTTTAGATCCTGCACAAAAAGTAAAACCCAGAATCCCCAGTGCTTCGCTGTCACAGAGCGTGACTGTGGATGAAACTGTGCTACCAGCAGCATCTCAGAACATCACCGCTTACGCTGTCAACACAGAGACGTCACAAAGGTACAAGCTGGAGCCGCACAATGCTAGAATATGACGCTACAGCTGGCGGATAATGACACTGATTGAGTGTCCCACATTTTCACACGCTTTGTTTTTCATTACCATTTCCCCACCACTTTCTGTAGCGTTAGCATCTCCATCATTAGGATCTTCATCCATAGATTATCAGCAAGTAGAGGTTGAATGCATTGCACTGGAATATTATAGGCTGCCTTATATTGCATCAGTGCATTTACTGTATTTGCACTGCACACTGTGAAGTTATGATATCGTACTCCTGTAGTTCAAGATACATTTTCTGGACTCTTCATTGTTATTTGTTGTCAGGATGGAGGTTTGTCGTGTGACTGGACTTGCAGCCGCCGGGGGAACTCCTGAGAAAAAGCAGGACCAAAAAGCAGCTCAGTTACCCGGATCCAAACGAACCGTTCAGAAATCAACCAGCGAGTTGATAGTGGAGGACACAATGAGCTCATCTTCCAGCGCTGCCGACAACACAGACTCACAGAGGAGGAAACCTGACCCCAAACCAAAAGGTGACATCATGTAGGATTCACAGATACGCCTTTTCAGACATTGTATAGTTGTGATCAAAACTATTCAAACTCCTGGCAGATTTGGATTTTAAAAACTTTAATTCAACCAAATGTTTGTTTCTGAAACGAGACAAGGATTGTACAAAAGATAAAATGATGTAAAACTGGTGACTGTTTTAAAAGGAATGTTTTGTTTTATTAAAAAACTGTATGTCAAAAATTATTTATGCCCTTCTCTGTAATCAATGGAAAAGTCCTTATTGGAGATTTTTTTATTGATCAGTTCATTAAGGGAAACTCCTTTTTCCTTGCATTTTAATTTCCGTTTTCACCGTCCAACCTCTGTGTTCACATTAGTGAGGAGTCCATATTACTAGAAAAATAGTAAGTAAATCTATTTCATGTATCAGTTGTGGCTGGTTAGGTTTTTTTGTTTGTAGATATTGAAGTACTATAATAGAAAATTTTGATACTTTGTATTTATATCGAAATAATCCTGTTTTCTCCTGTTTGAAAGTCAAAGTCCTTCTTTTGTTTACTCACTTACTTTACCTGAATTTGCCCACTGTGGGAAAATAAAGGATGCTTTTTCCCTGCAACAACTATTATCAAAAACCAGGGTTTTTATTGTTTCAGGTTTTGGGAACACCAACTTTAGATCCGCACCATCTGCTCCCAAGACCAATGGAGGCAGCAGGACGTTCCTTCACCCACAATCCTCTCAGAAACAGAAAACGTCTCCACAAACCTCCCCACAGAAACAGTCGACTTTGACCAACTTCTTTCAGCCTGTCAACAAGAAACGGTAACCGTCTGTAGAGATGCTAAAAATAGAACAGCCTATGTTAGTTAGAGCAAACATACCTTTCACTGGCACCAGCAAAGATAGATACGGGTCCAGATTTACTTAGTTGACGTAATAGGTGCAAAAGAGAATGTTGCATTGTGTCTTCTCTTCGTATGCACTGTTGTTTTCTGTTCAAGTTCAGAAAATAGTCAGCGTAGATATTTTTTGTTCTTCTTAAAAACTATTTTGCATTAAGAGGGAAATATTTAGATATTTTTTCTTTCAGCATCTCAAGAGTGAGAGTTTTACTCCCTGAGCAACATGGAAAACAACATTTACATTTTTATTCTCACAGTCAAGCTTCA
This sequence comes from Xiphophorus hellerii, assembly GCF_003331165.1. Lineage (NCBI taxonomy): Eukaryota > Metazoa > Chordata > Actinopteri > Cyprinodontiformes > Poeciliidae > Xiphophorus > Xiphophorus hellerii. The sequence goes on from NC_045674.1 coordinate 16,087,179, forward strand.
AGTACTGGGCACTAATTTGTGATTATTGTGCTCAAATATTGGCTGTAAGCTTTAGTTACAAAAAGTATTTTAATTTGTTCATTTATATAGATTGTTAAAATATTAAAAGCTTATATCTAACCCATTTTTATGTTTCTTGTCTGTGTTGTTAAGACCTTTGGAGGAAGAATCCTCAGATGTCATGTCAGCACCGAAGCGGCCGGCTCCCGAATCATCAATTTCTTCGAAGGATACAAACTCACTTAGAGTTTCTAAAAAAATGCCATCACTTCCCCTCGTGGGACCTTCTGCTGTGTCCGAGACGCCTCTTGAATCTGTGAGCGATTTGTTCTCTGGACGGGCAGAACATCTCACAGAGGAACCGCGGAGCAGAAAGAGGAAGGAGATGGAGGAGGAGATAAAGATGGAGGAACTGGAGTCAATTATGTCTGAGGATATGGACTACCTGGACGATGAATCCCCAAGTAGTCACGGCCAGAAAGAGAAAGTAATGGTGCACCACGGTTTGGCCAAACAAAAGCAGAGTTCACACACTGTGGAGTCTTCAACTAAGAAGCAGCGTGTCCACCAAGAGCAAACGGTAGGGGCAGGTCAGAGGCCTGGTTTGGGTCTGGATAAGGAACGTTCCCAGCAGAACCTCGGGGAACAATCTGACCGGCATGACGTCTCCAATAAGACGGACAACAACATTTTACCTAATCATACCTCTAGTAGACCCCCTAAAAGACCTGCTGCCAGTGAAACTACAGAGAAAAAGGTTTTTGAAGATGATGATGCATCTTTTATTGAGGTGAAGACAGTTTTCGTCTGAAGTGACTCAGTCTACAAATACGGAAAACTGTTAATATATTGGATTCAGTTTGCAGCTACATATCCACCTGTGTTTCCTTCTCTGTTCTTGCAGGACGTAGAGCTACTTCAAGTAGATATTCCCCAGCCAGCAGAAGAGACCAAAGCATCTCTCAAACCTGTGCAGATCAAGGAAGAAGTGAAAGTAAGTTGAAATGAAATGAAATGAAGTTCTACAAAAAAGAAAAGCCATCAAAAAATAACTTCAAACAAAAACAAAACCTCACTCTTCCTGATAATCTGTCGTCGTCTTCACTCAGTAACAGCATCCACACTGAAGAGTGCTCAGCTTGATATGTTCGCTGACTGGAAAAATTATTGGATTTCTCAAATTTAGCCTGTTATATCTTTAAATTTACAGGCAAATTAGAGGTCAAATAAGATAAGTTGTGCTAAAATACACAAATATTTTGTAATTTCTGTACAAAAATAAACTCAAAATGATTGTTAAAGGATTAAATATTTGACCATATTTAAACCTTTAACAATCATTTTGTACAGAAATTTACTAACTTAACTGCTTGACATAAATGTTTATCAGATCAATTTTAAGTAAATTATTGCCTATTTTCAGGAGTCAAAGATTGATGAAGATCTTCCCAAAAAGTTGCTGATGGTGGAGTTTCGGTCTCTCACGGTTACTGCTCCTTCAAAACCCAAACCCAAGCAGCCTCAGAACAACGGACACGCCAAGAACTTCAAGTGTTTCCGCAAGGTCAGACAACAATCTAAATACTACAATCAAAGCTGAGTTTGTAAATAATTTCTCTAAATGTTAAAAGTCTCAACAATTAGTTGATTTCTGTTAAATAAAAGCAAACTGGTAGATTTGAAAGAAAATCTGATTATATTTATTCAGACTACTAACACAGTGAAGCTCAAAAGAATTGAAAAGTATATTTTAACAATCTCATGTATGTTTTTCTGTCATTTTTAAGTGTGTATTTAATCTGAACACCACTTCATGTTGTGTGACAGAAACACCTTCCTGGTGCGGAGGGCTTCCCGCACATCATCGGAGGATCCGATCTGCTGGTTCACAACAGGGGCACGAACTCAGATCTGGATGAATGGCTGAAAGGTGCAGCTGAGGTACTGAAATCCCTCTTATTTGGTTATTATTATATGTTATTATATTTCTGTCTTTTCCGTGACGGCGGCCCTTTGATTTGAAACCATGTCCTTCCAGGGGCAGCGTCAGAGCAAGAGGGAAGAAACGATAGGAGACGATTTGTTCAGGTGAGAAACTGGACCTTGGTTCTTGTTAGAAGATGATGTGATGTAGTTTCATCCTCTCATGGTTTCTAAACATAATATTGTAAGATTTATAAGCAGCAGCCATTCATTGGCCCCCTGGTGAAAAGCATTTGCATCTATAATCCCTCATTCAAATAGGAAAAAGCCCAACTTTAAGATATTTGACATTAAGAAATAACTGGATTGTAGTGAAAATGTATTTATATGTAAGTGGGGAAGACAAGAGAACATGGCATTCAAACATGGCAGATGTAAGAGCTTCATCAGTCAGGAAAGAGCTACAACAAAATAGCTTCTCACTGAAACTTGCACAGTACAGGAACTGTGACAAACTAAACTGTGACTTATTTTACCTCCATTTGCAGTGAAGAGGATGGTAAAATATTTGCAGTACAGACTGACACCCTGGGTTCACCAAATTTCCATAGCAACTGTACTTGCTATCTGTCTACATGCCAACCAGTTGTACAGGAGAAAAATCTTTCTGTCCTAACATTATATATGTAAACATGTGGAGTTGGTTAAGATCTTCTGCCATGTTTACTGAATTTTCTTACCAGATTAGATTAAGATCGGGCTTTTAAGGAAGAACCACTACATGTGGGTTTGGTATAAAACAAGTAAAGTATGGTGAAGGTTCTGTCATGCTGTGGGTCTGAGTCGCTCTCAAGCCCTTTGAAGCCTTGTTTGAGTGCAAAGAGCAATAAACTCCTTGAAGTGCCAGGAGTTTTTCATTTCAAATGTGGCGGCTTTTACCGGAAAATCAAAAATAAATCCAAAACATGTTGCTGTGTCAGCACAGAAATTGTTCACTAATGACACAATTTCCCTTCCTCCATGATTATATCAGACCTTAATCCAATAGAAAACCTGTGGGATGAAGACAGGAGCAAGGACTGATCAATGTTTCTGCATTCTCCAACCGTGTTAAATGTTCTTAGCAAAGACAAAGCACTAACAGCACTGAATATTTGCACTCAAATTAAAGGTTGGATTTTCTTTTACAAATATGAGATGTTTTTCTGCTGCAATAAAATCTCTAAAATATGTTTTCAGGCCTTTTGCACATGTTTACCCCAGGTGCCAAGAAGGGATGGGGGGTGCTGTATTGGTTCAATTAACTAATTCAAAATAAATGCTCTTAAAAATAGATTTTTCTCTCCGTCATCATGATCATGTTTTTCAAACATTGAACTGATAAATAGAGGGCTGTTTGTAGCTTCAGCCTGAACCAATCAGTAATCAGCAATCCTCTCGTCACTGCGGTTGTCAGGGCGACGGCGGTGATGTAACCTGCCTTGTTTTCTTTGACTAAGCAGAATAGAGACGGTCTGAGATTGATGTTTTTGCCTGCGTGTCAGTGGTGAGGTGTTTGATCACTGAGTCATGCTCGGCCAGTCATACATAACCTGGAAGCAGACTCTGCTACTAAGAAAATAGTCCGGCCCTTTTTTTCTTTAGAGAGGGACTCCAAACAAGTTTCCAGACGCTGTTTTATAGGAAGCTTGTTTGCTCTGAGCTGTTCAAACATCATCCGTGTTTTATGACGCTTCATTTGGGCTGTTTTTTATTGTTTCAGAATGCCTCTGAGCTCATTGAGCAGTGATACATGAGGAATGTTAAAAGCCCATTCTGACATGGACAGATGTTGGAGATGCCCTCTTTTCAACCTGTCTGTGTGTGTCTTTTTTTTAGGTACAATCCCACCAAACCGACCAAGAGAAGATGAAATGCCTCCATCCTTGCACCTTCCAACGGGGGAGTTTCAACCTCCAAGTTTGTCTAAGAAGGACACGTGCAAAAAAGTGTCCTATATTGTAGCTGTTTTCTGTTCTTCCTGCTTGTTTCAAAGTGTCTCTAACGACGTCACTGACAGCTAGCAATGTAAGAAAAGCAGGCTCGCGTTCAGAGATTTTTGTCAACATTTTTATTTGTTAATAATAAAAAATAATCAATACAAAACATTAAAAATCCTTCAGTTGAGAGATGGTTTAGTTCCCAATTTCAGGAGAACCAGGGGCTTGAGAAACAATTCAAGTGTCACTTTTTCCTTTTTCCTCAGCGATCTCCAGCAAGCCAACCCTTCAGGCACTTTTCCATTTCTGAAACAGCTCAGATAAGAGGTTTTCTTGCCAACCAAACATTGATTGACTTTTCTGTACACTTGGCCTTTATTTAGAGAGAAGGTGCTTTGTTAAAGTTAAAAAATAGGCCAGCATTTGGTATGACATGTACAGCAACGAAAGCTTTTCCTTTCCCAGATGGGCTACAGGATGACCAAGAGAGTTGGAAAAATCAGCTTTCTTAGAAGTTAGAAAGAACTTACTTCTTGTATTATTTTAGGTTTTGCAGCTTGAGTTTCTTGTCAGAGTCCATGCATAACTGTGCTAACATATCAAGTTCACATATTAACAGAAAATAATACAAAAAAAATCATGCAAAAAGCAGCATGTCTCGTGTGTATTCTTATATTTTTATATCTCTGCCGGTCCCTGTGTGGCTACATCCTTCTGCTTTGCTCTTCCCACACCTTCTTTTCTCCGCTCACTCTCCTCAGCAGCTGCTGCAGGCAGTGGCTTATGCCAGCATACATGCATTCAATATTTTATATTAAAACAAAATGCAGAAAAGAAAGCAATAGGTTATATAATTTAGCTGAAATTAGTAACACAACTAACATTGGCGTTAGGCAATTGTTTTGGTTCCAAAAAAACTTAAGTGTTTATATGTTAGTGGAAGAAAAATACATTACAAAAGTACAGTAGTTATTTAATACTGTTTTATGAAACTCAAATGACTGAGTGAGAGGCAGACATTGACCTTAGATTAGCTTTAAAAGGTCAAAGAGGAGAGGAGAAGAGATGCACAGTGGAGTTTCTGCAGGTGAATCTCAATATTTCACCAGACAGTTACTATTTATTTTTCTAAATCAGTTTGAAACAGTGAAACTCATATATATCATAGATTCATTCCTCAGAGTGATATATTTCAAGCATTTATTTCTGTTAATTTTGATAATTGTGGCCTATGTTTGTATAAAAACTGAGATAAATGTTATCAGAAAATCTTAATATTGTATAGAACCAATTGTGCGTTTTTTCACATTCTGCTATTATCTACTGCAATGATGGTCCAGTACTAATAGCTGTTATAATAAAGTAATTTGTATTAAAACTATAAAACTAGAGGCTGAAGTCTAAACTGCTTAAATTGAAGAGAACTTTGATCCTGGATGGTTTAAATGAACATGTGATAGTGTTTTTTTTAAAGTGGGATTTTCTCAGTGTAGTTTTAAGTTAGCATTAAAAAAGCTGTTTTTTGTAATTGTAAAATCTAGACTGGATGATCAAGACATTTTAGGTCTTAGCTGTTTTCGAAGGCTAAAGTTGAAGAGTCAAGCTTATGTTTAATGTTTCAGTCTGTATTTAGGGATTCCTGATCAACGGGTATTGAAACCTTACAGCCAATAAACACCATCCATCCATTTTCTAACACCCTTGTTCCTAGTGGGGTCGGGAGGGGTGATGGTGCCTCTCCAGCTAATGTTCCGGGCAAGAGGCGGGGTTCACCCTGGACACGTTGCCAGTCTGTCGCAGGGCAACACAGAGACAGGACAAACAACCATGCACACACACACTCACACCTAGGGAGAATTTAGAAAGACCAATCAACCTGACAGTCATGTTTTTGGACTGTGGGAGGAAGGAAGTTCCTGGAGAGAACCCACACGTGCAAAGGGAGAACATGCAAACTCCATGCAGAAAGACCCTGGGCCCAGAATCGAACTGAGGACCTTCTTGCTGCAAGGCAACAGTGCTACCAACTGCACCACTGTGCAGCCCCAATAAACACCAGTGTAACCTTTTTCAGATTTGCACTTGGAAGCTAACAGGAGGTCTTATGGTGGGTTTGTGAGTGATATCATAAACACAAAAACCTACCAAAACACATTTATACCAACTAAACTTTTTACATTTTGCCATGTTACAACCACAGACTTAAGTGTATTTCATTTGGATTTCATGTGACAGACCAACACAAAGTAGTGCAGGACTGTCAAATGGAAGGAAAATAGTGCATTGATTTTAAAGTGATTTTCAAAAAGCCCTAAGGCCTTGTTGGTCTGCTGGTCATCATCATGAATAAACATCATGATGATGTTTATTCACTAGTGTGCTCTAACAAACCTCAATTTGTTTCACTGAAAAGATTTTCAGTGAAATCTTTCACTGAAAAGATTTATTTTTATTGAAATCACCAATCTATGGTTTTCCATAGCTTGGTGATTTCTGAAGGCATTTTTATGGGTATCTGAATAAAGGGGTTTGACTTTAGGACTTTTTTACAAACCATGAATCAAGTTCCTCTCCTTTACAACTATGTTGATCTATCATATAGAATCCAAGTAAAACACATTCAAGTTTGAAGTTGAATCACAAAATGTGATGAAGTTCAAGGGTTGCGAATAGTTTTGCAGGTCACTGTATTTGCATAGAACGCATTTAAAGTTGTAATATAAGCAAGTAACCTACAACTGAGGCCAAAATGAGAATGTACTGAAATAAAAGAGAACGGTTTCATTAATCAGAGGCATTAAGACCCTTTTTTGACATTAACCTTTAGGATCAGAGGTTATTTATCTATTGTTTATGTCATAGAGAAGAGACAACTCATGACTGTGACATGATATGTTTTGCAAATGAGAACATATGTTAGTGTAGCAGCGTCCATGAATTATATGTCTGTAGGTACTGACAGTCAGAATACATTTAATCTACAGTCCTTTGCTTTGAATGTTAATGTTAGTAGACTGCCTGAAGACACGCCGTGAATGGAAAAATAACCCTGATTAAAACTAGGTCCAATACTGTTATGAGATGACAGATCAGCTATAAACCATTGGCACATAATATCCTGAACCTATAGAGACTTTATGAAGTCAGACAAGTCTTAAAAGCTGTCGTATTTTGTTTCATTAGAAACTTGTGTACATCCAATGTCTTTTTGGCTTCATGAACATATAAAACCTATAAGCTTAGATGGTAAAACACTATATTAATGATTAAAAAAAAATAGAAAAGCTTTTGTTTTACCAATTTTTTTTCTCTCCTTGAAACCTGTGTGCTAGGAGCAGACTGATGTTTTCCTGATAATTTTAAATGAAGTTGTTCCCTCCGTTGCTGATGAGCTTTCCTCTCTTCTTGAGTCTTTTCAGCAGACAGGCGGTGATGCCTAAAGCGCCACCCTTCAGAAATCGAACAAAGTTGTCTCCCACCAGCGGACCCATGGCAAACAGCCCTGGCTCCTTGGTGCATTCAAATGTGTAAGGGTTGATGTCGATGGGATTCTGCTTGCAGGAAATCGGCCTTGTCGGATCTTGTCCCAGGTACTGGCCCTGACATTTAAGGAAGAACAAGTTTGGGTTTGTCCCAATCAACACCAAGGCCATTGAGATCTTGAAGGCCTTTAGGGAATTATCCCCTTGTAGCAGACACTTCATGTCAGACTGGAACGACACCACACAGTGTTCGGGGAAACTGGTGTAATTGGGGAAGAGACTGATACTAGAACCTCCAGCAATGCTCCCTGCAGAAAGCTGAGGTTTAGGGCACATTTTGGCACATACTGAAGAGGCAATGCTAACTGCCTGGGGTCTGTTAGAGGAGGACAAGGATGCCACATTGGTACAGGCCTGGGAAGACATCATGTTGTACACTTTGTGGTATTCTGGGTACAGGGTCTTGGGAAGCTGCTTAAAGATGAGGTCTGGATTGTCTATGTTCTTCCGGAAAACATGCAGCACTCTGATGTTGCTGTTAAGCGCACATAGAACTGCATCAGCGGCACTTAGACCAGCACCTACAACTAGAACTGGATCAGAGTTCACATCCAGTTTTCCCTGGCTTACAGCCAAACCCAAGTCTGAGATGCTGTGGAACACAAAAGGTAGATCTTCACCCTCTACACCTAATCTGACTGGAGAATCAGATGCACCAGTGGCCAGGACGACATTCTCAGCAAACAGGGAGAAGGGGACATGAGTGTCGCTCTGTACTTGTCGATAACCCCTGATCTCCCAGAGCGTGCCTCCTCCTCCATTGTTTTCACACTCTTTGCCATTCTCCTCAAAGTGCCCATTCCCACTATCAACCACCCTTTGATCTTCTTGCCCATTTTCCAGACCCTCCTGCTCATGCCCTCTGCAAAGTTTCTGAACAGAGGTCACGTAAGTGTTGTCAACAAAATTCTTCTGCAGACCCTTTAGCTTCACATAGTCTTTGTAGTAGGATGAGATCTCCTCTGGGGTGGCTCTATCACTGGTTACATCTCTAAAGAAGAAGATTTGGACAGTGAGAACATGAGTGCCCAGTGAAACTAAAGCTTGACCCATCAATGTTGTGTGAGGCTCTTTTTACCTTCGTTTCCCATTGGTTAAGTCTCTGTAGTTGACTCCAGGGAGCTCCATCCAGATGCCAAGACTAACAGTCAACATGGAGCCTTCCATTGCCTAAGGAGAGGCAACCAACAGTGTGGTCAAAGCAAAATACTCTGTTGACACAAAACCCAGATACGTTAGAAGGCTTTTGTAGAATAAACTTACATGCCAGGCACCCCCAGGTGTTCCCTTTCCCAAAACAAGATGTGGAATTTGTTGATGCTTGTCTCTCCTCCACTTGAGGACTGGTGGGAACTCATAGCCAAAGTCAGCATTGGGGTGTAGAAGTGTATCAAATAGCACAGCTATGGGATTCCTTGATCGTCCCTCAAGACCTTCACTCAAGTATTTCATATCCTGGATAAAGAACAGAGTCTTTTGACACATCTGAGTTTCATGTATGAAACACCTTGTGTGTGAACATGATTTTTTTTCTACCTGTTCTGTGATAGGGAGGTGCTTGGCCTCCTGCAGCTTCCTGTACAGAATCGGGTTTGGGTGAACAGTTGCAGCGTCCAGGTAGGGCTTGTATCCACTTAGCAAGTAGGACAGACAAATACCTGATGGGCCATTCCCTGCAAACAAATAGTTGGAAAATGTGAGTACGCTGATACAATTAAGATCAAAAGATGAAGAACAAGGTTGACCTGATTAATTTAAGCAATAATTTACCTATGATGACCACGGGGAGGGTAGGTGGATGCTCTTGAGACAGTGTGTTCTCTTCCAGAAGAGGCATGGCTGCAGCCTGGGCCAGAGCCGGCACTGAGAGAAAACAGAAGAAAGATATGAAAAAGGTTCCAGATATTTCTGGACAGATCCATCAAACATTCAACTAAAGGCACAGTCTCATCCATGCTTTGTTTCTCAACTGGGTCTGATTATTTCAACAGGTTTGAACTGGCTTGCTGTTTTTGTCTAACAATGTTGTTGTTATCTTAGATCCTGTCCCCATCCACCATCACCAGCTGACTCAGAGACATACACACTGAGGGAGAGAAAAAAAACTTTATTCATCCGTGGCATTATGCTTCCACACACATCAGTGACCCACCCCGTCTGTCTGGGACTTCAGACACGTGGAAACACCCCGCCAAAACACAACGTGCCCCCTGATTTTCTCCCTGGTGTTCATTGACGTCCATACACACCCCCTGTCTCTTCAGTCATGGCCCGTGGCGTGGCTAGCCTCTATTAACCCTGCTACTGCTCCCCAAACAAAAGGGAGTTCTCGTGGGATTAATGTGGGCCTGTGTCCGTTGTGAGCATGCGCGGTATGAGTTTGTGTGTTACGAGACAGTGCCATTGTGTGCCTGACGGGCAGCAAATCCCCCCTGATCACTTGTCCGACTGGGCCCTAATCCCACTCGGGCTGTTTATGTCTTTGCTGGGTGAGAATGTGGGCCTGGCATGCTGACAGACTGAACCACTGAAAGATAATCCCGCCAAAAATGTACCCACCACAGCAAACAAACACTGCCCTCCTGCTCCACTGTCACACCAACCAAAACACCACCTGTAATGTCTTACAACCTGGAAACTCAGGTCTACATGCAGCCGACAGTTCACCTCTCTCTGTCTCCTTCCTCTTGTCCGACCTATCTGTACACCAACCAGCTGCTTGCGACCATTTATAATAGTTATGAAAGATTTCTTGTTTTTGGTAGTGGAATTGTTTATTATCTGGGACATTGCAGCTCAACAGCATGCAGGGCTGCTGTTTTTACATTTTTTTGGTCAGTTACATTTTTCATGTATAAATGCTAACATCAGGCAAACGTAATCAAAGTAAACATAAAATACAGCTTTCAAAATATTATTTAATTTTTTAGGTTAACAAACATCCAAACCAATCTAGCTCTATGTGAATTAACTGCATCTACAACCAAACCTGATTATTACCAGATCAGTGGAATCAAGAAGTCACTTAATAAAGAAGCCAAAACAACATTTAAAGCACTAAGATTCACTTGCCTTAGTTAAGGTTTTCTAGTCATAATTCAATAATAAGGCTGGTCATAATATTGGCAAACATTTTAATAATTTCCCAATACTTTAGGGAGTTATATGAATGAGACCAAGTGGAACATTTTATAAGGTATGGGTGCCATTACACAGAATTTCAAAGAAAATAAAAATACCAACAGAAAAACATGGTGGTGGAAGTGTGATGGTGTGGGGCTGTTTTGCTGCTTCGGGACCTGGATGACCTTCTGTAATTGATTAAGCCATTATTTTTACTCTCCAGGATGAAATAATCCTGGTCCCACTAGAGAAGAATCTCTGGTCATAAACTCAAAAGTGAGTTTATGACTCTTTTGAGTTTTCGTAAAGTTTTGAGTCTTTTGAGTTTTCCACAAAACTCAAAAGTGAGTTTATGATCATAACCTCTCTTCTGGGTTATGCATCAGTGCAAAGTGCTAAAGCACACTGTCAAGTCCTCCTCTGAATGGCTAAAAACAGACAAAATGAAGGCTTTGAAATGGCCTTGTCAAAGTCTCAATTTGAATTAAGTTAAGATTCTGTGGTGTGAACTTAAATTGGATGCTGGGAAGTCCTCACATCTGACTGAAGTAAAGCACTTCTGCAAAGAAGAGTAGATCAGATTTCCTTCACTGCAATAGTTGTCAGTAACTCTTGATTGCAGCTGTCGTTGGGTTTGTGCACAATTACTTTTTAAACACCAGATTGGTTAGACTAGCATTTTTCTCTAAGGAAATCAAACCATTATTTGAAAATGGCTTTTTGTAATCACTCTAAACAACTTCATCGGACATAAACATTTGCACGATAATCTGAAACATTTAGATATTTGTTAGAAATAAACCAAATCAGAGGAAATGTGTAAAAAAAAAAAAAAATGGAACCAAGAAGCTGATCAGTTTATACTTGCAGTGTTGAAGATATCAGATGCATGTAGTGATCTCACTGGCAGCTTGAATTAAATCAGGTAGACAGGCAGATATATGTAGCTTTTTTGGACAGACTACAGTCCTTCTGCTTTATCTTTCTGAGTCTGAGTAGTAGCAGGGGTTGCATCAAATACCTCAGCCTGAAATAAACCGGAAATGATGCAACAGCTGATTTCCATGCATCATGTGTTTCTAAATGTTGCCTCACAAAAAGACACTTTAGAAATGTTAGCAGCAAATATGTCTATTGTCATTTAATCATATGGCCTGCATGCATTTTTTTGTAAAAAAAAAAATATATATATATATACACTTATTAGGCAAGAATGACTTAAAAGTGCATGTGACAAAAATAAAAAAGGTGGATTCTTGCTTAAGAGCATCACAAAATGAGATGAAAAATGCATGAATGTTAGCCTATTTTGCTTTTTATACTGTTCTTCATCTGACTATCACTTTGGAGTAGTTTTCCACAAAACTAAGCTAGTGAAATTAGATGTCCTATGCTTTGAGTATACATAACAACGTATCAGAGCAATTAGATCATGGGCTTTAGTTAAACCACCTATTTAGTTATGAAATAAAATGTCTCATATTTTTATAGATCAAATTTCTACTATAGGCCCTTAAAATGCCTCATCTCAGCTTGCGGATGAGTAAGAAAATCCGACTAGGACTAAGTTTTAGTAAACCAGGACTAAGTTTGGACTTAGTCCTGGTTTGGACTTAGTCCTGGTTTGGACTGAGTCCAGGAACCAGGAACGGAGCGTTTGAATGTGGATGTTGCTGCATCACAGCCGATCGGATGAAGTGAGTGATGCAGCAGATCGTCCACAGCATCCCCACTAAAACAGGCTCAAACCTCCTGCTGCTCCTCCAGACTCTGTGCAGCTTCAGGTCCAATAAGGAGCACATGCTGCAACCGCCACGTTCCCATCATCATTGCATAATTTAGGTCAGGCTCACATCCATCCGCCACTCTCTGCCCGGAACCAGGAGCTCTTACCGTGCTGAGATTTATCAATCTGTCCCCACTCAGTCGCGTCCAGTTATCACGACCCACGGCAGCCCTTTCCAACCGTATAAATAGACACAGACCGGTGGGAGGATCTATTGCTGTCTGGGGTCTCCTGAATGAGATAATGAGCCAAACCTCTCTCTCGTCATCATACATGCACGCGTAACACACGCTCACCTCGGTGCGGTTAAATCCGACCAGACCCGGCGTGTGCAGGTCCGATCAGCCCGAAAGTTTGAGCTAGACGTTAGATCTTCTCAGTCCTGACAGCGGAGTGTTAAAGAGACAAATAGGGTGATGCGCCTGCTCCTCCACAGCCACATGCGCATCTCGGTGTGCGCGGCGTGAGCGTGAGCGCGTTCACGGAGTGAGATCAGAGCATCTCAGCATCTTCACAGCGCCACCGACACTGCTGCTCACCGCGCAGTTTTTGCTTACAACTCTGTAAAGTGTACAGTGTTGCATCAGTAATCACTCCCCTTGAACATTTTTCACGTTATGCTACGTTACAACGACCAACCAACTATGATATTGCTTTGGGATTTTCATACATCAACACAAAGACGCTCATAGCTGTGAATGGGATTTATTTTTTTTAAATCAGGCAACAAATATCTGTAAATCTGAAATGTGTTATTCTAATACCTCTGCACATTGGAGCAGCACTGTTGTCTTGCAGCTAAAGGTCATGGGTTTGCATGTTCTCACTGTGCATGCATTGATTCTCTCCCACATTTCAAAAAGATGATTGTAATTAGTCTCTAAATCTTCCTAAAGTGTGAGTAAATGTTTGTACATCCTATTTGTCTCGACCTGTGTACCCTGTCTTTTGCCCTTTTTAGGTCGCACCCAGCACCTTCTCTTTCCCAATTACCTCCCTAGTTACATAAATGGATGGACCCCCAAAATATAGTGCAACAAACTAGAATAGAATAATATTTTTGTCTTCAAATGGACAAAAATGTGTCCATTTGAAGACAAAAATGGACATTGCTACAGCAATGTAGCAATGTATCCATTGCTACATTCCACATACATACTCTGTAGCAATGGATAAATTGCTACACAGTAGCAAAAAAAAACATTTAAACAACATGCACGGATAAAACACATACTCAAAACAACCAACGCAACAAGAAGGTAAAAACTAAAGTTTCCTCTTTAAAACTGTTTTTATCGTCTTGCTCACATATGGTCTCTATGGTCTTTCAAATCGATTACTTTCATATGGGCAAGCTTGGTCCTACATTGAATAGTTGTCGCCAAACCAGGATGTGATCCCACAGCATATGATATTTAAAAAGTAAAAAGGTAATAAAAAAAAAAGTAGAGGTAAGAAGCAAGCAGTGTGTTAACATCAACCCCATAAAGTGCCCGTCGTCTTTGAAAGTATAGTCTCTGCTGCAGCTGTAAACACAGAAAGTGGGCTTCCCAACACAGCACACTGTCCATCTGCATCCCTAGGTATTTATAGAGCGATGCTTTTTAAATAGCAGTGTCCTTTATCATGACAGACTCGTGGTCTGAAACATTCCTCTGGTCAGAAACAGAAAGCCTTTATTGTCATGTACAGAAGCCCAACGAGAATACATTTCAGTACATCCCCTACCGAAGAAGACAAAGATCATTTTTGCATCTTTCTGATGTTTAGCAGAAGATAATTAACTAAAAGTTTAAAAGGAATCATATCAAGCCCAGTGTGCTGTCATATTTTCTTCATGGCAGCGGTGATGGTGGCAGCATCATTCTGTGGGTGTCAGGATCTGTGTTTTTCTGTGTTTATTTAGAGTTTTCTGTGTCCTTAAGTCTCTTCGTTGTCCTGTCCTCCCCTTGATTGTTCCCAGGTGTGTCTCGTCTCTGTGATTACCCTCCTGTGTATTTAACTCCACCTGTGTTCCTTGTTCCTCGTCAATGTCTAGTCTGTTCGTCGTCGGTGTGTTTCTGTGCGAGCTGCCGTGTTTCTGGACTTATTTATAATTAAAAATCATCATTTTCATCTGACCTGGGTCCGCTGCGCCTGCCTCACCACCAACACCACACCGCTTCATGACAGAAGGACCCGACCAGGACCGAGTGGTGAGAAAGCAGCTCATGACCCAGCACGACCAAGAGGCATGGTTCCAGCAGCAGTTGGAGTTGGCTCAGCGGGATCTCTACAAGGACGTAGAGATCCTGCCATCTCCGCTGCTGCTGGAGGAGATGGGGTTGGACTCCGACTACACCCTGGCGATTAGCCAACGCCAGACCCTACTAGTCACCACCCCAGAGCCCCCCGGATGCCGCCCCCGCCGTTACCTACGCCCGGGGAGACAGCGACGTGAGCCGCCGGTAGACTCGGCCCCTCATCGCTTTCCGGGAACACTTCCTCCGCTGTCTACCCGGAGACAGCGACGTGAGCCGCCGGTGGACCCGGTCCCTCGTCGCTTTCCGGAGCAGCCCCCTCCGCGGTCAGCCCGGAGACGGCGACGTGAGCCGCCGGCAGACCCGGCCCCTCGTCGCCTTCCGGATCCGCCACCTCCACGGTCAGCCCGGAGACAGCGACGTGAGCCGCCGGTGGACCCGGCCCCTCGTCGCCTACCGGAGCTGTCACCTCCGCTGCCGGTTCCCAGGCTCCGCTCCGGCTCGCCCCCGCAGCCGGTTCCAAGGCTTCGCTGCGGCTCGCCCCCGCAGCCGTTTCCAAGGCTTCGCTGCGGCTCGCCCCCGCAGCCGTTGCCAAGGCTTCGCTGCGGCTCGCCCCCGCAGCCGTTGCCAAGGCTTCGCTGCGGCTCGCCCCCGCAGCCGTTGCCAAGGCTTCGCTGCGGCTCGCCCACGCAACCGGTTCCCAGGCTTCGCTGCGGCTCGCCCCCGCAGCCGGTTCCCAGGCTCCGCTCCGGCTCGCCCCCGCAGCCGGCCCCGAGGCTCCGCTCCGGCTCACCTCCAGCCGGCGCACCCGAGGCCGAATCAGCCGGCGTTCCAGCCGGCGCACCCGAGGCCGAATCAGCCGGCGTTCCAGCCGGCGCACCCGAGGCCGAATCAGCCGGCGTTCCAGCCGGCGCACCCGAGGCCGAATCAGCCGGCGTTCCAGCCGGCGCACCTTCCGAGACTCCCAGTGTTCCTTCCGAGACTCCCAGTGTTCCTTCCGAGACTCCCAGTGTTCCTTCCGAGACCCAGACTCCCTGCGTTCCTCCAGAGACTCCCAGTGTTCCTTCCGAGACCCAGACTCCCTGCGTTCCTCCAGAGACTCCCAGTGTTCCTTCCGAGACCCAGACCCCCTGCGTTCCTTCCGAGACTCCCTGTGTTCCGACTCAGACTCCCTGCGTTCCGACTCTGACTCCCTGCGTTCCTCCAGAGACTCTCTGCGTTCCACCCGAGACCGAGACCCTCTGCGTTCCGACCGAGACCCTCTGCGTTCCACCTGAGACCGAGACCCTCTGCGTTCCACCTGAGACCGAGACCCTCTGCGTTCCACCCGAGACCCTGACCTTCTGCGTTCCACCCGAGACCGAGACTCCCAGCGTTCCACCCGAGACTCAGACCCCCACCGTTCCGACCGAGACCCCTTGTGCTCCGACCGAGACCCCCTGTGCTCCACCAGAGACCCTACCTCGGGGGGCTCGTCATCGCCGTCTGTGGGCGGCCCCCGGGGCTCATCATCGCCACCTCCAGGGCCGCGGACGGCTGCTGGACCGCCTCCTGGGGTCCCGCCTCTGGGGTTCCCGCCTCCAGCACCGCGGACGGCCGCCGGACCCCCTCCGTGGTTCCCGCCTCTGTGGTTCCCGCCTCCAGCGCCGCGGACGACCGCCGGACCGCCTCCGTGGTTCCCGCCGCCGCGGACGACCGCCAGACCACCTCCGTGGTTCCCGCCTCCTTTGCCTCCGCCCACCCTGTGGGTAGTTTTTTGTTGTTTTTGGACTCTTGGCCCTCCCGGTGTTTCCGCCCACAACGGTGGGTTGTTTTGTGTTTTTCTGGACTCTGGCCCGCCGTCCAGCGCCCCTCCACCCACCCTTGTTGTGTTTTTGTTTTGTGGGCTCTGGTAGCCGCCCTTGAGGGGGGGGTACTGTCAGGATCTGTGTTTTTCTGTGTTTATTTAGAGTTTTCTGTGTCCTTAAGTCTCTTCGTTGTCCTGTCCTCCCCTTGATTGTTCCCAGGTGTGTCTCGTCTCTGTGATTACCCTCCTGTGTATTTAACTCCACCTGTGTTCCTTGTTCCTCGTCAATGTCTAGTCTGTTCGTCGTCGGTGTGTTTCTGTGCGAGCTGCCGTGTTTCTGGACTTATTTATAATTAAAAATCATCATTTTCATCTGACCTGGGTCCGCTGCGCCTGCCTCACCACCAACACCACACCGCTTCATGACAGTGGGGATATTTCTCTTAATCAGGAATTGAGTAAAAGATTAGTTATAGGAACATTGTGCTAAATACAGGGAAATCCTGGAAAATAATCTTTAGCATAATGCAAAATAGTTGAAACTGGGGCATAAGTTCACCTTTTATCAAGATGACTAAACTTACAGCCAGAGCTACAGATTCAGTGAAATGTGATAGCACGATCAAGTCAATTAAGACTATGATTAAGAATCTGTGGCAAAACTTGAAAATGCCAGTTTAGTTGAAGAAATCAGAACCATTTTCTTCAAAGTTGTACATGCATTTGGCTTAATCACAAACAGAATGTATTTTAAATGTATATTAAATATTTTGATATTGTTTACTAGTCAATATGATCTAAGAATATTTACAATAATAATCACCTAAGAAACATTTAATGTTCTCTGTTTATGTCACATGATGGACTGCTGGTATTTCAGAATGATTTTTTGATATTACAAGGTTAATCCTAAATCTACTGCACACATCTTTTACCTTCCACTTTTAAGCATTCTTATTGTTTTTTATTTGTTTGGTTGGTTGTTTTTATTACTAATTTTGTACTATCAGACACTAGTGCTACTTGAACCAGCATATGCCCAAGTTACCTTGCGATTTCATAAAATACTTATTTGCCTCATAAAGTTATACAACGTGTATTTGCCTGCCGTATACTGGCACAAACCAGAGAAGCATAATATATATATATATGCATCATTGTGCTGTGACTGTTTTATAAGGGGCTAATTACGACTATGGCTCCAGAAATATTAAACAGATCTGTTTCAGAGCTGCGACCTCAGGCAGATAAACAATACATGCATAAAGATTGGTAAAACTATGGCGCCAATGTTTCATTATCAAATGGCTCCTGTATATAATCTGAATAATTAAAAAATGTCTTGTTTTCTCTATAATAGAGACGCATGTATCCCTAGCAGCAAATGGAAAGCCAGTTATACCACAAAGTCCCGCCTCTTCATCACTTCAACCAATCAGTAGGGAGTATTTATCACTTCCGGTTGTTTTCAATACACCAAAGACACATGTCTGCTAATAGCTAGCGGTGGTGATAAACGAGAAAAGCGGACATAAAAGTCTCTGATAATGGTCCACATCAGTAGAATTTGTTTCCGCAAGGTAAATAAATTCGTCAACCTGTTTGTTTTCAACACGACTTATCGGTTTTAAACAGTTTCACATTAGCGGTCAAGCTAGCAGTCAGCGCAAAAATGGTGTTATTGCAGCATTAAAGTAAAATATATCACAGTTTCTGATGTTTGATTACATTTTGCTAAATTTATTGTATTTGTTATGAAGAAAAAAAGTCACTCTAAGGATTAAATCTTTTGTAATTTAGGATTATCCAGTTCTTGCGGTTAAATTGCCATTTTTATTTTCTTGGACAGTATTTCGGCTACAAAATGTAAAAAATGCTAAATGAAAGTATACAGCATCAAAGCAGCCCATTATCAAATATTATTGTGTAGTGATCACCTTTACAGTGCCTTTCTTTTTTCTGCTTAAGGCACGGCTCTTGAACATTTTCATATTATGGACTTGGCTTGGATTTTATTTAACATTTTTCTATGTGCTGCCTTGTGTTGGTTTATTAAGTCATGTCAAAGCAAAAATATATTGGACTTTATATAATTACAACTTAGTCATACAATAAGCTGAGGAAAAAGGAAAATCTGCCAGTTTTAGTTGTAAAATGATATTAACATCAAGAACTAGAGCACATATCTTATATTTCTTTTGTTTCTTTTATTTATTTATTTTTTTACCATTTAGATTATAAGATGTTCAGTAATATCTAGTAGTATTTTTTAAAAAGTGCTTTAGTTCAAGATCCAAAAGTGGATTTACAATCATTTTAGGTAATGCAGGTGTAAAGCCATGTGTAAATGTGCTACACTACCTAAAAGTAGTGAGCTTACCGTCAAATCTGACTTGTGTTTTTAACGTTTCTATACAGTATGGAAACTTTGTGGACAACCTCCGCCTGTACGTACGTGGAGGCACCGGCGGGATGGCTCTGCCTCGCCTTGGAGGACATGGAGGAAACGGAGGAAACGTTTGGGTGGTGGCGACAAAGAACACGACTTTAAAGAAGATCAAGGACAAATACCCGTTAAAACGGTTCGTAGGGGGATCAGGAGCCAACAGCAGGTTGGTGTCTGCAAACACAACCTTGTTTTAAAATTCGATTCTTACTTACATATATGTGTTCCATCTATCAGACATCACTGAACGCTTTTGTTGGTATTTGATTTTCTTATGTCAGTGTTCGAGCTCTGAAGGGAGACAAAGGAAAGGATGAGGAAATCCTAGCACCCGTTGGTATCACTGTCACCGCTGATGACGGCAGAATACTTGGTGTGTGAGAAGTCCGTTTTATGTCAATAATTTAATTTCATGCAAAATGTTTTTTTGGCAAAACTTTTTTTTCTCATCAATTCTTTCACAAGGCGAACTGAATGCTGAGGGTGATCGGGTGCTGGTGGCTAAAGGAGGATCTGGAGGGACACCCTACTCTTCCTTCGAGCCCAAGAAAGGCCAGGTCAAACACATACGTCTGGACCTGAAGCTCATCGCTGACCTGGGCCTCGTAGGGTGAGACAATAACAAGTATACGTTACCTTACAAAAGGGTTCACATCTCTCGAACTTTTTTGTTAAATTGCATTGTATTCACAGTAAAAAGTCTGGTGTGATTATGCCTAAGCATAATGTTCTGTGCATGCTGCAGATGTATGGAGCAAAATTCATGACAATTCCTCTGTAATCCGTTTGTTAGAGGCTGCAAAAGACTTGATATGGCAGCAGTGGTTCACCTTTCATCGGGACAGCTTCCACTTTACAATTATGATCTAGTTCTTGTTTGGTCTATTGCTTAAAATCCCAGTGGAATAAATCGTTGTAGCTTGACTTAAAAAAAAAATGAAACAAAACAGACTTTGATGCTGGATGTATGCTGACTATGTTTTGCTAAATTCTCATCAGGTTCCCAAATGCAGGAAAGTCATCTCTCCTCACAGCCTTGTCAAACGCCACACCTCAGATTGCCAACTACGCTTGTAAGAATAAAGCAGTTTCAAGCTCAGTACATCTCACATATTTTTCTTTTATTTCTAAAGTCCTTTATTATTTCTCTTACAGTCACAACTTTGAGGCCTGAGATCGGCAAGGTAGCCTATCCAGATTACAAGCAAGTATGTGAACGCTAACTAGAACCTAATGTGTGTTTTAAAGTTTCCCTAATTGTTTGTTTTTATTTTTGCAGATCTCAATTGCAGATCTGCCGGGACTCATTGAAGGGGCTCACCTGAACAGAGGCATGGGCCACAAGTTCCTAAAGCACGTAGAAAGGACCAAGCACCTGCTGTTTGTTGTATGTAGAAGCAGAAATAATGAGCAGAAATAATGTTCCACATATGTAAATGTGTCAGAATGTGGTCAGTGTAAGTAGCTGAAGTCAGCCAGGGTTTACTGTAAGATGCTCTGTGCTCTTGCAGGTGGATGTTGGTGGTTTCCAGCTGGCCAGTAAAACACCCTTTAGATCTGCCTTTGAAGCGGTGCAACTTCTTACCAAGGTGAGTCTGATGCTGCAAGGCGTTTTGATATTTTTATTATAAAATCCTACTCTTACTGCTGCCAGGTCCAAAATGTTTTTCTTATCAGAGTTCATCCACTGTCTGGAGATTATTAAATTTATTTTTTTCCAGATCTTGATGAATATTTAGTAGTATTTGTTTCCCAACTTTATTCCCTACTCCATCCTCTAATAGCTGTATCTTTCACATCTGTGTGCCTGTCCATCTGTCCGTCCGTCCATCCTGCTTTGGCTGGTTTTATAACTCTGACCTCTTTAGAAATACCTGCCATAAACTCACAGTGACATTTAGGATTTATACATTCAAAAACAGGTTTTCAAACTAGGTTGAGAACTGGAGATTTCAGTCTTTAAACTCTAAAGCTTTTGTGTTAAATCTGTGTTAGAACCTTGAGTGTAACTTTTTGTATGAACTGCTGACATCTTAAGCTTAATTTTACCTCCTTCTGTGTCTCCATCACCTCTCGCTGAAGGAACTGGAGTTGTACAAGGAGGAGCTCGTGTCAAAACCTGCATTACTGGTGGTAAATAAAATGGACTTGCCTGAAGCTGAGGACAAGCTGGAAGAACTCAAAGAGCAACTTCAAAACCCAGAGGGTAAGTTAGTGTGTTAGAGTGTTGACCACTGTTAGATGTTAAATGTTAATCGAAATACCGCAACACAATTACCCAGAATTCCCTAAACAGCTAAGTATGTTTTTGTTGGAGCAGGTTTCAGGATGTAGTGACATCGTGTGGAAAAAAACACTGATTTTAACTCGGTGAAATCTTACATTTCAGTATTTTAAATATGGAAGCCTCTGAAAAACAAACTGTCTTTTGTATGATTGTGACTAGAATATTTGCATAGATGAATTAGACTGTTTATATTATAGCTTGTATTAAAAATTTGATATGAACCAGATTAAGACCTTTAAATTTGCCTTTTGTTATTCTCTGCCATTCAGAGTTCACCGATTTACTGCCAGATGATATGATCCCAAAGAGTTTCATAACATTCAGACATGTGGTTCCTATTTCCGCCCTCAATGGGTTTGGTGTCGACCATCTGAAGAGTTGCATTCGACTCTCGCTGGATGAGTACGCCGCCATGGAAACGAGCGCCATGCATCAGGAGAAGCTGCAAGCACTGAGGCAACAATCTCACGAATGTTTTAGAAACGAGGACAAAATCTCACTGTCAAGTGGCGTCGGCAGGACTCAGTGAGCGACGTCTGGAGTTCTGTCAGTTGAAACAAAGCGAGGTGGAAAGATCTCACTTTGGAGAAACGCAGGAGCGAGAAAAACTGCTCAGCATCTTCGATGGAGGAAATGTTGCATACATGTCTGAAATATTGACCTGCTCCTTTTGACTTTCTACATAGGATAAGGAACATCTTTTCTGCTTCATCCAGACGTTCACAAAGATTAAGATCATTAATCTTAATGATTTTA
The DNA here is from genome assembly GCF_003331165.1 of Xiphophorus hellerii. Classification (NCBI taxonomy): domain Eukaryota; kingdom Metazoa; phylum Chordata; class Actinopteri; order Cyprinodontiformes; family Poeciliidae; genus Xiphophorus; species Xiphophorus hellerii. The sequence continues at coordinate 16,109,047 of NC_045674.1, forward strand.
ATCATTAAGATCATTAATGATCATGTTCATTATTGTGTGAACTTTAAAGCTGCTTTGATAACATGTCAACATGCAGCATTAAAAAGTGTGAAAATGTAGAGTTAAAATAAATATTCAAGTTTGGTCGAGTTTGATTGATTCTAAAAAACTGAGAATTGTGTTTGAATGAAAGTTTTATTTTATATTAAATATATTACAATACTTAATGATTAAGAGAGAAAAAAATAAGTGGGCTGATTTTTGCATCAATAGTCTGTACAGCACACAAGTAAAAATAAAGATAATTAAAAAAAGAACAACTGCAGTGTTCCTGGAGTCGAGGGCCTACGAGTCTGGCCGAACTGGAGCCCACCGAAGTAGTCGGCCTGCTCAAGTACGCAAATACATTCAAAGTTTCCGGCCAGAAACGGAGTCCACAGCTCATCTGGAGGGTGGACACTGTGTCCTGTTTGGACTGGTAAGTCCAGCTGTTTGTGCAAGCTGAATCCAGACAGGTTTGACGGAGGCGTTCCTCGCAGGCTGCGCTCCGAGGGTTGTGCAGTGCAAATCCAGGACACCAGAACGAATGCCTTCATCGAACACAGTATTATTGTGTTAAAACGTCACTCAGCAGCTCTAGAAATGATGCTCGCCTCAGGAAAAATGAGAGGAGCAGAACTCTAGAGCAAAGAAAGAAAAAATACAATAAAGCACTTATTACCAGTCGAATGGTTGCTGTACATAATACCAGGGTTCCTACACCGTCTTGGAAAAGTTTGGAATATAAATGTATTATTTTCCTTATCTGGATAAGTTAGGAAAAATAAAACGGTATGGAAAAGTTCACAGCTATATTCGTTGTTTGATCTGTGAAAAAATAAAATTTTAACTTCTTGAAAAATAAGTTCATTTTTACAATGTCTTAATTTTTGTTTTATCCCAGATTTGCCAAATCACAACTCAAGTTTTGACTTTGAGTTACTGACAGAGAAATTATGTATGAAAACATTTAGAAATCAAAAGGGCAATTTCCCAGTGCTGTTTTAGCCACTAAATCCTCTTCAGTCAGGATTTTAAACAACTGGTGGTTCTTACACTTTCTCTATCTTATGCATTTCCCTTTACATATTTATTCTGTTTTGTGCCTCACCTTTTAGATAACATTTAATAGCGACAAAGATAATTTGAGTAAATGCAAAAGGTTTTGAACTGATGGTTTTATTTGTTAAGGGAGGAAAACTATCCAAACCAACCTGGACCTGCGTGAAATTAAATCTACTCCACAGTAAGACTGATTGCCAATTATCAGAAAATATTCTGAAGCCAGTTGTTGCTGCCAATTGTAGCACAACCAGTTATTAGGTTCAGGGGATAATTACTTTTTCAAATAGAGCCAGGTTGGTTTGGAAAGATTTTTTTTTTCAATAAATATAATTTTTCTTGAAAACTGCACTTTTTAAATTATTGAAATTATCTTTCTCTGAAGTTAAACATTCTAAACATTTTTGAGGGACACAAAAAGATAAAGCCGAAGAAATCTGTAAGGGGGTGCAAGCACTTTTCATGGAAATGTAGGTGAATGTTTTGAACTCAAATGTCCTGAATGGCAAAAAAAAAAAAACTCCAGAAATTTGAGTCAGAGATTATGAGAGCTTGAAATTTTGTAGGAACCCTGTAATGCTGACAAAATGGTGAACATTGAAAAGATACTTAAAAACAAGATGTTTGAAGCAATATTAGTTCAATATTGTGAGGATGGCTTTACCTATACAGATCAAATGCATACATGAACTACAAATGTAAAAGAGGAACAGAAACACTCGTAAAATGACAAACTCAGAGCTTTAAGACGACGGCTTCTACACAAGGTAGAACAACGAGTCGCAACTGTACGAAGAACTTGCTGTTAGGAAGCAGGACATCCACCTTAAATAGCTGCACAGGTGCGACAGAAACACGACTTGACTCTGAAGTTCCACTGCTGAGCGGCGGAGGGACACAAACCGCATTAAGACAAACGGAGCAGGGCTCAAGACTTTCAGTGACATGCTCGTTTTCCTCGTTATGGTCTCACACTTAGCCAACCGGAGATATAACTTAAGATATAGAACGGCCATGCCATTGGTCTTCACAAGCTCAAACAGCAAGCACTGTACAGCATAGTTAATCATTTACAAAGGCTCGAACAACTCGAACCCTCACAGCTAAATCCAAAAATGCACATTTAAAAAAAATGTACAGATCCAGTTCGAGTTCAGACGGCCACATTCGTCTCTACGGCTCACATTCAAGTGAGGTGAAGTGAGGGACTTTCCTGTGAAAAAAGGGGGACAGCACACTGGTCTCAAACATTCCCACGTACAATCAGGGAGCACATTTCCAAAAACAACATGATAAGTGATAAGTGGCACGTCTATAAACTACAGCAAACACATCCGAGTCCATTAAACTCAATGGGAAATGGAACGGAGAACTATCTTATTTATGCTAAAATAATACTCGTCCGGAGAGGTCTGAGCTCCAAATGTGTCACAATCATCTGCAAGTTTATCACAGAGATTATTAGAAAATAATGCAAACATGATGTAAAAAGACACATTCTGCTGTTGATGGATGAAGCGAGGAAGATCCACCGAAAAGACGAAAAAAAACAAAAACAATCAAAAATAGAAACCCTGACAGGACAGTGCAGGGTCTTCATATTTATCTACAGACATCGCCTCTGTCTACGGCTAAAACAATGAGCTGAGTATTCTCTATGCTTTTGTCTTTCAAAATAAAAGCACAAGCATACTCTGTGTGTACTTTACTGTACATATTTACACACACATCAGCAGGTTTCTGGGGAACGGGAATAACAGGAGGGCAGGATCGGTTCAAGAAGTGAAATATATCTGGTGACACATGGGTTAGTTTTAATGCAGATGCATGCTTTCCCTTCAAATCAGACTGATGCTCTTCTTTATGCCGGGAAGATGTAGCTGATAATCAGGGCTTCTCTCATGCACACAATGCTGGACTTTCAATTCAAACAACGTCCTGCAAAAATCAGTCAGTGCAGACTCAAGAGAGATGTGATAGCTTCTTTCTGCCTCCTTCGCTTCCTTCAGAGAGGAGCTCCAACGCCTTAGGGTGGGTGACGGTGTGTCTGAAGAGACTGTGACAAGAGCTGATCTATGAAAGGTGTGTGGGGTTCGGGGGGGTCCAGTCCGATTTTTGAGGCTTCAGCACAAACGAACAGCTCGGTCTGAGCTCCAGGAGGCTCGTTTCTCTGCGTCTTCTTGCAGAGTCCGCCCCGAACATATTTGTTCACCCTAATAGACGTCTGTCTACGTCCTTTCTATTCCGGTCACTCTGTCTGTCTCTTTCTCTCTCTTTAGGAGCTTTAGAGTCAATTTTATATGCTTTTTTTTTCGGTTTTCTGTGTGTAGAAAAGGAGACTTGTGTACTTTCTTAGGAGCTTTCGTCAGAGTTATATTGATGTTTCCCAAAGCTGGAAGAGAAGAAGGGAGGGAGGCAAACAGGCGAGAAAGAGATAAACTTCTGCATTAATAATAAAAACAATAACAATAGCACCTTTTCAAATATAAGTTGCAAATTATCTTCTTCTTACCGCCTCAAGTAAAATAATTTTTTCTACAAAGCATATAGATCACTAAACTGCATGAAAATCATATATTTGTCAAAAGAATATGACTAAAATAAATTAAAATGTATTAACTCTGGTGGGCATCATTAATTAACACATTAGAAAATCCCTAAACTCGTCTCACTATAGCATCTCCAGGTTCAAATGAATCCCCAGTGTCAGAAATACTTAATAGGGAAATATCATACTGCATTACATTCTACAACTGTTTTCATCAGTGCAGACTGAGCATCTGCATAGTTTAGAATGAGATTAAGTAACATTCTTACTGACATTTGTATAGCACGTAAGTAAATTCTGTATCAATGCCGTGTATGTGGAGCCTGTGTGATGTGCACACACATGGAGAAACTCTGCGGTGTTTTCTTACAATCCGGTTCCCTATTCATTGCTGTCACAACTTTTCTAAACGCAACAGTCTGGTTTTGAATTGTGCTCACCCTGGCGCTCTGCCTGTTGGCTTTCCTCTGGTCGTCCGGCAGTGGAGGCATGGGATATGGGTATCTTCTGCTGGATGCAATGGATCCTGTAGAAGAAGTCGGGGACTTGGCAGGGGAAAGTGTCCTGAGGAAAAAGCGAAGGTGACACTGCTAGACTTTTTGCTTTCTCCTTCTGCAGCTGGTGCACCAGCATGTTGACCAAAGACACAGATGGCTAAATGAGGTTAGACACAAAATGTTGAGCTAATGTTAGATCTGTGACTTTGGGCAACATCTTTCTTTAGCTGCTCCAGTAACTCAGTTTCACCATCACTAAGGCAGAAGTTGCTCTTTAAAGTTGAAGCTATCACTCATCTGAAGCATAACGAAAACCAATCAGGGCTCAGCTTTTCAGAGCAACCTCTGTGCAGTGTTGTTCCCAGCTGCCGTCTTCTGCGACTTACATGCCTTAAAGTTCAAAATGTGCAAAAACACAGTAGAATAAGGAAATATTCATTTATCTGTGTTGAAAATGGATGGAAGCTTCTCCTGTTTAGCTGATAGACTGGATCAATCAGAGGAAAGCAGGACAGACCACAGCTGGGAATCAATAACATACAGTGGTGCTTGAAGGTTTCTAAATATTCATATTCATTATTTCTGAATAAATATGACCAAAATCATCACATTTTAAAGTTTTCTACCATATAGAATCAAACCAATAAAATCTAGTATAAAGCATCATGGGTTAGCCAAAGAATGCTAATGTTTAAGCTGGCAATATATTTTTTTCATTTCTAAAAAAATCTTTTCAAAATTTTAAGAAATTAACCACATTCTTCTTCACAATCCTGTAAAGTTTAGGTAATAATGCACACTGGTTTTATATATTGAATATTTGTTGGGAGGAAACTTTAAAAATGTATTTTAAGCTACTGCATCCTTTGTTTTGTTCTTTTCTCTCTGAAATTATGATCATTTTATAGAAAGTCAAGTTAGTTTCTCCAGATTGTCCTTAGGTATGAAAGTATGTGCATGGCTGTTTGTCCTGTGTGTTCTCTGTAATGGACTGATCCAAGGTGTAAGCTGCATCTGGACATTGGACCCAGATGCTTTGCTACTCTGAAAGGACAAGCGGGCAGAGACAGTAGCTGGGTGATGGATGATGACTCTTTATAGTTAGAAAGGGATTATTACCTGTCAGTAAGCTGTATTTAAAGAAAGACTGTGCTTTAGTAAAACAACATATCTAATGAAAACAGGTTAAGGAAATAGAAGTTAATGATGTGAAATGCCCTTATCCAGAATTTAGATTAATATGTAGGTGGCAGAAGCTCCAGAGACAAGCAGTCCACCAACATCCCAAAGTTAGTTTTACTCTGTTTTTGTGCAGGAGTGATTAACACTTATAAAAGAACAGATAGCATAGGGATTTTTTGCAACTTTTACAACCTCTGCATCCAGTGATGGTTTAGGTCATCCATACTCAGAAATGCAGACACTACCAAAATGTTTTGTGAAATTTAAAGCACCACTGTAGTAAGAAGAGAGGGAGATTGTCCCATGTGCAGCAGCTTGTACACAAGAACCACCTGCAGTGCGACGGTCGAAATGTCCCAGCCTGACAAAAAAAACAGAGAGTGGAGCCAGAAGCATTCTCCTTAATATAAAAAATAATTCATATATGAAGACCAAGTGCTGGGGAAAACTATTTGCCTTTTACAGATTTTAACAACACAAACAAAGGAGGTATTCTATTATTTTAATTGAATTGAATTCAGGTTATTTATGTAGCATCAATTCACAACAAATGTCGTTTCAAGGCACTTTACTTAAAGCTTTGCAGCTAAATTGTAAGTTTGCCTTCTGGCTCCATGTCCCTCTATTCTTTTGTTGGGATCTTTCTCTAGTTGAAGTAAAACAGGGAGGATGAACAATGAGCCTCTGGAAACGGGGAAAGTCTATAGATTCCAGTGCTTGTGGTTGTCGTCTGGTGATTGGCAGTGAAAAACTTGCAACCATCTATAGACTTCGGACACAATCAGAGTTGACTTTGTCACAACAGGACAGGGAAGATGTCAGAGCTGAAAATGTTAGCCTCAGCTCTGACATCGACCTGGTGCATGAGAAGTCAGTGGGAGCGGTGCAGGGCAAATCCACCAACACTTACTGGAAAGGAACAACACTGAACATGCAGAGGTAACAAGAGACTGGAGGGAGGGGAGAAAGGGAGCAAAGAAGGGAATACGGAAAATTAGGAGGAAAATAACTTTAATGATTCTTTTATATGTTTAATCCTAATTTGTGTATGGAAGTGAAGCAAAAAAATAGTCTGCAAATAAAAAACGGAGCTGATAAACATGGAAATAATCTATATTGATTCTTTTAACTTGTTTTTCCCTTCTGAGAACTCCACACAGCAACATGCCTGTTTCTTTAAAAACTGTAGGGGGGGAAAAAAGGACCAAATTGGTACAAACTCTTCTTAAATCCAAACCAGAAAACAAATCAAAAGTGAGGGAACTTTAGACAAGCGTGTGAGGTAGGGGACATGATCTGAGTTAATACCTAAGGAAAGGTCCTTGAGTGTTTTTATTCACATCTTCTACCCATTTAGTTACATCATAAAACTCTGATTTGTTGCGAGGGGTTAAATACCTGTGGGGGGAGGGGAGGTAGGAAGGGGTGGGGATCATGGAACCAACACAAGGAGGGAGAGAAGAGAGAGATACGGAAAGAGGGAGTTGAATAATCTACCAGTAAGCAAATGAGGGAGAACAGAGGAAACATCTTAGGAGAGCAGAGCAAAGATAGAGTTTGAGCTGAAGGTGGTGGACAGACCTGAGTGTGGATTCAGATGAACACAACACCATGAACAAACAAACAGTGTTGTGTGTTACAGGCTCGGCTGCGTTTTGGTCGCATCATTCCAAGCAGCCAGCTTCTCAGCAGCCACTTAGTCGGCAGCATGCTCAAGACAGCTAGTGCACTACAGACTGCTTCGTGTGCAAAAGAGATCTTAATCAAGTGGGGGGGGGGAAACAAACAAGCAAACACGGCAGACAAAGAGGCGGTCGATGCACGCTGAATATCGTACACTCACAGTCAACAAACAAGATATTTGATTCATTCACAGGCTCAGAGCAAAATTTTAGGATTAAAAGATGAAGTAAAAAAAGCCACATAAAGCATTCACTCTGGTGAGAAGAGCAATGTGAGCTCTGCTTCTTTCCTCTAAAACAAATATTTTCTACAAGCGCCCTTTAATGTAAGAAGTGGGGATCTTTATTTCAACTGTCAACAAATCTGAAACATATTGGGTTGCCAGAACCTGGCTTCAAATCAGACCGGCGCTTTTTCAAATACTGATAAACTTTTTCTCTAAACAGCATCACTTTAGTTAATTTTTAGTCTTAAATTTTAAAACCTTGTTGCTTCAAGTTTGCAGTCAAGATTATAGCTCATTCTGACACAAAAAGTTACTTATTTAAAGGGCAAATTTTGTAGTCTTTTCTTTTTATTTGTGTTCAATAAATGATGAAACTGCGTGCAACAATGAACTTGTTGTACTTTCTTCTCCCAGGAAAAAAGTAGTAATATTAAAGTCTTTAGCTTAAATGTATATCGACAAGATAAACATTTGTACTGGCATATAGTGATGTATCCATTGTCGAAGAGCAGAAGCTTAATTAGAGACCTAAAAAACCGGCACCAAAGGTAACAAGGGATTTTAAAAGTGCTGTTATTCTGGCAGCATTGAGGTAAAAGTAATTTCTGCTCCTGTTCTGACCAGCATTTTTATTCTGATACACATGTGTTTATGCTAGCATTCCTATTTCCCTGAGAAATGTGGATACTGATATTACCGAGCAGTACAATGATTCTGTAAAACACAGTAACAGTGAAAGAAAGTAGCTGAAAGTCTCACTTTTTCCACACAGTCTATGTTTTAGGGTTCAACTGCTATGTTGTCGTCAAAACGTTTTTCTGAGGTTAAACTCTACAAGCTTGTCCACGGTTAGATTTCCTTCAACAACATGTAGTGGCTGGATAGGAAGTCACAAAATTTATATGTAATATTAGTCTCAACTATAGCTAATTATTGTGGGAAGACATGCAGCAGAAAAGTGTGGAGAAAGAGGTTATCGATTTAATTTAACAACATGGTCTTCAGACATATTTCACCCTTCTGCAGTTTAAAATAATACATCATCCATACATGCTAATGCACTTTCCATTTTTGACAAGGCCTGGCTTTAAAATGCTCTGTTGTCATAAAAATGTGTGATTAAGTTGCTTATCTGCGCCAAAAACAAATCCGTACTTTCATGGATTTATGATTTTCAGCTCTAAAACATCACATTTATTCTTTAACACTGAATCTTCAAAATCTGCATTTTACTTACAAAACTTCAATGTATTTTGTAAGCAAAACCATTACTTCTAAACAACCTGAGTTTTTTTGTTTTTGTTGGATTTGTTGACACTAAATGTTACTTGTTTCCCCCTATAAAAAATAATTTTCAGATTGCTGAGTAGATGCTGACACCGAGGTGAACTCACTCTGTGGAGTTGGAGCGAGCCCTGAACTTCTTCCCTTTCAGCTTCTTCCGATTACCGCTGAGGTTTCCTGGAAAGAAAGTTAAAGTAAGAGACCTGAGGAACAAATGATTATGTTCATGCTCATACAAGAAGTCTGACATTGAACAAATTTAGCTCCTGAAAATGTTTCATTTCACAATGGAGAACATTAACTGCACACTAAATCACATTAATCAAAGCATAAAGTGATCGGATGAGTCGTATTTAATCATATTTAAATTTCTGTGTTCAGGAAGCACGTCTGCTTCAGCGTATCAGTGAGTCACCTTGCCACGAATTGCTCCGTGGTCTCCCATTTTCACAGATGTCGGTGATGTGTTTGGCATCTGGAATCCTCTCGCTCCATGAGTGGGACAGGCCGTTAGATCTATCCACATAAACACAAATAAAACCGCTTAACAGTGTTCCTTTAACATTTTATGAGTCTAGAGCAATTTTTGGAGACAAGAGGAAACGTAGACGACGATTAGTATGATATCTAAACGTGAGTAGAAGTGAGTATACAGCACCAGGAGTGACTCAGTCCTTCAATGTCAAGATGTTTCCCCATTTTGACATTTTTTTTAGCTTTAAAAATGCTCATACCATGAAAGCCATGGTACTCCCAAAAGCATAATATGGACACATATTATGAGTGAGATCTCCATCAGCAATTTCAAAAACATTGGAAACAAGCAAATGAATGAGGGATGATGAAATGGCAAACCTGAAGCCAAACACTGAGAAGTTCTGAGAAATGGATGGGAAGGATGGAGTGAAGGACAGCGTGCAAATCTGCAGGTGGGACAGGCAGGCTGACCTCTTCTTGGAGCTGCATCCGGAGTTGGTGCTGACGCCCGGAGGCATGTCGCTGTAAAATGAATCTGCATCCCCGGGTTTGGTGACATAGTCACCAGGGGGAATTTGTCTGGAAACACCAAATGAATATCTTTAGATGCCATATAAATGGACCCCATAAAATTCCCACCAGATATTTTTTTATGTCTGAGTGGTGATTTTCTTGTAGTGCAACATATTGAATTAAACAAACTTATTCCAGAGATTTGAAAGTTGTCTGAAACACAGTTTCAGTTTATGCAATGCTTCTGGTTTTGCTATATTTAACAATTTTGGAAATATGCATTTTGTCAACTCAACTAAAAAAACTTTTTCATCACACAACCTCTACCTTATTAAATACAAAACAGTAACAACAGTTAATAACCCCTGGTCGGGAATATGTGTAAATGTGTCAAAATGTGATTTCAGTAACAAGAACTAAAGTGTCATTGCACCAAAAAAATATTTTAGAAACTTTGACAGATATTTGCTCATTTGTAAGAAAAAAAAAGATTGCACTGGTAACTTCTGGGACATTTTACTATGTAAATAGGGTTAAAAGCATCAGTCTGTTAGCTTCAGTCTGGGTCCACTGCTTGTTAAAGTTCGCTTGATTTATTATTGACCATATTAACCCTAGGTCCTTTAGAGACGAGCTTATCCCTGCGTGTATTTGTGCCTGAATTAAGTAGTAGATTAGCCAACATAATGAGGCTATCAACTCAGTTCCTAGTAAATTTTAAATTATTCTCAAACATCAGAGTATCACTCTCGCTTGGATTCTCCTCAGCTTTGTTGGTCCAGCTCTGCAGCTAAAGATCTGCATCTCAGTCTTTCCCGTTTGTCTGCCTCAGAGGCTAAATATTTTGACTAGAGTGTTGCAAAGACTCTTCTCTGCTCGCTGTTTTGATTGGTCACTTTAAATATATTTATAGTGTATCAACTTGAAAAGTATAATGCTATATTATCCACTAAACTGACCAGTAATTAGATCTAATATAATTTAAAAATGTTTCCTAATTACAGCCGTGCAATATTAGCCATGAGTGTTAAAATGTACTTTTACCAAACACAATATCTAAAGTGGGACTAACTAAAGCAGAGTTAACTACCATTTATACTAAGGATTAATTGATCTTAATGACAACACTTTACCACAAGATCTGAAGCATTCAAAAAACTTTTGCTTCCAACTAGAATTTAAAGGTTACCTCAATTTACTGAACACATTCACACCTACCACAGCATGGCTGTGCATTTTGTGACAAGACTGAAAGAAAAACAAGAACGAAAAGTAGCAAACCGGCAGAATCTCCTGTGAACCTCAGATTCAGCATATCGTCTCTTTTTGTAGCTCCTGTGAAGAGAACAGATTTCTGATTTCAGCTCATCCTTAGCCAATATCATCACTCCTTGGGCCTGTGCGGACACTCACTTGTAGCACCAGGCTGTGACAGCCAGTATGAGAGCGAGGAAGAGGATGGAGCCAGTGATGGCCCCAATAATGATGTTGGTGCTGGTGATACCTGAGGAAGACAGAGATGGAGGAGATGACAGTGGGGAGCCAAATGTGTGTTAATTGATTGGGTTAGGCTTGTGGTCTTGTGAGCAATCTGATCATTTGGGGGAAACACAAACCACAAAACACAGCAGAGGGAAACAATAAAACACCAGAGAACCAGAGGAAAGGGTTTGAAAGGAAGAGAAGGAATAATAAACTGAAAAGACCTTCACCATCTGCAGGGTTTAGCTTCCCATTCTTAAGAAAGAACACCGTAATACTTTATAACATGAGTTTTAAATTACAGAGGCCTGGGATGAGCGAGGAAAACAACCAGAAAGTGGAAACAAAAACAGAACAAACAGTGAAAAAGAAACTGAAACTCTGACCTCGAGGCAATCCATCAAAGAGATCAGTCTGTCAACAAAAAACGAGCATAAAAATAACGACAAAAAAAAGAGTGACATGCATAAAATGCAGATTGAATTAATAACAGTGAACGAAAAGGACAGTAATAATGTAGATACTGATTGGTAACAAGTGTGAGTTGCAGATGAAACAGAAAAACAAGAAGGAGAAAGATGAATTTAATGCTGGTGATGCAGCGTTTGAACCTGTACCTGAAACAGGAGCGGTCGGTCCCACCACAAGGTTACTGAACGGAGACCTGGAGTAGCAGTCGTCTCCTGTCCAGCCCAGTTCGCACACACACCTCAGCTCATTACTGCACACCTACAGAGAGGAAGTTCATTAAACACCAGCAGGTTTGTGTAATTGACGAATATGCGGTATGCCGTGTTCGATGAGTGGCTGGAGGTTTGTGCAGAAGTGTCGCATACTCCGTGTCCGGAGCAGATGGTCTTGGCCGTGGTGCCAGGACAGGTGCTGAAGTTGAACTGTTCAATCGGCAGACACTTGTGATCCAAACAGATGCTGTCTGTTCCGCAGGCCGTCCCGTCCTCGACGTACCCCAGGTCTGTGTCTCCGTCAATCAGCACATGCGCACCGCTGAATGGGGAACATCACAGAGAGAAGCAGTGTGTTTGGGTGAGTTGTGTCTGTGTGTCGCTTCTGGATTATATGGGAAATAAATCTGCATTTAACAGTTAAAGGATGTAAAATACATTCTAAAAAAAAAAGTGTTGCTTTGTAGCAGAACACATCACCAGACTTAATCTGTTAAGTTCATCTGCTTCATACCTGCAGTCCAGGGGGGCACCGTGCTGAGCGACTGAGAAAGAGGTGAGTCCTCCCTGCAGGTCGCCCAGCCGCGGGGCGGGGGAGATGTTTGAGCACAGCAGGTAGCCGCAGTGAACATCCCTAAAACACAGAAGTATAGAAACACAGATTAACCGGAGAGAAGCAAATGTACAAGTGACCAAAAGGACACGCTTACTGTTTGTTACACTGGATCCAGGTGTCCTTTTCCTTCCCACAATTTCCTTTTTCTGTCCCCTCAATGTTGAGCTTTTCATAGCAGAACTTGTCAGCTGCTGTCGCCTCTGACGGAGACATAAGAGATGAATTACCTGTGTCAGTTTTCTTCTGTGCAGTGGCCCAGAAAAGTACCAATATCCATTAAAGTTTGTTCTCACCCAAATTTTACACACATAAAATGTATTGCATTTTATTAAGATTTTTACGTAATATAGCCACACTGTGCACTTACTTTCTCCCCAAATGTACTTGCACTGTCTGTCTTTTGTTTTGCACCTTCCATTGAAGCAGCGACCCTGCAGAAAGAGGTAACCTTAATGTAAGAGTCAAGAAAAGCTGCCAAAGCTCAAGCTGAAGTCAAACTCAGTGAAATCTTTTAAATTAACCTAATGTCTTACCTGATCTTTTTCACATGTGTATCCATCCATCTTGTGCACATTTGGTGGACACTAAAACGAACAATAAAATATACAGTGACGAGTAATGGACTATTGAACAGATTTATTACTGCTACTCTAATAAAAAGTCAGAGGAAGGCTCATGCTCACCTGGCTGGAGTTGCCTGTGCATTTTTCTGGTATGTCGCAGTCATTCACCGCATCTCGACACAAAACTCCCATGACCTCCATCTGCAGCAGCAAATCAAGCAGATTAAACAGACAGTGAGTGATTGTCACAGCAAAGATGGTAAATCCTCTATGCACGAGGATCTCCAAACATTTCATCTTTCTACTTAGTTTAACAAACATGAAAATATCTCCAATAAATGAAGCTGTAACATTAAAGTGGCATTATTACAGAAATAGCAACAGATTTATTAGTAGCTGCTAAATCAGAAGAAAGAAAAGGTTTGGTTTGTTCATCACAGGCAGTTTGGTGCCACTTTGACAGACATGTAGATATCATGAAGACTAGCACGTCCTGTTTGGTACCTGGCAGTTTCTGCAGCATAGTCCGTTGCTACAGTTGGACCCTTTGGTCAGAGTGCAGTTCTTACAGCAGTTCTCACCCTCTTTTGCACATTCCTGAAAAAAAAAACAAAATATCTACTGGTTCACAATGACTTGTATTGTTATGCAGCTAATATAAGCAGAGATCTGACTTCTTTTTATCCAGTCAAGATACCTGCCTTTATGAAGATATTAAGATAGCATGTAGTTTCTCTCTCCCTGCTGCCATATAGAAGGCTAGATACCATCCAAACATTTCTAAAAGTGCAGAGATGTGCCTCTAAATCAATAAATTATTGATTTAGATCAATAATTTCACAGATCACTTCCACAGTAAGAGGTGTATTGAAGCCAGCATGCTGGCATGCAGAGTGCAAACATTTGTCGAAGAACAAACCACTGTCAAGACCTCTACAGTTCATTACATTTCGTTCTTTCCCAAACATTTCACTCTCGGTTGCTAGTTATAACAAATGGACAGCTTTGGACAACAGCAGGCTGATACCACTGAACTCTAGACTGAAGTGCATTTGTTTCCTGGAGTGATGAATCCAGGTTCTCTGTCTGGTATTCTGATGATCGGGTCTGAGCTTGGTCATTTCAAGAAAACGCTCCTTACCTGACTGCACTGTGACGTGTGAGATTTGATAGTTTTTCTCTGGATTTAGGGTTGGACAAACAACAACAATTTCATATTCCAGACTATGTGGGACCATGCAGACATGTCCGAATGGAAACCAGGGCTAAAAGCAATAAGTGAGCTTGTTGACCGGGCAGCTTAGAGCCATCATCTCAACCCAGCCAACAGAGACCGAGAGCCAAGCCATCTCACCCAACATCAGTGTCTGACCTCACATATCTTCTCCCAAATGAACTGTCACATATTACAATATACAGATTACTAAATATTCTAAAAAGCTTAAATAGAAAAGTCACAGCTGTAAATATTGTTTTCCCCACAGCAGATGATTGCAGTTTTGTGCTTTGGGTCACTCACACCTGAATAACATCCTGTTTATCTTTTTTTTACTGTATTTTAATAGATTTCTTGTGTCTGTCCTACTGTGGTTGGGCTCACCTCAGTGCTGCCACAGTCACACTCTTCTCCTGCCTCCAAAATGCCATTACCACACTCTGGCGGATCCAGCAGCTGAGCAGGAGAAAACAAGAGGAAAAATTTATATTATTTCAATAAAATGTACATTAAAACTGAATGGATTCAGACAGAAACCTTGTATTCAAGTGAATAGACTAAGATAATGTACAAATTTATTTCACACACCATTAGAGCTTTGTTTAAGATGTGATTGTGTCTACATTTAGAGTTTGTGTGTGTCATTTACCTTCATAGGTTTGTTAAAGAGGCAGGCTCCTCCCCCACTGTTCAGAAAGTTGTGGTACTCCTCCACGTTGCAATCAGTAAACTTCTTCGGTAAATAGAAACTGTTAAATAAAAAACACACACCTTGTTAAAAGGGCACCAAAAAGAGAGTATCCACAGGTCTCACAGCTAGAGAGTTTTCCTCTACAGAAACACAGGCAGACAAAACCCTGAAACTGAATGTGTATCTCGTTTTATGAAGTCTAAAAACATCAGAGTATCACTCTTGCTTGGATTCTCCTCAGCTTTGTTGGTCCAGGTCTGCAGCTAAATGCTTCAGATCATCAAACACAGTTTAGATTCAATTTATGAGAGAGAAAATCCTGATCCTTTTTGAAAACATAATCATCCTCCATATTAAATCTTGACTTAAATGACTAAAAACATCTTTCTGGTTCAGTTTCACTAACCACCTATCCTGATTACAGACCTCAAGAACCAAAAAAAATAACTTAACTAGAACCTGTTTGACAACCTGAAATAGGGTAAAAGATGTGAAAAAGCAACACATCATGCTCTGATCTAAACAAAATAAAGAATCTATCAGATCTGAAAAAGTTACAAAGCCATTTCCGAGTGTTGGGAGCAAACCGCAGCAAGTCGATACTTTCCTGCCTTTAGCTGCAGTCGCAGCTGTGAGTGCTTTGAGACAAGTCTCTAACAGCTTTGTACATCTAGATACTGAGATTTTTCACTTTGCTCTTTGCATAATAACTCAAACTCGGTTATATTGGATGGAAAGCATCTGTGGACATCATTATTCTAAGTATTCCAGCAGATTCTCACTGCAGAGCAGAAATTCATCTGTTATTAAAATGGACAGGAAGTGAAAACTTAGAATAAGTGAAAATGTAGACATTCTTGAGTACTAACTCACTTTTAAAGAATA
The DNA here is from genome assembly GCF_003331165.1 of Xiphophorus hellerii. Classification (NCBI taxonomy): domain Eukaryota; kingdom Metazoa; phylum Chordata; class Actinopteri; order Cyprinodontiformes; family Poeciliidae; genus Xiphophorus; species Xiphophorus hellerii. The sequence continues at coordinate 16,124,673 of NC_045674.1, forward strand.
ACAAGACAATTAATGTTTTGGTTTCAACCAAATTGCCCTAAAGGGAGGGAAATATTGGCAGGTCTGTCATAAAGGTACAGACATTGAAAAAACTCAATATTTATCCAACTATCCGCGCGCTCATGCACACAGAAGCTACGTCCTGTGGAAACAGCATGAAACTGTTACTCAGGTTAACTAGGTCAGGCATGCAGCAGGTACTACAAGATAAATACAGGCGGTTCATTGAATACAAATGTCTGAAATACCATTGACTTGACTTTAGAGATTCAGATTGTGTCTTGGTCCATTCACAGGTGACAGGCTGAAAAGGAGAACCTGTCCTCTGTCATGAAACCTTTGGTTTATTTTGATAAGGAAGTAGAGCAGGATCTAAAGAGGCTATGTTAAGGAAGTGAACTATTGTTACACTGAAATGAGGTAAATATTGACAAATGATGAGAATGACATTGCAGACTGTATCAATCGGTTATTAGTGGACAAAAGCAAGTGATGACAAGCAGTAACTTGTCCGTGGAGAGGGCAGAGAGCTTTTCATTAGAAGTAAATGAATGGAAAGTTTTCCCCACAGATCAGCCAGTGACCCTGACTGAAAACTAAAAAATACAAAATTATCTAAATGTGGCCATTTTTGGAAGTAGTATGAAAAATACAGCAGATTATTGAGCCGTATTTGTTCATATTGTCTACACTAGAGGTGTCCAAAGTGCAGAGCCATCTGCGGTCCTTGGAAGCAGTGGCGGTTCTTGATGGACAGAGCGGCATTAGAAAGAGGGACTCACTAGCAGCAGATACAGAAAAAAATGATTAGTCTACTAGTTGCACCCTGAACAAGTGCTCTGTTGCTTAATCTGAGTTTAATTCCTGTATTCTGATTGGTGGAGGTAGGAGAGGCATTTATGCCAGAACCGCTACTGCTTGGAAGGATTCTGTGCGGCCCGCAACCATAAATAAAATATGGTCCAAACTTGGCCAGCCAAGGCAGGTGGATGATGCAGATAGACTCTTTTTCTTAAGTGTGAACATTTCTAAATGCTAGCTAGGTCTCTCAAGACAAAAGAAGACAAAATAAAGTCTTCTTAATATAGAAAAAGTTGGGTACAATATAAAATCTTTTATTTACCATGATTTTGTTTTAGTTTTGATTTAATATAAAATAGGATCACAAACAACCAGATATTTAGTTGAAACCAGTGTTGGGTGAATGAAAAACATAAGTTTTGCTAAGTACAAGAAGTATTTTTAAAGACATACACTATAGCAGTTTTGTAGTTTAAGACAATAGGAAATATTCAACACAATTTATTTTTAAATTTTAGCCCTCCTTTAAATAAAGTAAACCTGTTGGGTCCTTTTATTGGCTCTACAATGACTCAGATAATCCTGAACAAATATCAAACTACTTTGTTTGCTTCATTGAAATATTGCTTGTTTACTGTTTTTGATTAGCTAATAAAACTTAAATAAAATCACATGAAATTCATTTGAATAAAAAAAAAACCTGTTGTTGCCTGTGAATATTTTCGACTTGAAAATTTTGGCAAGTTTCTTGGACGCCACTGCTCTAAATAAAAACAGAAGCTGGAGCTGAGGTGACTGTGGTGCTGCTGAATGATATGGGAAAGGTTGAGGTGACTGACAACTTTCAGTTCCCCAGACCCCAAAATAATAAAAAAAAACAGCACAAGCAACGATAGAGCAAGCTTCTGCTCACCTGCTGTACCTTTCAGGATAGAGGGAAAACCAAAATGTATTTAAGAAGAGGGGTATACACTCACAAACACAAAAATGCAACACAGACACGCACATCCATACGCAAAGCAAGCCTTCACAGCACAGAAATACAACTTCAAGACAATATCTGAATTTAAGCATGAAAACTGACAACACAAAATGCACAGTGACTTATTATTTACCATTTTCTTATCTTAACAAGGGGGCGATAGACACATTTTGACCGCCTTATCTGGTGAAACCAAATAGCATGAACATATCTGGACTGACATCTAGTGGTAAATTACGGAACTACAACAGACGATAACGTGATACTATTGTTATTTGTTTATATATACAGCTCTGGACAAAATTAAGAGACCACTGCACTGAGGTTATAAACCTCATGGTTATTCCACCAAATATTGATTTCTGAATTCTTTCTGAGTTAAAACATTAATATTGTTGTTTCTCAATTATTATGAACTTGTTTTCTTTGCACTGTTTGAGGTCTGAAAGCACTGCATCTTTTTCGTTATTTTGACCACTTCTCATTTTCTGCAAATAAATACTACATTGTTGCTTGGAATTTCAGAGACATGTTGTCAGTAGTTCATAGAATAAAAGAACAATGTTCATTTTACTCAAACATTTACCTATAGAGAGTAAAATCAGAGAAAATTACCATTTTGCAGTGGTCTCTTAAGTTTTTTCAGGGATGTATGTGGAAATTTTAACCTCACCAGACATCACAGATAAATAAAATAAAATTAAAACAATAAAGCATGAAGAGGTTTATCATAAACTGAGAATGAGTCTAAAGTCAGCTCTATAAATGATCTCAAAAAAATCAGAAAAAAATAAGAAACAAACATTTGTTAAAACTTACCCAACGTCATCCATGATGCAGCCCGCCCATCGATCATCACACTTACATTCACCTTGAGAAAGAATAAAAAACGAGGCTTTAAGTTGTGGTTTTATAAAATAAACAAAACCTAGGTAAGGTTTCTCTGCATACCGTTGAGGATCCTCTTCTTATCAGAGAAAATGCCGATGTTCTGACCCAAAGCCTGAGCCAGGGTGATGGCCATGTCATTTGTTTTACCATACTGATGCAGACAGAGAGAAGACAGAACAGCAGGAAAAGGAAGAAATGTAAAGAAAGACAGTAGTAGTGTTAAGGAAAACAATTATTTAGTATAAAACCTAATAAAGTTACCATTATAAACAAAAGTAATTAAAATAACTGATCTAGATTGAGTTGAAAAGCAACAAAATGTTCACTGGAGTTTGTAACATGAAATATAATCAGTAATAGCAACTAAAAATGTCTCAAATAGTTGAGTTTAATGTTAATTATATCATTGATGTATTAAAGTCTAGTGTGTTCAGGTTGAAAGAGCTTTTCTTTACTTTCACTCTTAAAAGGTTTGCCTTTTACAACCATGTCGCTCTCATTTTTTTTTTACAATTACCTACATTGTCAGACTTCTCTATTCTGGTGCAATGATTTTTTTTATATCCTGCATGTCTGATTTGAAATGCATAAAGTCTGATCAACCATCTTCAAACTCACTTCTATCAACAAAACTTCAACTCTGGGTGTCCTGCCATATTGTTTCCCTTCACAACCAAAATTATTTTTAAAATCCAATGTATAATAAAAACAGAAAATACAGTGATTTGCAGAAGTTTCTGTGTAATTTTACCCTTTTCCATTAGAGTTATTTTATTGAGACAACACAAAGTAGTGCATAAAGCTGAAATGGAAAAAACACAATGGATAGTTTTCATTTGTATTTAGCCTCCTTTGCTGTGGTACACATCCCACTGAAAACACCATCCCCATCATGGTGTGAAAATATAACATATCTTCTTGTTCTGTAATGACCTAGACAAAGTCCGATTATGAATCTGTACCAAGATTTTAAAATAGATCAAATAATTTCAGTCTGAATGTGCACCACGCTGGACAAACCCATAAAAGACCTGCAGTTATAATTCCAGTTAAAGGTGCAATGATTGACTGTGTGTTGGATACAAATGCATGCCACACTTTTGAGATCTGCAGTTGTGAATTTCTTATCTGCTGAGGTTGTCGGTCATAATGTGACAAAATGTGAAAATGTATTGTTTGTTCCTTCCTAAATTGTGCTTTTCCTTGCGCGATTAGCCTCACCTCATTGACTCCCCCTCCTTTGGTGAGAGAACAAACTCCTCCCGTATAGGAGACCGCCCCCCGGTTGCTATGAAACTGGTTCCCTCTGCAAGGAAAAATGTGTTTAACAAAACAAATCTGTGCACAAAGAAATCATTAAAGTTCACTTTCAAATCAGCAGACTCACGAAAAGAGGTGAACAGAGTCACATTTCTCCTTGATGAAGTCCTTCCTGTACTTCATGAACTCCTTCAGCGTCACCATGGGGTCGTCATCGATGTTGAACTTGTTGTCCACTGACCAGGTTTCCATAGCGACGAGCACAATTTGGGTGTTGAGCTGCTCCCTGAAAATCTGAGGGAGGAAGGCGGGAAAGAGGTAAATGTGAGGTCAAATATTAACGTCTGAAAGTCACAAAGCTTGATCTGTAGAGTCGCTGTGTGGTGGAGAAAACAGAGGGAAACAGAGGATGACGAAGCCAGACCAGCATCACAGCAGACAGACCTGGTTTATACTCATTAAGGCCTCCAGCTGCTCGTTAAGACAGAAGTCAAAGCGCCCTTTGATCCTGCCACCAGACAGCAGCACATCACAGGAGAAAGACAGTCAACAAAGACGGTCAGCGAAGGTAAAACAGGCAAAGGCAAATATTAATGCTTGTGCCTTTCATGTCTCCACAGATATTTGTTTTATTAAAGCAAACACTAGAGAAGATCAGAACGTTTACATTGAAAGGAGACTGGCAGAAGTGATGCAATTTATTTTTTCTCTCCACACAACCTGCTCTGTCAATACATTAATTTAAGAATTTAAAGTATTAGAAATCAAGCAGACAATATGCAAACATGGAAAATATTCACGCCCAGCCTCTGCTGCTCTCCCAACGTGAAAATTGGGTAAATCAATAATATAAAAACAGGAAAACTATCTAAGGACATCTGCAGTTTTATGACAATAAAAAAAACACAATTAATTCTTTCTTTTTTATATATATAATGGCAAATAAATTAGAAAAAATAAAATTATTGAAGGGACATTTGCTGGTACCACAAAAATTCCTTTAAATTAAACTAAGACTTTTTAATTTATTTTAAAATTAAATTAAAGTTTACATTGAATTAATTTAAATTAAAATAGTAATTTATTAAAATTAATTAAAATTACATTTTAATTTAAAATTAAATAAAGTTAGTGTTTAAAGTTACTTAATAACTTTAAATAATAAAGTTATTTAATAAGTTACTAAATAATAACATATTATCTAAAATAATAAGTTATATTACTTTAAATAATATAACTTATTTAGAATTTAAATAATACTTATTTATAATTCGTAAGTAACATTTACAAACAAATATAACTTATTTATATTTTAACCAGTAAAATATAAATAAGTGTTTTTTACTGGTCGGTAATCCATGACTTTCTGATTCGCTGGGGTATAAACATGCTGTAACACAAAACACCAATTACTTTTAGGCACTGTGCAATTAGGCCGGATCAGGAGCTGGATGGTAAACATCCCTGTGTGTATTTTGCTAAAACTTGCTGGTAATTTTACTGGAGGCAACAAACTGGTGGATCTGACATGAAGGAAAGGACGAATATATTGGAAAGCACCTCAAGCTCCTTATTAAGTACAGTAGAGGATATGTGATGATGTGGGTCGACATTTCTTCTAAATGCCCTGAGAGCCATTGCTGTGGTTGACATGATTACAATAGAAAGTAGGTCGCTAATGTAAGTCAATGTAAGAGTCAGCATTGCTTGTTTCATCAGAAATGAATTAGCTCTGTGGCAAGAGGATGGCTTACTGCTCTGTGGGAGCAGAACATTTCTACTGGACTATAGAGTCTTTATAGCATGATTAACAGCAACATTTCTGTACTACGCTCCTAGATGTGGATCCAATTGGGAGGGAGTAACCTCTTGAGTATTATAAGATCCTTCGACCAATATGCTGTCATGTTGACTAATCCTTTGCATTGTCACATCTTCTGCTACATGTTAGATCAGAACCAACAGCTGGTTGAAGTGCATGACATCATGAATCCTTTCAAACACCAGGGGGGTTTTGACAGGAACGAACATGTGACATCACTGGGTCTTTTAGTAAGATAATGATCCAGTACACTTCATCAAATTACCACAGAAAAGCCTTAGTAGGCATTAAATCAATGCCTTGTGAAATGTTATAGAAGACTAAGTGCTGTATGGTCAGTGGGGGTTGTACAAATTATTAACAGCAGCATCACTAAAAACAATTACAACTCAACATCGAGTTAAAAGTTGGATTTTTTTCAGTGTGAAATCATGCCGATGCAAGAGAAGAAGATTTTAAGACTTTTCACAAATTTTTAGTGCATTCGCTAATAAATGTAGCCGGCATGGTATATTCTATAAAATCCAGACTCTGGCTGGACTGTGTAGCATTCAGAGTGGAAATCAATGAGTCCTTTGTGACCCCAGAGAGGTTCAAACAATCCTCTCCAAGGGCACAATGAAAAGTGTGGCCTTTGTCAGACTTCACCAGCCTCTCGGATTACAGCTGTAACCCTGCAGCCGGTCAGATTTCAGTAACGCAGCACGTGCATCACGGCTGCAGAAAAGCTTCTGCATCAGGACCGTCTGAATGCTGCTGCTCTCTCCAGCGGCAGAAATCTGACAAGTCTTAGCCGCCCGGGTTAATGGCTACTTAAATCCTTTTAAAAGGAGAGAGTATAAATGGCCAGAGTATGGTTGGTTAATTGATAAATCAGTGCAACGTGTGCTCGGCTTCTGCAGAAAGTGATTGTGGCGAGCTTTCCAAGAAGAAGATCGATCCAGTTCTTACCATGTCAGCTATATTGACCACTGTCTTAGCGTTATTGTTCGTGTGCCCAACGGAAAGACGATGCCTCTTATACTGAAGGAGAAGAAAGAGAAACGGAAAAGAGCGAGGGGACACGCATAAAAGAGGGATTAATGTTCTAAAATCTGGCTTAAATATAAAATTTGAGTTTGCATATCCAAAAACATTTAACGTTTTCTTTATTTCACAGAAAACAATGAATGATTATGCACAATAAAATTAGGCATTTAAAAAGTAAAGCCTTCTTTGTGTGTTGTTACAGCTTTGTGAACTCTTACAAACTCTTGAATCAATATGTCCAGATGACTGAAATATACAGTAAAAAGTCAAACATCTGTAAATTATAAACATGTAGCAAGACTGATTGTAAATTATACAAACAACTCTGGTTTTTATCATTTAAACGTCCATAGTTCAATGGATCACATATCTGGCATAAACTATAAAGGAGATGCAGCTTACCATGACATGATCATTGATCACCATAAGCTCTATGTATTTGGTCTCATCTTCTACACTGCGTGACAAACGTGGAGCCTGGAAGGAGAGAACAGATTTATCATTTCTACCAGACGGACATTGCTCTTCCGCTGAGCCAGTGAATTTTAATGAGAAACTAAGAATAGTACAATAAACCCAGTAATACACTCATATTTCCTGCACCACAAAAAAAGGAACAACAAATCGATAAGTTGAACTTTCAAAAGTCAAACAAGATCCGCCTGTTTTCAGATTTACAAAACATGAGGGGCTAGAAGGGCAGAGGCCTGAACAGTTGCAGACATCTGAATATTTGTTCAAAAGACAAGGCTGGAAGGAGTCTACTCATGAGATAAATATTCCAGGAAACTGAGACAAAGGGAAGAAATAGTACAGAAAGAAGTGTTTTGGGGGATATGTGCGGGCAGAGGGCTACAAATTCATTGACTTTTAGCAACAAAGACACCAAAAACAAAAACAAACCTGTCTCTTTTTTCTCCAGTGCACAACTTTTGACTCGGGGAAAGGCGGACTGGGGAAAGGTGGCTCTGGTAAATCCCCTGGAAAAGAAAAACACTAATCAGAAACAGTCCTATGTATTTGCTGAGTTTAGCTTCAGTGTCTACATTTTATTAGGATGTAAGCAAGCATGATTTAACAAGTTGCAGTGTTTATTGTTTTTTTATTTAGTCAGATTTCAGTTTTAAAGTCTTCGTGCCAACACACAACCAGCAAAATGGCCAGTAAACAAAGACAATTATGAAAGTAAAACAAATTACTTTCACAAGGAATTCATGACAAAAATGTCTTGTCAGATACTTTAAACAAAACATCTGACGAGAGTAAACGTAAAAAGCTACAGATAAACAATGTAATCAGAGCTGAAAGCATTCATTTTATTGGACCCTGGTGTTTTTGTTTGGCTGGACTGGCTGTACATTCATTATTATCGGATTATTCAGCACAACACTGCACATCAGCTTATTGGAAAATTGCACATTTACCAATAAGCTCTCCAATTATTCAGACACCCACTTACCACCAAAGAGATCACTCAGCTCCTCCTGTCCAGCAGATTTGTATATCAAGTGAATATGAAGATTGCCCTGAAAAACAAGAGAAAATAAATTCACCAAATATATATTGTCACTGAATTTAAAAAAGGAGAAGAAACATGAACTTCACCATTAATTTGCTATTTTATTTTATTTTATTAAAAACTTGACAGAGCACAGAAGACAAACAAGAAAGGGTTAAGCAAGCTCCTGTGAGTCAGCGCGCAGGGCGGAAACACCGGAAGACGTTAACACGTCACATCCTGTTTACGCTCTGTTTGTAGCAGCTTTAGTTTAGTTTGTGTTCAAGTATGTAAGACGAGACTGAACAGAAATGTCTCCACGTCCACGGTAAAACGCGACACATTTCGGGAAACACGAGGTATTTAAACTTACATTGAAATAATAAGTTTGCGTTTCATTTTAAGTAATGGTGATGCAACAGGTAGCGAATGTGATGCTAACCTTTTTAGCCGCTGGCTAATTAGCGTCCAGTGTTTTTATCAAACATAATTGTTATTGTAAGTTCATTCTCTCAGTTTGGTTAGCCGGGTGTATTTCTGAAGCTGGTAAAAGTAGGTTATAGAAAGTAAAGGCAAGATAATGGGTCGAGCTTGGTCGGTTCGGTGGCCCGCCCGTAATTACAGCTGTCTTAGTGGTGATTGTGACAGAATTATGATTTTTTATTTTCTTTTTTTTGGCAAACTGCTATTTGTTCAAGTTTTTTTTTGTCATCCTGTCTGGTAACAGTAATGAGTGGGGACAATGGTTGCTCTAATCTTGATTATAATGACATTTAGTCAGAAAACGTGCACCGTCAGTCAGACATACTTTTTATACAAATCACATGTAATACAAAAGGCTTCACAGAAGTTATCTAAGCAAGCAAACAATAAACAGTAATACCCCTAAATGTATAACTTAGTAGGTAAAATGAAAATTATTGGAAAACCATAGTAAAAAAAAAAATCAACAGTGTCTTCAGAAAGGATATTCCCACAGTGAGGACCAAAATCAACAAAAATTTATTATCTCTCATTGGTCCTTCAGAGGGGAAATTTACAAACTATAAGCAGCAAAGTGACAGGCCAATAGATAGAAACATAAAAAATAAAAAACATGACTTTTAACCAAGAGATTCAGCTTTTGCTTCAAAATATCTGCAGAGTACTTGAGGAGTTTAGCTAGGTTAAACTACTTATTGGGTAAAATGATACAGCTGACAGTAATTTTTTATACATGAAAGCAGGAGCTATAATATTTACAATAAACATAGAAAGGTCATAATAACACGAAGTAAACATTATATAATACTTTATTTAAAAAATACAAAGTGCTTCACAAGATGTGATTGAAAAGCAAAGAAATATTTGAGAAGATAAGACAGCAATAGCAAAAAACACAAATATAAACAAATAATAAACAAACTAACGTGAAATAATGAAAATAAACATATTTATAAAGCAGTTATAACTCACTGCTTTATAAGGTGTGGTAAAATGAGATTATTTATACTGTTTATTTTCTGTAAATTAGCAATGAAAATTGTCACATCAAAGCGAGTTAAATATTATCTAATAGGATGTTTTATCACTAAAAAAAGATTCATTCAATCTTTTTTAATCAGCGGATTCTAACAGTAAACACATTTACTCTTAAGTGCTTGAGGTTAAAATATGATTCCCTTTAATAATACTGAGTTAAGCAAAAAAAAATATATATATATATAAGTATAAATCCAGACAGACATATTAGGAGACAGATAATTTCACATAATGAAAGGTCTCCAGAGCTTAGTGAGTCTGTCAAATCTCTCTCCACTTTAGTTTTGAATCTGAATGTATTATTAAAAGCTAGAAACTAGGCTGATGCTGCACTTTTTTTTTCTTCAGTGACAAGAAACTAGCTCATTACATGCTGTAAATGTAATTACTAGGATTTAATAAGTAAAATTGTTTCAACTGAATGACAACTGTACTGTAATAATCACCACCATCTTAACCCAGAATAATATTTTGGTTTACATTTGCTTAACTTTCATAATCTATCTTGAATATAAAAGCTGGGTTCTGTCGCTGTCACATAGCAGCACATAAAATTCATGTTTCTGTGTAACTGTGGCGTCTATGTGATTCTCTGCTGTGTATTGCTCCTGCTGCCTCAGACTCAGTTATTCCCACTTTGTTGGCTAATGAAATGAGAGCATTGTCACTCAGGGAGAGTAGATATTGGGTCAACTACATGCTGGTGAATAGATGTGTTATAGGGGCTGGCCCACAGCTAGGTCAGCTAGTGGCACAGTTACTTCAGCAGTAAACGGGTCAATCAGATGAACATTTACATCGTTGTTGTTTTTCAGGATTTTTTAAAGCGATTGTTGGAGTTGTTCTGCTTCACATTGGAGTAACTTGTCCTATTCCTGACTTCTTTTGCTTTTCTGATACCAGAGGCCTCTAAAAACCAGCCATGTCGTGCCGGGACATCCACGCTACCAATGCCTTCGCCTTCATCATCGCCTTTGTGTCTGTGGGTGGGATTGCCGTGGCAGCGTTGATCCCACAGTGGCGCATCACCAGACTCGTCACCTTTAATCGCAACGCCAAGAATGTGACGGTGTATGACGGGCTGTGGGCTAAATGTGTGAGACAGGATGGATATTCTGGATGTTACTACTATGACTCAGAGGTATTACTCTATACATTTTAGATTCTTTTCTGATTTCTGTGATATTAACTCCTAAAATGTCGGACAACTAAACAATGTCAATAAAAAACAATGTCGTAACTATGCCGCCTTGTACATACGTAACCGTGTCTTTATAAAATGAATACCTTCGTCGCATCACTTAAAAAAATGCTATTGTACACACGGGTTTTAAGAAAACTGTTCTTCCACACGAACCTGCTGAATTACACTAGTGAGTGTTTTCCCTACACTGCCAAACCCATAGGGGGCAGCATAGGGAAAATCTGAAACCTGTCCTACATTAAAAATATGCTTTTGTACATTAAAAACATGTCTCGTTTTGTAATCCTGAAAGAAGAAAACATTGTGTCGTCCTTTTCTTCTAGTGGTACTCCAAAGTTGACCAGCTGGATCTGCGGCTCCTGCAGTTCTGCCTTCCTACAGGCCTGGCGCTGGCCTCTCTAGCCTTGCTTCTGTCCATGTCTGGGATGTGTAAAACCTGCTGCTGCTCAGACAAGCCTGAGCCGGACATTAAGACCACCAGATTCCTTGTCAACAGTGCCGGCTGCCATCTGGTGGCTGGGACCTTCCTGTTCCTCGGGGGAGCGATCGCCATCGCGCCGTCAGTTTGGTTCCTGTTCCGCACTAAACAGATGAACAGTAAATATGCCAACATCTTCTCCGACGGGTTCGCTGTCTATATATCCATAGGCTGCTCTGGAGGATTGATGCTAGCTGCGCTACTTACATTCATGTGGTATTGCATGTGTAAGAAGCTGCCTTCGCCCTTCTGGCTGCCCCTGAACCCTGTGACTTCCTCTCCGTCCACCCAGCCTCTCACTGCCAACGGATTCCCTCCTTCTCCGGTTTATGGGCCGCAGCCATTCCCACCACAGGCGCTTCCCCCCACAGTCATCGACACGCAGCCGTTTGTGCCTCCGCAGGGCTACATACAAAATGTGATGGCGCCCGCTCCTGCTCAGGTGTACATGTCCCAGGTTTCTCCTGCAGATGGGTACGGATCAGAGGTGGGAGGCTCCCAGGCCTATAGCTACGCCCCGTCACAGAGCTATGCACCATCTCAGAGTTATGCCCCGTCCCAGAGTTACGCCTCCAGCTACGCCGGCCACCGTTATTCCACCCGCTCGCGTATGTCGGCCATAGAGATCGACATTCCTGTTCTGACCCAGCCAGAGTGAGAGGCAGAACACACTGAAGGCCTCTGCCCATCAGGCACCATTAAGTAGAGTGCTGATAAAACTAATAGACCCTGATAGAATAATGTGAGAGCTATTTTTAGCCTCTAGATAGTTTAAAAACTCTATCCAGGTAGGTCAGGCCTGATAGTAGAAGATGAGTCGACCCAAACAACACTACTCCATGAAGGATTATGTTTTTTTTTTAAAGTGAACATTCCTAAAACACTGCATTCAGCTTACAAAAAGGAAAGAAATATAATTATTTCCCATGAGAAAGAAAAGCCTATGGTTCCTCTGGTTTTCCAGCTGGGTTGGACCACTAACTGAATGGGAACCAGTATCTCAAGTTGACTAGTTCCCCTTCACTGAGTTTTTGTGTTATATATTTTCTCACTTGTTACATTCCCTTTAAAATTAGGTCTCTGCTGTGGAGGTCTCTGTGATCACTACTGAACATTAACACTGACTTGCATCAACTTTACATTGTTTTCTGTAACGTGACTAATTAATTAATTAAGATTAATGCCACTGTGTCACAGAGAAGCAGCTGTTTTTAATGCACTAATATTATGAATACTGTGTCACTGTACTTTTGTTTACTGGTCTTAGTTTAGCGTTACGCTTTTGTAATGTGCTGCCTTTTGTGTTGAAATTGTGGCTCAAAGTGATTATTAATCTGTGCCAAATCTGCCTTTGCAAATGCAGAAATTATATAACTGTGGATCTAAACATTTGTGTCATAAACAAATATAAAAGTCTGTAATGAATGGAGCAAATGCAGAAAACAAATTTAACCTTGTTGCCTTTTGGATGCTTCACATAAGTAAGTGCTGAGCAACAGTTTTAATCGTTTTAATTATATTCTGTAACATTCAGGTCCGTATAATGCTGTTGTCATGTTTTTCTACACTCTCAAAGTTTTGTTTTAAATAAATTACAAATCACACTTGTGGATGCGTTTTAATATCCTCCATCTTGGGTTAGAAATTACAAACTGTTCCTTCAGCCACATAACCATGTGAAAGGTCAGAATGATGACCTCTTTCGGTGAAGAAGTTGTCACTGAAGGAAGAACAAAGCCACAGCAAAACAATCGATTTGTTGTCATTTTAAAACCACATGCTAAATTGACATCCCTCCCTTACATATCGTCTCCTTTGCTTCTACTATTAGCATTTAATGACCGCTCACTTTCTAGAAAAAAATAATTTGAATGGAATTGAATGTAAAATTTGTAATTGGTTAACAATTTTTAAAAAATGGGTTCATTTAATTTTTCCACATCCAAGTAAAACCTTTTGTTTTCATCAGACTTTCCTCTTGTTACCTTCTAGTGATTGAGCTGAAATTTAGAAACCTTGAAACCTTAAAGATTGTTTTTTAATTCCTCCCTGATGCCTTGACTGACTGAATGCTATATCTATATATTTAACATAAGTCACAGTAAGTGAAGCACAGCATAAAAAATCAGCAAAATTGAAAAAGCTTTTGTCCTGGCATACATGAATTCATCCTGACATGTAGCCCATCCCCCCTTCTTCCATATTCACCCACTCATCCATTCAATCTCCCACATATTTTTTCAGGTATTGCTGAAAAAACACTTAATCATAAAATATCTAGGACTCTAGTTTTACATCTTTTAAAAATTTAAATGAACATTGAGAAGCCAAAACTCATACTTCCTTCTCTGTTACTACTTTAGGGTTCAAGGTTCATTATATTCACTTTGATTAAAAATAAAGTGTTGATGTTGGTTTTTTGTAGCATATAAACCGCCCTGAACATCTTTATCAGAGCAGGAACATCTGAATATAATACTATAGTTTACTGGGTCTTATTCTCTGTTCCTCAGATCGTCAGTCAGAGCCAATAATCCCAGTTCAAAAAGATAAACGCAGCGCACAGCCTCAGCAGGGAGGGTGTAAACGGTGGAGATTAGGGGTCGGCACAGATGGCTTTCATATGCTGGCGTAAGGAGACGCGGGGGTGGGTTCTCTGTTGCCATGGGAGACAGCACCTCAAACACAGTCTGGCGGCTCATGAATACAAAAGCGGTGAGATGTAACATGCTTTTCATTCACACCGCTTGTGAACGTGTGAATGAACGGGAGCTGGTTGAGGTGCATGAACTTGGCCCCAGGTCACAGGGAAGCCCTTATCTCCATTTTTGTTTTTCATCCTGTCAGCATCACTATTATTCCCAGTTTGTGCTCAGATAAACTGTATATCATTTGGCACCTAATGCAACCCCCCCAACCCAAAAAACGCCACCAGCCCCCCATCGGCACACTCCTTTCCAATCATCACCCTCTCATCTTCAGTGCTTGCTTTCTGCTTCCATTTCTTCCTCAGATCAACATACAAGGTAAACAGAATAACAAAGGAAAAAATAATGCAGGCAAAATAAGTAATAATATGTTTTTTTTCTTATTTTGTCACAGAGATACATCAGTGAACTGATATAAATATGTAAAACAAAACATCTACGGATCAAAGATGAGTGTTTTAGCTTGAATCTTACAAAGAACAATAAGAGACTCACACGGCATAATTTCAAAACCTTAAGATATATTTTAGTGAACCCTTTTCCATGTGCAGTGAAGAGAATTACATACCAGGTTCAAAAACTGAAATGTTAAATATACTAAAAGACAAATAAACTCAAAATGTGCTTTCCAGTGTGTTTTAGTGTGCATGAAATTAAGCTGATGTTTGCTATGAAAAGTTTTTTTGCATAGCAAATTAGGGTAATTTCAAATGAAAACAAATCAAACCACAATTATTCTAAAACTTATGTTATATTAATTAAAGACATGTTGCATTTATGTCAATAAAATTCTCATCTTAAACGAATGCATTTAATTAATGTTTAAAATCTCAGAAATATTTCATGTAAACCCAAAAACCGTGAAGACAAACAACAACTAAGCACTGTTCATCCTCATGCCTCTTTTGAAAATTGTTATACATACATTAAAATAAACACCATATTTGCATCTTATTTATCATTAAATTCCTTAAGGAGGCACTTTTAAGATTTCACCAGTGATGTAAACACTGGCGGGGGGACAAATATAGATGAATAATTAAATAGCTACAGAACAGAACATGCGGTACTTCCTGCAGACCAATATTAAAATATATTTTCTACGTTGTTCCAGCATAGGAGCATCATGTCCTCAGCTGCTGGATATAATTTGCATATTATTAAATATTATAATGTGCTGCTAGCCACTTGGACACCCCAAGTAATACTTTGTGATTTTTATTTAGCCACCGGTCACTTGGTGTCCTACGGAAGTGACCGAGTGACGGGACTGGTAGTGTGTTTGCAGGCAGAAAATTGAGCTGAGGGGCTTTTCAGAGACCTTTTTTAATGACGTTTTGTGTATCTTTTTCTGCCTTGGTGGTGGAAGGCCAGAAGGATTTACCATATGGTCAGCTGGACTCATGCTGACTCTGTGTTTCAGTCCCACTGAGGTTTTGTTTAAATGTGCTGGCTGTTTTTCTATTTCTGGAACAGACGCAGTTAATGGTACATCCCAGAGCCAACAGGGTTTGCATTTACTGCTGTTACTAACTGATACCAAGGCATTTTGTTTAATGTCAAACTAGCACAACTGTGCAACCAGATCAGACTGAATGGGTACTTAACATCAATGTGCTTTAAAAAGTGAGAAAAGCTCTAAAAACTTACAAAAGCTTGTATTTCCATGCACCTAAATCCAAGGAACATCTTGACCTCTTCCAACTACGGAAAACTGAATCAAAAGATGATTCAACTAATTATTAGTTTGAAAAAAGTTATTGAGATTTTCTCTAACACATTTGTTTTTCTGTCGAATTTTACAAGATATAGTCCAATTACATGCTTAAAAAGTTTTGAGATGATCATTATGGTCTAATTAATTTATATTATAAAAACCTGGGATTGTTGTGTGTGGATTCATAAGAGTTCCTGCAAATCTACTCCAAACCTGTTTATGTACCACAGTTATGTCCCAGCCAGACTTGAAGAGATGTGAGGAAAACAAATGAACAGTCTTGAGTGAACCGAGCCGTTTCCATCGCAGTACATATGTGGGTTTAAAGAGAACTTACGCTGTTGTTGGCTTGTCCTCCAGGTTCAATCGTGTAGGTGTGATTGCCATCGAAAAACATCCCTCTGAAAAAGAGAAGGAGGTGGGTGAGGAGAGGGCAGTAATACCAAGTTTCTGGGTTGTCATTATTAATGCCAGTGTGATGGATTAGTCATTTCAGTGCTTGCTCAAGAGGTTTAATGTGCTGCCGGGTCACTTTGAAGAATTAAGCTGGTGAGATTTCTCTCATAAGGACATTTTAAAACACTCTACAGCAAACAAATGCTGTCTTTTCTTCAGATATTGGTTTGTTTGTAAACCAGGTGGCGAGAAAAAGTAAATGCTATGTTACAGATTTATTCTGTTTTTTTTCTCACACTCAAATATTTAAGATAATCAAACTCATTTTACTGTGAGACAAAGATAACGTGAGTAAACACAAAATGCAATTTTTAAATGGTCAGATGTTTATAGAAGAAAAAGGCTATCAAAATAAACTTGCTTCTACTTGAAAATATAACTCCATTCTTTGTTAAATCATAAATTAACTGTGATTATTAACCACAATGTTTAGAAAGTAGAATCAATTTCACCAGCTACACAAGTTGGCTGAATATTGCCAAAACTTTAGAAAAGAAAAATCAGAACCTGTTTGAAAACTTAAGGAAAATGAAAAGATATTTAAAAGCAATGACAGAAAGGAAAGAAATTCAAGAGCAGACAAAGTAATTTATGTATTTGTGTGGAAAGTGTTGCAAAACCATTTCCAGTGAGAGCCATTATCCAAAAATGGAGAAATTACTCTAAGAGCAGATTAAATACTCATTAAAACAGAACCCAGAACAGCATCTAAACCTGAGGCGTCACGTTCATCGGTAAAGGTCAGAGTTCATGATCCAACAACAAGAAATAAAGCGGACAACTGTAGCATTTACGGTGGAGTTCTAAGAAGAAACAAGCGCTGAGACAAACAAACACAAACATCAATCTTGTGTTTTTCCCCATAAAACATCCCAGTTACATAAAAGGAACTCAACATAAACAGTCTGTGGGGCTGCTTTGCTAATGTACGACCTGGGCAACCCATCAGAACTGTGGTGGCCTAGTTAAAGTCCAGACATAAACCAGACTTATTAATGAAATCTGATAAGGTGTTAAGTCAGTTGTGCAAAGAGGAGTGAAATAAGTACTGAAGCAGTGCTGAAATTATTCTTCAATCCAACGCTACAACACTATCTACTAAAAATGAGAAGATGTTGCTGTTTAGAATATGCAATAAAACCAAAGTGTCTTTTACACATTAAGCAAGACAAATCAGAGGTAGTGAAACTGTAGAAACTCTCAACTGCGTTTAATGTAGAAAACCGAACAAAGAAGCAACACAGAGACAAACACAAGCATCATCATCATCACACACTGAAAACCATATAGAAAGTGATTAATCAGTTTGACTTTGGGCTGACGGGTGAAGGACCTGTGCGTGTCGCGGCCTTATGAGTAAATGTGCTCACCATCAGACAGCAGCCTTTAATTAGCTTTATCTGGAGCTTTTAGCAGATTGGTCAGGTCAAACTGTGAAGTCACGAGGGTCAAAACGCTGTGGGGACAAACAATCTATCTCTTTACTCTCAGGCTGTTTCATCCTCTCTGACCTCCGGCTCACCTTCAGCACAAACACTCTCTGTCCTGGGCCAACAATGCACTTACCAGAAACCACACACTTACATGGACAGAGTTATGGTATGTTAAAGTTAGTGGCACCATGAGGTTAAATCTCTAACTTCATGCTACCAAATGTAAAATAAATATTAACCCTCTGATGCATGAATTATGATCCTTTGTGTCAGATTTTTTTTTCCATTTTTTAAAATTATTTTCTTAAGGCATAAAAAAGGTAGGAAATTTTTTTTGTAAAAATAATTTATTTTTTATTTTTTATTTTTATGTGATCAATTGTAATTTTGTCCAAATACAAAGTTGTTATTTGAAAAATACATCAGTAGTATTGTTCCTTAGGGGTTATCTGATGTCACAATATTTTTTTTACTTGCAAGAGTCGTCTACAGTAGAAGGAGGGACCGGGTCGGTTCTCATGCTTTTTTGTCTGTCGGCCATATTGTATTTAACAAAAATAATTTCTTGCATTTGCAGCTGATGGCCAGTAGTTGATGGTATATTTTATGATGCATTAGTGTCCACTTCAGTGGTCTGTGTGCATTTATAACATAAAAATCCACAGGAAGCACAAGAAAATGGCTTTTAGATAGCTGTCCACTGTAGTGACCACTATGCATGAAAGGGTTAAGCCAATTAAATATTTAGTGTAAAACTTAAACTAAATATTTATAAATGAGTGAATAGCATTGTGAATATTTGGCTGAACAATGAATCCCTATTTTGTTTTTTAGGCTAAATAACCCAAATTAATGCTGTTAATTTTTTTTTTTACTTTATAGAACTAGAGCCAGACTTCAGCCTTGTGTGACGTCAGTACATGTGGAAACTTGTTTTTGGGTGGACATATTTTATCTTGATTAAATAAAAAGTTGCAACATAGCAAGCAGAAAAACTATCCAAAATGAAGTCAATGAACACTGAGGTCCAAAATGAAGACGGGATTATAGTGTAAAATATGTGCATGTTGCATTAAAATGAAAACAGCTGTTGTGAATTAAAAATAAATATATCTGAGATGATATTAAAGCCTATTGTTTTAGACATCCTTTTAGTCGAGATATTCTTCATCAGGAACAAATAATGGACTAATACTGTCTTCATGTACACTCTAAAAACAGATGTGTTAAAAAAATAACACCAAAAATGTGCTATTAAATTAAAAGCATATTTTGTGTTAATTTTACACATTGTGTGTTAAAATGAATATAATATGACACGCAGTATGTGTTGAATATTTATTTGAATGTTTCAACACATAATTGTGTTAGTTTGTGTTTGTCAGGTACACAACCATGAATCTGATTAATCTGCCATTCAAATGGTAATTCATCTCAATAAATTTTCCTTTTAATTAATTTATTTCCTTTTAATTTATTTTTAAACTGTGGTTGTTAATTTAGGGTTGTGATGAGATTTAATAATTTTTAAAATGATGCAGAGGTATTTTTTGGGGGAGTAAATCAACACATAATGATTGATTATCACTTTTCATTAAATTACTACTATTCTTACATAATTTTAATACATGGTTATTATTTTTTAATTTTTTTATTATTTTATTATTTATTAATTTTTATTCATTTTTAATTTTTTAACATTTACAATAAATAACAATTATTACATATATTAATTAGAAAATATATTTGAGCAAAGAAAGTTGATCAAATCAAACATCAAAGAACAACCTCAAATCAGCACAAGTGGCCACCAGATGAAGGATCAAGTTTGGATTTTTATTCCCCGCACGGAGTAAGCAAACACATGCAGGAGGCAAATATGGAGATCTTATGAAATGCAACTTCGGTAAGTTTTAAATCTGTTTAAACACATAAATATAGTCTAGAATTTGAGGACTCAGTGGTTGGAAAAAACGTTATTTTTTTGTGCTTCTACAGGGTCTGCAAAGTTGTAACGTTAATTATCTCACTGTGGCACGTGAGATGGAGTCACTATTTTATCATTTGTTACAGTTGTCTTTTTTTGTTGTTTTTTTTGTCCAAAGTTTATTGAAGAGGGTAAAATTTTAAAATTAAATGTTAAAGGGAGCTTGTTGAAGCTTTGGAATAAATGTACAATACATGATGAATATTGCAGTGAGAATTTTTAGATGCAATGTAGACAAAAAATATAGATATAAAATATAGACAAAACGTATTTTTTTTAAATAACACCTTTAATTCATTTTCGGGAAAACATCTGTACATAAGTGTAATATTGTAAAATAATTTAGCTTTAAATTAAAATTGGAAGCCTTTGTAATCTAAAATGCCTGTTTTCCTGTAAACTGGAAGTTAACAGTTTACTTCCAGTTTGTAAACTGTTAACTGGAAGTTAACAGTTTACAATAAAGCTGT
Source organism: Xiphophorus hellerii (assembly GCF_003331165.1). Taxonomy (NCBI): domain Eukaryota; kingdom Metazoa; phylum Chordata; class Actinopteri; order Cyprinodontiformes; family Poeciliidae; genus Xiphophorus; species Xiphophorus hellerii. Next base: position 16,144,930 of record NC_045674.1, read on the forward strand.
TAACTTTTCTGTAAGTAAACGTGTAAGTTAACGGTTCTGTAAATTCACTTTGGCAGTGAAGGAGACACTAACGGTTGGAGCTCTTAACGGAAGTTGATATTCGAGTGGAAGCGCCAGTCCTCCGGAGATGTCGGAAAGTCGGTCTGACACGGTAATATTTACTGTTGTTTTAACTCAAAAATTAAGATGGGCTGTTAGCGAACTACCTTAAAGCTCAGCTGACGAAAAAAACAAAAAACAAAACAGACATAGAAGTATTTGTAAGATGTTAGCCATGTTAGCACTTTCGAGTGGAACTGACGTTGAGTGTCATACCGGAGTTTTGATCAAGTAAAATGTATGTGGTTGTGTACTTCTAAATTAATTGAAATATTAAGATGGGCTGTTCGCGGACGTCCTTAAATTGAACTGCGGTAAAACTCCGGTGGCGAAAAAAACAAACAAAAAAACAACAACGTAGAAGTAATTGGAACGTTACTTGCTAACTAATCATAACTTCCATGGTAACGTTCCATAAAAAGTGTTTAGCATGATGCACGTGTGTACTGATGCAGCCGTGCTGAAATTTTTACATTAATTTCAGCCTATAGGCTGAAGCCTATTGAAGCCCAAGATAAAGGGTTTTTCTTGTGTGTGAGAGAAAGAGAGAGCGATGAAGAGGTAGAGAAAGAAGAGAAGACATTTGAAGGAGAGAACAGGATGTATATAATGATAGAGAACTGACTCAGCATGGAGGAAACACTCCCTCTAATGTCTAAACCTCTGACAGCGCTGGGCATGCCTGGCTTACACTTGTATATTTGTTTTCACTTTTCTAAAAGCAGAAAAAAGGTTTCTGTCATGTTACAGCCTCACATGTCCTAAATATGCTCGGTTTGTCGAATGCTTTTAGATTTGATTAATTCATAGTCTGTGTTTTCATTATAGTGCATGCACCATTACATAATTTGCTGTGCCACAGTCCCATGAAATATGCAAACGTGACTCCAGGCCTGAGCTGTGCTCACCCTAATCAGCAGGTAGGAAAAATACCTCAGATATTCACAATAATTAGCTGAAATGACATGTTTGCTCTGAATGTTTTGGTGTATTTAGTCTGACTTTGTGATGAAGAGGGACGCGATGAGTAGAAACAAGCTTTGATAGATCTGGAGTGGGAATCATAATGTTTCAGGAGACGACTGAAGGCGATAATTAGTGTGAACTCTCAACAATGTGAAAATGAGTGTGTTAAATACTCACTGTTGTGCTATCAAAGAATTCATTAAAATGTTATTTTCTTCATCTCAAACCTTTCATTTGGAACTAAAGCAAGATTCACAAAGAACTAATCACTGTTATTCAGAATAACACTACATGCCTTGCAAAAAACATTTGTTCACATTTAATGTTTCCACATTTTGTCAACCACAAATTTCAGTAAATTTTATTGGGATATTTTCTGATGGAGCAACACAAAGAGGCATATGATTTATAACTGGAAGGAAAACAAAGAAAGCATTTTTATTTACACATAAAAATCAGAAGTTCTGCAGAAAACATTTACTGCCACTACCGCTGCAAGTCCTAGAGGTTTGTCTGCACCTGCTTTGCACATTTAGACACAGAAGTTTTTGCCCCAAATTCTTTGGAAAACAGCTCAAGCTCAGTCTGATTGGATGGAGTCTGTCTGTGATCCCACCAATTTTTGATTGGATTAAAGTTTGAACACCACAAATAAGTATTGTGCAACTAAATATTTAAGGCTGGATCATTCTAGCACATGAATATGCTGTGAGGTAAAACATTTGATATGTTTAGACTGATTGTCCTGCTGGAAGGTGAACATAAAACTGCTCTGTATTTAGCTCCATCTTTCCATCAATTCTGACCAGATTTCAGGGTTAAATCACACTCTACTGATTAGTACAATTACTTCTGAATGGCGGTGATGGAATTTGATTTTAGTTTGGGGTGTCAGAGTAAAGGGGGCTCACTACAACTACATGTCAAGCTTTTTTGATTTTAATTTCTCAGAAAATTTACAAAACCTTCCACTTCACAATTTGATGCTACTTTGCGTTGGTCATTCTCACAAAATTCTAATAAGATACTTGAATGTTTGTGTTTATAACCGGACAAAATGTTGAAAGGTTCAAACGGTGCCCATACTTTTACAAAGAAACTGTGTGTGCATCACACACGTGCAAGCAGAATGACGCAGACTCTGACTTAGAGTTCAACATGTACTCCTCCCAAAAGGCCTCGATTTTCACTCTTCTCTTGAACAGAGCACCACTTTCAAGCAGGAATGCTAAAAATACCAACATTTGGAAGAAGAAAGAGCAGAGGAAGAGTAGTAGAGGGAAAAGAGGAGAGGAAGAAGTAGTTGTCTCTGTGAATGATAACCCTTGTAACACAAAATGAAGACAGGCAGGAACGGCTGGAGAAAACTAATTACATTGACCTGATGAGGCAGGAAGACCTGAACCTGAACACACAGAGGGAGCAACATTAGCAGGAAAAAGCTACATCCACAGTGTTTATACTCACTGCAATCCGTGGCAGGTGGAGAGCGCCGCGAAGGAGCGAGGCGCGTCTCTGACCCTCCCCTGGTAGTAGCAGTGCTCTCCTCCCTGTGTGCAAAACACACTCAGGTTACGTTCGAAGGCATGGCTCCGATTAAAACCTTTCACACATCTTGTTACCGCCTTCCATCAAGAGGTGAGTCCAGAGTGATCAATCACGCAGATTTTAAAAACACGTAAGCGTAAACATGACGCTGTGCTGATTTGTGCCTGTGCTGTAGTTCAGCATCAACACTTTCACATGATCCCATCTGTGGAATAACACACTCTCTGTTCCAGCTTCTCCAAACTATGAACCTTCATGCCAGGTCCTCTGTAATGTGTTTTCTATCTCCACCAGCAATTTCTCTATCCTTCTGTGTGTGAGTGTGTGTGTTGTTGAGCATAAGCATACACTTATTGTCTGCAGATGAGTATGACGTCTAAGTGCTCTTCTGACTTCTTCTGCTCCATTTCTTGGTGCCTACCAGCCATTAGACAGGAAGCTTTTATCAGAGGATCAATTACTGCTCTAAAGTCTAACCCTGTGGACACCAGCAGACGTTCTTGATTATCCAGACCTCTTACTGTCCCTCAATTGTGTCTCGTACGGCTTTGTGAAAGAAATATGCATGTAAGCATTTGTATGCAAAAAAAAAGTGTGAGTGAAGACTTTGGATTTATTATCACGCTACAAGTTCATCAGCACTTTGCAGATCAGAACTCTGTGCAGGCAGACTGTACATAACCAGTTCCTAACAGCTGAGTTTACTTGTGTTGTTTGTGAATAATTTTTAAATTACTATTCGAAACATAACATGTTTGTCATACTGAAAAGTGACAAACATGCAAACACTCTTTTTACAATACAGAAAAACCATTTTAAAAAAAGCATTGCGGAGATAAACAGTGTCAAAATAGTAAATGTTTCACAAATGGTCATCTTCTGAATATTGGTCTACTCAGTAATAACTGTAATATTCTGAATGTCCATGTTTAACGTGTAATAATCTTCAAAACTATTGTGACAAAGTGCACAAATATAAATACAAAGATGGAAATAAAAAGCCTGAGAATTAAAACTTATATTAATAAAAGTTGCTTTTCATACTAATCTACAATCTGCAATGGTCGGTGGAACAAACACTCCTGAATCAGCATGTAAAGTATAAGAAAAGGTAAAAATAGAAGAGTAAAAAAAGCCTGCGGTCTTTTCATCCTCTATGTTTCTATCCATAGAGCCTGTAGAGTTAGTCAACAGTTTCCACCTTCATTTATTCCCTATAAATAAAATGCTGTGTTTATTCATCAGGGGTGTCAAACCCATTTTCATTTAGGGCCATATCAAAAATCTGAATGTTCTTAAAGGGCCGGTTGTACCGGAATATACTGAGAAAACCAATTAAGCTGTTAAAATATCAATAAGTATAAATATCCAGGATTTTGTGATTGTTTTAGTGTTTCTGTTGCCATGAAAATTACAGATTTTGGCGCCATTCTAGAAATGTTTGTAAGGAATTTTTTTGATATTCGCACTAATGTATGATGTTAAATCATACATTATGACTTTTTATTACTCATTGTATCAATTACATACTATCTAATCAAGTAAGGCTAAGGCAGCAGTCACTTAAACTCAATGTTTTTGTCAATGTCAAATTTATTTATATAGCACTTTAAAAACAGGTGTAAAACTGCACCAAAGTGCTGTACAAGTACGACAATAACACAAACTGATAAAAAACAGAGTATCAAAACATACTTCAAATAAATTCCAAAGAATAAAAACGAGTTTTGAGAAGCGATTTAAAATGATCCAGGCTGTGGGCAGATCTAATTTGGAAAGGTAGATTGTTCCATAGAAAAGGAGCAACAACAGAAAAAGCCCGATCTCATTTCCTCTTAAGTCGGGTCCGAGGAACGGTCAGTAAAAGCTGATTATTTGATCGTAGGGTTCTGGACACAGACTGAAATTTTAAAAGGTCCCGAAGATAAGGAGGAGCTAATCCGTTTAAAACTTTATAAGTTAATAAAAGAATCTTAAAATCTATTCGATAAAAGACGGGCAGCCAGTGTAAAGAGGCCAGTATGGGCCTTATATGGTCAGGTTTCCTGGTTCCTGTAAGACGCCGAGCTGCTGCTTCTGGATCATTTGAAGTCGCTGAATCTGTGATTTATCCAGGCCTCTATATAATGAATTGCAATAATCCAAACGAGATGTAATGAAGGCATGGATAAGTCCTTCAAAGTCCTTAAAACAAAAATAAGATTTAACTTCTGCTAAAATCCGCAGGTGATAAAGACTGACAACAACTATCAAAAGTAAAACCAAGATTCCTAGCAGAGGTCTGACAAAACCCAGCTAAAGAACCAAGAATCAGATCTGGATTTGTAGTGTGAAGACTCTGACCAAATAATATAACTTGAGTTTTACTTTGTTTGAGGTGAAGAAAGTTTTGTTCCATCCAAGATTTTACTTCAGCTAAACAATCTATCAGTAGCTGAAGAGATTCATTTTTACCATTTTGTAGTTTAAGGGGCATATAAATCTGGACGTCATCTGCAAAGCAATGAAATGAAACGTTAAATTTATGGAAAATCTGACCAAGAGGCAATAAATACAAAATAAAAAAAAGGGACCTAAAATTGAGCCTTGGGGGACGCCGTACTTTAAAGGTTTGGCCCCAGAACAGCATTGGTCAAGATGAACTGAGAAAGTTCTGTTTTCTAAATAAGATTTAAACCATTCAAATACCAGGCCTCTCAGGCACAATGTTTTAATCTATGTAAGAGAATTTTAACATTTTGAGTCATTATATAACATAAAAGGGGATCTGAAAGTCATTAAGATGAGCCTAAAACTGCAGATGAAGAGGAAGGAGGTTGTTGAAGGCACAGAAAATGTGCGCAAAATCATAAAAGCAGAACAGGCTATTTATAAGTGATGCTGTGCTCCACTATCCCAGAGTCTCTCCTCTTCCTGTCGTACTGAACCTTCTGCTCCACTTCTCATCAGAAGAGGAGAAACCAAATAGAGAACATTCACCATGTGCACATTTTTCCATGTGTCTGTCGCTGAGCTGGTCAGACCTGGGATCTCCTTATTCCACCACAAATACGTAATCAAATAAAATGCACAACTAAATATTTAAGGCTGGACACTGGATGTGGGTAATAAAACACAACACATAATAAAACAAGATCACCTCTAGCAGCTGTTCCTGAACGGATCCGTCACTTTCAAATGCTTTCCATACAAACTTCACTTACATTAAGCATCATGTAGATTTAAAAACTGCAACAAGTCATTTCAACATGTGATTAGGCTTATTTTACAATAAATATACTTTAATTATAATGACAAGAGTAATTAATAATTAGTTTATCATTGTGAAATCATGTTTCCAGTAATTTGTACGTCCATTAATTTTCTGAAATGATTAATAATTTGTAATAAAACCTGTTTTGTTCACGCAGAGTAAATGCATCTTGAACAACCATTCTATATAATATAATATAATATAATATAATATAATATAATATAATATAATATAATATAATATAATATAAAAGAAAGAAAACTGTAACCAGGAAAGGAAAGTTTTTACCATTTCCATCCTTCCTGTAGCAAAACAGATTAAAAATGCTTCTTAATGAGACTAAAAGTTTGTGAGAAACATTTTGTGCCGTGATGAACAGCGTGATCCGCCCTGAACTAACTGCATTAAGTTCAACCTGTGGACTCCTGATAACACATTTAACAGGATGGCACCCTGTCTGTTATCGGATGCCATGCAGGAGCAGAACAGATCCTGGTCCAGATCTATCAAAGCAGCAGCTGCTGGACACGTTGACCTTTACCGCCGCACACAAACACGGGCTTGTCTCAAATTAACCTCCTTGAAACCAGACATTTAAAACAGAAATAGGTGCTGCTGTTTGTTCAACCAGAAAGAAACTCTGTCTCCTCTGGACATTCATCAACAATGTGAATTAATTCACTGCTTTATATCGACTGTTATAATTACCGGTGACCATATTTTACGAGATCTGTTGAGTTAATTTGGATCATTCTCTCTAAAACATCTGATATTACCACTAATCTGCTGCTTAGCCGAGGAAATCCTGAGCATTATGAATCCTCACCCACTTACAGAGCGGTGTCACATAACGTCTGAGTGGGCGTCCTGTAACTGAGCGGTGTAGATTTCACAGGATTATCGCAGCAATCTTAATCTGGTTTCAGAGTAGCTGGAGATTTAAGCCACCGCCGAGGATCTCTAGAAATTCACAGTTCATCCATGACACTGTAAAGACACTCTCAGACTCAGACTCAGACTTTGTGTGACATGTTCTAGTTTAGCTTGACGAAGTGTTTTCTGTGACAGAACAGATCTTTCCGGGTTTTTCTGAAGGGGTTCTGCTCGTTTATTTGCTTCAATGCATAGAGAGTTACTGGATTTATTGATCAGACTGGCTGAAATGTTCTTGTAATATTGAAAGACAAATAAGTAACATGAGAAGCTTTTGAAAGTGCAATATGCAAACACTCTCCATGGATCACTTGCCAGATATTTGGTGCACAAGTTTGACTTTAAGTTTCCATTTCATTTGGATTTTCTCTGATTCAACAGGGTCAGTATTATGCAGACATTTTCAACTAACTAATTACTTGGACAAATATCTTCTAGCAAGCTGGAGGAAAACTTCATACTTTCTTCAGCCATCCCATTAGCAAACTACAAGCTTCTGAAATGTTTTTAGGTAGTTTAATGACCTGTTTATTTAAAAGCCCCTAGCCGACCTCCCATTATGAAACTTTAAGCATGTATGAGAGCTGGTTATTCCTATATTTTGTGGCCAACTATCCAGTCACAGTAATGTGAAGTCCTTGTTGACGGCAACAAAAAGCAGCTGTTGTTTCTGCACCTTCCTGAAAATATGAGTGGGGAGGTAAATATTTGATATCCAATGATATGTACCCAACATCTTCATTTTAAATCTCATTGCAATTGTTTGGTGTGTTATCAAGGGTTCAAATGCATCTCTGAAGGTCTACAATTACTGATGATAAGTGTATGCAAACTTCTGAGGATCACTGATAAAGTAAACACTTTGATTACTGAAGGAAGACTTCAAGGGAAATTTTAAGTTGTAATAGCTGTGGTTCACATCCCAGCTGTACATTGACGTAGTGAGAATGATTTTTATTATCTTACTGTGGTGACGACGATCTTCCCATTCTCTGATAAATGCCTCTCCTGATATCCCGAAGACAGGAGATCGCTGTGAAGAGAAAAGGGGGAAAAAGTAAAGTTTTGCTCTGTGGCTTAGGCATGCTCAAGTTTTACTGTTCAGCTACAGTATAAGTGTGCCTAATTATGACCTGCATCAAGAGACAGTTCTATTTCCAGCTAACAAAACCTACATAAAAATAATTATAAAAGTCTAGGCTCTAAGAAAATGTTATGTAAGAAGGTGTAGGGGTGTGTGTGTGGATGGGTGAGTCGCTATCAGAGGAAGGAGGGACAAACCAAGGTCAGTAAGTGGGAGAGGAAGCAGAAAAGGCAGAATGAGATAGAGGCAGGAAATAAACTGAGAGGGTAAAGAAGAGAGAGAGAGAGAGTGGCATAAATAAGTAGAAATTGGGCTGCGTGTGCGCTTTCTTAGCAGAGCTGGACCAAAGCATCCCAGTGGAGATCCACCCCGCAGGTCCAAAGCGAGGCAGAGATGAATGAGCTTTACTGCTCACACACACCCACTCAGGAATGCAGCATAGTAATCAAGGTTTCTCCTGTCTTCAGTACGTATCCCATTGTTCCTGAACTGTCTTGGTGATGTGAAGGCATGGACGGTGTCGAGGTTGCTGATATAAAATTGAGGAGCTTTCAAAATCCTTCTTAGTGACCTGAAGAAACCTGCATTGTTAACAGTGATCTACAGTATGTGCCCTGCTAGCTATTTTATAGTCTCACTACCAAGTGAGGCTTGCAAACCCATAAAATGTGCAGCTGAGAAAAGTGTCACTCCCAAGCTGCTGGATGCACTCTGTGATATGGCTCCCTGCAGCTGAAAATAAACATTATCAGAAAGGTATTAATAGACGGTTGATCCACAAAACTCCATTAACAGCAGAAATAAACTTCACTCAGAAACCTGGCCTGGTTTCTGCCGTCCTTTTAAGTCTTATATAAACAAATGAACTAAAATGACAGGACAAGCTTCAAGCCTTTATCACATCTTCTTTAGAGTACAATAATTTTTTTAAATGTTTTTGTTGATCTTTCATTGCTTTGGTGCCTGCAGGTCATTAATAATGCAGCAGCCAAACATCTATTTTCTTGGATAATACATTCAGGTCCAAAAGCAAATAGGATGAAGCTTTTTTTAGTGCTGGCCCTGAATCTCTGAAATAGACAGGCATTTTAAATCACTGCAAAATATTGTTTTTAACGTTTTTCAGCTCTAATTGGATGGAAATTCTAATGGAGAAAACCAGCAGAAGTTGTGCCTTAACCTGACAAGAGTGGTAACCATTCAGTTCGAACAGACAGTGTGTGCAAAGGCCAATACAGAACTTCAACATGTGAGGGTCAAGAATTACAAAATCTTCCGTCACTAACTTAGATATAGCAGAAAACATTTTTTTTTCGTATTATGAGGTTGTTTTCATTCCAATTCAATTCAAATATGCTTTATTAATCAAAAAAGCAAATTACATGTTGTTGTAACTCATATCCTCCAGATATCTATAAGGAGTGAATTTGGATAGTGATGCTGTGGGCCAGAAGGCTCCAGCACCAGTGAAAAAAGGCCTCTGACTGAAGACTTTGAAATCGAGGATGTGATCTTTGTTAATTTGGAAGATTTGATCTGTGAATAAACAAACTCGGATTAAAGGTAGAATTTTCTAAGCTTTTTAGTGTAGTGTTTCATATTTAATACTTTATACTTCTTCACAAAGGGGGCCAATATATGTGGATGGACGCTTTAATTATTTGAAAAAGATGTTTTCAAAGTTACAGAGGAGACAAAATGTCATATCAGCATCAAAGCTCTAACACAAAAGCACTCACCTACAAAAGACGAGTTTGCTCTCTGCGCTAATGGGCAGTTTGCTGTTGCAATAAAAAATAAGTGGATGAAGAGAGCAGAGAGAGGAGAAGTGGAAGAATCATAAACAGAGGAGTAATCGCCAGAGGGGAATGCAGATGTGAGATTTGAAAAATAAAGTCTGAATATGGAGTTAAGGTCTGAAACAGAAATCATAATGTGCTTTGCTATTAGACTATTTTTAAAGATCAGGCCAAAAATCAAACTATAACATGTACAGCACAAATTAGAGACTTTACGTATATCAAGACAGCATAAAGTTGTTTCAGTGCAAACATATGTTTCTGTGATGAAGACGTTTGATGGGTGCAACTCTTTGTTCTGCTGGGATGTGTGTTTAAGATTCGGAGCCTGTGATCTTCATCCAGACTCACGCTGAGCTCAGACACGGGGGGTTCAGGAGCGCATCGCACCGCGGCAGCGAGGTAGAGACACGAGAGGTTCGCTAACGGAGGGCGCCGATAACAGATTTCAGCTCTAATTGTTGTGGGATTTAAATAATTCACATGACAGACGAACAAGCAAAGGAGAGCCTCCACTCACACACCCACGCACACACCCACACACGCACATCTCCCTCCCTTTCTTGTTAACATGAGTTCACACGTGAAGAAAAACAAGAGCGCATGATGCTCACTGGAGCTTTGCTCTCACATGAAAAAAGTCTAAGATTCCTGTATACTGCTAACACAACACTGTGCAGAAGTCTTGAGTCATTTTCAGATTCCTTTATATTTTGCTTCCAAGGAGCCACATTTTTTCACAACCTTTTATAAATCTGTCATTCTTCAGAATTTCTAAGGTATTTATTTTAACAATGCAGACTTTGATAGCATATTTTACTCGTTTTTAAACCACCAGGACCTTTCGGGAAAATATTTTAGAGCTGCTCTTAAGTGTACACAAGCCCCTGTCAAAATGCCAGGTCTTTGCAAATTAAAGAAGGTGGAGTTCAGATGTTTTTATTAGATAGTTCTGACTTTTCAACATTTGCATCATTTAGCTGATGGAGGTTTCTACGTTTGAAAAACAAATCCTGTTTTCTTTTTATGTCTAAACTATGGAGTACAGTTGTCAGAAAGCAAAAAATCTCCCAAACCCTGCAGGAGAATGTGTGTTACTATCGGAGTATCTTCTTGGAAGCAGAAAGTACAGAAGCAGTAGTGGAGGTATGAAACATTCCCATGGTCATAAACGCTTTGCTCATTTATTTGACCTGCATCATGTCTGAGTGGAACAGATATATTGTTGAAACTAGTTTCCTCCTCACTTAGTGTTTGTTACAGTTTCCCTTTGGCTCATTTCTCTTTTAAATCATCTTTTTATCCTCCACTGTAGCGGAAAGGATTTGCTGCAGCAGCATCTGTTGGAGACTCGGGGTCCAGCTGTCAGTCGGACCCCAAGGAGATTCCAGACCTGGATCCTCAGATGTTCCACGCTTACCGTGCAATATGTCAAATCTTACTGAGCATTCAGAGAGGAGATTTTTTTTATGCTTTGATTTTAACAAGTCTACACACAAAAACACACAAAAAAGCAGCAATAAGGCTTCAACTTTAGAAAATGTCCTCCTTATTCCGCACTAAATGGCTTTTCTAAAAGGTAAAAACTGACTCAAGCAGGGAGAGCAGAGTCCATCTGGCTGTCAGTGCCTTCAAACATCATCCATCCTTTAAGTATTTTTGTTGTGAGCAGCTCTGGGCAAAGCAATCTACAGTGACAGCATGGCTTGATCTCCTGAAATGACTTTCTCTCTCTGACACACACACACACACACGCCTACACACGCCCACACACACAAACACACACATTGTGTATTTTTATATCTTAACAGGAACTTTGCATTGACTTCCATTCATGTTTCATTCATTTCTATAGCCTAAACCTAAACTCCATTAACACTTTAGTCATAAATCCAAACTCAAAACCAGCATTTTTTCTTATGGGACCCAGACTTCAAGGCCCATACAGAGAAGTGAGATTTTTCTTTAAATGGGCCTTACAGTTTATCAAATACAAGGCCACACACACACACACACACGTTACATTTTTTGTTTTGCTCTGCGATTCCTCTCACGATCTGTGTCGCCAAGCGCCGCTTTGCCACTGGGATGAAAAACAGCACAAAAAGGCCACCCTGGCAGGATGTTCATGCTTGAGTAGAAGTGGACTGGCAGCAGAGTTGCTTAGCGGGTTTTTCGTTGCTTTCCCACACTCTTTTCAAAGACTCTGCTTAATAAACACACAATCCCAAATAACAAAAACGGCAGCAGGAATTCTGAAAAAATAAGGAAATCTTAAACACGTGCATCCTCTGTAATGATTAAATTGGTCTCTGGACATGGATTTATAATTTAACCTGATAATAAAATGGCAGTGCCACACAAAGGACTGTGCATGTGCTGTGTCAGGGGTCCCTAATGAGGATGGTGGGTGCCAAATAAGAGGAGGTCAAAGGCAAAGGAGGACTGAGAATAAAGCGCAAGGTTGATGCAGCAAAACAAGAGAAATAAAAACGTGAAAGGGATTGAAGAGGAGGAGCGAGAGCCTTTCTTCAGGGAAAAAGCTGCAGCTGCTTTCACCTGCCCCCCAACCCTTCTTCTGACAACCTTCTCCCCCACCAAGGCCTCATTAAGGGTCTCCAGGCTGTAATTCATTCACTCTCCAATCACTTATCGGTCGTGCAATTCCACCAGCAGACTCAACGGGAATTCTGCTCCTGTTGCGGAGGGAATACTTTAACAAGAAACAGGGACGCAAAAATAACTAAAACTAAACGCAAACATTTCGTCGTCCTTCTTGGCAGCCATGACTGTAGTCCATAGCGTGCCGCACACAAACAGATCGGAGTCCTGAATTATGCAATGACAACGATGTTGTGGGAAGGTGGCATGTCTGACAAAGTATGGATGGTTATTTAATCCTTGCTAAATTAGGAAGGCTCATAGTAGCAATTCAAAAGGACTGTACTTTTGGCAGCAAACCTGCTTTGATTACTCTTTACACACAACTTAACATCCTCACAAGCTTCTACGTTCATGCATTTGTTGGAAACTTTGCTATCCTGCAGCTTTATTCAACTTCTTTGTGTGGTAAGTTTAGTTAAATAATTAACCTTTTGACAGTAAGCTACACTTTGAGGATTTTTTATTCAGCGTGACAGGAGAATATCACAGAAACAATAGGCTTTAGAGGAGCATTAGTATGTGTTCATGCTGAGAAAACTGCCTTCTTCTTGTTTCTGTGTTCAGCGAGTGGAGGATCCAGCGTCCCTCTTTGTCTCGGCTAATCCTCCACACCGACTGAGACGACTCGATGGAGGAGAGGGCCAATGAAAAGTGCAGAAAAGGTAAAGAGAGAGGGGGATGAATTAGGAAATATAAGAAGAGAAAGAATAACTAACGTCTCAGAATAAAAGTATCAGAGTGTTTAGTGTCACTTTGTTTTTTAAATAAGGGAGTTTAAATGTAAAGCAAACATCTACAAACACATTGTACTGCATATGACTTTAATGTGAAGAAATGAAGCACATTTCATTATTTATATGACATTTTAACATGCAGGTATATTGGAGTTATAGGTGTGAAATGTACAGTTGCTACTCTCTAAAGACAATGTCAGTTTTTTGTTTTGTTTTTTTAAAACAATTTTTAGCTTTAGAGGCCTTTATTTATTAGTAGCTTGACAGGAAGAAGAGCAGAATAAATTAGCCATGGCTGGGAATCAACCCGAGTCAGCTGCATCGAGCAGAGTGTCCTCTATATATGATGCACAGAGCCACTTGGTGCCTCTAAGCTGCCTTTGCTGCGACATCACCATCTTGTTTTTTAGTTTCCATACTCCATGATGGCCTTAGCAAGTGTTCGGGTAATTATCAGCCAATTAATCAGAAAATAGGCTGGGCTGCCTTCAGTTGGAGCCACTCCAAACATCGGGCATACCAAGGTGAGTGAAACTTCATGAATGTAGAAAGAGTGCCTCCATTGCATAACATGAGATTAAGCAACTGTATTAAAAGGTTACTGCTTCAACATTTGAGCATCACTTTCATAAAGGCTGCAGCATATATTATCGGTAAGATATGGTCAACATATCTAAAGCTTACATTGACACCAAAATATCTAATTTAAACAAGATGATTTATTTTGGCATCTCACATTATCCCACTAGTCTTATCATCTTCAGTAGGTGCTATTCCCAGCTTTGAGTTCAAACTTCTCAGGCTAACGAGGCTCAATTTTTAACCTTAACGTACCTATCCAGACTATTCAAGAACAACCCATGTTCTGAAAGACATTAAGATTTGCTGCACAGACGGAAAGACCTCTGATCAACATCTTTCTCCAACAGGTCAAATCAAAGCTTTGAGAGAGTGATAGAAATGTTTAAATCCCAGAAATAACAGAACATGCTCTGTCTTCTTCCAGAGAAAGATGTTTCATTTGCATGCAGCATCAGTTTTAGCCTATAGGGAAGCTGCTCCCATACCTATAACTTACCAACTGTCTCCTCTATACACATACAAACAATGTCAACATAAACTCTTGGAGCAGAGAATGAGTCTCTGAGCAAACACAATCTTAAACACATCGAGCATTACTTTTGCTTCACACACACAATTCCCAGTGTGACAGCTACAGTTATGAGCTCAAAGATTCAACTGTGTGAGTCTGATATGATGACACACGAATCATCGGGGAGAAAAGTTCAGCCTGAGGCAAGACAGGAAAAGACAAAAGTGTGGAGAAGAGAGATGCTGGTTCACGGGCAGCCATTTCAAGCACCTCAGCATCGTATTTCTCCTCATGCCTGCTGAACCTCGTTCGCCCACACGTAAAGATTCAGGGGAGCTTGAAGGACTTCCTCATGCTCCCCTCTTCTTCCTCTTTGTTCCCTCTATCACAGGCACTGTTTTTACCTCATCCAGTTTACAGTAAATCACATCATAGGTCTGTGTAATAAAGGACAGACCTTGGAACCGAAGAGGAAGTAAAGATGGGAGAGGAGGAGCACATCTGGGCTGATTTAATGTGAGTACAGATGTGGCTGGGATATATGTTTTAAAATAGGACACAAGAGGCTATAAGGACACATGCATGTGAAGATCTAAGGTTCACATGTGCACAACGGACACCAGAAACAGATGCAGCAAAATTCATGGCCAAAACAGATCATCATGAAATCAGAAGTAAACTCTTTTCATCAAAGTCATAATGAATGCGTCAAAAATGTGCCAAAGAAAACATAAAGGAATGAGAAGTGTTAATCATGTGTCCGTTCATCATCTTGTTTCTAACTTTCCACTTCCCCTGTTTCCAGTCAGTTCCCCCGTCCTCAAGATGAATGCACTTTGGATTTCATGGTTATTTTTATTCAAATACTCTGCGTTATGTCAGGTTGCCTGGTTACGTTTTGTTTGGATTCCCTGCGCCTTAGCTATTAAGGTTTTGCTTGGATCCTTTGATTCATCTGTGTTAAACTGCTGTTCAAAACAAAAAAGTTTAAAATGCATTTAAAATCCCAGATGAGAGAGAGAGTAAAATGATCCCATGGTTCACAAACAAGTGGGTTTTCTCCCCTTCTTTGTCACGTTCTCTTAATTTTCTCTCATGGATTGATCCTCCCCGTCCATCTGAGCCTCATGCCTTTAAATGTATTCTTATCTCTAATTAAGATACTTTAGGTGCCTCTTCTACACCTGAGACCCAACAACCCACACAATGACTCTGCAGCTACAGCTCTTCAGGATTACATTTTATTGATGACTTCTTCCTTCCCGGTGAAGCACACACACACACACACACACACACACCCCCACACACACACACGTTTCTGGCAAAATAACAACATGTGAATACATTCATCAAACCGCTGAACCATAAGATGTTTGTTAAAGCCTGAGAGGCAGCAGGAAGAACCATGTGGGTGTATCGGAGTGCTATCCGATAAAAGCTCCTCCCTAAACCACCGTGCAAACACACAAACACTCACAGAGCCTGCACCGGGATGAATAATGCATTTAACATGGCCTGTAATTGACTCTCCACATTAGCATGAGCGATTGTCTGCATGCAGGAAAAGCTGACATGACACAGGAGTAGAAATAATAAAATTCTGATTCTCTTGTCACCTTTGAACAACAACAATAGGGAGGAGTCCACTCCTCCTTATGCTGCACACAGGCATCATCTCATGAGAAACTGTTAAGGCAGGTAATTTCTCTGCTCACAATAACATGTTTGAGATAAATAAATTCACCATCACCTCTGAATGTTTGTATTCAACCAGGTTCTACTGTAAAAGGCTTTTTTAAAGTAACATTTACAACAAGGCCTCCATTATAGATGGCCAATAAATAGTTTACATTATCACTTAGTCTATAAACACTTTACAAATCATTAATCACTGTTAATTATGCATTATGTAAAGGTGAGAAGATGACTATATGCTCAAAAGAAAATTACGTTTACAAATGCATATTGTAGTTAGTCTGAAATGTTTAGCATAACAAGAGATGAAATACAGAGAGAGTGAACAGATTTGGATCACTATTTGGCAAGAAACAAGTAGATTTTGTCTCCTTTTCACCCTTAATTAACCTTTTATGTCCTAAATTTAAAATCTCTGCCTGGATATGTTTGCTTATTTTAATTGTACGCAGTTCTTTAAATGACCTGTGAGTAAATATATATTTGCCCATCTATCCAGAACAACTGGAACTTTCAATATCTAGCAAGTTATTTTCACAATTTACCATCTATTAAAAGAGCGCCGTCAGATTAATTTCACTTCCTGCTATGGCGGGGTGAAATTATCGTAATAACCCGATATTTGCTGGATATTGGCGCAACGTCTCCCCTTTCAGAAACCGTTGTAATTTTGCAGATAGCGCAAACTTACAGGGTTAATGCATAATTCTGGGTTATAAATGATTTATAAACAGATTTATTAATAATATATCTATGAACCAATTATTAGCCATCTATAAGCGCAGACTTATTGTAAAGTGGTACGTTTTTATTCCTCATTACTGGATGCTGCTTGCTATAAAGTCAACAACACTACACAAGTGTTTGTCTTTTGTCACTACCTGCTCATCCAGGAAAAGTGAACGTCAGTGACTCGACACAACATATTGGTTTTCTTCAATAGAAAACATTTTGGACAAATTTGAATAATAAAGTGAGATTAATGCACTGTTTGATCATTAGGACCAGTTGGACTGAAAATACTTTCTTTCGAGACATTTGTTCTAAATTGCCACCATATTAATAAGCTCAATTGAATTGATATACTGTATATTGGGCATCCTTAAACAAAATTAAGAAAACTTACTGACATGCTGTGGCTTGACCATAAAACAGGCCATTCATGTTCGAAAACATGACAAAATTTCTTCACAGTGATGTAAAAGATTCAATCCCAGTTACAGTGAAAACCAGAAGCGGTTGCTGCAGCCAAGGTTGACAAACCCAGTAATGGGGTGTGAGGGCAATTCCATTCTCACAAGGGGCAGGGCTGGTTTTAGTAGCTATTTTACTTTATTGAATGTAATAAATTGAAAACTGTTTTTTACTGTTAACTCTGATTGTATTTGTCTGAAAGCATTTTCAAACATTTATCTGTGTGAAAAAAAGCAAAAATAAAAAAGGAAAGAGATATGTTTTTTCAACAATGTAAAGGAAATGACAAATAAATGATCTATTAACTGCAAATCCTGGTTCAACATTCAAGTGATGTACAGTCAGGATGAGTTGGATCTGAATGTTTTTTATTGCTATATTGCTTTGGGAAAAAATGCTTTTAAAACTGCAGTGTTTTTTTAAGGGTTTTTATTTTTTAAATGTCATCTGGCTTTTTATTTCTTGAAGTTTTGGGGATGTTTTTTATGTCAAAACTCATCTCCTAAATGGACGATATTTGTCTGTTTGTGTTTTTTTTTATCTTCACAGGCATAACACAGAAATCTGGATTCTGTTCAGAGAAAATGTAAATAAAGACCAACATGTAAGGCAGAAATGAACTCCCAGCTGTTTTAGCACTTGTTTCACACTAATGAATGAAATTTTTTGATGCAGGTTTTAAATACTAAAATGATAATGCTATCTAATAACTGTGACAAGAAAAATTTTATTTTTAAACTCCTCCTCTGAGCAACAGTTAAAAAGATGCCTGCAGTTATCATAGAGGTGAATCTGCTGCTGATTGTCCTGGTTAAACGTATTATTTCTGTATGTGACAGAGCAGAAATAAACACACACACAGACACACGCCCACAATCTTCTTCAACGCTACAGCACCATTCATTATTCAGACGGAGCAGGTGGAGATGGGAGGGGCGGGGCTGAATGGAGAGTGGGTGTGGGGCAATCAAGGGCAATGGAGTGCGTGTACGTACATGTGTGTGTGTGGGTGTGTGTATGCGTGTGTGTGTTTATGCTGGCGTGTATAAACACACACACATGTGTGTTGGAGATGATTAAAAAAGGAGAACCCCCCCAAGCCCAAGCGGCTCGCTCCACTCCCATGAATGGTAAATTGTAAGAATCGCTTGGGATGGAGGACAAAGACCCTGAAGGGGAATAAAAAATGCCTCCCTCTCCCTTCACTCCACATCCTCCTACTGATCAGTGAATTAGCAACTAAAACATAAACAATAACATATCTGACCACACTATGTGTATAAAACAGTGTATGTGTATTTGGGACATATGGAACATTGTAACCATGAATTACGTGATCAGCTGTATTGAGTGGATTTCTGAGCCTCGGTTATGTGAGTTTACCTACAAAGCACCACTAATACACAAGATAATTCATGTAGAGAGATGAAGAAACAGACTTAAAGAATGATAAATAAAACATTAAAGAGCAGCAGTCAAATTAATAAGTTCATAAAATGAAACTCTGACTCACCCACTCGATATTATTGACACAGTGACTCAGTGGTGGTCATGTGAAGACACACAGATTTACGCTTAGTTATGGCAAGTACTGTCATTATGGGTGGTTCTTATAAATAAAGATGGTTTAAGAATGGAGCCTTGAATACCCCACGTTGTCTTTGTTCACAAAGTATCTAAAACAAAAAATATGGTAACATTCAGAGAGTGAAATGAGTCTACAACATTCAAATGAGCAAATCTGTGAGTCTGGGTCATTTCACCCCTTAGCCACATTGCCATTTGATCCTTTGCTCCTATCATCAAGCCACAGTATATTGGTTTGTTGTTCTTTGTAGTAATTGTATTTTCAGACAAAAGATGATAAGCATAACCTCCTATGCATCATATATATATTCTCTAATAGAGAATGCTTTTACCTAGACATAACAACTGTTTTTGTCCTGATTTATAAAGCAATTATAAAAACACAAACACTGTCAGCTACACGGTGGCAATTTATATCAATTTCCTTACAGTGGACTATGAGTAGAGAATAGAAAATGACTTTCAATTGCTGGTCGTCAAAGTGGGAACAAAACGATGCACTGTTGATAAACAACAAAACAACCAGAAATAGACTGTTATCTGATAACAACTGAGTTTTATGTTATTTTTACTGTTTATCTTATTTTTTATATATTGCTGAAAAACTTTTAAAACTTTCTGTGTGAACCTAAAGTCTATTTCTAGTCTATCATGAAAAGGAACCAACATCCATCTTTGAAAAACCATCAGTAAAAGTACAGCTGGAACCTAGGAGACAGACTGAGTCTCACACCTCGGAGTCCGAAACTATAACAACCAACATGTGTCCAGGCGCCACGAGGCAAACAAATTTCTTACAGAACGCCTACGCTGCCATTATTCACAGCCTGAGGCTGAACGGCGTCTCTGAGCCAGGATGGAAAAATGTCGGTGGGTTCTGTTTGGCTGCAGACAGAGCGGGCAAAGGAAGCAGAGCAGCACACCTGTCTTGTTTGCTCACGGCAATACTCGAGTGGAGGAAACATCCGCAGCTGCAGAGCCACTCGTTGATAATAGAGACAACCTGAAATCACTGTTGATCCAATTCAGCTGAAACACCTCGCTCTCATGCGCCCACACGTCCTGATCAGCTGTCTGGATTAAAAGCTATCTGTAAACAACATCGTTCCACAGCGGGTTGTGGGAAAAGGAGGAAAGAAAGGATGGACAGGAGGGCAGAAGGCAGCAGGAACGCAACAACAAAGGCCTTCCTTCGGCTTCAGGAGGAACGAAGCAGAAACGGACATATGGAGATGTTATAATCTGCAAGTCCACTTCCAGCAGTGAAACAGGGGAAAACTCGGCTGTGGGGTAAAGCCTGGACAGATCATCAGCCCAGAGGCGCAAGAGACCAGTCAAAGGTTCAGGGTCAAAAGAAAACAAGCTCAGATACATGCAGTTCTTTAAAAAGCTGTTTGTCTTCTGTTTTTGCTTTGTTACACTTAAATACAACGACTCTCCTTTGCTGAATGTTTTAATTCAGGCATGTTAAAACGTTTTTGAGTGTGAAAGGAGTGTATAAGGTTATACTAAAGTATGTAAGTTGGATTTTGGTCCAGACTTTAACTAGACAACTTCAATTTGTCTTTTTATGCTTTCAGATGTGACCTTGCTGTGCTTTGGATCATTGTCTTGCAGCTGAACCAAAGTGTGAGTTAAAGGTCCTGTACTGATGACCAAACATTATCCTGCAGGATGTTCTGCTACAGAGAAAACGTCTTAGAAATGGCTTTGTAACTCTTGGCTTGGAGAGCATTTTTCCATTTATAAAATAAATCTTTATTTGAAAATTGTGTTATCTCTATATCTAATGTTAAAAATTTATTTGATAAGATTAAAAAAAAATACAAATTATGACAAAGAATCCACACTGTTTTGTCAACACTTACAAACACCTGACATACAGCTGGGTGGAATATTTGACAAAAAAAATTCAAAGTTAATTTAAATAATTTGGTTTCTTGACACAGATTGAGCTTTTAGGCATAGCATACACATTTTAATTGGGATTGAGATTAGGAGTTTGGAAGGTAGAAATATTTTCTCCAAAATTGACATTTTTTAGCTCTGCTGACATTTGCAACTTCGCACATGGACAAGCCAAATGTTTTCTACAGAAAAGTCTTGTGGCCAAACAAGACAAAGCTATTTGATCATAATAACAAGAAGAATGCTTGAATGGGTCAAAATTAAGTTTTTAAGCAAAAGAAAACTGCACCAAGTGTCAGGTAAGGCAGTGGTGCTGTCAGACCACTGCACTGGTTGCACTGGTTGCATTATACAGACAGAATTGAACAATAAAGTGGGAGAAGTGCAGCCTAAATCTTCAACGTCACGTCAAACCATCAGCTCACGCCCACTGGAAGTCTGGTTGTTTAAACACTATATATAAACAGCATATATATCAATGACAACAGCAGCTCTAATAAATCCACATATTTGCCTCACTGCTCTTTTTCCCATCTGTCATTATGTTGCTTCCAACTCTTTCTGTGACCTTCAGCATCCTGGGCTTCATTAAGTGGGCCAGATTAGGGACTGACTGTAGTGAGACTCACAGACGGACTAAATTATTGGCATGCAATGTGTAAATCTTTGACACGTAGATTATAATTGCCAATAAATGTTGCAGTCCAAAGAGTCTTTGGCGATAATATTGCATGTGAGATTTTGTGATTAGTATATATTTCACATATATTGTGCAATCTAGCTGTAATTACACACAAATTTCCTCCTAATGTCAGATTACAATGATTAATCAGTCCAATATGCTGCTTTTGGATTATTTTTAAGTCATCCAGACTAGAACAGGGGAGAACACTAACATGCAAAGAGAGTAAATGCAAACACAGAAAGCTTTGCACACTTTAAACAGTAGATCTCTTTACTGGGAGGCGGCATCAAAACGGAGAAGACAAAATAAACATAGAAGAAGAATCAAGTTTTCTCTAAAACTAACTGAATAAAACCCAAAAGTACTACAACTAATAATTGATAAACACCAAATAATTATTAATGCCACATTCTGTTCTGATATCTTATAAATTAAGCAGGTGTGAAGAGTTGTACTGCATTTACTTCTAACCCATAATTCATTATTACATAAATGTTAATTACACAGACGTGTCTGATTGTTCCTGCTCTGATGCTAATAAACTCTTTTGAGTTTGCTGCTAACTGCTGTTATAATTTCAAGATGTTTTATCAGAGATTTTCTCCTGATCATTCCTGACAGGAGAAGCTGAGCTCAAATTAAACAGACTTAAGCTTTTTGCTTTCATGTTCTTATTTATAAATATCTTTGTTTTTACTCTGTTCACTCTGTTGTTCACTGCCATGTAATTTGAGGGGATGTTTACGAAACATCACATATTATTAGTAACACACGTTTCTCCATGAATTCCAAGAGCTCTTTGCTGCTCTTTCCTGTGATTTTGTTTATGAAGACTGAGAAGCATTTTCTACAATATTTCACACAGCAAAACGTCAGGGTTTATAGACAGTTTTATAAAATGCTGCTGAAGATGAACATTCCTAAAATAAGTTTAGATTTACTCTCATTTTGACAGACTTCTTACCGGTAATCCCACAGATTAACAATTACGCTGTGAAAGTGAATATTAATGCATGTTCATAACTCATATTAATTTGGAGCTACAACTGATTTATTTAAAACATGAATGGAAATGTTTGCGTTTATAGCAAAAGTTATGTATTATTTAACTCATATCTCTTGGTAAATTGCACATTTTAGTCAAGTTAGTTTTGAGGTTAACACATTTATTGACATTGGGGTGTGGATGTGAGAGATTGTTAATTTTGGAAATTGTTGGTGTTCCATCAGGACAATGATGTCAAATATGAATCATAATTGTTTTAGAAATAATAAAGAAAGCAAGCATCAAGTTTCTAGGATGAAACTGAATTTTAAAAATGTGTAGACTAAGTTTAAAAGTTGGGAATTTAAAAAATGTGTAGACTAAGTTTAAAAGTTGGGATTCTTCCCAGAGCCTGACCATTTTCAGTTTACAAATTCTTCCTGAATTATGCTAGAAGCTTGTAGGAGATTTTAACTCAGATATTAAGCTAACTAATAATGAGTGTGAATGTATATAACTGTATCTGTGTGTATAATTTATTGTGGATTAAACTCCAAAAAAAATCTAACATTTGGTAGACTTTATTGTTTCTTTTCTTTTAAACTTTTGATAGTTTGTCTCTTGGTTTTTATGTCTTTAATATATACATATCTATACTTTCTGTAACATTATTTGTCCATTTGTGACTTGAATCTGCAACTAAATGTTTATAAAAAAAATTTAAATTGTTGAAAGACACATTAGCACATGTGATTAATCTAAAAAGTTTAACAAATTAAAATGACATAATGCGGATTAATTGCTTGACGTATTTTGACCTAAATGCTTTTCTCCGGTGAAAGGTAACATGGTTCACAGGAGCGCGCAACATGGTCTTGTGCTGCGGTCAGTAATTCAGCCACAAACACAAGTGAAAAGATGAGGGAGAGTCAAACTGGTGAGCGCAGCAACAAAATTGTTATAAAGTTTGAATAAAACCAGAGTAATATGAACATACTGCAACGATGAATTATCCTTCCACTGAAGCAAGAGCAGTTTACAGTTAACATTTCTAAATGTTTGAAATAAAAATACTTCTTTTAAGCCTTTCTGAATATGAAAACGTGGAAAACTGAGATTCTTCAAATATGTTTGGTTTGCGACAATAAAACATTTTCTTAGACATTTTTTTTTAAATATGCATATTTACATTTCAAGCTTACAAAGATAAGCATATTGAGTAATCATCATTAATCACTGCTCTAGAGTGGTATTAACCACAATTAATTTATTTAATCGATTGACAGCAAAAAAAAAACTGCTAACATGATAAGTACAACTAATCTGACCAGAACTCTTTGTTCATGTTTGACGCATTCACACCCGTGACTAGTTGATGGGTCACTCAGGGAGTGGGAGGATTTACAGAAACAGCTCCCTTCAGACCTGGAAATTCTTGTGATGTAAGATTTCGCTCAGCAGGAGAGTAATTTCCCCTGTGATTAGCGAGCAGGAAGCATCGCTGTATGTGTTCACGGGCTTTCAGCTTGAAGCTTGATCGGTGACTCAGGAAACTGACCGGAGAAGACTGTGAGCATTGAAAAAAGGCGAAGGAGGTAGAAGCAATCCAGGAGTGAGAGGATGAGCGTGGGGGAAGGAGGGAAGGAGGAAATGAGGAGCGAGCTTTTCCATCAGCGCCGCTGTGATCAATATCAGTGTCTGACAGAAGCTCTAAAGCCTTTACCGTAAATCACTTCCTATTATTAGGGAAACTCTAAATCACACATGCACTCCAACATGCGATGCATTCAGACATGCAAACACAAACACCAGAGTAGCCAGTTTTGGCAAACAACAACTACTTTTATTTATTCATCTGATCTAAGCGGTAATAAAATCAAACAAAACCTGCACAGGGAAAGACGACATGGATTCTGTTGCATCATAGCGACAAACCCCAGGTAAAATTCATCACTATTGTACATCACAAAAACATTTACACCTTCTGAACTTTTCCACATTTTATCAGCCACAAACAATTCTGCACTATGTTGGGATTTTATATGACAGACCAACAAAAAATAGCAATTAACTATACAGTGGAAGGAAGACTGTTTTAAAAATAAAAGTCAAAAAAATGTGGAGTGTATCTATATTCAGCCTCCCTGAATCAACACTTTGTAGCGCCATTTTTTGCTCCTATTACAACTGCAGGTGTTTGGAGGCAAGTTTTCTATGACATTACACGTCTTGCACACCTGGAAACTTTTTTTCTCCAATTCTTCTTAGCAAAATAGCTCAAGTTCAGTCAGATTGGAGGCGGTCTGTTTGTTTTTATTTTGATAAACGAGTTCATACAGCTCCAGCTGTATGTTTAGGGTCGCTGTCTGATCTTCCATTTAGCTCCATTTAGCTTATTGTCTTATTGTCTAGAATCCCTGCTGAAGAAAATCCCCAAAGCATGATACTACCACCACCATGTTTCCCTGTGAAGCTCGAGTGTTCATGCAGTGTTTCCACCACGGAGAGTTTTTTATCTATGACAATGACTTTCTTTTCGCTTCTCTTTCATAAAGCCCAGAATTGCAGAGTGTGTAGTTTCTCAGCCAACAGATACTCCCACCTGAGCCGTGGTTCTCTGCTGCTCTCTGAGGGGGGTTAAAAAGCTTGGGAAATGGTTTCATAACCAAACCCTCCAACGTAGGCGGCGAAATGCAAATGCATGTTACACTTTTTGGTTTTTAAGTTGCAAAAAAGAGAAAAACATCAGGGGGCTTAAGAACTTTAGAAAGGATTCGTTTCCTACACGGCAGTTAAAGCAACCTTTAACCCAGAAATGTCATTTTGAACATTGAGACATTGTAGAGGTTGAGTAATTATAATTATTTTCAACATGACAAGACAGGAACCAAAAGAAGGTTAAGGCATCAACAGACGGACAGACCAGAGGTTTAATTTAACCATTTCATACTCACTGATTCAGCTCTACATCCAGAATGAATGTTTTTCCAAAAGCGTCAACTTGAAAGGTTGCTTGGGTAACGTGCTCCATCTGAGGATGCAGAAAGGATGTTTTATTTACCGCTTGCATGCAGCCTCAGTCACATTCACGCTTCGCTTCATTAACATTCACATGGATCAGCCGTCCACCAACATTGATGGATGGCTTCTTGCTTTTTTTGCAGCACAAATCAGCAGGAAGAAACCTGTTTTCATGAAGTCATCAAGGTTCATATTCTTTGTCTGGAGCTGACTGTTTGCAGAATAGCCATTTATCGCAAATACAGCCAACGCTCAAAGATCCATTTCCCAGTGGAGGTGTAAAACTTATCAACCTTGACAGATTTTATTTCTCAGAAATATCTAAACTCATGCAGTCAGCTGGTTGAGTGGCAGTAACTGTATACAGAAACAAAAATAAACTGTTTCCTCTCTGATTGATTTGCTGGGTTTGATTTATTCCAGGTGCGGGTCACATATGGTGCCGGCTTTATTGCACACCCATTGGGTCAATGACAACTACTAAATATAATTCCTATAGGTGCAGAACACCTTCCCCCTTCAGTTTGGCCCACAGGCTTCCTTTATTATCGAAAGGCGAGGTAACAAGCAGAGGGGGTGTTTTTTTTTTCTTCAGGAAATGCCCCTGTGCTCACCCGGGAATGACCCCCCTGATGTCCACAGGGACCACAGACTCTATTGTTTGGTGGAGCGTGCCAGTGCATAGTCAATGCATTCAAGAGCACATAAAGGAGTCTGAGGGTTTCTACTCAAGTATGTACAAATATTAATGCAGAACTTCTTCATTGTGGCAGAGTGGATTTAGATTAGGAGGTACCAGGAACTGTGCTTAGTGGAAGCATCTAGACAGAGCACAGACAATCATTAAGAACCCAGCTCTGACTCTGCTTACATCGATTTCTGGCTTCAGCTGACTTGACTTTCCCCTCCTGACTGACTGTAAGAGCCATCAATGCCTGAAGGGGAGAGGCTGTCAGAAAGACATGCTAAAAGCACACAGAATGATTACGCTCTACACAAAACGCGACATGATCACTGTGCTGAACCTCCCCCACCCACTTCTCATTTAGCCATGTTTGTGTCTGAAAATAGGCTACAGGACACTAAAAATAACTTGCCACGTGTCACATGTTTTAAGAGCAGCTTGACGGAGTTGTTTTTAGGCCCATTCATCTAAAAACAGTCAACAAACTGATCAAACTTTGGGAAAGTGACATCACTGCTTTCAGCTCTCTGGAGAGAAGACGGTACAGCAAAAAAATTCACTTCAAAGATATTTTAGAGTCGCTTTATCAGCTTTAATTGTACAGTTCTTTTTAAACTCTGAAGTAGAGTTAAGCGAGAGGAATGTGCTTTAGTTAATACAGCTATGAGCTTTGAAAATGGGAAGATTATCTTAATGAATCAATTAATGATGCAGGGGGGAAAAAAGTGACAACCTAGTTAATGTATTGGGAAATCTGAAGGCAAACTAGCAGAGAAATCATATCTGTTACTCTTCAGATATTTGTCTTTATATGTAAATATGAAAATGATTGCTTATGACAAATGATGCAGCTGTCTATATGTAGGAGCTGTAGCGTATAACTCCTCCTTCTCTGCTACCAACTAATCCATCAAAACACAGTTGACAAACTAAAATCAAATAAACAATATATAAAATGTGGCAGAATTTTATAAGCATAATTATAAAATAGGCATGATATAATAGACAGTCGCTGATAACGTCTTGATCAAGTAAAGTTTAACCTTACAATGTCTGGCTCTTCATCTAAAGAGCAACTTAATGCAAAAAAAAGAAAATTTTGCATTTAATTTGCTTTCAGACAATTTATTCTGCCTCAATATAAGCAATGAAATATAAGACTTTTTTTGCTGATGTTTTGTCAACATAAAAAGGTGATGGGACATTTTACCATTTAGAACCAGCGTTTTTGGTGCCCCCTCGTGGATAAACAGTGAATCTTCTGTTTTTGAAATATAATAAAATAAAAACATATTGAATTTCTTCAGTGTATTTTCAAGCAGTGGAGTTTTTTTTACACATAGTCACATAAAAAAACTCATACTGGCTCTACAAATGGCTCTGACTGGGTGAGACAGCTGCTGGCAAACCTGAATATAATTTATCAGCGATTTAACAATATATAAATTGATTTTCATCGTTAAAGCTTTACTAATAACATTATTTAATTTGTTGAGGTGATAAAGAAACTTCACAAACTAAGGTGAATATTTTAAGGCAACAGTTCTTCATTTTTTTATATATACAAGCATCGCCTTGTATATATAAAAGGCGATACTTGTCGCCTTTTAACTTTAATATTATTAAAGTTAATAACATTAACTTTAATATTAAAGTTAATATTAAAGTTAATATTAACTTTAATATTAATAAATATTAAAGTTTCAAAATTATGCTATACTGACATTTTAATATAGCAAAACAAAACAGACTAGACTTTGAAGAGAATCTGTTGTTTGGTTAAAGGATGATGATGATGCATTCAGCTTTATTTTTTATTTTTTTAATTATTTTTTTTAAGTTAACATCTCCAAGTTTCCCAAAAGTTGAAATTTCAAGTGAGGTTTCTCACCAACTTCTCACCAACCCTGATCTTTAAATCCAAAATGGCTGCCGCATTCTTAAAACATCTTGCCAGAATATGTTTTTTTTATTTTTATTTCTGCCTGGTTGGATCTAATTAAAGGTTTTACACACATAGAATTGTACAACCTCTGTTAGTGAATATGTTCCTTTGGTGTTTAAGTATTAAAAAAGTAAAGAAATGCATCGTTATTAGCCTTACTGTATTCAGCAGTTAGCTTGTCACTAAGAAGAGCTGAAAGTGTAAAACACTGGTTCTCCTCCTTGCAACTGGAACATGGTAAAGTTGGGTTTGGAGGGATTTGGTGTTATTGTGTAACACTGATAAATGCGCAAACGTACATTTGACTATTTCTACTTTCTCATTGTTCTCAGAAATCCAAATTTGACGGCACAAAATGCAACAAACACAACAGAAAGTTGTGATTCTGATTGTAAAGGTGAGAGCTGGTCAAACAGCAACAACCTTGGCTGCTATGCAAATAGGATGCTATAAAATAAGTCAGGATAAATTATTTAGCAGCAATTCACTTATTAGTAATGTCAATAATTCGAAGGTACATTTAGTCTTTAGTAAAAGGTGCACATTTAAATACGTCCCATTAGTGAAATGAGGGGAATACATAGTTATCTTGCATTGCTAATAGTTGTTAGCAACACAATTATTATGTTTTTTAACTTGCAACCCGAACAGGGAAAAAAAATGGGTGTGACATCATTCAGAAATCCACCTTTGATTCCAATACAGATGCACTATTCAGAATAGGAGTGCATAAAGAGCAACCTGTAATTTAAGATGAGACGAGACTTGATGTTCCACGGGATCTCCTTCAATTCTTCACATTTACACCCATATAACACACATTTTCTACAAGCATACTTGGGAAAATAGAAAGTATGACGGCAGGTTAAATTTTTTTGTGCCACAGTTTGAGAACCTTGGCTCTACAGCTTTCTGTAAGTAGGGCAGTTTGATTTTTTTTTTTAAGTTATGAAGGAAATCATGACCCATATAGCACATGCACACTGCATAATTAGTGCAGCTTGCTGTAGTGACTAAATGCCTCAGTGGTGTTTTGCTATTTATTATTAAATAACTGTTATTCCACCCCCAGACAACAAGCAGAGGAGGAGATGAGTGTGCAAGATATAAACAAACTGTCCTGCAGGCATCTTTCCAGACAGACACTCCTCTATCCATCCTTGACAACAAGAAAACAACACACGGTGTGTACCTGCGTGGAGTCGGGGCTGGCCTTCACCCTGGTGCTGAGCTCATCGTGGGTAATCTGGCTGTGGTTTTGGCTGCTGTACACAAGCCGGAGAGGCACCGTGTTCTCCTTCCCCACGAACCTGCCCGCATCGCGAAGAGCTTTCAGGCTCGAGAAGGCGTCTCCTGCACAGAGAGTAAACACCGACTTCATTACCAGCCTGTGCACAAATCAGCAGCGATAAATGAAATGTCGATGGGTTTTATTTCCTCTGATAACCATCAATCTGGTGTGGGACAATGTTTTAGGTAATAAATCACCAGAACATTGTTTTAAAAACGCATATTAGTATGGGGGGGTGTTATATATTTATATATGCAGAAATAATATCAAAAACCGTCTCGGTTACCATTTGAGGCGTCAAGGCTGCTCTGGTGACCGACGTGCATCAATCCACAGACGCACAAAAGGGAAATCCACCATGGCATCCTCAGCATCATCACCTTTCTCTCTCTGGTAGGGAATCAAAAACAATGCGGTATTCCAAAATAGGAGCCTCTCGCAGCTCTGCCTTCGCTAGGAGAGGCTGCTGCAGCCGGAGCGGATCGTCTGGTCGGAGCAGTCCCGCTTATGGTGGGCCATCGGTGGGGTCGCTCACGAGTCTGAACGCAGAGCGCGTCTGAGCGCACCGAGACCCCCGCGGATCGACGGCGGCACGGAGCGAAGGAAGAGAAAGGGAGACAGAGAGAGAGAAAGAGGGAGGAGTGGGGACACCTCCTTAAAAACATCAACGTCCAGCGGCTCACTGCAGAAACGCCTAATGCATAAATATGAGCGGAGGAAGTAGGAGATGGAGACAAACTACGGGCCCCGGGCTTCCGGAGACGGGGCTGGTAGAAAAGATCTTCCGCGGTGAATTAATGCAAGAGAGCCATTCCTGCACAATCCCGCCTGCTATTATCGTGACTCACTCCATCATCTGCCAGGGCTTCAGATCGCCAAGTCCCCACCCCCACTCAGAGAAAATTGAGAAAATGACAGATAATGAGATGAGCATTATTATAACCGTGAGGCTTTAACAGAATAATTGATTTCACCGCAATAAAGAAGGAGCGACAGGGTGTGGTCTGTCTGTACAACAACAAAAAAATACTTATTTCACCTAGCTTTGCTTTTATATTTCAAATAATGTGATACGATTTATTTATTTTTATTTTATTTTTTTCAAATTTGAGTTGATTTTCACATCAGAGCAGGGAGTACATGCCAGGGGCCTCCAATAAAATCTTCCTGATGAGAGCGATTTTACTCCAGCGTGTCGGGCTGCCCCCCCTGAGGAAAACAGGAGCTCCACACAGTCCGGCACAGATGTTTCCTCCTGTTTGACTGATTATGAACCAGACAAACACCAAATCCCAGCATCTCTAATGAGACAACCGCTAGATACAATGTTCCTTGTATTCTCTACGGAGGGAGAAGAGTGCCAAATTGCAATAAATACTGTAAATAACTCAAAGAGCATGTCATTGTTTTGCCTAATTTAATGTCAATTGATTATTTTCTTCTGTTGTTGTAGGCCATGATTTCACCTATTTTGGTTATGAGGCATTAATTTGTCTTGTTATTGTTATTTCCATCAGTATTTGCTTTAACAGTTTCTATTTTTCTAATTGTTTAGTGGTTCTTCTTTGACATAATTTTCGTCTTCTCTTGCGTCTCTTTTTTAACATTTTGATTGCTTGGGATCCCATATTGTCAACTTAATTGTCTTACATATTTTTGTTGCTTTTTTCCACTGGAATCTGGGCCGAATCCAATTTACTGGGCTTTCACCTATCCACTGGCACTCATTCAGGTACAAGTTAAAATATTCAGCTAAAAATTCAAGATGATCCATCTTGCTGATTTCTATGTAAACTTTAAAAAGTTCTGGGGACTGCACTGGAGCATTTAGTTATGATTTTACCACAAGAACACAATGAACAACACAATTCCTGCCCACATCCATCGCCAACAATGACTGAAGAAACGTAGTTTGAGTTAATAAAACCAGCCACGCTGCTTCTTTCATGTTGTGTATTTAATAATTTTGGTTATCCTTACTGACCTAAATCAGGTAAACTTTAGTTTGATTTAATGCCAGACAGTGACAAAATAAAAGTTGTGTGTGTTTTTATGCAGAGGATGTAAACATCTGGCTTCATCTGCAAATTAGGACCAAATTACTGTTGTGTTGTATCCAGATCTCAGGTTTGAATCCTGCCTTCCTGTGGAGCTTGAGGGTTTTTTCATTACTTATGCGGGTGCTTTCTGGCTACTCCACTTTCATCATTTTGTTCCCAGTTTACCAACACATGGATCATACGACTGAGGTAAACTATAACAGGTATGTATTTGTTTTTTGCTGTGAAAAGCTGGTGATTTGCCCACGATGTCTCCAGCCTCTTCCCGTGTGACCAATACTTCATTTTCTGGACACTATCAGCAGAAAAGGAAAAGCATCTTCCTCCATTTCTCTGGATTAAATTTTTGTATTGTCAGGTCTTTGTTTACATCACATTATGCTACTGCTTTGCTTCAGTCTCATGCTGAAGAAAAAGTGTCTTGCATGTTTCACCACAGAAAACCAATCTCTCCAGCTTTGACTGTAAATTCAATTTAGGTTTATTAGTCGGTCTGGTGTAACTGGTTTCTTCTGGAAGATTCCTCAGCAAGTTAGCATGAACTTCATGTTTGAAATATGTACCTACGTTTTCTCAAGACAAAAGTAGAAGGTAATGCAGATAAATACATTCTGACGTCTGTTGCCGTGTATTTACAGACTTCAGCCAACAGCGGGTAAAACTAAAAGAAAAATAATCAAAAGTTGAAAAAGATCCATTCTTACTAACTGGGCTGACACAGCATTAAATATCACATAGAGGTAAAAAATAAAGAGAATTTTGACCTAATTTCCTTTGCCAATTGTCTGATTTATTTCATAACATGCAGACACCCTGAGAGCGCTTCCAAAGTGAGTTCTACACATCACCTTGTAGTAACATTAATATTAAAAAATGCACATCTGCCACGCTGATGTGCGTGGCAGAGTGAGGATTTTCTGAATGCACACTTTTGTATTTGTATAAATAGGCAACATTAAATATGTCAGTAACAGATTTTCATTATATTTGAACAGAATCTTTGAGCAGGGTTTTAACACAGGAGTGGAAAAGTTTATAATTTGATTTTTGCTGTTTTTTCCTAATTCTACTTCTTTTCTATTCTCTAAAAGACAATTTAATTGTGATAGACAAATGAAGTAAATTTTACATTAATTTTTAATTAAATAACATCTTTTAAATTTGATTTGACACATCACAGATTGATTAAAAAAATCTTACCTATCAGTTATTTGGATTATTGCACAATCAAAAGGGAAAAAAGGTTAGCATTGCTTGGCTTCCTGATTTGTAGATAATCAATAGTCTTACATTCACTAAATATATACCAGGAACAAATACAAAGTCACAGTATTCATAGGAAACCGTATTGATAAATGTCCGATTGACACGTTGGTGGTACTTTAAAAACATTCTTTAATTTTCAGATCAGTTTAATAGAACGCTAGATTTATTATCAAAATGTGAAATAAATAACACAATTCATGAATTAAAACTGTACAGTTTCCAAAATACATTTCATAGGCACAGGCTAACATTCATCTTGTGAGGTTTCCAACTTCCCTTGTGGCTGTACAAAAACAGAAGTTCACCCAGGAGCTGATGTTCACCCAAAAAGAGAATTGAAAAAATATATATTTTATTAAATAGAAAACTGAAGTGGTTTTTAACCCATCCAGACATAAACGTGAGATCAAACCCGACACCCTTTTGTCAAAACTCCAGTCAAATTTTTTAATGTCATATCTTTAGTCTATTCATACCCATAATGTAAAATTGTAGATTGTGAAGTTCAGGGGGTTTTTTTTGTAATAATCTTCGCATTAAAATAATATTTTAAGTTTTTTTTTTTTTCAAGAAATCAGTTTGTAAACCACACATTTTATCTGAATAAGTAAAAAAAATAATGGTTCTAGTTCATGGCTCAAAAAAAAAAAGAAAAGGTTTCCCCCCCTTTTAGTTTTTGATGTTATCTAATCTGAAAAACCAAGAAACTCCCCATCCATGTCATCACTTGACTGGAAAATCTCCCAAAGCTTCAGTACCGAGTTCTCGGGTTCTGGCTCTGCAGACTGGCCACTTGGGTCCACTTTCCGCCTCTTGTGTTTATAAGCTCTGATCTTCCTCTGAATTTTTTGCACCGTAGAGAAGATTGGCAAATTAGGGTTTTCTTCCTCCTTTTCAGAAAGACTGTTTTCAGTTTTTGAGAACGTTTTTGCCTCAGACAGAGCAGCGTCATTGTTCGTATCTTCAGCTCCGTGCGTCACAACACTGAAGTTGCTCGCTGATGCTTCACTCTGCAGGTTTGGACCTCGTAGGTAAGAGACTGAGCTGTTTGTGTCTTTGTGAAGGATTTTGTCTCTGGAGGGAAATGTGGTGAGAAATTCCCCGTCAGAGTGAGGATTTTCTGATTTCGGTTGAGGAACCATAATCTGCTCAGATTTCTGAGTTGAAGAGTTTTGCCTGATTGTTCGCATGGATGCAAGAAACCTGTGCTTGGACTTGTCCGAGTAAGTGTAGCAGTTCTTTCGGCCTCCTTTTGTGCAGAAATGTTCCGAACACGATTCTTCAGATGCATCAAAGATCCAGTCCTCTTCTTCCTTAACGGTGTCTGAATGACTCGCGTCTCCATGGAGACTTTGGCTTGCTTCTCCACATGGTCCAGGAGCCAACAGAACAGAAGAAACACTGCACTTTCGTCTGAACAAAAACAGCACATTTTGAAATTAACAGTGAAATAAACAGAAGAAATAAGAAATGATCTGATTCTGATTTGTGTGGCGATTCCACAGGAGTAGAAATTACCTCATGTCTTTAGTTTTGATGGGAAGGAAATTAAAGTGCAAAGTCGAAACCTGCTGGTCCACAACCAAATACTCGTCGCTCCTGGAGAAAGCCTGGTGACGTTCACTCTGCAGATGCTAAAATAAAAATATATATTCTTAAATAAATAAATAAATCGCTCAGTTAAATTACTGATGATGATTACAGCAGTCAAAACATCTAAGAGATAAACTGAACTAATAATTCACTGAGCAACATAACACTGAATATTGACGTCATTGGGGGCCATCAGCAAGTTTCCATGGATACATTAACAACAACAGGGCTCCATCTATTATCTGGGACAAAATTAGCACATTTACTTATGCTTCAAAATAGAGCTGAGATGATTAATTAAATTAAATGATGTTTATTATAATTGTGAACTAATTTAGTAATTGACTAATCATCAATTGACTCACAAAAAGGTCATTTGATGAATGAACATATTCATAGTAATTAAACCAAAAAATGTATAATATTGAATGAAAGATTTTTTTAAAAATGCCTATGTATCTTCTACACAAAGTGGCAGTTTTAGGTTCACCTGTTTCAAATTCTGCAAAAAAAAAAAAAAACAGATTATTTGGTCAATCAGAAAAAAAATCATCAGATTAGCCCTGCAATGTATTGATGCCAAGTCAAGCTGGAACTCCTGAGCTTTTCACATGTTGATGTTAGATTTATTTATTTTTTTCCCGCTACTAATGCATCCTACAAATGATCGAGCGTACACTAGAGGAATGGGAATAATTGCCTGGATGTGATTGTTACGTTTCTTCCACCTTTGCTTTCAAGGCTTTCCATAATGGCTGTTCTTGTATTTCACAATCTAACTGAACATATTTATTGTGCACAACATCACTTGTCCCCAAAGAAATCATACCATCTTGAGTTGGTCATATTTGACCATGCAGCACTCGCAGTAACCGCCTCGCTTCTTCTCTCGGTTCTTCTTTCGGCCTTGACCTTTCTCCTCAGCACCTGAGGCTTTCGCTCTGTAAGAAGGTTAAATATAATGAGATGTTGACTCCAAACTCTGCTGGAGATTCACATTAGGAGTGCATGACAAAAAATAATGTTATCTGCAACATTAATAAGAATTCAAATGAAGACATCAGTTATCAATCAACATTTTCCATTTTGACCTTTGACACCGATATGTGTGAAGTATAAGCATTTACTGCAGCCAGACTTTATACAAAACACTCCATTTCAAACACTCCTTTGGAGTCTTAATATAACGATTATATTGAACTGACAATATGGTATTTAAATGTGCGGCAAACTAACGGTGTTGTAGAGGGCCGCACTGGGTTAACGCGGTGAATTTCAAACTGTCCGACGCGTGCTTCAAGGACTGACACATACTGACCAGGCTAAACCATACAATAGTGCCAACAATAAGCGACATTACAACACAGTCAACAGAAATTACGACCACCACCGGCGCACCCGCTTCCTCATACATACAAAATCAGCGCACCAGTATGGCTCCCATTCATACCTTAGTGACAGTCACGCCCACCTCGACACACCCACCACCCAAGTGTCAAAGCCGTGTGCTCCTGCCACATCAGTAATTGCTTATTTCAATCATATGGCTCTTACAGTATTGGTCAATCACCTGCATCACCACATTTACAGCAACCAATTTTTAAAAATCAGTTTGGAGAACTGTATTAGGTCATGTATATGAGTTTGACATCTCTGCATTATAACAACACAGACAGCAGCTGAGACAAGAATCAATACAGTATTATGTATTTTTCGGGCACATTGTGTCATTTTATAGCACAATCTAGTCATTATGTTACCTTTAGCACTTATAAAATATGTTATAATTTAATGCCTTGAGATTGGGACTCTCTTTAGGAAACTCTTGCTCTTTCTTAAACTTCGAGAAGTCATTACATGATTCTCCTATTAACCCTTTTACAACGTTTTTAACCAGCATTACAGTGAGAAGTAGCTCAGCAGATGAGCAATTCCACCAGATGTTTGCTAATTACTGTGTGCTAGTCTGAAGGAGCCGAGTGGTGCAGTCACAGGGGAGGGATGCTCTGTGAGCTTGGAAACTGCGGCTCCGAGGAGGAGCTGTGCCTCGAAGGCTGCAGTAGTTCCATCCCAGGCGTTTTACACAGCTGAATTGTTGCCATGGGATATGAAAGGATTTCTCAATCATGCATGAAACAATCAAGACAACAGTCCAGGTATGTTTTTGATAAGGAATAACATCATAACATATAAAAAGTTTATCTTAAATATGAAGCAAAAAATCAACTTTTGTCTGTAAATTATGACCGCACAAACTAAGGCGGCACATTATTAACAAGTTGGATCGAAACAGAGAAAAAGTAAGTGTTGGCCTATTCTCAATGGTGTAATATATATATATTTAACCTACTGCAGCATTTTCACTGCATATAATCACTGAAAAAAGGCCATTACCATAAAAATGGCCACAAATCGCAAGATTCACTCCATTTCAAAAACAATCTTAAGGGACCATTCTCTTTTAACTCAGTTTTATGTTTGCAGATCAGGACAGCTCATACACTAAAAGTAATGTTGTGCTAAAGCACAGAGTAATATTACCTGTGTCCATGTTGTTTGATTCCAGAAGGATTTTTCTCCTCGACACAGAAGGGACTGTAAGGAGCTGCGGTCTTCAGGCTGAACTCCGGCAGGTTTGGCATTGTGAGGTAGATTGGACGATAGTGTCTAATAAAAGAGGAGATGCTGTTTATTTGTTGCCACTTTTTAAGAGAGTCAATGTGTACTATGCTCCTTTTTTACCTGCTCAAATCTTCAATCTTAATAAAAGGTTTGGTGATCCTGCCTGCTGCAAATTACATTACAACTCTTGAGCATTCAGGCATTGATGGGCATCTAATATTCATATATTAAAATTAAAGACAGTTAAAACTGGAGACGGCATTTACCTTTATATTTCTGAAAACCCAACTTAGTTGAAGATTCATTTTTCACCTGTGAAATTAAAGAGCAATGATAAACATTGTGAAGTAATTGAATTTTTAACAACAAAACAGGTAAACTATTTTAAAACGTACATGTGATTTCACAGGAGCAGCTGCTGAAACCAGGTTCCCAAAAATTTTCTTTTTCTTCTGAATATAAGCCAAAATATCTACAGAGGACATGAAAATAATTCAAGGTAAAGTAAAAATAATCATACATAAAATGACATTGTATTAATTATTATTAATTAATCAACCAACCATCCAAGTAAAGAATCTTGACACCCCATTCTAGTGCATTTGACAAGATTCTGTCTATTTGCAGCCTCCCCTAAAAATAAAAAAAAATGTCAGCACAGAAAAGAGAAGGATGGATAAAACGTCTAAATAAAAAAAGGTAAATATCTCTATAGCTGTAGCCAACCTGTCCTGTCACTACTCTTTCCACCAGAGACTTTCCTCTGCTCTTGATCATCTGTGAAACAAATGCATTTAATAACAAATCGTATCCAAAAATATTAAACTTGTTTCAGGAATGATAAAGCGCCAGTTCAGACTCACTGTATCCACTTGACCCCGACACTTGGTTTTGTCCATATGGTTCGGAGGACAGTGTGGGTTTGAGTGGGGTTGCGGGGAACTCTGTCCAGAGTCGGGACTGGGGACAGGAGAGTCCTGTCTGAGGCCGTGCACATGCTTCGCTTCCCGCTTGTTGGAAACCAGATACTTGATTTCCTTACTGAAGAACTTCTCAACGATCTAAATTCACAGAACAGAAGAACATGCAATAAAACTTTTAGACGTATGTGAAAACAATGCAGAAATGTATTCAAACAGTTTTGAAATCTTTCTGGTGCCGCGTAATTCCTGATTAAACCCCAGCCGTGACTGTCAGCTTGTTTTAATTTTTAAATTTTTTTTACATAAAATAGATTTCCTATACCACATAAAGTTGAGGGGAAAAGCTGCACTTTCTGTGTTTAGAAGTCAAAACTAGACACAAAGATCTACATTTGGTAAAACATCAAAAATGTTAAATGAAATGTGAATATTTTAAATCCCTGTATAACTATCCAGCAATCAACACTTAAGAAGTCCTGCAGGGATTTATTCAGGATGTCTAATATGTTATTTTATTGCATATGGTATGTAGCTGTCCAATTTACTGCAATTAAGGCAGTAAAATAGTTCAGTTATTAAAGCAAGTTTTATTTTTAGAGCAGGATTTTGAATATCTGAGAATATAAATTGGTAAGTTTATAGGCAATAAAGGGGGAACGAAGTATGAATTTTTACATACTTAATTGCTTTTACAGTCATGGCAAAAAGAAAAGAACCTGATTCCAATAGAAGTAAAAATGCGATTCGACAAAGTCTGGTTTAGTTTTTTCTGTGCAGCAGATTGGCTAAGTCACAGGCCTTAGCTGGTGCTCTACATCTTCATCCGCGATGGCAGACCTAGGTCACTGTATAATTTATAATAGACTAAATTATCTTAGCAGCATAACCTTGATATCCAAAGCAGTGAGTGTTGATATGATGATTCTGTGGTTTAGAAACAATAATTACAATCTAAATTAATGAATATTTAAGGTTTTAATGTAAGAAGACAGTCTGTTCAAAGCAGCTGATAAAGCAAAACAGAATCTCTGCAAAATTCAGAAAGTTGTTGCTGTGGACAGAGAGAAATTTTTGTAATCAAGACCAACAGGATTTACATAGATAAATTTGACTTGAGAAACTATCAGATCTGTTCAATATTAAAAAAAATATATATATGAGTGAGAGGCTTTTATTACCCCGCCCAGTTGTTTGATGTCGCTCTCCAAGGTCTCTGCTGTTCTGTTGGATTGTAGATCCAGGTAAAACACTTTTCCAGCAAAAGGTTTGACTTGTGATGAAGATGTTTGCTTTGCCTTCCTCACTGACGTCTTCTCACCAGCATTTACACTTTTTCCTGAAACATTGAAGTTAAAACTGTTAAAAGATTCAGTGGTGGAGACCGTTCCAATTAATAGAACATTCACCTTTCCTTAAGAAAAACATTTAAAGCACAGAGATATATTTATAGCTGCTATTTTGTCAATTCAAGCTCAAACAAAGTTTGATCATAAACTTTTTCATCTTTAATGATGTGTACTGTATGCGGATTTTTACTCCCGTTTAAAAGTAACCTCTTAATTTTCAATTGGATATAAGGTGTATAAAATATGACCTATATTACAAAGTTTAGAAATAGCGACATCTGTACCTTGTAAGTTGGATCCAGGATTCTGACGAAGATTTTGACTGTGTTTTGGTTTCATATTTTTCTCACTGACTGAGAACAGCAAGACAGAAACCTTCTCCTTTTACGCCATAAAGTCCGCGTCAGCTCACTGTTTACAAACAAACGAAAAGTTATTCAGACAGAGAACCAGGAAAAATAAATAAAAATAGTCGCAAATGTAGCTTCGCCTCAGTGAAAACGGCATGTCTACCATTTAAATCGCATTCAGATGCGTTAATCAAAAACAAAGTCCAAACTCGTTGGAGGGTGTACAGGAAGTTTACAATGTCTACTATGTCACATTTGATCAAGCCTAAAAGTTGAACTTACTTGACTTTCAGGTTTTTTTTGTTAAATGAAGAATGTTTCCATAATAGCCGTATTAAAGCCTCAAAACATGCAGTTGTAAACTTTATCTCAGCGTTTCTTCCAACGGTCAGTTCCCGCTTTTTAAATCCAGTATGTCGAGTTCAGGTTGCCAGATCTGGCTTTTCCGGTCTCAAAATGTGTAACTCTTTTAACCCGTTACAGCAGCATGGCGAAAAGAAAACGCTAACATTTCATTAACTAGCGTTCTTAGTGCAATGCAAATGTCTTGAATAAGTTGTTTACCGGAGCATTTGACTGGCTGCCTCATTCAAAAAAAAATTTCTTGCGGTATCCTCTAATCGAAACTCTGCAAATTTGGCAACCCGGAGTTTAGGTAAACTCAAGCCTGATGCTTGAAGTGGACGTTTCCTTACAGATACATAACATACAAATTAAAGCGCTGGAATTTTAATAACTGTAAAATCACAGTTTTGTTTTCTTTTTGAATTAAACTCGATTGGTTATTTGTACTATTTTTAAAAACTTGATAAATAGTAAATAAGAAAATTATAGAATGTGCTGAACTGGACCGCTTCGTTATGTCATCTTGTTACGTTAGAGGTGTAAACAGACATGCTAGTTGGGTTATGACTCCCTGAAAGTACACACGTGTTTCAGCTGTGTTTCTATTACAACCTTTAGGACAGGAGCTACTCCCCTGTTTTTGGGGATTAAAAATCCTGAAAGTTACCACGATGATTGATCTCATAGAATACATCAGTGGTGCTCTTGTATTTTAACAGGTAAGTGATTAATAGAGCTAATAGGCTAAGCATGGTTAGCCACAGTCCTCGTCTTGCTACAGTAACATCTGAGATATAATTATTTCATAACATAGTAACTAAGTCGCATTACTGCATTTCTTATAGCAAGCCATGGCGGACATTTTAGGTAATTGATGTATAGGAATACGTATTATGTAATTTTTCTTTTCCCAAAGTCGACATGAATGGTCAAACTCCAGGTTCTCCTGCCCTCAATGGCATTACTCCAGTCCAGCAGATGATTTCTTCCTGTTCCGGAGCCCTACTTACATCTCTGCTCGGTGAGAAATCATAACATCAAACTCAAGAGCTATCATCATCATCCTAATTCTTCTGTAAACTGTGGTCAGTCTCAACAAATTAAACAAGATAATTCATTTCAACCGTTTACCTTTCAAAGGTGATCGATTATTTATTTTGAAGAGTCGTTGCAGCTAGTTTAACAAAAGTAAATATTAGGAGACTCATTTTTTACGTAATGATTTCTGACGATTAAACAAGCCGATCACCTCCGTGATGCATCGATTCAGCAGTTCATGCAGAAGGAATCCCACCTATTGAGTGCATAAATTGTAAGGTACAAGCCATATTTCTCAGTAAGCCATCATTTCTGTATTGAAAGCCTATTTTCGTTTGTCATGTGTAATGTCACATTAATAGAGAAACTGAATTTTTAATCTTCAGTGGCTATAATCATTAAAATTAAGAAAATGCTTGTAATCTTTTCTTTTTCTCTATTTATAAAGGCCATTAAATACTGTACTGGGCCTCACATTTTGTCCTGTTGACTTTCCTTATTTTGAGAACACACTGAACAATATGTTGTTCACTGAACAATATGTTGTTCACTGAACAACAATAAAATATGCTGACATAAAAATGGACTGGATCTAATGTCTGTGCCTTACCAAGTCCTAAAATTAGAGTGAAGTTAACAACCTGTAATCCCTAAACCCACCTTAATGATCCCTACAAGCAAACTTCTAAAACTTCTGCTTTCATGGAGGAGCTCACACCTACTAATGATTAGTTAATCAGTGTGATCGCATAAGCAGCACCTGGCTGCTGCTTATCCTCTTAAATCCTCTGGAAGCTGTAAGGTACAACTTAGTTGACCATGAACATTATTGCTGCATTTTATCTTGGTATTTATGAAACATACCTTAGCATGAAATCATATGCCATGTATTATTTTCCACTTGAGGTTTTATTTAGAAAAACTACTGTTAATTTCTACCAACGTCGACATTAATAAATAGCTAAAATATTCTATAAAAGATTATGGCATTTTAAAGGAATCAGATTGCAAAATATTATGCTGACAGATCATTTTTAATGTAAAAATTTTGTTTTATAAATTTTTATAGATTTAGCATAGAGAGACATTTGTTTTAGTAAAACCTGTTTATGGTAAAACGGTAAATCCTGATCTCCTTTTTTTCAGTCACACCTTTAGATGTTGTAAAAACCAGACTGCAAGCTCAGAACAATCCCTTGGGCAAAGGTACAAATTATAAAAAATATTTTACATTTGTTTCACATTTGGGAATATTGCATTTTTTTACCATACTTGCTAAAATTCAACATTTTTAATATAATTTTACAGGCAAATATTTTGTCTACTGTAATGGACTCATGGACCACATATGTGTGTGTGAAAATGGAAGGGGCTGGTACAAAGCCGCCGGCCAATTCAAAGGCACCTTCGTAAGGTTTCACACTCGCACTGGTTGCAGTAAATAGTGTCAGTGTTTAGAGCTCTATGTTAGCTCTAAGTTTTAATAAATGCCCTGTTTCTGTGTAAATGGTAAAAAAAAATATCCCTAATGGGTTTAAACTTCCCACTCTGCATCTCTGCAGGACGCCTTCTATAAGATAGTGTGCTGTGAGGGAATCACAGCCTTATGGAGCGGCCTGCCTCCAACACTGTGAGTTTAAAGTTTCCTCTGTGTTTTATATCTATGTTACACTTTGACTGCACAACACACAGGGATTCAATGCAAAGTCTGAAAAAGTGTAAAATGTAAGTCTTTTTCAGGTCTCGATATGTATGGAAAAAGTAAGCAGAATATGTAATAACTAGAACATTTCAGTTTTCTCTTTCTTATCTAACAGTTGCATCCATTCATCATATATTTTATTCATTCTCTCATCCACCTGTATATAGAGCTGTCCTATATTGATTTGCTTTTTCACCGATATGTGGATTCATTTATTCATTCTTCTGTTTCTCCTTCCATCCATCATGTTTTCCATACATTTAATTGGTTTTTCATCCACGTGTTTACTTCTGATATTTGTTCATTCGTTTGTTAACTTCTTCCCGTCTCTATTATTTGCAGTATTCATGTCCAAATAGTCTAAACCCTTAATGGCAGTCGTTGAGCGATGCTGGTCTATCAGTGTTCATTTATTTTACATTTAATGAATAATTTCATTAATATTTAATGGAAATCACTCTCAGTGTTTGTAAAAATGGGTCATGCCTACTACAAAATTCCCCGTGTTTCCTTGTGGTTCCAGTGTGATGGCGGTCCCAGCCACAGTGATCTACTTCACGTGTTACGATCAGCTGTGTGCGGCGCTGAGGGCGAGGATGGGAGAGCGATCCCAGGAGGCTCCGCTGTTAGCAGGAGCCATCGCTAGAGGTGAAACTCTGCCGCTCATCATTTTACTCTGATCAAGGAAGATTTTTCTTATCTTAGTCTGATGGAGGTGCTAGTTTCAGCTGAATTAATCAGTGATTTTATTAATGGTTAGAAATTAATTTCCTGAATAGTGTCTGAGGGCGAAGTTTTGCCCTTTAAACACCAGCTTGATGAATCTGATCCCACACTGATTTCATTACGAGAAAGTGAGAGGTTTCTCTGCCCTGATCCGCTGTCTCTCAGTCTAAGAACGCCTCTGGGTGGTTATTACAAGCAGAATTAAAGAACTGTTTGTAATTCAATCATGATAAACCTGATCTGTTTTTAACCAAAATGTTTCTTGAAGCAAGCTTCCTTTCTGATACCATTGTTACTCCGGGTCTTTCCCTGTGATTCCAGCTGTGGCTCCTCTTTGTTTCAGTGGGTTCAGCGACCGTAATCAGCCCCCTGGAGCTGATCCGCACCAAGCTGCAGTCTCAGAAACAGTCGTACGGCGAGCTGACCAGCCTGATCCGCTCTGCAGTGCAGGCAGAAGGCTGGTGGTCTCTGTGGAGGGGTTTGGGGCCCACCCTGCTCCGAGACGTCCCCTTCTCTGCCATGTACTGGTACAACTATGAGCGGGGCAAGAACTGGCTGTGCCAGTGGTATAACACCAGAGAGCCCACGTTCACCATCACCTTCATATCTGGAGCCGGGTCCGGGTCTGTAAGTACCTCCCCTCCTCCTTCAGGATCCACCATCTGGATGCAGAATTGGATGACTTATTGTTTTAACTAAATTATTTGTTAATTTTTAGGTCTGTCACAATCACAGATGTTGCTGGATGATAAATTATTCCAGAAGTTATTGCGACAGACGATAATCGGGTTTCTTTATTAACCACCCTTCCTACTAAAATCAGCTCAAAGTTCTGTACAGATGAATAAAATAAACCCACAAAATAAAAACATTTACCCACCCCTTCCTCACATGGAAAAACACACAACTGCATGGAAAATGTCTAAATATTGTTGTTTTGAGGCCATTTCCAAGTAAAGTAATGGTAATGACATAATAATGCAATGCAAGAACACTTTCTCAAAGATCCACAATAAGCTTTAAATTCTAATGAACATTTAACACTGCGACTGGAAAACAATTTAAATACCCAAAATAAAAAACGCAATAGATACTACTGTATCTATTGTGTTTATTTACAATAGATACTACTGTATCTATTGTAAAATAAAATGAATTATGAAATCTTTTTGACTTTTGTCATCCAATGTTTGGTAGAAAGAGAGCAAAGAAAAAATACAAACCATGGAAATGGAAATTATTGAGCTCAGTTTAATTTATCATGCGATTAATTTATTTATTGCTTATTGCAACTGGCC
Source organism: Xiphophorus hellerii (assembly GCF_003331165.1). Taxonomy (NCBI): domain Eukaryota; kingdom Metazoa; phylum Chordata; class Actinopteri; order Cyprinodontiformes; family Poeciliidae; genus Xiphophorus; species Xiphophorus hellerii. Next base: position 16,189,368 of record NC_045674.1, read on the forward strand.
TACTAATTCGTGTTTGCTTTTCAGATTGCAGCTATCGTCACCTTACCCTTCGATGTGGTCAAAACAAGACGGCAGGTCGAGCTTGGGGAGCTGCAAGCTAAAAATTGTAATGATGACATTATTTATTGATTAATTACGTGATGTCTGTAAACATTGTTAATGCTTTTAGTGATCAGGGATTAGATTAAAGATGTGGGGGAGTTTCATGTGCTCTAACTGGCTTATACACATTTTTTAAAATGTCACATGAGCGGCATACTTTAACACTTAGACGGCAGGTCGTTAACATGTGACGGTTGTCAGGGTCAAAAGTCAAAGTCTGAATAGGTTGGGATGAAACTGAGCATCATTGTGTGACTTTCTCATTGAGTGATTGCTTGAGTTCATCTTCTTTAAACCATCCTCTGCCAAGCTCTCTGTCTTGTATTCAATGCAAACTCATAAACTGGTCCTGTTGGGCCGTTTACTATCTGAGTTGTTTTGTTTCTCTAAAGGCACAAGAGATTCAACGATACCTACAACAAAAACACAAAATCATAGCAAATTCAAGTCATTCGCTTTGTTTGTAAACCACATCAGCTTAAGGAAAGAGAAATTGTTGTTTTTGTTTTTTCGAAAAGGAAAACCATAGTAGATTGTCTATAAGGACATGGTACATTGGATTCAAGTTGAAGAAGCACTCTTTAAAGTCTGAAATTAAAGGGCCAGTAACATGTACAAGCCACTATTTTGAGCTTTATATCAAAAACTTGCCTGGAGTGTTGCTTTGATTCTTTACTGCATGTTTGCCTGAACGCTTGCTCTCACGAAGCTCCTCTTCAGAGCTGCAGTTTTCATGCGTCCGCCTCACAGAGCAGCCCTCCCACTCCGTTCCTCCAGATTAACAGCAGCAGCAATTAGCAAACACCTGGCCCAACTGCATTTACTCAGTTCATTATAGGAGCTGCCTCTCAGTGTAACATTGTTAAAAACATAGTTAAAGGGTTAATGGAGAAATGTTGCGATGACGCGCTAAAGGCATAGTGTCAGAAAAAGCAGGAGCTTCTTAAAGAGACAGAAGCTCAATTTCAAGGTGTTCAGTTAAAAGTCAATTTGATATATATAGTATTTTATAACAACTGAATGTAACATAGTTACTGGATTGTGCTTTAAAATGGCACACAGTACTGCCTCTTTAACACGATGATTGAATATAAACCTCTCACTGGCACTGAAGCTGGTTGCTTCCTGTTCCCTCAGTGTCAGGTCCGGTTTCCTCCTCCACTTTCAGCATCATGAAGAAGATTGTTGCACACGATGGCTTTCGTGGGCTTTTTGCAGGTGTGTACTTATCTAATGTGTATCTGTCACCAGTCTGTCTAAATGAGCAATATGATATAAAGCTGTACGTGTGTGTGTGTGTGAGCTCTTAACGAGTATTTTCTCTGTCAGGTTTCTTCCCCAGGCTGATCAAAGTGGCTCCAGCCTGTGCCATCATGATCAGCTCCTATGAGTTTGGAAAAGCCTTTTTCCGCAAACACAACCAGGAGAGGATACTTCCGCAACTCCACTCCACAAACACGTGATTGGTCCTCCCCATGAAGCAACCATCACCACGGCTACAGCTAGATTACACATAAGAAAAATATCATTTTGTTCTAATCCTAAACACAGCAGCAGAAATAGGAGTGAAGCTAATTATTTAAGCCTTCCCATATATAGATAAATGTATATTAAATACCTTAAAGTATTTATAATTTATTTTGTGATTTAGGCTATGAGAAGTTGTTTTTCCATGTAACAGTAAAGTTGAGCTTACATGTCGGATGTATGTGACAGCCAGCAGATGGCAGCCAGAGTTTGGTTTGTACTGAATCCTCAGATATGTGACGTTCCTCTGGAATCATGTGCACTGTGCCTGAAGATAGCTTTAATCTGCTGCTTCTCACCCAAGAGCCATGTTGACCAAACTGTGTCAAAGTAGAGGGATGACCGGGAGCCAGAAGAACTTTATGAAAATGTGATTTCTCTGATGTTCTGATTTTATTTCCTCCATTTCCCACTCCACTTGTTTCTGTGGACATCAACACACGTGTCTGAAAGCAAGTTGTGTTTATTTAAAATAAAATCTAAAAAAAAAATGCAAATAAGTTCAGTAGAATATCCAGTTAACGTCTGTACAAATGTCTGCTGGAATAAGCTGAAGGCAAAAACCGTATTCAAGTGCTGAGGTGAACAGCTAGTGACCATGTATCCATATTACTTTATGCTGATGTCCTAAAGCAGGAAATGTTGTTTTTTTTTAATGTAAGTCAATGCAAACATCAAAAAATAAATTATATCAACTTGCCAGTAGATAACTATTAAATTGAAATACTGCACCGTAGTATTTAAAGAGGATGATTACCTGAGAACAAAATCCTGTGACGTTGCAAAATGCACAACACTGACACTGGCGGCAAAACAAAGACAAACATTTACATCTTAAATTAAACACACCAGTGGTTTAACCCCCAGTACCATTCTATATTAGAACAGAATATAGCATTGCTTCATTCTGTCTGCAGGAAAGTAGCAACTGATCTGATCTACAGTCAGTATTTTTAGCACAATCTTTCAAAGTCATCTTTGCAACAGTGAAATATGAGACGAGAATTCGTACAGCAGCTCTAAAATCGACACAATTCCAAAGTAGGAGAGAAATTACGCCACACAGATGAGAAGCAAACTAATCTGGATTCGTGTTGATGAAGTTACATCAGTTGTGACAGTTTTCAGTCGTTGGAGTCGCTGAGCTACACCAGCTCCTCATTCAGAGTTAAAGAACGGAAAAATCAGCATCACCAGTAAGAGGAAAGTTCCTGACTCCTTTGAATTCTTGAACTGACGAAGCTGTTTGGACGTCTCGTCTCCTATGACGGAGTGACACCTGGACTGCTGATCTCTGTCGCTGGACTGGCCAAACACTCACTGGACCTCAGGCTGGCCAGAGATTTATAGCTGGCTACTGAGGTCAGGGAGCCACAGAGGCCTCTGAGAGACGGAGTTTCCTCTTTACCTGAAGAACAAAGTGCACATTCAGTGCGCAAGAGACGGAGAAAGGTACTTCTGTTTATAAGAGGAGACCTGCCTTGTGTGTTTGATGTGAGGCTCATGCCTGCAGACAGCTGCTCCAGACTCTGGAAACTCTTCCTGCACCAGAATGAAAAAGAAACCGTGTGTAGCATTAAATCAGACTCAACCTTTCCTGTTTCCGCTCAGATAGGATTACATAAATTACTTGTATTTACTTAATTCCACAATTCTTACAGGAAAGTTTTCTTAAAATTCAGTAACTGATAAAGTTACAAACAGTATCAAACTTAAAGCAAGTCTTTGACTTTGCAGGAACTTTCATGTATCTGCCACCTTAAGGCTGGACTTTGATGCATTCTCTCTTGAGTTGTTGGACAGCTGTATCTAAAAGGTTTTTTATGGTTTTTGAATCACAGATAAAATAAAACCACGGTAAACATTTAAAGAAGCGAAATGCGATATGGAAATCAGTGACAATCAGAGCATGTTGAGTGAAATGAATTGGAGAAACTGAACAATCAAAAACAAATTACGTACTCTTCCCACTCCCCGGTGCTTTTCCTGTACAGCAGTGTATCCAAGGCAACGGCATTGGCATCCAAGGCATCTGGAGACGGCCACTGATTGGTCAGATGGGCTGTTAATTCCTGTCTGGAACGCAAGTCATTGTTTTTCAGCACAGTCCTGAAATCCAGAAAATGACAAAGCCAGCATTATTATTATTATTATTTAATTACCAAAGTAAACTGTAAACTAGTCGAGCAGGAGTCCTGTTTCTTCTAGGGGTCGCTCTGCTCCAACATGTCTAGTTCACATAGCCCAGTGTTAGAAGCTGCAAAAGACGTGAAACTGGTTTAAAGGTTCACCTACCAGCAGGAAAATAAAGTACAACTGGAGCTGCTATAACCGTCTCTGCTCCCAAGAAACTCAGTGTTTAAACCCATGATGGTATCTGTACGACTTTACTTTATACAACTTTTATTGTCGCTGATTGTAAATAGTCTATTTTTTATTGCTAAAATAGATGTGCACATTTTGTAATTCTTTAAATGCACATTCCTCTGGACTGGAGTATTTTTTTATAACTATATGGTATTTATGTTGAAATTTCAGTTCGGTATTTTTGTTGGGGAACATTTGTTTTGCAGCCAGGCATTTCTAACAAACAAAAACAGCAACGGTATTCTGTTTTGATATATATTTTATGTCTTATCTTTGTGTGAGTCTATTTTCTGTTAGTGTCTGTCACAGTTATTCTCCCCATTGTGGGATAATAAAATAAAAATAGATTAGAATAAAAAAAACATTCAATTTACTAAATTGCGTCGGTTTATCAAATAAAAATCACAGGCATTATAAAATATAGAAATCATCTAGAGGTTAGGAAGACTGTTGCAAGATGCTGTAGTTTAGTTTTGCTCATAAACACTATTTCTCACCATGTGAAAAATGCATCCTGAGACATAACAAACCCCTGCAGCCCCCAGGGTTCTTGCTGCTCTAAATGTCAAGTTTGCAGTAAGATTCGCCTCAAAGCTCGCAGCCATGCGTACACACACCGACAGACACAAACGCCCTCTAAACAAGACTCACAGTTGGTTCTGCAGTTCCACTATGATATACTCAAGCTGTTGTTTCTCCAGTGTGTGTGAGAGGTGTGTGTCTGCTAGGCTCTGCTGAAGGGCTTTGTTATGAGAAACGGCCTCCGACAGCTGAGCTTCCCGCAGACGGACCAACTCTTCCAGGTAACCCTGAGGCGAGCAAACACACACAGTCACACACAACACAGACATGTTTGTTTACTCTCATGAAGGCACTGCTGTGTTAATGCATATCTGAAACGTTTGTTTTCACCAAACATAAACAAAACATAGCAGAAAAAAAAAGCACATTTTTAGATTGAGCAGGAACAGTCATCTGTTGTTTCCTTCTTGGCATTTCAAAAAGCCAGGCGGCTACTTATCATGAAAATGTCTCGCTGTCTCATATAACGTCACCCAACACAAAGCAACAGAAAACAACACACCTTCTGCTCCAGGGCCATGCGATACTTCTGCTCAAAGCGTTTGCACTTGCTGACCAAGTTGCTCTGCTCGGTGAAGATTGATGCGGCGGTGGCCGTTTTGTCAGGGGTGCTGCTCTCGCTGCCGCTGCTTCCCAGAGTCCTCATCTCCTCCTCATCGCTGCTGATGCTATCTGCGCTGCACAGGGAACCAAACCACATAACAGTATGCAGCCAAACTGACACACGTCTGACCTTTTGTGACATTTAATCTCACATTCTGACAGCAGGCAAAGTTCTTGTGTTTTTAAATGAATTTATGTGAGTAGAAGTAGGAGGCTGGATGAGATATAATTTATCTTATTTCTTAAAATTTGTGAGCAATTTTTTTATTATTATTATTTAACCACAATTTAAGTGCATCACAATTTGTTGTGTTTATGCTTTACAGTAAAATCGTCCACAATTATTAGCACTTTGTGTTCATTATGTGCAAAACTCTTTATGAAGACTGTTTTTAATAACACTGAAAAAATGCCTTTAATTTCAGCATATTATTTCTCTGAGGAAAAAAATTTTTTATAGTTATTGCCACCTAAATATTGCTGAAAAACATATATTAGCGATTCAGAATGCTGTGCGGTTCTGGTTCGGTGTTCAGTGAATATACTATATATTAGATATTGGTGTCTATTGCGACATAAATCGTTATTGAATTATCGTTTTTAAGTTTTCTGTGGAGGTTCCTCCATCTTTTCCCCAGGGTTAGTATTTATTTAAATGTTTTCACATAATATATTTAGATTTTTTACACAACATATTTATAATTTCACTCTTTTTGTGGTGGTTACTGCATTAGGTTGTTTACTGTTATGGGTGCACACATTTAGTAAACACCTTATGTTTATTTGACTATTTATTTAACTATTTTGTTTTGCTGAGTTTGAAGGACTGGCTGGGGGAGAGGACTGGTTGGAAGGCAAACCAGGAAGTGGAACAAACCATCAGGCTGCTGGAAGCAGGGGACTTGATGTTGAAGAAACTGCCTCTCTCTACTAACAGCATAACTGCTAAAACATTTTTGGTGTTAGGTTGTTTTATTTTTACAGTTGTGTTGCAGTCGAAATGTGTTGGTCTGAATTAGTTGTTTATGTTTATGCATTGTTTGTCTTTGTCTTCTCTAACCTTTGTGTATAAATTCCCCTGTGTGTTATTGTGAGGTCAGTTTTGGTTTGTTATCCTCAGTTAGGTATGTCTTAGTTGATGATTTCTATTGGGCCCATTTTATTACATTTTTGAGATTTGTTGTTGAAAGCCTTTTTTTAAAATTTTTTTGAAAAATAAATAGAAAATCTTTTTTTTATATATGCCTTTATCCTTGCGCCTTACTGGTCGGACCGTAACATTATACTTAACTTTTTAAGTATAAAGGAATTTGTAAATAGTAAATCTTGACTTTGTGAAACCAAAGTATTGCAAGCAAAGGTAGCAGTAAATGTATTGTAGTTTACCTACTATATTTAATGTTTATTTCTGCAAAAATATCTATTTTTTTCTGTCATTTTTTCTTTGACATTGATTTGCGGCCCTAAGAGTGTCACACCAGTTTGATGCGAATCATTTCTTTGGATTTACCTCTGTGTGAACTTCAGGTAAGGCGTGTAGTCGATGACTGCAGGACAGCTGTCGTCCAGACCCTCCCCTTTAAGACAGAAACTAAAAAAGAGAAATTAAGATTGAAAATCAAAGCACAGATTATTCTTCATTTACCACTTCTAATCAGCATTTTTACAAGGTACTCAAACCTTTGGGGTCTTAAAAGACGTCCATGCATCTGTCACCTGAGCTGCTCCTTCCAGGAAAATTTTAATACTTTAGCCAATTAGGTTAATTACTTGAATTAATAGCATTCTTATCATTTTTTATATTCTTAGTTGTTTTTTAGTAAAAGTTTTAACATTACTACATCTATACTTTGCAAAAAAGGTATTGAAATTAGTCTTTGGTTTAAATTTTTTTTATTTTTATCTAATGCGTCTCAGCAATAAATCTGCTGAATGAAGCCACATTTCCCAAAAAAAACTTGGAACAACCCAGTGAAAGTTTGCACATTTTATTTACTGTGCCATCTGTGATGTTGTTTAAGTTAAGTTAAGTATAAGTTTTAAGATTTGTCAAATTTTTTGAGTAAGCACGCTGCAAAAATACAAAATCGTACCAACTTTTTTCTGTCTAGTTTCTAGTTGTAAATATCTTTGAACATTTGAAATAAGACCAAACTTATAACGTGGGAAAAATGCGTTGTTATAAGTGAAATAATCTGCCAATAGAACTAGTATCTCTTTTAGTCAATAATAAGGAATTATTGACTTAAAACAAGCTCTTATAGCTTGAACGAAGTTACTTGTAAGTTAGTTTTGTCTCATTTCAAATGTACTAAGATACTTGCACTAGAAGCTAGAGCAAAATTGCTTGGTAAGGTTTTGTATTTTTGCATTGCAGTAATTAAAATGGTCCCATCTCTTCTTGTCTAGATGATTGCATCAGTACAACAGAAGGGGAGAAAGTCTCACCACTACATCTGAGACAGTAGATTATGAAAAGAACCTGAAATCAATGGTGTTAAGTCCAATGAGCGTGTCTGCCAACAGCCCTGCCTCTTCTCTCAGTATGATCGCACCTTCCTCAAAAAACCTCCTGTCACAAACACACAGATCATCAGCATTAATTCGGCTCACAGAATTTTAGAGATTTAAGACGTTTTTGGAGTTTGAAGACCTGGTTGTTTTGAAGTCCTTCAGCGCAAAGGAGATGTACTCCGACAGTCGTTTCTCCATCAGAACAACCCTCATCCACGCCCTTCCCTGCAAAGACACAGACAAGAAATGTTACCCTAAAAAACAACCAAACATGCATTTATGTGTCAAAGGAAGTAAACGTTTGTATTAAATGTGTTAAAATAGAATGAAAAATGTCTGTGATGTTTACTGGTAAGCTTTATGTAGTTAAATAAAAATTAGATTGGCATTGAGGTTAAACTGACACCTACTTTCTTAATTAGATCCATTTTTAAAAGAAGGGATTTTGGCAAACTATATCTTTCTAAAATCATGCATGCTACATTTTTGTGTCACAGCAATGTTCTCTATATACACAAATGGTCTAAATTCTGCCTTTTTAAATTTTTGTAATAGATAAAATGTATTTTTGATACTGTATGTGTTGAGTATCCATGTTTTATGCTCTTGCAGCTCTTCTCCAGCTCTCCCTGCAGTATAGGAACATTTTATATGATGGAGGGGGCTGCACCTTCGCTCTTGATGATCGCACATTTTCCATGCTCTCGATGCTTCGGATGCAGTTATGAGGCACTTTACTGCAGGCCGCTTTTATGTAATCCCAGAAACTCCGAGGACTCTCGTAGCCAAACCACGTCGTCTGACCTGAGCAGAAAATACAGGAACACAGGGATGTTGTTGTTTTTTACTGGAAAACAATTTCTATAGTTTGGTTTGGCTTGAATGAGCCATTTAAGAAATAAGATTACACTAACCTACAATGCAAACTGTAGCAGTTAATTGTGTCGTCTTTAAGTAAAAGCTGGATCACATAGGAATGAATTGGACTGATTTAATTTGAACTCAATTTGATTTTACATAACTGGATATGAAGTGGACTGTAAAGAAGACATATGATAAAGATGTGATTTATAAATAACTGAACTTAATTGAATATCAATCGTTTTCAGCTGAATTGTTGTTTTTGATTGAATTTCCTATTTGAATGTGTGCTCTCTCCCATGTATCAATGAAATTAATGCACAGCGACGACCAGGACTAGAGAAGATTCATCACATTATTACATAAGTTTTGAAAAAGTTTCTGGAATTTATTCAAAAAATACTTAAATGACTTATAAGGGATCAACACAAATTACATTATGACAAAGAAGAGTTAATGGCTGTATCTAATTGGCATGAATTATAATTTTTTTTAAAGTTTCTAGTAGTTGGAAAAGACTGTAAAATAAAAAAATAAAAACTAACATCTTCATGGCATTTATTTTAAAGATCATCATTTAAACCTGACACTGATTTTAGATTTCACATTTTGGAAGTCAGATCATCTTGATGAGTCACAAAGCCTTGCAAAAGTGTTCATGTCTATTGAAGCTTTTCTAAAATTGGCAACATAATAAGTCATTACAATACAATTACTTTGTATTGTAATTATGCAATACAAAGTAATGCATAAAAAAAGGAGAAGGATTTGTGATTTTCAATATTTTTGATAAGTGCTACATTTATCTATCTTCACTTCTGAGTCAAAACTGCAGAACCAGCTTTTAAGCTGGAGCGGCAAATCTGTAGCAGCTTTGTGAATCATGAGACTGGATTGTTTTCCTGTTTTCCTTTCCAAAGCAGCTCAAGCTCAGCCAGATGGGATGGAAAGAATCTGAGAATAAAGTTCAAGAATTGCCACAGGTTTTCAATTAAATAATAGGTTTAGTCTCCTACAGCACACAGCTGAGTGAGTGATTAAATCACTCCGCTGTGATTTAAAAACATTCAATTCTGAACAAAAGACCTTTTCCCACATATTTGCTACGAGTTATATTGTTGCAAACTGCAGAGGGCGTTTACTTTCTGCTGATTTATCATAAAAATCTGTGAGGCTGTAATGAGGCAACACTTTAAACCAAGTGTCATATTGGTGTCTATAACTGGTTATAACCTTTACGTGCCTTTGAGCCGATGGCTGAGGATGTGCTCCAGGATGGACACGAAGTTAACAAACTCTGGGGAAGCGTCGTCAATGGTTTCAAAACAGGAGCGATCCAGAAGAGTCTTCACTGAAAACCTGAACAGAAAGAAAGATGGACACCAGATTACGTTACTAAAGACTTCAAAACCACAAATTTTCATTCCACGTCAAACCTTTCTTATCGATTATAAGCAGATAATATCCAGGCCTGTCCACAGCAGCAGCAACAAGGCTTTAATTAATCTTCTGTGATGAAACCAGCGTGCAGCACAAAGCGACTCCATCTAATCTGATTTCAACTAATTATTCAGGAAGGAAAGTCGGCACACGGGGCTGCGATGCGTTTCAGGGTGTACATGTGTGCTCTGTGAATCCTGTCAAACTTTGACACTAAACAATCTAACTTCAAATCTCGCTCTGCCTCTTGCTGCTCCGCCTCGTTGCTTAGCAGCAGGATGACGATGGACCGTGAGCTTCCAGTGCAACACCAGATAAATCTTTCAGAAACCTTAAAATATCTTTTTACAAATGCATTTACCCGAAGCCCAGCTCTCCTTAACGACACCTGCTTTTGTAATTCGACAAATCATTCCATTATTTCACCTTTAATGATTGTTTACATTTACAAAGACAAGATCAGTTAGCAGTTTATTAAACAACACAGTTTAATGTTGCTTCTTCTGTTTGTAAAAACCTAAAACTATTCATTTGCTAGAAACATGGAAGTATCAATCTGCCTGTTTCTGATGAAGGAGGGTCATTTTTATATCCTGTGCATTAAATGAAAACTTTGCAGCTTTAATTAGAACAACAAATCTGACGAGCTCAGCAAAGTTCTGCCTAGCGTTGAATCCGTAAGGGTACACACAGCACTTTTCAGGTTTCACCATTGCACTCTACTGTGAAGGGGACTCTGCAGCCCGACATCAGAAAACTGCAAAGATATGACCTACAATGTGGCACGTTTATTGAAATTATGCTTTGTGTCAACTCACAGTCATCCTAGCCATCACCATATCACTTAAATCCCAGATGAAAAGCTGAAAATGTGCTTAAATGAGATGCAAAGGTTTACTCAAAGAAACATGTTAAAGCATTTATTGGAATTTCCACAAGGCTGCAAGTTAACTCTTTGTTATTTAAATAATAAAAATTAAAGCTGCACTGGATTGATAAATTGACAAGGAATCCAGTAACATCCAAGAGAAAAATCCAGATATGTATCACACAGATGTTAAGACAATGTAAGTATTTATTTAATATTATTTAATATTTACTAGTTCTTTATTGTATTTTTAAATATATGTATTTTTAAAAATATATTTCAGATCTGTTCATTTATGTATCATGCATCTTTGTAATTCTTCATAATGCTGTTTTTAATATCTATTAGTTTTTTATGCTGTTCTGACAGAGTATCAAACTGTACAACATTCAAATTAATACATTTCTTTTTCATAAAATCTGTACTGATTTTGTTCTCACTTGAACCAAATCAAAGTATCGTCTGTTTAGTTTCTGTATGTGTATTGCTGGGGTGTCCAAAGTGTGGCTAGGGGGCCATCTGTGGCCCTCAAAATAATTCTGCACGGTCCTCAAATGTAAATCAAGAACAGCATAAATCTGGTCCAGTTGCACAAGCGGCTGATTATTTTTAATTTAATTGCAAACAGGACTACAAATACCTACAGACTTACTCAAAAGCCAACTTGTGCACAACGATTTATGAACCTCGACAAAATATACCAAATATTTCCACCTTTACCAAGGCAAAAAATTACATATATATTATTTTCTATCCAGCTGCCATGCTCATCCCATATGCCTACATGTATGCACTTGCCTGTATTGCACAGGTAACAAAAACTATTTGAATGAGATGTTTTTTGGGGGGAGACTCCAAAATGTAAACACTGCAGCTTTTCACCAGGCAGCTGTGACTGGCTGGTGAAAACTAAATCAATCTTTAACCTTAGAAACCTTTATTTGCTGCTGCAACAAAACGAAAAGCACAGAAAGGCAATCTGAATTAAATTGCTGCACATTACACTTTTGTATAAATCATTAAACAGCATCCAGAGAAAGCTAGTTTGGAAAGTTGACGTCTTATTTCTAATTAAAGCTGCTGCTGCTGCATATCTACAGTAATGCCTTGTCTTCTCTCTTACAGTCACAATGTTGCTCCTTTACACATCCTTAAACATCAATACAAACATTTAACTTTATAAATGACAAAAACACAATACATATCCATTAATTTGCTGATGTTGCAGTTGAGCAATGTCAGACAATTTGAAGAAAAAAAAAAACTAATTCAGATTTAATATCTTAAACGTTTACTTTATGCCGCCGTAAAACTCCAATTCACTAAAATCAGAGATCTTATTTTTATTCATTTTAAGGTGAAAAGGGAACCTTCAAAAATGAAATAAACAGAACAGATTAAGAAATAGTTAACATTTCTTATGGATAAAATAAATTAGGAGCAACAAGCCACAGTTACCTCTAAACATGGAGAAACTGGTCAGCTGATGCATAGATAAGGAGTAATAATACTAACGTTTTTTACTACATAAAAATAGATCATGGTGTTAGAAAGCTTTAAAAACAATAACATATTTAAAACATTCAAAATAAATACAAAGAATTAGGTCAATTGTGTTAAACGCAAGTTATCAGCTGGATATCAGCAAATCAAAAGTAAATCTTTTATTCCTACTAATTATTTTCCCAATAGGTCTTGTTCATTATAAAATACTTTGTATTTTTCTCTCCTCTTTTTACTCCCCCAGTCAGGCCAGTCAGCATGAATGATGACTAACGTGGAGGCAGGGACAGTTTGGCAAAACACCAGCCTCATCAGTGAGTAGCAGCCAGTTTTAATTGCATTAATGCTAAATTCTTGAAGAAAGGTTGCTTTTCATTTTCTACTTCAGTCTAAACATGGAGCATTCTGCTACATTACCAGGTTTGTTTGACGAACAGCTACTGCCAAAACAGAAAAAGATGTGCACTCCCACACGTTCCTCCTCCCTTTATGATGTGTTCACTGTCAAAAAACATTCACTGGGGACTGCCAGTCAGTATCTGACATCTGCCAGCAAGACTCAAAGGGCCGTAAATCAATACTCTGAACAGTAAATGACAAAGAAGGCAGGCAACACAAGCAGATGACAAGTGTTTGCTCACCTCAGCATCAGCCTTTCTTACAGTCTACAAACAGAGAGAGGCTTTTTAAAAGTAAGCATATACAACTAAACATTTACACTATAATGCAGATTTCTTTATTTAAGTTGCATTTGGCTTTTAGATAAGCTTTTGCACTAACTGAATTGCTCACCTAGTTAAATACAAAAGACCAAAATCTTTGTGTTGGGTCTGTAAAACTGCAGCTTTCGCCGGGCACTGAAGTGAATGTGAAGATATCGCAACAGAAATATGAGTGTATGAATGTTTAATGAAGAACTCAGGAGGCTGTTGGTGTGTGACTGAGATAAACTGGATGACATTAAGCTGCTGTGCAGCACAGGCAAAACCACCACCTCCCCTCTTTACATATCTAACCAGATCTCATTTAGCAGAAGGCGACTCATGAGCTTTGTTTAGTCAAATATTCTTGGTACAATTAAAACAAACCACTGGATCTAAAATAAAAAAAATAAAATAAAAAAATCCTCTGCCAACAATCCAGCAGCAGACGCAGTTAATCCTCCTTATCATAAAAGGAAATCAGTAGGACAGAATCCTCTACCTGCAGACTGTAAGCAGGTTCTTCCTCTCCACCACGGAGCTCCTGCCCGCTCCCCGCTTGCGGCTGAGCGACGCCATCCTCCGGCCCCGGCTGGCGTTTGCGGCGGTGCGGTGACCCGCTCTGCTGCCTCGGAACGAGGGCAGGACCAGCGGTGTTCGTCACAGCAGAGCGGGGGAGCCGAAGATGCTCCACTGGAGAAGAGAGAGCAGGAGGACAACACTGAAAAGACGCGCAGAGCGCCTCCTGTTGGCTCTTTCAAAATAATAGCGTCTGAAATTTACCAAATGTTTTACTGCTCCTTCTTTAAAACAAAGCGCATAATAATAATAATAATAATAATAATAATAATAATAATAATAATAATAATAATAATAATAATAATAATAATAATAATACACAAACTATTAAAAAGTTGACAAAGCTAAGTAGTCTTGGTTGAATACGGATATTTAGTTCATTGTTTATGTGTAATATACACCAAATATGTTTTTATTTTAATAATATATATTTTTTAAAATGTATACTGGTACAATTCATTTTTATTTGTGATTGTCTTAAACTGCATTTTTGAAATGTTGTAGAAAGTCCTAGAGCGCCATCTAGTGGCTTTAAATAGAACAACATATTCTCAACCAAGCATGTCTGCTCTTTTTATTTTGCTATCTATTTTAGCATGTTCAACTTGTCTATCAGGAGATCATCATTATACTACTTACATTTATTTATTTATTTATTTATTCATTCATTCATTCATTCATTCATACATTTAAGGAGAGTCTTTTACCGCTTGTGGCTCAATGGTAAGAAACATTTGAGAAAAAAAATCATGGTTTTATCTTTGTTGTTGTTTTGTTGTTGTTGTTTTGCTTTGTTTTTTTTTTTACTAATTTTTGCTGTATCTACTTATTTGTTGCTTATCCAAACTTTTCTTCACCCAGTGGCTAAAGGTCAGAATTTGTTTACTTATTTATTCATCTGCTTTTTACCCGGATACGTCTTCTTTCTTTTTTGTCAAAATAAATAAAGATGTTTTGTTTGGCATTAAAGGGTAAAGAGTGACATTTACAGAAACCAGAATTATAAAAATTAATTTTATGGTACATACTGGAACACAGTAAACAAAGGTGAGATCAGATAAGATTAGTAAGCAATAGATATTTAATTATGATGTCCAAAGAATTTATTAGGGAATAAAAGTTGAGGGAGATTTTGAAGTGCAGCAAATTACTTCCTGTTAGATCATTTGATGTCAGTTTTGGTTACAGAAGCAGCTTTAAGATCTGTCCCCTACTATACTGGTAGTTGTGAGAGTTTAGCTGCTGTGTTGTATATTGTGTTGGTTTATATATTTTGCCCTGGGAGTTTTCAGCCTAAATTACAATACTTAATCTGTTGGAATATAAATCTGACAAATTTTCAAACATATGTTCCAAATTAGTTTATATTTTCAGTTTTTGACGGTACGGTTAATTTTTTAATGTCCCTCTGAATTATTTATTTCATTCACATACTGTCTTGTGAGAAGCTGAATTTACAAATAAGCACAATAAAGCATTGTACATATGCGTGGCGCCCCCTAATGGGTCTTCTGTGACATTGTGTCCAGTGTCAACATTTCACTTTTCCTCGTTTTTTTTTACACAAAGAGGTTATTTTTAGTTACATATTTTCTTTATTTTTGATTATATAGTATAAAAAAAAAAAAGATCTGATCCTTCAGATCAGATAATTTGCCAAATTGTTGTTGAAACAACATGGAATATTCACAAAGATGTATTAATAATAAAGCAATTTAAATATTTGTGTACACAGCAAAGTTACATTGGAGCCACATATTAAGTTTAAGTTTCCAATTTAAAAAATGACTCCACTGTAAGAGTGTAAAAATAACTCAGGTATTTAAAGCACGAACACCGGAAGGCGAGCGGAAAATATGACAGCCACTACAAAGTCTGGATATTTTACTGGCCCGGATGCAGTAGCCCACTGGGATTAGAAACACGCTAAAGGTTCGGATATATTCATTTTGTCTCTAGCAAAGTAGTGATCACGTGTCATAAAATGGCACATGTTGTTCACTAACAATAACTTACAAGGAGCAGGCATGATTTTATTTAAAAAAAATTAGAGCTGGGACTCGATTAAAATGTTTAACTGGTTAATTAATTTTATTGAAAACTATATGTGAACAAAATTTTCAATTTAAAACCCCGTTTTGCTGCTACAGTATTGAATAAATAGACATATGAGCTCAACAACAACGTGATGTTAGTGTTGTACTGCGGTAAAACTGGCCGCCTCTTCCAAAATGACAGTAAATCCACACCGCACTTGATTTTCACCTGCGCCACGACACAAGACCTTAGGCAACCTAATTTACGAGCTCCTTTCAGAGTAAAAGCTCACATCCCGTTCATGTTTGATCTACTGAAGTAGATTTCCAGCGGCTTCAAGTTTAGACTTTGTATTTATGCAGCTGCAAAAAGAAATAAGGTATCGGAAATAATTGGGGACATTAAGCGATGCTGAAAAACTCTTTGTTTCCAGCGACGTCTGTCACTTCTGGGTGGCAGAAGGACACCTCTAGAACAAAACCAGCAAATGTCATCCACATCTGATGTTTAATTTCAAAATAAAAGCCTACTAAAATAAGACGTTTTTATTTTTCCCCCCTAAGTTGCCGTGCTTTTATTTTGTAATTAAACATCAGATGTGGTTGACATTTGACTGGTTTTGTTCCAGAGGTATTTTTAAATCTAGTGCAACAATTGACCTTGCTAACATCACCAGTGAAAGATTGTCATGTTTTTGGTGATTATTGGACCCAATATTCAAACCAGGTTGAGGTAGCGACTAGGTGATGAAATGCTTAATGAAAATAATAAAAATGGAACTTAAAATAACTAAGGAATCCCAGCAAGGAACAGACAAGGAACAAAAGACATGGAAGGAGTAACAAGACAGGGAACCGAGGAAGCGAAAGAAATCAGCAGTGAGCAACAAAGAATGATGATCTTTATTACTGAGGAGTTTGATAACAGAGAACAAGTGGCTGATTAGCAACAGGATGCAGCTTAGAGTGGAACAGGCAGGCTGAGGGAGAGAAAGAGTGATGGCACGAGAAGAGCAGAGGAAGATTAACACAAACTCTAACAGTAAACAGAAATGATAAAATAAATAAATACACAAGATTTAACAAAAGACAGATCTAAACACAAATGAGCAATTGAGGAAAGACTGATACAGAGTAAATCAAGTATAAAAGACAAAAAACAAAACTGAGCACAAATAAACAAGAAATTAATCAAAAATAGAAACACAGATGAGAAATAAACAAAACTAACTGGCTTTTAAAAGCTGGGGAGGTGATCAGTGGCAAGTGGAGCAGGTGAGACATGAACTTTGGTAACAGAGGGAGGAATGTGTTCAGGATGACCAGATAATGTCTGAGAGAACAAAATAATTATACTAAAACTCTGAGTTGTTTGAGTTCTCACCAAAGTGAACTTTTGTCACGACTCATTAAAAAAAAAGGGAAATAAAACCATTCCATCATCATTTTGTATTCACATGTTGTAGTAAAGATTCTGTATGTGGGTTTAGTTTCAGAACCGTTTGACGTTTTTAGAGCTGGGCCACGCGCTCGAATCAAGGCGCTAACAAAACCACACCACGGAAGTTTCTCATGAGGTCGTGACAGGAAGCAAAGGTAAAAGGCGAAATCGTGACCCCGTTGTGAACATGGCGACCTTTGTGTCACACTGCAGAAGAAGAGTGCAATTCAAATGTAGTTTATGCCATAAAATACATCATTTTGTCCCCCACTTTTGCCTAATTACTGCATGTAAAACTGCTCATCTGTGCTTATAAAAATATAAGGTAAAGTGTTTTTGCTTTATGGCGCTTCTTATCTGTGACTCACACAGAGTCAGAGTTTAAGGAGCGATGAAGTTACAACCTTTTAAGAGTAAGAGGATCTTACTTTCTGTGAAGCTGAGATGCTTTTGATAACTGAGGCTTGACTTTTGTCCTCCACTATGACGACATTACAGTTATGGGTAATTTTAGTGTCATAAACCAATGGAGACAATAATTGAAGAAATGATTTGGTTGCAATTTTAAAATAGGATATAGGGATCCATTTTATATTATCTTACAAAACACTGTAAAACAGGTAATAAAATACTGCACAAAGGTAATGCATGATGCTAAATCAGATAAAATACCTTTGAGCAGGACTTTTTGTTTCCTGCTCAACAGGAAGCAAAAAAAAACATACAATAATTTTAACTAAGCAAATAAAAAGTCAGTTTTTTGTAATAAAGGGAAACTTAAATGTGAAAAATAAATATAAGTATCATCTATATACTTAAAGTTTGTTTGTTTTGACTTAAAACAGGTTACTTTGTGACAAATAATTTTCTACTAATGTATTTTAATTGTACTACTTAAATAGCAGAAAATCACAATTTGAAGTGTACTATAAAGTGGAACAACTTTTACTTTGTACACTTTAAGTATATGGCTTTATTTGTATTATCACCATGCTTGATTAGTAAAACTTAAGAGTGCCATTTTTGTGAAATTATTATATTTAAAATCGATTTAGATGTATTTCCATGTGGATTTCACACCAGCACCCTTAAGGAGTATGAGGAGAGACGTTTACATTAAGGTTAATTAATTATCCAAACTATTAAGGTGTTCTTTAAAAAACCAAAGCTGGGACAAGTGCAGCTTGGATCCACGCCCCTAGCCGCAGTTGACAGAGCAAATCAATAATTAAGCAATAAATCAATGAAGCTCCGAGGCTGTCCGACTGATAGGAGCCCAAAACCCGCCTGAGCCAAAGCTGAGAGGAAGGCAAACATTTAGAGACGGGACCGGTTTCATTTGTAGAAGCTGCTTGGCCATGTGAGGAGGGACCAGAAGGAGGAAGCGCAGGAAGAAGAGGAGGGACGTCATTTACTGTGATCATCTCGTATTGAAATAGTCAGAAGGCTGTGAGAGAGGAAGGAAGGCGGCTGGAACACGGTAGGTCTGCTCCTGTCCACCTTAAATTTAGAGACCGCTCCATGCTGTGAATTGTGGGATAAAACGCGATTTCTCTTCTGTTTTAAAGTAAATGCCTGCGATGTACTTTTATATAAACAGCTTGTGTTTGTGTATAAACACAAGCTGAACCGCACCACTTAAAATTTCTTTTTTTAGTTTAGTTTATGCCAAACATGATGAGGTTGGTGTTTACATTTGGAAAAACTGACAGGCTCCTCTTCCTCTGACAGGACAAACATGGGGAAGGAAAGCGAGATGGAAATGAAGTCCGAAGTCAAACATTTTCAAAATGGAAGTCTGGGGTAATAAAAACATGTTTCTATTTAATTCTTTTTACCTTACTACCTATAACTTTAAGATTTATTTTGTTTCTTGTATTTTACATGAGCAGTTTTTTCCCTGTTTGCTTAACTACTGATACAACTCACGTTTTTAAAGATACGTCTCTGTCATCTAATCTATGATAGAGAAAAGATCATAGATTAGGACGCTTATATTTAAAGTAATATTTTATTTAATCCTTATCCTGGAGGTTAACTTTTTTTTTTTTCAATGAAGACCTGTCCAAGAAGGCATTTAAGCAATTCGCAGAAAGTTTTACATTAACATCAAAATGCGTAAATTAGAAAAAGTCAGTCACTAATTCTACCAGGTACAAAGTCCAGCTGAGGACTAGATCAGTTACAGTTTTTATAAGAACTGATGCAGACACGCATTAAGATATAATGTAATACTCAGATTATTCTGTGAGCAATGTACAAAATAAGAGCACTTATATCCACCAAGTTCAGAAAAAAAAATGTTGGTATTTTAACATAAAACATGGAGCTGTGTTAGGAATGGAAACAAATAAGAGAAAAGTTTGCCCGTCATATTATTTTTCCCTTAACCAAAGCGAAGAAATACACAATAATCTGTTTGATTCAATGAATAATTAATACATAGAATCCAAATAGTGAATAATCTGGATAGAAATTAACAATATTATATGCTCTTCTTCTGTGTACATACGCACATTCAAGTCAACCTCTGCACTCACACTCATGGTTTTGTCACACGTTATTAAAAATGTAGTGTAACAATGTTTTTAGGATATTTTCTTGATAGTTGAAAGTCATCTGCACTTTTAAAGTGACAGTGATATTGATAAAAATGTAAAATAAAGCAGAATCTAATATTAGGCCTTTTACAATTTTCTAAAAATTAACTTGTATCCGTTTTCCAGAACACTTTGTTCAAGCTGAAGGATTTTGAAATATTTAATCGATCACGCAGGTAAACAGCTTAGAAACTTGGACTTATGTTAAATTATAATTTTCCATAACAAATTATTGTCCAGCTTCTTCAGGGCGAAATCAGATTTTTGATGCTTCAGGAATAAAGCAGTATTTCATAAAAAGCCGATTTGTTAGAGAACATCTTTTGTGCTGAACTGTTGCAGTGAGAAAGAAGAGAATGATGAAAAGAAAAGTAAAAAGAAAAAGAAGAAGGAAAAGGAGCCGAAGGAGCCCATGGTCGGCCCACTCTCTGTGGTAAGCGCCTCTGATCCCCTCCTGTGAGGAAAAGTGTCTTCATCTGTAAAACGGTTATTCAGTTTTTATTTCCTGTCGATTAAAAAGTGTTTGTGTGAATGGAAAGCAGTAATAATCCAGTTTCTGAGAGTAGAGTGAAATGAAAGACATAAAAACTCGTGTTAAAGCCGAGGCTGCATGAGGTGTGCTCTTACAAGCATAACAGGACAGTGTGTGAAAAGTACAGTACGAGGGGAAGCTGGAGATCGGATGGGAGTGCATTACATCCTCCTGTTGTTCAGCTTCACTCCGCCGGTCTCCTGCTGTTTTCGGATAACGCCCCCCCGCAGGACCTCTGATGTCTCTGTTTTTTGTGCAGTTCAGGTTTGCAGACAGATGGGACATCCTGATGATCTTCGTTGGGACTGTGATGGCCGTGGCCAATGGGGTCGTTCTCCCTCTCATGTGCATCGTCTTCGGAGACATGACGGACAGTCTTGTTAACAGCGCCATACCCAACATCACCGCAAACTACTCCAGTGAGTGTGTTCATGGTTAGGCCTGTCGCAATAAGGAATAAATCAATTAATCGCACAATAGATTAAAACAAACTTGCTCATTTTCATTTACATGATTTATTGCAAATGTGACAAAAATCTTCAGTCTCTACTTTTTTATTTATTTTTATTTTATTTGTCTTTTAAGGACAATTTTGTTTACAGAAACTCAGCAATTCATTTTATTTGTTGCTATTGCCTTACTATACTGCTGCCATGATGATATTTGAAAATGGTCTCAAAGCAACAATATTATCGTTTATCGTGATAACTTCCGGGACAATTTATCTCTCAGTAAAACTTATTGTAACAGGCTTATTCATGGCAGAGACCAATATCTTTTTTTGAAAAATAATTTTAGATTTATATCTATGACAATGTGGTCCATAAAGGACAGATCTATTCAGCCTAATTCTATACTTTGCTTTATTTATTTCACATTATATTTGGAATTTCTAATTTCTGAACCATTTGATAGGTTTGTTGCAGTTTATTTTTACAAGTTTGACCAAGGAATTCAACCTACTGTTTTTCTCAATTTTAATATCCTATCTGTTTTACATTCGCTGTTAAATTCCTAATTGCACTGAGCAAAAAATGGTTCTTTGGTTTACATTGTTGCTGATTTCTGCGCTCTACCATCTCTGTTAAGACCAGAGGGGAGGTGCAAGTGACAAATCCTGTTCTTAACCTTTTTAATGGGTCATATTTCTGTAAAGTACAAATGAGGAAAAATGTTCCTTTTTGAGGTTTAAGTAATAAAATGAAGAGAAATTCATTAGTTTTGACTTCTGTTGCTAATAGAAGTTAGTCGCCACAACAAATATCATCAGCCTAAACATGAACAAAGCAGAATTAGCTTTCTTTATTCTTCTGTATACTTAAAAAAAACCTTTTTATTTTGTGAAATTTGTTTAAATCTCTACTTTTTTAACTATAGATTTTCTTTTAGCCAATTGAGAACATTACAGAGGCAATTCTAATCATGTACAATCTCTGTTTTCAGATGCCTCATTCCCACCAAGCATGTACAGCGATTTAGAGAAGGAAATGACGACGTAAGATTTTATATAACCAACTCGACTGCAAGGAATTGTGTCCAAATCCAGTTCTAAGTCAGGCTTTGTGTGTCCGCTCTCCCAGCTTTGCCATCTACTACTCCATCTTGGGAGCCGTCGTGCTGATTGCCGCCTACCTGCAGGTGTCCCTCTGGACGCTGGCGGCCGGACGGCAGGTGAAGCTCATCCGCAAGCTGTTTTTCCACAGAATCATGCAGCAGGACATCGGCTGGTTCGATGTCAACGAGACGGGAGAGCTCAACACGCGGCTCACAGAGTGAGTGGGTAGCAGAGAAATCGCACACACAGCTTCATGTTCATCCCATACAAGCAGTGTAGAGGTCTGTGAAGTGGGAATGTTACGTTACTCTGGCGGTTGTTGGTGAACTCGGTGGTTCTGTTCTCATTTGCAGTGACGTCTACAAAATCCAAGAGGGCATTGGTGACAAGGTGGGGATGTTGATTCAGAGTTTCAGCAGCTTCATCGCAGCCTTCATCATCGGTTTCACCAAAGGCTGGAAACTCACCCTCGTCATCCTGGCTGTGAGTCCGGCTCTGGGCATCTCAGCTGCACTTTTCAGTAAGGTACGGTAATGTAAGCTCTCTAACTAGGGATTTTATTTCTTTGGTCATTTTATTTGGGAAACAGTGTTCCTATTTTTTCTATTGACAGGTTTATTTATATTGCAAGTTTAGAAAAAAATCTCACAGCAAAAGCGTCACATTCTGTTTTCCCTTAGCTAGTAAACATGAATTAAAAGTTAAAGTAATATATTTGGTTGCTTGGTCATCAAAAGGAAAGTATATGATATAATAGCCCTGATATGATGTAAAATAATTCATTTTGGACCAGGTGTTTCCTGTCCTTGCCCTGTTTAGACTTAAAGGCTGCTCTAACGTCAGGTTATAACTATTTCAGGTGGAAAATGCAATACTGATGCTAGCCTCTGATTCACAACTTCTAGTTCCTCAGTTAAATAAGTGAAGCTTTTTTGTTAGTTTAAACATAAGGTTGTGAAATGTTGTTCTACTGAATCTAAAAAACAAATTCTGTATTAGTTTCTGATATTCTTCTCATCTTGCTTCTTTCCCTGCTTGAACAGCTGCTGGCGAACTTCACAACCAAAGAGCAGAGTGCATATGCCAAAGCCGGCGCTGTGGCGGAGGAAGTGCTCTCCGCCATCAGGACAGTGTATGCCTTCAGCGGACAAAAGAAGGAGATCGAGAGGTGTGTCTGCGTGTGTGTTGAAGCTAAACATCAGCTGCAGTTTCATCTAAAAGCATGTTTTTGGGGAGGAACTGGAGTATTTTTTTGTTGTTGAACAAAGTAAAACATCTGTGTATGAATGTTGTGTGGTAAATGATTATAGAGTCAGCAGGGAAAAGCTGTAACTGGATAAAACCCTTTTGTGCCGACACTAATGCTGCATTTGTTGTGCTCCTGTTTCATTGCAATCTGATTTCACTTGTGCATTTTTGTTCCTTTCCATGCCCGGCTCTGGGCATGTCTGCCGTATCCCAGATATCACAAGAACTTGGAGGATGCTAAGTCGATGGGGATAAGGAAGGCGATCTCTGCCAACATCGCCATGGGATTCACCTTTCTGATGATCTACCTGTCTTACGCTCTGGCCTTTTGGTACGGCAGTACCCTCATCATGAATAATGAGTACACCATTGGATCTGTGCTCACTGTATGTAAACACACTTTGGATCATTTAATTTGCTCCTTTATGGACTAAAGACGCTTTTGCTAAAGCCAGTATCAACATTACCTTTTATTAGGTGTTCTTTGTTGTGATTATTGGAGTGTTTGCAATGGGGCAGACTTCTCCCAACATCCAGACGTTTGCTAGCGCCCGCGGAGCCGCCCACAAGGTGTACAGCATCATCGATCATGTGAGTAGCGAAACGGATATGACCCAAAGCACACTTTATTTTTCTCCTGCGGGAGAGTTGTCAGATTTTATCACTGAATGTGCTCTGCTGGACTTTGGCACTCTGTGGAGCGGCTTTGAAGCAGCCGACAGGCCGAACTGTAATGATGTGAAGGATTTTTCTCTAATTGGAGCGCCTGCTGCTTCAGAGGAGGAACTGCAGGTCATTCGGCTGAAGCAGCACAGCTGTGGCTCAGTTTATTGTACCTGAACTCAATAAATTCACATCCACACTGTGAATATTAACCCACCTTTTTTATTTGTTATATTAGTAGTATGTATTTTAACCTTAATATTTGAATGAAAAATGTTTTAATACAAGTTTATGTAAAATAAGCAGCTTGTTTAGATAGTTATTTGTGATCTTGCTGTGTGTGATGCATTCATTCTCCAAATCACTGACCAATAAGTGTTTGCATGTTGATACAAGTCTGAAATATTATGTTGTTTTTATATATATTCCTTCCTCTTGTCCATTTTATTGCAAGGTACAAAGGTGACTTATAGATAAGTTTTACTATGTAATCACAAAGGTGAGCCTCCAATAAAACATTTGCAGTTTACCAACACATGCAGCACTATAAAAAAAAAAAAAGTTTTAACCAGCTTTACTTTTTTAAGTTCTCAAATTCTTTGGAAAAGAGTTTGAGAACTCTTTCTAGCCCAGGCTAGAAATAAGTGAAAAAAAGTGTATTGAGATTTATGTTGGACATTTTGAAAACGTGAAACAAAAAAAGCTAAATGTCTCGAGCTTTGGAAAAACAGGGGTTGATGAAGGCTGAGGCTGAACATTCATCAGCTGCAAAACAGGGCAGAGAATAATCTTTGCATGTGTTTGAGTCTTACTGCATCAAGAAAAGAAGTCAAAACACAAAGAACTGTGGAAATAAACATTTGGTCGAGTTAAACATGCTCCCCCTAACCTGGAAGGCAAACAGCCTTCCTCCTATTGTTTGTTTGAGGTTATTATAGGAATATTTTTTTTATCCCGGTTTGGACAAACTACAAACCTTTACACGCTGTTTTCTCCGCAGAACCCAACCATCGACAGCTATTCACAGACGGGCTTTAAGCCGGACTTCATCAAAGGAAACATAGAGTTCAAAGATATCCACTTCAGCTACCCGTCCAGGCCTGATGTCAAGGTCGGTTCCTAACCTTTGACGATAATTTAAAAAAATCTTGTAAATTAGATTTTTAATCTCGATACGTTTTTGTTTTGTTTTTTCTTCCTGGTAAAACAAATAAAAACGCTGTAATTTCAAACTTTATCACACACCTAACATTGGTGTCTTTTCCAGATATTAGATGAAATGTGTTTAAGTGTGAGCAGTGGACAGACCATGGCGCTGGTGGGCAGCAGTGGATGTGGTAAAAGCACGACGATCCAGCTGCTGCAGAGGTTCTACGATCCTCAGGATGGATTTGTAAGTCATGTTTCTAAAGATTTTGTCAGGTGACGGTAAATTAAGTTCCACGTAAAATCCTTTGGAAGTAAAGTTAGTTTAAAAATAGTCCAAATTTAGAGGAAGACTGTAATATTTGGGAGCCATTTACCACATTTTTTCAGAGTTGCATTTTTGCTGATATGCGTCAGTAAAAATCTATAAGGGTGAAGCAAAATCTAATGGCTTTGATTTTTATTCCTACCCCTTCTAAAATGATTCAGCCATATTGTTGTTTTCTGTAAAATTCACATGATATTTTTAATATGTGCAGGATGTTCTATGCGACTTTTTTATAATACATATTTTTGGTAACCATGGCCACAGCAGGCGACATGTAATTTTAAACAGTGGTCTTTCCATAAATGTTCCTGTAATGTAGTTTGTATGCTCAGCAGATGGAAAATAAAACTAGGACAAGGAAGTTTGTACCAGAATTTTCACTTTAACATCAGTACTGTGGTTGTTTGTTTGCACATGTGCAGTTAAAACACTTTTTCTAGTAATGTTTAAAAAGAATAATACTACTCAACAAAATGTAGTCAGTGAGTAGATTGAACTCATAACTGTGGGTGAGAATCTTCTGTTTTTGATTGTTGCAGGTATCTATCGATGGTCACGACATCCGCTCTCTTAACGTGAGCTACCTGAGGGGAATGATCGGCGTGGTGAGCCAGGAGCCCATCCTGTTCGCCACCACCATCGCCGAGAACATCCGCTACGGGCGGCCTGACGTGACGCAGATGGAGATCGAACAAGCTGCCAAGGAAGCCAACGCTTACGACTTCATCATGAACCTTCCTGATGTAAACTCTGAGTTTTGCTACCATTTCAGCTACATTACTAATTTACTCTGCACATACTTTGCTAATGTGGAGATTTTATGTTTTTGAGCAGAAGTTTGAGACCCTGGTCGGTGACCGAGGGACTCAGATGAGCGGAGGACAGAAGCAGAGGATTGCGATTGCTCGAGCTTTGGTCCGCAACCCCAAAATCCTTCTGCTGGACGAAGCCACGTCTGCGCTGGACGCTGAGAGCGAGACCATTGTTCAAGCTGCACTGGATAAGGTACAGCTTCTGCAATGTGCAATCATCAAAATGATTTCTGAGAGGACCTTCGATCTTTGATTTGAGGACCTTATTTTTTACATTTGTTTTTCAATCTCTTTGGGTGCACAGGTTCGACTGGGTCGTACGACACTAATTGTGGCTCACCGCCTCTCAACAATCAGAAATGCCGACGTGATTGCAGGCTTCCAGCAGGGTAAAGTTGCAGAGTTGGGCACTCACAGTGACCTGATGGCGAAACACGGAGTCTACCACACGCTGGTCACCATGCAGGTAATAGGAAAACACCTTCCGGTTTCTCCAAATGCTCTCCGGTAAATTAAGTTCATTGTGGTTTTCCTTTGTCCTCTTTGCAGACCTTTCAGAAAGCAGAGGATGATGAGGATGAAGGCGAGCTGTCCCCAGGTGAGAAAAGTCCCGTGAAAGACCCCATGAGAGAGTCTACGCTGCTGAGGAGGAAGTCTACAAGAGGATCCTCGTTCGCTGCTTCAGCTGGAGAGAAAGGAGAAAAGGGAAAGAACGATGAGGACAAAGCAGAAGAAGTGAGCCTTGTGTTTATATTTCTGCAGAGGAAGAATAAGACATTCGGTTAACAAACTTCAGCTCTGATTCTTGTTATCTACCAGACATCAAACCTCAAACTTTAAAATGTTCTTCTGCAGGAGGAGGCCGTCCCCATGGTGTCGTTCTTTAGGGTTCTGCGCCTCAATGCTTCTGAGTGGCCTTATATTCTGGTGGGACTAATTTGTGCCACAATAAACGGAGCCATACAGCCTCTGTTTGCCGTCCTCTTCTCCAAGATTATCACTGTAAGTCGCCGCCAGTGCTGTAGTAAGTTTTTATTTTTATATATACATATATCATCTGGAAACTTTGTAGTGAATTGACTGTTTTGATTTCCTCCTAGGTGTTTGCAGAGCCAGATTTAGACGTTGTCAGAGAAAGATCAAACTTCTTCTCGCTCATGTTTGTCGCTATCGGAGTTGTTTGCTTTTTCACCATGTTTCTACAGGTAGTCACACACTCATTGGCTTTTGTTCTCACTGGACACAAGCATAATGGTAGGCTGGTTTAATCTTCTTTGTTTACTTTAGAGCCAGTAATAAAGCTGTATTAATATGAACAATTGTTCCTCACAATTAAAATTTGAATGTGAGGAGCAAGAAAAGAGCATATAAAATAAATTGCTGTACAGAAACTATAACGGAAATCCAAACAAATTAAATCCTTTAAGATCAAAACATTCCACTTGTTTCAATATCAAAGCTAAAAGATGCTTCAGTAAAAAAAGAAACAACCAAACCAGTTGCTGTGCTGTATGATTTGTTCATAATGATTGTACATGTGAACGACTCCATTAACATGTGTAACACAGAGATTCAGTCAGCCACTCTATCCACTCTGTAAACAAAATCCACGGCTTGCAACACAAATGTCACCCTAACCCCGATCAGGATGTCGCACAGTTTCATGTTACAGCGTTGCACCTTCCAACACTAAATAAAGATTGCAGAGCAACTGATGATTAATTAATGCATCTGGCACGACTCTGACATCTGATCGCGTTTTCTTTCCAGGGATTCTGTTTTGGAAAATCTGGAGAAATTCTCACCCTGAAGCTGAGGCTTGGTGCCTTCAAGTCCATGATGAGACAGGTGTGTGCACAAGCTGAATGAAACATTAATCTTGTTGCCATGTAAATTTGAGCTAAATCAGTCAGTCTTGTGAATCTAGAATAATAGTAATGGTGGGCTTACAAGTCTTTTTTTATTTGTGAATCATTAAGCATGTATATTTCCAAACTATAGATCATCTGTATAGAGGTTTTTGTGCTATAGCATCCTATTTTTACTATTGAAACCTATTGCTGTTACCTATTTTAACTTGTATTACAAGTGAAACATTAAGCAAGATTTCATTTAATTTTTCTGCATTTTTCAGGATAAAAAAACATTTTAATACAATATATAGATAGATAGGCCTGTTGCAACAAATAATAAATTGGTGATTAGTGAGCTGTATAATTTATCGTTTTTTTGTCTTTCTACTAAAAACTGGATGTCGAAAGGCTTCATTCTGGTGCTTTGGTCTCAACTAGCAGTTTTTTGTTGTTTTTTTTGACGGACAATTTTATTCATATTTCATCTCATTTGTTTCTGTTTTGTTTATTTATTTTGGATATTCAATGTTCATTTGAATTTAAAGTTTGTTAATCTTTGATAATGTTTTCTTGCATTATTTTGCCATTACATGATATTATTTAGATGGTCCCCAAACATCAATATTATCGTTTATTAAAATAGCTTCTGGAATAATTTATTCTCCCGCCAAAGTTGTTGTTGTTGTGACAGGTCTTATTATAGTCTTATCATTGTTGTGCTGCAGGATCTCGGGTGGTTTGACAGCCCCAAAAACAGTACCGGGGCGCTCACCACCAGACTGGCTACAGACGCAGCCCAAGTGCAGGGGGTGAGTCGCAGCTTCCTCAAGCTCGTTTGTATCTGTGATCCACAGCTAACATCCCCGATGTTCTTTTCTTATTGTTTCTAATTCCTCAGGCGTCAGGAGTGCGCCTGGCGACCTTCGCCCAGAACATCGCCAACCTCGGCACCGGTGTGATCCTGGCGTTTGTGTACGGCTGGGAGCTAACGCTGCTGATTTTGGCCGTGGTGCCCGTCATTGCGCTGGCCGGAGCCGTTCAGATGAAAATGCTCACTGGACATGCAGCCGAAGACAAAAAGGAGCTGGAGAAGGCTGGAAAGGTGGGGATTGACCTTCTGTAAAAGTTACTGCAGACTCTGTGATGAGACTAATGTTTTTTATGCTCTTCATCCACAGATAGCCACAGAGGCTATAGAGAACATCCGTACTGTTGCCTCTCTCACAAGAGAACCAAAATTTGAGTCTTTGTATCAGGAAAATCTCGTAGTTCCTTATAAGTAAGTCCAGATATTTAATCAGATATAATTTAAGCTGAACATTTCTCATCAGGAACTTGACTTTCCCGTAATTTCTGCACAGGAACTCTCAGAAAAAGGCCCATGTGCACGGCTTCACCTTCTCCTTCTCCCAGGCGATGATCTACTTTGCCTACGCAGCCTGTTTTCGATTCGGAGCCTGGCTCATCATACAAGGAAGGATGGATGTGGAGGGAGTATTCCTGTGAGTAACGTCCTATCTCCTCATCATGTCAGCTTAGGATCAGAAAAATATTCCTCAATTGAGAATATCTAGACAAACTAGAGGACTCTTTTATGGCGTTAATCATTACACTTGTCCTTGTGGTGATTCACTGCACATACAAACACGTGTTGGGATCATACAGTTATGGAGCAGTTTACTGCTGGAAAGACTTATGGCCCCCATTCATATTGTGCCTGTTATCTAAAGATAGAGTCTGAAGTTCACTGAACTGTACGACCACATAAAACTATAAATATTAACTCCAATCATGTTGGAGTCTCTGAGGCAAACCATTTGATTATAAAAACCAAAACGGCCTTTCTAGGAAACTTGACAGAAAACATTTACAGATGAAATCAAACGCTGTGTAAAACAATATGATTTAGTTCTCACTTGTTGATTAATTATGACTAAATTGTTTTAAATATTATCAGGATTAGTTCATTTAGTGAAATCACAGGATAATGAGAATTTTCTGTTTAATGTCAAAAGAAACAATAAAAAAAAAACAGACTATAGCTATAGGCATACAAAACATAGCAAAATTACTCATGAAACACTGTATATGATGAGATTTGTCTAAAATATAATACTTGTAAAGAAAACACAGAGCTGATCCTAAGTCAGTTACAAACAGCAGCAGAAAAAAAGGGGGAGGAGCTGTCGGTTACGGGTTGCTATGGTAACCGCCTACTGCCTTGTTGACTAAACAAAATTAATTCAATGAATAAACAAACAAATTTTGACAAACTTCACATCGATAATGTTAAGATAAAACCCTGTTACACACACCCCAGTGGCAGCTTTGTAAACAGTTTACCACTCTAATGTGTGTTTTGCTGGTCTGCCTCAGCGTGATTTCTGCGGTTCTGTTCGGAGCCATGGCCGTCGGCGAGGCCAACTCCTTCGCTCCGAACTATGCCAAGGCCAAAATGTCCGCCTCCCACCTGCTGATGCTGCTGAACAAAGAGCCTGAGATCGACAATCTGTCTGAGCAGGGAGACAAGCCGGTACGACACCAAGCCACACACACCCACAGAACCGCACTCACAGTACAGTCAGGCCTCTAAGCAAACCCAATGTCACGCAACGCCTCCTCTCTCTCTGACCCCAGGACACATTTGATGGTAACGTGAGCTTTGAGAGTGTGAAGTTTAACTATCCGTCGCGGCCTGACATACCAATCCTGCGAGGCCTGAATCTGAGCGTGAAGAAGGGAGAAACTCTGGCCCTGGTGGGGAGCAGCGGCTGTGGAAAGAGCACCACCATCCAGCTGCTGGAGAGGTTCTACGACCCCAGAGAGGGCCGAGTGGTGAGGACCGAACACACACCTCCGCCCTGCAACCAGCCGGCTCATCCTGTTGATGGTTAATGTTTAGCTGCACTCTGTGTTTATGGCTCATTGAGAGATTACAGGGTAAATTTAGCAGGTGAACTTTAATCTATGAAACAAGAGAAAACAATTTATGGAGTTCAGATGGGGAGCATTTACTTTTATCTGCTGCTGTTAACACCAACTGCTATTGTTTTATTCTTAGCCAAAAAAAAAAGATTAAATTAGATATAACAGTATGAAAGCTTTTTAGAAATGTTACAACCTTACCCCTTTTTTAGTAAACTATTAGGAACTGTAATTACCTTTTTCTATAGGCAAGAGAGAAAATGTTTTCTGTAAACATTGAAAGCTTGACAGATTACATTTTAAAAT
Source organism: Xiphophorus hellerii (assembly GCF_003331165.1). Classification (NCBI taxonomy): domain Eukaryota; kingdom Metazoa; phylum Chordata; class Actinopteri; order Cyprinodontiformes; family Poeciliidae; genus Xiphophorus; species Xiphophorus hellerii. The sequence continues at coordinate 16,220,460 of NC_045674.1, forward strand.
GACTCATAAGTAACATAATCTTCTAGAAGATAATCATTAATAACATACATTTTAACCACAACTAACAATTTAATAAATCATAGATGAAGCTGAGAAGATCAGATTACACCAAATAGAAGAACCGTCTTGTAAAGCTGACAAAATAACTATGATGTCCCTTAATACAAAACAAATTAATCTGAAATCAATCTGAGATCACAAGAATTGGAAAATTCAACAATATATGGCTTTCAGACAGTGGGATGTAATGAAATATAAGTGCTTTGTTACTGTACTCGAGTACACTTAAGTAGATTTACTCGTGGGTATTTTTGACTTTTATTCCACTACATTCAACAGTAAAGCATCTTTATGTTTTTGCTCTGCTCTCCAGGTGATGGACAAAATCGACGTCAAACAGCTGAACATCTGCTGGCTCAGATCTCAGATCGGCATCGTGTCCCAGGAGCCGGTGCTGTTCGACTGCACGCTAGCGGAAAACATCGCCTACGGAGACAACACCCGCAAAGTGACCATGGAGGAGATAGAGGCAGCTGCCAAAGCCGCCAACATTCATAACTTCATAAATGAACTGCCTCAGGTAAATGTGTTTATTCAGCTCATTTTAGATCAACACAGCAGAACAACCAACATCAGGACTTCCCTAGATTTATCCCTCTGCCCGTCTCCTCTCAGTCCAGGTAGAGGTTAAAATAACTCGATCAGAAATGTGATGCTCCTCCGACGCTACATGAACACAAGTCACTTGATATGTGGTGTCACTCCTTCAACAGATGTTAAAATACATCAGTTTTTATTCCTGTCAAAGAACAAGAAATATATGTTGCCAAATATATAATGGCAAATAAATTTTTTTTAAAAATTGAGATATTAAAAAAGGTTTCAGGTACTAAGAAAAATATTTTTAATGGCGTATTGTTACAAAACAGCAGGCTTTAAGAATAATAATCCTGAATTAAATACACATTAAGCAAACTGATGATTACTCTGATTTCATGGTTATTTGACAGATTTAGCAAAGTTTTATATACTCACTACAGTAAATACATAGGAAGACATTAAAGGAGATATTACTGTGTTTTTCTGATTATATTTTTTATTTTGGTTTTGAGAATAATTTAGGCAATTTACAACAAAAAAACAGTCATATGCATCAAATTACTAGTCACTCACCAACATTGTTGAAAGTTGCAACACATCATCAGTAGTTTGAGGATTAAGGATTGGTTTGACGCGACGCCTTTTTTATCCTTTAATCGTCTTAGTGTGGCAAAAAAATTACAGTCATATTATATAAACTGGAATATCATTTATTTATTTTAGTTGCTCAACTAAGTGAAACGCATTATACAGGTTAATTAATCACAGACAGATATTTTCAATCCTTTATTTCTGTTAATTGTGATGCTTTTCCACCTACAGCTAAAAAATCTGACTAGAATATTACAGCAGTCTCATAAAATAATTTTTAATACAGAAATGTATTTCTGCGATACCTGCTTATCGACTGTTATTTTCTAAAGATAACTTTTTAATTTGGCAAACGAGTTTTGTCTGAACTCACGTTCTAATTTATTGACTGTATATTAATATATGATCAGCAGGCAGAGATATGAACTGTGATGATTGTGAAACAGAATTACAGCTTCAGATAAGGCAGAAACAACTGAGGCGGTCTGGAGGAAAGTTTATCTGAACAGAGTATGATGCAACCTGAAACAATAGACTGATAGTTTTTTCTAAAGGACTTTTATTTAGGAAACGTTTTAAAGCTGCAACAAAAAATCTGAGATAATTTTTAGCAGTTTTTATCAAGGACGTATCTTTATGAAGTTTGAAAGGTCTCCGGTCCATCAGATAAAATCTCTGTCATGATATAGGAGGTTTTAAAGTTCTGATTTATTACATAAATATGCGGTTTTGATCATATTTTCTCAGGTTTGGAAATATGTGTTCATTATTACCTGATTTCTGGTTTTCAATGATTAAATCTGAAACTTAATCTGAAAATCTGTGTTTCATTTAAGAAACAGATAAAAACCCTTCTTGACTTACACTGACGTTCAAACTTTTAAAGACTATAAACCTGAAAGTAGTCACGCTCACCGATTATGTTTTTGTACTGCAAAATAATTAGTAATTTACGGTTTAGGATCCATTATCTACAAATGGAGAACTGTCAGCACCAGATTTAAAGCTGTAATTTACCAGATTGATGCCTTTTGTCAACTTTTTATGCGCTCAGCTTTAAACTCAGTCTAAGCTGTTTTCAATAATTAGGACAAAATACGCTCCAGGAAGGAAACTTCCTTTCACTCCCACAACATAAATTTCCTGAGAACATGAGACTGGATTACAGGAAGCTGCTTCCACGAATTTGTCTGTATTAACGTCTTGACGTGCCGCTCGCTCTGTTTCTGTCTGCTTGAGCAGAAGTACAACACTCAGGCGGGCGATAAGGGGACTCAGCTGTCCGGCGGTCAGAAGCAGCGAGTGGCCATCGCCAGGGCCATCCTCCGCAACCCGAAAGTGCTGCTCCTGGACGAGGCCACCTCTGCTTTGGACACAGAGAGCGAGAAGGTTTGTCCTTTCTGTTCTGTCACCTGATATCAGGTTACTAAATGATCTCCAAGCAGCTTGGCAAACAAAATCAATAGTGAAGATGCAAGAAAGTGTGATTGTTTAGCTAGAAAAGAGCTTTTTTTTTTCTTGGCTTTCAAAGGGACAAATTTCTCATATAACAATATTAAAGTGTGTCCTTAATAATACACAAGTTATTGATCCCTGCTGTGCTTAGGAACAATGAAGTAGTGCAGGAACTGCAAATAAATATAGTAAATATCACAGGCTTTGGGGGGAAAAACTGCTTTTTCTTAATATTAAGATAAGACTAACCTTCATTTTCATTGTGCCGACATGTGCAGTAGTACAGCGGGAGTGGACTCCTGACCCATTCAAAGTCCATAGGGAAATGCTGCATCAAAATCTATTGAATGAAAAAATTGTTGTATTATATGATATTGTCAGATCGAGATCCAATTGATTGCCCTGAGTTGTTGACTTTGCAGAAATCTGCCCTCCTTAGCCAGCACTTGGTGACAGCGAACAGGAATTACGTAAGAAGTCTGGATGCATTTAATTAAAAATAGGAGTACGTACGACCATGCAAGCAAAAACAATTGAGTTTTAGCATAAAATCTGAATTGACCTGCTGTGTGGCCTGCTGTCAGATCAATCAGCAAAGAGAGAACCATTTTTCTGCATAAGCCGGCCATTTATCAAAACCAACTTGTATGATTAAAAAGGAGGAACTCATCTGTAATGATAGGTTGTTGTTTTTTTCCAGAATGATGATTTGAAAACAGAAAAAACACAGAAACTAGGGGCCAGGTGTACTTTCTATAGGAAAGAAAAACAGAGACAGCGCTCTAGGTTAATGACAGAAATTTATATACTTTAATATTTGATTCTTTTTCTTTCCTTTGGTTTGTTATTTTGTTTGGATTTTCTTCATGTAAAGCACTTTGAATCGCCTTGCTGCTAAAAATTGTGCTATATAAATAAAATTACCTTACCTTACCTCCATCAGTTCATAAGACACACCAAAACTTGAAAACACTGAGCCAGATGTACCTTCATTTCGTTGCAGGTGGTGCAAGACGCCCTGGACCAGGCCAGCAAAGGCAGAACATGCATCATCGTGGCGCACCGTCTCTCCACCATCCGGAACGCCGACCGCATCGCCGTCTTCCAGGGAGGCGTGGTGGTGGAGCAGGGGACGCATCAGCAGCTGCTGGCAAAGAAGGGAGTCTACCACATGCTGGTCACCACACAGCTGGGCCACAGGACTGAGTGAGGGGAGGCTGGGAGCTTTGAGAGCTTTAAGGCTGGAGGAAGCACGTCGTGCCTTCACATCGATGCACTTACACTGGTCTATACAGAGCGACCTCAGTGGAGCGACGGCGACTGAAAGAGCTGGCTGCGCCTTGTGAGCTGCACTGTTAGTAGTTTTGCTGCTGTTGATTTGCCGTTGACACTTTATGGGTGTTTTTCACACAAAAAGGAAAAGATATATTGCTTTATGAAAGTAGGAAAAACCTGGATTGCATTTGTGCCTTTTTTTTTCACAGGAACTGTGGGAAATGTTCAACTGTAACATTTCTTCTGCTTTTAAACATCAGTTTATGTTTCTGATTGATTTAAACTGTGTTTGTAGAAATATTCATTAACTGAACTGCTTCATTAAACCTCATGTCTCATTACGTTCCTTGTAGCTTACAATGTATATTTTCTCCTTTAAATGTATTCAGATTTAAACCAGCTCTTTATTGGTCTTCATCATTGATGCTCTGATTCTTTTTTTTTTATGACCAGCTATGTTTTTATTGTTTCAAATCTATCTATTGTTCTAGTCTGAAAGCTTCATGCCTCCATGTTTTCCTGTTTGGATCCTTAGCTGCACATTACATAGCACTTAATGGCACATGTGTAAGCAGTAGCTATCTCCTCACACTCCTCTTTACCGACATGTTTGATGCACTCTGTTGAGCTTTGGTTCCAAAGTTGGGATTTCTCTGTGGCTTAAGATGACCTCCAGACATAAATGATTTAAAAAAATGCTTGTTAATAAATATTTGTTACAAGAGATAAAAATAGTTGTGATAAAGCGATAAAAATTTAATAATTGTGGAGAAAGTGGTTTACATTGTTACCTCTAGCTTTTGCTATCATATTGACAATGTTTGTACACTTAAGTTGCTGTTATTTTAATGGATTACAGATTGGGTGTTTTAAATGTATAAATAAAAATTGTTCAAGCAACAAAAAATATGTGAATGGGTAAATATGAGCTGAAATATGAGTAATGGTAATAAAAATAAACATTGCACTGGATTTATACTTTTATGTAAGGCCTAAACATGCCAGTTCATTTTAGGGTGGACTGTCTTGATGCAATATTGAAACTTTTGTGCATAATAAAGTGCAATTTAAATGCATCAGACATGCCGGGACCACTGGTGCTGAGTCGATATTCTGAGGTAAATGTAACTGGGTTATTAATATTTCAGTAATTTGTGAAAATGAGCCAAAAATGAGTGATAATAAAATTATGCATTCAAGCATTGAGCCATTTTTTCTTTGTGTGTTTACCTTGGGGACAAAAAAATCGAATCATTCTCTCTTGTTTATTTCTCAAAAGACTTTTTACAACAAATTACAATGTTTGCATACATAATTAGCTTTCCCTTCCCCCAATAAATGTGTTCAGAATTGAAACAATTCATCAGCTATGACATTTATAAAAGCGTAAAGAATGCTGTTAAAATCAAAAGTCTGGGACATTTGTCAGTAGCCATTTAGAAACATTCAGCCTTTTGTTTGGTGTTCAAAGCAGTTGAGGTTTTAGATCAATAAACAAGGCAGCAAACACCTTAACGTAGCTTCACAGTGTCTTATTCTTAGATTTTTCCACATTTTGTCACATTTCAACCACCAACTACAACATGTTTCACTGGGATGTGATGGACTAGACCAGGGATTTGCAGCCTATGGCTCCTTGGACTTTCCACAAAGGAAAGGGTAATGTAGAGAATGATCTTCCCTCAACGTGTGATGCTGTGGTGTGAGAAAGACGGGACACACGTTGAGCTTCCCTCACATTCAACAGGAATGTTCCCGCTTAAGGATTTTGGCTAAAAAACAACAGAACTAGGAATACAAGTTATTAATTAAAGAGTTAATCTAAAGATCAACTGACGATTAATTTCTTAACAAACTGAGCTTTCTCTTGTATCAAGAGGGCCGACTGCCTTTTCATAACAAACAGGGCTACATTTTTCATAATTTATTCATTTTTCTTCATGATTAAATGCAACATTTTATGAATGATCACAGATGCTCTTCATCCAAATTTCAGTTCTTAAGTGTAGTTCTACAAACTAAGTACTGACAAAAATACAAATGTGGGAACCGATTATCATTATTAACTTTGCATTTATACATAACTTTGTCAAAGGGAATCCCACTAAAATACATTGAAGTTTGTGGTTTTAACATGATAAAAAGGTTGTAAAATCACATTTTTTTATGTATTTTCTTAAACGCAGCAACACCCAAACACTGGAAGCCAAAACGTTTGTGAAGCCTTACAATAGCCACAGTTCTAAAAATGCACAATTAAAATTAATTTAATGAATCCATCCATAGATCAAAGGTGAGGAATCCATTTGTTTATCATGAAGAGGTAGAGTCAGCTTGCATAATCACCGATCTGAGAATATTAAAAGGCGGCAAAGGTGTGGAACAGTCCATTTTAAGGCATGAATATTTTCAAATATTTCAGTATACAGTGTTTACTACAAATCAGCAGAGAGACATTTTACATTAATGCCAGAATGCCTTAGCTGCCCTCCTCCTCAAACCATTAGATTTCTTTATATGAGTGAGTAGAGTGAGTATCAGTACTGATTGTTATGTTCATTTAATGAGCTGCTGGGCTTCATTAATGGGAATATTTAGACAAACAAAATCTGTTCTGTGAAGACTATTCACTTCACAGCCAGAACTCTGTTTCGTATTTCAGAAAATTTGATTTCAACATGGAGGCTGATTCAGGGTCTGTCGGTAGAAGCCGCAAATGTTTTTTGTTGCAACAATTAAATACAAATCAACAAATTTTACATCAAATCTAGAAAATTCAAAGAAATATATGTACACACAATATGAATTTATAACAGAAATTAATGTCTACAAGAAATTTGAAAATACTACAATTAGTAGAACTCCAATAGAGAGGCAGACTGCTCCTTTGCATCGATTTGTGCTGATCTAGCTGTCGGTTTAAACTCAGCCTGAGCTGCATGTGCACGGAAGAATAAGAATAAGAAATGATTAGATCCTTCTGGTTTTGGAGAAGTACTTAAAGCTGAGAAGTGGTGGCCAGTTGGAGCATCTCATGCATGGAGCTGGAGAAGACGTTAAAGAGTGAGGCTGCATCTGTCTCATGGCAGGACTTCCAAGCTGTGATGGAGATCACAATCCTAAACGATGGAAAGTTGTTTTTTTTATTAGAAGCTGCTACAACGCACAGAAGAGGCAGTTTTACAAAGTTTTGAACTTCAACAGCACATTACAATACTTTTGGGCAGTTAATTAACAAACGTATTCATCTTCACCTGTCGTCTCTGATGCGGTAAAAGAAACCGTAACCATGGTGAACCATCGGCGCCACCGCCCCCATTACTGTTGTGTAGCCCACCAGACTGGACGACAGCACAAAGTTCCCACCGCCGCCACTGCAGACACAAACGCAACAACCAAGGATCCAGTTTGAAATCCTGTTCTAGTTCTAAAAGACAACCTGATTTTGATTTCAATATAATATTTGTGTGTGAATTCTCAAAGAACAAGAGTCAGAAAAAAAATAATAAAGTTGAGTGTAAAATTGCAAAACAGACAAAAGGGCAGCATTTAATGCATGAAAAAAATATTTTGGTGTTTTATGCAATGCAACAAGCAAAAAACATTTAGAAATATTTAGCATGCGCCCATGATCAATATTTTTCTTATCCTTACTAAATTAGATATGTAAACAAATTTTAAGGTTTTTTTTGGCTCTAATGGCCTTTATTTTAAAGTGCTAAAACAGGAAAGTAGTTAAAAAAGAGGAGGAAGACATGCAGCAAAGGTCACCGGACCGGGAAATGACCTGCGACAGCCGCATCGAGGACTAAAGCCTCCTTATGTGGGTGGTGTTTAACCACAGCGCCACAGCAGCACCCTGATATGGACGATTTTAATTCATTGAAACCCTAAAACTCTAAAATTAAATTTGACCTATTTATTAGGTAGCAAAGCTTGATTTTGGGACACATTTCTTGATTATAAACCAGTGGAACGTCATCCGACTGCTGCAGCGAGAGAGAAAGATGTATAAGTGTGACCGGCAGTACCTCCTGGAGTAAAGCGGGTCAGAGAACAGCTCAGGGGTCGGACGTGCTTCTTCTTTAGCAATGAGATAAAGCCCAAGGAGATGTCTGTCAAAACCTGCAGGCAGTAACACAAACAGTGTGAAATACTGAGACAAGCACACACCGGGAGGTTTCACAGACATGTTTCAGAAAGCGCGGATGGATTTCATCATCGACTCAGATCAAAATAAAACAATTTGTGAAAAAATGCGCTTTATGGTCCTGTGCTTAAAAACGCAACCACTTCAGCAAAGGTTCCTGTAAACATCCTGCTGTTTGCCGCAGAACAATATTTGACACAACTTCCTTCACCTGTTGCAGCCTCTGAGAAAGCAACAGTTTTGTTTTAGTCAATCTTCTGCAGGTCACACTTATTGTTTTTTTTTTTTTTTAAAGTTTGGTTGCTCTGAAGTTTTAATCTGCTTAGGGTCTTACGGAGTTACAATGACGACCGCTTAAAATGAAACTGAAGAGAAATATTGGCATTTATAAATATTATAGTAACTTAAAATATGAACATTTGTCTGTTCTGGAAATGTTTGAATTGAAAGTGAAACAAAAATTGATCATGAAAAAAGATTCAAACTCTAAAAATAATGAAATAAGTAACTAATTTCTGTTTAGAAATGATCAGATGTGACAAAAACATTAAAAATGGAACAGAGTGGCGTACTTTACTAGGTCATTCTGACTGATTTAAAAGAGCTTTGAAAGATATTGGTACTTAAAACAATTTTTTATTCAACCATGTCTACTTCAAAGGAAGGAAAGAGGTTACATTTCTGTAAGAAGAAAGCTTCTGGCTGTGCAGGAATCATCAGCAAGAGTCAGAATATCTTCTAATATCTAAGATCTAGTCGCTACCAGTGCAGAGCACTTAGAGATGGCGACTTTTAAAAGTTGGCTTGGTGTCACTGCTCTTTAAGAAAACCACAGAGGACAAATTAAAATATTGTAGGAAGCACCAGGACTGAAATAAAATCACAAAATCTTCCAAGAGTAACTCTGATCAATTATCCAGGAGCAATTTGGTGATAAGTGCTTATCTTTTATTACGATGGAGGAACAATGATAGAGGGATCAGATTGGCAGATTCAAGCTAATGTACAATATTTATCATTAAGATGTTTTAAATAAATTATGAAAACGTTTGATCACCACAGTGCCAAAAATAGTGTTACATTTATTTAGAAATATCAGGCAATATATAAAGGAATATTTCACAAACTCACCATTTCCATCTTGAGCCTCGGACATCAGTTTGTTGTGTTTATTAAAAGCTGAGAGCATGGCGGTCCTCCTGCCGTTCGCCTGGGAGAGAACAGGCCAGTTTTATTTATGAAGCACTTCATAAAAAACAAAAATGCATCAAAACATACAATAAAAACCAAGAGAAGAAAAAGTCATAACTGGAGATGCAGCGATCAAGACTGACGCCAATCACTGATCATCTTTGAAGTCCCATAATTTTTTTTTCAGGATTATTTTTATTAACATATGAAAATATAAATATGTAGTCAGTTCTTTAGTAGAGTTCATAGTTTTAATCCCAACAGAACTTACAATGATTTAAGTCCAAAGAAAAACATTTGATCGTTTAAAAGATAAGAAATTCTGGTTGCATGGAAGCAAAACATGCAGGACGGTGCTGTCTAAATTTATTGGCTAAGTCTTTTTTCTAATTAAAGCAAAATTCTTGACTTATTTTCTACCTGCAAAACAATGAGCTAAACATGCAACATTTTTTGTGAAGGAGATTATTTTAACCACAGTTGAAACATAAAGAGGGTCTTGTATATTGGTTTGTGGTACTACTACGCTGACATGAAAATGAAAGCATGAAACAGGGTAATATTCCGTTTCATTATCAGATTTTTTGTTAGAATTTTTTTCTTAAAGTCCCCCATATCCAGGAAATTCATTACTCTAGAAAGATTTAAGTGTTCACCTGGATCAGAGGGCCGCACAATATCATTCTGACGGCTAGAAATGGCCCGCTGTCCACAACTTGAGCCTCCCAGAGTTAAATCATTCAAACTCTGGTTTTACAAAAGCAAAATGTCGAATTACATCACATGCAGGGTCCATCATGGCCTTGCACCAGCTCACAGCCTCCTGTGTGCAGGGCCGCATAGTCTCCGTCCTGGCGTGGTAAAACCTGCGCGTCGTTGCCGTCTCATAGCAGCTTCCTGGTCTGGTGAAAACACGAGCACACATTCAGAGTCCAATTGGTTTCAGTTTGAAATACAATGAATAATCGTCAAAGTGTCGCTTGCGTACTTCTTGTGCAATCTTTGGTAAGCTAGCTGCATTGCCAGCTGGATAAAAGTGTCTGGATGCAACTTCTTCTGCTTGATGGCTGACTTTCCAAAAGCTGTGAAGGCGTAGCACACGATCTGAAGGTCCTGGGTCTGAAACAACACAGAGTTAATAATGATCCTCCTCTTTAATAAAATAAGTGCTTTTCCCCCCCATTAGGCTTTCCAAAGGCTCACAGACTCCAGATACTGCTGTTTGGCATGATGAATGTCACTGTAGGCTTTTTCATCCAGAGTAAACAGCAGCTCCTCAGGGAGGGGGATCTGCCTGACCGTGTCTGAGCCCTAACCAGCAAACAAACCAGCAGAAGTTAGAGAATGAGTTCATATGTCCAGAACAGGAGAAACATTACTGTTTACCTTCCACTGTCCCTCTGTAGCTCTGATTTGCTGGTCAAGATACCAACACATTGACACCAGAACCATCGCATCATATGGTGAGTGCTGCAAGACAAGTTCACAGGAAAGATTTGACATAAATCTACTGGTCACACCTGGAACCTTCCTTCACCTGGGCTTCAACATGTCCTTCATGTTCAAGGGGCAGTATTATGTAAAACTGACTTTTTTTACATAACATAATCAAAAACAAACCTGGAGTGTTGCCTTGATTCTTTCATGCATATTTGAGAAATCCTTTAATCTCCCTTGGCAACCATTCAGCTTTGTAAAACGCCTGGCTAGACCTAGCCCCGCCCTAACCCCGCCCTCGAGACGCAGCTTCAGAGCTTTCGTCTCACAAAGCACCCATCTTCCACAATTCTCCCACTCAGCTCCTTCAGACTAGCCAGCAGCAATTAGCAAACACCTGGTGGAACTGCACACCTGCTGAGCTTGTCAGTGCAACGCTGGTAAAACATTATTAAAGGGTTAATAGAGGAGCCATCTTCCTGAAGGTGGCGTTTCAGAAAGAGTAGGAGCTTTTAAAGAGACAGAGGTTCAATTTTAAAGAGTTAATTTACAAAGTAGAATTTATTTTAAGTCATGTTTGATACATATAGCATTTTATATACTTAACAACTTAAGGTAACATAGTCACTTAATTGTGCTATAAAATGGAAAACACATAATGCTGCCCCTTTAAAACCGTTCCAGATATCTTTAAAATAAACAACAGATCACCGTCAATTTATAGAGATCAGAAGTCAGATAAAATCCATCCAACTGTTTGTTCAGCAATTCTTTTACCAAATCTATCCAACTTCCCCCTATCCGTCCGGCCCTTCATTCATCTCTGTCCCATGCATGCATTTATTCATCCATCAATCTCTCTGTCCCATCATCCATCCATTTATCAGCTCTGCTTTCAGAGGAGGGATAGATAAAACGTTTAAAGAAAGGTACAGGCAACAAAAGTCTAGAAATAAATGTTTTCATACTCTTATTTTCCATTCTTAGCCAGGCCCAGATCACACATAAACTAAATTGCAGACTGTGTGGAAACTGTGCATTTAAACTTCTAAAAAAGAACCAAGTATGAAAACCTACATCACAGGTGGATCCAAAAGTGCCGTCTGCAAAAGCGATTGAGTTGTAGGATTTATCCCCCCACCGGATGGTCGGGTTGCCTGTAAGGGCCGCCGCCGTCAGCTGCACAGAAAACAGAAAACTCAGATCTCTTTCCTTGTTGTTAGGAAATAACTGAGATTTGAGCATCTCAGACATTTGTGTAGTTCTCTGGAGTCGAGTAGGGTTTGGATTCGTCCAGAGAGATGACAAACAGGCTGCTCTGAATGGTCTCCAGAATCGTCTTATTGTGCGGATCGATGCTGATTAGATGCTCTCTTGCCTAAAAATAAACACAGGAAATACTGATCCTCAGTGATGCTTTGGTAACATAAGATTTTAGAGTGATGACCCATAATGTTGTTTATGTTATTGTCTCTTTAACAACCAGGAGGCGAACCTTCGCCCAGCGAGTCCGCTCATCGGATGTGAGAGCAGAAACTCCGTCTCCCTCTGTCTCTCCTTCACAGCGCTCCTTCACAAAGATCAGCTGCCTACGCATAACCAGGAACATATTCACAATCAACTTAGATTCACCCATTTTAAATCTGTTCATGTCATAACGGAGCTTTGCATTTTGTGTTGCTGAAAAATACAGAATAAAGAATAATCTGAGGTTAAAACGAGGGAACAAATTTAGAAAAAGGTTGATTTTCTTCTATCCTAAACTGAAACATAATTATTCAATGAATTTATTCAAGACAAGAAGTACTTGAAGTATTTTAAAATCAATGAGATGCAGAAAAACGTTCCAGGGTAACAATTTTCAGATTGTAGTGACATTAAATAACCAAATAAACGGTTCAAAAATCAAAAGAAGTTAATAAATGTTGTTGGGTTTGATGGAAGATCTGTGCCTGGCAGTCTGTGTTTGCTTCCCACCTGAGGAGCTCTGGAGGACTGAGGATCTGTCCATCAAACAGTGCATCAAAAGTAAAAATCCGTCCGCGGCACATCACCACCAGGTGGGAAGGACACGGCCCCTCGCTCACTGAGAAACATAATGAAACGAGCGGTGAAGACAAGGGTCAAAGGTTACCGATGTGTCTGAAAGCTGCAGAGCTGCACCTGTCTTGAAGTAGTTACGAATGGTGTCCTTCTTCACTCCAGGAACCTTGCAGGTGCAGTAGAGCATCCTGAACTGATCCATGTCCAACGGGGTTTTCCCAGCTTTCTGGGGAGCGAGTCTCTCCCTGAAGGAGAGGGAGTGAAGACAAATACCTGAGCAGAAAACGTTCTCAACACTAAACCAAAAAAAACGAGTGTATGTGTGAGCATGCCTTACGTGCGGAGCAGGTCCCAGTACTGCAGCGTGTGCCATGTTATAATACTGGTCCTCTGCAGAGAACTTCCTTCAGCAGGAGGCCAGAAATGCTCCAAGTACGGCCCAGGACCGCCAAAGTTTACATTCAGCTGAGAGGGGATTCGGACCTCCAGGTAGGCTGTGTCTAACCACCACTCCTCCAGCTGAGGAAGAGTACACACATCGCTAGCTCACTTCTTAGTAAAGAAGAAGTTATGTTATGGGGCTATGTTCAGCTACAGACCCAGTTCCTCCTTTCTTTGGCTCTCTGCAGCAGTTTCTGGTGTAGCTCTTTTCCAACACCTTCTCTGAATTTCCTCACAATCTCCACTGTAGCTTTGAACTCTGCTTCTGATGCAAACGGATGAACTGAGAGAGAAATGAAAAAGAAAACAGTAAAAACACGATTAAAAAACCCCAAAACCAACACTTGTTTTAACTGAGCATCTGAGTTTAGGATTAGTATTTGCCTCATAACTAATTACACAAGGTCATTTGTTCACCTGAGTTTGTATTTGGACAGTGGAGGAAACAAGAAGGACCTGATAATTATGTCTCTTTTTAAACAGGGTGTCCATGCAGGACAGTAAGTCCACACATTAACCTGCTGATAAGCTACCACTGATTCATGGAAAACTGGGAACAGATATATTTTCTCCTTTGTCACAGAGGTAGAGGAGACTGATAAATATCATTATACTTTTCTATAAATTAGTAGTTATTTTTGATACACTTAATTCAATTTTAGCACCCACACCCTCTCTGACTGGCATATCAGTCACTCACTGGATTTCAATGTTGCATAATGTTTTCGCTGTGTGCACTATGACTTTGCATATAATGCCTTTCACCAGCTGTGTCTACTGGGTGTGTTTCTACAGTCTTAATAATATCACTTTGTTTATTTTAGTTCATGTTAGTGCACTTCATAAAGCAGGAATCTGCTCTACCTTTATAGCTCTTCAAGGGGAAGTGTGTGTTTTACAGGCACATAGTATAATTTTACAGCACAAACAAGTAACTAATGATACCTGCAGTTATAAATACATTTCAGTCAAATGAGATATATAAAACTATATTCATTATTCTCTTCCCTGACTACATGTTATGTATTAAAAAAGTAATCTGGAGAGCACAGCCATCCTACCTGCATCCAGGTACTTAGAAAGGCTTCCATCTAGCGGAGGTACAGGCAGGGGAGGCAGACTGTTCTGGTACTGAAAGGTCCGCTCAGGCAGAGTACCTGCCAATCGACTGGCCATTTCTTCTCTCTGTAACAAGAATTAACATTATACTCTAACAAAGACAAACTTGGTTTTTCCCACTGGAGTAAATGGATGACAGTAAACAGCACTGACTTCCTGCAACATCAGCGGGAGACCTGGAAACTAGGGATGTGAAAATGTAAGCCCCTATTCAATATTTAAAAAAATAGCCAATATATTGTGTAACCCTACAGGAAACACGATGCACGTCAATCACCCAAACAGATCTCCAAATTAGAAACTCCGAAGAAGAAAGAAGCTGCTGCTATAGTTAGCTCATTTCAGACTATTTCTATTTTTTTTTTTGTTATAATTATTATCTATAATATCCTTCATAAGAACTGCTCTGTGGCAAAGTTAGTAGCACAACAAGACAGTCCTTGGTTTGAATCCTGGACTGGGGTCTCTCTGAATGTAGATAAACACCTGTAATTCCTTTATTTTATGTTGGATTTTATGTTGGATTGATGTGTTGAACTTTTTGGAAATATTAAATTATTCTGATCAGAGTGAGTATCGCCAGGTCAAAAATCGGTACTGGAAAAGCCTAATCGATGCATCTTTATCAACTGCACCACTTCTTAAAATTGCATGTATCCACTTGTCTTTGGTCAGTAAATGTAGGTATAAGCAAACCAGCTAATCAAATAAGTTGCGAAATTTAGCCTTGATGTTCAGAAAAAATCCATCAAAAATTTGTTATTTCGGTTGTTATTGGAGCAACGTAACTAACCAGGATCAGACGGTCAGTCCTGCAGTGAGGGCTAATGCTACATTATTTCGCAGCTAGTGCAGTTAGCGACGATAAGTCTGAACAGGAAACTTACTGCTAGCTTAGCTTCTCCGGGATGCGTTGACTTTATTTTACAGCATCGATACCGGGCATTTGGTTCCTGTCGACGGCTGACCGAGTGAAAGGAGCTCGCTGTGTTGTTGTCTGCAGCTGCGGCTCCAGACAGCGTTCACCTTTACCCCACTCACTCTCCGAGCCAACCAACGGTGTGCCTAGCGCAACTGAGCCGATTCTGTCAGCCTGCTCACTGAAAGGAACGATGAGACGCAACTCAAAACTCCGCTGCTGCCAATCAGCCAGCTGCCTTTTCAAAGCATACATTCAAGAATTAACTCAAAGTGAATATAGAAGATGCTGTTTGTAAATTAGATAATATATTAGTCACACTGCTTAGAAGTATACATGGCTTAAAAAATATCGTATCCAAACGTTCATATTAAAAATATGAAATTCTTATAAATAATATTATACATAAATATGCAAGCATAGTGGTCGGATCAAAACTTGATGTAATTATTAAACCAAAAGTAATGCAAAGTTAAGAGCTGCAAGGGACGAGAAAAAAAGCCAGAACTCTCTGTAAGATGAGCCAAATGATTGAATCCCAAAAATGAGCCGGAAGTCCCACTATCAGTGACAGCTCTTGCTATCACTGGTGCGCATGCACTTGTTGACAAGAGACTTTACACTTTGGGTTTGACCTTTTTTATTAAATATGAGCAGTAAGTATAACCTAATACATTACAATTAATGGTCTAAAACAAAAGCCAAATTGGAGTCAAAACATGGATAAAAAAATTAGACCATGATAAAATTATACATTTACATATGCAGTCACTTTTGGCTGGGTTGTTCTTAAATCTCAGAATGAGTACTAGATTAACACAAATAAATGTAAGACCAAATTGATGGGACTAGTATAGTATGAAGGCAGCTGCTCATGTCAGCACCCTTGTTTTTTTCAACCAAACTGACAAAGTTTGGATCGCCACTGAAGTTGTGTCAAACCACATTGCAGGTGATTTTATTCATGCAGAAAATATAAAAACTCTGCTGGCTTGGCAGGACATTTCAAGAAGATTTTATGTTCTGTAACTGAAAGCGGAAATGGTTTATACTTTCATGTATGTGGAATATTTCTAAATACTCAAAATATATGCATAAAAATATTCCAAGTTATTAGATGCCAATGCAAGTACTAATTATTTCTCCATTTTTTTCTATTCTTCCTCTGTATTCTGATTTAACAGTGAGAGCTGAGAAACTTTAACTATATCACCTATAACAAGATCAGACAGTGTAGCTGAGTTGCTGCTTCTTGTGCTCATCTAGCAAAAAAAAAAAAATCAATTCCATTAACACTCAAATAGTTTATGCAGTGAAAAGAAAATCACAAAAAGACCAAAGATGAACTTAATTTCCATTTATGTTAACATTTAATAGTGTTTTTCCTGCTTCGTTTTAATCCATGTTACAAATTAATGCAGTGTATTAAAGTACATCTGTTGAAGTAAATTATTGACTATTATTTCATAAAGGTTTTGAATACATTTGAATACTTTTATAATCAATTACTTTTTACTTCTATTGATTACTTTTATTTGTGTTTATTGATTACCTTACTATTGATTGTTTTACTCATCTTATTACTCATTTAACCTTATTACTCATTTATTCTTCATTTCATTTTATTATATGTTAAATGGTCACAGTTTCTGACACCGACTGCGGTTTAAGGGTGACAAGTTGTCTGTTTTCTGGAGACTTGTTTTAACAGGAAACTTCCTGACCACAATTTAGCTCACTCAGCAGCCACCTCTGAGCTGCACGGATGTGTGCAGAAGTGTTTGTGGTTAAGGTGTCAACGCTTCGAGACTGCAGATGTTTCCATCAGATGACCTGTGTGTCACCTATGCCCTATTGTCAAGAAGAAACTGTCTGTACTTATTGCTTTTTTCCTTTCTTTGTGTGGTTAATGATCTCTCCATTGGCTACGTGTTTGAGTCTGTATAAGAGGAGGCTACTGAGGCGACGGAGCCAGAGAGATTCTTTTGACACTCATGTGTGTTGATGATCACTGTGTGTTAAAGCAACATCAATCTAGGAGGCAGATATCAGAATAAAGATACAAGTTTATTAAAGCAATTGCAATTGGAGAAAGGTCATTTAACACATCACAATCAGCAAAGGTATGACCTTTAAAGATGCATAGTAGTTTATCAATTGTATTAGTTTGCAGTAAAATAATGTAAAAGAGAAAAAAAACAAATTAAGGAATAATTACTGCCTCTAAGAACAGAAGGCAAACAATAGCTGTTTCAGTAAATTATTTAGTAAAGTCTTTTCTTTTTTTTTTGCATTAGTCAAGCTTTATTAGATTCTTGCAAAGTTTACACCCCATATTTGCTGAAAAGCTCCTTAGCATGCTTGATATAGGCAGCCATCGCGTCCGCTTTGGACATTCCTGAACCAGAGGAGAGACAAATTAGTTGCACCAAAAACAAAATGTGTAGCAGTTTATTTCCGTTGAAGCATTTGCAACCAGATAGGTTTCCAATTCTACCTTGCATAAGTATTCTTGAACCTTTTCACATTTTACTGTATTACAACTACACACCTCAATGCATTTTTAATGGATGGACCAACACAAATACACGTTACCTTTCCTGGATTCCCAAGCTTCCCACTTTGCTTTTCCTTTTAGGTCAGTTAGCCCCGGTTTGTCTAAAGGAAACAAAGGAAAAGCATTGAAGAAAATGTTTATTTAGCTCACATACACTAAGTCGCATACCTATGTTAACGTCTCCAACCATGGCCTGTTTATACAGACTGTACAGGATCAGTATCTCGTCATCTGTAGGCTTCGTTTTCATATTCTTCACCTGGTCTGCCACTTTCTTGAACTCTTCCTGCAGATCCACAGACAGTTCAGAGAGGTCATTCAGAACATGGGAAAAACAGGGAAATATTTCATAAATAGTCAAATCAGAGCAATCTGTGAGTGTACCGAGAAGGAGCACAGGATGTAGAAATGTGCATGCTAATGAGCAACAACCAACACGGATTTGTAGTCAAGCCACAAGGCAAAGTGAGGGAAACTGATTGTTGCACAAGTAGGAGTTAAACAAAGGGCTTTCTATTCAGGCCTCTGATGCTTTTGTGCTTGCTTGAATAATCTGCTTTACAAAAGATCCGGGACATGGCAGAACAGATAATTATGGTGCCCCTTTAAAGGAGAAATATAACCCACTAATACTCCTGAAACCATGACAAACAGAGGACTTGCATGTTGTAGTAAGGTTTTCCTTTTAGCTCAAGCAGTTTTGAGGGCAATAAATCCAGCTGCAGCGTCAGGACCTCAGAACCAGCACACGAGCAGATCAGACATTATTTCCTTTACACTGAGCTATAGCGACATAAAGCTATCGCTGTCAGAATGGAAATAAGCAGCAGCTACATGGCAGAACAGCAATTAAACGCACCTTACACATCAATTAAATGCAGTCAGAGAAAGAGCGGGTTTTACCTCGACGGACATGTTGGCTGGTGCAGGACGAAATCACAGCCGGAGGTTTTTATTCGGTCACTTCGTGAGCAGCTGCTGTAATTGCAACACAGCTGAGCGATGTGATATTTATGAGCCAGATAAGTAGCAGCCGCCTGTCGAGGTTAGAGGAGGAGGAGAGTGAAGGGGCTGAAGAGCTCAGAGCTGATTGGCTGGAGGTCACTGCAACACACAGCAAACACAAGCACCAGGAAACATGACGACGAAAGCGAGTGGATCAAATAAAACAATTGAAGTTAAACAGGGTTTAATGCAATTTAACTGAAACTTTAATAACTGTGTAAAAACAGAAAATATAACCACCCTACTTTTACTTTTGAATTTGGGTGTTGTTAAACACAATTAATCATCGGACCTTTAACCAGCCACGAAGGAAAACTGCATATCTAATCAGATTTTCATAACCATCCCACAATAATAATTGTTCAACATAATCGATTTAAATGCGCATGTGCCAGGACAGGGTGCCCTCAGAAACGTTAAATAGTGTGAGCAGATGGGGACAATTTGCAATTAAAGATCTTTTAAAACAGATCTTTTAAAAAAATAAATAAATAAATAAATAAATTTGGTAACCCAAATACAACATAAGCTAAAAAATAGTTAAATGTTTTTGTGACTGAACAGAACGAAAAATGCATATCTTAATTCTACACTCGCAGTTCAGTTAATACGTAACTGAAATATAGCAAAGAAAATACGTTGCTAGTTCATTTTCGTACACTCAAAACGTTCTTGTAACGGACACATAGCAGAAAGACAGAATAAATTACAAGTTAAAACACTCATCTTAAGCTACAGTCAAAGATTATGTGCACTGCTCCATATTTTACCAGCCAAAGAAAAAAACAACACATGTTCAAGTGTCTTTAAAACACATAATTACTTACAAAGACGAAAGTTTTCTACCGGAACAAAGAGTTGATGCGCTCAGCGTTTTTACTTTCTAACAGCCTGAATTCTCGTTGTCATGGTAACAGGAGAGAAGCGTGTTAAAGATAGTTAGTTGCTAAGACTGCTCACTCCGTCATGTTTCTGCAAATATAAAGACCATTTGTAATACATATGCCACACTGATTGAATTTCAACATTTTTTTTGCCATTCTAAGCATGAATTTAGTCATACAATTGGTTTACTATGAACTAATTTATCAACTTATCAATGTAACGCATTTTCATTACAAACTAATTTACAGCAGCACACTAATAATAAAATAAATGTTATTATTAATGTAACTCATTAATCAATGAATCAATCAATAACAAGATAAATATATTGATTGAGTACAATCAATATATTTACAAATTTATTGTGTTTCATTATTATCTTTTTTTTTTACCCCTCCAGGGGGTCTTTTGTGGGCTCTAGTGTCCCGTATATAACAGTGGGCTCACAGGAAACGGGGAAGAAGAGGGGGGAAGACATAGGGCAAATATCGTCTGGTCTGGGAGTCGAACCCGCGACGGCCGCGTGGAGGACTCAAGGCCTCCAAATATGGGTCGCGCTAACCACTACGCCACCACGGCATGCACCTCATTATAATCTTTTAATCATGACTGGAAATCAAAAACATTTCAAAGGAAAAATAATTGAAACTATGAATAATATAGGAAATAGTGCCACCATTTCCAAATAAGTATGGGACTGACCTCTCCCACCTTCTGCAAATCAGAAAAAATTGGCATCAATCAACTCGACTGCATTTGTGCTGGTTTGTGCAGCAAACATTTTTGTTTTTGCTGCTTTGGCTTTGAAGATATTAAAGAAAGTTTAAAGGTCAGAGGTCAACCAGCCCCCCACTGTCCCCTTTTTTACAAAATCAAACTGACTAAAGGTAGTCAGGTTGATTGACACTGATTTTATTTGATTTGCAGAAGGTGGGTGGGGCAGATTGACCTTCTGTGACCTCTGGAAACATTTCTTAATATCTTTAAAATGATAGCAGCACAAACAAAAATTGTTGCTACACAAACTTAGGACAAACCATTTTTGTCTGATTTGAAGAAAGATACATTCATTTGACAGCATAAGAGTTGAATTAATTTTTGCTGTAAGATGATCTAAAATTAGTTTTAAAACATTCTCATGAAGTCCAGCAGTTAATTATATGCGGAAAGCCTCTGTTTAATATTGTGATGTCACATAGGCTGATGTGTCATCAGGCGCTTTTGGAGCTTTTGTCAATAAGAGACGAGTTCCACTCACATTTCTCACTTTTGTTGCAATTCAGTTCAAGGAGAAAGTCAGATTTCGAAGACCTGATAGCTCAACTAAACCATGGTGGAACACGGTAAAAGTAAGTTTTTTGTTTTTTAATTTAGTGACAAAGAAACCAGATCTAATTTTTGTGTAAGATTTCTGAGGAAATTGTGATGGCAATGTTAGAGATAGTTTATACATGATAGGCTCTGAGTAATCAGTTTTTTAGCACAACATCAAATAATTTTAGTTACTTTTGAGTCTCCATTACTCATGTGTCCTTGGCTCATAGTCACAAGATTTCCCCCCCAATTGGCTCAATCTGCAGTGCTCCAAAATATTTTTCTGCCTGTATAAGTCATGAAACATGAGTGTCCCAACTCTAAGAAGCCATATATAAAACACAAATGCACCTCAGCAATTGAGGAGGTGAATCAACAGAAAATGCAAACCCATTTTCTGTTTTAGGTTGTAAGAAATCTGTTTTTGAGCTCAAATCATTTTAGTTACTTTTGAGGCAAATATCAAAAGTCTAAGTTTGCTTCTAGCACCTTATTTTTTTTTTTTTTTTTGCATATTTGACAACTTCACTGAGTAAACATGAAAACAGCATCAAAATAGTAAGAGGTTTTACACAATTTAAAGCCAGTTTATGGTTTTCTCACTTTACATATTAAATTCACTGTGATAAGAGATTAATAATCTGATCAGCTAGTGATCTGGCCAGAAATCTGACTTTGTAACTGACTTTGTAAAGACCGTTACAAAGTTGGCCTTCTGTCCTGGGGCGATCCTCACCTGTTTGGCGTCCTGGGCGAAGCCCCCACGCCCCAGACTGTACTCAATATTAACAATTTGCTAAATTGCAATGTTTAAGGACTTCAGCACTTAAATAATTAACCTTAGACTAGTGAACATGCTTTGCAAAAATACTTCTCCTTAACATTTTTTTCTTTGCAATTAGTTATCAGACCGAATAAAATACATAAAATAGCTTCAAAATCACAAACTTCTGCATGTTTGGGGGAAACCAATTTGTTCCACAGTTTAACCAGGTGCCAAGCCTTCAAGACAATACACAGGGCAAACCTGACCCACCTCAACAGGTGTTACGTCAATTCGCGTTTCCCCATCAGATACGGTTCCCCCAGCGCTGATAACAAGCACGCGCGTAACAAGCACGCGCTTGTTCAGAGCTTTCATCTACAGAACTACGGACACCGTGAAAGCTCAAACAACTTGTTTCAGCGAAGTTGTCCATCTATCTATCTATCTATCTATCTATCTATCTATCTATCTATCTATCTATCTATCTATCTATCTATCTATCTATCTATCTATCTATCTATCTATCTATCTATCTATCTATCTATCTATCTATCTATACACTATATGTATATATATATATATATATATATATATATATATATATATATATATATATATATATATATATATATATATATATACACTGTATGTGTATATACAGTATATGTGTGTGTGTATTTAAGATGCTTTGTGTTAGTCAGCAACCCCTCTTCCATATGTTTGTTTTTTCTCTTTTTGTGCAGCTCCATTGAAACGAAGCCTTCGTTTAATGAGTAATGGATACTACGACTCTAATGGGAAACCAACAATTTCCTATCGAGAGACGAGAGTCAGGTATAATATATAAGCTTTTTTTTAGCTCTTAAGTTTAACAGTCATCTGCTGATCAATGCACTTATTTTAACACTTGTATTTTTTCCATCTTGTGCCAGGAGTAGGACAAAAAGACGCCCAGTTTGCAGTAAAATGCAAGATTACCACCAAGAGAATGATAAGCTTTTCACTGTAAAAGATGGGATTATCAGTCCGTTACAACGTAATGGGATCATCTTTGTCATCTTGCTCTTGTCTGGTAAATTCTCTCCTTCCACAAACAAACAGTTTGAAAGTTTGTAGAAAGTCTGTATTTTCTATGTTATGTCACTGACTGTCATCTTCTGCTCATGTTCATCAGGATGTAGCTGCATATTTTCTGCTCTGCACTTAAGACCTTCAGAGTCAATAGTTTCACTAACTCCAGTGGACATGGTAGGTTTTCTCTTCCTAATCTTAACTCTGATTTAAATATCCTGAACAAACTTGAGAACAAGCTGTTAATTTCAATGTTGTGACAAACTTTCTGTCTCTGGATAAGGATCAAGAAAAGCTCCCAGAGGGTTACCACGAAGATCTGCAGGAGATGATGCAGAAACTCGAATACCTTCTACCACCAGCGGATCTGTGGCCCAACTTTGCTCTGGAGTCTCAAGGTGACCTATTAGAAATAAGATCATAAACCAGATTGCAAATTTTCAGTATTAAGGTTTCTTAACTCACTATTTCTGTTTTTTGTGCAGGTGCCAGACTTGTGCACACAATGACCTCAGGAGCATTTAAGAGCAACAGACCATGTAGATTGTTTGGGATACCTTTAGAACAAGAACCAGTAGGCCCAAACATTGTCATTCAGGTCTGTACAACACTCAGAACATTAAATGAATATTAGGCAAAGTGGTGTTTCTTTTTGATAAAATACTTTACGATTTCCTTTTCTCTTAGTCTTGGTACCCCACCTAAACTTTGTTTTATACTCTGACTTCAGGGAAGAACTCATCTGAATCCTGGACAATGCTGGGCCTTTGCAGGATTCCCAGGACGTTTATCCGTCCAACTGTCCCACAAAGCAACTGTCACTCATGTGTCGCTGGGTCATATTCCTAAGATAATATCCCCATCTTCCACAATCTCCAGTGCTCCGAGGGAATTCTCTGTCTTTGTAAGTCAAGCAACACCACATGTATCACATCTGTGTCCACCTATACTGTGGATGAAGGGGCTTTAAAAAGTGTTAGCAATGATTTAGTAACATATCACCTGATCTCATGCAAACTTTCTGTTTGCACAAATGAATTTTCTGCTTATCTCAGCATATGATGTTTTTAGATACACCAACTAACTTTCTCATATATACAAAAAATAGGATAATGAACTGCATTTCTATCTAATTTTCTCTCAGGGAAAGAAGGACATAAATGATGAGGAGAGTTTTTTGGGAGCTTTCCAATATGAAGAAGATGGCAGCAGGATACAGACCTTCAAACTTCCTGTAAATATGTCAAATTAATGTTTTATTAACCAAATACAACAGTTCTTACAGAAGCCCAGAGTGACTGATCCTGTTATAAATATTGGTAATCAATCTGTTATCACAAAACAATGGTTTTTGTTGCCTCACGATAAGAAACAAATGAAAATAAACCCCAGTGTTACTGGATAACATTTTGTTTTCTGGTTAGGAAGATATTAGTATAATTCCATGGTATCTTCAAAAATCTATGCAAAATATATTTACAGCAAGGACAGTTGAACTAGGCTTCCATTCACTTTATTCAGATCTCCTTTGTTTCCATCGTCTTGTCTAGTTGTAGCTATGGATTATTAATCTAACCCTCCTAATTTGTATCTCCATTGGCTCACAGGATTATAAAACTGACTCCTTCACCCATGTGAGCCTACAGGTGAACAGCAACTGGGGCCATCCAGACTACACATGCCTCTACAACTTTAGAGTGCATGGAGTACTTGCTGCATGAAGAGGACACAATCTTTCATATATGTATTGTATTTGTTTAAAGTTTATTTAATTTAGCAAAAATATTAATTTACAGAGAGAAACACAGTTCTCACAGCAACTAGCTGCTGTCAGACCCTGGGAAGCGGTGGCTGGTGTCGGTGTCTGGACCTCGCCAGTCTCTGGAGGCTGGTGTCAGAGTCTGGGCCTCGCCAGTGGCTGGTGGCTGGTGTCAGTGTCTGGGCCTCGCCAGTCTCTGGTGGCTGGTGTCAGAGTCTGGACCACGCTAGCCTCAGGTGGCTGGTGTAAGTGTCTGGGCCTCGCTAGCCTCTGGTGGCTGGTGTCAGAGTCTGGGGCTTGCTAGCCTCTGGTGGCTGGTGTCAGTGTCTGGGCCTCGCTAGCCTCTGGTGGCTGGTGTCAGTGTCTGGGCCTCGCTAGCCTCTGGTGGCTGGTGTCAGAGTCTGGACCTTGCTAGCCTCTGGTGGCTGGTGTCAGTGTCTGGGCCTCGCTAGCCTCTGGTGGCTGGTGTCAGAGTCTGGGCCTTGCTAGCCTCTGGTGTCTTCTGTCAGTGTCTGGACCTCGCTAGCCTCTGGTGGCTGGTGTCGGTGTCTGGGCCTCGCTAGCCTCTGGTGGCTGGTGTCGGAGTCTGGACCTCGCCAGTGGCTGGTGGCTGCTGTCGGTGTCTGAACCTCGCCAGTCTCCGGTGGCTGGTGTCGGTGTCTGGACCTCGCCAGTCTCTGGTGGCTGGTGTCAGAGTCTGGACCACGCCAGTCTGTGGTGGCTGGTGTCAGAGTCTGGACCACGCCAGTCTCTGGTGGCTGGTGTCAGAGTCTGGACCACGCCAGTCTCTGGTGGCTGCTGTCGGTGTCTGGGCTTTGGCAGTGGCTGGTGTCAGTGCTTTGGACTCTCCAGTGGCTGGTTACTGGTGTTGGAGCCTTGGCCTCGCCAGTGTCTGGTGTCGGAGCCTTGGCCTCGCCAGTGTCTGGTGTCAGAGCCTTGGCCTCGCCAGTAGCTGGTGTCGGAGCTTTGGCCTCGCCAGTGTCTGGTGTCGGAGCCTTGGCCTCGCCAGTAGCTGGTGTCGGAGCTTTGGCCTCGCCAGTAGCTGGTGTCGGAGCCTTGGCCTCGCCAGTAGCTGGTGTCGGAGCCTGGATCTCACCAGTGGCTGGTGGCTGGTGTCAAAACTGTGTTTTTCTTCTTTCAGAGATTCTGTTACAGCTTTGTTTTAATGTGTTTCTTTTTGTGTGTGTGTTTTTTATTTTTGCCCTCTTGAAGCCAGTCAGCCTCGGCAGATGGCTGTTCATCCTGAGCCTGGTTCTGCTGGAGGTTTCTTCCTTTTAAAGGGAGTTATCCTCTCCACTGTTGCCTTGTGCTTGCTCAGGATGGGGGATCCCTTGGATTAAACATCCATCGCGATCGGCTGGTGACCCCTCCGCAGAATCGCCACCTTAACGTGGTGGAGGGGTTTGAGTATCCCTATGAACCAGACGGAGATTTTGTCTTGAGATTCAGCCTATAGTGAGGTTTCCCAGGACAGGTTGCCATTGGGGAGGGATCAGACTAAGAGCGATTCAAGATTTTCAGTGAAGGACTACCAAAGGGATCAGGCAGTTAGGAAATGGACAGGATAGAATATTTCTTCCTGTGATTTCTTTGAGATTTTTCTTGCACTTCCTTCCTTACTTAGATATTTTCTCTGTATGGATGACCATGTGTGTGTGTTTGATCTTGGCAGTTTAAATAAACTCATGGTAAGTCTGTCTAACTTCCAGTGCAATCTTGATAAAACCTATCAAAATTGCAGGTTATCTATCAAGATCCTGATAGATTTGCAGTGCAGATAAAACCTGCACTGCAGTGAAGGTTTGGTCTGCAGTTCTCAAGTTAATGCACTGCTCTGCTATGCATTGCTATGGCAGGCCCCAGCTAGAATATTTTTGTAGAAATTTAAACAGGGCGTGCCAAAGTGTGCCCCTTGGTTGGAACTCAGAAGAAAATAGCTAAAATAATTATTTAATGGAAAAGGCTAATGTTAGTGCACCCCCTCTTCTCCCACCAAACATGAATCCTGCAAACAGCAAAAATAATTGCTGCCCCAGTTTATTTGATTTGGTGTGTAAAACCTTGACAATAATGCTCCAGAGTCTTTTCTGCTCGTCTTATCAGTAATTGTCATGCTGCCACCATAACGCTAGTGGGCGCTGTTTCTGACTAAACTTTTAAATTCAAACAAGATGGCAGCGCCCTGTGAGCCCGTGCAGGACTGAAGACACGAATCCAACATTAAAAAAATAAAGATAAACTAAGTGTGACGACATAAATGCAGGTATGTTTAAAACAGAAACATACTTCTTTTATGTGTTTTATATTGTTAACGTGTGAAAGGACAGCGAAAGGTAACGTTAGTTTATTTAAATCAGAAATATGTCGCTATAAACCCATTTTAAAACTGTCTCAGAATTACAGCTTCTGAAGCCTGCAGTAACAAACCTCAACAAAGACAATAGGACATTTTTATAACGATAAATTGTATATATTGTTCCTACACAGGGTCAGTAACGAAGTGACGTTTAATACAGAATTGTTGAGCAACGCAATATATATATAGGAGGAAGGTGGGAGAAGAGCACAAAAACGGAAACTGGAGATTGAATCTGAAATCACAGACTCTGCCTTATCCTGCACTCTGCGGCCTTTGAAAGTAAAGAGAATTGTTCCAAACCCCGATAAGAAAAGAAAAACAAAACTGAAGAAACAGAAATGAAAGATCTTCAACTGTTTCTTCTGTCGTTTTATTTTGTTTGCATATTGTTGGAACTTTGACAGCCATCAAAACAGCTTTAACCATATCAGTTTTGATAAAAGTTGAGCTTTCAATTAATTAATCTGATCTTTTTACAGTTTTGTGATAAAACATTAGTTTTCATCTGTATCTTTATGGCATTTCTTCTTTCATGAACCTTGTTTATAATGCTTAAAAGATGTTTTGCAGAATCTAATAAAATACAGTTCTGTTCAAGTTAAGAATGGATGCATTGTGTTTTATTTCTAAAGTTTTCTTGCATGAAATGTGTGTAATCTTAAAAATCTCAAAGGAGCATGTTGTGATCTTGAATGAAGAAATAGAAACAAAATTCACAATGCCAAGGCATCCTCTGGAACGTCCGAGCGTCGTGTTTTAGGAGCGGGAGCGCATGTCAACAGCACTGTAACTGTAAGGATATCTCAGGCATAGCATGACTTCACATTCAGGATGATGATTGAAGAGTTTTCACCTCCCGGTGGACTGCAGGAGTTCTTAATGAGACCACCGCCCGGTCACGAGGTTGGGTGACTTGTGGAAGATGTCACTGTTGAGCTCGGGCGACCCGCAGGTCCAAGTGAGGAGAATCCAGAAGCCGAAGGTAACGACGCTTGTTTGTGGAGCAGCAGTGAAACGAGCCGCTACTGAAGGACGAGACCGACCTGAAAGACGAGCATCAGCAGATTATTAGATGAGCTCTAACACTACATTTATTCACTTAACAAACAAACTAACCAACACTGAAAAGATCTGATGTCAATAAATACAATGGAACTCTTAATAAAGTTAACCTTAAAACTTAGTAAAACCTTTAATTGTTTTCAGATTCAATGCATCATCCTTGTGGAACAGTTCATAGTCGTGTGCATCATTAGTTTTAGTTTCTGTGTTCAGTTTATAACATAAAATACTAAAGTTCACAAAGAGTCTGAGTTAGCCTATCCTACAGGCGGCGGTCTGAAGGAAGCAAGAAACAAAGACAACAAAGGAAAATAAAGCAGGCAAGAAAAGAAGATATAGGACACAAGGAAAGAAGATATAGGACACAAGGAAAGAAGAAGCACAAAAAGGGGAAGATGGAAGGAAGTGAGATAGGAAATCTAGTGAAAGAATAAATGGAAGACACAAGAAAGAACAACCAGGACATTTAGGCAGTGAGGGAGAGAATAAATCATGA
Organism: Xiphophorus hellerii; assembly: GCF_003331165.1. Lineage (NCBI taxonomy): Eukaryota > Metazoa > Chordata > Actinopteri > Cyprinodontiformes > Poeciliidae > Xiphophorus > Xiphophorus hellerii. Next base: position 16,248,955 of record NC_045674.1, read on the forward strand.
AAGTACAAATATTAATTATTATTAAGATGCTGCTGACCTTATCAGGATCCATAGGGGGACATTTCCAATTGTAGAGGTAATACTGCAGATTTCCATCTCCTATGCCGAACTTCAACTTCTCCAGAAACACCTTATTCTCCATCAGATCCAAGGCATTGAAAACATCAAAACCTTTCTGTCAAACACAACAACAAACACTGAGATGACGAGTCACCTTCTTAGGTTTCTACATTTAATTGTATACAGTTCAGATATGTACATACACTGTTTAAAAAGAGACATCACATTTTTTTCCCTCAGTTCGTCAATAAATCAAACTAAACATTCCCTGTTTTTTATTTGCTAAATACCAGATTTTTACCTTTAAACAATTTGTAAAATTGTGAGCTTGTAACAAGTTTAATTCACAACCTGACTCACACTAGCAGATGCATTTAAAGGCAACACCTCAAAAACACTGATAGGCAATGATATCAGGAGAAGTGTTGATCTCCACATGTCTGCTTCATTCTTGGGTACAACTTCCTGAAGGCGCCACGTTTATCTCTTCAAGTACTTATAGAAAATTATTAACACCATGGGAATGTCCAGATTAAATATCTCAATTTTACTGAGACATGCTGCTTTCATGAGCAATAAAAGAAAAACAGGTGAGATTTTATTATCACTGTTATCAAGTACATTTTTATTGGTAGTGTCATTTTAAAATGATAATATTTAATGACAGAATTTCCTTCTTGGCAATTGCTTCAGTCTTACCAAGCTGCCAACAAAACTAAGTTACAGAAGCTCTGGGGTCAAAATAGCCTAAAATCATGGGCTGATCGTACATGGGTTGGACCTGGGCATGCATATGTAGGCCCTAATCCTTTTTTATATGTGCTAATAGGGAATGGGACAGAAATGGGCTACACTGTGTGGGGCCCATGTGGTTTCAGTTTAATGGCCACAACATGGGAAGCCCATGTGGGCTGACCACATTGAACCCACATGACATAAGCATGGGCTGACCGTACATGGGTTAGACCTGGGCAGGAAAATGTAGACCCTCGTCCTTTTTTATATGGGCTAATGGAACAAAATTGTAGAGCAATAGACAATGTGGTTACCCTGTCACTTTAAAACTGTTCACTGTATGTCAAAAGCAAAAACTGCAAGAGCAAGATTATTAAAACTTTATAAAATTACCCAAGATGTCAGCTTGATGGTCTTTGCCAAGGCAATTGTTACTCAACTGGCCTCTAATGGAGTTGATATAAGGTAAATTGTAGAAGCAATTGTATAAGTTTTTCTTTTTAGAAAAGGGAAACCTCGACCATTGTTGAGGTCACCAAGACGATGGTGACCTCGTCCTGGAGGTCACCATCCAAGGAGAATATATTTTGCTGATAGAACAGAACATCCATGCCTGGCTAATGTTTGAACCTAAAACATGCTCGCTGTATGATCTCTGTGTCCGGCTCATTTACAAACACTAGGCTTCCAGAGGACCAGGATACTGCCATTAAAAATAATGCTGCAATGCTTTATTTTTTAAACCAGTTCAGTATTGTTCTAGCTACACTTTGAAACCCTAATATTTTTTTCTTTTTATTATTTTACACTAGAACAGTCCAGTCCAGTCCATTCTGGATGTCTTGTAACACTTTTATGACATCATCTGTTTTAAATGTGCGCCATGTCATGTAAACTTAACTCATCTTCTGCTGCTTACTCATAATTAGGTCATGGTTCAGAGAGGACTTTTGTCCTTGCTTTTTTAAAATTTGTTGATCAATTGGATGTTCAGACATCCAAAAAGTTTATTGCAGCCTGTTCGCAGCAGGATTAAATTTCTATTTGGAGAAATAGTTCAGGTCAGACCATTGTGAAAAATTTTGCAAAATGTTTAGAAAATAAATTCAAACAAAACTCATTATTAAGTGAGAAAGACGAGAGTAAAATTGTAAGCATTTGTTTTTTCATATATCTGCAAATATTTTCCAAGTCATCAGTATAAATGAAATTAAAAAAACAACATTTCTGTTAATGATTCATTTTATACATTTTCATTTGGTTGCAATTGAACCTTTTTGTTCATTTTTTGTTCTGTTTGCACCGTTGTCAATAAAGGTTGGTGAATTGAAGTAGGCACTTTACACATCCACTGAAGAAAATAGTTCCACAGCACATTTGAATAAGGAGGACTATATTTATCTATTTTCATTGAGAACGTTTGTGAGTGCTACATCGATTTTACATTTGTTAAACCGATGAAGCACTCTCAAAATTAATCCTGTGTTTCTCGGAAAACGTAAAATTGTTAACTGCGGAGGGATATGCGGTTTCAAAATCAAGCGTATTTTCTTCAGCAGTCCGTTGGCGCGGAGTCTGCAGGTTGGCTGTGCTACGAAATAATCTGTAAGTACATTTCTTCTGTCTGTTTTACTTGTAATGTATAAAATTTTAGGGATATATTTTAAATCGCTAGTTAAAAAATATTGCTGCTCGTAACAGATCGGATGACCGGAGTACCCCAAAAGAGACTTAATTATTATTGTTATTTTTGCTTTTCTTTCGGGTGATAATTTTTCTGATATTGTTAACACACACAATAAGCATATTTTGGTGATCAATAACAGAGGAACAGCACCGATTAGGCGCATCTCCCCGCCTGCCAGCCGCTCTCCCCTCTACAGGTATCTTGGGCAGCGTCCTTTCGAGAACGCGCTGAGGCGCGGTTTTTTTTTTCTTTAAAATTTGAATTATAGTAATGCACTCGACAACAGAGAGCTAAAGATAGGGCAGAAAAAATCTCCGGGGCAGAAAACGGAAGAGGGGGAGGTAAAGCTTCCTATCAAGCTAGAAGAATGATAGAAAACATGCTAACAAAATACCTCAGACCTGCAGCACACAGGCGGTTCTAGACACAGGCTAACAGAAATGGCTCTTTGGCTCAAATATATTAAATTATGAAATATTGCCTTGTTTTTCGTTTCATTCTTTTTTAATTGCCCTGTAGGCAGCAATTTATTCACATATATGTACATTTATTATTATTGATACCTTAATTAAAGATGACTTGTACAAGTTTATGTCATTGGGGGGGGGATGACATGTTCGCATACACCTCAGAAAGTATGTAGTTGCGCCCCTGATGTGACAGCCAATCAGAAAGCGCGGTGAAGTAAGAAAGGCGGGAATCCCAAACAGTTGACATGGCAACTGAGAGTCCTGTGGACTGAAATGTGGAAATGTTTATTACTATATGTAAAGGTCATTTTTATATATGTTTATTATATGTGGTTATGTTTATTCAGTTAAAAATGTTAACTACAAAAAAACATAACTCACCTCCAAATCATAGTGCAGCAAATAGAGCGACTGCTCCCGCCATCTTTTTATCAAACGCCTTTTCTTTTTGTTACGTCGCTTAAAATGAGTCCACAAACTATCACTACTGCTTCTACATTGTCATCCATGTTTGATTATTCTAAATTGACGTTTGGTATGTTGGGGTTTTTACTGGATTTTCTTCTGGAATCGTGATGTTCGTGAGTGGAATCGGTTAATGTGTGGTGTGTTGCTCCTGCCGTGTGGCTGGGCACACAAACCAATCGAATCTGTTGGACTTTTATCAGCTCGTGTCGTGTGTGGTCACAGAGGTTTGGAAAATCAAAAATTATTTCTTACGCGGCCCAGTACCAATTGGTCCACGAACCGGTACCGGTCCGCGGCCCAGGGGTTGAGGACCACTGATCTCGAGAACTACGAACACCGTGAAAGCTCAAGCCACTTGTTTCAGCGAAGTTGTCCCCTACACACACACACATATATATATATATATGCATATATATGTATATATATATATATATATATATATATGTGTGTGTGTGTGTGTGTGTATTTAAGATGCTTTGTGTCAGTCAGCAACCCCTCTTCCATGAGTTTGTTTTTTCTCTTTTTGTGCAGCTATATTGAAACGAAGCCTTCGTTTAACGTTTAATGGCTACTACGACTCTAATGGGAAACCAACAATTTCCTACCGAGAGACGACAGTCATATATATTATATAAGCTTTTTTTTTAGCCCTTAAGTTTAACAGTCATCTGCTGATCAATGCACATATTTTAACACTTGTATTTTTTCCATCTTCTGCCAGGAGTAGCCGAAAAAAACGCCCAGTAAACATGAAAATGCAAGATAACCACCAGGATAATGATATGCTTTTCAATGTAAAAGAGGGGATTGTCAGTCAGATACAACATAATGGGATCATCTTTGTCATCTTGCTCTTTTCTGGTAATTACTCCTTCCTCAAACAAGCAATTTGAAAGTGTTGTAGAAAGTCTGTATTTTCTATGTTATGTCACTAACTGTCATCTTCTGCTCATGTTCATCAGGATGTAGCTGCATATTTTCTGCTGTGCACTTAAGACCTTCAGAGTTAATAGTTTCAGTAACTCCAGTGGACATGGTAGGTTTTCTCTTCCTAATCTTAACTCTGATTTAAATATCCTGAACAAACTTGAGAACAAGCTGTTAATTTCAATGTTGTGACAAACTTTCTGTCTCTGGATAAGGATCAAGAAAAGCTCCCAGAGGGTTACCACGAAGATCTGCAGGAGATGAAGAAGAAACTCGAATACCTTCTACCAGCAGTGGATCTGTGGCCCAACTTTGCTCTGGAGTCTCAAGGTGAGCTATTAGAAATAAGATCATAAACCAGATTGCAAATTTTCAGTATTAAGGTTTCTTAACTCACTATTTCTGTTTTTTGTGCAGGTGCCAGACTTGTTCACACGATGACCTCAGAAACATTTCTTTTTTATTTTTATTTTTCCTTTATTTAATCAGAGTTCGATTCCCCGCGTGACAGGCGGGGATACTCACCACTATACTAACGAGGAGATTTGAGAGCAACAGACCATGTAGATTGTTTGGGATGCCTTTACAACGAGAACCTATAGGCCCAAACATTGTCATTCAGGTCTGTACAACACTCAGAACATTAAATGAATATTAGGCAAAGTGGTGTTTCTTTTTGATAAAATACTTTACGATTTCCTTTTCTCTTAGTCTTGGTACCCCACCTAAACTTTGTTTTGTACTCTGTCTTCAGGGAAGAACTCATCTGAATCCTGGACAATGCTGGGCCTTTGCAGGATTCCCAGGATGTTTATCCGTCCAACTGTCCCACAAAGCCACTGTCACTCATGTGTCGCTGGGTCATATTCCTAAAATGATATCCCCATATTCCACAGTCTCCAGTGCTCCGAGGGAATTCTCTGTCTATGTAAGTCAAGCAACACCACATGTATCACATATGCGTCCACCTATACTGTGGATGAAGGGGCTTTAAAAAGTGTTAGCAATGATTTAGTAACATATCACCTGATCTCATGCAAACTTTCTGTTTGCACAAATGAATTTTCTGCTCATCTCAGTATATGATGTTTTTAGATGCACCAACTAACTTTCACATATATACAAAGAATAGGATAATGAACTGCATTTCTATCTAATTTTGTCTCAGGGAAAGAAGGACATAAACGATGAGGAGAGTTTCTTGGGAACTTTCCAATATGAAGAAGATGGCAGCAGGATACAGACCTTCAAACTTCCTGTAAATATGTCAAATTAATGTTTTATTAACCAAATACAACAGTTCTTACAGAAGCCCAGAGTGACTGACATTTTGTTTTCTGGTTAGGAAGATATAAGTACAATTCCATGGTATCTTGAAAAATCTATGAAAAATATATTTACAGCAAGGACAGTTGAACTAGGCTTCCATGCACTTTATTCAGATCTCCTATTTTTCCATTGTCTTGTCTATTTGTAGCTATGGATTATCAATCTAACCCTCCTAATTTGTATCTCTCGACTCACAGGATGATAAAACTGACTCCTTGACCTGTGTGAGCCTACAGGTGAACAGCAACTGGGGCCATCCAGACTACACATGCCTCTATAACTTTTGAGAGCATGGAGAACTTGCCTCATGAAGAGGACACCGTCTTTCATATATGTGTTGTATATGTTTAATGTTTAATTAATTTAGTAAAAATATTAATTTACAGAGTGAAACACAGTCCTCACAACCACTAGCTGCTGTCAGAATCTGGGAAGCGGTGGCTGGTGTCAGAGCCTGGAGCTCACCAGTTTCTCGTGGCTGCTATCGGAGTCTGGGCCTGGAAATTTAGCCTGAAAGGGGGAGCTGACAACTGGTAATAATGCAAATACCTAATCACCAGGACTAAAACACCGACGTTCCACCTTACGGTCATAGATGCGCTTCATTTTCTCCTGAGAAGAGGTCAACTTCTCCCTAGCCATTTCAACCCCCACATACAAACGATGCCTAAAACCATTGACAATTAACTTACTCGGAGGTTGTGAAGGTCTCACAGCATCATGCAACAGTTTAAGCGGCCCACACACTGCATGTCCGAAAACAAGCTCGTTTGGACTAAAACCAGTGCTCTCCTGCACAACCTCACAAGCAGCCAACAGAAGCCATGGTAAACCATCCTCCCAATCCCGGTTTAACTCCACACAGTAACTACGCAACAAGGACTTGAGTGTCTGATGGAACCTTTCGAGGGCACCTTGACTCTGAGCATGGTATGCAGAAGCCTGATTATGTTTTACCTGTAACAGTTTCAAAACTTGAGCAAACAAATGAGAAGTAAATTTGAACCTTGATCAGACTGGATAACTTTTGGAATACCAAAAATAGAAATAAACTGGGTCAGAGCCTTCACCACAGACCTAGCAGTAATAGTACGGAGTGGATATGCAGCTGGATATCTTGTTGTCTGACACATTACTGTCAACAAATAATTACTTCCAGCCTTAGAATGAGGCAAAGGACCAACACAATCAATAATGAGATGTTCAAAGGGTTGCATAATTACCGGAATTGGATACAAGGGAACCGGGTTAATGTTCTGGTTTGGCTTTCCTGCCATCTGACATTTATGGCAGGTTGTGATGTATTCAGACACATCCTTTTTTAACCGAGGCCAGAAAAATAATGCAGGATATAATTATTATAAGTTTTGAGGACCCCCATATGCCCTGATTGATCATGGGAAACCCGCAACATTTCACTGCGAAATTTAGACAGAACAACAGTCTGCCAGAGTGGACCACCAACAAAATCCTCCCCATGTACCAACCATTTCCATACCAGTAATCCATCCTTCAACACGTACCCACTGGCCACACTCTCTTCCTCAGTGACAACCTGATCAAACAGACAACGAAGAGAAGAATCTGCTCTCTGCTCTGCCATCAGGTCACTATGAGAAACAGACAAAAGAGAATCAGGGACATATACAGAGAAAAAAATCACTTTCCTGCCCCCCCACCTTCATGGTCAGGGATAGATGCAGATTCAGCACGGCACATGGCTCGTGTCACCGCACAAGCTGTAAAAACCCCAGGGAAACACTGAGCACTCTCATCCAAGTTTCCTAAAACGGGAAGAAGTTACTATGGGTGCAGGTAGCGGACAGTCAGCCCACACCCGGCCACCAGCAAGATCACTGCCCAGGATTACATCCACTCCCACAAGAGGAAGTGCAGGGCGCACCCCCATGATAACTTCTCCCTGAACCAATCCACAAGTCAATGTCAGTTTATGCAGTGGAACTGGTTCCACCAAAAGCCCAATTCCCCGCATCAAAACATGGTCTCCAGTGTTGTTTTCCTCAGAAAAGGGTAATACATATCTCACAATATATGAATTAAGACAGAATGGGTCTGCCGCTGTTGTCACGGTTGCTTAGAGACGGACACTAGGCGACCGCGGTGAGCTACTATCGACCCGCGTCTTTTTAAACTGTCCACCCGATAGGTTGTTTACTTTTGAAGCAACTGATGGCACATTTTGACTCACTGACCTTGAAGATGCATTTTTTCGTTCGGATAAATTTTCCTGAAACAAATTCTGTGAAGAAAACACATTTTTGTGGGTCAAAAATAAATTCGTCAGCCAAAAGTGCTGCGTTTGTTAAAGACGACGCTTTCTGTTCATTTAAATAAATCACAATCCGTTCAGACACTTTTTAAACTCTTCCAACAAAATTAGATTTTAGATCATCAATAGTTTTTACTTTACACGAATGACACCATTTATCAAACAAAACGTTCTTCTCTCATGCAAACTCAACAAATGTCTGATTAGCAGTTTTATTAAGATTTCTACATTTCTGACGATATGCTTCAGGGACAAGTTTGTAAGCTTGCAACACAGTTTTCTTAAGAATATCATAATCTAAACTCTGCTCAATAGACAAACTTGAACACACTTCTTGGGCTTTTCCAACAAGCTTACACTATAGCAAAAGGGACCAGAATTCCTTCAGCCAGCTCAAAGCAGTGGCTATACGTTCAAATGCGCCATAATAAGAGTCAACCTCAGACTCACGAAATGGCGGAACCAATGTGATGTGCTTACTAATGTCAAAAGTATCAGAAACAGAAGAATCTGTGCTTGGTGGTTTTGGTGAAACTGCAGGTGCACTGTTTTGGAGCTCAAGAGCTCTGATTTGAAGATGCATGGCTTTCACTTCCAGCTCCTTGTTGCGGTTCTCCACCTCCCTGATATGGAGTGTGAGATGCAGATCCACAGACGACATACCTTCAAGAGGTTTAGAGTCTTGGTTGATCTCCGAGACTGCAGCAGGCACATCAGCCAGTGCTGCGTCAACAACCGCTCCAAGTGCGGCGTCTCCCGACTTCCTCCACTGCAGCCGTTTGCAACACACCTTTCTCCACCAGTTTTTCACACAGCGTTTCCTTCAGTTCCGATTTTTGATCACTGCAAGATACCTGAACATCATAATGGTCAGCCACAATAAGCAGGTCTGCTTTTCTACATTTTTCCAATTTTACCCAAGAAGGTGAACTCACAAAATCATCAAGAGAAAATCCCCCCCCCCCCCCCCCCCCCGCCAACAGAACGAGAGAAGACACGGAACAAAACCCAATTTCAAAATTGGGAGGGGTTTGAACAGACGAGCCCCCAATTCATGTTACGACCTGTCTAGGGATGGCAATATATATATATATATATATATATATATATATATATATATATATATATATAGATATAGGGAACAACTTTGCTGAACCACATGGCTTGAGCTTTCACGGTGTTCGTAGTTCTCAAGATCAGTGGTCCTCAACCCCTGGGCCCCGGACCGGTACCCGTCCGTGGACCAACTGGTACTGGGCCACGCCAGAAATAATTTTTGATTTTCCAAACCTCTGTGACCACACACGACACTAGCTGATAAAAGTCCAACAGATTCGATCGGTTTGTGTGCCCAGCCACACGGCAGGAGCAACACACCACACATTAACCGATTCCACTCACAAACATCCCGATTCCAGAAGAAAATCCAGTAAAAACCCCAACATACCAAACGTCAATTTAGAATAATCAAACATGGATGACAATGTAGAAGCAGTAGTGATAGTTTGTGGACTCATTTTAAGCGACGTAACAAAAAGAAAAGGTGTTTGAAAAAAAGATGGCAGGAGCAGCCGCTCTATTTGCTGCATTATGATTTGGAGGTGAGTTATGTTTTTTTGTAGTTAACATTTTTAACTAAATAAACATAACCACATATAATAAACATATATAAAAATGACCTTTACATATAGTAATAAACATTTCCACATTTCAGTCCACAGGACTCTCAGTTGCCATGTCAACTGTTTGGGATTCCCGCCTTTCTTACGTCACCGCGCTTTCTGTTTGGCTATCACATCAGGGGCGCAACTACATACTTTCTGAGGTGTATGCGAACATGTCATCCCCCCCCCAATGACATAAACTTGTACAAGTCATCTTTAATTAAGGTATCAATAATAATAAATGTACATATATGTGAATAAATTGCTGCCTACAGGGCAATTAAAAAAGAATGAAACGAAAAACAAGGCAATATTTCATAATTTAATATATTTGAGCCAAAGAGCCATTTCTGTTAGCCTGTGTCTAGAACCGCCTGTGTGCTGCAGGTCTGAGGTATTTTGTTAGCATGTTTTCTATCATTCTTCCAGCTTGATAGGAAGCCTTATCCAAACTGTCAACCCACATTAATAAAATGGTGAAATAATATTGACCACAAATCACTGTATTTATAAAAGATATCAACATTTTTCCTACACAATCCTAACAAACGTTTTAATGTTGTCTTCACAATATGTATTTATTTACTACTAATCTATTTGTATGATTTGTTCTTTAAATTACCATTCATATTATTTTTCGGTCTCAGGAAATGACTGAGAGATGAAGAGACTGATGACTGGTTCTTTAGGTTCAGTGGCATACACAAACAGCTGTTAAGTACATAAAATGCTGAGAAGAAAAAAAATTCCCCACATCGGCGCCCCCTCTAGTGCAGCGCCCCCATGCGTTGCATACACTGCATACCCAGTTGTTGCGCCACTGCGTCCGCTTTCCGCCCCCGACCCGGTCCTCCCGGGCCCTTCCTCCTCCCTTGCCCGTGCTCCAGCCTCACCTCCCCCAGCTTCCGTCACGGCCTCGGACCCCGCAGCACCCGCCGCCTCCTCGCTCCACCTCCCAGCTCCAAGCCAACGTCCCGCGGACATCCATCAACTTACTTCGGCCCTCACCTCCTCTGTCAACCTCCTCCAGCGCACCGTGTCCTCTCTCTCCTCTCGCCTGCAGGAGATCACCTCAGCCGCTCCGGCTCGGGCTCTGTCCCCGCCCGTCGCACAACCCAGGCCTTTCCCAGCCGCATTTACTCTCTCTAACGTCCGCCCAGGACGCACATCCGGCGGGTCGTACTTGTCCACGCACGCGCTCATCTCCCCTAAGCTCCGGTCTAAGATCCTGCAGGGCCAGTATGTGAATCTGGTCGCGCTGATCCTCCCGTCCTCCGAGGTCAACCAGAGCGTTGCCTCAACTGCAAGGCTCTGACAGCAGCCACCAGAAACTGGCGAGGTCCAGCCTCTGACACCAGCCACCGCTTCCGAGATTCTGACAGCAGCTAGTTGTTGTGAGAACTGTGTTTCACTCTTTGAATAAATACTTTTACTAAATTAAACATATTAAACATATACAACACATATATGAAAGACGGTGTCCTCTTCATGGCGCAAGTTCTCCATGCACTCTAAAGTTATAGATGTTGGATTCCGGGGTTTTTGGGGGTTTTTCGTGTCTGGGTCCTTTTTTCGGCTAGTCACTAGCCTTCCACCAGATGGCGCCACAGACTGCTTTTCCTGGCGGGGCGTGCCGACCTCCAACACACCTGTTCGGCATCTCCTCATCATCTCTGGAGCTCAAGAGGAGCTGACTGCCGGTTCTTCGATGCCTGAGTGTTTGCCAGCAATGGTAGTCAGAGCCCTCCAGCGAAAGCTCTTTGTTCACTTGAGTAACTTCCCGAGTAATTCCTCTCGTTGTTCTCCTCCAGGTGTCCTCCGCAAGACGCTGAGTTCCTTTGTTAAGGGATTTTTTCCCCTGGTTTTCCGGAACCCATTCCCTCGTGACGCCGTGGAGATTACCCACTGGTTGCCCGAGTCCCCGCACCTTCCCTTGGAAACGCCGTTCGTCAGTCGGAACACTCCTCTGTCTCCAGCCCGCCAGATCCTCCCTGTCCGCCTTCCGCCGCCAGCTCCTGGACCCAGCTGGTTCTCAGACAAGCCCGGACCCATTGAGAAAACCCTTTGGACTAAAGGACCTCGATCCAACAGTTAAACCCTCCCGGATTTTCACCATCTACTCTGCAATGCGCCGCATTTCCCGAGAGCCGTATTTCCTGGAGCAGACGCACCTCTGCTGATTTTCTGATTATTCAATAAACCATTTTTACTGATTATCCGTTTCCCTGTGGTGTTCTGCATGTGGGCAAGAAAAGTAGACCCCAACATGACAATAGAGGCATGTGTAGTCTGGATGGCCCCAGTTGCTGTTCACCTGTAGGCTCACATGGGTCAAGGAGTCAGTTTTATCATCCTGTGAGCCAAGACAGATACAAATTAGGAGGGTTAGATTGATAATCCATAGTTACAAATAGACAAGACAATGGAAACATAGGAGATCTGAATAAAGTGCATGGAAGCCTAGTTCAACTGTCCTTGCTGTAAATATATTTTTCATAGATTTTTCAAGATACCATGGAATTATACTTATATCTTCCTAACCAGAAAACAAAATGTCAGTCACTATGGGCTTCTGTAAGAACTGTTGTATTTGGTTAATAAAACATTAATTTGACATATTTACAGGAAGTTTGAAGGTCTGTATCCTGCTGCCATCTTCTTCATATTAGAAAGTTCCCAAGAAACTCTCCTCATCGTTTATGTCCTTCTTCCCCTGAGAGAAAATTACATAGAAATGCAGTTCATTATCCTATTCTTTGTATATATGAGAAAGTTAGTTGGTGTATCTAAAAACATCATATGCTGAGATAAGTAGAAAATTCATTTGTGAAAACAGAAAGTTTGCATGAGATCAGGTGATATGTTACTAAATCATTGCTAACACTTTTTAAAGCCCCTTCATCCACAGTATAGGTGGACACATATGTGATACATGTGGTGTTGCTTGACTTACATAGACAGAGAATTCCCTCGGAGCACTGGAGATTGTGGAAGATGGGGATATCCTCTTAGGAATATGACCCAGCAACACATGAGTGACAGTGGCTTTGTGGGACAGTTGGACGGATAAACATCCTGGTAATCCTGCAAAGGCCCAGCATTGTCCAGGATTCAGATGAGTTCTTCCCTGAAGTTAGAGTATAAAACAAAGTTTAGGTGGGGTACCAAGACTAAGAGAAAAGGAAATCGTAAAGCCTAATATTTTATCAAAAAGAAACACAACTGGGCTTGCCGTGGTGGCGTAGTGGTTAGCGCAACCCGTATTTGGAGGCCTTGAGTCCTCGACGCGGCCGTCGCGGGTTCAACTCCCGGACCCGACGACATTTGCCGCATGTCTTCCCCCCTCTCCTTCCCCGTTTCCTGTCAGCCTACTATCATATAAGGGACACTAGAGCCCACAAAAAAACCCCCTGGAGGGGTTAAAAAAAAAAAAAAAGAAACACCACTTTGCCTAATATTCATTTAATGTTCTGAGTGTTGTTCAGATCTGAATGACAATGTTTGGGCCTATGGGTTCTTGTTCTAAAGGCATCCCAAAGAATCTGCATGGTCTGTTGCTCTCATATGTTTCTGAGGTCATCGTTTGTACAAGTCTGGCACCTGCACAAAAAACAGAAATATTGAGATAAGAACCCTTAATACTGAAAATTTGCAATCTGGTTTATGATCGTTTTTCTAATAGCTCACCTTGAGACTCCAGAGCAAAGTTGGGCCACAGATCCGCTGGTGGTAGAAGGTATTCGAGTTTCTTCTTCATCTCCTGCAGATCTTCGTGGTAACCCTCTGGGAGCTTTTCTTGATCCTTATCCAGAGACAGAAAGTTTGTCACAACATTGAAATTAACAGCTTGTTCTCAAGTTTGTTCAGGATATTTAAATCAGAGTTAAGATTAGGAAGAGAAAACCTACCATGTCCACTGGAGTTAGTGTAACTATTGACTCTGAAGCTCTTAAGTGCAGAGTAGAAAATATGCAGCTACATCCTGATGAACATGAGCAGAAGATGACAGTCAGTGACATAACATAGAAAATACAGACTTTCTACAAACTTTCAAATTGCTTGTTTGTGGAAGGAGAGTAATTACCAGAAAAGAGCAAGATGACAAAGATGTCTAAAAGACTAAAGAGGAGGAGATGAAACTTGAGAAGTTTGTGGCTGAGAAAGAAGAGAAGCGACAAAGAGCGCTGAAACAGTGTGAAGCAACTTTGGAGCAGAACATCCTGAAACAGAGACGGATTGAGAATTTAACAGAACTGATACTGTTACGTTGTAACTGAATGACAATGCCCTCCTTTACATTGAAAAGCATATTATTATCCTGGTAGTGATCTTTATTTTTACTGTTTACTGGGCGTTTTTTTCGGCTACTCCTGGCCCAAGATGGAAAAAATACAAGTGTTTATATATGTGCATTGATCAGCAGATGACTGTTAAACTTAAGAGCAAAAATAAAAGTTTATATAATATACCTGACTCTTAGACTTTGACTTTAGACTTATTTTATTGTCATTGCTCAAGAAACATAAGTAAAACTGGCAATGAAATGTCATCGCTTGGCCACCGGAGCACACACAGAAACACAAGTGTGCCTATAATTACATAATAACAAATAATAATGTATTGCTAAATATATATATATATAACTTAAAATTTTCAAGCAGTCTCAGACAGTTTAAGTGATGGAATTGTTGAGCAATCTGATGGTCAGTGGGAGACAGCAATTTCTGAGTCTGACTGTTCTGCAGCAGATGCTACAAAATCTCCTGCCAGATGCCAACCGGATGAACAGACCATGGAGATGATGGGTGGAGTCAGAGAGGATCTGGGATGCTCTGGCTAAACAGCGTCTGTGTGCAATGGTTTGGATAGGGGGGAGTGGAGTCCCAATGATCCTCTCCGCTGTCTTCACCACTCTTCGCAGAGACTTCCAATCTGAGGCCTTGCAGCTCCCAGACCAGATGAAGATACTGCTGGTCAGCAGGCTCTCAATGGTTCCTCTGTAGAAGGTGGAGAGGATGGGAGGCGGAAGGGAAGCCCTTCTCATTCGTCTCATAAAGTGCAGGCGCTGCTGAGTCTTTTTCACCAGTGAAGAGATGTGAGTTGTCCAGCTGAGGTTGTCTGTAATGTGAACCCCCAGGAATTTAGTGCTGATAACGATCTACACTGCTTTATCGTTAATGAGGAGTGGTGTGTGGTTCGGTCGAGACCTTCTGAAGTTGACAATGATTTCTTTTGTCTTGTCAACGTTCAGGAGCAGGTTGTTTATTCTGCACCAGTCCACAAGATGTTGTACCTCTTTTCTGTAGTTCACTTCATTGTTGTCCTGAATGAGTCCGACAATTATTGTGTCATCTGCATATTTCATGATGTGGTTTGTGTTAAACCTGGGACGACAGTCGTGAGTCATCAGGGTAAACAGCAGGGGGCTCAAGACACAGCCCTGGGGGGAACCAGTGTTCAAAGAAATGACATTGGAGATGTTATTACCCACACGGACAGACTGAGTTCTGTCAGTGAGGAAGTCCAGCAGCCAGTTGCATAGTGGAGTGTTGAAGCCCATGGAGACCAGTTTGCATACCAAATCCTGCGGAATGATCGTATTAAATGCTGAGCTGAAGTCCAAAAACAGCATCTGTACGTGGGTGTTTCTTTTCTCCAGATGTACCAGGCTGAGATGAAGAGCAGTGGAGATGGCTCTGTCCCCGCCCGTCGCACAACCCAGGCCTTTCCCAGCCGCATTTACTCTCTCTAACGTCCGCCCAGGACACACATCCGGCGGGTCGTACTTGTCCACGCACGCGCTCATCTAACCGCTTCAGTAAAGCGGTTAGATTTGTACGCAAACTGGAATGGGTCAAATGATGGAGGCAGTATAGACATTATGTGATCCTTAACCACTCTCTCGAAGCACTTCATGATGATAGATGTTAATGCAATGGGTCGCAAGTCATTCAGACATGCGATGATTCGTTTCTTGGGCACTGGAATAATAATAGATGACTTAAAACATGAGGGGACAATGGTCTGGTGCAGAGACGTATTGAAGATGTCCGTGAGCACGTGGGCTAGCTGGTCTGCACATTCTTTGATCAGCCTTGCTGGAATGTTGTCAGGACCTGCAGCTTTTTATATGTTGACCTTCCCCAGGGATTTTCGCACAGCAGATGTTTCGAGCCTGAGGGCCTGTTCATCAGGGTGAGAGGTAGCTTTCCTGGCAGGAGTTTTATTATACAGGAGAACAGGCTTCAAATCTTGAGCTCATTAAGGAAGCTAATGTCATCTCGACAGGATGGAGATATGGTTTTATAGTCAGTCACAGACTGGATGCCCTGCCACAGTTGTCTGGTGTAGCTGGCATCATGAAAGAAACCTTGCATCTTTTGACTGTAGGCATTTTTGCTGCGTTTGATGGTACGTTTTAGATTGGCCCTTGCTGATCTAAGTGCGTTTTGTCTCTCGGTAGGAAATTGTTGGTTCCCCATTTGAGTCATAGTAGCCATTTATTGATAAACGAAGACTTCGTTTCAATGCAGCTGCACAAAAAGAAAAAAAACAAAGTCATGGAAGAGGGGGACACAAAGCATCTTAAATACACACACACACATAGAGCCTGGTAGAATGAGGGAACCAGACAAACTTATAAATGGGGTTTTATTTCTCAAATACTCTAATAAAGGGATAGTAGTGTTAAAATTAATTTGGAGTTTTACAGAATGGTGAATTTTTGTTAGACAAAAATCTTTCAGCTACTAGAATAGCAAAATCAAATAAATCCCTTTTCTTTTAAGCAAAGTTATGTATATGTAACCGGATCCCTTCTGCGTTGTGCTGGTTATTGGATGTTAGTCAGGCCGTGACTCTGTTTGGCTTTCAAAGATTTATTCTGACGAAAATATCCAATAGAAAAACAATAGTTACAAGCTGCCCGCTCCAAGTCCTCTCCCGCAGGACAACATGACAAAAGGGCGGGATCATGTCTCACATTAAATAAAATAAACCTTTTTTATACAACATACCTGACGAAAATATCCAACAGAAAAACAATAGTTACAAGCTGCCCGCTCCAAGTCCTACACAAACAAAAATACATAACAGAAATCAACTTAATAAATCTACAAATAAACTGGAAGTATTTAGATAGAAAGTAAATAGGACACACCTCTCCCGCAGGACAACATGACAAAAGGGGAGGGCCTAAGGGACGCAAACATTTTAAAGACAAAACCATAGAAGAAGAAATAAAAAGGAGGGGCTACTGTTCTTAAAGTAACACATTCAAAACAATGACAGCTTTTCGGTCAGGTAGAGAGCAATACAAACAACAACAAAAAAAGACATTTTGTGTAATTATAACAACAACCAGGTTACATTCACCCCCCTAGAATTACACAAAATAAAAAAACAGTGATAAAGACACTTAGTAGCAGTACAATTTTATTTTATTTTTATTTTTGCAACAATGTAACACATCAGCCAAACAGCTACCCTACAATAGGGTCAGGAGACTAGAGATCGCTCGACGCCCAGCAAAATCTCACAGTATTCCATGGACAACAAGAGGTGCCTTTTACACCCCCCCATACAGAGTAAACACATAAATGGTACTGAAGCTTATGCAAACCAAGACAATCCTAGCCAATGGCAGGAATCACATGAGAATTTGGAAACTCACACGTCAATAACAGTTTGAACATTATCCTTATCATAAAGCGCCTCAATGACGGCCATGGACTCTATCAGGCGACAAACTGGTTTAATAACCCTCCCAAAGCGTGAAGTTAGGCGGCGAACAACATCCTCACCCACCCTGTCTGGAGGATGAACAGAGCCAGCAGCATCAGGAAGATGAGGTAAGGAACCAGCAGTCGCCAGTACCCCTGTTTCCATAGAGGAGTTTTCAGAGTCATGAGGCAGGTCACTATTTCCAACTGATGGAGCCAAGGACACATCCTGAACCCATGAAGCAGTACGGTCATCCCCATCACTGCAGGACAGGGAGTCGGGTAGGGAAGGCTCAGCAGGAACAGCACTAGGAGCCTCACTAAATCTTCCTGTTCCATGTGAATCAGGAACCGGGGGGACTCGAACCACACTATCAACCTGGCGGTTCACATTCCCATCCAAGGTCATCCCCACAGGTAAAAAGTTCACGTCAAGAAGGAGGTTGCGATGCACCACACGCTCATTGCCGTGACGATCTTTAACACGATAAATATGGAGAGCAGGTTTGGAGGCAACCACCGTGTACATCACAGGCTCCCATTTATCAGAAAGCTTTCGCTTTCCTCTGGCTCCCTTGTTTGCCACCAGGACCTGATCTCCAACTGACAGAGGGTGACCCTTGACTCTCTTGTTGTACTGGTCACATTGATGTTTCTGCTCTGCACTGGTGTTCTTCTCAGCCATTAGCATGGCAGAACGTAAATCTTCAACCAGTGATTTGACATAAGTGTGGTAGTCACAAATAGCATCATCATGAAGAACGTTCCGAAAAACAAGGTCAACAGGCAGCCTGGGAATCCTCCCAAACATCAGATAGAACGGTGCAAAGCCTGTGGTCTCATGAACCGTGCAGTTGTAGGCAAAAGTCAGAGACTGGATCATCTGAGGCCATTTATGCTTCGAACGTGGAGGAAGAGATCTCAACATGTTGCCCAGGGTGCGATTGAATCTCTCTGCAGTCCCATTACCCATTGGGTGGTAGGGTGAGGTGTGCGATTTACTGACACCACTCAACTCTAAAAGCTCAGCCAGTAGCTCACTCTCAAAATTTGCACCCTGATCTGAGTGAATGCGCTGTGGGAAGCCATAAACACAGAAAAACCCATCCCATAACTTTTTTGCAACTCGTTTAGCAGTTTGATCCTGACACGGGAAAGCATGTGCTAACTTTGTGAAGTGATCAGTGATCACCAGAACATCCACAGACTTGTTGTTACTGTCCTCAGCTGACCAGAAATCAATACACACCAGCTCCATCGGAGCACTGGTCCTGATGTTCTCCAGAGGGGCTCTCACAGCAGGCTCTGGGGTTTTACTGAGGACACATCTGGGACATTTTCTCACGTAATCTCGCACATCTCTTTCCATGTCATGCCAAAAGAAACGATGACGAGCCAAGGAGAATGTTCTTGCCTGGCCCTGATGACCTGCATTATCATGGACACCAGTCAGAACCACAGACTTCAAAGCATCAGGGACCACAAACTGGAAGCGCTTACCTTTTGTCAGAGGGTCTTTTATGACACGGTAAAGAACGCCATTCAGCAATGTTAGTTTATCCCACTGCTTCAGAATTTTTAGAGCCAGTTGATTTTCACCAAAGCGTTCCCGCCTTGATGGACGGCGTCCCCGCTCAATGTACAGGACAACTCTGGAAACAACAGGATCGTTTTTCTGGTGAGAGACCAGGTCAGTTAGACAAAGAGCTGTTGATGGACCTGTGGTGTGTGGGATTATCATGCCCAGATGATCAGCTAAAGATGCTGCATGCTGAGTCTGACCAGCATCTCCACTGCAGGCAGATGACAGAAGAGAGGAGACTTCGGCACAGGTCATGGACGTGTCAGCTGTAATGGAGGAAGAGCTGTCCACTGATTGAAGCTGACAGGTCAAACGGAAAACATCCTGCACAGCATGATCAGGGACCTCACAGACATGCTCCAAAAGTTCCTGACAAGGTTCTGACAGAAGGCGATCAGCCAAAGGCTTCACAAAAGGAACTCTGCTCAGAGCATCTGCCACCACATTCTGTCTCCCTGGAACATACCTGATCTCAAAGGTGTATGGAGCAAGCTTAGAGACCCAGCGCTGTTCACAGGCATCCAGTTTGGGCTTGGTCAGGATATATGTGAGAGGATTATTATCCGTCCACACAGTAAACCTGTGACCCTTCAGCCAGTGGCTGAACTTATCACATACAGCCCACTTTAAGGCTAGGAACTCGAGCCTGTGTGCAGGATAGTTGGCCTGGCTGCGGCTGAGAGTCTTGCTGGCAAAAGCAACAGGTCTAGCAATCTCTCCATCAGCTGGGACCTGCGACAAAACAGCACCGAGCCCATCCAATGAAGCATCGGTTGAGAGAATAAATGGCTTCTCAAAATCAGGATGTGCCAGCACCACACAGTTGAGAAGTGCAGTTTTAAGGTCTCCAAACGCTTTCTCACAAGCTGGAGTCCAGTCCTGGGGAGTCAGAACACGGAAGGTTCCAGCTTTCCCATGTCCTCCGCTCTTTACTTTACGTTTCTGACCTGCGGTGAGGGCATAAAGAGGCTTTGCGATACGGGAACAAGCTGGAATAAAGTGCTGATAGAATAGCACCATGCCCAAGAATGACCTCACCTTCTTCTGGCACGGAGTACAGCCATCCTCCTTCATGAGGTCTTTTCTTTCAAACCCTGAGATGACCCTTACCTTCTCCTGATCAACAGAAACACTACCAGCTTCCACAACATGGCCCAAGAACCTCACAGACCTCCTGAGAAAGTGACACTTTTTCTGGGCCAGCTTCAAGTTGTTTGCTCTCAGGCGACAGAAAACAACCTCCAGCCTCCTTAACGACTCCTCCTCAGACGGTGCAAATACCAACAGGTCGTCTAGATAGCAGAGGAGGCTGGAAAAGTTCAAGTCACCAAAAATGTTAAGCATCATCCTCATGAAGGAAGCTGGGCTGTTGCATAAACCTTGTGGGAGACGGTTGTACTCATAAAGTCCAAGCGGCGTGGTAAAAGCAGTGTAATGTTTGTCGGACTCATGGAGAGGGATGTTGTAGAAACCAGAGGTCAAGTCCATGGTGCTGAACAGCGCATTCCCACCAAGAGCAGCAAGGCAGTCAGACTGATGGGGCAATGGATGGGCATCCTTAACGGTCTTAGCATTAAGCCAGCGGAAGTCAGTGCATATCCTCATGTCCCCAGACTTTTTCCACACCATAACAAGCGGGGAGGCATATTCACTAATAGACTTCCTTATGATACCCATCATCTCCATCTCAGACAAGACCTCCCTCAACTGCTGATAATGTGCTGGTGGTATGCGTCGATAAGGTAAGCGAAATGGCTGGTCATCAGTCAAGTGAATGCGATGAACAAAATCCCTAGCCTCACCACAATCCAGTTTTCCCCTGGAGAACACATCCTGGTAAGAAACCACGAGTTCAGCCAGCCTTCTTTTAGACTCATCTGACACCTCACAGCTCTCTATGTCAATGTCATGCAGACCACAGTCTCTCAGCATCTGCACTGGATCAGCACTGTGATGTGATGAACCTGTTGAAACAGCTGAATGGTTGCAGTACAGTTCCGATCTCCCCTGACTGAACGCAAAGTCCTCCACAGCAACACATGGAAAGACATCAGCGATTTTAGCATTGCGGCGCAGTATCAGAGGTTTTTCTGTTGGGTTGAGGACCTTCATAGGGACCCAACGATCCCCCCACATGGGTGTGACTACACGACCCACCAAAATGTTTTTTGGAGTGGAACGAGCAGATGACGGCTCGACAACCACAGTGCCTCCCAGTGACAGTGGTGCAGTGGATGGGAGCTTACCCCAAACCACATACTCCTGACGAGGAAGGAGGGTAACAGCCTGTCTGAGCCTAACTGTTCCAATCTTGTCAGGTGAAGTAGAGTTTGACCACCGAGAAACACAACTCAGAAGCTGCAAAAACTCCTCACACTCTGGGTTTGCAGTGTTAGATGTAATGAGTTCCCAGTACCTCGAATCAGTTTTCATTCTTTGAATAAGGGGCCGGAGCACATTGCTACCAATGATGAATTCATCATGTTGGCCAGGTATCAAAAATGTCAGTACTGTAAATCTGAAGCCATAGATCTCAATGTCCAACTCATAGATGTATCGAGGCTGAGTGAGAAGGCCACCACACCCAACGAGCACCACATTCTCTGGGACTGCAAGAGGGATCAAATCAACACCCGCGGCTCTTAGTTTGCTCTCTGCCTCCACGCTCAATGTGCACGACATACTCCCAGAGTCCAACATACCCCTCAGTGTAGTCCGGTCACTAACTGAAACTGAGGCATAAAACAAATCACTAGCCCTCTGGACTCTCTGTGACCCCAAGAAAATCACTTCACTGTTCTCAGGTGAAGTATTGCGACACTCAGTATAAACAGAGCGTGCATCCAGTGTAGTCGTGAGGGTATTATCCACTCTGCCCATGCTTCCCCTCTCATCACACGGGCTCTCTAGTTTAAATTAGGATACTGGGAGGACAGCTGCGGTGTGTGATGAGCAGGCTGAGGACAATCCCTTTTAATGTGTCCTGAGCCGAAGCAGTTGAGACACAGTCTGAACAATCTGCAGTGTGAGTGTGTGGTATGCTCCTCCGAGCAACAAACCCTGCATGGTGCATGCTGAGGACGTTTAGAACCACGTGTGTAACTCCTCACATGTTGACCACTCTGTTTTGTAGCAAGAGAAGCTGCACACAGAGACAGAACCTTATCGAACATCTCTGTCATCTGAGGAGGCGGGTCAACTCCTGAACTGGAGGAAAAAGGTGGCTGGGGTGGACCTGTATTCTGAAAGGATGTAGATTGTGGAGCAACATGCTGCTGTGGCTGCTGATTCAAGGGCCCTGAAGCTGAGGAACGATCACATGCTAAAGCAGCTTGGGGAAAACGGACAGCAAATGGTGTAGCATCAGCTGACAACGCAGCACTAGGCGTTTGAGCACCAAGCTGAGGAAGACAAGAGAGAACAGGGCCTGCAGACGAACCAAGAGTCCTATTTGTAGTGACCATCGGCTTCCTAAGACTTGCAACACGGTTATCAAGGCGGCTCTGGACCTCAGCAGTAGTCCACTCCTCCACAGGTTTCAGCTGGAAGGAAAGAGCTAGACCAGGATCAGGACAATGGTTGATGAACATTGTAACAACTTCAGCTCCTGGATCCTCCACCTGCTTCCCCCTCCTACGCAAACACTCATCAGCCGCTTCAATAGACTTGTTCAGTCGAATCCAGTAGTCCATGGCTGTCTCTCCATCAGCAGGCAGGATGTTATAGAAGTCTCTCATCGGCAAACTGGAGAAGATCAGCTCACCAAAGTTGCGTTTCAAAATATCAAAAACAGTAGAAACCAACTTGTCACTACATGACTGAGGCTGGCAACGAAGCGACACCTGAACCACATCTCTGGCTTTCCCAATAAGTCTGGATGTGATGATCTCACACATTTCTACAGGGTCCACACATCTCATCCTTGACAGATAGCATCTCATCAAACCCTCCCATTCCTGGATGGAGAAGGTGTCAGAGTGGTCACCTTTGAAATATGGAGGTGCTCTAATATCAGACTGAACAACAAACCTCATTTGTGACTGATCGGTCAGGTCGCTGGGTTGGCTGTCAGCAACCTGAGACTGTGACTGACTTCGTGGGTTTAGTCCATTGAGATTCGTCGTAATGGCGTCCCCAATCTGCTTAGCCAGATCAGCAATCACCCCACTGAGAGCCTCAGTAGAAACAAGTTGGGTAGGGTCAGGCCTTGCTTTGCCAATGGGTGTAGAAGCAGCAGCAGGGACAGGTGGGGGGTTAATCCCAAGCTGATCAACAGAAAATTCATATGGACTAAAAGGCATAGGTCTACCCCTTCCAAATGACATGTAATGTTGGCCCCTCCCCAAACTAAAAGTGACCTTCCGGTCCACTTCATCACCTTTAAAAGGTACCTCAGTGTCAGACATTTCATCAAACATTAACAGACAAAAACTATGGAAAATAACAGTGGATCAAAAAGAAGCGATGTCAAAAATAAAATGCAGATACCCAAACAGTGTAAAAACAAATCAGTCACACAAGAACTCATATGCAACAGTCAGCAAAAGAAACAAAAAAACAACCAGCCTTATCTACAGGTAAAGGGTAATAAACAGACTGGTTTCATGTCTTTACATTTTGTTTATTATTATTATTATTTGTTGATTGTACTGTTTTAAGATTGGTTTTATTGTCCCAAAACACACAAAAAACTTTTATAAAATTAAAAAAACTTTTTCAATTATTCTTCACTTATTTCCCCTCTTCACTTGTATAAAACGAGGTGCACAAAAAAGAAGACCAACAGAAACAGTTACTTCGTTGCTAGGATACAGCGCGCCAACGCCTGCCAGTCAAAGCGCAGGGCAAAGGCGGAGCAAGACGTCAAAGGCGGGAAAGGGACAACGTAGCAGCAGCTGCAGCAGTGGAGATTCGACGTTACAGCGGGTCAAACGGCACCAAGTGTAACCGGATCCCTTCTGCGTTGTGCTGGTTATTGGATGTTAGTCAGGCCGTGACTCTGTTTGGCTTTCAAAGATTTATTCTGACGAAAATATCCAATAGAAAAACAATAGTTACAAGCTGCCCGCTCCAAGTCCTCTCCCGCAGGACAACATGACAAAAGGGCCCGGGATCATGTCTCACATTAAATAAAATAAACCTTTTTTATACAACATACCTGACGAAAATATCCAACAGAAAAACAATAGTTACAAGCTGCCCGCTCCAAGTCCTACACAAACAAAAATACATAACAGAAATCAACTTAATAAATCTACAAATAAACTGGAAGTATTTAGATAGAAAGTAAATAGGACACACCTCTCCCGCAGGACAACATGACAAAAGGGGAGGGCCTAAGGGACGCAAACATTTTAAAGACAAAACCATAGAAGAAGAAATAAAAAGGAGGGGCTACTGTTCTTAAAGTAACACATTCAAAACAATGACAGCTTTTCGGTCAGGTAGAGAGCAATACAAACAACAACAAAAAAAGACATTTTGTGTAATTATAACAACAACCAGGTTACATATAAAACACTGTACTATAAGTTTAAAACTGAGTGCATAAACAACTGAAGCAGGCACGCTTTAAAAAAATTAAAATAAATAAAATCACACAGACTTCTTACAATATGGTCAACTCAGTGTTATACAACATCTTAAAATACTCACTTAGTAAACTCTGCTTACTACTCGAAATTGCTGGTGGCAACTGGCCATTCGCTCTGTCACTATAGTAAGGTCAGATTAACATACATTCAGTAAAATAACAACAGGTTATTGTTTAACTGTAACCAGATATCATTTAACAGAAACTCATAATATATTAGGACAGAACGAGCTCCACAGTTCTACACGGAAATCTTCTTTTTTAGGACAGTAGAAAAACCGTTAGGCACGTTAGCATACCGTAGCAAACAGTACAAACCTACTCCTTCCGGTCTAACGTTTGTCATCCCTTACTCTAACGAGTCGGCAAAAGCTCAGGGCTCATCTACACACAGCTCCCTCTGGTGGTCATCATGAAGCCATGCTTTTCCACTATATATATATACGTATATATATGTTGCTCGGCTCAGGCACAGATGACATTCGCAGTTGTCTTTGCGAATTAAAAAAAAAGATTTTATTTACCTTTATACAAAAATACAGCTTGACATACTCGGTGCCTAACGCTCCCCAGAAGAACGGAAACCGAGCACTGCACCCCATGGTTCCAGGAACACACATTAAACACAGTCGCATTCAATGACATAAAGGAAATGTCAGTTACTAAGTTATCAAGCTACAATGAAAAATGGATGAACTTATTATAATAAACAAAACAAATTGGGTGGGGTACCTGTGAACTATAATACACATGAACAGTATAATAAATAAATAAACTAATAAATTCGGTATCTCTCACACTCTCCCTCACTTTAGAAATGTCGTCTCGACATTCATGTGTACCTGGTCATTAATGTATGGAGAATGGAATGGACATACAGGTTACAGTACAACTTTCTCTGTTTTACCAAGGCCGCCAGTAACCTTGTACACATTTCGTGGCCACTGTTCTGTCTCTGCAATTTGGTTCTCCAAGAGCAAAATATGTCAACGTCTGTGGTCTCCTTCGCTCTCTCTTTGGACGCGGACTTGGCTGTCTTGCCTCTACAGCCTCTTCAATGTTAGACCCACTTTCCACATCCCCTGAGACCACGATGTCCACATCCTCTGGCTTGGCAATGCCGGCACCCTCCTCAACGGTCTCTGCACAATCACCCTGACCATCCCCTGCTCTGTGCAGGGGTTTGTTGGCACAACTGTCCATTTGTGGCACAAATTCTGTAGCCATGGGGTCCGGTATACTGCTAGGCTCTGGAAGAGGCCATCTGAAAACCACATCAGAGAAATCCTCCTCTGGAGCCTCCTCCTCACTTCCCGTTTGTTGTGTCTGTTCCACACGCGTTCGCCTCCGTTTGTTGTCATATCTCTTCTTTGTATTTGTACGGGCTACAGTCATGTTCTCATCTGAACACAGAGGGAGGAAATCACAGGGCAACAACATATTTCGGTGCAAAACTCTTGTTCTGCCTTTTCCATTTTCTGCCTCCAGTTTGAATACAGGACTTTCCTCCCCCATTTGACGCTTAACCACGTAGATGTTATCTTCGCAATAGGAGCGGATTTTGCCTGGCCCTCCCTTTTCTGCCACATTTCTAACAAGTACACGGTTTCCGACTCGCAGTCCTGGACCATGTGTTCTCTTGTTGTACCGTATTTTCCCTCGGTCAGCGGACTTGGCTGCATTTTTGGAGGCAATGCTGTATGCCTCAGCCATCCTTTGTCCCCATCTGTCCACATAGTCCTGGTAGGAACCCGAACCTTGCTCTCGCTCAAGGCCAAACAGAAGATCAACTGGTAACCGTGGCGACCTCTCAAACAGCAAGAAGAAGGGAGAGTAACTGGTGGCATTATTAACAGTGCAATTGTAGGCATGTACAACTTTGTCGAGGTGATTTTTCCAATCTGTTTTCTGTTCCTCCGTTAGCTTTCTTAACATAGAAAGAAAGTCCTGTTAAATCTTTCTGTTTGTCCGTTCCCTTGTGGGTGATAGGGGGTGGTGTGTGACCCCTTAACACCAGACAGTTCTTTCAGGTGATGTATCAACCTGTTTTCAAACTCTCGTCCTAAATCATGATGTAATTTTTCTGGAAAACCAAATCTGAGACAAAAGTCATTAAATAGTTTATCTGCCACCGTTTTTGCTGATTTGTTTGTAGTTGCGTAGGCCTGAGCGAAGCGGCTATAGTGGTCCATCACTACCAGAATGTACTCAAAACCACCTCTGCATTGTTCCAAATGCAAAAAGTCAACTGACACCTTCACCACCCTTCTGGCTCGAAGACTTATTCTACTTAGATGGAAACTAAACGTCCCCCCGTCTCATGACCACTGAGTCAGAGAAGTTCTTTACAACCTGAAACTGGAAAAACTCAGATTTTCACTCAAGGGTTCCACCAGTAAATTTATGGAGACTTGGAGACCTTTCCTATCTGTAGTGGGTACCATGACTTTGCTACCTGATTCAGAAGGAAATTAAATTATCTGTAGGCCTTCTCATCGATATCCAATTCTTTTGTTTTTAAAAGATATATATTCTTTGTCTTATAATTTATTTATTTTTATTTTATTTTTTTCTTTATTTGTATGTTGGTGTAATTTACTAGTACGAACGTAAAAATATATATTCATTTATTTACTTAGTATGAGTATTATTTTTTCTTTATTTCTTTTTCTGCCTCCTTTGGAATGTGTATGGATGGATGTGTGTGTATGTCGTGTTGCTAGAAGCTGTTGCAGGGACTGGATCTCTGCTGGCTGTTTGTCTTGTGCTTAGACCTGGACGGGGTGGGTTGGGTTCTGGGAGAAATCAGCTTGAACTTCCTCTTTTCTCTATCTATAACTACCGTGTTTTCATTGTACTAATGTTTGATGTATGTCAAGCTGTAAAATTCAATAAAGAAAGTTGGAAAAAAAAAAAAAAAGTCAACTGACACTAGCTGAACAATATCTGGGTGAAAAAAATGAAAAGTCCCATCTGGCTCGCCAAGAAATGTCTTGATCTGAAATTTGATATTATCATTTGCAGTCCTGTACCCACTGATCTTAAAAACTTCCTTTTCACCAGGTCCACGCTATAGTCTTCCGCTTCTTCGTTCTTGGATGCATTTAAAAGCCTGTCTTTAAGCTCAATGGCCCTGAATAAGAAGTCTTGAGCTGACTCTTTTGGGTCCTGGGAAATATTCACCAGTTTTTGGTACAAGTCAGATGTGTCATCTTCTCTGTAATGTCCTTTTAATATTGTCTTTAGCTGTGGGAGAGTCAAATCAGTCTTTATTTCCAGCATATCACGCAGCTTGAGACCAGGGCTGATTGCTCTTATCACCGCTTCCATAACTTCTGGCTCACTGTGGCCTTTCCCCAGAAGAACGGAAACCGAGCACTGCACCCCAACGGTCCAGGAACACACGTCAAAAACCGTCGCATTCAATGACATAAAGGAAATATCAGTTACTAAGTTATCAAGCTACAATGAAAAATGAATGAACTTATTATAATAAACAAAACAAATTGGGTGGGGTACCTGTGAACTATAATACACATGAACAGTATAATAAATAAATAAACTATATATATATATGTGTGTGTGTGTAGGGGACAACTTTGCTGAAACACGTGGTTTGAGCTTTCACGGTGTTCGTAGTTCTCGAGATCAGTGGTCCTCAACCCCTGGGCCCCGGACCGGTACCGGTCCGTGGACCAATTGGTACCGGCCGCGCCAGAAATAATTTTTGATTTTCCAAACCTCTGTGACCACACACGACACGAGCCGATAAAAGTCCAACAGATTCGATCGGTTTGTGTGTCCAGCCACACGGCAGGAGCAACACACCACACATTAACCGATTCCACTCACGAACATCACGATTCCAGAAGAAAATTCAGTAAAAACCCCAACATACCAAACGTGAATTTAGAATAATCAAACATGGATGACAATGTAGAAGCAGTAGTGATAGTTTGTGGACTCATTTTAAGCGACGTAACAAAAAGAAAAGGCGTTTGATAAAAAGACGGCTGGAGCAGCCGCTCTATTTGCTGCACTATGATTTGGAGGTGAGTTATGTTTTTTTGTAGTTAACATTTTTAACTGAATAAACATAACCACATATAATAAACATATATAAAAATGACCTTTACATATAGTAATAAACATTTCCACATACTATCAGTCCACCGGACTCTCAGTTGCCATGTCAACTGTTTGGGATTTCCTGCCTTTCTTACGTCACCGCGCTTTCTGATTGGCTGTCACATCAGGGGCGCAACTACATACTTTCTGAGGTGTATGCGAACATGTCATCGCCTCTCCCAAACTTGTACAACTCATCTTTAATTAAAGTATCAATAATAATAATAAATGTACATATATGTGAATAAATTGCTGCCTACAGGGCAATTAAAAAAAGAATGAAACAAAAAACAAGGCAATATTTCATAATGTAATATATTTGAGCCAAAGAGCCACTTCTGTTAGCCTGTGTCTAGAACCGCCTGTGTGCTGCAGGTCTGAGGTATTTTGTTAGCATGTTTTCTATCATTCTTCTAGCTTGATAGGAAGCCTTATCCAAACTGTCAACCCACATTAATAAAATGGTGAAATAATATTGACCATAAATCACTGTATTTATAAAAGATGTCAACATTTTTCCTACACAATCCTAACAAACGTTTTTAATGTTCTCTTCAAAATATATATTTATATACTACTAATTAATTTGTATGATTTGGTCTTTAAATTACTATTTATATTGTTTTTCGGTTTCAGGAAATGACTGAAGGACGAAGAGACTGATGACTGGTTCTTTAGGTTCTGCGGTGTTCCTCTCCTGAACCATTCTGTCTGATATCAAACAACCCACTGAATATCGCCGACACATTTTTTAATGCCCCTATTAAACTTCACTGTGATTGTTTAGCCTGTGTCTTCCCACTACCATCTGTATTTTTGCCAGAGGTTTTACTTCTAAGGACGTTTTTTAAAGACCAGGTGTTTAAAAAAAGTATTTTTTTTAAAGACAAAGTCTTGTTTTAAAAAAATTCTTTTTAAAAAGACCATAAAAAAGGCCTAGTCTTTAAAAAAAAATACTTTTTTAAAAGACTAGGTCTTTAAAAAAAAGCCCCGGCACCAAAATTTTTCCTTGTACTCTGCAGTAGCTACGCTTGTCCATTTAAGACAGGATAACCAATCTTTAATGGGCTTTGTACCTGCAAGCGTTTCTTGCAGGTACAGCTGGTCACGTGATCCTCGGGTGGCATATTCAAACTCCGAATCACACGTCACAGATTGACGTCATAGACCGGCTGAAGCAGAGTCTTTGAATGTAGGCCCTCTGCGATCATTTGGTCACTAATCTTTTTATTTTTGTCTTGCAGGCTGACGTTTGTTAGAACGAACCAGTTAGGTAAGATAGACAATCATTTCTGTCTTTTACCTCTCTCTCCGTCTGTCCCTAAATCTTTTCAGATTTAGGTTTCAGCATAGACTGAAAATGAGAGTTCGTTCACAAGTGTTGCCACGTGAGACGGAAAAGAAAAGTATTGGTGCCGGGGCTTTTTTTTTTTAAAGACCTAGTCTTTAAAAAAGTTAAAAAAAACAAAACCTTACACAGGAAGCGTAAGGTACAATGTTGGCTGGATGGGGGAGGAGTTTTTGCCCTGAATTATTTATTCTATATGTTGTATATACAAGTTGCACTGCTCCTTAGGTAGATTTGAATCTCTATTTCTACATATCTACATCATATATCTACAGGATGGGCCATAAGTTTCCATAGAAAAAAGAAACATTTTATATTGGACAACCGTTCTTATTTATATAATGTGCTCTATATGATTAGCATTGTTTTAATTACACATATTAATACGTGGACCACTTCGTGGTTGTTGTGCAACATTTCCAGTTTTCTGAAACTTGCAAATAAGTTTATATATAATATAAATATAATAGAAATAGAAATAGAAACAGTTTTTCTAACGTCAACATCAAACCTTTTTATTCACAAACCAGTATATGAAAAAATATTCTTGCCCATAATTTGATAGTTAGAGGACACAGATCCGCCCCCTCCTCCTCACCATGGACCCAGAGTCTGAACAACATGGAGGCTCTGAGAGTCATTATTAGACTGAGGGCATGCAGACTAGTTTATTTTTACTAAATTATTTTGTGCATTTTGGCCACTGGTTCAGAAGTGCAATAGATATCCATATGTCAAAACATTTAAAGCCAACCACTGGATGATCTGAACCTGGGTTATAAATTCAAACTTTAATTAATCAAGAAGTCGGAGAAAACATTTAATAAATTTCTGTAAGCTCATCACACATTTTTCTTGGCTTTCTGAAATCCTTTTTCTTTTCTTTCAGACATTAAAATATATAGTGGGTCATTTTGTTTTAGTGTGATGTGCAGCTAAATGTATAGAAGTTGTGATATTTGTTAATGTAAAACATCAACTTCAACTCTCCCTTTACCCAGACTTTTTTGAGGGCATTTAGCAGTTCTGTGTGCTTCAATGAGCAAAGGTTTTGACCGACCACTTGTTCTAAGGTGGAGTCTCTGTGTTTGTTTTACATTCTTTTTGGTGGTTTAATGTTTGTGACTCTGCAAAATGCAAGACAAACAGGCAGCATCTGCTATTTTTTGTTTGTTTTAATTACTATTCTATTTTTAATTGCTCATTTTGTATTTGTTTTTCTCACATTCCATAAAGATCGGCCAGAACAAAAAGCATTGGTCAGTAAAAGCTCTGAGTCCAACTCACAAGGAGATGCTACAGTCATTAATTTAACTCTGAAAACCAGTTTCTGCATCGACGGCGTGCCTCATGTTGCCTGCAGCGGCTCAGATGAACTGTCTGTCGGTTCTGCTCCCATGTTGACTCCAGCATTGATGGTTTACAGCCACAAACTTCAGTGGCTGAGACAACCGCCTTGTTTTTTTTGTTGTTTTTTTTCTTTAGGAGATCTGCAAGGTCGGGCGATGAGTGTATGTCTGAATTAACATCCAGTCAAACTGAAGAACAATGTTTTTAATTTAGAGCCATTGTAAACTGTGAAAAAGCTGAAGAACCTGTACCAGCATCATTTAGGCATAAACCCAGTGCGAATACCAGTCTGTTACAACACATCAGCTATACCAGCATGGATATTTGATTGAATAAACTCTTAAATTTGAAAAAGGAACATGGCTGAGATGAAGCTTCTTTTTCCTGTCATTGCTGAGATTTATTTTAAAGATGTCCTCCTGTTAGGTGTTTCTTTTTTTCCCCCCTCCACTAATAAAGTTTTGATTTCCGCTGAAGAAATTAACAAAATGTTTTCCAAAAAGTAAAGAAAAAGCAACATGCTAACTCTGTACTCTGTGTATTTGGACTGATGACATCACAAGAGGTACAAATCCAAAACTAATCAGCTGGTTTTAACATGTATTGGCAGATTGGCACATTCTGACGCCTGTTGCATTTAAGTTGCAATGTGATCATTATGTGTTAGAGCCATATTATTATAGCTTTAAAAAATACATAATACAGAACAAACATGAAAGTCTCTTGGTGACAAATTGTGTATAAAGTGAGTTTGATTTTTATAGAAACGTTTGGATAGCAGATTAAAAACACCATGTGGATATCTGGTACTAACAGCACATTTAAGGTTAAATAATGACTATTGCATAACTAAGCACTTTATTATTGGCAATATGTAATAAATTCATATATATTCATAAACATACTTTTATGAACTCTAAGATCACAACATGCTCCTTTGAGATTTTTAAGATTACACACATTTCATGCAAGAAAACTTTAGAAATAAAACACAATGCATCCATTCTTAACTTGAACAGAACTGTATTTTATTAGATTCTGCAAAACAACTTTTAAGCATTATAAACAAGGTTCATGAAAGAAGAAATGCCATAAAGATACAGATGAAAACTATAATGTTTTATCACAAAACTGTAAAAAGATCAGATCAATTAATTGAAAGCTAAACTTTTATCAAAACTGATATGGTTAAAGCTGTTTTGATGGCTGTCAAAGTTCCAACAATATGCAAACAAAATAAAACAACAGAAGAAACAGTTGAAGATCTTTCATTTCTGTTTCTTCAGTTTTGTTTTTCTTTTCTTATCGGGGTTTGGAACAATTCTCTTTACTTTCAAAGGCCGCAGAGTGCAGGATAAGGCAGAGTCTGTGATTTCAGATTCAATCTCCAGTTTCCGTTTTCGTGCTCTTCTCCCACCTTCCTCCTCCTTCCCTTCCTCCATCTGCTCCTCTCCCTCGTCTTCCTCTTCCAGGTCAGCCGTGAGTTCAGCTGGCACTGCAGCTGCTTCATCTGTCAGCCAATCGACTTCCAGTGAAGGCACTCTGGGTTTAATGGCATCCACCGTGTCTCTGAACATCTCCTGGTCTTCAGAAGAACACCGCCTGAACCCCAGAGAGAGGACGCTTTTGAGCCCCAGGAGCTCCGCCACGCTCTCGCTCAGGCGGGGCACCTGGCAGGCCGGCACGCCTCTCGTTGCGCTCAGAGCGATCAGGTGGTTCGTCATGAGCTGCGGTCTGACGGACTTACAAACAAGCAGCAGCCGGAGCTGGTTCCTCTCTAGTGCCTTGGTGACCTCGTTGATGCCGATGGCCAGCTGCCGTCTGGCCGCCGTATCTGTCCAGCCGTTTCTGGTAGGGTTGGGCCCCAGCGCCTCCTCACTCGCCTGGGGAACAGGCTCCACAGCAACATCTGGTTTATTCTCCTTCTTTTTCCTCCACTGGTGAGGCATTTTCACCTCTTCCTTCTTCAGGCCTGTGGCAATTATTTTGTCCTTTAAAGTTCTCAGGATGAAATCCTTGTCTTTCGGTAAAAGTGGGCTCCATTTTGCACTGAAGGGTGACGTAAAGGAGGCCTTACTTCGGACCTGCTTTTTGAGCGCTTTCTTAGATGGTTTTGCTGCAGATGTCATGGCTCATCTAGATCGCAAAACAAGAAAAATCAACTTAACACAGAAACTTTCCTGTATTTTCAGCAACATTCCTCACTATGATCTTTATGTAATGTTTTGAGGCTGTCTCTGGATTCCTAAGTATATTTTTTGTCTTATTTCGTCTTATTTCTCAACCATTGCTGATTTGCTCCTAATTAAATGAATCCATTCTTTCCTCAACCTGTATAATTTTCTCTGTTCCCATGACAGTAACACAAATTTGATGAATAAGCCTCTCCTGTTTCAAAACGAGGCTTCTTTTGCACCAGGAGTCATTAAAACTCATAAAGTTTGTGGCCATCTTTGCTTTGAGGCCATCAAGGCAGTTTGACTAGATAGATAAATAAATCTGACTGTCATCTAGATAGATAGAACATAATATATGAGTTTATATTTTTTCTGTTTCTCTGACCTGACTCGGATAAATAGTTCTCTGAAATTTCAACTTAAATGCCACATGTCTGAACAGAACAAAATAAAATAAAGTTAATCGTCATATATATATATAGGCTTTATTTCCCTTTCTTGGGTTTTGTAACTGCAGGCTTCAGTGTCAGACAGCTGTTATTGAGAAAACCATAAGTTATTTTATATAAAATTATTGCTCAACAATTATGTATTAAACGTCACTTCGTTACTGACCCTGTGTAGGAACAATATATACAATTTATCGTTATAAAAATGTCCTATTGTCTTTGTTGAGGTTTGTTACTGCAGGCTTCAGAAGCTGTAATTCTGAGACAGTTTTAAAATGGGTTTATATCGACATATTTCTGATTTAAATAAACTAACGTTACCTTTCGCTGTCCTTTCACACGTTAACAATATAAAACACATAAAAGAAGTATGTTACTGTTTTAAACATACCTGCATTTATGTCGTCACGCTTAGTTTATCTTTATTTTTTTAATGTTGGATTCGTGTCTTCAGTCCTGCACGGGCTCACAGGGCGCTGCCATCTTGTTTGAATTTAAAAGTTTACAGTCAGAAACAGCGCCCACTAGCGTTATGGTGGCAGCATGACAATTACTGATAAGACGAGCAGAAAAGACTCTGGAGCATTATTGTCAAGGTTTTACACACCAAATCAAATAAACTGGGGCAGCAATTATTCAGGATTCATGTTTGGTGGGAGAAGAGGGGGTGCACTAACATTAGCCTTTTCCATAAAATAATTATTTTAGCTATTTTCTTCTGAGTTCCAACCAAAAGGCACACTTTGGCACGCCCTGTTTAAATTTCTACAGAAATATTCTAGCTGGGGCCTGCCATAGCAATGCATAGCAGAGCAGTGCATTAACTTGAGAACTGCAGACCAAACCTTCAGTGCAGTGCAGGTTTTATCTGCACTGCAAATCTATCAGGATCCTGATAGATAACCTGCAATTTTGATAGGTTTTATCAAGATTGCACTGGAAGTTAGACAGACTTACCATGAGTTTATTTAAACTGCCAAGATCAAACACACACACATGGTCATCCATACAGAGAAAATATCTAAGTAAGGAAGGAAGTGCAAGAAAAATCTCAAAGAAATCACAGGAAGAAATATTCTATCCTGTCCATTTCCTAACTGCCTGATCCCTTTGGTAGTCCTTCACTGAAAATCTTGAATCGCTCTTAGTCTGATCCCTCCCCAATGGCATCCTGTCCTAGGAAACCTCACTAAAGGCTGAACCTCAAGACAAAATCTCCATCTGGTTCATAGGGATACTCAAACCCCTCCACCACGTTAAGGTGGCGATTCTGCGGAGGGGTCACCAGCCGATCGCGATGGATGTTTAATCCAAGGGATCCCCCATCCTGAGCAAGCACAAGGCAACAGTGGAGAGGATAACTCCCTTTAAAAGGAAGAAACCTCCAGCAGAACCAGGCTCAGGATGAACAGCCATCTGCCGAGGCTGACTGGCTTCAAGAGGGCAAAAATAAAAAACACACACACAAAAAGAAACACATTAAAACAAAGCTGTAACAGAATCTCTGAAAGAAGAAAAACACAGTTTTGACACCAGCCACCAGCCACTGACGAGATCCAGGCTCCGACACCAACCACTGGCGAGGCCAAAGCTCCGACACCAGCTACTGGCGAGGCCAAAGCTCCGACACCAGCTACTGGCGAGGCCAAAGCTCCGACACCAGCTACTGGCGAGGCCAAAGCTCCGACACCAGACACTGGCGAGGCCAAGGCTCCGACACCAGCCACTGGCGAGGCCAAGGTTCCAACACCAGCCACTGGCGAGGCCAAGGCTCCGACACCAGACACTGGCGAGATCCAGGCTCCGACACCAGCTACTGGCGAGGCCAAAGCTCCAACACCAGCTACTGGCGAGGCCAAAGCTCCGACACCAGAAACTGGCGAGGCCAAGGCTCCGACACCAGAAACTGGCGAGACCAAGGCTCCGACACCAGAAACTGGCGAGGCCAAGGCTCCGACACCAGAAACGGGCGAGACCAAGGCTCCGACACCAGAAACTGGCGAGGCCAAGGCTCCGACACCAGAAACTGGCGAGACCAAGGCTCCGACACCAGAAACTGGCGAGACCAAGGCTCCGACACCAGAAACTGGCGAGACCAAGGCTCCGACACCAGAAACTGGCGAGGCCAAGGCTCCGACAAGAGAC
Source organism: Xiphophorus hellerii (assembly GCF_003331165.1). Taxonomy (NCBI): domain Eukaryota; kingdom Metazoa; phylum Chordata; class Actinopteri; order Cyprinodontiformes; family Poeciliidae; genus Xiphophorus; species Xiphophorus hellerii. The sequence goes on from NC_045674.1 coordinate 16,285,078, forward strand.
ACCAGCCACTGGCGAGGCCAAGGCTCCGGCATCAGCCACTGGCGAGGCCAAGGCTCCGACACCAGGCAGCAGCCACTGGCAAGGCCCAGACACCAATAGCAACCACCAGCAACTAGCCAAGCCCAGACTCTGACACCAGCCACCAGGAACTGACGAGGCCAAGGCACTGACACCAGCAACCAGCCACTGGCGAGGTCCAGACTCTGACACCAGCCACCTGAGGCTAGCAAGGCCCAGACACTGACACCAGCCACCAGAGGCTAGCAAGGCCCAGACACTGACACCAGCCACCAGAGGCTAACCGGGCCCAGACACTGACACCAGCCACCAGAGGCTAGCGAGGCCCAGACTCTGACACCAGCCACCTGAGGCTAGCGAGGCCCAGACACTGACACCAGCCACCTGAGGCTAGCGAGGTCCAGACTCTGACACCAGCCACCTGAGGCTAGCGTGGTCCAGACTCTGACACCAGCCACCTTAGGCTAGCGAGGCCCAGACTCTGACACCAGCCACCTGAGGCTAGCGAGGCCCAGACACTGACACCAGCCACCAGAGACTGGCGAGGTCCAGACTCTGACACCAGCCACCAGAGGCTAGCGAGGCCCAGACTCTGACACCAGCCACCTGAGGCTAGCGAGGCCCAGACACTGACACCAGCCACCTGAGGCTAGCGAGGTCCAGACTCTGACACCAGCCACCTGAGACTAGCAAGGCCCAGACTCTGACACCAGAGGCTAGCGAGGCCCAGACACTGACACCAGCCACCAGAGACTAGCAAGGCCCAGACTCTGACACCAGAGGCTAGCGAGGCCCAGACTCTGACACCAGCCACCAGAGGCTAGCGAGGTCCAGACTCTGACACCAGCCACCAGAGGCTAGCGAGGCCCAGACACTGACACCAGAGGCTAGCAAGGCCCAGACACTGACACCAGCCACCAGAGGCTAGCGAGGCCCAGACACTGACACCAGAGGCTAGCAAGGCCCAGACACTGACACCAGCCACCAGAGGCTAGCGAGGCCCAGACTCTGACACCAGCCACCTGAGGCTAGCGAGGCCCAGACTCTGACACCAGCCACCAGAGGCTAGCGAGGCCCAGACACTGACACCAGCCACCAGAAGCTAGCAAGGCCCAGACTCTGACACCAGCCACCTGAGGCTAGCGAGGCCAAGACTCTGACACCAGCCACCTGAGGCTAGCGAGGCCCAGACACTGACACCAGCCACCTGAGGCTAGCAAGGCCCAGACTCTGACACCAGCCACCTGAGGCTAGCGAGGCCAAGACTCTGACACCAGCCACCTGAGGCTAGCGAGGCCCAGACACTGACACCAGCCACCTGAGGCTAGCAAGGCCCAGACTCTGACACCAGCCACCTGAGGCTAGCAAGGCCCAGACACTGACACCAGCCACCAGCCACTGGCGAGGCCAAGACTCTGACACCAGCCACCTGAGGCTAGCGAGGCCCAGACTCTGACACCAGCCACCAGAGGCTAGCGAGGCCCAGACACTGACACCAGCCACCAGAAGCTAGCAAGGCCCAGTCTCTGACACCAGCCACCTGAGGCTAGCGAGGCCCAGACTCTGACACCAGCCACCGCTTCCCAGGGTCTGACAGCAGCTAGTTGCTGTGAGAACTGTGTTTCTCTCTGTAAATTAATATTTTTGCTAAATTAAATAAACATTAAAAAAATACAATACATATATGAAAGACGGTGTCCTCTTCATCGAGCAATTTCTCCATGCACTCTAAAGTTGTAGAGGCATGTGTAGTCTGGGTGGCCCCAGTTGCTGTTCACCTGTAGGCTCACATGGGTGAAGGAGTCAGTTTTATAATCCTGTGAGCCAATGGAGATACAAATTAGGAGGGTTAGATTAATAATCCATAGCTACAACTAGACAAGACAATGGAAACATAGGAGATCTGAATAAAGTGCATGGAAGCCTAGTTCAACTGTCCTTACTGTAAATATATTTTGCATAGATTTTTGAAGATACCATGGAATTATACTAATATCTTCCTAACCAGAAAACAAAATGTTATCCAGTAACACTGGGGTTTATTTTCATTTGTTTCTTATCGTGAGGCAACAAAAACCATTGTTTTGTAATAACAGATTGATTACCAATATTTATAACAGAATCAGTCACTCTGGGCTTCTGTAAGAACTGTTGTATTTGGTTAATAAAACATTAATTTGACATATTTACAGGAAGTTTGAAGGTTTGTATCCTGCTGCCATCTTCTTCATATTGGAAAGCTCCCAAGAAACTCTCCTCATCATTTATGTCCTTCTTTCCCTGAGACAAAATTAGATAGAAATGCAGTTCATTATCCTGTTCTTTCTATATATATGAAAGTTAGTTGGTGTATCTAAAAACATCGTATGCTGAGATAAGCAGAAAATTCATTTGTGCAAACAGAAAGTTTGCATGAGATCAGGTGATATGTTACTAAATCATTGCTAACACTTTTTAAAGCCCCTTCATCCACAGTATAGGTGGACGCATATGTGATACATGTGGTGTTGCTTGACTTACATAGACAAAGAATTCCCTCGGAGCACTGGAGATTGTGGAAGATGGGGATATTATCTTAGGAATATGACCCAGCGACACATGAGTGACAGTTGCTTTGTGGGACAGTTGGACGGATAAACGTCCTGGGAATCCTGCAAAGGCCCAGCATTGTCCAGGATTCAGATGAGTTCTTCCCTGAAGTCAAAGTATAAAACAAAGTTTAGGTGGGGTACCAAGACTAAGAGAAAAGGAAATCGTAAAGCCTAATATTTTATCAAAAAGAAACTCCACTTTGCCTAATATTCATTTAATGTTCTGAGTGTTGTACAGACCTGAATGACAATGTTTGGGCCTATGGGTTCTTGTTCTAAAGGTATCCCAAAGAATCTGCATGGTCTGTTGCTCTCAAATGCTTCTGAGGTCATTGTGTGCACAAGTCTGGCACCTGCACAAAAAACAGAAATAGTGAGTTAAGAAACCTTAATACTGAAAATTTGCAATCTGGTTTATGATCTTATTTCTAATAGCTCACCTTGAGACTCCAGAGCAAAGTTGGGCAACAGATCCGCTGGTGGTAGAAGGTAGTCGAGTTTCTGCATCATCTCCTGCAGATCTTCGTGGAAACCCTCTGGGAGCTTTTCTTGATCCTTATCCAGAGACAGAAAGTTTGTCACAACATTGAAATTAACAGCTTGTTCTCAAGTTTGTTCAGGATATTTAAATCAGAGTTAAGATTAGGAAGATAAAACCTACCATGTCCACTGGAGTTAGTGAAACTATTGACTCTGAAGGTCTTAAGTGCAGAGCAGAAAATATGCAGCTACATCCTGATGAACATGAGCAGAAGATGACAGTCAGTGACATAACATAGAAAATACAGACTTTCTACAAAACTTTCAAACTGTTTGTTTGTGGAAGGAGAGAATTTACCAGACAAGAGCAAGATGACAAAGATGATCCCATTACGTTGTAACGGACTGATAATCCCATCTTTTACAGTGAAAAGCTTATCATTCTCTTGGTGGTTATCTTGCATTTTACTGCAAACTGGGCGTCTTTTTGTCCTACTCCTGGCACAAGATGGAAAAAATACAAGTGTTAAAATATGTGCATTGATCAGCAGATGACTGTTAAACTTAAGAGCTAAAAAAAAGCTTATATATTATACCTGACTCTCGTCTCTCGATAGGAAATTGTTGGTTTCCCATTAGAATCATAGTATCCATTACTCATTAAACGAAGGCTTCGTTTCAATGGAGCTGCACAAAAAGAGAAAAAACAAAGTCATGGAAGAGGGGTTGCTGACTAACACAAAGCATCTTAAATACACACACACATTGTATATACACATACAGTATATATATACACTATATATAGTGTATAAATAGATAGATAGATAGATAGATAGATAGATAGATAGATAGATAGATAGATAGATAGATAGATAGATAGATAGATAGATAGATAGATAGATAGATAGATAGATAGATAGATAGATAGATAGATAGATAGATAGATAGATAGATAGATAGATAGATAGATAGATAGATAGATAGATAGATGGACAACTTCGCTGAAACAAGTTGTTTGAGCTTTCACGGTGTCCGTAGTTCTGTAGATGAACGCTCTGAACAAGCGCGTGCTTGTTACGCGCGTGCTTGTTACGCGCGTGCTTGTTACGCGCGTGCTTGTTATGAGCGCTGGGGGAACCGTATCTGATGGGGAAACGCGAATTGACGTAACACCTGTTGAGGTGGGTCAGGTTTGCCCTGTGTATTGTCTTGAAGGCTTGGCACCTGGTTAAACTGTGGAACAAATTGGTTTCCCCCAAACATGCAGAAGTTTGTGATTTTGAAGCTATTTTATGTATTTTATTCGGTCTGATAACTAATTGCAAAGAAAAAAATGTTAAGGAGAAGTATTTTTGCAAAGCATGTTCACTAGTCTAAGGTTAATTATTAAGTGCTGAAGTCCTTAAACATTGCAATTTAGCAAATTGTTTATATTGAGTACAGTCTGGGGCGTGGGGGCTTCGCCCAGGATGCCAAACAGGTGAGGATCGCCCCAGGACAGAAGGCCAACTTTGTAACGGTCTTTACAAAGTCAGTTACAAAGTCAGATTTCAGGCCAGATCACTAGCTGATCAGATTATTAATCTCTTATCAAAGTGAATTTAATATGTAAAGTGAGAAAACCATAAACTGGCTTTAAAATGTGTAAAACCTCTTACTATTTTGATGCTGTTTTCATGTTTAGTCAATGAAGTTGTCAAATATGCAAAAAAAAAAAAAGGTGCTAGAAGCAAACTTAGACTTTTGATATTTGCCTCCATAGTAACTAAAATGATTTGAGCTCAAAAACAGATTTCTTACAACCTTAAACAGAAAATGGGTTTGCATTTTCTGTTGATTCACCTCCTCAATTGCTGAGGTGCATTTGTGTTTTATATATGGCTTCTTAGAGTTGGGACACTCATGTTTCATGACTTATACAGGCAGAAAAATATTTTGGAGCACTGCAGATTGAGCCAATTGGGGGGGAAATCTTGTGACTATGAGCCAAGGACACATGAGTAATGGAGACTCAAAAGTAACTAAAATTATTTGATGTTGTGCTAAAAAACTGATTACTCACAGCCTATCATGTATAAACTATCTCTAACATTGCCATCACAATTTCCTCAGAAATCTTACACAAAAATTAGATCTGGTTTCTTTGTCACTAAATTAAAAAACAAAAAACTTACTTTTACCGTGTTCCACCATGGTTTAGTTGAGCTATCAGGTCTTCGAAATCTGACTTTCTCCTTGAACTGAATTGCAACAAAAGTGAGAAATGTGAGTGGAACTCGTCTCTTATTGACAAAAGCTCCAAAAGCGCCTGATGACACATCAGCCTATGTGACATCACAATATTAAACAGAGGCTTTCCGCATATAATTAACTGCTGGACTTCATGAGAATGTTTTAAAACTAATTTTAGATCATCTTACAGCAAAAATTAATTCAACTCTTATGCTGTCAAATGAATGCATCTTTCTTCAAATCAGACAAAAATGGTTTGTCCTAAGTTTGTGTAGCAACATTTTTTGTTTGTTCATATTCCTTTATTTAATCAGGTAGTTGACATCTAGATCTCATTTTCAAGAGGGACCTGAGCAAAAGATTTGCAATACATAGCAACCTGGTTACAAGATAAAAACAATTAATACATATGCACGAGTATAAAACAATAAAATCAATTTAAAAACAATGACACTGTTTCATAGAATCTTGTTGCCTATCTTTAAGAACTGGTCGAAATAAGTCCAGTGAAATCATTTCCGACATCTTAAGTTCAGACTGCAACTGATTCCACGCTGTGGGGGCCAACACACTGAATGCCTGCTTCCCTTTTTCAGTTCGAAAGCGTGGGACATGCAGAAGAATAATGTTATTGGAGCGAAGAGAACGAGAACTGACAGTTCTATGTAGGAGAGTGGATAAATATGCTGGGGTTAGACCGAGTAAAGATTTATACATCAGGATCATTAAATGATTGTTTCTCCGTACACTTAAAGGAGGCCATTCAGCTTTTGCGTACAAATCACAATGATGTGTCAGATGTCGACTACCGGTTATAAATCTTAAAGCGCAATGATACACAGTATTTAATGATTGAAGACATTTGGTCGAAGCATTCATATATAAAACATCTCCATAATCCAAAAGTGGCAGGAATGTCGCTGCTACCAATTTTCTTCTAGCTTTGAGTGTAAAACAAGATCCATTTCGATAATAAAACCCAATTTTCATTTTCAATGTCCATAGTAGATTTGCTATGTGATTTTTAAAAGAGAGTTCATTATCTAGAATAAAACCAAGATATTTATAATTACTGACAAACTCGATTTGTGCTCCTACAGCAGTGGTAAGCAATAGGGAAGTTTCTGGTATTTTTCTAGCATGTGAGAAAATCATTGCTTTTGTCTTGTCCACATTCAAAACCAACTTCAGAGTTTGTAAACGTGTTTGAACTACATTAAAAGCAGTTTGTTTGTGCTGCTATCATTTTAAAGATATTAAGAAATGTTTCCAGAGGTCACAAAAGGTCAATCTGCCCCACCCACCTTCTGCAAATCAAATAAAATCAGTGTCAATCAACCTGACTACCTTTAGTCAGCTTGATTTTGTAAAAAGGGGACAGTGGGCTGGTTGACCTCTGACCTTTAAACTTTCTTTAATATCTTCAAAGCCAAAGCAGCACAAACAAAAATGTTTGCTGCACAAATGCAGTCGAGTTGATTGATAACCAATTTTTTCTGATTTGCAGAAGGTGGGAGAGGTCAGTCCCATACTTATTTGGAAATGGTGGCGCTATTTCCTATATTATTCATAGTTTCAATTATTTTTCCTTTGAAATGTTTTTGATTTCCAGTCATGATTAAAAGATAATAATGAAACACAATATATTTGTAAACATATTGATTGTACTCAATCAATATATTTATTGATTGATTAATGAGTTACATTAATAATAACATTTATTTTATTATTAATGTGCTGCTGTAAAATAGTTTGTAATGAAAATACGTTACATTGATAAATTAGTTCACAGTAAACAAATTGTATGTCTAAATTTATGCTTAGAATGGTTAAAACGTGTTGAAATTCAATCAGAGTGGCTGTCACTTTGACCGACGGAGGCACTGCGTCGAAAGGAGGTGAGGCGAGGCAGCAAAATATAGTTGGAGCAGCTTTATTTGGTGCTGCAGGTCACCATTACACCGACCAACATTTCCTCAGTGAAACAAAGAAGCTGGCTTTATCCTTTGGCCAATTCCACCCACACCAGGTAAAGGGGTGACAAACAAAACAAGAAATTATTTACACAAACCTAACACAAAACAATGGTACAAATAAATATTTACATGCATGCAAATTAGAAACAAACTAATCTTAAGGTCAATCAAAAGAACAAATTAAACTTAATAAAACTTTCAGAGCACTACCCCTATTAGTTGACATGGTATGCTCCAGCTTTTAACTGCACCTGGAGAACTTGTCTCCCTTTCTGCTCCACCCTTCTGAGGAGACACACCCGAAAGGTAAGACTCAATTAACCCAACAAAAACACACTGAAATAAAGAAATGCAACAAAAAGTATTTGTTCTGTAAATAAACATCAATAATCAATAGGGATGGAGCCCCTGGACTCCATCACAGTGGCATATGTATTACTTTATATTTGCACACATGACCATCCATACGGGCAAAATATCTAAGTAAGGAAGTGCAAGAAAAATCTCAAAGAAATCACAGGAAGAAATATCTTATTCTGTCCATTTCCTAACTGCCTGATCCCTTTGGTAGTCCTTCACTGAAAATCTTGAATCGCTCTTAGTCTGATCCCTCCCCAATGGCATCCTGTCCTGAGAAACCTCACTAAAGGCTGAACCTCAAGACAAAATCTCCATCTGGTTCATCGGGATACTCAAACCCCTCCACCACGTTAAGGACTGGGGACTGCTACGTCAGCCTCCGACCCGGCCCGACTCGAAGGCCAGTCGGATGGAACCGGATCAGTCATGGTTCCAACCGACTGAAAGGTCTTTCCCCGACCGTCCACATCGGAACCCGGGCGGGCTACGTTCAGTGTCGGAAAAGTAGCTTGATTGTCTCCCGCGGTTTGGACCTGTGGTTCCGTTGTGGTCCCAGAACTGAGCCGTGAGGGACCAGCCACCGGCTCAGGTTGAGATAGCCGCTCCTCTAGCCAGGCGTGAGCCTGGTGCACCGTAGCGTCCTGCAGGCGGCGTCCCAGGTTACGCCGAGCCCACCTGGTAGCCACGACGAAAGTGGCCTCCCAATCACCCGGACCGGTCTCTAATAAGAGGTCCAGGTTCCTTTCTAGACAGGATTTGTAGTGCTGCCTCAGAATCTGGATGGTGTTAACTGTCCATTCCTTGGCGTTAGCCTCGATCCTCGCCTTTGTTTCTTCTGTGGGGAAGGCGGGCACTATGACCCCCACCAGGTGGTCCATGAGGCGCCTTAGGGACGGCGGGAGGTCCTCCGTAGCGTCCCCGGCAACATTATGTAGGTGGTGGGTCACCTTGATGATTCGGTGGACAATCCAGACATTTTTAGAAAAGTCTGGATCGTCCGACCGGCCCCCGTCATCTGTGGACTGCGCCTGGCCCACTCCCCCCTGGTTAGGAAGCGTGAGGTCCTCCGCTCGGGATTGCAGACGCTGGGCAGAGTGGTTGCGCGCCCGCTGTCTTCGGCGTCCCTGTGACGGTCGTTGCAATCTGGGTTGCTGGCGCTGTGAAGGTTGTGGACGCGGCACCGAGTTTCGCCGTGTCCCCGAGTTCCAACGTGGTGCAGGCTGCCCACGTGGTCCCGAGTCCCAGCGCCGTGCAGATGGAGCATGGAAGGGCGGTACCGGCTGGAAGAGCGGCGCAGGTCGAAACCGCGGCAGCGGTTCCCAGCGGGCCCTCGGTTGATGGTACGGCGCCTCTTCGTACCAGGGCTCCGGTTGATCACAGGGCATTGGTTGTGATCCACCGCGATCTCGGTGAGAAATCGCGGTGGCGATTCTGCAGAGGGGTCACCAGCAGATCGCGATGGATGTTTAATCCAAGGGATCCCCCATCCTGAGCAAGCACAAGGCAACAGTGGAGAGGATAACTCCCTTTAAAAGGAAGAAACCTCCAGCAGAACCAGGCTCAGGATGAACAGCCATCTACCGAGGCTGACTGGCTTCAAGAGGGCAAAAATAAAAAAACACACACACAAAAAGAAACACATTAAAACAAAGCTGTAACAGAATCTCTGAAATAAAGAAAAACAGTTTTGACACCAGCCACTTCTTCCCAGGTTCTGACAGCAGCTAGTTGTGAGGACTGTGTTTCACTCTTTAAATAAATACTTTTACTAAAGTAAACACATTAAACAAATACAATACATATATGAAACATGGTGTCCTCTTCATGCAGCAAGTTCTCCATGCACTCTAAAGTTATAGAGGCATGTGTAGTCTGGGTGGCCCCAGTTGCTGTTCACCTGTAGGCTCACATGGGTGAAGGAGTCAGTTTTATCATCCTGTGAGCCAATGGAGATACAAATTAGGAGGGTTAGATTAATAATCCATAGCTACAAATAGACAAGACAATGGAAACATAGGAGATCCGAATAAAGTGCATGGAAGCCTAGTTCAACTGTCCTTGCTGTAAATATATTTTGCATAGATTTTTCAAAATACCATGGAATTATACTAATATCTTCCTAACCAGAAAACAAAATGTTATCCAGTGACACTGGGGTTTATTTTCATTTGTTTCTTATCGTGAGGCAACAAAAACCATTGTTTTGTGATAACAAATTGATGTATTTTGCTCTCAAGACATAATAAAAGTTGGTGTGAAGAACCTTATGGTTGTATGTTATAAAAAATTACCAATATTTATAACAGGATCAGTCACTCTGGGCTTCTGTAAGAACTGTTGTATTTGGTTAATAAAACATTAATTTGACATATTTACAGGAAGTTTGAAGGTCTGTATCCTGCTGCCATCTTCTTCATATTGGAAAGTTCCCAAGAAACTCTCCTCATCGTTTATGTCCTTCTTTCCCTGAGACAAAATTAGATAGAAATGCAGTTCATTATCCTATTCTTTGTATATATGTGAAAGTTAGTTGGTGTATCTAAAAACATCATATGCTGAGATAAGCAGAAAATTCATTTGTGCAAACAGAAAGTTTGCATGAGATCAGGTGATATGTTACTAAATCATTGCTAACATTTTAAAGCCCCTTCATCCACAGTATAGATGGACACATATGTGATACATGTGGTGTTGCTTGACTTACATAGACAGAGAATTCCCTCGGAGCACTGGAGATTGTGGAAGATGGGGATATCATCTTAGAAATATGACCCAGCGACACATGAGTGACAGTGGCTTTGTGGGACAATTGGACGGATAAACGTCCTGGGAATCCTGCAAAGGCCCAGCATTGTCCAGGATTCAGATGAGTTCTTCCCTGAAGTCAGAGTATAAAACAAAGTTTAGGTGGGGTACCAAGACTAAGAGTAAAGGAAATCGTAAAGCCTAACATTTTATCAAAAAGAAACACCACTTGGCCTAATATTCATTTAATGTTCTGAGTGTTGTACAGACCTGAATGACAATGTTTGGGCCTATGGGTTCTTGTTGTAAAGGTATCCCAAACAATCTACATGGTCTGTTGCTCTCAAATCTCCTCGTTAGTATAGTGGTGAGTATCCCCGCCTGTCTCGCGGGAGACCGGGGTTCGATTCCCCGATGGGGAAGCAAAGTTCGGCCAAAGGTAGTCGAGTTTCTTCTTCATCTCCTGCAGATCTTCGTGGTAACCCTCTGGGAGCTTTTCTTGATCCTTATCCAGAGACAGAAAGTTTGTCACAACATTGAAATTCACAGCTTGTTCTCAAGTTTGTTCAGGATATTTAAATCAGAGTTAAGATTAGGAAGAGAAAACCTACCATGTCCACTGGAGTTACTGAAACTATTGACTCTGAAGGTCTTAAGTGCAGAGCAGAAAATATGCAGCTACATCCTGATGAACATGAGCAGAAGATGACAGTTAGTGACATAACATAGAAAATACAGACTTTCTACAAAACTTTCAAATTGCTTGTTTGTGGAAGGAGAGTATTTACCAGACAAGAGCAAGATGACAAAGATGATCCCATTACGTTGTAACGGACTGATAATCCCATCTTTTACAGTGAAAAGCATATCATTCTCTTGGTGGTTATCTTGCATTTTACTGCAAACTGGGCGTCTTTTTGTCCTACTCCTGGCACAAGATGGAAAAAATACAAGTGTTAAAATATGTGCATTGATCAGCAGATGACTGTTAAACTTAAGGGATAAAAAAAGCTTATATATTATACCTGACTCTCGTCTCTCGGTAGGAAACTGTTGGTTCCCCATTAGAGTCGTAGTATCCATTACTCGTTAAACGAAGGCTTCGTTTCAATATAGCTGCACAAAAAGAGAAAAAACAAAGTCATGGAAGAGGGGTTGCTGACTGACACAAAGCATCTTAAATACACACACACACACATATATATACAGTATGTATGGGTGTATATATGTGTGTGTGTGTAGGGGACAACTTCGCTGAAACACGTGGTTTGAGCTTTCACGGTGTTCGTAGTTCTCAAGATCAGTGGTCCTCAACCCCTGGGCCGCGGACCGGTACCGGTCCGTGGACCAATTGGTACCGGGCCGCGCAAGAAATAATTTTTGATTTTCCAAACCTCTGTGACCACACATGACATGAGCTGATAAAAGTCCAATAGGTTCGATTGATTTGTGTGTCCAGCCACACGGCAGGAGCAACACACCACACATTAACCGATTCCACTCACGAACATCCCGATTCCAGAAGAAAATCCAGTAAAAACCCCAACATACCAAACGTCAATTTAGAATAATCAAACATGGATGACAATGTAGAAGCAGTAGTGATTTTCACTACATTTTCATTTGGTTGCAATTGAACCTTTTTGTTCATTTTTTGTTCTGTTTGCACCGTTGTCAATAAAGGTTGGTAAATTGAAGTAGGCACTTTACACATCCACTGAAGAAAATAGTTCCACAGCACATTTGAATAAGGAGGACTATATTTATCTAATTTCATTGAGAACGTTTGTGAGTGCTACATCGATTTTACATTTGTTAAACCGATGAAGCACTCTCAAAATTAATCTTGTGTTTCTCGGAAAACGTAAAATTGTTAACTGCGGATGGATATGCGGTTTCAAAATCAAGCGTATTTTCTTCAGCAGCCCGTTGGCGCGGAGTCTGCAGGTTGGCTGTGCTACGAAATAATCTGTAAGTACATTTCTTCTGTCTGTTTTACTTGTAATGTATAAAATTTTAGGGATATATTTTAAATCGCTAGTTAATAAAAATACTGCTCGTAACAGATCGGATGACCGGAGTACCCCAAAAGAGACTTAATTATTATTGTTATTTTTGCTTTTCTTTCGGGTGATAATTTTTCTGATATTGTTAACACACACAATAAGCATATTTTGGTGATCAATAACAGAGGAACAGCACCGATTAGGCGCATCTCCCCTCCTGCCAGCCGCTCTCCCCTCTACAGGTATCTTGGGCAGCGTCCTTTCCAGAACGAGCTGAGGCGGGGTTTTTTTTTTTCTTTAAAATTTGAATTATAGTAATGCACTCGACAACAGAGAGCTAAAGATGGGGCAGAAAAAATCTCCGGGGCAGAAAACGGAAGAGGGGGAGGTAAAGCTTCCTATCAAGCTAGAAGAATGATAGAAAACATGCTAACAAAATACCTCAGACCTGCAGCACACAGGCGGTTCTAGACACAGGCTAACAGAAATGGCTCTTTGGCTCAAATATATTACATTATGAAATATTGCCCTGTTTTTCGTTTCATTCTTTTTTAATTGCCCTGTAGGCAGCAATTTATTCACATATATGTACATTTATTATTATTGATACTTTAATTAAAGATGACTTGTACAAATTCATGTCATTGGGGGGGGGATGACATGTTCGCATACACCTCAGAAAGTATGTAGTTGCGCCCCTGAATGTGACAGCCAATCAGAAAGCGCGGTGACGTAAGAAAGGCGGGAATCCCAAACAGTTGACATGGCAACTGAGAGTCTGTTGGACTGATATGTGGAAATGTTTATTACTATGTGTAAAGGTCATTTTTATATATGTTTATTATATGTGGTTATGTTTATTCAGTTAAAAATGTTAACTACAAAAAAACATAACTCACCTCCAAATCATAGTGCAGCAAATAGAGCGGCTGCTCCCCCCGTCTTTTTATCAAACATCTTTTCTTTTGTTATGTCTTCTATCGCTTAAAATGAGTCCACAAACTATCACTACTGCTTCTACATTGTCATCCATGTTTGATTATTCTAAATTCACGTTTGGTATGTTGGGGTTTTTACTGGATTTTCTTCTGGAATCGTGATGTTCGTGAGTGGAATCGGTTAATGTGTGGTGTGTTGCTCCTGCCGTGTGGCTGGGCACACAAACCGATCGAATCTGTTGGACTTTTATCAGCTCGTGTCGTGTGTGGTCACAGAGGTTTGGAAAATCAAAAATTATTTCTTGCGCGGCCCGGTACCAATTGGTCCACGGACCGGTACTGGTCCGCAGCCCAGGGGTTGAGGACCACTGATCTTGAGAACTACGAACACCGTGAAAGCTCAAACCACGTGTTTCAGCGAAGTTGTCCCCTACACACACACACATATATATACATATATACATACTGTATATATATGTATGTATGTGTGTATTTAAGATGCTTTGTGTCAGTCAGCAACCCCTCTTCCATGACTTTGTTTTTTCTCTTTTTGTGCAGCTATATTGAAACGAAGCCTTCGTTTAATGAGTAATGGATACTACGACTCTAATGGGGAACCAACAGTTTCCTACCGAGAGACGAGAGTCAGGTATAATATATAAGCTTTTTTTATCCCTTAAGTTTAACAGTCATCTGCTGATCAATGCACATATTTTAACACTTGTATTTTTTCCATCTCGAGCCAGGAGTAGCAGAAAAAACGCCCAGTAAACGGTAAAATTAAAGATGACTACCAGAATATTGATTTTCTTTTCACTGTAAAAGATGGGATTATCAGTCCGTTACAACGTAATGGGATCATCTTTGTCATCTTGCTCTTGTCTGGTAAATACTCTCCTTCCACAAACAAGCAATTTGAAAGTTTTGTATAAAGTCTGTATTTTCTGTTATGTCACTGACTGTCATCTTCTGCTCATGTTCATCAGGATGTAGCTGCATATTTTCTGCTTTGCACTTAAGAGCTTCAGTTTCAGTAACTCCAGTGGACATGGTAGGTTTTCTCTTCCTAATCTTAACTCTGATTTTAATATCCTGAACAAACTTGAGAACAAGCTGTTAATTTCAATGTTGTGACAAACTTTCTGTCTCTGGATAAGGATCAAGAAAAGCTCCCAGAGGGTTACCACGAAGATCTGCAGGAGATGGAAGAGGAAACTCAAATACCTTTGGCCCAACTTTGCTTCCCCGTCGGGGAATCGAACCCCGGTCTCCCGCGTGACAGACGGGGATACTCACCACTATACTAACGAGGAGATTTGAGAGCAACAGACCATGTAGATTCTTTGGGATGCCTTTACAACAAGAACCCATAGGCCCAAACATTGTCATTCAGGTCTGTACAACACTCAGAACATTAAATGAATATTAGGCAAAGTGGTGTTTCTTTTTGATAAAATATTAGGCTTTACGATTTCCTTTTCTCTTAGTCTTGGTACCCCACCTAAACTTTGTTTTATACTCTGACTTCAGGGAAGAACTCATCTGAATCCTGGACAATGCTGGGCCTTTGCAGGATTCCCAGGACGTTTATCCGTCCAACTGTCCCACAAAGCCACTGTCACTCATGTGTCGCTGGGTCATATTCCTAAGAGGATATCCCCATCTTCCAGAATCTCCAGTGCTCCGAGGGAATTCTTTGTCTATGTAAATCAAGCAACACCACATGTATCACATATGTGTCCACCTATACTGTGGATGAAGGGGCTTTAAAAAGTGTTAGCAATGATTTAGTAACATATCACCTGATCTCATGCAAACTTTCTGTTTGCACAAATGAATTTTCTGCTTATCTCAGCATACGATGTTTTTAGATACACCAACTAACTTTCATATATATAGAAAGAACAGGATAATGAACTGCATTTCTATCTAATTTTCTCTCAGGGAAAGAAGGACATAAACGATGAGGAGAGTTTTTTGGGAGCTTTTCAATATGAAGAAGATGGCAGCAGGATACAGACCTTCAAACTTCCTGTAAATATGTCAAATTAATGTTTTATTAACCAAATACAACAGTTCTTACAGAAGCCCAGAGTGACTGATCCTGTCATAAATATTGGTAATTTTTTATAACATACAACCATAAGGTTCTTCACACCAACTTTTATTATGTCTTGACAGCAAAATACATCAATCTGTTATCACAAAACAATCGTTTTTGTTGCCTCACGATAAGAAACAATGAAAATCAATTCCAGTGTTGCTGGATAACATTTTGTTTTCTGGTTAGGAAGATATTAGTATAATTCCATGGTATCTTCAAAAATCTATGCAAAATATATTTACAGTAAGGACAGTTGAACTAGGCTTCCATGCACTTTATTCAGATCTCCTATGTTTCCATTGTCTTGTCTATTTGTAGCTATGGATTATTAATCTAACCCTCCTAATTTGTATCTCCATTGGCTCACAGGATGATAAAACTGACTCCTTCACCCATGTGAGCCTACAGGTGAACAGCAACTGGGGCCATCCAGACTACACATGCCTCTACAACTTTAGAGTGCATGGAGAACTTGCTGCATGAAGAGGACACCATGTTTCATATATGTGTTGTTTTTGTTTAATGTGTTTACTTTAGTAAAAGTATTTATTTAAAGAGTGAAACACAGTCCTCACAACTAGCTGCTGTCAGAACCTGGGAAGCAGTGGCTGGTGTTAAAACTGTTTTTCTTTATTTCAGAGATTCTGTTACAGCTTTGTTTTAATGTGTTTCTTTTAGTGTGTGTGTTTTTTTATTTTTGCCCTCCTGAAGCCAGTCAGCCTCGGCAGATGGCTGTTCATCCTGAGCCTGGTTCTGCTGGAGGTTTCTTCCTTTTAAAGGGAGTTATCCTCTCCACTGTTGCCTTGTGCTTGCTCAGGATGGGGGATCCCTTGGATTAAATATCCACCTTGATCGGCTGGTGACCCCTCCGCAGAATTGCCACCGATTCGCCAACGATCGGAGCCGCACCGCGATTTCTCACCGAGATCGCGGTGGATCACAACCAATGCCCTGTGATCAACCAGAGCCCTGGTACGAAGAGGCGCCGTACCATCAACCGAGGGCCCGCTGGGAACCGCTGCCGCGGTTTCGACCTGCGCCGCGCTTCCAGCCGGTACCGCCCTTCCATGCTCCACCTGCGCGGCGCTGGGACTCGGGACCACGTGGGCAGCCTGCACCACGTTGGAACTCGGGGACACGGCGAAACTCGGTGCCGCGTACACAACCTTCACAGCGCCAGCAACCCAGATCGCAACGACCGTCACAGGGACGCCGAAGACAGCGGGCGCGCAACCACTCTGCCCAGCGTCTGCAATCCCGAGCGGAGGACCTCACGCTTCCTAGCCAGGGGGGAGTGGGCCAGGCGCAGTCCACAGATGACGGGGGCCGGTCGGACGATCCATACTTTTCTAAAATAGTCTGGATTGTCCACCGAATCATCAAGGTGACCCACCACCTACATAATGTTGCCGGGGACGCTACGGAGGACCTCCCGCCGTCCTTAAGGCGGACCACCTGGTGGGGGTCATAGTGCCCGCCTTCCCCACAGAAGAAACAAAGGCGAGGATCGAGGCTAACTCCAAGGAATGGACAGTTAACACCATCCAGATTCTGAGGCAGCACTACAAATCCTGTCTAGAAAAGAACCTGGACCTCTTATTAGAGACCGGTCCAGGTGATTGGGAGGCCACTTTCGTCGTGGCTACCAGGTGGGCTCGGCGTAACCTGGGACGTCGCCTGCAGGACGCTACGGTGCACCAGGCTCACGCCTTGCTAGAGGAGCGGCTGTCTCAACCTGAGCCGGTGGCTGGTCCCTCACGGCTCAGTTCTGGGACCACAACGGAACCACAGGTCGAAACCGCGGGAGACAATCAAGCTACTGTTCCGACACTGAACGTAGCCCGCCCGGGTTCCGATGTGGACGGTCGGGGAAAGACCTTTCAGTCGGTTGGAACCATGACTGATCCGGTTCCATCCGACTGGCCTTCGAGTCGGGCCGGGTCGGAGGCTGACGTAGCAGTCCCCAGTCCTTAACGTGGTGGAGGGGTTTGAGTATCCCGATGAACCAGATGGAGATTTTGTCTTGAGGTTCAGCTTTTAGTGAGGTTTCCTAGGACAGGATGCCATTGGGGAGGAATCAGACTAAGAGCGATTCAAGATTTTCAGTGAAGGACTACCAAAGGGATCAGGCAGTTAGGAAATGGACAGAATAAGATATTTCTTCCTGTGATTTCTTTGAGATTTTTCTTGCACTTCCTTACTTAGATATTTTGCCCGTATGGATGGTCATGTGTGCAAATATAAAGTAATACATATGCCACTGTGATGGAGTCCAGGGGCTCCATCCCTATTGATTATTGATGTTTATTTACAGAACAAATACTTTTTGTTGCATTTCTTTATTTCAGTGTGTTTTTGTTGGGTTAATTGAGTCTTACCTTTCGGGTGTGTCTCCTCAGAAGGGTGGAGCAGAAATTGAGACAAGTTCTCCAGGTGCAGTTAAAAGCTGGAGCATACCATGTCAACTAATAGGGGTAGTGCTCTGAAAGTTTTATTAAGTTTAATTTGTTCTTTTGATTGACCTTAAGATTAGTTTGTTTCTAATTTGCATGCATGTAAATATTTATTTGTACCATTGTTTTGTGTTAGGTTTGTGTAAATAATTTCTTGTTTTGTTTGTCACCCCTTTACCTGGTGTGGGTGGAATTGGCCAAAGGATAAAGCCAGCTTCTTTGTTTCACTGAGGAAATGTTGGTCGGTGTAATGGTGACCTGCAGCACCAAATAAAGCTGCTCCAACTATATTTTGCTGCCTCGCCTCACCTCCTTTCGACGCAGTGCCTCCGTCGGTCAAAGTGACAGCCACTCTGATTGAATTTCAACACGTTTTAACCATTCTAAGCATAAATTTAGACATACAATTTGTTTACTGTGAACTAATTTATCAATGTAACGTATTTTCATTACAAACTATTTTACAGCAGCACATTAATAATAAAATAAATGTTATTATTAATGTAACTCATTAATCAATCAATAAATATATTGATTGAGTACAATCAATATGTTTACAAATATATTGTGTTTCATTATTATCTTTTAATCATGACTGGAAATCAAAAACATTTCAAAGGAAAAATAATTGAAACTATGAATAATATAGGAAATAGCGCCACCATTTCCAAATAAGTATGGGACTGACCTCTCCCACCTTCTGCAAATCAGAAAAAATTGGTTATCAATCAACTCGACTGCATTTGTGCAGCAAACATTTTTGTTTGTGCTGCTTTGGCTTTGAAGATATTAAAGAAAGTTTAAAGGTCAGAGGTCAACCAGCCCACTGTCCCCTTTTTACAAAATCAAGCTGACTAAAGGTAGTCAGGTTGATTGACACTGATTTTATTTGATTTGCAGAAGGTGGGTGGGGCAGATTGACCTTTTGTGACCTCTGGAAACATTTCTTAATATCTTTAAAATGATAGCAGCACAAACAAACTGCTTTTAATGTAGTTCAAACACGTTTACAAACTCTGAAGTTGGTTTTGAATGTGGACAAGACAAAAGCAATGATTTTCTCACATGCTAGAAAAATACCAGAAACTTCCCTATTGCTTACCACTGCTGTAGGAGCACAAATCGAGTTTGTCAGTAATTATAAATATCTTGGTTTTATTCTAGATAATGAACTCTCTTTTAAAAATCACATAGCAAATCTACTATGGACATTGAAAATGAAAATTGGGTTTTATTATCGAAATGGATCTTGTTTTACACTCAAAGCTAGAAGAAAATTGGTAGCAGCGACATTCCTGCCACTTTTGGATTATGGAGATGTTTTATATATGAATGCTTCGACCAAATGTCTTCAATCATTAAATACTGTGTATCATTGCGCTTTAAGATTTATAACCGGTAGTCGACATCTGACACATCATTGTGATTTGTACGCAAAAGCTGAATGGCCTCCTTTAAGTGTACGGAGAAACAATCATTTAATGATCCTGATGTATAAATCTTTACTCGGTCTAACCCCAGCATATTTATCCACTCTCCTACATAGAACTGTCAGTTCTCGTTCTCTTCGCTCCAATAACATTATTCTTCTGCATGTCCCACGCTTTCGAACTGAAAAAGGGAAGCAGGCATTCAGTGTGTTGGCCCCCACAGCGTGGAATCAGTTGCAGTCTGAACTTAAGATGTCGGAAATGATTTCACTGGACTTATTTCGACCAGTTCTTAAAGAACTAGGCAACAAGATTCTATGAAACAGTGTCATTGTTTTTAAATTGATTTTATTGTTTTATACTCGTGCATATGTATTAATTGTTTTTATCTTGTAACCAGGTTGCTATGTATTGCAAATCTTTTGCTCAGGTCCCTCTTGAAAATGAGATCTAGATGTCAACTACCTGATTAAATAAAGGAATATGAACAAACAAAAAATGTTGCTACACAAACTTAGGACAAACCATTTTTGTCTGATTTGAAGAAAGATGCATTCATTTGACAGCATAAGAGTTGAATTAATTTTTGCTGTAAGATGATCTAAAATTAGTTTTAAAACATTCTCATGAAGTCCAGCAGTTAATTATATGCGGAAAGCCTCTGTTTAATATTGTGATGTCACATAGGCTGATGTGTCATCAGGCGCTTTTGGAGCTTTTGTCAATAAGAGACGAGTTCCACTCACATTTCTCACTTTTGTTGCAATTCAGTTCAAGGAGAAAGTCAGATTTCGAAGACCTGATAGCTCAACTAAACCATGGTGGAACACGGTAAAAGTAAGTTTTTTGTTTTTTAATTTAGTGACAAAGAAACCAGATCTAATTTTTGTGTAAGATTTCTGAGGAAATTGTGATGGCAATGTTAGAGATAGTTTATACATGATAGGCTGTGAGTAATCAGTTTTTTAGCACAACATCAAATAATTTTAGTTACTTTTGAGTCTCCATTACTCATGTGTCCTTGGCTCATATTCACAAGATTTCCCCCCCAATTGGCTCAATCTGCAGTGCTCCAAAATATTTTTCTGCCTGTATAAGTCATGAAACATGAGTGTCCCAACTCTAAGAAGCCATATATAAAACACAAATGCACCTCAGCAATTGAGGAGGTGAATCAACAGAAAATGCAAACCCATTTTCTGTTTAAGGTTGTAAGAAATCTGTTTTTGAGCTCAAATCATTTTAGTTACTATGGAGGCAAATATCAAAAGTCTAAGTTTGCTTCTAGCACCTTATTTTTTTTGCATATTTGACAACTTCATTGAGTAAACATGAAAACAGCATCAAAATAGTAAGAGGTTTTACACATTTTAAAGCCAGTTTATGGTTTTCTCACTTTACATATTAAATTCACTTTGATAAGAGATTAATAATCTGATCAGCTAGTGATCTGGCCTGAAATCTGACTTTGTAACTGACTTTGTAAAGACCGTTACAAAGTTGGCCTTCTGTCCTGGGGCGATCCTCACCTGTTTGGCATCCTGGGCGAAGCCCCCACGCCCCAGACTGTACTCAATATAAACAATTTGCTAAATTGCAATGTTTAAGGACTTCAGCACTTAATAATTAACCTTAGACTAGTGAACATGCTTTGCAAAAATACTTCTCCTTAACATTTTTTTCTTTGCAATTAGTTATCAGACCGAATAAAATACATAAAATAGCTTCAAAATAACAAACTTCTGCATGTTTGGGGAAAACCAATTTGTTCCACAGTTTAACCAGGTGCCAAGCCTTCAAGACAATACACAGGGCAAACCTGACCCACCTCAACAGGTGTTACGTCAATTCGCGTTTCCCCATCAGATACGGTTCCCCCAGCGCTGATAACAAGCACGCGCGTAACAAGCACGCGCTTGTTCAGAGCGTTCATCAACAGAACTACGGACACCGTGAAAGCTCAAACAACTTGTTTCAGCGAAGTTGTCCATCTATCTATCTATCTATCTATCTATCTATCTATCTATCTATCTATCTATCTATCTATCTATCTATCTATCTATCTATCTATCTATCTATCTATCTATCTATCTATCTATCTATCTATCTATCTATCTATCTATCTATCTATCTATCTATCTATCTATCTATCTATCTATCTATCTATCTATACACTATATATAGTGTATATATATACTGTATGTGTATATACAATGTGTGTGTGTATTTAAGATGCTTTGTGTTAGTCAGCAACCCCTCTTCCATGACTTTGTTTTTTCTCTTTTTGTGCAGCTCCATTGAAACGAAGCCTTCGTTTAATGAGTAATGGATACTATGATTCTAATGGGAAACCAACAATTTCCTATCGAGAGACGAGAGTCAGGTATAATATATAAGCTTTTTTTTAGCTCTTAAGTTTAACAGTCATCTGCTGATCAATGCACATATTTTAACACTTGTATTTTTTCCATCTTGTGCCAGGAGTAGGACAAAAAGACGCCCAGTTTGCAGTAAAATGCAAGATAACCACCAAGAGAATGATATTCTTTTCACTGTAAAAGATGGGATTATCAGTCCGTTACAACGTAATGGGATCATCTTTGTCATCTTGCTCTTGTCTGGTAAATACTCTCCTTCCACAAACAATTTGAAAGTTTGTAGAAAGTCTGTATTTTCTATGTTATGTCACTGACTGTCATCTTCTGCTCATGTTCATCAGGATGTAGCTGCATATTTTCTGCTCTGCACTTAAGACCGTCAGAGTCAATAGTTTCAGTAACTCCAGTGGACATGGTAGGTTTTATCTTCCTAATCTTAACTCTGATTTAAATATCCTGAACAAACTTGAGAACAAGCTGTTAATTTCAATGTTGTGACAAACTTTCTGTCTCTGGATAAGGATCAAGAAAAGCTCCCAGAGGGTTACCACGAAGATCTGCAGGAGATGATGCAGAAACTCGACTACCTTCTACCACCAGCGGATCTGTTGCCCAACTTTGCTCTGGAGTCTCAAGGTGAGCTATTAGAAATAAGATCATAAACCAGATTGCAAATTTTCAGTATTAAGGTTTCTTAACTCACTATTTCTGTTTTTTGTGCAGGTGCCAGACTTGTGCACACGATGACCTCAGAAGCATTTAAGAGCAACAGACCATGTAGATTGTTTGGGATACCTTTAGAACAAGAACCCATAGGCCCAAACATTGTCATTCAGGTCTGTACAACACTCAGAACATTAAATGAATATTAGGCAAAGTGGTGTTTCTTTTTGATAAAATACTTTACGATTTCCTTTTCTCTTAGTCTTGGTACCCCACCTAAACTTTGTTTTATACTCTGACTTCAGGGAAGAACTCATCTGAATCCTGGACAATGCTGGGCCTTTGCAGGATTCCCAGGACGTTTATCCGTCCGACTGTCCCACAAAGCCACTGTCACTCATGTGTCGCTGGGTCATATTTCTAAGATGATATCCCCATCTTCCACAATCTCCAGTGCTCCGAGGGAATTCTTTGTCTATGTAAGTCAAGCAACACCACATGTATCACATATGTGTCCACCTATACTGTGGATGAAGGGGCTTTAAAAAGTGTTAGCAATGATTTAGTAACATATGACCTGATCTCATGCAAACTTTCTGTTTGCACAAATGAATTTTCTGCTTATCTCAGCATACGATGTTTTTAGATACACCAACTAACTTTCACATATATAGAAAAGAACAGGATAATGAACTGCATTTCTATCTAATTTTCTCTCAGGGAAAGAAGGACATAAATGATGAGGAGAGTTTCTTGGGAGCTTTCCAATATGAAGAAGATGGCAGCAGGATACAAACCTTCAAACTTCCTGTAAATATGTCAAATTAATGTTTTATTAACCAAATACAACAGTTCTTACAGAAGCCCAGAGTGACTGATCCTGTTATAAATATTGGTAATCAATCTGTTATCACAAAACAATGGTTTTTGTTGCCTGACGATAAGAAACAATGAAAATCAATTCCAGTGTTGCTGGATAACATTTTGTTTTCTGGTTAGGAAGATATTAGTATAATTCCATGGTATCTTCAAAAATCTATGCAAAATATATTTACAGCAAGGACAGTTGAACTAGGCTTCCATGCACTTTATTCAGATCTCCTATGTTTCCATTGTCTTGTCTAGTTGTAGCTATGGATTATTAATCTAACCCTCCTAATTTGTATCTCCATTGGCTCACAGGATTATAAAACTGACTCCTTCACCCATGTGAGCCTACAGGTGAACAGCAACTGGGGCCACCCAGACTACACATGCCTCTACAACTTTAGAGTGCATGGAGAAATTGCTCGATGAAGAGGACACCGTCTTTCATATATGTATTGTATTTTTTTAATGTTTATTTAATTTAGCAAAAATATTAATTTACAGAGAGAAACACAGTTCTCACAGCAACTAGCTGCTGTCAGACCCTGGGAAGCGGTGGCTGGTGTCAGAGTCTGGGCCTCGCTAGCCTCAGGTGGCTGGTGTCAGAGTCTGGGCCTCGCTAGCCTCAGGTGGCTGGTGTCAGTGTCTGGGCCTTGCTAGCCTCAGGTGGCTGGTGTCAGAGTCTTGGCCTCGTTGGCCTCAGGTGGCTGGTGTCAGAGTCTGGGCCTTGCTAGCTTCTGGTGGCTGGTGTCAGTGTCTGGGCCTCGCTAGCCTCTGGTGGCTGGTGTCAGAGTCTGGGCCTCGCTAGCCTCTGGTGGCTGGTGTCAGTGTCTGGGCCTTGCTAGCCTCTGGTGTCAGTGTCTGGGCCTCGCTAGCCTCTGGTGGCTGGTGTCAGTGTCTGGGCCTTGCTAGCCTCTGGTGTCAGTGTCTGGGCCTCGCTAGCCTCTGGTGGCTGGTGTCAGAGTCTGGACCTCGCTAGCCTCTGGTGGCTGGTGTCAGAGTCTGGGCCTCGCTAGCCTCTGGTGTCAGAGTCTGGGCCTTGCTAGTCTCTGGTGGCTGGTGTCAGTGTCTGGGCCTCGCTAGCCTCTGGTGTCAGAGTCTGGGCCTTGCTAGTCTCAGGTGGCTGGTGTCAGAGTCTGGACCTCGCTAGCCTCAGGTGGCTGGTGTCAGTGTCTGGGCCTCGCTAGCCTCAGGTGGCTGGTGTCAGAGTCTGGGCCTCGCTAGCCTCTGGTGGCTGGTGTCAGAGTCTGGACCTCGCCAGTCTCTGGTGGCTGGTGTCAGTGTCTGGGCCTCGCTAGCCTCAGGTGGCTGGTGTCAGAGTCTGGGCCTCGCTAGCCTCAGGTGGCTGGTGTCAGAGTCTGGACCACGCTAGCCTCAGGTGGCTGGTGTCAGAGTCTGGACCTCGCTAGCCTCAGGTGGCTGGTGTCAGTGTCTGGGCCTCGCTAGCCTCAGGTGGCTGGTGTCAGAGTCTGGGCCTCGCTAGCCTCTGGTGGCTGGTGTCAGTGTCTGGGCCCCGTTAGCCTCTGGTGGCTGGTGTCAGTGTCTGGGCCTTGCTAGCCTCTGGTGGCTGGTGTCAGAGTCTGGGCCTCGCTAGCCTCTGGTGGCTGGTGTCAGAGTCTGGACCTCGCCAGTGGCTGGTTGCTGGTGTCAGTGCCTTGGCCTCGTCAGTTCCTGGTGGCTGGTGTCAGAGTCTGGGCTTGGCTAGTTGCTGGTGGTTGCTATTGGTGTCTGGGCCTTGCCAGTGGCTGCTGCCTGGTGTTGGAGCCTTGGCCTCGCCAGTGGCTGATGCCGGAGCCTTGGCCTCGCCAGTGGCTGGTGTCTCTTGTCGGAGCCTTGGCCTCGCCAGTTTCTGGTGTCGGAGCCTTGGCCTCGCCAGTTTCTGGTGTCGGAGCCTTGGTCTCGCCAGTTTCTGGTGTCGGAGCCTTGGCCTCGCCAGTTTCTGGTGTCGGAGCTTTGGCCTCGCCAGTGTCTGGTGTCGGAGCCTTGGCCTCGCCAGTGGCTGGTGTCGGAACCTGGATCTCGCCAGTGGCTGGTGTCGGAGCCTTGGCCTCGCCAGTGTCTGGTGTCGGAGCTTTGGCCTCGCCAGTAGCTGGTGTCGGAGCTTTGGCCTCGCCAGTAGCTGGTGTCGGAGCCTTGGCCTCGCCAGTGTCTGGTGTCGGAGCTTTGGCCTCGCCAGTAGCTGGTGTCGGAGCCTTGGCCTCGGCAGTGGTTGGTGTCGGAGCCTGGATCTCATCAGTGGCTGGTGGCTGGTGTCAAAACTGTGTTTTTCTTCTTTCAGAGATTCTGTTACAGCTTTGTTTTAATGTGTTTCTTTTTGTGTGTGTGTTTTTTATTTTTGCCCTCTTGAAGCCAGTCAGCCTCGGCAGATGGCTGTTCATCCTGAGCCTGGTTCTGCTGGAGGTTTCTTCCTTTTAAAGGGAGTTATCCTCTCCACTGTTGCCTTGTGCTTGCTCAGGATGGGGGATCCCTTGGATTAAACATCCATCGCGATCGGCTGGTGACCCCTCCACAGAATCGCCACCTTAACGTGGTGGAGGGGTTTGAGTATCCCTATGAACCAGATGGAGATTTTGTCTTGAGGTTCAGCCTTTAGTGAGGTTTCCTAGGACAGGATGCCATTGGGGAGGGATCAGACTAAGAGCGATTCAAGATTTTCAGTGAAGGACTACCAAAGGGATCAGGCAGTTAGGAAATGGACAGGATAGAATATTTCTTCCTGTGATTTCTTTGAGATTTTTCTTGCACTTCCTTCCTTACTTAGATATTTTCTCTGTATGGATGACCATGTGTGTGTGTTTGATCTTGGCAGTTTAAATAAACTCATGGTAAGTCTGTCTAACTTCCAGTGCAATCTTGATAAAACCTATCAAAATTGCAGGTTATCTATCAGGATCCTGATAGATTTGCAGTGCAGATAAAACCTGCACTGCAGTGAAGGTTTGGTCTGCAGTTCTCAAGTTAATGCACTGCTCTGCTATGCATTGCTATGGCAGGCCCCAGCTAGAATATTTCTGTAGAAATTTAAACAGGGCATGCCAAAGTGTGCCTTTTGGTTGGAACTCAGAAGAAAATAGCTAAAATAATTATTTTATGGAAAAGGCTAATGTTAGTGCACCCCCTCTTCTCCCACCAAACATGAATCCTGAATAATTGCTGCCCCAGTTTATTTGATTTGGTGTGTAAAACCTTGACAATAATGCTCCAGAGTCTTTTCTGCTCGTCTTATCAGTAATTGTCATGCTGCCACCATAACGCTAGTGGGCGCTGTTTCTGACTGTAAACTTTTAAATTCAAACAAGATGGCAGCGCCCTGTGAGCCCGTGCAGGACTGAAGACACGAATCCAACATTAAAAAAATAAAGATAAACTAAGCGTGACGACATAAATGCAGGTATGTTTAAAACAGTAACATACTTCTTTTATGTGTTTTATATTGTTAACGTGTGAAAGGACAGCGAAAGGTAACGTTAGTTTATTTAAATCAGAAATATGTCGATATAAACCCATTTTAAAACTGTCTCAGAATTACAGCTTCTGAAGCCTGCAGTAACAAACCTCAACAAAGACAATAGGACATTTTTATAACGATAAATTGTATATATTGTTCCTACACAGGGTCAGTAACGAAGTGACGTTTAATACATAATTGTTGAGCAATAATTTTATATAAAATAACTTATGGTTTTCTCAATAACAGCTGTCTGACACTGAAGCCTGCAGTTACAAAACCCAAGAAAGGGAAATAAAGCCTATATATATATATATGACGATTAACTTTATTTTATTTTGTTCTGTTCAGACATGTGGCATTTAAGTTGAAATTTCAGAGAACTATTTATCCGAGTCAGGTCAGAGAAACAGAAAAAATATAAACTCATATATTATGTTCTATCTATCTAGATGACAGTCAGATTTATTTATCTATCTAGTCAAACTGCCTTGATGGCCTCAAAGCAAAGATGGCCACAAACTTTATGAGTTTTAATGACTCCTGGTGCAAAAGAAGCCTCGTTTTGAAACAGGAGAGGCTTATTCATCAAATTTGTGTTACTGTCATGGGAACAGAGAAAATTATACAGGTTGAGGAAAGAATGGATTCATTTAATTAGGAGCAAATCAGCAATGGTTGAGAAATAAGACGAAATAAGACAAAAAATATACTTAGGAATCCAGAGACAGCCTCAAAACATTACATAAAGATCATAGTGAGGAATGTTGCTGAAAATACAGGAAAGTTTCTGTGTTAAGTTGATTTTTCTTGTTTTGCGATCTAGATGAGCCATGACATCTGCAGCAAAACCATCTAAGAAAGCGCTCAAAAAGCAGGTCCGAAGTAAGGCCTCCTTTACGTCACCCTTCAGTGCAAAATGGAGCCCACTTTTACCGAAAGACAAGGATTTCATCCTGAGAACTTTAAAGGACAAAATAATTGCCACAGGCCTGAAGAAGGAAGAGGTGAAAATGCCTCACCAGTGGAGGAAAAAGAAGGAGAATAAACCAGATGTTGCTGTGGAGCCTGTTCCCCAGGCGAGTGAGGAGGCGCTGGGGCCCAACCCTACCAGAAACGGCTGGACAGATACGGCGGCCAGACGGCAGCTGGCCATCGGCATCAACGAGGTCACCAAGGCACTAGAGAGGAACCAGCTCCGGCTGCTGCTTGTTTGTAAGTCCGTCAGACCGCAGCTCATGACGAACCACCTGATCGCTCTGAGCGCAACGAGAGGCGTGCCGGCCTGCCAGGTGCCCCGCCTGAGCGAGAGCGTGGCGGAGCTCCTGGGGCTCAAAAGCGTCCTCTCTCTGGGGTTCAGGCGGTGTTCTTCTGAAGACCAGGAGATGTTCAGAGACACGGTGGATGCCATTAAACCCAGAGTGCCTTCACTGGAAGTCGATTGGCTGACAGATGAAGCAGCTGCAGTGCCAGCTGAACTCACGGCTGACCTGGAAGAGGAAGACGAGGGAGAGGAGCAGATGGAGGAAGGGAAGGAGGAGGAAGGTGGGAGAAGAGCACGAAAACGGAAACTGGAGATTGAATCTGAAATCACAGACTCTGCCTTATCCTGCACTCTGCGGCCTTTGAAAGTAAAGAGAATTGTTCCAAACCCCGATAAGAAAAGAAAAACAAAACTGAAGAAACAGAAATGAAAGATCTTCACCTGTTTCTTCTGTTGTTTTATTTTGTTTGCATATTGTTGGAACTTTGACAGCCATCAAAACAGCTTTAACCATATCAGTTTTGATAAAAGTTGAGCTCTCAATTAATTAATCTGATCTTTTTACAGTTTTGTGATAAAACATTAGTTTTCATCTGTATCTTTATGGCATTTCTTCGTTCATGAACCTTGTTTATAATGCTTAAAAGTTGTTTTGCAGAATCTAATAAAATACAGTTCTCTTCAAGTTAAGAATGGATGCATTGTGTTTTATTTCTAAAGTTTTCTTGCATGAAATGTGTGTAATCTTAAAAATCTCAAAGGAGCATGTTGTGATCTTAGAGTTCATAAAAGTATGTTTATGAATATATATGAATTTGTTACATATTGCCAATAATAAAGTGCTTAGTTATGCAATAGTCATTATTTAACCTTAAATGTGCTGTTAGTACCAGATATCCACATGGTGTTTTTAATCTGCTATCCAAACGTTTCTATAAAAATCAAACTCACTTTATACACAATTTGTCACCAAGAGACTTTCATGTTTGTTCTGTATTATGTATTTTTTAAAGCTATAATAATATGGCTCTAACACATAATGATCACATTGCAACTTAAATGCAACAGGTGTCAGAATTTGCCAATCTGCCAATACATGTTAAAACCAGCTGATTAGTTTTGGATTTGTACCTCTTGTGATGTCATCAGTCCAAATACACAGAGTACAGAGTTAGCATGTTGCTTTTTCTTTACTTTTTGGAAAACATTTTGTTAATTTCTTCAGCGGAAATCAAAACTTTATTAGTGGAGGGGGGAAAAAAAGAAACACCTAACAGGAGGACATCTTTAAAATAAATCTCAGCAATGACAGGAAAAAGAAGCTTCATCTCAGCCATGTTCCTTTTTCAAATTTAAGAGTTTATTCAATCAAATATCCATGCTGGTATAGCTGATGTGTTGTAACAGACTGGTATTCGCACTGGGTTTATGCCTAAATGATGCTGGTACAGGTTCTTCAGCTTTTTCACAGTTTACAATGGCTCTAAATTAAAAACATTGTTCTTCAGTTTGACTGGATGTTAATTCAGACATACACTCATCGCCCGACCTTGCAGATCTCCTAAAGAAAAAAAACAACAAAAAAAACAAGGCGGTTGTCTCAGCCACTGAAGTTTGTGGCTGTAAACCATCAATGCTGGAGTCAACATGGGAGCAGAACCGACAGACAGTTCATCTGAGCCGCTGCAGGCAACATGAGGCACGCCGTCGATGCAGAAACTGGTTTTCAGAGTTAAATTAATGACTGTAGCATCTCCTTGTGAGTTGGACTCAGAGCTTTTACTGACCAATGCTTTTTGTTCTGGCCGATCTTTATGGAATGTGAGAAAAACAAATACAAAATGAGCAATTAAAAATAGAATAGTAATTAAAACAAACAAAAAATAGCAGATGCTGCCTGTTTGTCTTGCATTTTGCAGAGTCACAAACATTAAACCACCAAAAAGAATGTAAAACAAACACAGAGACTCCACCTTAGAACAAGTGGTCGGTCAAAACCTTTGCTCATTGAAGCACACAGAACTGCTAAATGCCCTCAAAAAAGTCTGAGTAAAGGGAGAGTTGAAGTTGATGTTTTACATTAACAAATATCACAACTTCTATACATTTAGCTGCACATCACACTAAAACAAATCGACCCACTATATATTTTAATGTCTGAAAGAAAAGAAAAAGGATTTCAGAAAGCCAAGAAAAATGTGTGATGAGCTTACAGAAATTTATTAAATGTTTCCTCCGACTTCTTGATTAATTAAAGTTTGAATTTATAACCCAGGTTCAGATCATCCAGTGGTTGGCTTTAAATGTTTTGACATATGGATATCTATTGCACTGCTGAACCATTGGCCACTTTATAGTAGCTTATCTGCACCAGAGAATTTCTCTGCCGAGTCTTTTTGCAAGTGGCAATGGCTAAACTAAAAACATTAGACCGTGGTTGCTTGACTATTCCATTTTGAAGCCAATAAGCCATTTTTCAGTTTAATTTGTACAAAAATCCCAATGAAAATGAAATATATTGCCTCTTAGAGCTGCCGCTAACTGGAAAGTGTACCAAAAACAACAATGATGGAGTGCAACAGTAAATGCTACCACATGTATGGGTTTAATGTTAAATTACAAAACGTCAGCTTTATAACGTAAAACAGTTCCCACCATTTGTCAATACCAAACGTTTAAGATCTTAATAAGCAAACCATTTGACTTGTTTGTAAAATTGTGCTTCATCAATGCTGTACATTCGTCATTAAAAAGCCACCGACTTCTACACAACTTAAGAAGAAGAAGAAGAAGAAGGTTTTAGATCAGCCCTCACAAACCTGCAACTCAAACTACAGGAATAAATGTGGTTTTGTTTTCAATGTAAACTACATGTTACAGTTCTTGTGTTGTCTTGTACGAGATTTCCTTTGTTACATATATTTACTGAAGAAAAAGTGTTTCGGTAGGAGTCTGAAACACTTTTTTACAGTTTCTAATCCTACATAGGCCTAAAACAGCCACATGACTGACCACAGTGGTATGAAAACAGAGGGAAACAATAAATGGTGCAGCGGCACGATGGCGGACTGGAGAGGATGAACATGTTAAAAGGTAACTGCCTCGTTGATCATCACTTACATAGCTATATGAACAGGTATGTCATACCAGCCCCCTGCTGACAATGTATGTAGAGAATGAAGAAATAGAAACAAAATTCACAATGCCAAGGCATCCTCTGGAACGTCCGAGCGTCGTGTTTTAGGAGCGGGAGCGCATGTCAACAGCACTGTAACTGTAAGGATATCTCAGGCATAGCATGACTTCACATTCAGGATGATGATTGAAGAGTTTTCACCTCCCGGTGGACTGCAGGAGTTCTTAATGAGACCACCGCCCGGTCACGAGGTTGGGTGACTTGTGGAAGATGTCACTGTTGAGCTCGGGCGACCCGCAGGTCCAAGTGAGGAGAATCCAGAAGCCGAAGGTAACGACGCTTGTTTGTGGAGCAGCAGTGAAACGAGCCGCTACTGAAGGACGAGACCGACCTGAAAGACGAGCATCAGCAGATTATTAGATGAGCTCTAACACTACATTTATTCACTTAACAAACAAATTAACCAACAC
This sequence comes from Xiphophorus hellerii, assembly GCF_003331165.1. Lineage (NCBI taxonomy): Eukaryota > Metazoa > Chordata > Actinopteri > Cyprinodontiformes > Poeciliidae > Xiphophorus > Xiphophorus hellerii. Next base: position 16,316,637 of record NC_045674.1, read on the forward strand.
TGAAAAGATCTGATGTCAATAAATACAATGGAACTCTTAATAAAGTTAACCTTAAAACTTAGTAAAACCTTTAATTGTTTTCAGATTCAATGCATCATCCTTGTGGAACAGTTCATAGTCGTGTGCATCATTAGTTTTAGTTTCTGTGTTCAGTTTATAACATAAAATACTAAAGTTCACAAAGAGTCTGAGTTAGCCAATCCTACAGGCAGCGGTCTGAAGGAAGCAAGAAACAAAGACAACAAAGGAAAATAAAGCAGGCAAGAAAAGAAGATATAGGACACAAGGAAAGAAGAAGCACAAAAAGGGGAAGATGGAAGGAAGTGAGATAGGAAATCTAGTGAAAGAATAAATGGAAGACACAAGAAAGAACAACCAGGACATTTAGGCAGTGAGGGAGAGAATAAATCATGAAAGTACAAATATTAATTATTATTAAGATGCTGCTGACCTTATCAGGATCCATAGGGGGACATTTCCAATTGTAGAGGTAATACTGCAGATTTCCATCTCCTATGCCGAACTTCAACTTCTCCAGAAACACCTTATTCTCCATCAGATCCAAGGCATTGAAAACATCAAAACCTTTCTGTCAAACACAACAACAAACACTGAGATGACGAGTCACCTTCTTAGGTTTCTACATTTAATTGTATACAGTTCAGATATGTACATACACTGTTTAAAAAGAGACATCACATTTTTTTTCCCTCAGTTCGTCAATAAATCAAACTAAACATTCCCTGTTTTTTATTTGCTAAATACCAGATTTTTACCTTTAAACAATTTGTAAAATTGTGAGCTTGTAACAAGTTTAATTCACAACCTGACTCACACTAGCAGATGCATTTAAAGGCAACACCTCAAAAACACTGATAGGCAATGATATCAGGAGAAGTGTTGATCTCCACATGTCTGCTTCATTCTTGGGTACAACTTCCTGAAGGCGCCACGTTTATCTCTTCAAGTACTTATAGAAAATTATTAACACCATGGGAATGTCCAGATTAAATATCTCAATTTTACTGAGACATGCTGCTTTCATGAGCAATAAAAGAAAAACAGGTGAGATTTTATTATCTCTCTTATCAAGTACATTTTTATTGGTAGTGTCATTTTAAAATGATAATATTTAATGACAGAATTTCCTTCTTGGTAATTGCTTCAGTCTTACCAAGCTGCCAACAAAACTAAGTTACAGAAGCTCTGTAAAGGGTCAAAATTTGAGTAAACTATTGTGGAAAAACTTGTGGAAGGAAAACCCAAGTTATACCAAATATAAAGAAAATGTATGTAAATCTACTAAATTTGAAGAAAATGATCTAAACACTTTCAGAAAATATTCTCTCCCTTTCTTTACTCAGATATTTAGCAAAAAAGGAATGATTTGGTAACGGTAAATGATCAAAACCACAAACGGTTTAATGTCAGACAGTGAGGAAAACTATGCTTAAATGTTTTTATGCAATATGTGTAAATATCTGTCATCAACTGTGAAACTAAGGTTTTTGGTAGGAAGTAGCTTAGTTACCATTTTTGCCAGGATCAGTGCATCATTCATTAAGTCCAGTAGTGGCGTTACAGTATGAACACTGTAGAATGAGTAAGCTGCCTTCAGGCTCCTATGTAGAGGGTGGTGCATCACAGTTGAGGGTAAAGTGTAGAAACTAGTGAAGTCTGTCAGTACGCCACCTGCAGTCTGAAAGAGAGAAAAGCTTGTCTTTTTATAAGAACAACAACAAAAAGAGTTGTTAGCCTGAGGACAGGAAGTAGATGTACAGACCTCTACAACGTAAGTGTCAATTATGTTTTCCTGTGGTAGGAACCAGTGAGCAACCTCTTCTTCTCCCATGGACGGTGCGAGGTGGAAACGTCTCAGGTATTTCTGCAACAGCTCAGTGACCTGGTGGAGGTCACGTCTCTCCATCAGCCGCAGGCCTCGAGTCTTAGTGCTCTTCATGCAACAAAGAAGCAAAAACATTTGTTTATTTTCTCTTACTAGAAGAAAAGAGTGAGATAAGTGTAATCATTTACATCTGGTAGCCTGTAGAGCTTCATGGTTCGTTGCAACGTCATGTTTCTGCTAAGATGGGAAAATTTCACTTCCACGAGTTTCCTCGGGTTCAACGAACGATGCCAGTACCTGACGGGGAAAAAAAAAGACAGGGTAATGAAATGGGAAGATGCCGTGCCACCATGTTCTCATGTTCTACATCGTGTACGGTTCGTCAGACCTGCATGTAGACACGGGTTTAGGGAGCACAACTCCGGCTGTATACACCGCCTGGAATATTCCCTCCAGGTTCACCCTCCGTGTTATCTCTCGGATCAGCACAGGAGCAACACGCTTCGAGCGCAGCTTCTTATGAACACAAAGGAAGTTGATTTCTACCATCTTCTTTGTCCTGCACCAACAAGGAACAACAAGGGTTGAATCACTGCCTGAGTTGCTGCAGAACCTATAGACCCGGTCAGCTGAGCTCACGTGTCATAGACGCGTATGTCTGCAGGGATGGCACTGATGAATCCAACAAGCTTCTTATTTGAGGACACTCGTACTCCACAGTGCCACTGCGGTAACCAACCAGGTGGACGCAGAGCCCTGAGGGACAGCGACATTTCCAGCAGGTGGATAATAAAGTAAAAGTAAAAGGGCTGGTGAGAAGTTTACACTGACTCGTCATGAAAATGTACGTGTTATTAATTTGGAGCTTTTAAAGATTCACTTGAACTTTTTATTGTTTCAGCACGGAACAATTACGCAGCAGAAAGCTTCAGTGATTACCGTGCATTTTATTTCAACCATACAGCCTCAAACATATGCCAAACCCTATAATCAGTCTTTTTGTTGTCGGTACAATTTTTCTCAGTCGCTTTGGTACATTTGTCAGATAAGAAGTAACTCTTTATCCATGACTTCAAGCTTGTTCTCAGAGGATTCAAGGTGAAGCTTTCAAACCCAAGAACAGTTATCCAGCTGACAGGCACGGTGGGGGTAGCATCATGCTGAGGGTTTGACTGTTTCACAGCAAGTTGTTAAGATTTCTGGACAATAAATTGTCCCAGAAGTTATTGAGGAAAGCAATAGTGTTGTTTTGAGGCCATTTTCAAGAAATATGTTAATCGTATAATAACACAAGTACACAAATATCAATAAACTTTTATTTCTAACTAACAATTTTCACTGGAAGACATTTTATATATTCCAAACAAATAAAACAACTGAAATAAAGTAAATGGACATTAAAGTCTCTATAAACAAAATTATTCTCAAAAAAAGGAGCTAGTTGAGACCGATGTATCAGACTGAATTTGTCCTTCAGTCGTTTTTTAGCTGAGCAAGAGAGACATGAGAAAAACAATCATGCAAATGAAAATCACACAGAATTGGTTTTGTAGCACTTACAGCAAATTAATAACAATAAAGCTTTTTTCTATTCTTCTGACATTAAGCTTCTGAAACGGCCCTAATCTTAACCCATATTGAAAATTTGTCGTTTGAGTTTAAAATCTAGGTCTGTGCCAGCAAGCCAGTCAATTATAATCAAGTACACCAATTCTGTCAATAATGGCGGTTAAATAGCCACACAAAAATATAACAGAACCTTGTTGATGTCTACAAAAAGGATGTGGCGTCTCTGCAACGTACTAAAAAAACCGTTGTCCTAATATTAGTGAAGGTATATGCAGATTTTTGACTCAGCATGTATAATTTATCCCTGTGAGAACTAGAGAAAATCTGAATAAAGTAAAATTTTCACACCAAGTTCTGTTTAAAATTACTTAAATTTGCCCTACCCTAAAACTATATAGTGGTTCAAATGAAATTAAAGCAGACGTAATATTATGATATTCATTCACACAATGAGTGTATGTAAACTTCTCACCGTAAACAAACGCAGAAGGTACTTACCATTTGAGAAAGTTTGGTGAATAATCAAATCTGAACATGTTGTCATCATCCTCCACATAGTTTTCATTTAACAACGTGTACAACTCTTTCAACTACAACCAGAAAGACACCTTGAATTAGATCATTATTAGTGACCTCATTAGTTTCTTCTACCCAATACAAGCGTCCCACTTACTACATCTGCATTACTAAGATCCAAAGTGTCCCACATAAAGCCTTGAGGTAAAGAATATGGCTCCTGTCTGATGTTTTCTTTGTCAGCTTCAATTGGACCGTGGCATGTCACGACTTCATCTACAAAAATAGCACATCTCTCTCTCAGTGGTGAATTATTTTCCAAACAACACAAGAAGAAAGAGAACATTTTCTATATTTTAAATGTCAAAAAGTGGAAGAGTCTTTTTTTTTAATAACACTGCAGAAGAGCTGAGAGGTTAAATCCTGCTTGTGTTGGTCCTAAGGTGACCAGGCGTCCCCATAACCTGCTACAAAGACGGGCAAGAGTTGGGATGGAAACTGCTTAATATAGTGACTCACAAAGGAAAAGCTTGGATGTGCAGTATAGCTAACACTCTTCTGCAGCACTGAACCCTGAGCAACTCAGAAGGACGAAATAAAAGTCATTAGTTAGAAAATTAATGTCCTTCGTAAACAGTTGCTAAACAAAACAGGGTTTACTGCAGCACAGCAACCATTGATTGTACTTTTATTTGCTGACTTTATTTGAAACTTACTTAACTTTGGGACAGGCTGGGTGTCCCAGAACTGGTATTTGTGCTTGGTTGCCTCGTCGATACTCTTTGCTGGACCCTGGCAGGACAGCAGTTCCATGGCTCTTTGGATGTCCTGGAGCTTCTGAATGGGCAAGCCAGGGTTCTGAAAGCATAAACATGACATGTATGTAAGTCTTTAAGCTGCTTTGGTCATGTAATTTTTTCCTGCACAATGTGTGATGGTTTGACTGCTCTTATTAAGCTAATTTGGCTTTCTGGATTCAAGCCTAGTTTACAGAATAAGTAGGAGTTGAGTAAGCTTGGTGCTGATTATTACTGCAAACAGCCGTATATCCTGAAGTTGCAGCCTACCTGTAATGCATTACAGAAGTATTTATATCTTGAAATTTGTCACATTTCTCCACTTTACAACTGCAAACTTCAAAGTAGTGTACCAGTAAAGTTCAGGGCAAGTAATTTGCTTCACGTGTTATACAATTTAAACAAGTAAAGTACCATAAAGTTAAAAACAAAAAACAAACCATTGTTCAATACATCACCACAAAATGGAAAGAATACAGCACAACCTAAACTGATCGAAAGGATGAGGAGAGAAATATGAAGCATCCAAAACTTTTTGTGCAAATTGCAATGTGGGATAAGAAAAGGAATTTTATCACCCAACCACATCATGGTGTGGGGGATGGATGTCCTCCTCAGAGGCAGAGACAGCTGGTCTGAAGTGATGGAAAGATGGAGTTCAAACTGCACAAAGTTGGACTTTTAGATACAACTAAGGCAACAGGTTACCTTTATTTAGCGGTATGAGAGTAAAGGAAGATCAATATGAATGCACTCAATAGTATTTGCAATTTTAGTTATAAAATCAATTATTAAAAATGCATGACTGGTCTTTATAACTTTACAATTATACTATTATACTTTGCATTGGTATGCCATATAAAATCAAAATAAAAGACACTGACGTTTGTCATTATGAAGTCAAATAAAAAAAAATATATTCAAAAGGTATGAAAAGTTTTTTCTTTTTTTACAGCACTAATATGGTGCAGCTCCACTGTCATCCTTCTCACCTTGATATCCTGAGAGTCAGAAGCAGAGTCAGATTTGGCTCCAGAGCCCGAGCTGGGCTTCTCTTTTTTCCTCTTCTGCTTCTTCTTCTTCCGCTTCGCTCCCAGCTCTCCCCCCGGACTGCTACACACACACACACACACACACACAGGACAAAAATGACTAACTGACTCTGCTAGACACACACACACACACATACAAAGCTAACCTCAGCTACAGCAGCCACTGACAGCTGAGCTACTTGCTGCTAGCCGACTAACGGTTTGCTCTAATGGCTGTCATGTCACCCAGGCGGGTAAAATAACAGGAACAAATACAGAAAAAGGTCAAATATTCTAGCGATATAAAACAAGTTAAACCGAAAAAAAAAACTCTATACAATTGCCTGTCTGTCGCTTAGTTGTGTTTGTGTCAGCTAACATTGACTAGCTAACTGCGCTGCTCGCAGTAACGTTAGAGCATTTCTGCCCCCGCACCGCCGGGACAGGCCACCCTCACCCCTGCATATGCTCATTCTCCTCTTCGTTGTCTCCGTCTATCCCACACGTATCCTGGTCGTCCAGCTCCAGGCTCTGCTGGCTTGCCGCGGACTCACTGTCCTCCGCCATCATCAAGATGCTTAAAAAACTGCCAGCAAGCGGGTTTTTTTTGTTTTTTTTTGTAGAGGCTCACTGACAGGAGGCGAGAGATGGGAGAGAAAAAAAAATAAAAACAAAGAAAGTGTCGGGAGGGAAATAGCACCCCCTGGAGGATAAGTGAGGTGGAACAGACATTTATCGTTTGGCAAAACTCCCACATACACACTGGCGCTTCATGACCAAATTTACCAGCGGAATAGAAGTAAATGTTTTATTTTTGTTTGTTTGTTTTAATGATATATGAGGGCACAGAACGAAAAAATGAAAAAGGAAAAACAAACAATATTTCATTGTTTAATATAAGACAACACATGATAATTCCTGGAAATTAGCAAGTAACCAGCTTGATACCAATGTTTTAAGCACTACAGAAAGCCTGCTGAACAATCAATACCTTCTGAAAAATACATGAAGAACTGGCTGTCTGCGGGCAAAATAAAAACAAATTATGGACGAGGCAACTCTTTTTCCCTTGTTCTATGTTGTATGGAGAGATACTGAACCAAAATGATGAAATAGAGCTTGGGACCCTTTTTGAATTGTTATTATAACCTTTGAACATTTTCACGTCAGGGTTTCCCACAGTGTATTATAAGCCTGGGGGGCCGCCAGGCTTTACTTGTGCCCCCACCAGGCTTAGTATTGTTTAATTATTTTAGTTATTTTAATCATTGCCTTTTTTAAGACTTTATAGTTAGTGTTGGTAGGGATTAATCTTCCAATAACACATAACTATCAAGTGATATTTTCAAATTGCTTATCAACTTTAAACATTTTTTTAAAACTCAAAAACATGTCTGTCAGCTGGATGACTTATTAATTATGATGTGCAGTGGTAGTTTTACTTCAGATGTTAAGTAATGCATGTAGACCAAAAAATACAATTTCTCTCTCATCTCACCAAACGCCTTTGTCCATGTTTGATATATCCCCTACATGGCTTGTGGTAAACCGTAAATAAGAGTTCTAATGCCACAAATAATTCCAGCTTGGTTGTTTATTCAGAATAACAGGCTTAAAATATAATGCAACCAATCGATTTACACCCTCAGTATTCTGTATTGCTGCTCCACCTGGAACTGGAGGTTGTTGTGGGACACTGTGGAAGAAAACCTCATTCATTACAAAAACTGACAGAGCAGAGGTAAGAACACAACTATACACATTCTGTAACATGATTACTATGGGTGCATAAATCTTAATTGGATTGATGATTTAATAGTCAGACTCAGAAGCATCACAAATGGACACTACCATGTTTTCAAATAATAATAAAAAATTAAAAAAACACACCGAAATAAACATTCATTCTCCAAAAACCAAAGAACAGGGTAGCTTCACGTACAATCACACTTAGCTTCATCTTTCCTGAAAAATCTACATACTCTCAGGGAACTCTCAGAGAATTACTGTAAAGGCTTTGAGGATTGCAGCAGCTGGTAGACATTTTCTGAAATGTCTGCAGTGTAGCTGTAGTAATATCTGCGTGCTGAGGAAAGCACAATGCATGCTTCCCTTCACAAGGGAAAGAGAGAGCGCTGAGGTAGAGGAGGAAAGCTAAAGGCAAAGCAAAAGGTACAAATAAATAAAGTTGCAGAATCAGGTTGTTCAAAGGCACTTGGATTATGTGTGTAAGGAGAAAAAAAAAAAAGCTAAAACGCAGCAGAGTTAGTAGGCAAAATATTACGCAGCATTTGTTTCAGCTCCAACAGTAAGAAGAAAAAGCCCTTAATATGTTACAAAAAAGAAAAAAAACTGCCCATTTTCAGGTAAAATACTTCATGTTGGCATTTAAAATAATAGAGGTTAACGTTTACAAACAAAAAGCATCTGAAGCAGACGTATAAAAGTGATGCATAGCCTTAAAAACAAAAATATGCAAATCAGTGGTTCAGCAAATATAAAACAACCTTCATAAGATCAACTTCACAATTATAAAGAGTGAAACTACGTGTTTTGTAGTGGTGATTTACCAGCAAACTGGTGTCACATTATCTGATTCGGCTAAGGAGCATGTAGTCATTTAATCTGATCAGACCTATCAGGTGACGTGAACAACCGTCATACTGAAAACCATTTAAAGTACAGGGTTCACATGTTTATATTGAGGCTGATGCTGCAGTAGGACTCAAAGCAGAGTCTACAGATTCCTATTAAACTGTACAGTTACATGTCCTGTAGTGCACATGTGCTCCAAAGCCATTAAAACCAGTCACCGTGGTTTAACTGGGGTTTTACTCTCACTTTAAATGGGTACTTCCTGGGATTTTGCCAATATGGCTCAAGAAAAAACGGCTGCTACGATCAAGTCATCGATTATTTCCACCACAGTCCATTTACACCTACGAGGCTCCTTATATAAAAAAAAGGCATATATTTGTTGTGCATAAAATCTCCCAATATCTTGGCTCCAAAGTCTGTTTGTCAGCCGCTCAGTGGTCGTCTGGTAGATGTTCCTAGAGGGACCTGAATTGTTCAGTTCTGGACTTAGAAGAGATCCCAGTGCTGAAATGTGTTCTCAGTGCTTTCATAAGAGCAAAAGGTGAGAATTTAAAAGCATTTATCCTTCATGGTCTTATTGAAGCAGTCGAGGAGAATTGGCAGTGGGGAGGTTTACATTTTTGTTTGTTGATAAAAACAGGTTCATGTTTGTTTTCTTGCATTTTTCATCCTGTTCATATAAATTCTCTATGTAAAATTATCATAGTGTAAAATTCAAAGAAATCACAAGTTCATCTTCAAATTCCAGCATGTTTTTAGTGTAAAACCCTCCCTTTTATGTGCATCTGAACATTAAATACAGGTCTACCTTAATAAATTAGACTATCATTAAGTTTATTTCAGCACACATCACACTGAGTGACATATTTCAGGTATTTGTGTGAGAATTTGATTGATAATGGCTTACAGTAAACGAAAACCACAAATTTAGCTTCTCAGACTAGTAAAAAGTAATGTTTAATAATAAAATGTAATAGTATGGCTCATAATATATTAGAGGCAGCTAAATTCTCCCAATAATCATCAAAATTAGTAGAAATAAACACTTTAGATATAAAATAATGAATCTCTACAAGTATTAAACAATATCCTAATTTATTGAGATGCACCTGCAATGTGTTTAAAGTGAATTTTAAAACTGGGTTGTTACACTGAAGTCACTTTGCATAAAGATTTTTACACAGAGAAACTTCCAGAAATGATTTTGGCAAAATTATGGCTTGTGATTATATGATGTGGACAAACTAGAAAAATGTAAACCTCTCCCTTGACCAGCCTCTGCAACTCATTTAAGGTTGAAGGCCAGCAGGGGGCGCTCCTCCCTTCTCTGCCAGGGGCTTTTCTTCTCCTCTCCATCCTCATGTGCTGCATCATCATCTGGGGAGACAGACAGCAGCGCGCGATCAGTCCTGAAAGTCATTTCCTCCGGCGTGGGCAGAGGAGGAGGAGACGCCGGGGAGACCGAGGGTGGTTCCTCTACTATTTGGACATCCTCGACTGTTTTCCCCTCCACAAGCCCTGATAACTGGTTCTCTCCCTTACGCTCAGCTTTGTCTGACAGGGTGGGTCCTCTTTTCCCGCCCTCAGCCTCTGGGCTGCGTTTCTCCTCAACGCCGCCTCCCCCCTCCAGATCATCCACATACACCAGCTGGGTGTAAGCTGTGGCTGGTGTGGCAGTCTTTCTCTCGGAGGCCCTCTCTTCCCGCTCTGCGTCTCCCCCTCTGCGCCCCGCTCTGGGCTCATTCAGGTCCACACCAGAGTCCAGACTGGCGTCGTTGCCATGCCTACCACTGCTGTCATAATCTTGCTGATCTCCTGAGCTCTGTGAACTGTTTTGACAGCCCGCCCGCTGGAGGTCGATGTACGAGTGGCGGATGTGAGCGTTGGAGCGTCCGTCCAGAGACACAAACCAAGCCCGGGGGTGAGGCAGAGGTTTTCCTCCTCTCAGCTCCATTAAGGTCTTTTCAGCCAACAAGGTATCCTCTTTGTTTATTTCAACAAGAGCCGTTTCCCCAAGAGCAGTAGGGATAGACAGAGACTCCGACAGGCCGAGAGCCTCTGCCTTGCCCTGCTTGTTGGGGTCCGGGGCAATGTCGGACGGGCTGGGCCCCAGGGGCTGCTGGGAATGGGAAGCATTGAGCTCAGCCTGGATGGTTTCCAAGTCACTTTGCTGGTCGGTCTGCAACAGGAGGGCCTGACCAGACAGCGGGTGTTCACCAGGGAGGCGCATGTAATGTGCGGGGATCACCAGTGTGGGGCGCACTCTGGAGTAGCCCTCTCCCGCACTCAGCAGGTCCACCGAGCCGCAGCAGAGCAGCTGGCCCGGTCGGGAGAGCAACTGAGGGTTGGGGCGCTCCAGGTGGTCTACAGAACGAGACAGCAGGTGGTCGGGCGCCCTGCACTCCCCTCCTTCTCCTCTGCAGGGGGAGTGAGGCGGAGAAGACGGAGAGATGCAGTCAATAATGCCAACGCTGCTCAGCTGGGTAGCAGACACCTGGCCGTGATTGGACAACGAGAGCGCATCTGAAATCTGGTTGCTGGATGAGCAGACGGAGGTGTACGACTGACGGTAGCCCCTCTCTGTCCCGCAAGACAGGGCCGCCTTCAGCTGGAAAGTCTCTGCAGACTGCCGGTAGTCCCTGCTGCGAGGCGTCAGGTTGCCGAGGGACGAGCCGTGGTGGCTGTTGTTGCCGAGAGAGCAGCGGCTGTGTTTGCTGAGGTGGATCAGACTCTGCTGACGCTGAGTGGGCTCGTACGAAGAAGGCTTCAACATCGGCGTGGTCATGTCAGGCTCGGTTGCTGTGGAAACAAGCTCCAGCTGCACCTAAACAAAATAACATTTGGTCAAATAAATTGTATTAGACTCATTCATTCAGTGTTGAGTACAGCTGTAAAGCACCGGACTAAGAAAATAAGACGTGATTTCTTTAGCAGAACAGTTTTTTAGTTCAAGGATCTTAAACATGTTCAAAACATAACATTTTATGTTTTTAAACATCTTTCTTACACACACCCTCCACACCTGACTGGTCAGAGAACGTTACAATAAAATCTCCAATAAATATTCTCTCAAAGTTTTCTGGAATTTAGCAAACAGAAATAATTTTGGTAATTCTGTTCAGGCTAACTTAACTTCAGAGAGTGAGAAAAAAATGTGAATGTGTCTTTTTATTATCTTTAAATATCTGGTTTCACCTATAAATAAAGCGTTTCAAATTTAGGCTTTTAATCAAACATCATATTGCACTTTGTTATCAAACTGTGCAGCCTGAACCTCAAACATTTTCAAGGATTTTATACAGAATTCAAGCACTTTCCAAACCCAGAGTGGTTAAACATAACATATATAATCTTTAAAACCAAAGGAGGAACTGGAATGTAAGATGAATGGATCAGTTGAGTCCTAAAACCTGGATGGTTTCAGACTGCACAGGTTTTGGTGCTCTAGATGCACAAGACTTCCCCATTCTGTCGCTCTTGCTTATCTTTGACTCTTCAAACGTAGAGAGGAGGTGTGACGCTGTCAGAGTGAATCCTTTCTGAAAAGCTTGCAGGCATTGCAGAGTCTGACTCACTGAGGAGGCTGTCACAGCTGTTGATTTCAATTCCAGATACACTTACTGCTTTACTCTCCACAATCTAAATCTGGGGACAGACTACATGACTTTCGCAGTCTTCGCAAATTTTGGAAAGACATGAAGTTCACACTGGAAGTTCAGCAGATTATTGTTTAAAGAAAGCATTTTTATCTTTCTGTTTATACAGTATTTTAAATGTTGGCTGTACGTTAATAACCTTTCACTATTTAGGTCAAAGAGGTCACGGTGAAATTTATTTACAAAGCATGTATCCAAAAGCACAGGCTGCACAAAGTGCTCTACAAGGAAAAAAACAACCAAAATGCTAAAAGGCATCAAAAGGTAAATGAATCAAATCAAAGAGTTTAAAAGGCTTCACATTTTAAATATCTGAGTGTCTCTCTCTTTTCTTCATTTTTACCACTAAGACAAAATTAATACAAGTATATCAAAATAACTAAATAAAAATCACCTCATTGCTTTTGTAGTGGCTCTATTTTATTGGCTTTCAGTGATCGATTCACAATAAGCAACTGCGACAAGATTCAACCACAAAAACAAACTTGTGCTGCTGACTGACAGAAACCTTTACTGTCTTGCAGTTGGTGGTAACATTTAGTCAAAAAACTTTGACATGTAAAAAGCAGAAGAGTTTGTTTTCTTTATAAAATGAATAATTAAGTAGACAGACCTCATTGCTGATGAGGTTCATGTGGGACATGGAGGTTGCTTGATCCTTCTTCGTGCTGTCAAGACCAGCTGACAGAGTGAACTTGCGATGAGACCCTCGAGGCTTCAAACAGCGGCGTCTGTTCAACACAGACACAGCGGAGCACATGAGTTAGTCGTCTAACTCGTGTTATTTCTATATGTTGTTGCATATAAAACAACAACAAAACACATAATTTTTCCCATCATTAATACTCAGCAACCCCAATTTCTACCGTTGACTTGTAAACCCAGAAGCTTACATCCAAAAGAATGTAAATTGTATTTGTAACGCTACTGGAGTGTAGCACTAGAAAATACAGTAAGCTAGGCTGCTTTAAATTAATGCTCTTTAAGCTGCCAAGGGGAGCTACTTTAGTGAAAGAGTGCTGCATCTTTAGTGTACAAAGGAACGTTATCGCAGATCCTTCTTCTAATTCTTTTCTTTTAAGTATGTAATTTCTAATCACTACACTGTATTTTTCAAATCATGTTTTAAATTTCCCCTTACTGCACAGTCTTTTATTCTTATTTGTTTGTTTTTGTATTTTTATTTTTGTGTGAATCTGCATTTTCTCACTCAGGAAATCCAATTGTAATCCCAAATAGCTTTGCATTAGGTCTGATGAAGGTATTTTTAAATGACTGACTTTCAGAGTCCTTGACAAAGGCAAAAAAGCAACCCCTTGTAAATCAGTAAGACATGTTGCTGTAAAAAGTTGATTATTATACATACCGGCAGTAGTACAAGAGCAGGCCCAGCAGGGACAGCAGAATAAAAGCCATGCCTCCAAGTATGGCCAACAGGAACATAGTATGGTAAGCGCTGATATCCCTTGCCACTATTGGACCTGCAAAAAAAAAAAAAGAACTTTACTGACTAAAAAGACAAAGAAACAGCTCCTAAGAACAGAACAAATAAACTTTACTTCTAATTTTTGTCTAATTTCTTACCTGAGTTCAGAGGAGACATGGCGGCCACCCAATACCCGAGCTGGGGAGCGAGGTAGGTCAGAGTAAGCTGGTTCCCCACCTTCTGTACCTGACCCGAACTGCTCTTGATCCAGGCACCTAAAGAGGCAAAACCATATTGATTAAAATCTAACTTGGCCAAAAGTTACAGTGTCTCAAAGAACAATTCAGAAGAAAGTGACAAAGTGAAAACTGGATGATCCAGACTAAATTCCCATCTGACTCTTCCTCATTAGGTCTTTAGGTAAAGACAATGGAGCACTATTGTAATCTTGTGCAAGAATTATTATCAATCCAACATAAGAAGTAGTATACAGTAGTTAGAGCTCCACAATTTTCAACTTTGCATTAATAGTTTTAAATGGAGAGAATGATTTAACTTTAAATAAGAACATACCAATCTTGTGAACAAGAAAATCCCCAATTTGTCTTCTTATATTTTTCCCCCTGCCCTCATTTTCTCTTGTTCTTTCACAATTTGTCGACATGTAAAGAATAGGTAATATGCTGATTACTAATACTCTGTTAGCTTGTTGTGTAACACAGAACAGGAGTGTATACTACCCTGAAAAAGACCAAATTTGGTCACTACGCCTTGGTCAATATTACTTTTCTTTGAATAGTGATGTAAAATGAAAACATTTTACTCAGTCAAAGTGACTTTGATAAGAAGCCTGATGCATTGCTTCAAAAGACCAGAATACCTCGGGCATAACAGCTGCTCTCTCAGAGTACCTAAGTTAAACTACAACAAGCATTTTATTTAAACGGTTTGAGGATATTTGACTAAAAGCTAGAAAAGTTAAAACTTTTGAATCGGAAAGGATGCAATATCCACACCCACCACAAGGAGGCAGCCTGAAAATACCAGCAGAGAGCCACAAAAAGGAAATCACTAAACACAGCAGCAGTTTGAGCAATGTCGTTACAATAAAACCACAACAAAGCCAAAGGCACTGATTGATTGGCTTACAGGCAATGTGCACTTAGAGGAAACATTCAATGGAGCCTTTACACTTCTGTGTTTTAGAGACAAATAGATGATATTTACACAAACAAACAAGAAATATTCAGGAATTTGCACGGACATTTAAAAAAGGGAAACTTGAAAGGTAGGTGGGGTAGTTTAAAGAGCGAAAAATATAAATACAATAGAGGTCAAAGGGTAAAAAACATGCCAGCCAGAGGAAACAGACAGGAGGAATGGAATGAGAGATAAGAGAAATGAAAGACAGGATGAAAGAAATGAGAGCAGCTGTGTGACTCAGCTCCTCTCACTGTGTTCAGGCCTGCTCGGATCCACTGAGGTCCTGTCTGAACCATTTCCACAAGGGACTCCTCTCAGAGAGCGGCTGACCCGTTTAATAGTGACATTTAATGACTCTGTTCCCACGCTTCCACACAATGCAATGCAGAAAAAGTAAAATAGTGACTCCTAAAGCTTTGCAAACATTTAGTAAGCGCACAACCCTTTCACTCGTCCATGCAAAGTCAACACAGCCGGCTATAGTTAGTAGCAGGCTCATCTCAGGGAGCTGCTCTGATTTGCATCCGACTCCCACCTCAAGATGAAGGTGCGTCTGTTTGCAGACCGCAGACGCACACAGAGGCAGCAGGTGAACTCGATCTGTTTGTATATGACATCATTTAGCTCCATGCCAGCTTGACATCCAACAAAGCAACAGCTCGTCCGTTATACAAGACAAACAGGTTTCTGTGTGTCGTCCATGTGGACGTTTCATAAACAAAACCGCTTTCATTGTATCCCTGCTTTTATCAGGCCCCAAAAGCACTAAAGGACTTCAATGTTTCCTCATTGTTGGATGGTTATCATGGCTACATAACTCCAAATATGTATTTTAAACAGCCATGTGTCCAGAGAAGAGTCTTATTCAGAAGTGAGGGCTCTGTTGTCACTCAGTTGGTGAGTTGCTAAGGAACGTGGGGTGTAGCCTGGAGAAGGGTCTGGGCTTCTGTTGTGGAAATATTCGCCAATACAGGCTGTGTTTCTGTCCTCTTTAGGTTCCCATCAGACTATTCTCAGTAAACTCTGGATGTGGATACCTTGAGCTCTTTAAAGATTCGTGTTTAAAGCCTTTAAACAGGATCTGTCGAATCCTGAGATAAGGTATAACTGGACGATATGGCTGAAAAACCTTCCACGACATAATATAATCATTATGAAGAGTACATGTAGTAAGAGGATAAATGTCATTTACTGCTAGCTTCTGCAGGCTATATGTTGACATAAATGTTATGATTTCCTGTTAGTCCACTCAGCTACCACTACCAAACTATTTCAGTTCTAGATAAAACATTGCAGCACATCTAATTTCACCAGGAAAAAAATGTCCTAAAAACATTTTTCTGCACTGGAAGAGAACAAATACGACAAAGACATAGAAGAAGTCAGGACATGTGAGCCTAATGTGGCTGCAGAGGAATGTTTAATAGTGCAGGCTTGTGCAACTTATGATCGCTTCATTGTCTTTCAGAGCCAACTGTCCGAGAGGAACTGGGTGTGTCCCACAGTGGGACGTTTGATAAACACAGATTTCTGGAAAAACATCAGAAGGTATGTCGAGGCTTTAAGCGTTCATAAACCAACGCTGCAAAACTCTTTGCTATTGTTTAGTTTGGGATTTAACAGAGCCGGGGGAGATTATGCATTCATGGGCCAAACTTGTGATGTCTAACACTACTTTGATTTGCAGATTAATGTGGAACTGGGCCTGGTCATTGTATGACTTCATGAATCAAGTTATTCATTACTGACTCTGACCTGAGTGGCTGCACAGTAAGAGAATGCACATGGTTTGTAATAATTTGCATACTGTGGTATTTTAGTTAGTGATTTACCTTTAAGTGAAGATTCAAATAATTACATGAAGCAACCTTGACCTTTGACTTTTTCATCTTCAAAGTGGCTCTGCTTACCAGACCATTTAAGATGAATCCCTTTTCACCAATAGCCCCTCACTCTTCACCCATTACCTGACATTTTGAAGAGGTAGTGAGTCCCAAATGTTTTTATTTAGCAGAGGGGGAGTGCTAAGGGAAACGGTTTAAAAAATGACTTTTTGGTACTTGCAAATCACCTGACAACTGTAAATATTTTCTCAGTTAACATGTTTGAATGGCACAGTAATCCCTGTAATGTATAACTTCCAACACTTGATAGCACTGTTTATGGTTTCCCCACTGTTGAACCATAAAGGATACTTCTGTTCTATTCTATTAACAAACTCCTTTATCCTCCCATCTCAACTTTGTTTGTTTGATTTTTCTTAGATTTGTTGTGACTTTATGGAGATTTTAAAGTACAAATAGACTAGCTTGTGTATTTAAAGTGCTGTGAGATGCCATTTCTGTATTTTTAATCTTAGACAAGTCTTTCAGCTTTCAGAAACTTCTCCTGAGTTTGAATTATTTGAATAAATAACTTGTTTCTGAATCCAAAGAGAAAAGCTTTCAGAGATACAAACTTGGTGTAAAAGAGCACCACTGCTGTTTAAGTGACCTCAACTTAAAGCAGGGCTATCCTGTGTCTTCATCTCTAAGCCAAAGTCACAGCCGAAAACAGACACTCTCCCTAAATGTCCTGAGCGAATGCTGCCTGATTCGCTGGCGGTCTCCATCATTTCCTGCTATTCCATTTTTTCTCAGTGCTCCTGATTAGAACAGACATAAATAAAAATAGATCTTTTGGTCATAAAACCCTGGATCGGATAAGCTTTATTGTTTTAATCAACCTGATTATTACAGAAAAAAAGCTTCAGATCCATACAAACCATAAAGTTAGAAATAGTATCTTTCATAATTACCTATTTGCTGAGCTTGTTTTCTTTTATATTCTTCTGTGATACACAATCATTGATTAACATTAGTTGTGGTATTTCATACATATTAAAACACAAATAAATTTCAGAGTGTAATTGTTAAAAACTCAATAGAGAAGGGTGAAATAAATAAACCTGAAAAGCCTCGAAACTTGTTTGATTTTGAAAACTAGTGAAATTAGTTATGCACATTAAATTCAAAAACATATATAATGACTTAATGTCACATATTCCTCTCTACTCAGTGTTTGAAACTCATTCCTACTTACCTAAACGAGGGTCAAATCTCCAAGCAGGGATGTGATCATTCTCCCTCAAGGTGCTGTCTGCCGGCAGAGGAACGGAGAACGTGATTGGTCCGTTCACCTGCAGCTCCGCTCCATCGCTGGCCAATAGGTGTACAGAGATGGCTGCTACTGGAGTCAGCTCAAACTTCTTCTCTGTGCCTGCGAGAGTGCAAGAGAGAAAAATGCAGCAAAACGGAAAGTAAGCGAGAGGAAGGTAACAGTGCAGGAGGCGGGGTGGAGACAGGAGCAAACAGCGGGGTTGTTACAAAGAAAACCAAACAACTTAGATAAAGGAGAGTCATTCAGCCGGACAGGAAAGGAAGCAAGGGAAAACAGGAAGGAAGGAAACAGAGTGGAAAGAAACCTGGATACAAGAAGATGCTGAGTGTCACAAAGCAAGAACATGCCAGCAGGAAACATATCTGATATCTGGAGAGTTGCTCAAGCTTAAGGAGAATTGGGGATGTACAAAATTATAACACATATCAAGACGTGGATAAGAGTCCCTGAAAGCATGCAGCCATGGGGCTTGTGTTAGAACAGAGAGCACACAAAGGGCTTATTGTGTTTCAGTAGATGAGACTGAAAGGCCTCCAGAGGTAGTGGCTGTACTTCTCCTGACTCACTCAACTCCCTCACTGCAGCTTTACATTCCTCTCAGCTGTGACTTGTTTTAAAAATGGCCCTTTACCTACTTTGTGCTGGAGCTGTAGTCTGACCCTCACCTGTGCTGTTGCTGCCCAGAACCTGCAGATGGGGAAAGTGCTGGATGCGTGACGGCGAGCTTGCCACAGTAAGCAGAGCAGTCAAGTTGGCGAAGGACGTGTCGGCAGGAAGACTGAGAGCTCTGCGCAGGAAATGGATGCTGGGCTGGCCTCTTAATCCTTAGAGAATAGCAGACAGGTCATAGAACAAGTTATTCAAATCAAATAAGGCAAATATTTTAAAGCACGCAAAAACATTGATGGTTGAGACTGATGAGACACTTCCCATAACCAAAATAATGGTTTCAACTTGTTGTTTTCCTGCTAATATTAACAACATGAACTAAATTTGGTGGCTGAATTCTGATGATTTCCAGCCTAATCAGAAGTAAAGTTAAAATGCATCAAGCTCCAGACAGTAGAAACACCATATTACTCGCTACCAGGTTGCTTGCACACTCTTCAGTGTGGACACCGTTACTGAAGGAGAAGTGTCTAAGTTAGTCCTTGTCTGTATCAGTAAGGACAACAGGAAGAATGCAGTGATTACAGCTATGAGCCAGTTGTTTTGTTTTTTGTTTTATGTTTGTAAATCCCTGATTCACAGCAACAGCTAAACAATGTTATCATCAGTTCAGGGTTGTTTGCATTCGCTGATTAGAAGAAAGATTAGTTTTTTAGGCTACAATCAACTGTAAAATCAGCTGATTCCAGTCACCAGCAGCAGCTCTACTCCCTTAGACATCAAATGTCATTCTGTTGTGGACATATTCTACACAAATATCGCATAAAACTAAAAGAAATGGCTAAAATTACTCTAACCCTTTTAATTTAACTTCCTGTTTCAACATGTCTCTTGAAAGCTAAAGAATGTGTAATTCAAAACAGTAACATTAGCATATTTTTTGTTTGAAAAAATCATTTTGCGATGTTTTGTAGGATTTGCTTTGTTGTGTATATGGTTCACGTTGACCTGAATGCCTAATATTCAATTCTTCTTTTGCACTTTGACAGCTCCTCAGGACATAATTTTATTTGCATTAAATGTGCTACTTCAAAAAGATACTTGGAAATGTTATTTGCACTTTAAACAACAACTATGTTAGAATCCTGGCTTTTTTGGGGGGGAAGGTTATGTGCAGCAATTTCAACCTTTTTGTAAGACTATAATAAGGCCTAAAAAATCTCACAACTTTGACCACAATTTTTTGAAAAAAGGGCCAGAAGATCAGTAATTATAGGCCTTAACCAAAAAAAAAAACAAAACACTGCAACATTCTGGAGGGACTGACTAAACATGAGCTAAAGGGCCAAATGTTGCTTTGAAGCTACAATAAAAGCTGATATAAAAAACAACTAATCAAACTCAAGAGTTATGGTTTGATTTTCTTCTAAAAAGAAAAATAACCATTATGATTGAGGTTTTGAGGATTTCAACTGACGGAGAAATAAACCCCACTCGAATCCCTCCTGGAACAGCCGTAGAGGAAGACATGTGCAGGAAGTAGAAGATCAGGGGGTTTTCAGCATATTTCTGCAGAACGCATTAGATTTTCCATCTGATTAGCAAAAAGCTTGCTTTTCAAGTTCTGGGCCTTTAATGAGTTTTTGCCCATGGAGACAAACTAGCTCACAGATTTGTGCTTCCTTGGTTTACGGTCCAGATGTGCCCACTGTGCGTTTATATACAACACCTGGGACACGGTCCGCCATCCAAAGCAATACCAGAAGACGCAGGAACCGCAAAAACCATTTTTGCCACATGCCGTAGAAAGCTGATGATGCTGCAAGTCACTCATGAAATAGTTAAACCAGCTACAACTCTCCTTTTACTTTTAAACTTACTTTTCTTAAACATATTAGATAGTTTGTTGCTTTTCCTTAAATTAAAGCAATGAACAATTTCAGACATTATTCTCATGAACACAGGTATCTTATCTGCAAGTCCTCCAGCTCTAAAAAAACATTTGCTGAACCAACTTCTGCACCCAATAAGACATTCACAACCCTGCTACAATAATATTTGCTAAAAAGAACGATGCACTTTAAGACCAATACCCAGAGACTAACAAAATGCTTGTGTGTTGGCTAAGTTTGCTGGCAGTGATTAAAGCAGCTCTAAAGTTTAGCTGAGTGTGTCCTTTAATAGAGCTTTTAGGGATTAAGATTGAGCAGTATTATGAATTAGGGGAGAATAAGAAAGCAAAAACACAGTCTACATTTTCAATTACAGTTAATAGTAAAAAAAAGAACTTTGAGACTATATTACTTTGCAGATTTTCAATGAAGAAAATCCAAAATTGGAGTAAAGAAAGTAAAGGGGAAATTTAGTCACTCAATTTGTTTCTGTGTAGATGTCAAAACCTAAAAACTCTGCAATAAATACATGCATTTTTTCTCACCAATGTTTGTTTCCGCATGTTTTACAAAGCATTTTTACTTTTCCCGTCCTTGCCTAATGCATTTTTATAAATTCAGTCATCAATCAGGCTTAATGGAAGTAACTGGGGATCGATGCCGTAAAGATAATGCACAGGTCAACCTTTTCTCTCAACCATTCTGACGCCTACATCTGACATTTCCCTGCAAAAAAAAACAGCTCCCATGTAATTTCTCATATTTGCTGCCCTTTATGTACTTATCCCATACTCATCCATACGTTACATATTTAACACAATAAAAAGAGCGCATGTAGCCAGACTCAGCAAGGTGATGTCATTGTGGCCTGTGTAGAGAGCACATTCCTGAGCAGTGAGGCAGGCCCAGCAGCCTGCCAGTGCTCCCGGCTCCACTCTTTTTCTGGTGCTGTGTGATTTTTTTGAGCCTGCAGAATTAAGTCCACTTTCATATTCCTTTCTAAAACTTGCTCTGAACATTCAAGTTTTGACGTCATTTCCTTTTTGTGAGGCTATTTTTTGCAAAACGAAGCAATCCCTTCACTGATCTGTGTGTTCCCTCCTTCAACTTTCCTTTTTCCCTCCACTTTTTCTCCTCTCATCTGTTCCTCCTTCTGTTGGACACTCTCTGCCCATCCCCCTTTCTAGCATTTACCCCCCCTCCATCCTCCCAAACTGCTCCACCCAGCACCCCATAACCCAGAACACTGTATTCTTCCTCTCCCCTTTTATTATGTTTATTTGGTGCCACACGCCAAGGTTTATTATCCCCAAGGTGCTCCTGCAGCAACACAAAACGCGGTGAAACAAAGTGTTGGAAACTGCACTCCGGCACGTGCTGAGCCTCATGCTTTCAGGAGGTTTTCACATTAATGGAGTCGGCTGATTATTTTTTTTAACTCTTTGTCAGAGACAAAAAGGATGAATTACACCCCCGCTGGTCACAAATACACAAAAGAGCCAGCAAACAAAGAAAGTGAATTAATTCACATGACTAAGACAGCCTTGTCTAATGTCATTTTGTCCTGAACAAAAAAGCTAAACTACAAGGACACAATTGTGAATCATTTTCCGCAAATTGGATTTCTACTTCTACTATCATTCAATTTGCACAAATGACTTAACGTTTTCTATTGAAAGCCATTTTCTGTATTCATTCTTTCACGTTTAATCTACGTTTAATCTGCTGAAATTCTAAAATTCATCAACAGTAAAAAATTTTCAATTTTATTTATCTTACAACGATTTTAAAATCTATGCACAGACTTCTGATGGCGTCAAAGGATGTTTTTTTGGCAGAGTTTGCACAGCTATTTTCTGACAGCCTAAACTGCGCAATGAATGACAGGGGAGTGGGAAATTCAAAATACCACAATTTGCTGGATTACCAAAGGCCTGGGTGCAGATTAAGTTTAAGGACCTTTTTCATGAAATTGCCTGCAGTTTAATTGCAGGATGAGCCCGTCTTCAAGCTGCCTCTGGTAGGTCATAAATCGACCACTCCAGCTCCAGCTGGCCACATTTAACAATGACGTGTGCAAACAAAATTATGCCAGCTTGCAGAACCAGCTGATAACAGCAGAACTGTTGCTGCTGCAGCTCGCCGCATCGAACCACAGAGTCGTACCAGCCGGTCATTTTCTTATGGAAAAAAAAAAGAAAAACAAATTCTACTAATTTTTAGACTTATTTTCAATTAAATACATTATGTTCTTGTTTGAACTAATTTCTGTTTTGCAGAGGATGTTTCACATTGAATAGAAACAGACTGTCTTCTCTATAAATCATTATCTAAGGCAAACGTGGCTGCTGTATGACAGCAGTCTTCACTTTTACAAATCTATCATACTTCATAACAGACAGAGGTTGAAAGGTCAAACAGGCTTCCTGTCCTCTGATTGTGCCTTTGCTGATTTGTCTAAATATACTCAAGAATGGACATCCTGTGGCAGCCATTTGGTGCAAAAGTACCAAGTGGCAAAGGGGGGAAATAATCCGTCTGAATAATTAATAGATAAAACAACAAACATGGACTCCTTTTGAGCAGCGTTTCACATTCTTACTTTGTTTCTACAGAAAACTGCTGGCTCCGAATCTTCTTTCAGTAACAGCTTCCACACCAAGAGGTTTGGCTGTCTGGTAGCAAACCTCTTGGCATGGGGACTGAAAAGATCAGATGTAGTTTCTGGCTAGCTGGGCAATATGAAAATTGATTACCCTAACCCTAACCTGAAATTTTGGTGAACAACCAAATTCTGGGAGAATCTCTAAAACCTGAGTGTGACGATTTCTGACAGCATTTTCAGCACTACAAACATGTATAACAAGCCTTTATCAGCTTAAAACCACGTAAAAACACTTATTTACCTTGTAGACTTGACTTAATCTCCACAACATCTTCATACACCATCAGGGTAGCGGCTCTTTCTGGAAGCAGATCCAGACTGATGGAGGAAAACACTAGAAAAGAAACAAACCACACAGTGAGCACATCACTCAAATTCACTGCCTGATTAACAATCAGCCAACTACCCGAGCAATGTGCTGATCGTTATCAGACATTACAAGTCATTAATGTTGCATTCTACATATTTAATAGCCCAACTTTCATCCTGTGTCCAGCGCAGGACTGAAACCTGACCCAGCAAACTGTAGCTCTTTCCTCTTCCTTCCTTCTTTTCACTCCTTCATTGTTCAGAGCTGGTAAGCGTGATAATCCAATTGGCTGCTGTTCTGTTCCCTCATAATAACCTTCCCCAAATAAACCCCCCTGCATCCCCTCACACACACAATACTACAGGCTCTTGGGATACATTTTGACGGCGTGTGTGTGTGCGTTACTGAAAGGGAGGCTTAGGAAGACCCCTTGCTGGGTTTTGGCATCTAATATAATAAATTAGTAATGAAGCACTCCACTCATCATAAGCTCACACACATGCGGTGTCTATTTTACACACAAACTGGTGGAAGGGACTATAATGTACAGATAATAGAAAGAAACATTCTCATTGGAAAAAGTTCATTGTTGTTTTCAGTGCTTTTGCTTCATAATATCTCACAAACACCTACCCGGCAATTTGGAGGGAGTCCAGGGAACAGAGTTTGGCACATATCCCTGTCTGGTTGCGGTGACAACAAGCGGCGTCCCAAGGCGGTAAGGGAAGCGCAAATACGTGTTGCCATCAGCTGACGAGGTTTCTGTGGCTACAGAAGTGTGATTGGCGAAGAGCTGTATGGTTGCTCCGAGCAAGGGCTGCTGAGTGCTGGCGTCACTCAGATGAACCTTCAGAGTCACTTCTGTGGACGCAACAACAAACAATCCAGTCAGAGCGCAGCATTTACCATCTAAATCATAGTGAAAATTGAGTGATATATGGGTGAAAAACATAGAGGTGTTATAATTACAGTCATCTAAAATACCATCGTCTCATTATCTGGGCTTAGTTTCTGTGCCAGACGTTTGGCCTCTAATCCACATCCCAGAAAATGAGAGCCGTCTGACCATTTTCTGGGCCTGAGCCAATGGCACTTCCCCTCCAACACAATGGACCATTTCCCTCTGTCAAAGAAGCCTTGGACCAGATGGAAAAACAGCCGCCTTTATAAACAACTCTAATGGAAGTATGGAATACAACTTGCTACATCACCATAGTGGTACCAGTAATATAAGTATATAAATAGATGTTTTTCTATACTCTGCCGAGCAGCAGTGCAACATGGAGGGCTGATTGCCTCACATGTGGCTCCCCTGGAGGGTCGTAAGAGAGTCAAGCTGATTTAGATGTTTAACTGGTAAGTCAGAGCATAAAAACTGTTTGCAACTGCTTTTGATTAGCACTAACAGATCAATATTTCAGCTTTCCAACTTTTGAGTGCTGTGTGAATAGAGTGAATAATTTTTGGATGTTTGTTGACTGCCAACAATTTTAGCAAACCT
Organism: Xiphophorus hellerii; assembly: GCF_003331165.1. NCBI lineage: Eukaryota > Metazoa > Chordata > Actinopteri > Cyprinodontiformes > Poeciliidae > Xiphophorus > Xiphophorus hellerii. Next base: position 16,341,415 of record NC_045674.1, read on the forward strand.
TTTTTGTCCGTCGGCTGGGAATCTAAACAACAACAAATGGAGAGCAAAAAATAAAAGTACCAAATTATTTTCACTTCCCTTTAAGAACTTAATGAGCTGTTGTTGTTTTTTTGTTTTAAATAGCAATGAACTAAAAAAAGAGGAAGATGTAAGAAGGAAGCATTATAAATAAAAACATTAAAAAGGTATTAATTTCTAGATGCCCATTTCTAGAAGTAATATAGTAATATACTATCACTTTTATTGGTGTTTTATACTTTAAAGGATTATGTGTCAATAAAGAGCCACTTCATTTTTTCATCACCATATTAATCATACCTTCAACTTTATCATATTTGGTCACATTTCAACCACAACATTTAATGCATTTTAAAGTGTGCTAGAAAAACACAAAGTAGGGAAAAACATGATGCATGGTTTTCACCATTTTGCACAAATCTGAAAATTGTGGTGTTCAGCCCTATTCACTCTCCCACCTCTTCGAAATCTAAGTGTAGTTAATTGCCTTCGTTAATCAGCTAATTAGTAATTTAATATGAGAACAGTCCTCAATACAAATCCAGCTGTTCTGTGAGGTTTGTTAGAGAACATTAGGGAACAAACAGCATCATGAAGACCAAAGAACACAGCAAACAGGTCAGGGAGAAAGTTGTTTAAAGAAAGGTTGGGTCAAAAAGAAATACCCCAAGTTTTGAACATCAAACAGAGCATAAATCTTAAATCATCAACTGTAAACTAGAGCTGCACAATATATTGAATCACGACTGTCATCACGCATTTGGATAAGACTGCTTGGAGGCAAAATTTGGTTGACTGCTACTGCTCAAGTGACAAGCGTTTGATCGGTGGACTGGGTTCTCACTACTCTTGATGTCAAACCCAGATGTGAATTTTTGTGACAAGCGTGGTAAGGTTCATGAAAAGCAGAGATGACATCACAACAAACGTAAAAAATGAGGAAAATGTGAGTTTTTCATAAGACAGATCATCCTCACAACATTAAAAAGCATCAATATTGGAGTTGAATATCTTCTTAGGATGATGCAGTCGTACTGTAAGCTTTCTAAAACATGGCGGTCCACCTAGACTGACAGGAGAAGAAGTCTGGTAACTCTAGAGTAACTCAGTCGGGAAAATCTGTTGACCTCCTTTAGTTGTCATTTACAGACAGTATGTGTGGAGAAAACCAATACCGTACATTACTCTGAATACACCATCCAAAACTGATGCCGAAAATTCAGGGCAATACTGGATGAAAATCTGTTAGATGGTGCAAAAGACTTGAGCCTGGGGCACTTTGCCTTTCACCAAGACAGAAACCCAAAACATAAAACCAGAGCTACTTTGGATGAAAGTATAATCCTTTGACAGTTAGAGTCCAGATCTAAATTCTTTTGTGAATCTATGGCTAGACTTAAAAATTGATTTCCAGATGCTCTTCATCCAATCTCACTAAGCTTGAGCTATTTTTGGATCATATAACAGGCAGAAATTTCCAAGTGTAGATGTACAAAGCAGGTAGAGACATTCCCCAGAAGTCTTCAGTAGCTGTTATTGTTATTGGAGCAAAGAAATGGTCCTACAAAATACTAACTTTTCAAAGTATGTTTTTGACATAAAGTAGAAGGTTTAACCTTCAAATATCTTTTATGGGACAATTGTATTTATCTGGAAATGCAAAAAGTTTTAAGAGGTCGAATTAAACAATGCTTCAGGTTCGCTTTAAAATAACCTTTAGGTCAGTATGAGTTATTTCTTACAGCAAAATGAGGACAACATAATGACAGTGAGATAGACTTTTATTTTGCATTTTATCCTCAATTCCTGCTTGTTCCTTTCATACTACAGAGCCAGAGGTGGTTTGGTTTAAAAATACTCAACTCAAATATTCGAATCACATGCTGAAACCAAACATCTATTTTATCCTCATAGCCCAGAGTACAACAAAAACAATCTCAGTAGAAAAACACTATATTTTTCACAAACACACAAAGCCACAGTCCTCCAGTTTTTGTTACATGACAAGAAGGACCCAGTCTGACCCATGGCGACCTCTCACTTACAGCTAAAAGGTTTCTCCACCTCTCTGTCTTCACTAAACCGTGTTCACTCCCCCGAGCTCTCCGAAGCTGGATTTTGTCACAACTCCCTCTTGAAGCCCCACCCTCAGTGACACACACACCAACATACCTATCCTTGACTAGACATGTTACCCACCCCCCACTCAGGGATCCTCTGGTCAGTGGGAAACCACTCTGTCGACATGGAGAGGAGAGTTCAGCCACAGTGCAGGCTCCACCTAACAATAGTTCCTCTGCCAGAGATAAATGGGTGGAAGGTAACTGGTGCTTAGTGCGAGGCCAGATTTGGCAGAACAGTGTGTCAATCTCACGCTGAACAGATGATTATCCTCCAGAGTGAAGATCTGCTTCAAGTCTTTACCTCATTCACTACCACTCTAATGCAAGCCTGGATTTCTTCCCCCCTCAACAAGAAAGTCTCCACTGCCTTTCATGACCTCACGTCCTGTCCCACTCCCACAGATATGCTGCTAGGGGTACCAGCTGTGTTCACTTAAAAAAGAAACACTCCCCTGAGAGAGTCAGGCTTAAATCACAAGTACAAATCCAACAGTCTCCTCCCAGAGCTCATCCAATAAATCACTACTGAGGTGACATCATGGTTAAACAAGCTAAGAGTCTCCCTTCTTTACTCCAACACACAGAAAAAAAGGAGGCGATCAGTCTGGTCCAAGCCTCTATATTTCCAAATCTGCCTCTTCTTATTCACCGACTTCCTATCTGTGGGTGGAAAATAGAGGCATGAAAGCGTTTGATCTGACCAACGCTGCGATCTCGGATTAATTATCATCTACGACAGCAGCCAAAGCAGCAGGGCGGCTCTCTGTTTGGATGCAAGCAGAATCAATGACCACACAGAGAGCACAGGAGGAGGACAGAATACATGTGCATGTTTACTCATGCTACACCTTGGATTATGTTTTGGAGAGGCCATTCATTGGAGCACCTTTCACCAGAGGCGTAATGAGCTGGTAATGGATGGTGCGGCTGGCCTCCACTGGTGTGTGAAATATTTAGATGCTGTTCCAAACAGGGGAAGAGAAAATGTTGTCTTACTTGCACACAACACTTAGCGTAATAATAGACGCTCTAGGATTCACTGGTGTAGCATAATTAGTGGTTATCTCACCACTAGGGGTCAATTGAGGTTTTAACAACCAAACACTGGTTTTTAACCTCATATCTGGTATTTATAGAAGTCATTCACAGGGCTTTAAATATATTGTATTGGATAAATTATCTATATTTTACCTAATAAGCTATTTTTCCAGTAAAAATAGTACTTTGTTAGTACTGCAAACATTTGCATGTTCGATGAGTAACTTTCACTTGTGGGTCCGTTGAAGTTCACCAAAAAATGGGCTGGTGACCAGAACCTGATAGATTTCAGTGTGACTAGCCAGACGGAAACTCAAAAATCAGATCAGTGAACGCACCGCATTAAGAGCTACAGATTGCACTGAGAACAATCTTCAGTCACGAAGACATTATTGAGAGAAGAAGACTATATGTTATTAGAAGCTCCAAAAAAGAAAACTTTCATTTTTCATGATTCATTCAGGCTGCAAGAGAGCAAGGCATCCTGCTGATAACAGGAAGGCTGAACAGGATATAGCAAAGTTTAATTCTTTCAGAGCTTCTAATTGTTGTCCGTCAATGAACACGCTGAGTTTGGAAATGTTGGTAAACTTTTGGAGATCTCAAGAATGAAGGATCTAGAGTGTAAGATCAAAATAATTTATAACCTGGAAAGATTTAGTTTTAAAATGTTTTTATTAAACCAAAGTTTGTTTCTGATAGGACAAATAATCAATTTGAAAAAAATTTGGATTTATTTACACGTTTATAAAAGAGCATGTCAGAAAGTATTTATATTCTTCTCAGAAATCAATGGGAAACTCTTTACTGGCATTACAGTAATCAAAACCTTTGCAGACCAGCTTTTTGCATGTTTCTATGGATATTTTGATGATTTATCTTTGGTGATGAGTCCAAATCTTCAAGTTTAGAAGGTGTCCTTACCATCACCCTGACCAGATTCAGTCAGGATTTGGGTGAGCTGTTCCAGAACATTAATGTTGCTATAAATCAGAAAGAATTTGCTAGTCAAATTAAAGGATTGCTTTATAACCCTTACCTGTTAGGAGCATGAATAGTTTTGGCTTTATTCCTAAGAGAATACATATAAGAATTATAATTTTAGAAGAGATAGCATGTCAATAGCTAAATACTAAATCTAAACAAAAAGATATGAGATACTGAAAGAGGTTTCAAATGTCAGCTTTGACATAATTTCATCTATGTTTTGAAATAACCATTTCACCCACCAAATCCCCAGATTTTTCTTTTCTTTTACAGGACTCCCCTGATGTTGCCTCTTCTCTTATTACAAATAATTATTGACCACTCACAGTTGAAGACTTAAAAGTCTTATGTCGTTCTCTTATATATAATAAAGACAATCTGTTATTCTCAAAGAAATGCCAATCCACGCTTTCTGATAAACCTTTAAAACTCACAGATAACCAATTACAAATCATGCAAAACAAACCACACCAGGTATTAAGAGTGTGAAAAAGTGCTATACTGAGGTTTTAAATAATATTTAAAAGTAAAAAGAAGTGAATCAAATGTCATAACAAATAGTTTCACCACTTTAGCACAGAGCAGTAATCTGAAAAAGGGCCAATTCATCATCTCAATTAGAAGCACATGGTTAATAAGAAAAACATCCTGCAGTCATGTGAGAAGCGTTAAAGAGCAGAAGACGCCTTTCACTGCATCTTCTGCTGTTATTCTGCAGACACAATGCAGTATGATGGTAATAAACATGCTGGAATATTAATAATTAAATTCAACATTTGAACTGTTGAACTGTAATAGTGTAACTGTATTACTGGGTTGACTTCTTCAACTACAACAAATGGATCACCAACACCGAAAAGAAAATGAGGAGCTTGAAAAAAGGGAAACACAACAAAAACAGGCACCTCCAACTTTATTGACACCTCCAGAGTAAAAAGACTTAATATTAAAATATCTTTTACTGCATTAGCATAAGTTCTAACTGGATATCTAATAAGTAGACAACCTTAAATTTAAAGTTAATTTCTTCATTGGGGGGAAGATTGGTTTGCTTTTACAAATAAATCAGGCCAAAAATTAAGCTTTCTTGTTAAAATAATTTACAAACAAGCATAATATCAAACTGAAAACAAATTTCTACAAAAAATAATGACAAAGATATTTTATAGTATAAATTAAATGACTGAATAAAGATTTACCTCGTTTAACGTCTCTGAACTAATTCAAGAGCGGTCCAACCAGTTAATACTGGTCGTGGATATAATGACAAGTGGATATAATGTAGACAACTCGAGTGTCTGACAAAGACACCAGTGTCTGAAAGGTCTAATCAATGGTTAGTCAGTACTGGCTACCATTACAGCATAAAGACAAAAAAACACTCCAAGCAAGGCAGACAAAGGATTATTGAAAAGTACAAGTCAGTGGATGGATACAAAAAATATCCATCCATCTGAATATGCCATCATTAAGGAATGGAAGGAAAATGTATAAATCTACCTAGAGCAAGCTGTACTCACAAAATGAGTGACAAGATGGAGGCTAGTGAGAGAGGATTTACAAGCTTCAGCAACTGAAATGAGAGAGTCAAGAACTATTGCCTGGGTTCTTCACCAGTCAAATGACAGCGGCAACGACAAAAACACTGTTAAAGAAAACTCATCAAGGCTTGACTAGTTTGCCAAACGGCATGTGGGAGACTCCATCCATTCTTTCTGGATGAAAGTTCTTTGGTTTGCATCAAACCGTATTTGCAGCAGATGTATTACTGACTATCATCTATCATCAGCAAGTAAAGATGCTTCAAGTCAGAACGTAAGATGTGTGACGTCATGTGAAAAGAGCGTGATCTTTGGACTGATGAGCTTTTTGGCCATCAGACAAGGCTCTGTGTTTGATGGACACCAAACACTGTACATCACCACAAACACACCATCCCACTGTGAAGCATGGTGGTGGAGGTATCATACTGTGTGGATGCTTCTCAGCAGCCTTTCCTGGAAAGCAATTTAAATAGCAATAATTAAGACGTTTAGCAAAAAAGTTTGGACAAATAGCAATATTATGCTTCGCAGCTGAACTATATCAAGTTTGTTTTCAGTTCCACTTTAAAAATATATCTTTCTTACAACATAACTTGACTGGCTTTTTAAGGAAATAATTGACCTTTTTAAAATGTGTCCAGATGTGCAGTGTGGAAAGAAGTAAACGGACATAAATCCCACCTGATATCACAAAATGTCTTAACATCATGCAGCCCTACAACACATCTAAAAGTTGCAGGATGCCAGATGTTGAGGTCTGAGACCCCTGGTTGAAAGCAAGAACTGCCCTTTATTCAAATAAATCCTGCAGATTCTGATGTTTCTTTCTGTACTACAAGTTGCTGTCTGTTTGAAGGCTGCTGGGGGAATCCCAGTGTACAACCAAGGCAAAATATGAAGTGAGTCCCAGTCTTTTCAAAGCTTTAACAACAAGTATGATCCAAATTAATCATTTTTAATAGGAAAAAATAAACAGAAATCCTTACTCTGAATCATTTAAAAATCTAACCCTGAAAATCTGAAAATCTAAGCACAATTTTCTACTTGTATAGTAAATAATATGTTCAGATCATCATAGCTTTACTTTCCATTAGATAAATAACTAATTTCTATCAAGCACTGCATTTCTCTCTGTCCTCACAGACTTTTCCCTTCAGTTAATTGTGCATTTTGTTACTTTATTACATAGTTCTCTCTTTAAAATTCGCAAGCAACGGCTTATGCTTTGTAAGGGGGAAAAAAGTGAATATTTTGAAGTAGACTGCGACTGAGTAGAGACTGACATACAAAATTATTCTAGCTTCTTTATTTTAACTCCTCCACAAAAAAGTGAGTCTGCTTGTCTGGTTAGCTTCTTGTACATTGCAGGGTCAGTGCTGCTGTTTACTTGTAAAGTAACAAATAACATGTCAATGTGAAAAAAGGGCAAACAAAATGGGAGGACAGGATTTTATGTGCCAGGACGGATCAAAGTTGGCAATGCAAAACATACACAAATCCCAAGTTTAAATAAGGTAGCGCCACTACTGCAGGTAAGGAAACAAGCTAGAGTCGGGTCCAGACTGCTATTTTTACCTGCCTCTGGATTTAAAGGTAATGCCAGCCTCATTAACGCACCAGCAGGGGGAGATAATTAGATTACATCATCAGACTGAAGAGCAAATGGACTCTCTTTAGTTCCTGTCAAAACGCAGGCTAAAAGGTCACTGACCTAATCTCTAAATGCAGCGCTCTTAATGCTCTGACACAAGCTAGTTTTCACACCAAGATCTAGTGCTCTAAAGCCAAGCTTTGTTAGATGGCGATGATGTGATTTGGTTTGTCTGCATCACAAAATGTTTCTCCGTTAAGGACGCAACACCATGCCTCCTCCGGGCAGCAGTAACGTAAACGAGATCTATATCTGCAGGGAGAATGACTGTCTGGCTCCACTCATCCAGGCTGCTTGCATGATACATCAGGATGAAGGCCGAGTATCGATCTGAGCTCGTTCTCCTTTGAGACAACTAAAGGTCAGTCTGAGGCAAAGTGAACACCAGAGGAGAAGAAACAAGAGACCAGAGGACAGAATGAACTTAAAAGTTTCACAATCTTGAAAATTATCAGGATATTTTTTATTTTTTTGCATCTCATTTTTAATCAGCAGCTTAAAGGAAAACCTGTCTCCACTACAAACTCTTGGGTTATTTAAGGGGAAAGTTGCTGTATGTTTACATTTACAATCCCTCTGTAAAAACAAGTGCTGAGACAGGCCCAAATGTAGGCCAGCCATCAGTAAGTGAACACAGACAACAGCGACGTGTGTGTGCTTGTGATGATAAAAGTGATGAGTAAAACAGATGTGATTCCATGTTACTAGCTACTATGACAAGGCAGCTTTGAAGATAGCAACTGGATGAGATGCAAACAGATAACTGGGATTTATAGCCGCTTTAAATCTTTGCTGGGCTTTGCTTTGTGTGGTGAAAAGACACCCTGACAGATCTGTTTATTGTACAAACCTGCCAGAGAAGGCAGGGTTATGTTCACTTTACACATCCACTTTGAGACATCTGTAGCTGATGTTATCTGCACTGTTGAAGTACTTAACATTCACCTTCAATCCATTTCATAATCCTGTTTTCTGTTATCATATTCTCTGCACGGTGACTAAATTGAATTTTAAGACTATTGTAATGGAGTAAGCTACTAACGTCTACATCCAGGTAAACACCTTTAATTAGGAGAGCTTGTTCATAAAACTCAGCCATGTTCGGTGCCTATTTCAGTATTTAAGATATCACAAAATAAAATACACCAGTAGAGATCATGTCAAGCCAGGAGGAACTGAAAGAGAACAATCAAAAGTCTGCAAAGATGTTTTGCAGCAATTTGTTTATTAAGTCTTTTGTGTACTTTTACTGTTAAGGGGTTATTCGCTTAGTTATCTTAAAATGTGGTGTGAAATTTTGTTTTTGTGAATTTTGAATAAAAAAAATAATAAATATAGTTTGTAGTAAAAAAACAATCATTTTCTTTTGTTTTGGATAATGTTAAAAAGTAAATTTCACATAAAAACAGCACAGAAAGCAGAACAAAAACATTTTCACTGAATGTTTTGTTTTGTTTTGTAGCATTTTGGCTGAGCTCTGCTTTATAAGTTTAAAACGCTGACATTAAAAATAACTCAAACTCACATCTATACATTGAAAATCATATTGTAGCACAATTTTAATGCATCACTCAACATAAAATTAATTTTATTATGCTGCATCCAGATATGTAAAAGCAAAATAACAAGAACAAATCACTTGGCTGTCAATTGCAAAAAGTAAAATAGTAATTTAAGTGAGCATATCAACACATAAAAACCAACAATTAAAGACAGATTTTTGTTCTGTTTAATCTCTTACATATCGTATGCTTTAAAAATAATAGAAATACGGTTATCTATTGTTATTTTTGTGCTGTTTCAATATTTCACCCCACAGATTTAAAAAAAACAACACTGAAAAGAAATTAAAATGAAGATAATAAACCGGGAACCTGCACTGGTTTAAATTTGGTCACCGATTTAAACAAGGATGCTCAGTTTTAAAGGTAATATGGTAACTTCCTCACACCTAAAGCATGCAATATTAATATCGAAACACTTGAAATAAAGTGCACTATGTTTTAACACAAAGAAGAGCGTTAAAACTGTTTACTTAAGAAAAACAAGGCTAAGTCAAAAAGATAAATCCCAACAGCTGGAGTATTCTTTAAACCATCCTGGGGTTTCCAGATTTGAAATGTATATATTGCCGTAGGTTAGAGTGAATTATTAAATTATGGGTTTAATCTCACAGTGTATTATCACCACTTTAAAGAGGGTAAACTTCTTGTTTTAGTGTGTTTCCAGCTAACATGCTAACGTTAGCTTGGTTAGATTCCCCCTCAGCATCAGAGCTGACTAGCCGCTCCGCTAGCCTCTACGGCGGCCAGCTAGCCTTCCCTTCTGACCGCACAAAAAAAGCAAAAACATTAAATTAACTTTTTTTTTTCGTTTTTACCTTGCGACGCTGCGCCCTCCGCTGAGGTTTTGGCTGCAGCTCTGGAGGTAAGGTATCCCAAAAGGCAGAGCACAATCACAGCGGTCCGGCTCCAGTCCACAGCCCACATCATTGCAGATGTTGGTATCAAAGCAAAACGGCTCAAGAAGTAAAGTAGAAACCAAACGTTTGGACTTTAAAAACTCACTGCAGGTCAACAACTGCGTTTATTCCGCAAAAAATGCGACACTCCATGTTTCTGCGGCATCAGCAGTCCTGGTTTTATGCCCGGAGAGCTGCGTTTCATCTGCCCCGTCGTGCATCCCCAGCCCCTTTTTTTTTCTATCGACGGGCCAGGGTCAGGGAGGAAGACGGCCCCATTCCTCTGAGCCTCATGCCCCAGAACAGCACCAACAGGCGGCTTGCTCCACGCGCAGCACCGCTGACATCTATGGAGGTCTACCGCCACCTACTGGTAAAGAAGCGCAATGATTTCTGTTCATTCCTCAGTTTATCCTCATATACTGTAATGGTAAATTCACTAATTGAAAAGCACTGGATTTACAGTTGTTTAATTAAGAAGCAAATGAAACTTGAAAATATTTTTAGTTTAAAATCTTATTTATTTATTTACCTTTTCTAACGGTGTTATTCACGGTGATTCACTTTGACGGTCAAGGCTGACAGAAATAAATTAATTCACAATATGCTTCAGCAAAGGGATATGTAATGTTTTAAATTTGAAAGACTTTTGTAATGATTTTCACATTTATTTTATTATAAATGTAGACATTTTACATATATGTTAATATTTCTTAATGCACTTTAACATTTTATATAAGCTCATGATTATTAAGATCAATCTGTGTTCAGTTTATCTATTTATTATCAGATGGATGGATGCTACCTACGCTATATACTGTCACATAGATACATCTACAATAAAATATAATTAAAATATGATTATTTTTGTTGAAAATGTAAAAGTTAGTGTTGTATTGTTATCATTGAGGATTTTGTTTACATTGCAGAACCTTTTCAATTCTGCTGTGTATTAAATCTTCTTTGCCTGTCATATTCTATAAATGTACTCTGGTAAAATCCATACATAATTAGTGTATTTAAGGGTCTAGAAGACACTGACATAGAGAAAAAAGAACAGATGTAGTCTGTAATGTGACTGATATTTTTAATATTTCTATCTTCTTTATGTTTTCACAAAAGAATGGCATATAAATTATTTATGGAAAACCAAAGCCAACCATTTTATTTTATAGTTTACCTTTGCACCCAAAAAACAGGCTTGAAAAGTAAAAGAAGATGAAAAACTCAGTTTAAATTGGACATGGGATTTACCTCGACATTAAATAATGATTTAGGAGACAAAACAGGAACGTTGCAACACATTTTGATGTGTTGCTGCTTTTTCATTTTACACTTTTACCTTCTAAATTTCAAAATATAAAAAAAACACATGGTTTGTTAGCATTTATGTTCCACCAGGACACCATTAAGTTTATTCCAGAGATAATCCAAGCTGATAGCTCATAAAATCCCCACCAACCATTGCTAATCCATCACTAAAATCTACGGTACTTTCCTGGTTCTGGTTGGAAGACGCTCTGGATCCACAACCAGGAAATCTTAGTAGCAAACATGTTTGGATACGAAAGCTGGTAAAAATAGGTGGCATTGAGGAATGTTGCTTGTTCACCTTTCATATCTTCCTTATTTAGTGTTGTGTTAAATGAAGATCTTCATGTTTGATTAATGCCCCAGCCAAATAATTTGAGTCACAATGATACACTAATCTGAACAAGGCATGTCTTATCTTATTAATTATCTGTATTACTTTATGGCAAGAGCAGGCAGGTTTCAAATATAACATAATGTTGGTGTGTCTAATTTAGCTCATAATACCTCTAATATAATCCTGTATACTTAAATTAAGCTTGATTTTTATTATTTTGGTCATGTTTTGCAAAATCATCCAATGTTTCTCTAAAGTGATGCTTGTTTTCTCCTGAACTACTGTTGTCACATGTTTACCTGTAAACTCCCTTTTTGGCCACACCTATAAAGAAAAGCTAATTGTTAGCGAGAAGCTGTCATTCAGACATGAAGCGCTCTACTGCCATAATCTTCTTTCTGAACACTGTTAACGTCATCTCTCTTGGTAAGAATGACCTTTGCTCAAACTCAACTATAAAGTTAAATGTTGTTTATTAAATGTTATGCTTTGGATGTTATTGAATGTATTAGTGTATACAAAATGTTACAAAATCATGTTTAGAAATAGGAAGCACGTGTTTTTCTTCTGTATCCAACTTTAAGTGTTTATTTCCTCTTTGGTGTTTTTCAGTTCCCCATGAAATAACATATTTTCTGGGCTGCTTTGAGAATGGCAACACTGCGGTACAATTTGAATTTGATGGTGAGGAAATGTTATATGTTGACTTCCAAACAGACGAGATAGTTTACACTGTACCCACCTTCATTGATCCTGACCCTGGCCAGGTTTTAGATGGCTTGAGTATCCTTCGTGATGCTCATGATAACAAGGAAGTGTGTTCAGAAATACTAGGTGTGTTGAAATACAAAGATAAATCTCCACAAAAAGAAGGTAAATAAACCCTATCGTTAGTTTTCTGTGATAACAATGTTGATAAAATGCTGGTGAAACTTTGGTTTGTTCTTTGACTTTCGTTAGATGCTCCGAACTCCATGATCTTCTCCTCTAGAGAGGTGGAGCTGGAAGTTGAAAACAGCCTCATCTGCTTTGTAAATAATTTCTATCCACCTTCCATCAACATCAGCTGGACAAAAAATGGCCACCCAATATCAGAGGGGGTGTCACTCAGTCGATATCATCCCAATAAAGATCAAACCTTCCGCCAGTTCTCAACTTTGACCTTCACACCGAGTGAGGGGGACATTTACTCCTGCACTGTGGAGCATCCCGCACTGGAGTCGCCTACAACAAGAATCTGGGGTAAAGAGTTTTATTATATATGCAGAATATTACAAAGACCAATAAAGGCTGTTTCTGTGTGTGTAAGGCATTTCATATATTTATTAACTTTCTCTACAGAAGCAGAAATCATCAAAAAGGATGAAAGTCTTTGGCCTGATATTTACTGTGGAGTCGGTCTTGGTGTGGGCTTGTTGGGAGTCACAGTCGGAGTGTTTTTCATTGTCAAGAGTCAACATGTAGCATAGTTTTTTAGTTTTTAAATATGGTAAATTGTTACAATCTTCAGGTATTTGGGTTATGGTTCTCATTTGTGTTTTTTAAAATAATTTCCTTGTTTATTTTGTTTGTTAGGTCTTGCCATATTCCGTTCATTTCTGTATTCATTATTGTCAGAAAGGTGTTGTCATAAAGTTTATTACTTTGTGTTTAATTTCTAAGTTTATTCTTGTGCTTTCTTTGTTGTACATTTAGTAGTTTTTTTAGATCAGTCTTGTTATTTTATCCTTAGTCTGTAGTTTTTTTTTTAGGCTCCCATCTGTAGTTGGAACTCGGAAAATCCGACTTCCCACTCTAGAAAAGCAACTGGAACGCCCCTGAATTTGGGCTTCATACTAAAAATTTTGGAGAAACTCCATTTACCCTAAGCTAGGGTAAATGGAGTAACTTTGCGTTTCAGTCTGGTAGGACTTCACATCAACAACATGTTGTGGTGTAAACATGTTTATTTTACAAGACACACTTGTAGTTCATCTGCTGAATAAATTAAAAGTGGTGTTTTCTCAAGGAAATAAAGCTTAAATCAATGTTTTTAAGAGATACTGTAAACAATGGCTGCTCTGGCATCACCATGTTGAGATACCCATTTCTCCAGCTGTGCCGTGACCTCAGGAGTGACATTAGTTCAGCTCCTGATTGTTTGTTGCTGGATTTTTCTGCTCTACCCTCTGTAAGTTTTCTTTTTATTATTCATAACAATTTTATTTTGCCAAAGATGGTCTCTGTACTTGGGTCCCGTGTACAGCATCCCATAATTTTTTGCATACTGCTCAAAAACAAAATGTTTTACACCACATTAGATGTCATTTTTAAATTTATGAGGCCCAAATTATAGTTTACCTCAGGATTTCGTGGGGTGGGCACTTGATGTTTTTTAAATGACTACATAAGAAACTGAGACTGTTGTGGAGAGCTGAACCACTGCCTTAACACACATCTTTCAATATATGTTTGGAAAATAAATACAAATAAATATTTTAAAAAATTATGAATACTGTCTGTATTTTTTCATCCTTGCTTAATAAACAAAAAACTGGTGTGAGTGTTAAGCTGTAAGCCATGTTTCTATGGTTTGAACTGATGTTACCCGTACTACGAAGGATGATGATGAAGAATGAAACAGTTAAAAGGAAAAAAAGAAACTTACTCAAACTGGTAGAAACACGAGTGACATGAAGAAAGGCAACAGGAGAGTCAAACACTTGATTATTTCTTACATTTAGACTTTATACTACTAAAACTGCATGTTAGACAGATTATTTGACATTAACAGAATTAGAGAACAAAAACTATTTATGGATAAGCAAGCGAGCCACGCCTGCACTGAAAACAGTAACATTGGTGAATTTGTTTCTGTACTTCCTCATTGTTGTTGATCAGAACCAGTTAGCTCTCACTTGGATCTCTGTTGCCAATCTAAGAGGATGGCTCAGGCTCAGGGCTGCTCTGTTTTCCTGGTGCTTTTTCTGGCGTTTTCACCAGGAGGTAAGTCACTTTAAGCTAATGCAACTTGTATTTTTACTGCTTTCCAATTACAGTTGCTTCTGTGTTGTTCAGATGTAAAATGTGTTTCTGTAATCATTGAGCATTCGCCACTTTAATGAAAATATTTCCTTATTTTAGGTGCTTTCTATTTGACTGTGCTGGAACGGTGCCAGTCTAGCTCAACTGACGGTCATGATGCCGTGTTACTGGATCAGGTTTACTTCAACAAAATACTGGAAGTAGAATACAACAGCACTGTAGGAAAAGCGATTGGGTACACAGAAAAAGCTGAAGCACTTGCCATTATTCTAAACAATAATCCTGGGTTTATTACTCACGAGATATGGAAAACAAACCTCTGCAAAAGAAATGCTCCACTGGCACAAAAACTACTAACTCCAGGTAATTTACAGACAAGGCAGCACAAGGGAAATCAAATTGATGTATTTTTCTGGATGAAATACACATCCCTGGATTGAATACAGTCTACTCAATCTTTTTTGTCTTGTCCATGTTTTCTAGTGGAGCCCTATGTTCAGTTGAGGTTAGAGAAGGCAGAGTACAGTCAACATCAGCAGATGCTCATCTGCAGCGCGTACGACTTCTATCCAAAGCAAATCAGGGTGATGTGGCTGAGAGACGGAAAGGAGGTCACATCTGATGTGACATCCACTGACGAGCTGCCCAATGGGAACTGGCTTTATCAGATCCACACCTACCTGGAGTTCACACCTAAACCTGGAGAGAAAATCACCTGCATGGTGGAGCATGCAAGCCTCAAGAAACCAAATCTTTATGACTGGGGTGAGAACGTCTGCATGCACACAGAAAATGTTTATATGAATAAACCATTTTATGCTCAAGGCGTCAGCGGTTATTCATCTAGACTGTCTTCCTTATGAAAACACTTCAATGATGAGCACCCTAAATATTATGATAGTAATTTGATGACTGTAGTCAAACCATGTCAGATCTGACACATTAAGTTTGTGTCAAACTGAGACACAGTGTTTAACTTCCTCTCTAAATTCAAAATCTTCTTTGTTTCATAAGATGGCAAATGGATAGATGAATGCATAGATGGGTGCACTGGCATAAATGTAAAACCAGACATTGAAACAAATATGGAGCATTTCAGTTTAATTTAGTGTTTATGATGAATCTGATTTTAGAGCCGGAGCCGGATTCAAAGTGGAGTAAGATTGTTGTTGGCTCAGCAGGGCTGCTGCTCGGTTTGATGTTTTCAATTGCTGGCTTCATCTATTACAAGACAACATCAAATGGTGAGGCAATATTTCACTTTAAACTTAAAAACACTTTTATAGCTGACTTCAGTATCTAAATTATGTTCATGTTTAATTCAATTTTATTGAAACATTTTCTAACCTTTTTTGGTATGTTTTTTAAAAAATCCAGGACGGGTGGTGGTGCCTACAACAGAGGTGAGTTTTATTCTCTTCATCTTTTCTGTGTGCACCTGTATACACCTGATTAATAACTTTATTTATTTGCTATCTAGGATGTATGTCCAGAAGAAACCCTTTAGGCTGCAGAAATGTTGAGAAGCCCCACACACATCTATCAACCACTGGAAACTGGTCTTAATATTTGAGAGACTACAAGCCTTCATATGCCTGAAGTTTTTATCATTTAGCCTTTTACACATTTCTGCAGACAAAAATATTGCAGCATATTTATTTCATACTGTACTAACACACTATTGTAAAACTGCAATAAATAAACCTGTTCTTTGTCATTTTCTTCCAGTTCATCACTGGGATGATACAAATACAAAGTCATTGCATTTTATTTTAAAAACCTTTAACGTCGAGATACTGCCCAAACAATCCACATCACTATCTAAACCAATCTTCTGACTAATTTGAAATCAAACTAACAAATTGCACCCGTTTTAAAAAAACAACCATGCAAACAAGATTAATAATTAAAATTTATTTTAACCTTCTGTGTTTGTTTAACTTTCTAGTAGATGTGTATAGGGTTAGGAATAGGATTAGGGTTAAATTAAAAACCACTGAGCTTGGAATCTCAGTCCACTAACCAGCAAGTCAGTGAAGTGACAAAAAACCAGGAAAACCAACAGGAGAGAAGTGGCAGATTTTTGTCTTCATCTGTTAGAAAGCAATACAAATCTGTTTAAAACTGAAAAATATCCAGACAATGCATTCATTAGGTGATTACCAATTATAATGATTATAATTATAATGTGATTTTCAGTTTATGCAATTTGGGATATGTCACTAATTTTCTTTTTAGAATATATTTCTTATACTTAAAGTCACTACAAGTGAGTCTCACTTGTGAAAAGCCCTGAGGCCCTGATGCTTCCTCATACTTAACAACAAAGTTAATACGCGTTTGTTTGTGAGAACGGTGACTTATCCTGATTCTCTGAATAGCCACACCTAGCACTTAATTACGAACTACTTGGACACCTTCACTGTTATGACAGGTGGTGCAAAGGAATGTTGTTTGTTCACCTCTCAGCTCTGCTTTTTTATTGTTACTAAAATGTAGAGAACCAATTTGGTTTGTTGTTGATCAAACAGTTTAGGTCAAAATGGCCCACTAAGCTGAATTAGACCTACAAGATTATAAACTATTCTTAATTATCTGCTGAAACGTAGGTTTACCTGACAGAGGTGCATTTCTCTGGTAGCCATATTTAGCTTGGAATATCTTTTATGCAGCTGAGGAATATGAGGTTTTATTGTATAATAAAAGAAGAAAACCTACAGGTTCTGAATGAGATTGATAGGACAAGGAGCATAGGGAGGGTAAGAAGTAATGGAGGAATGCAGTAAAGACACAACAAACACTGAAGCAGAAGTAGAAAATGATAAAAGGAACCAAATGAGCTAATCAGAGGTACAGCTGTGGCAGGTACGTCAATTGCTTTTCTTGCTTTTTTGACAGCAGAGCAGGTGAGAGTCCCAACAACTGAGGTATGCTCTTGAATTCAGTCAATATATTAGTCATTTCTAGAAACATTTATTTAACTCAGTGATTTTAAAAAAAAATTTTTACATTATTTTTTTCTTTTATACATTCTGCAGGAAATTCCCCAAAACAACCTTTAAATTTAAGTTTAGCTGGATCAGTTGCAAAAGGTGTTGAGTTTGATTGCAGCTTCTCCCTCCATGAAACACTGGACAAGGGACCAAACATTGTCCAGCTTAATGCTTTGTTTGGCATTTTTATAGGACCCATTTTAAGAATTGCAAGGCCACTTCAATCTGATTTTAAGGTTGTGTAAAAAGTCCACAAAGGTAGTGAAAAGTCCCTTTTCTTTCTTTTGATTGATCATACAATAATCTAAATTGTTGGGTAACATTTTCAAATTAATCTGTGATGTGACAAAACATATTTAAAGGATGTCACTTTATTAAAAATCATTGTGAAATCCACTGCATCAATTACAATTAGATTTTTGTCTTTTAGAGAATAGAAAAAGTGCAAAATTTGGGAAAACCAATCAGTTTTATTTTTGGCATACTTATCGAGTCAAGATCAAATTATAGACTTTTCCATGGCTGTGTCAAAGCTCCTGCTTGAATGTATTTGAAATGTATTACTCATATCATTATTTATTTTATTATTTCTGCAAGCATGAAAGTGTGTAAGCGTACTGCTTAAAATCTATATAAATGTGTGTATTTTTATATGAAAGAACAAGATGATTTGTACAACTCATTTTTATGTGTATTCCTGATAACTATAAAACAAATTTTATAATTAGCAGAACATAAATTAAAATGTATCTTAATTTATTTATTTGTTTTTACCTTTATGTGACATTTAATCAAGTTGTATTAGTCAAGTTGTAAGAGTGAATTTCTTTTTCAGTTTTTGAGTATTTTCCTTTAGTTTAACCCTCTGCTTGATAAGAGATATCTATAAAGAGTATAAATACACACAGCAGCAGATGTCAGAATGTGTTTATCTACATTGTGTTCTACTTTTGTCTTGGGCAAATTAAAGTACATACTTCAAACATAAATTTCATGCTAAGAGAAGAAGAACCTGTTATAATTGTTGTGATATTTGCTGAGGAATCTTTCAGAAGAAAATCGTTGCACCAGACCTAATAATTTTTTTAATTTACAGTCAAAGCTGGAGAGATTGGTGCTCTGTGGTGAAACATACAGCATACTAAACTTTACCTGTCAGTTAGAAAAAGAAAAATCATTGCTATTTGCTAAATAATTCATATTAAAACTGAAACAACTGTCACAACTTGACCTCTCTACTGTTTGAGTTCTGAATAATAACTAGAGGCGTCTCCAAGACATTACATAAACACAGTCCATCCCAAAAATTAAGTACAGACATTGGTAAAAGCCCCAGATATTAGATTATAAAAACAGCATTTTCAACGTGTCATACAAAGTTTCACAGATAAATGCGCCTTTTCTATAAGTTGTTCTGAATGACTGACAAATTAAAACCCTAATGTCTGATCAGTAACTAGAAGGGAACATTCGCCTGTAAGACTCTACGCAGGGCTTAATAGCCCTCCGCTCTGCCTGCGCCAACGCCGCCTTTATGCTCCAACATAATGAGCCGCTTTGGATTTTATTTCATTTTTCTCTTCTTGTTAATCAAAAGCCCGAGTGTGATTTTATTCCTGTGTTTCGCCCTTTATGTTTACATCCATTACAGAAGCCGCTAGGGAAGGAAAAAAGCAGCGTGGCTGAATCTGATCGATGCAGGCAAAGTGATGAGGATGTAGGTCGTTTCGTCCAGCATCCGTCTCATTTACTTACAAACACGTCACGGATCTCTCGTCCTTGTCTCTGCGAGGATGGCGTCAGACCCAAGTGATGGACTGTGCTGTTCCTGTCCCGGAGGTCGATACCAAAAACCAGGTCAGACGGGGGTGGTACCTCACCGGGCAGCGATAAGACCCGCAGGATGCTTGATAAGAGATGTCTATAAAGCAGAGACACAGAGCTGTGCAGACAGAGGGTAGGACCCAAACCAACTGGTAAGACTCAACTTCTTATTTCATCCACAGGATATTATTTGTTTTACCCTACAGATGAAATACTCTGAGCCAGCTAGAGAAGCAGCAGCTTTAAATTAATTATGTTTTTAATTTACCACAAATTTCTGTTTCATCAAAATTTAGTTGATGCCATCTGAAGGAAGACGCGGTGAAGTGAAAGGTGAAATATTTCATTCTGATTCGGTATAGGGATCTGATAGAGATTAATGCCTGTAATATATTTACAAATCCAATAAAAGCAGGAATGTTTCCATCACTGAATTAATGTAGTGTAGTACATCCAGAGACATTATTTATATTTTGCCCGGATTTGATCTATTGTTGCAGACAAATGTGTTGGTCTCACTGGTAAATATGTGCAAAAAGCCTGGAAATAAATTTTCAATCACAAAAGCTAAATTTTGCTATATTTTAGAAAATGTAACTTTTTATCCCATGAACCCAGAGGCGGTCCTAGCCTCTCTGACGCCCCCATTCCCCCACCCTGCAACAAAGTTGTTGCTTGGGGGGCACTTAAGAGTTGGGGCATTTGAGGACCGGATGGGAGAAGAAGGAAGTGCTCGCTTATGCCGACCCCCATAAGATGCCACTCTGGGCTTTCGCCCATGTCGCCCATATCGAAAGCCACCACTGCCGGTACCTCTACCATTACCTTTAAAAAAATAAATGTAACCAAACCTTTATAGCTTAAACGTTACTTTTAAGTTGATCTGATTTCTTGCAACTTCCTATTAGTGATTCAGGAGTTCCTTTTTCCTGGGAAAAATCTGAATATAATGTGACACAGTGAACTATTTCTTTCAATTATTTTCCATTACGCTGAATCAGGATCCTGTGGAGGATTGTTGTGCCGTAGTTCCTAAAAAACCAATCAAAATCCTGGAAATCCCCTCAGACGAGGCGTGCTAAGATCAGCAGCAAACAGGGTGCGCTTACTCAACACAACAACTTATTACTGATCCATGTAAACAACACAAAACTAATTCAGAGAGGAACTGATCAAACGACACCCCACCACTACTGCATTAACCCACCGCTGCCCTGGATAAATGTCGCCACTGCAAGGACCTTTATTTATGTTTTTCCACCACATGTTAAGCACACTAAGTGCTGTCTTACTAATAATAATAAGAGGGCTGCCAACCATTGCCCTAGCATTGAGGTTGTTTTTTTTTGAGGACTGATGGATTTTATTTCCCATGTTAAATAAATGTGCTCATAACAGAGGTAATAAATAGAAAGTCGTGTTTATTTCAAGGCTTGTTAGATTATCTTTGTTGTCCATGTCTGTGTTTATTTGTAACTTTTATCACCAGTTGCTGACCTACATGTTAATTTTAACTCATGGTCAAATATCTTGGCCTTACCCTGTTTCTTTTTAACAAGTGTGTTTGTTTTTCTGTTTCCTGCACAGCTCTTCTTTGACACAGATTTATCTTCATCCTAATGGGTCTCATCCTGTCTGCCTGGCTGAACGGCCCAGCGGCTGACGGAGTCCCCTCTTCTTCATCAGCTTTCCCTCCGCTGGCCGTCCCAACCTCGTCCAGAGTCGCCCTCATCCTGAACTCCTCCGCAGTGTCTCCAGGAGACAGACGCTCACACTGGAGCTCGCAGCACCACTCTCCTCACTTCCAGCTCTCTCAATGCAAGCAGGAAGTGACACGAGCACCTGCCGAGCTCAGCAGCGATGGGGTCAGGGCCGAGGTGGGGGTGGAGAGTGGGCTCCATGTGTGGGAGGTAACTTGGAACCCTGAGCACAGAGGAAGTCATGCAGTCATAGGAATTTCGAGGCAGGACTGTCCTCTGCAAGACTCGGGTTATAAAGTTCTGGTGGGTGGAGATTCCCTGTCTTGGGGATGGGAACTACAAACCAATCAGCTCTGGCATGGTGGAGAAACTCTGGCGTGTTTTCCGTGTGAAAGGAGGGGGTCTCTTAGATTGAAATCCTCAAACTCACTGCACAGCAAAGAGACAGATGCACCACTCCGTATTCCTGAACGCGTCCAGCTGGTCCTGGATGCTGATGCGGGGACTCTGGGGTTTGCTGTCCATGGCAGCTTCCTGGGTGTTGCATTCAGGGACCTTCCTCCTGGAGTGGAACTGTTCCCAGCAGTAAGCAGCGTGAGAGGAGGAGCACGGATTGTATTGCGCTATCTGAATGGAACTACACGTAAGGGTCCAACACTTGAATTGTCTTGATAAACCAAGTTTAATACTGACATATTTGTTTCTACTGCATTTGCAGGTAATCCTCCTGCCCTGAAGGCTCTGTGTGGACTATCAATTCTGCAGAATTTAGGGCAACAAGGGCAGAACCAAGTGGACAAACTGCCTCTACCACCTTTACTCCAACACTACCTGCTTTCCTCTTTCTAACTCCCTTGCAAATTTACATGCAAACGCTTTTGCATTTTCTTTTAAATACATTTGTTTGCATTGTTTGTACAATACAAACAAGTTGTTTTTACTGTATTGTATCAACTATTTATTGATAGTTTTATAATTGAGAAACTCACTTTGGATAATGGTATTTAAAAACCTTCACACAAGCCTGATAAGGACTCCTTCAACTACAAACACATGTAAATAGTCTGAATGTTTGTTTTAATAAACCAGACTTGCGGATACATAAACCCTTTCCAGGTATCAGATCTTTCTTTTTTCCTTTTACTTCTGAAATATTAAAGCACTGTCAGTACGGCCTGTTCAAGCTGGTAGATTGAAATGTCACACTAAGCTTAAAAACAGTCATGCTGAAAACAATATTCCTAAATTGTTGAAATTGATTTTAATACTTTGAAAACGGAAACAAATGTGATTTCAGGTTGTGATCCAGAAAATGCAACTTTGATGAGTTGTAAGAAACATCCAATGATGAGTGCAAGTGTAATATGTTGTTTATTTTACAGCATATTTATTTGTTCACGCTATTGAAATGATTAAAACTGAAAAGTTCTAGTTTTCTTAATGTATTATTCTTCCCTAAATGTCATCGAATTCATAGTTTTAAATTAAGTTAAGCACAAAATTATCCACACCTGGCAGATTTAAATTTCATATTGTTTTCTTTCCATCAACAAGTGCATTTCTGATGTGAAATAAGACAGGTATGTCTCAAGAGGCAATAAAACAATGTATACGGGGTATCAGCTTTGAAAAACAAAACAAACAATGTTTACATTTTAATAAAAAAAATCACTTGTCAAAAATGATTTACACTGATTTCCATAATCGATGGTAAAATATTCATTGGCAATTAATTAATAATTAATCCTTTTTGTTAGTTCTTATTACTGCTGGCCACCTCATCCTCTTCCCACTGGTTCAAATTCCAGTTCAAGCCTGAACTTTGACTGGGCCACTCCAAAATGTGGGCCAGTCAAAATTTTTATTTTGAACTTATCTACCAATTTCTGCCATCCAAACATGCATGTATATTGATGCTGACATGTCATTTCTGTGTCACTGTTTGTTTTAGGTAAAACTTGATGGTGCAATTATTACTCCATCAGTATTTGATGAACTGTGTCTGAACCGCTATTGTTATACTAAATGATTTGAACACATTTCATTTAGTTGTAGTCTGGATATTTTTTATGTGTAAAACAAATTGTGCAAAGACAATAAAAGCTTCAAAATTGGAGAACAGAGAGTGAAATTCACCTTCTATGTCTATCTGTCCTTTTTAGACCATTTTAGACCGCGCATTGATTCAAAAACGTTCACCAAAACAGCCTGGGCTGACTAAAACCGTAATGAATATAAATAACAGTCTCGAAATACTATAAATTTATGTGAATCTTTTGTAAGTTTATTTAAAAACAGAAGCATTAAATCCAACTGCTGCCAGAGGTATTAAATATTTTTAGACGGGGATGGGGAGAGCGTTGTTGCCACAGCAACAAGATAAGGAAAAGGCTCGCGAGAGAAAAGGCGCACTGAATATTAGGATTTTGACCACAAATAAAAACTTTTCTTCGTAATAATATAAGAGCTGCTTTAAGAGGCGTATGGAAAAGTTTAAGGTTAGTTTTATTCACGAGATAGGACTTAAGTAGGTACGGAAATAAACAGGGTTTGATCTGGTGGGGAAAGAAAAACATTTATGACCTAGCTAAGACGAGTTAGCTTACTTTGTTAACTTGCTAACTACAGTCGTCAACGTTCATAGCTGGTAGTTGGGTAGAGGGTATTTATACAGAATCTTTTTTTTTTTTACTTTATATTTTCAAAGAGTGTTTTATATATATATATATATTAGAATAATAATTTCAGTCAGATTAAATGTTTTACAAATCTCAAACGCTGCTGAAACAATTCTGACTTTACAGTAATTCAGGTTTGGTAATTTTAGGTACTTTACGGTTCAGAATTACAGCTGATCAAATTTAGTTCAGACTTTTTACTGAACTTACAAATAAGACCTGCACTCATGAATAATAATGTAGGGATATAATTACTGTTTCTAACGTATTCAAATGAGCTACTGTTAAAACATATCAGAAGATTTTAAAAAATGATGTAAATAATTAAAAATAGTTCTGTAGCTACAAGACATCAATTAAATAATTACAACACAAAGTGGGGACCAATGATCAAAAATATGTATGGATACTCAGTTTAAGTTGAATATTTATAGGGTTTATTCATCTTTATTATTTTAGTGCAACATTTCCTGCTGTTGTCTTGTCACAGGTATTCTCTGACCCTTGCTACACGAGATAGAAAGGGATTTGTCTTTTCTCTTTAACTCGAAACTTGGACGTCCTGAACACGCCGCAAGCCACCTAGCATCACATCGGAAACATCTCAGTAATTAGCTTTTCATCTTAACCTCCCTTACTTAGATTTTATGTAAATGACCAACACAAAGTAATCCACAATTGCAGTGTTGTATAGTAACGAAGTAAAAATACTTCACTACTTTACTTAAGTATATTTTGGAGTACTTCATACTTTCCTGGAGTATGAAAATTTTTGATGACTTTCACTTTTACTTCACTATATTTCCGAACTTAATTGCGTACTTTTACTCCGATACATTTTCAATGTGTGGTTTAGTTACTCGTTACAAAAAAGCGAGAGAGAGAAACGCAAGTGTTTTGACCCCACCTACTGATTAGCAAGTAGCAAGTAGGCTACCGAACAAAGTCCGTAGCCTGCTTGCCTGGGCTTGTTCATCACCACCAATAGGATACTTCTTCTTCTTCTTCTTTTCTATTATGGCGGATCACAAGCAACTTTAAGGTGCATACCGCCACCTACTGTACATGAGTGTGTAGAAGCATTACTTCATATCTATTAAATTCTACTTTTTAATTTTGTATTCTTAAGATAAATAAACAATGCTTTCCTTAATTTGTGAATATCTGTTATGTTTCCTTCATTTCCTAATATACCTTTAAGATTCCATTCATGCCCCATATTTCTAACTATTCTCTTTAATTCTTCCCTTTCGAGTTCATTTGACTTACAGTTCATCAATATGTGTTCTACATTTTCTTTCTCTCCACATCTCTCACATTTATCATTATTTTTCCTCCCTATTTTATAAAGCATGTCATTTAAGTAGGTATGACCTACTCTTAATCTACTAATTATTATTTATTCTCTTCTGTTTCGTTCATTAATGCTTCGAATTCAAACTGACTTTTGTACTTCATATAATCTTCTTCCTTTCTTATCTTCATTCCACATTTTTTTGCCATTTCTTGATTTCTTTACTTTTAATTAGGATACACCTGTTTCGCTTCTTCCATTAAACACAAAGCAAGTCTCGCAATCAGTAGCAGTCACATGGAAATTCTATCTTACAAAAACTCCCCGTCCAACTTGAAGAAACACATCGAGGTAACTTCTTATGAAATGGTTATAATCCTCCTGTTTCAGTAACTATAGCTTGGTCACTAGGCACTACTGTATTGTGAAATCTTGACCATAAATGAACTTTGTTTGGCATTGTTTCAGTTCCACACGTGGTGTATTTAGCTTAGGCCTAATGTTGACTGTAGCAGGCTACCTAGACTCCTCTGTTCAAGGGGGGACAGAAGCCATAGCAATAGCAATTTAGACTAAATTTAACGAATATAGGAAAGGCATGCAAGTTCAAAACCAGGTTTACAGATGCCAATAAGCTGCATTTCCCTCCCAATTCTTTTTTTCTTTTGCATAATGACCAGTTGTGTGCACCACCTACTGACTGTAGGATTGACTGATTCACTGATTTGTGAAGTAGAGTAATCGTAACAGCTCTTTTTCTTCATGTTGGCCGCATTTTCTGTACTATTTATTTTTCTCATTTTCAGCACTGACCTTACTTGAAGGGAAAACTTAAGGCTTACAAAAACTTTGTATTTTCTGTCCTGGAGGGTTTACTAAGAAGCTGGTTCAGTTGTAAAGCAGGTTAAGTTAACCTTGTGCTATAGGTAAAGCACCTAATTTTCTTAACTAAATGATGCCTGCAGGTATATCTATTAGCAGGTTTAATTTTACCTGCACTTGGTTGGGTACATTATTTTAAGTGTATTTGACAAGTTTACCAAAATATAAAAAATGTCATTCAAACTGCATTTGCTTTGTTTTACTTTTTACTTGTACTTTTCATTACATTACTTGAGTACATCCATTTTTACAGTAATTTCCATACTTAAGTACAAGAAGTTTCAGATACTTTAAGACTTTTACTCAAGTAACATTTCAGTCAGTGACTTCGACTTTTACCAAAGTCATATTTTGGAGAGGTACTTGTACTTTTACTTGACTCTGAGATTTCAGTACTTTATACAACACTGCACAATTGTGGTAGTTGTACTCTAAGTGCTTAAAAGGACCATTAAATTTTAGAGTCATCCAGTATCAGCTTAATTCAGCTCTTTCTTAACAGACTAATGGCAGCTGCCCTTGAGGATCCAAGAGGAGCCATAGGTTTCAGGGACCCTGGCAGCAATCTAGATGAAGAGGAGGAAGATGACACAGCAGCAGTAAGATGGACTTGTTTACTAATAGAGGCATTGATTCTAAAAGCATCAGAATAAACTCTGTGATATTTACATTTTTTATTTCTAGGTTTTATTGAGTGTTTTAGTGCAGCGGGGACAGTTGGGCCTTTGTTTCTACGAAAGTGGAGACTCGTCTTTACATTATATGGTGGATTCTCCTGATGACTATGAGCTTCACTTGTTGTCCAGAGGTAAAGAACAAACCTTTCACTCTTACAAATTAGGTTACAGCTTCATCTTTTAAGCAGCGTTTTACTTTTCGTCTCCTATTAAACTCCAACACATCTCTCTTTTCTGTTGTTAAGTCATTCAGGAGGTCAGGCCCCATGTAATTCTAACCAGTGCAAAGCAGGAACGCTGCTTGACCCAATATTTGCAGCAACTTGGTGAGCTCTGAAAAAACAGCACTAATATCAGATAACAAGTGAAAAACAAAAATGTGAAGTATTTTGTTTGAATGTAATGTTGGATGAGTTGTTTCTGTGTCAAGGGAACTTATTGAGATTAGAGATGTTTGACACTGTAACTGGTAAATGTGATAAGAGGAAAACTGATTGTGAAAGCGGTTGTGTCCTGTTTTTCCAGCTTTCCTAATTAGGAAAGCTGCAGAACTAAGTGAAACTAATCAGTAAATCAGGATTGTTCTAAACTCATGTTTTGGATTTCAGGTTCTGACCCACACTATAAACCCGAGGTGGTTACTTATCCATATGTTGACTTTGGTAAAAATATACACAATTACAAACTCCATACTTCCTCTTAAGTTTTCAGGCTAAAGATTTGTAAGAAAAAAACAATATTTTCCAAAAACAAACATAAAATTGCTCATCATGTTTAAATGTTGCAGGTCTGGAGGTCGGTAAGCAGAGGCTTCTTTCCGCCCATCTGCCTTTCCTCCCAGCTTGCATTTCAGAGAGGGACAAAATGTCTTATCTTTCCTCCTGTATCACCTTTGACTCACCCTTGATGGTGAGCCAGATCTCTATGTTACCCTGTCCTTATAGCCCAGATATGAATCAGTCATGTTCTAGCATTTGAAAGGGTCTGTTCTCCTGTTGGAAGCTTAGGGCAGTGGGAGCTCTGCTGAAATGTCTGGACAGGAGGAGAGTGGGAGTAGAACTGGAAGACAGCACTGTTGGAGTCCCAATCCTGCAGTTTCATGCCTACACACTGTGAGACACACAAACATGCAGTTAGACACACTCACAAGCACCTTAAGGTGTCTGTTTATATTCCAGTATGAGGCCCTCTAAAAAGGTTTCTTGGAACTTCAAGTCAGCTGCCCCTTCATCAAAATGTTTCTGCGTTTTATCCCAATTTACTTCCATTTTGTTCCTGTAAACAAAACATTACGTACCAGTGTGCTTAACCCATGTGTATCAGTTAATTTTTCCTAATATTTTAGAATTTTGACAAATTATGGAAATAAATAAAATATTTGTAAATGTCATTCATAATTCAATGTAAATTGAAATTACTTCAGAAGATTTTATATTACACTCTGTTTTCATTCATTGTGGTTCTAAACCCTTTTGTGTTGCTTGTCTCTTATTCTGAGAGATATCTGAGTGATTATAGCATTTGATTAAGCCAAAAGAAATCTCTGATACTTTTTATTAAAGTCATATATTTCCAAGACTAGTGATTTAAATGTTTTAATAAAAGAAGGTCAAAATTTTTGTCTGTTTTTTTTTCTCTTTATAGTAAAGAAGTGGTTTACATCGACCGGGACACCTACAGGCAAGTATTGAAAATATACCTTTAAAATTCATCTAAACTTTAGAAACAATCTTTTATTCAATCCTGGCCTTTAGTGTTCTGTAGTCGCCATGTTTATCTGACAGAAACACACCTGATCGAAGTTAGTGAACAATTAATTTCTGACATGGTAATGACAAATTATTCATCACTTAAATCAGGTTATTTAAACAGTGACAGATGCAGCTGGTAAACATGCAGAACTTTACATTCAAAGCAGCAATTTTTAAAATAAAGTCATTTAAGTGTTTCTCACTTTTGTGAGGTTTATTTGATTGTCTCTGCTTTATCTTTTTTTCCACTACAAGTTCAGTTAAATAAAGTAAAATAAATGCATTCTACTTTAATGAGTAAAAAGGTAAATCAGTTCAACTATGCTTAGCTTTGTATATGACGGTGTTTTTTCTGCTCTAGTGTACTTCAGATCTTTAAATCAGATCTGCACCCATCAGTCTACAAACTGCAGTCAGGTGAAAAGGAAGGACTAAGTCTCTATGGTAAGCGCCTCAGATGGTAGAACTTTTCTGATGTCATTTCCTCTTATTTAAAACAGTTTATATCAATTAATTCTTGTTTGTGTGCACTACAGGAATATTGAACCGATGTAGGAGCAAATTTGGATCCAAATTGCTACGGTGAGAAATTATAAGTTCAGTGATGCAAAATAAAACAAATTCAGGTATCATGATTATCTTCAAAATTATGAACAAGTAAATATTTTGTTTGGTATATTTCAGTGTAAAGAAATCCTATTTTTCTTGCTTTTGTCTGACAGTCAGTGGTTTCTTCGACCTACACGAGACCTTGCAGTGCTGTACAGAAGACAGGAAGTGATCCGTTTCTTTACTTCACCTCGAAACTCGGACGTCCTGAACACCTTGCAGGCCTCGATACGGAACATCAGAAACATACCAGTAACTAACTTTGGATCTGTCCACTTTAAACGCCTATCGGTATTCATACGGTATTCATACCAACTGAATTTTAACAAACATTTGTGGTTGTTACATGAAAGGTTGTGAAAATAGTTGAAGAGTTGTGTATAATTTTGTAAAGCATTGTATATAATAAGATATCCTTAAAAGAAAAGAAAGTTTTCATGGATATCTGTACATGTTAGGGTGTCCTGCGTCGCATGACTCTCTCCAGCACCAAAGTCAGTGACTGGCAGACTCTCTACAAGGTTGGAATCATTCTATTCTGTAGCTTTGTTATGTGTCTTTATTGTTTGACACAGCTTCTAAAACACATTGATATGTTTCTGTCTGGATGTCAGACGGTATACAGCGCAGTGTGCATCAGGGACTCAATGCGGCACCTTCCTCAATCTGTTCAGCTGTTTCGGGAGATCAGTGAGAAACTCTCTGAGGATCTTCACTACATCGCCGCTCTCATAAACAAAGTTGTGAGTTTTTCCTCTTAAATTGCATCCATTCTCCATTGTTACTCATAAAACTTTATACTTTCATTGAGATCTTATGGATTTTGTTATTGCAAGCTGGACAGAGTTGATGTTAATGAGTGTAGTAATATTTTTATAGGTGGATTTTGATACCAGCTTAGAAGAGAACCGCTTCACTGTCAAACCCAACGTTGATCCTTCCATTGATGAGAGTATGTGCACAGATTCACCCATTCAGCTCTGATGTGCTGGATCTTTATGTGCTTCTGTCTTGGCTCTACTTTTTTCAGAGAAAAGGAGGATGATGGGGCTGTCTGACTTCCTGACTGATGTTGCCAGAAGAGAGCTTGAACATCTGGACTCTCGAATCTCCTCCTGCTGTGTCATTTACCTCCCCCTGGTCAGATACTTCCACATATTTAGATTTTTTTTGTCACCTCAGCCAGTTATAACTTGTATTATTCTAATTATGAAAACTGATAATACAACAAGGTAAAATTCTCCTTCCAGATTGGATTTCTGCTCTCTGTGCCTCGACTGCCCAGCATGGTGGAAAAAGAGGATTTTGAAATGGACGGACTTGAGTTCATGGTGTGTCTGTGTGGTCGCAAAGGGGTGACAAAAGGTCTGATCAGGTTTTTACATTAACTCACTTGTCAACATTGTCTTTTACGCATCTGCATGCTTCTATGAGCCAGTTCCTCTCAGACGACCGGCTGCACTACCGTAGTCAAAGAACCAGAGAGCTGGACAGCCTCCTGGGAGACTTGCACTGTGACATTAGAGGTCTTTTAATTTCCCTCACCAAGCAATTTTCTGGTTTCTGTTCAGCTAAGAGTAAATATCTTGTTTCTCAGACATGGAGACTGCAGTGATGACACAGTTGCAGAGTGCCGTCCTGGAAAGGAGCAGTTCTCTGTATCAGGTTGGTGGGCGTCATTCAGAACAGCAGGTTCCAGTGTTTTCAAAATGACTCCCACTGTGATAAAATTGTTGTTGGCATCAGTGTAAAGCTTTTAATGCATGTGGGTGGACTTTGTTGTGATTAATGCTTTCATCTAATTAAATTGTTCACTTTATAACAAAAACAAATATGGAGACCTTTTAGAAGTTTTAATATTTGTTTCTTAACGGATCATTGCAAATGTTATTTTTACGGGGAAGTTTAAGGTCAGCTGATGCATTGTTGTTAATGGATAGTCTGTGTATCAACTATTAGGCAAATTTAATAGAAGCAATACGTTTTGTTTTATTATAGGGATTTTATATAGGGATTCTCACTGCATAAAAATGGAACTCTCTGGAGGGGAATTTGGGAAATAACACTTGCTCAGACTGATAAATATTTACAAATGTTTTGCATGTGCTAGGTGCTTTACTTCTGCCTTGGATTTAAATCACAGATTGCAGTAACTGCGTGCAAACAAGTGAAAGCAGCTGCAAGCAATTTGCACCTGGTGTGTATCAGCTCACAGTTGTTCTCAGCTCAGCTACAAACACAGCAGGTGTAGAAATGATCGCTGGAAGCTCCAGATGTTGACCTGTCCTGATGTTGGCTCTTCTCACCTGACTATGGGGGAGGAATCTGGTTCAAATTGCCTCGATGTGGATGCTTTTAATGCACCACTACAGATTTTTAAACCCAGGGGAAGAATTTATCCCCTCAATATATTCATTCAATACTTAAAAGGATAGATTGAATTTAAAATGTATCAGATTGTAAGATTATTCCATCTAGTTTATATAAATACATACTGCACTGATCACATTTTGCTTTCTTGACAGGAAGTACATCCTTTTATTTGCACTTGTATATAATTCCAGGTCTCATCTGAGTTTATTTAAGCTTCATGATTGATAATCTGCTTGTGAACTCTTTCTGTTTTGAACGTTTCACAGTAATCAGGTTTGTATTGTGAATTTTACAAAAAAAAACCAACAAAAAAAACAGTTGTTTTTAAAAACAACTTTAAACACTTATTTTACAAGATACATGATTTTCAGAAAAACCTAATCGGAAGAGAAGATCCGTTCTAGCTACTGTGACATCCGTGCCCTGTTTTTTTTGTAAAGCTGCCAATGCAGAAGGTCACATTTTTCCTTTTCTCTCCACCTGCGTCAAACCTCCCACCAGCTTGTAGTAGCTAAGTTTTCTGTACGCTCAGCTGCGAACAGCTCTAGTATTTCAGACAAAGACATTTTGCTCTAGGATAGCAATGAAAGTAGGCAGACCTTTCCCCAACTACATGCATAGAGACGATACAGTTTAGAGGACATCTTTCTTTGCATTTAGCTTGAGAATTAG
The DNA here is from genome assembly GCF_003331165.1 of Xiphophorus hellerii. NCBI lineage: Eukaryota > Metazoa > Chordata > Actinopteri > Cyprinodontiformes > Poeciliidae > Xiphophorus > Xiphophorus hellerii. The sequence goes on from NC_045674.1 coordinate 16,373,362, forward strand.
AGGGACATACAAACTTCACTTTGTACAGATTTAGTGTGCACAAATAGCTTTGTGAATTTGTCCTTCAGTGTTGTCAACCATGTTATATGCCACTATTACAGCTTAATCTCCTGCTTTTTCAGTCCATAATATTGTTATGTGCAATGGTTGAAAAAAGTATAGTTGCTTTTTTGTCTCTGCTAAGCCTAAAATATTCACTGTAATAATTGTCTAGGTACTGGATCTCCTGGCTGAGCTGGACTGTCTGATGGCGATGAGCAGCGCCTCTCAGGAGTACAGCTACTCCTCACCCAAGCTCACCAGACATAGAACAATAGCAATAACACAGGGAAGGTACCTACTCCCTCTTGTGGTGACTAATTTGCAAGATGGACCCAGATATTCTTCCTGTGTTTGTATTGATTTTCCAGACACCCGCTGCTGGAACTGTGTTCTCCGGTGTTTGTGGCCAACTCCTACCAGAGCTCTGAATCAGAGGGCAGAATCAAGGTCATCACTGGTCCAAACTCATCTGGCAAGAGCATCTTCCTCAAACAGGTAGAAGCATCTGATCCTGGCCATAAAAAACAAGTATCAAGATATCTGTATGGTGCAATTAAAACTGTGATTAATTATTTTATGTCTGTCTGCTCCTTTCTCAATTCTTTGTTTTTACAAGTGGCTGAGTACATGACTTAGTATGCTCTCTGATATATTAAATCTGAAAAATTTTAGGAACAATTTCATCTTATTTTTTGTTTAACTTACCAATTTAAATATTTTATATACTGTATTGCTAAATGAAACTTCTGCATGCAAGGCTGTTTTACTTGAAGTCCCAAAGTTAGAATAATTTCAGATAACCATATCTGCTGATGTAAGATTTTTAACTTGGTTTAGTTATTGATAAAATACATAAATTAATGTAAATCTAAACCAAGGCACTTATCATTTGCATGGTAAAATGTAGTCACTGGCCTACTTTTGGGTTAAATAGTGTCGTGACAAACTGTTTGACTCCCTTCGGATTTTGTTTTCTTGTCACACATGATGTTATCAAATAATTTAAATATAAAAAAAAGTTTTCAAATGATTTCATCTATTAAGGAGGAGGATCCAAGCCAACCTGGGCCTATATGAATAAAATAATTGCCCTCTAGCCAAATTAGCAGCAACAACTATTTTGTTTTCATCTTACACTCTAGTTTTCAGAGTCTGAGACTTTTTATGAAAAACCTGATGTGGCATTTTCAGCACGCTTGTCTATATGTGGCCTTGCAGTCACTGCTCCCTGCTGTTTCATATTTCCAGGTGGGTCTGATTGTGTTCATGGCTCTGATTGGCTCAGACGTGCCGGCTAAAGAGGCAGAGGTAGGTCTGGTGGACGGGATCTTCACTCGCATGCAGAGCAGAGAGTCCGTGTCTGTGGGCCTCAGCACCTTTATGATAGATCTCAACCAGGTACGTCACAGATACTTCGTTAACCACCAGCATGTGCTTCTATATGGGGATTTATACATTTTAAACTGTGGTGCATTTGCTCCCAATCTTCACCTGTTACATGTTTTTAATAAACCCAGGTTGTTCTTTCTACAGCTGGAGCAAACACAAAGAACAAAGAGAAACAGCAATTTTCCTTTAATGGTTTGCTCTTTTTCTCCAGATGGCCCTGGCTCTTAACAGCAGCACTGGCAGCTCATTGGTGCTCATTGATGAGTTTGGAAAGGGCACCAACACAGTAAGAAGAAAATTGTTGCAGCACTCTGTGCAAGAAATCCAATGACCTCAACATAAAGCAGAACCAGACTCAATGAGAACAACAGCAAATGCTTAAATCTGCACAAATAAATATCTCTGTGATTGCTGTTTAAATCCATGCAATTTCCTCTCTGACAAAAACCCATGAACAAAATAATTCCATTGTAGAAGAAATGAAGCATTGACTGTTTAATAATTTATGTTAGGGCAGGAGGACAAATAATTTACTTCCTGTTACTGATTGTGCTGACTATATTGATTGTGATTAACACAAATTTTTCTCGCTCTCTCTTCATTATCAGAATATCTACACCACTTTCTCTGAGCTTAAGCATTTTGTTGACTGAAGTTTATTTCAATTTAGCTCATCAAGGCCAATCCAACTGGCCAAATGCAGTTTACATTTAAAGAGTTATGCCCCTTGAAATATATAACAATCTACCAGATGCTCATCAAAGTTGTACTTAATTATTGCGAATATGCACACTAAGATTATTTGATATATTGTGCAGCCTTACTTGATTGTATGGAAATGAACTCTGGGACTGATAATTTAGGAAGCAAGAGTAAACCTTTAACAAAGAGTTTGATAAGCAGTCTTGGTCTTGGATAAAATATAATTAGTGTGTGAAAGCGTTACACTTTCCAGACATTATTGTGTTGTTTAAAAGACAAAATAAGATATATATTTTTTTACATTGTTCTTTAATTTGCCACCTGTAACTGTCCTGAGTCATTCAAAGCTTTAAAAGTTACATCTTCTAGAACCGGATTTTAATCTGAACCTTTTGTTGTTGAATTGACTCTTGTTTAGATGCCACCAAGCAAACAATATTTTTTCCCCCTTTGTATAAATATAACAAACTCCATTTAAAGAATCAAAGAGTTATAGAAATTGAAGTAGAGCTGATCTAAGTTGGTACAGATATAAGAAAAACACTGCACAGAATTTTTTATGCTGAAGCCAACTTCAGCAATCTTATTATTATCATACATAAATATGATAATAAAAACCAATAAGGTAAATGTTTTGTTCTCAGACATCCAGAATGTTGTGGAAATGCAAAAATAACAGAATTTTGAGTCAGTACAACAGTGTACAGTTAAACTATTACTCACACCTCTGATAGATTATATTTAAAGACATTAAGGATGTTGCATGTTTTTTTTCTGTTGCATATGTCACATCACAGTGCCACATATGAACAAATGATTCCTGATAAATAAGAAGTTGTGTTATTTGCTTGTTGTTGCTCCAGAACAATTAATTTCTTGTAAATCCAGCCTGTGAAGGAACAGTGTTTTCTGTTCAATGTTAAATCTTTTCCAAGTTTCGGATGGATTTACTTGATAGACATAAAACTCTGCTGCTGCTGCTGATGTTGCTGTATTTCTATTAGGAGATGCATGCTGGTGCATGGTGACACGATCAGAGAATCAAACAGGATAGCATGAAAACAAATGTTTCCATTGTTAAATCTGTTCAGCATAAAGTGTAACAGGAAACACTGTATGTGGAGGGATTGTTTGTTTTTAGTATTTAGTTACCGGTACATAGTTGCAGACTGTTGCTTAAACTAAAAGAAAGGACAGATATGTTGTTTCTCCAGGCTTATTGGCAGGAACGTCTTGTTAATTGATTTTCTGACAGCAGATCAATAAACATGCTGTTTGCAGTTTATGTGAAGTGCTTTGATTGAATTACAAGAGAGCTGTTTGGCCAATAGCTTCACAGTAGCATTAATGTTCTCCTTCAGGTTGATGGGCTGTCTTTACTCGCTGCATCTGTCTCTTTTTGGCTAAAAAAGCCTCCGGTGGATGTTCCTCACGTCCTGTTGGCTACAAACTTCCACAGTCTGATGCAGTTAGGGCTTCTACCAACCACTGGCATGCTGTCATTTCTGGTAGGGAGAAAAAACAACCAACCTACCATAAACAAATGTGTCTACTGCAGCATTTCATTGTAATATTGTCATTTTAAGATGTTAAGGAAACATCTGACCGAATAGTTGAAGAACAAAACCTCAAACTAGTTTCTGGTTTTTTGTTTTAGACTTTAGAAACAGCCGTAGACAGAGATGAGTTGGTGTTTTTGTACCAGCTGAAGGAAGGGATCTGCCAATCCAGTTACGCTGCCAACATTGCTGCACTGGCAGGCCTGCCAACATGCCTTGTACACAGAGCCATGGAGGTCAGGAAATGCAAACACACACACTCCCTCACACAGGGGCATGCTCACAGATGGACTGTGTTTTCTGTCTAAGGCGTCTGAACATTACCGAACAGGAAAACCCATCAAACGCATTGACAAAGCATCATCAGACGAGCAGGCCAAGAGGTTTGTTGAACTTTATTTCATGTAAAATGAGTTAAGAAACTTTATCTGAGACAAAAAAGTGTATGTGGTCAACAGATGCCAATCTGTGGTGCAGAAGTTTTTGAGTCTTGACCTGGAGGACAAAGATGTGGATCTGCAGAGCTTCATGAAAGATGAGCTTCTGCCCTCTGCTGGAGAGCTCCTGAACCGCAGCTAGACTCTGGAAGTGCTGCAAACACCTTTCTGCATTTCTCCGCTCCGTGTTCAGTGAGAAAATGTTTTGGGTTTGCTTTTTTTGGGAAAAACGGAGAGATTCACCTCCAAACAAGGTGGATGTTTACAGAGTGTTATGCTAATAACAATAAGATATTTATTGATGTAAAAAACAGTTCAAGCACATTGTTTATTTTGTGAAGAAATTACTGTACATGGTTTGTGTTACATATATCTAGTGTTTACTTATTGATACTCAATACCAATATTTTGCAAATCTGGTAGTGTTTTTGCTTGAAGCAACATAAATTGTGTTTTTTCAACAACACAACTGAATAAAAGTATTTTTTTTTATCCAACCAAGGCTTTAGTGATGTGACTGATGGTCAAACCAGCCAAAGTGATTTGAAAAACTGTGTATATGGGTAATTCTTGTGCAGAGTTGCAGAAAGGGGTGTCACAGCAGGATTTGGTCATAACAAAGATTGTATTATTTAAAAAAAGCGCCACCGTCGTCTTCGTGTTGCACTCCTCGGCCTTCGCACAGCCCAGCGTCTTTATATCCAGAGAATCAGCTGAGGAGACGAGGTAAAGTGCAGTCAGAGTAATCCATATATGAATCAAACTTTATGAATCTAACTTTTACATATTTCTTTGTGCCTTTAGATGAACAGATGCACACCTGCCTTCCCTCGGCCCGTGTAGCAGAGCTCCCCGCGGCTGCAGTTGGTTTCTGTCGTGTAGCAGGCGTCCCAGAAGCCCAGATCACAGCGGAAACACTCCAGGTACGATTCCTCTGGTTTCAGTCCCTCCAACTCCATCAGCTGCTCCTCTTCCTCACCTGAGGAATGAGTCGCAATGATAATCCCGTAATAGAGCTATGTTTTTTTCAATTACAATTGATTTTAAGGGAAAGAAAATATGTATTTTCTTTAGCTGAAGAATGTGACTTCATACTGAGGGTTTTGACACAGTTGAACCCTCTGCTCAGGGTGTAAAAATGACTTTCAAGACTTTTTTTTTTTTTTATCATGAAGTATTTTTTTTTTACAGTGAATTATACTTAAATGATTGTTTGTGTCTTTAATTTGTCAGCACTTTGACTCACTAACAGGATGCACTCTCAAACATTTAAAAACTGCCATTTCTCTCCACTTTTTGAACTATAGAAAACTTCAAATTCAGCTTGAACTGGAGCTGGAGATGTGTTTGGTTAAAATGCCAAACACTGAAAGCATTTATTGTGCTTACTAGGCTAGTTTATGTTAGTCCAGATGCTGGAAAAAAGCAGTAAAATCACCCTATACTACACTCCTAAAATACAAACTCGTTTCAGCTTTGTTGCCTCATGATAAGTGGAACTTACCCGATGACTAGTTAAACATTTCAAGGTGGGTATTTTGTACTGAAAGGTCCCAGATCTTAGGAAAACGGTAGAAAAAAAATCCCCCTAGGAAATCTGAGAAGGGAAAAGTTTTGAATTTTAGGATGAAAACATGTAAAATCTAAAATGAAGGTTTTAGTAGAAAGGCATCAAGCATGGTTGTCAACTTACTGAAGTGGTTCTGGATGTGTTACAGGGTTGTAAGAGGACATAAAACCAAACTAGTCCATATTGCAACACATTCTGTTTAGCACTTAAACATCTCAGAAATGTTTTGTTTACTCTGCAGCAGTCTGGAACAGGGGAACGTGTTTCTATAAGTGGATGCCTTACCTTAGTTGGTCAGTTAGTTAGTCACCTAGTTTTTTTTTCTAGCAAGAAGGTAATGGAATAAGTAGATGGCATGAACGGAAAGTTTGTCTGTAAAATAAAATGAGCAAGTCCTACCTCAGTTATTCCTCCTCAGGTTACTACATTGAGTGTTTTATTTTATTTAAGAATACCACTTTATTGTATTTGTTTACTTCCTCTGTTAATGTAGTTAGTGGACAGCACATTAATTCACAGGTAGTTTTAGATTTAGTTAATCTCTTCCTGAGGGCCTTCAGATGTGTGAGCTGTGTCGTATTTCAGAGACTCGCAATCCTTATCTGCTCTGATCTCGTTAGTGTTAGCTCAGTTAACCCAACAGACTAAACAGGAATGGAGATGCATTCAGTCAGAGGGAAGGACACATTTTGTTTTTTCATGGTCTTGGTCCAACTTTGTTTTTGTTGCATTGTTATTTCTCTGATTCTGCAAAAGCGACAGAGCAACAGTAAATCCAATAAATTGTTTAGCTGTGGTTTGGATGAACTGTTTGACAAATCTGATTTTAGATTTTTTTTATATTCTGTCTGCAATTTTTATATGAAAGAGATTTTGCAAAATTATGCCCAAATCAACCACAAACACTTTTGTAGATCAGTTTCTATCTTGTTTTTTATTAGAAATGATTTGAAGAAAAGCTTTAATGATGAGCCAGGGATTTATTTAATATGAAAAAGCAACATTTCCTTACTGAAGATGATCATTAGCAGATTTTGCTCCCCGGAAAATGAAGGTAATGAGTTTTGATTCTGGAGCAATTATTGCAGAAAACAGGGAATGAAAATTACTTATCTGGTGGATGTTTTGCTTTTTCTTATGTTTTATTGATCATAATATTAATTTTCAGTTTAATCATAAGCAAACACAAATGCAGGTTAGTCTGAAGACTTAACGTAAGTTGTTAATTGAATATTCTTTTCACATGTAGCCTTCAGAAAGGTGTTTTTAACTTCGACATCCAGTTGTTGGACTGTTATGTAATCCCTACAGTCATTTGTAAAGGCTTCCTACAGAACAAGCTGTTGGATTTAACACTACTTAAACAACTAGGTCCTGCCTTGCTGCTGAAAACGCCCCCATGCAACAATGCCCAGGCCCCTCTGAGGGCAGCAGAAACACCTCCAGACTTTGGGAAGAAGCCGGCTTACCTTGAGCAGGTGTGAGCATCATGATGACAAAAACACAGAATAGTAGTCCTTTCATTCTGAGCAGGTATCTCCCTTTGACTGCACCATGAATACTCGCCACGTAAGTGGGAGCTGGGTAGAAATTGGATTAGCTAAGCAATGCACCTTTAGAACCAATCATAGCTGCTGAAGGGCTGTGGGTTATTGAAGTTTTGACAGCAGCTGCAGAGAAAAAGAAATGAAATTCACATAGAAAGTTGTATAGAATGTTTATTTTAATATAATAAAACACTATTTGGTTTATTGGCAGTTTTAAACACGGATTAAATGTCAATGTTACACCTTTAAAGCGCTGACATATTGTTTCAGTCAGAAAGTAAATGCCTTCTCAGTGACACACAGCTCTCCTCGTTAGCGCCGTTAACTTTCCGTGACTTCTTAGCTGATTTCGCTGGTCTGGGATCTGGCGTGTCTCTATTTAAGTAATAAACAGAATTTTTTCCAGCTGGTTAAGTCTAGGTAAAAAATGTTGATTGAAGCTTCTCTCTTATAGGGAACAGAGAAATACTTGCATACTGAGTCAGCGCAGGGCTAAGTAGCTTACTGCTTCCTGTCCGTCTGCTCAGATATGTATCAATGCACTCACATGAGCACAATACTCTCTGAGAGTAAAGGATTTGATTCAGTTGTACTGTCAATGCAGCATAAAACCTGCACTGCTGACTTATGTAACGCTGCTGCACAGACACAAACACAGATCTACGTTGGAGAAGATTTCTCCATTTGTGTAGCGGCAGTCATTTCTGCATGCATTTAGATATGCGCTGACATTATTCCCTCTGGTCGGTTTACTGTCACACTCAGTTTTATAAATAAATTATCAGTGACTGCAGCCTCACAGCACAGCCTCGTTCTCACTGAATTCAAATGCATTAGATCATCTCACACTGAGCAGGACTCCCCTTAAGTGTGAGAGGGAAGAGTGGGCAGATTTCTTTTTGTGGGAGATGTTGACGGCTCAAATCAAGATCCATTTTTCACCCGCTGCAACTGAAATATACATCCTGCATCCTAAAACAGCATTGAGCTCCTGCCAAGACAGCTGCAGCTGATATGGATGGGTGCAGATTACTGTAAACTCCAGTCTCACTCGTCATCTACATGGCGGGATCTCAGCATGAGCCCGACCTGCAAGGAAATACTTAGCAGTCCTTAGCTACCTATAAAAATGTTCAAACTGATCTCCTGTGTAATTAGAGACTAGAGAAAAAAGCTGGTGATAATTAAAATAAAATCCAACCCTCTTTCCTCCCCATCTGTGCTAATGGGCTGATTTTGGCTTAAAGGGATAGGTCAGGATTTGTAAACTGGGTTTCTGTCTAAATAAGTAGTTAATACCCTACCTGCAATACATAGCTCTCTATGTCCTCGCTTTGCATAAATCCTGATTAGTAGGTTCTGGATGCTGAAGCTAAAAGTGACCAAGACCAAAGTAAACGTTCACCAAAAGAATTCACATTTCTAAAACCTCATACCTGTTGATTGTTTTTTTCCCCACTCTTTGTTCAAACTTTGAGACACTTCTGACAGGCACTACTGAGGTTCACGTTTGTTAAATTATTTTTTTAAAGTTAGTTGGGATTAGTTTGTAGTTAAATTGACAATTAATTTAGTTTCTATAAGCGTTAAACATCCAATTCAGGTATGAAACCAAAAACAGCACTTTCACATTTGCATAGAGAGTTTGGGAAATTTTTTATGGGACAACCCCATATACAGTGGGTAAAATATTTAATTCAGTGTCGATTTACTTACAAAGTATGGAGAAATCTGTAATTATCATTGTAGGTTCACCTCAACTGTGAGAGACAGAATGTAAAAGAAATCCAGAAAATCACATTGTATGATTTTAAACAAATTAATTAGCAGCATTTTGTCACATTAAATAAGTATTTGATTCCCTTCCTACCAGAAAGAATGAACCTGTTAGTTTGTCTTTAAGAAGTAGTCTGACTTGTATTAATTGCACCTGTTTGAACTTATTACCTGAATAAAAAGACACCTATCCACACACTCAGACTCCAACCTCTCCACACCACAGGTAAGACCAAAAAGCTGTTCAAGGAACCAAAACTATTGATCGTCAAATCCACTCCTTAAGGGCCGGTGTCCTGTGACCTTTTGGTGTGTCTCTGCTTCAACACACCTGAGTCAAATAATCATGTCATTAGCTGTATATTGAACTTACTGAGGAGAGGATGGATTGATGAATGGATGGATGGATGGATGGATGGATGGATGGATGGGATTCCATCGCAAGATTTTGGGACAACAACCTCAGTAAGAGCATTGAAAATGGGTCATAGCCGGGTCTTCTACAATGACAATGGCCCAAAACACACCACCAAGGGAACTAAGGAATGTTTCTTAGGAGCATTTCAGTTTCCTGGAGTGGCCCCAAAACCTTGAGATCTGTATGAAGGAGTGGTGAAAATAAATAATAACTACTGCAGCGTGTGTAACCTGGTCAACAACTACAGGAACAAAGATTTCTGCAAACCATATTAAGTTACATTTTTCTGTTGTGTCAAATACTTATTTCATGCAGTAAAATGCTTATTATTATTAAATTACAAACCTCTCCATTCTTTGTAAGTAACTTCAAAAGTCAGCTGTGTGTTAAATACTTACTTCCCGCACTATATTCTACAAATACATTTTGCCTACAAATGCAGGACCACTGAAAGAGAGATAAACAGGCTTTCCAAAAGCATAAGATTTATTACCTGGAAGCATTGTCACAATAAAGAAATTATTAACCAAACACAAATTCTCTTATTGTGTGCTAAGTGTACATTCATCTTCTTTCAGATAGTTACTCTGAGTTGTATTTTAAGTTTGTTTTGCAGGGGAGATTACTGGTAGTGCACCACCTCTAAGCTTTATTTCAGCTGTAAATATTCAGTGTCTTCTGTAAGAAAATAAAATAAAATAACAGTCCAATGCAATTATAACATTTTAAAGGTTGCTACTATAATGGGCTCTTTGCACCTGCCGCGCTGACGTCACAACCGCATGCGCAAATGCGGCTCTCTTTTTTCCGCTTTGAGTTACCATGACAGCTAGAAAAGACAAAGTCTTATTTCAGACCCAAATAAAACAATACTATGAACATTACTGTCTTCCTAATATAATGGGCTTTTAAGGTTTCATGGATTTCCAAGCGGTCCTGAATTAAGAAGATTCGTCGCTACCAGTTAAAGCTAACGCAGCACAGCAAAGTTTACAGCCTTCACTTCACTCCGGATCAGCTTCTTCAGCCTAAAGAAGAAGGTAAAGGAGCCTCCTGTGTTATTTCCATGGAATCACTTCTGTATTCAGCCTGAAAGAGAGTTTATGGGAACGAGAGAGCAGACCGGAGCCAGACAGCCGAGCTACTGATCCGCCTGTACACACTGCTGTAAACACCGTCCTGCTTCACAAGAAGCATGCAAAACTAATAAAGCGAAGTAACACGGAGACCTTAAGGAACACGGCCATATTTTTCTAAAAGCAACAACTCTGAACCTGAACAGTCAGCTGAACTAGAACTCCGACACCAGAGCTGCTCTACTGTTAAGCTATGGGCTTGTTGTTCCTCAGGCTTCAGAAGCAAAAAGCCTGAACCGTAAAATCCCCGTTACTTGGTCTCTGACACTAAAGAGAATAAACGCAAGTAATATACTTGAAAATAAGGTAAAAACATTGTCCGTTAATGAATGATGAAAAATGTTTAGATACTTAAATAGCACATTTTTACAAGAAAAATGTTGAGCATAAGCTAAAGGTAATGTTAGCCACAAAGTTTAAAGAAAGTAAAACTCACCTTCGTATCTGTGAATAACGAGGCGAACATCTTAAAACCTTTCTCCAGCTTACTTGTCGGGGCTTCGGATCGATGTACATCATTAATTGTTACCTTGGACAAGCCCTGCAAACGCCCAGGGTAAAGAGCCTTTTTCAATAGATCGGAAACAACTGAGCCGCTTTTCCCCGAACGCGGAAGCTGAGGTGCAAAGAGCCCATTGCATAAGCATCTAGGATGTTTGAGTTTGGGTTTTTTCATGTTGGCATTGAGCATTTAACAATAGAAAATACTCAAATTATTTACACCTGAGAAGGAGCTTGGAGGCGGAGTCCCACTAATAATCTTCCATGTGAAACACAAGTTGAAAATTAACATCTCAAAAGATTGCTTGTCAGGAAAAATCTGATAGGAAAGTGATCTTTTATAAAAATCAATCAAATATTGTTTTTTTTTTTCTACCGCTATGATGTTTTTTTTTGAGGTTGGGTGTTTTAAGATGACAGAAGTCCACTTTGGTCTTGATCTCCCTCTTAGACTATCTGGTATCTTCACTGTCGAAGCTCAACTAATTCAAAGAGTTAAAGATGGGATAAGAGATAATATTAACTCCTTACAACAGAATCTTATTCTGAAACATCCCTTTAATTGTACTTGCAAATGTTTTCTTGTGCTTTATTTACTTTTTGTGCTCTTTTTTCAGTTGTGCACAAGCCAAGAATTGAGATAGAGTAATGAAAATTTGAATAAAGCGTAGGAAACGAGGTGATGAAGAGATGGGAGATGAGAGGTCGCGATGGTGGGAGAGTGAGGCATCACTTACTCAAACCGACAGGAGTGATTTTTCTCAGTTACGTCAAGAATAACTCATCGCAGCCTCACCAGAATTTGTGTTTTTAAATGCTGTTACTCGTTTCTGCTCGTCCACTCTCAGATTCTCTCAGATCTCTCGACGCCGCACTAAAGGAAGGGGAGGAATGTGAACAGCTGAATGTGGGAATCCAAAGAAACTGTTGAAATTTACAGTAAGAAATCCGAATCTTGCAATCGAGCACCAGCTGGTATTAATAGCATGGCTGTAGGAGTCGAGTGAGAGGAGTGCGGCTTTAGTGCTGCTCTTGTTTACACCAAAACACAACTTTCCCCGAGATAAAGAGAAGATTATACTGCACGTGAGATAAGATAAAGACTCATTCAGGACCTAATCTGGCTCATCCTCTTTAGTGAACCTCTTAAGAAAGGAAAAGTCCACCTCTGGGGAGAGGATGAGTGTGAGAGGAAGCATTTATCACCCACGTTGGCACCCAAATAACTTTTACAGCAGGTCCATGTTTGGTCACTCCAGAAGTGGAGTTTTATGGGTAGCTGGGCGGAGCTGTAAGACAAGATGGCGAGTTGACATCAAACAGCGCAGCTTAAAATTTTTCAAATGTGGATGAGTCAGTGAGCAATGTAGGACAAAAACACCCTTCAGAGACAGTGACTCAGTGTGCCACTCAGAGGCACTATAACATACAAACAAATCTTAAGCTCTTCTTCACTGAGCAGTGCATAGTCCGGTGGTTGTGCAAGGCGGAGCGTCAGTCCTGGGGCAGCTCTAAAGACTCTGTCCGGTCATTAAAGTCGATTTCACTCGAGTTGCTTGAATCTGAGTGAACCGGGTCAGAAGAAGCGGACAGGCAGGGTGAGGATGGGTGAGGATTGGGCGCCTGGTGGTGCAGAACTTGGGTGAGCAGTATCAACTTTCCCTTCTCCTCCTCTTCCTCCTCCTCCTTTTGCTCTTGGTCTCCCTCCTCATTAGCTGCACCTCCTGCATCAGGAGGAGGAGAGTCACTGCTGGCGAGAGGCAGAACGTGGACCGGGCTGGCCCACGCTGACTGCTCCTCATCCGAGTGCTCCCACTGCTCCTGAGTATCCTCCCAGCAGCTGCTCCCCTTCAGGTCCTCCAGGTCGTTCAGAGGGTCTCGAACAAGACTCTCTCGGTCCCGGTTCTCGTACAGCAACGTGGCGGCGCAGATGAAGATGAAGAGCCCCACTCCCATGACCACCGGCCCGGCCAGCTTCATCCTCTCAACGTGGGTGCTCCCACGTCCGCCCACGGCCGGCCTCGGTGCGGCGGAGACGTAGCCCGCCACCGCCACGCTCATCCCCACCAGCACCACCATTGCGCCCAGCATGAGCCACACGCCCGGGGGGGAGCCCAGACGCAGCTTGGTCTGGAGTGCTGCTCCTTTCTTCAGGTGTTTGTGGCAGGCCGGGAGGCAGACGGGTGAGGAGTGGGAGGAGGCAGGGCTGCAGGGTGGACTGGCAGCCGTCATCCTCAGACTAAACACAGAATGGAATAAAATCTTCATGAAACATTGTACCACAAAATTTGGATGCAATTCTCCAGATAAAAACACACTCTCACTTAAAGAAAGACAAAATAATTACTTATATTACACTTATCCCTTGAGTAAAAAGTCAACGAGGTCAAATCAACCACTTGGCAGCATTCAACATGGTGATGGCTGGTGGGTAAAACTGTTTCTCACTGTTGATTTTAGTATTTAGAGATCTGAAATGTCTCCCCAAATAAATGCAGGTGTTCAAGCAGTGCATGTCTGGGGTGTGATGAGTCTTGGAGAATTTTCTTTATGTTGCTGAAGCAGTGAAAACTATCCAGTTCTGTTTGGGAGAGGACATCCAATTATCCGCTAGGCGACCTCAGTGAACCTACGGAGCTCTTTTTTCTTTTTCTTTTGAATGCATCATCTGTTAGCGTTGTGTTATTCTAATATCGATACAATACCAAATAAATACAGCACAAATCTCACCAATACTTTTTATTCAAGCTTCATATGTCTTCAAATTTCTGATAGATGTTTTTGTGGTTTTGCCTTTAATCTTTTGTTTTTGCTCAAACTCAAAACAGAATTTGAACAGTTGATAGGTGTCTACAAAATACGTTATCACATTAATCTGATAAACAGAAGTAGAAAAATAAATCAGATTTTTGTTCATATTGTATAAATGAGAACAAGAAACATGTTTTTAAGGTAGTTGAGAAACTGCAATATCAAACATAAAATAACATTTTAACTAAAGTATTAATCTAATCTTAACACTCTAGCATCAATCCGATACTGATACCAACTAGGTATCGATATTTTGGATCGATCCGCCCACCTTTAGCATCTGTGAATGAGCGCCTGGCGGCTGGAGGGAGACAGTTTACTCTGCATTGCACACAACAGGAAATAGCTGTTTTAATAAGACATGTGGTCGAGTTAATGAGATGCCAACCTCTCTGCAGTTCCTCCCTGTGGAGCAACACAGCCTCCTCAGCCCGAACCCGGACTTCTCTGTTATTGGACCACTCCATCAGCGCTTGTGATTTCACTTCACGATCTCACTGCGGTCTTAAGAAGCGGCTCCGTGGAAGTCCTCTGAACTGAACTCATAATTTAATTTGCCCCCGAGGGGAGATTGGACTCAGAGGGCGGATTGAGACCGGCCGTATTTCAAGTTAGGAGAAGTGTTTTTACGCATGAATCTGTAGCGTTCATCTTAATCCATCTGCGCTGTTGCTCAATACAATAACCCGTTTAATGTGTTGAGGCGGTGTGCATGCAGTCAGTAGGTACTTGCCTTGTTTTGGATGTGAATCTGAAGCAGAAACCGGCTCCTCGGCATTATCAGAATACATAATCCCGAGTTTCGTTATTCCTCCCACTCCTCCACTCTTGATCCGCGGCTAATCCACTCTTTCTCTCATTTCCTCCTAAGATCTGGACGTTTTTGTTTTAGGTGGGTTTTTTTTTTTTTTAACCCTCCTCTCTGCACAGTGTGAGTCAGTGCAATGCGCAACAGCGGAGCCTGAAATGTAGCTTTTATAGTAAATAAGAGGAAAAAAGTGGTGCAGCGCTGCTCTGCCTCTCTGTCTGCGCGCTGTCCGCCTGTGCGCCTCTGCAGCCTGCTTGCTCCTCTGTGTGTGTGGAGAGGAGGGGTCGTGGGAATCTGAGGCTGGTCCAGGCCAGTCCCACGGTGAGCCCACCGTGGGACTATTTATCCTCACCCATCAGCAGTCAGTCGTGTTTTCTGTAGAAGTTACAGAAAGTGCAGCCCCCCTTTTCTGCCCAGCAAAGGAAATGATGCCACTTGATTATAAATTATCATTCATGTACATCTTTGCTGACTGAAAATACACGCAGTCCTAGATTTGAGGGAGGATTTTCTTATAAATTTAGCCACCATTCTATGCCAAGTAAAACATTAAATGCTTCTTATTAGTAGTTGTAGTCCGGAAGTTACCACAACTCTTGAATTTCCCAGAATTTGTCAACTAAAAGTTTCACTTTTTAATTAGTAATTTTTGTGACCTATAGAGATTGAAATGTTGGCCTGTTGTTTTTCCAGTCAGATTGTTGCTACACGCCCACCCAGGAGTGACTTCATGACATTTGCTGGGTTTCCAGATGGAAAACTTTATAACTAATCTGAAAAATTATCTGCACTGCTTGATAACTTGGATCAGTTTGAAATCGACTTGACTTGAAATCTGTTTTGGATTGATTTGACTTTTTTTGTAAAGTGACATGTCTTTAGTGCTACATAAATGAATTGAATTGAATTTATTTGGAAAAAGCTACATTTTTGTCAGATTAAATGCAGGGCTACCATTCCTGATACTAATATTGATACCAACACTTTTTTTATTTAAGTTTGACAAACTTTCTTTTGTATTTTGCATTGAATTATTTTGTTCAAACAGAATTTGGACAAAATGTTATTAAAATACTTTAATAACTTACTAACATGACAAACAGTATCAATAGAAAAACTAAACAGAAAAACAGCTAAGGGCATAAATATTATAATTTAGGAGCAAATCAAAACAAAATCTTTTTTGAGGTAGAGAAGCTAATATACAAAAGTAAAATTTCAAAAGCGAATCTGGAGCTAAAGTACCGATCCAATACCTGAGATTTTGAATCAATCCACTCTCCTTTACTATCAAGGAAAGTTTTCAAGTCTTGTCAAATCTTTACATGCATTTATGTTTGGACTTTGCATTGATTTATTGCAGCTCTGGCTGAAGGTTTCTGGTCGTGACCCTCCGCCCTGGTCTCCAGTCCTGTGGACTCTAACAGGTTTTCTTCCAGTGTTACCCTGTATTTATCTTCATTTCCCATCATCTCTGGTGTGTTCAGGATGAGAGACGGTGTAGGTGGTAAAACAGTTCATCTGTCCAGAGCGCCTCATCTCCACTGTCAGGCCTTCTTTCTTCTTGCCACTCTTCTGGAAAGGCCAGATTTTTGCTGATTCCCTGATTATTGCTCGCATTGTGCAGCTTCTGGATTTACAGGTGTGTCTCCCCGTCTTCCTCAGATGATAGATTGAACATGGCCTCATTAGATATTTCATAATATAACCCTGCTTTAACCTTTGTCTTTAACCTGTCTGCAGAGTTTCTTGGTCTTTCTGATGATGATGATTCTCTAATAAACCTCTGAAGTCTTCACAGGACAGCCAGATTTATGCAGAGATCAACACTAATGATATTTTTTGAAGGTTGTGGCTGTAAACACCTTAAATGTGAAAAGGTGAAAACTGTGTGGACACTTCCACAAGCAAAGAATCTCAAAGTTTGTAGCTGAAGCAGAACTGTGGAGGTTGTGTGGTTCACATGAACTGAATTTAGTTTTATTTGGTTTACCTCAAATTTGGGCCACATGTTGATTCCCCCGCCGCCTCCCCCTTGTGTCTCGGTTTGTCATGTGTCACAGGACCAGATGTTACGCCAGCAAATGCAACACAGGGCAACTTTGTTTGTGAACTTCATGCAGAAAGGTAGTTTAATGAGCTTCATTTCGGTGCATGTGGGCCGGATCTAGCCCACACAGGAATATCGCTGGTTTCAGGTCGATTTGTGCATGTGGGCGACACACGCAGCAGGTCTGGGTTTGAGTTCAATGTGAAACAGAGCAGCAGCACACATTTACTGAAAATTTAGGCCACATTTGACTCTTTCATTCATGTCACAGGACTTTATATTAACTGATTTAAGTTTGAGCGTCCTTCGAAACTCCAAGAAGTCTTATTTTATATTAAAGAAAATTTGATCAAATTTATGCTATGCAACAAATGATCTTACGACTTTTGGTTAAAACACATTTATGAGTAAAAAAAATGTGGGGATATTACATTTACCCCAAGTGCAGTTAGATAAACACGTTAGTGCTAACTCAAAATTGTTTAAAAATTAACTATACTACTTCCTTTTGAAGGACAAGAAGTAAGCTTATGCACTACAGCACTCTCCACACTTACCAACTGTAAAGATGTGAAGAAGCCTTCAGATGAATATTTCATTTCAGCGCCATATTCCCTCCCTGAAAACTTCAAAAAAATCAGAATTTTCATTTGAAAACATGTTGTAAGGGAAAAATCCCTGGTTTACTTATGTGTAAAATCATCAGTGACAGTTACCGGCACCCGCAATGATGCAACAGAATATTGTTTGTAATTACAAAGTTGATCTGAATGTCTAAGAAATTTTGAACGTGATGTGACACGTTTCTCTCTGCTCCACTCTTCAAAATGGATTGCAGAAAGGCAGATGTGTGTTTGTCTTCATAACTTGGTTCTCTCTAGGACTGCATGATGCAGCAAGACGTGTAATTTAAATACTTCTGTTAATTATTGTGGTACTAATTATGGTCAGCACACATCACAACTCCCCTTCCATTTCCTGCAAACTCTTGCATACTGTTGGCATGCAGGGGGAGATGCATTGCCTTTGAAACATGATACACCACCAATTACTGCCACCAGTGTAGTAGCAATATTGCAAAACTAATATTGCAATGACAATTATAATTTAATTCAATATACTGTGCAGCTCTCCCGCTTAGCTAAACTTGTCCATATCTACAGTCTGAGCAATAATTACGTTTGTGACTAATGAGGCTAGATGAGAATCTTTGCTTATGTTGTCACCGCCGAGTTTCTGGTGGACGTTTATTACAAAAATAACTCACTTTTAAATCACTGCAGTAATGAACTTGTTTACTAAGTACAATATTTATACTCAATTGACATAAACACTGACTGCTTGGGAGAGATGCCACTAAAAAACCTTTCCTGACTAAGATTGAGTCAAACACTCCAGATTAGTTTGACTTGAGGCAAAGGATGAATATCTATATCTATAGGTATAGATATAAACAGATTTTTTAAATATATATATTCATCTGGTAAGCACGGTGGAGGTTCTTCAATGCTGTGGGTCTGTTTCTCTTCCAAAGGTCTTGAAGTGGCTGTTGAAGTACCGCAACATTTTGGAAAAAACTTTGATGGCTTCAGCTGAAATGTAGGATTATTATCAAGTCCAAATCTATTTTCTTCCATGGACATCCCCGTCCGATTTAAATACTGTGAGAAAACTTATGTTGGGAGAACAGAGAGAGCGCAAGAAAGAATCCCAAGACTTTGGATTCTCTAGAGCAGGAGTGTCTAAAGAGTGGCTCAGGGGCCATTTGTGGTCCTTGAAATGATTTTGTTCAACTCCTGACCGCAAGTCAAGAATGTTAAAGAATTTGGCCGTCAAAATAGAAAACAATTTATGCCCCCAGAAGTGTGGAACTGCTGTTTTTCTTTTAAAAAGTCAACAGCCTTTTGTATGTTTTGGATCTTCAATGATTTACAGATTTCATAAAAGTTTATATTGTTGAGTAGGTAAGACTAAAAAGAAAATAAATCCCAATAACCTAATGTTTAAATTTTTTTCATTTAGTGAACTTTATGGCCTGCCAGTAATTACAATTTTCCAGTTTTCGCTCTTGGAGCAAAAGGTTTGGACACCACTGCTCTAGAGAAACGAAAGGTCAAACCTTGTGAAGTGTTAAAGGATACTAGGTGTACTAATGTTATTAGAATATTACTATCTAATACACAAAAATTTGTTAACACTGATATCACCTCCTAACAGGGGGCGGCATTAGTTTAACCAACAGAGGTGCCCATAATTGTTCTAACGGCGGTTTTGTTAGAACAAATCATTTAGTCCTATGGGATTTTTTTCCCCACACCAATGAATAAATATATAAGGTGCAGAGGGCACTACAAGTTACTTCACCACTTCCACATTTATACAAACACAAAAAAACCCCATATAAAATTAAAAACTAGTTTGACTTTTGCTGAAGTCAGAAATCAGATTGTCTTCTGACGAAGCGTTCAGAACGCTGTGGTTGATTAGCCAAACATGGCCGACGTGTAAACAACAGAGACGTGGAGCGCAGCTTCAGATGATCAGTGAGTTTGTGTGCGACAAGGCGGGGGTTAAAATGAGGACAGCAGACAGTGTGCATCTCATTTATTGTCTCCCATTCACACGTTCCATCAGAGGAGGCAGAGCAGCGTACCATTATCCCATAATTTACAAAACATAAATTAAAGCTGTTTGCATATGAACCGTTACTGATGTACACATCCAATCCGCTGTGGCATATTTACAAAGGAATCTCCCCTTGCCTTTAAAATTGCTTGTTTAGTCAGTTCACGGTCTTCACGTCCTTCTTGCCTGTACAGAAAGATCATTAGTCTTTGCATAACAAAGCAGGACTAAACTCTGGTAGAAGAAAGAGAGAGGCTTCTTCCTTTAGCTCTACTTACACTCAAAAGTCAGAGCTTATTCGAACCAGGAAAAGGTGGATATCAAAACAACTTTAAGTTGTTTAACATTCATATTCATGTATTTTCTACGAAAAGACAAACAAAAACAGCTGATTCAGCATCTACAGAGACGGGAAAGGTTCCTTGATTTACCGAGCCAGCCGTCGCAACTCGGCTCAGAACGATCCGCAGACCAGAAACGCAACATACACAGAACAGTGGGAAGTTGCATCTCCGTTTCTCAAATACACGTAATCATCTCTGCACACAAACAAGGACGCCGTTTCAAGCATTCTTATTGAATCGAACCTCCTGCCAACTCCAAATGACCAAAACACTGATGCTCTTTGAGCCTGCTGAGCAGTCATCTCTCTCTAATTTATAGGAGAAAAGCCGAAGTGCCTCTGCTCCTCTGGGTTTCACATTTTAAAAATCTTCTCGCCGTTTTCCGATTGTATTTTGCAGCTTCTCAAAACGAAACAAACAAAGGATTTATAATAATAATACTTGTTCTACCTGCTTGGAGCCACAGCACCTTTTCTTAACAAACAAGAATCCAACATCTGGGACAATAAATCCAATCTGTAAACTGTACAATGTTAAGAAGCCTTAGAGGCGCCTGCATGTTTTCAAGATTCTGTAAACAAAACAACTCGGGTTAATAAATCTTCATGGTGCCTTAAAATGCTCTCCCAAGCTGACCGTCGTAGAGAAAGAGGGGCGAGACGCTACACCTTCCAGACAAAGGCTTTCTCTTCTCTTCCCTCTCGTCGCTGCACCACTGCAGGGAAACTAATTGGCCTTGTTCTAGTTGATTTTCTTCTCTTCTATTTAACAAAAGGTCCGATGCGAGACTTGAGTCGAGACCGGCGTGGAGGGAGAGATTCCCCCTGCAGTCGGGTCTCACTCTTCGTCAGCGTTCTTCAGCATGAGGATGGAGTTGTAGATCTTCAAAGCCGGTCCCAGCTTGATGGACAGGATCTTAACGATGTCTGCCTGGGTGAGAAGCAGGAAGGCCTCACCATCTATTTGCTAGAAAGAGAACAAAAAATTTGCTTTTGTTATCTTTTTCCAACTTCAGTAATTGTATATTTTAAATCAGCTTGAATGAAGGCTTGTGTTCAGATGTATAAACATGTAAACCTGAATTTGCAAATATTGATGTGGACAAGAATGCAAATCTTAAAGGGAACCTATTGTGAAAAAAAAAAATCACATTTTGTATAAAGTTCATCTTATTAGCAAGAGATATTAATTAAATGTTTTTAATTCTAGTTAAAATGCTTGAAACTGCATAAATTAGCAACAGCATGCAAACTAACAAAGAACCCCAAACACCAGATGACACATCTTTGCCAGTAATAATTAAATATTAAACAAACTGAGTCAACACAATAAATTATTGCTGCAGAGTTGCTGTATTAGAGTCCTTGTCCCAATCTGCTTCATAAAAACTAACCTGGAAGCCACTTCCTTTTTGTGTGAGCAGAAAAACAGAAGGCTCTCACTGGACTGACCTCCCATGTTAATTTAATTATCCTCATTTAAGTATCATTTGTTTAAATCAACAGTAACAGTTTAGTCAGTTCGATTTTGAAGTGTGCAGAAAGAGAGATTACGTCTACATTTCATTTTATTTCATTAAGCTGCTTGACTTTAAAAAGTGGAATATATTGGTTGTTATCAGTAATGACCAGGAGTTAGTTGAACCTCTAATCGTAGGAAACAAAGGGAAGTGCTCACCTCTGTTTTAAAAGTAGCAGCATGCTCTTTACATCCTGGGAGTCCTTTGACAAAACCGGCCACCTAGTGGACAAAGACACCAAGACAAAAATCATCTTGACCAGCGCAGACTGCGACTCGTTCTGTAAAAATACATCGATCACAGTTCTGAGCCTGATCGCCAAGCTCTGCTTTTTGTGAAGCTCGACATTCTGACTTTAGCTTGGTTTGGTTACATTTCTCTTTAAGAAATATGATATAAGACGACAGAAGAAGAACATTCACAATAGATTCCTTGCTGCCATGAGCTGTCATCAATTATTTATCCTAAGTGTAAGGGCAACATCACGCAGCATGTGTGAGAGAACAGTAGCTGTGAAACAGGATTTTAATGAAAAGGACAAACAAAGTCGACATTTTATTAGCAATTAGCCTGGTTAGCAAGGCTTGGATTATAAATCAGCGCTCTGGGTGAGTCCTGGAACCATTAGATGTCCTCAGCATACAAAAACGTACTACGGCGTCCTGCTAATTACTTGATTCAGAGACGCATCTAAAAGTTGAAGGACATCGGCCCAGAGAATTTAGAAATGTATTTTAACTTTGAGATGCTGAAAAAGCTGCTAACGCTTTCAAATCCACCATGTTCAATAAGAAACAGAGGTTACAAGCTCTAAAGAATAAAATTAAGCAACATTGTAGCCTTCCCGTTATATAAAACTACTGTATAAAAGCTGATACAGCTTGGGATGTTTCAAATGTCTTCTTGCATCTCTGATATCGTAAGTTATTACAAATTCAAACACCTCAGTTGGTAACCTTCCAGGCAGAGAAGGTGATCAGAAAAGCTTTTTCTTGAGTATCCATTCACTGTTGCCGTTCATCTGAACAGCCGGTTGTGTTCATGTTGGATCAGTGAATGAGGAGCATGTCTGTTTTTAATGTGTTAAACAGTGTGTAGGCATGTCTGACCTCCTCAGCGCTCCAAGTGGCCACTCTCTTGGCAGTCAGTCCCAGGACCTCGGGCAGCAGCTGGCAGTGTTTGTCCCAGCAAAGAGCCACTCTGTGCGGGGGGGAGGCGGAGATGCCGGGGGGGAACACTGACTCGTGTAGTGCTTGCTGGAGTGAGATGGTTTCTGGGGACGCTGCAGACGGAGAACAAAGGAGCAGTCAGTGGGATGCAGCACCGAGGTGCCTGCTTTATAGTATAGAGCTCCCCCACTTACATTTCCCATCACTAATCTCATCCTTGACATAGTGCATTTTTAGATACTTGGGCAGTGGAGCCATTCTGAAAAAAACAACAAAAACAAAAAACCCCATAAAAGTTTAGATGATAGTTTTGGCCGGAAAGCGTCGCGCTGATGAGTCCCACCTTTTAGGCCTCGTTCCATTGTGGCTTTGCTCGTTGGCTCCACCTAGTGGCTCTGACTGGTTGTTGCATTCTGAATGCTCCGCTTCCACAGGCGCTGGTTTCCTAGCAACAGATACTATAGTTCAGATACAAATCCTTTCAAATACTCCTATAAACTATAAATACCTAATTGAAAACACAATATGAGTGTAGAGGTGAACAAGCAAAAAACATACATATATATTTTCTAGAAATAAGTTTAAATCTATTCAAGCCTCCAACCTTTTACCACCGCTGTGATTTTGATGAGTTTTTAAGTGAATTGCTTTTGATTCTTGTGAAAATATTGTTTTCAGGAGCAGACCTGCTCTGAGGATCCAGGAGCGGCTCGCTCTGTGCCGGAGCCACTGTGGTCTGGGTTGGATTGTTCGAGTGCGGGTCGGGACGTCGCCCCCGTGCCGGAGGCCCGCTGAGGACGAGAGGTCGCTCTCCACCGAGACGATCTGGCAACAAGCCCTCCTTGTTCAGGTTCACCTCAGAGTAAGGGCAGCTCACCTGGCTGCACACAGGAGGAAGAGCTAAACGTTTTATACGGGCAGAAAACAGCCATTTGGATGTATTTTACATTTCTGGCAACAAACATCCTGCAACAAATAGGAGGTGGAGGCTGCCATTATCACTTTGATTCTCACAAACACAGAGAGCAGCAACACATTTAGATCGCGAGCCACCCACACAAATATTATTGACATCTGAGAACAAAGTCTCCTGTCCTCTTTTTACACCATTACTAAATATGATGAAAGCAGGAGGGTATTTTTCGGGTTTACAGGGGAGCGGCAGTTCAGTTTAACAAAACATAGAGCAATTGAAACAAAGAACATATATTTCCTGCAGTAAGGCAGGAGGGAGTGGATAAATTACTGTAAACAGAGCTCCTGCATGCTTTTCCAAGCCAAATGTTCATACTTTTGCAGACTGGCTAGAAGAAGCTAAACCTAAACATGAGCAACTAACGTGTAGTGTGTCCCATAGCGAGGTCCCCTTATGTGTCCGACCCCGTTGCATCCTGGGGTGGGACAGCCTTGTCCCGGGGCAGGCAATAAATCACTTGTGCCTGAAATAAACAAACACAAGGCAGCATTAACGCAATGCTGTGGGGATTTCTGCAAACTCATTTATTGAAGTTTAGCATGAAAAGGCAGGCTGAGTTAAAGCATGTCTTACTGTTGGGGTGCTGTAATGGGTGTCCAGTTTTCTGACACCATCCGACTGGGTGCAGATCTGGGCAATCTGTCTCAACCCAGTAGTCGTAATCCATATTCCAGCCATCAAAGTGGATCTACATGAGAGGAGGAAGGAGAATAAATATGAATTGTGTAAGAAAAGCAGAAAGGGAGTTTGAAAAATGCCTCTGGAGACATTTCATACCTTCAGTCGGTGGTCCTCTGTGTCCGCTATGGTAGCTACACGGATGAGCATGGGATTCCTCTTATCAACGGCTTCCACTTTCATCCCAACCTGGAAGCCATGAGGAGGTCGCTGCAAAGATAAAATGGGTTCAAAACCGTAAAAAATTAAGATGAAGAACAAAATAGAGAAAACTGGACATTTTCTGGACATTAGTGAAACAGTCAGCTTTGTTTTCAACTCAAGACATAAAGATTATTTTAGCGGCACAGAAACCACAACATGCATCTCCAGCAGAGAGTAATAAAAATGCAACAGTGACCATAAGTTAAATCCTTATTGGTGTTTTGTGTCTGCAGAGACCAGATATGAAGCTACAAAAATATTTTAGGGAGGCAGCATTGCCTCTTTGGTCTAAGAGACAAAACAAAAATACAGTAAATATGAGTGAACCAGTCGCACCGGTTTGAAAGCTCTTGCAGGAGCAGCTTGTGCTCCCGCTTCCTCCATGTACTTTTCCCATGAGAAATTCTTGGGATCTTTATGTTCTAAGAAGAAGAAACTTTGAATTATTGGTGGAATTTCTCACTTTTAATACCTTGTTAAAAAAAACAAAAAAACACACCTTACAGGACACCAAAGATTACAAATTATTTACACAGTGCATTTATGAATGAGCAACATGCATAATTCAATTTAGTTACAGACTCTATCATTTTGTTGCCATTTATCTGTGATAACAGTAAGATATTAGTAATGTTTGTTGTATGAAAACTAGCCAGAAGCGTCTTACCGGGTGGAGTTATTAGAGTCAACTGAGCTTCTTCACAGAAACCAACAGGGTGTATGTACGGACTGCTGGCATCACACCTTACATAGTAAAAACAAGCAGTATAGTAACATACATATGATTTTACAAACAGATATTTAAAAACCAAAAGATTTGGACGTTTATGCATGTTTATCCACATAATCCCACAATAGAGGTAGAAAATAGTGAGGGGGATACAGAAAGCGTCAGCGTGCAGAGAGGGAAATAACCCTGGGTAATAAACTTCCTACCAATAATCGTGTGTGTCATCCAGGCTGTCAAAATGAATCAGAAGGCGGTTGTCGACAACAGCAGCGATTGTTGCAACACAGATCTGCGAGGGGTTCTTCCTGTCGGCTGCCTCCAGTTTCATCCCAGCTCTAAATCCAGATGGAGTCACAGACTACAACCAGAACAACAACGAGGATTAAATGAATTACAACACAGTCAGGGTGAATCAGATTATGTAGTGGTGCATCGTTTGTGTAGGACTCACTGTGTTGAGGCTCTTAAAAAGATGTTTCGGAGCCAGTTGGCCTCTGCAGTTTTTCACATACGTACTCCAGTTAAACTCTCCTTCTTTACAGCCTACAGTGACGTAGACAAATCCATGCAGTTGATTTTTAGAAAAGATTGTCTCCAATCTCATGTAAAATAAATAATCATGTTTGGGATTACCTTTAGGCAGTAATAACTTGTGTCCATTCTTCTCACACCACCCGGCTGGTTTCAGATCCCACGAGTCAGCATTAGCCCAGAAGTCGTAGCATTCAGGGTAACCATCGAAGTGGAGTCTGACTCTGTAACCTTGGATCTGTAACACAACATGAAAACAGTCTGTGAGGATGAAATTTCTGATTTCTGAAAAAGAAAGACAAGATATTATCTGTATTCTGACCTCTGCAACAGTGAGCACACAAAAGAGAGACGGGTGAGATGGATCAAGCCCTTCGAGCTTCATTCCAACCTTAAAACTGTTCCTGCTTTGAGGAAACGATTGGTGCTGCAAGGCAAATACACAACGCCATTAGACTGGATAAATAAGACACCACATTAAAACAAAAAAAATTTAAATAAAGTGATGGTAAAATCACAGTTTGTACCTCTTTGAAAAGTTTCACAGGTGCAGCAATAGTTCGCCCCTCCTCCAGGTAAGCAGGCCAGCTCCATGCCCGCTTCTTATTGGGCGTGGCAGGCACTGACATTAAAACAAACACAAATATGACATATAACTGATGTTTGACTGGGTTCCTAAACATTTGTCATGTCAGAGTGGTTCATTTTTGATGTATGAAGAGTTCTCAGTCTGTTTTAGCACATTTTAAAAGTTGAAAACGGAAAACCTGATGATGAATTATAGCATTTAGAAATAAAAAAAATATAACCTGAGAAAAACACACATGGATGGATGTATAAAATTTTAAAGAATTTGTACTGAAGTCTGGAAAGAAACATTTTATTTTTTTCATACGTATTCATGGATGGATAAAAGTTATAGAAAAGATGGGAAATGTTGGTCTCATTTTTCCCTTTAGAGTTACTAAGATTATATACAAGTGTAAATCTCCCTACATTTTCATTATTCTCATTGACTTTTAGTATTTGTTCAAGGTTTAGTTTAAATTATTTTTGTTACTCTCATTTATTTGTGTAACTTTATTTATTTCTTCACCTTTCCTTATTATCAACAGTATAACCTACCAAGTTTGGCCATTTTTGCTCCCCTCCTGCCTTTGGTAGACTTAGCCTTTTCCTATCAAAAAAGTAAAGTAAAACAACTTCTATAAAAACATAGATAACCAATAATTGACTAAATTTCAAGGTGATGTTCACGGTGTTGTCCTCACCTCTGGTTCTTCTTGATTGTCATCCTCTTCATCACCAGAATCCATGTAGATCTTCCTCTTTTTCCGAACACGTTTCCCCAGTCGCTCACCCTCCACTGCCTGACTGTCACGGGCTTCTGCTGGAGAAGATCTGCAAAAAATAAAAAATAAGAAAGCTCACATCAAACAATACCAGAAGGCAGCACTGAGAAAATATTGCATATATTTATTTTTACCTGCCGCTTGAAGGCTGAACACAAGAGCTACAGTATTTTCCCTCTATAAGGGCGTTCCTAGAAACGGGTCCACCACAGGACCGACACCTTAACAGCTCCCCGTTTGGACCCGGATCTGTACCAGAAGCAGCTTTAACCCTGGGGCCAACCTCCATGCCAGGGTCCCCCTCTGAAAACAAAAGCACAGCCCCAGAAGCTCAAACACTTGTAATATAAGAGGGTCTAAACTGAAAGATTTATGTTACTGAATAGAAGGGGATTCTGAAGAGTTAAATAATTCACATTCTTTACAATGTCAGTGATTAACGGAGACCGTCGTACCTTTAGCTTGAGATGAGACCGGTTTGCTCCGATTGACCAGAGCTGTGGCCGTGCTGGCCTGTGACTGGACTTCGGGTGGAGGGGTGGGAGTGTGAGACGGCACTGGGTTCAAGGTCTCACGATTAGCCTCTGCCTCCTGCCCTTTGACCTCTACGTCTGTGACAATCTCAAGGGTACCAAACTCTGTCATGCGGAACTGAAACGAGGAGAGAAATAAGCAGATATACCAATCAGGACTTGCATCCATGCTCCAGATTCTTTTATCTCCTGTTCAGATCCTGGGAAAACCAGATAATTATGTAAAGCAAAATTATTTCTCTACATTTAAACTAAGATTTACAATAAAGTATTCATAACCCTTAAACATTTTTGCTTTCTGTTAAAACTACAAACTGCTATGTATTTTATTTTTGATATTATGTGATAAACATGCACACAGCAGTGAAGTGGAAAGAAAACAAAGAATAGAATAGTAACACACACATTTAGACCCCTTTTATTCTAGTTGCCCTAAATTGGATCCAGTGCAGCCAGTCACCTCCAGGCGCCAACTGATTAAAAAATACTGATGACCTGTGTGTAAATGAATGCCAGTATAAATCCAGCTCTTCTTTTTCTCAAATGTTTGTTAGAAAACATTAGTAAAAAAAAAAAAACAGCATTCTGTAGACCTAAAAACACAGCTAACGGGTCAGGGAAATATTGAGACGTTTAAAGCAGGGTTAATTTATTAAAGAATGTCTTAATCTTTGAACATCCCAAGAAAAGACTGCAATAGACTTGGAACTGGGATGGAGGTTCACTTTCCAATAGGGAAACAACTCCACACATACAGCCAAAACCACAGAGCATTACTTTAAAGCATATTTTGTGTTAGAAAGACCCAATCAAAGTCCAGACATAAATGCAGTAGAGAATCTGAGGTAAGATTTATAATAGCACATTCACTGTTGTTCCCCATCCAGTCTGACCGAGCTTGTGCAATTTTGCAAAGAAGAATGAGGAAAGCTTTTAGGTTTTACATGCACAAAGCTGGCAGAAAAATACTCCAAAAAGGCTTGCAGTCGTTACTACAGCAAAGGCATGATAGGTTTTAGTGCTGAATAGAAAAGCATGCCACACTTTACAGATTTTCCCTTTCATTCACAATTATCCACTATTTTGTGTTGGTCTATTAAAAAAGATACCAATGTAATCCTTTAACCTTAGTGGTTACAAAATCTGAAACAGAGGAGCGATTACTTTTGAACGGCACTATATTTGATTAAAAGCAAGACCAAAGGAAAACGTGTACCCTGATATCACTGCCTGGAAGTGTAGCAATACCATCCTTCCAGTCCAGAGCTCCCATCATGTCAAACTCAGCTCCCTGGGAGGGTCCATCACTGGGTGGAGTGTCAGTCATTCCCACTCCTCTGATATGACCTACCTGGAAAGCCATAATATCCACAGAAGAGCAAACACTTGAATCCTATAGCTATGAGCAGTCTGTACATTTATTTAAACTATCGATGTTTTTTTTTTTTTATTTGCAGTGAGGTGGTCGGTGTTATGTTTTTGTCTTCTCAAATACCAAAACGCAGATTCAACCTGCGCTTGTAAACAGTGATACCCAACATCACCACTAGATGGCGAGTGCGTGCAGGCTTGCAATGGTACACCATGCACTTCTGTTTCAGACAAAACACTCAATAATAATATTGTTTTGCCGGTCAACTAACGGGCAAATAAACAAACAAACGACCTCATTAGGATAAACGTTTGTTAATACCATTGACAAACAAGAGAAAATACGTCTCAACTTGGAGTTAATCACAAAAGTTCGTCTTTTCCTTGTTTTAACGGTATCTCTTAAAAACCAGAGTTTGTCTGGTTGCAAGCAAGCGAAATGGCAATTTGTTCATCGATTTCACAAAGAACACTATTTTCTGCACTGACTGTCCAAACTTAAAAGCGTTTAAAAACGTATGTTATTACGATTAAACGTTTTAGTCCTGACGCATGTTCAACACTGAATTAATGTCCTATTTTCTGTTTGCAACGCCGTCACAACCATGTGCAAAGTAAACAACAGTGAGGGTTAATGTGTCCTGTTTGAGTTTGACGTTGCAATTGATGCATCAGTTTTATACCAGCTATAAATAAAGTGTATGTAAGAGCGCCCATGATTAGCATTCGCCCTATACAAAATGGCGGAGCATAGGAAGAGGCCACCAACATGTTTAAACTATGTTAATTACTCAAGTTGCCCATTTAAACTAATCATGCGAGGTCCCTTCGCGTCAAACAAAAGCTAAGGCTGGCTATGTAATTTCCTGACCGAGTGTTTTCATTGAGTCTGCCCGTTTTTCTTCACTTTCTCCTTGTCACGGAATGTCAGCCCAGGTTGCTACGGTAGCTAGCTGAAGCTAACCGTCAGCTAGCGCCGGTGTTGTGCCGTAGAAAGCACCCCTGCCGTCAAAACAGACCCCAGTTTTAAGACGCACATTTGCACCAATAAATCAGATGGAAGTGACTGGGAAATGTTTTCTCACCTCGCCACCACTATATTCATTTGATTGTATTTGTGAAAATAAATGCCCTAAAATGCGGTTCTAAACGGTGGATGCGTTTGACGGCTGGGGCGCTTTTTTCGGCACAACACCGCTCCGTAGAAATGAACGGACGACTGCTAAACAGCTAGCCGTAGCATTGTGACTGGATGCAGCCAGATAAGGACAATCTGTAATAAATAAGTTTCCCGGTTAATAACTATCTGAAAATGCCGATATTTCAAGGGATATCACAAAAGCATAAACAATAAAACTACGCTGCTGTTATGAGATTTGACAATGTTGCCCGATTAATTTCTTCAATAGAAACTTAAAAAAAACGATTTATTCACGCCGTTTTAAATCAAAGTGGAAATAACGCGAACAAACACCAACTAGTCAATCTTAGATCGGGTTTTAAATTTTTTGCTCACGTTAACAGAGATTAAAAAAAAAAAGAATTAACGGTCGTTTTGTTTAGAAAAATTGTGGAACTCACCTCGTTTCTGTTTTAACTCTTATTTAGAGCTGGATAAGACCGATGCGCATGCGCGTGAGATGCGGCTGCCTGACAAGTTTGGGTCTCGGGAAAAGTTCAGCTCGCTGTCGGTAGGCCTGCCGTTTGCTCGCAGCACGCCCCAAAACTCGGTTCGGGACTGATTTAAAGGACACTAGAAGCCTTAGTGGGGCTCGAACTTCCCCGTTGCTCTCGAACAGGCGATTAAAGTATATCCCTCTCTCCTCCTTCCCCCACTGTCAGAAGTAGGAGTGTGGGTATCCACGGAGCGCAGACAGGGGCTGCAGCGGCTCCATTATAACCGTTGGAGAGCGTTTGGTTCCTGCACGGTGAAAACGTCCGTTTGCATCTCTGCTTTCAACACTCCACCTCCGTTAAACGGCATATTTATACGAGTGTGGTCCCCGGCATACGGAAACACGTTGTCACCCCAGCGTGCTAACACACAACAGTCTGACGTGAAGTGGTGTTTCTTGCCTTAACAGATTGAATAGATTGTAACACAAGAGTCCAGACTGGCTTTAGCCGAACAGTGTTGCTGGCAGCAGTTTGCGTCACAACAACAAAACGAAGCCATGGTGTTAAAAAAAACAAAAAACAACCGAGTTTAACCACGCATATTGTACGAATTAATGCGCAATACGTTTTGTGGTTGTAATGTGTTTTTATTTGTGGTTTAATGCACCGCGTGTCGTCTTATTTTGAGGCAAGAGACTGGAGACGTGGATTCATGGATTCAAAACTGTTAATGCTTCTGACATACTTAAACTGTATGGATTAACAAAAGTCCTCCGTACGCGAATATTAAATTATAGTGGTTTATGGTCAAGTCTTGCCCAATTCACCACGCCATACTGACGTTACGTTGCTCCCTGCTTCCCCGTTTCATAACCACGTTCTGAAATCATTTATTTATTTATTTATTTATTTATTTATTTATTTATTTATTTATTTATTTATTTATTTATTTATTTTTACCTCTTTGTCATTCCGCACCTTTGCGGTGTTAGAATGTGCACCAGTTTCATCCCTGAAGACATTAAGTAATAAAATATAATTTACTGATTGCCTGCTGGACTCCTGTGAATATTTAATAATATCTTCCAACAGGAGATCGCCCGGAGTGGAGCAGTTTTAAGGCTGGGGTGTTAATCTCAAGTTAGCAGGCCCTAATTTAGATCAACAAAAAAATTGTTATATAATCCCCATACAAAGTTATCAGTAAATCCTATTTAATATTTTATTTTTTATGACTCATGTATTTCTTGAAAATAAATACACTTCCCCAACTTCAAAAGTGGATTCTTTACTGACTAAAAAATTACGAATAGGACAGTGTGACATGTCAACAAGTGGGTGCAAACTGAGGAGGAAGTGAATTCACCTGGAGGAAGGTTCAGCAAACGGATTTTAATCAAAACGTAGGGTACGAAACGACCAAACAACCCCACGAAAGTTACGAAGTGGCGTTACCAAAGATGGCGGCAGGGGAATAATGGACAGCAGTAGAAATGTTCTCTCCCACCACCGCCACCCATGGTTAGACAGTATTATACATATTTTAAGTTTGAATTCTGCATTTATTTATTTATTTATTTATGTATTTATTTAACGATCTATTCATCTGCTTGGCTTGCTTTCAATGCAGAGAAACATCTGGCCTCAAAACTGCTTCTTTACCCGAAGACGTGGTGTACGAAATGACCGCAAATGCAAAGTTCCGAAATGGCGACGAAATGAGTTCATCTTCTTGGACGTAAAAGCGGCGGCGGACGCTGCTCCGTGTTTTGTGATCGTTTGGTCGCTAGATGGCGCAAGTGCCCCAGCTTCCTTGGGATTAGCGGCAGCTTGCAGCTTGCATCCCTTTTGCGTTACACCATCAAGTGGCTTCAAAGCTGCAAACCATGAAATGGCATTCAAAGGCAAAGCGGTCGACTCAAAGGTAAGCGGCAATAGGTTGTGATGTGCTGCTGTTTGCACTAAAGCAATCCGCGGGAGCGTCTCTGTGGCGAATGATGTGTTGTAAAACCAGCTAGTCGTGGTGTGGATACCACACGCTTTACTGTGTCACGTTCTGATTTTCTCATTGCATGATTCAGCAGCTGGTCAGAAAGCTCCCTGTTCGCCTATAACGTGGATCCCACAGTAACATTTTAATACTGTGCATGTTCAGCTTCAGGTTGCCTTCAGGTTTTGTTGACTGGTGGCGCATCCTGTCTTTCTTTCCCCGCAGACCGTGCTGCTCAATCTGCTGCTGTGCCTGCTCATATTTTACTCCCTTTTCTACATGATCGGGAGTGTGTGCTTCGGTGCTTTCAGGTGAGTAGAAATTTCCCACGCATGCGCACAAGCACAAGCGCAGGAATTAACAATGCCCAGCAACGCGGTTACTAACACGCAGAGCGAGCGACCCTGATCTTGCAGGGGGGACGTTTTTCAAACGCAGATAGCAGCGAGATAATTAAATATCGGCAATTTTCAAATCAAATCAATGCTCAGTTTTTTTTAAAGGCGTATCCTATATCTTGCTAAAAGTAGTTTAGTTAAAATTACACAAATTAAATCGTGTCGGAAGTCTTTTGATGCCTTACTTGACTCATAAATGTGTTTTATGTTTCATTTCATCTGACATTTCTATATGAATTACCTGATTGTCAGGAATCGTACAATGTCTTCTACTAAATTAATCTTTTATTCCAGGTTTTGGATAATCTCACACTGAAAATGTGAAGGGAAAACGTCCATTTGCAAACATAGTTTTTAACGTGGGGGATTAAATATAACCCTAAGAAATAACTGTTCATAACAAAATAACCATATGGAAACATTATCAGTAGCCCAGTGGTTAATACTTTCTAGCATACATTTTTGATAACAGGACATCATTTAGCCTCATTGTGTAACATTTCACAAGGTTGAAACATAGAGTTTCTTTAACTATTCCTTTGTTCATTTGACAGTGATTTAGATCACTGATCCGGTTAAAAGAGCCAAATACAAGCATTTTTAGTTTGCTGCTCAAGTCCACCTGACTTTTATTTAAATCCTGTATATTTCAAATAATTCACAATACAATAAAATCTAAGAATTTTCCAAGGGTGTTTGGAACATGAGGTATTTTATCAGCATTTTTATTCTTTTTTTCTCAAACCAGACCGACCTGGAGTTTTTACTTCAGGCTTATTGACAAAAACAAACAGTCCCAGTTAAGGCAAACTCCACATGTTTATGTTTCGGATGGTAAGACAGAGAAGAACATCTTTAGGCACCATTCACAAACAGATAGCTGGAATGTAAACAGCATTTAATAATTATTATGGAGACTTGGTTTCCCCTGATTGCAAGCTATGGATATTTTGTAACTCCCTTAACATCGAGCGGTAGCTCCTCACCCAGCTGAGTGACAAGTTCCTAAAAGAAATATGTTTTTGTATTATGTCATATTTATACCGCAAGGAGACAGAAAGTCATGCATTATTGAACACAAATTCCTACAAAGTCTTATAAATGTATAGGATTAAAATACATGCTTTATTTCCATTTAAAGTAAAATGAATGTTATGTATCAAAATTTTTGCCATAGATTGTTTTTACTTCTGAGTAAGTGTTCTAAAATTATGGTTTATTATTATTGTTTTGAATCTGAGATCATGTTACTGCAAGAAAAGATAAATACTCCTTTTAGACATCTCTATCTGTAGTGCCACCAATAAGTGTGGCTAACATTTCGCTTCCAAGGAACCAGAACATTAAAGGGAGGTTTTAATACTGTTTTTCAGGCTTTCTGAATAGGTTAGAGTTTTACGCCTTTAATAGAGGCTGTCCCTCTTATTCATTTGCAAACTGGACCTTAATATCACCATTAATTAAATTTGGATTGTTTTTAGGCCTGACTTTTTCTATTTAATCCTCCACTTGTTCTCCTTCCACACAAAGCAAAATATGCTTTTATGGTCAAGTAAAAGAAAGAGGAGAAACAGCAGCCAAAGTCAAAAGAGAAACTTTAAAAAGACTTTAATGATATCCACTTCAAAAGATAACAGGAAAGTCTGACTAACAAGAAATTTGTGCACAATTCTACTGAGATCCATTTGCTTTTTAGGTTTAGATAATGATAAAAACACGAGTCTTTCGCTCTAACAACTGATGTTTCCTTATGTAGGTTGGATCAGTTTGACGGGCTGATTCCATTCGATTTTAAAACTGAACCTGCTGAGTCTAACTCCAAATACCTGGGTGAGCATATCCCATACACAGTGTGATCAGCAGCACAGATTGTCAGCTTTCTACAGGTAACATGTTTCATCACTTTACTTGTGTCCTCCAGTCAACCTCCTCTCCTTGGAGCTGACCTACTTTTGTAGTGGCATACTGTTTGCTGCAGTGGTGAAGAGGCGGGTTTGGGACTACGCCCTCACTGTCACACTTCTTCATGTCATGATCACCAGCCTGGGTGAGCAGAACAGCACATCTACATTTGTGCACAGCAAAATGACCAAATCTGCAGTGTAACGGCATGATTTGCCTCTACGTTGCAGTGATGTTGGAGTTTCCTACAGTTTGGCAGTGGTGGCTGGCTTTAGGTAAGCTAACATCAATGGCAACCATCAATAATGAGTTTATTCTTTATTCATTCTCTGTGTCCCTTTTTCCACAGTTAGCGGCTTGTTTTTGATGATTTGCAATGGTCAGCTGATTGCTTACTTCACATGTCAGAGTGAGCAGAGCTACGCCACCTTCAGCTACTACTGACAAGCTGGAAAGGCAAAAAATTAGGATAACGTCAGCTCATTTAAATTATTCTGTTAAAAAGGTTAAACTTGTGTTTATATACATTCACTACACACAGAGTGATCTATTTCAAGCTTTTGTTACTGTTAATTTTGATGATTATGTTTTACAGTTAATAAAAGCCCCAAATTCTGTCTCTTAGAAAATTCAAATGTTACATAAAACCAGTGAAAATGATTGTTAAAATGTAAAAGACTGCTAGCAGACCCTCCAGTTTGGGGTAAGTCAACAAAGGTCATTGCTAGAGAAGCTGACTCCTGACAGACTGCTGTATCTAAGCATATCAATGGAAAGTTTAGTGGAAATAAAATAGTAATACTAGAAAAGTAGGAAAAGGGGTGATTACAGTGAAGTCAAGTGTTTAGTGGGAGATTTACAAGACTTGGACAGTAGTTGAATTCAGAGCTTCATGATCTTCCACTGACAGAATATGGGCTACAACTGTCCTGTTCTCATGTTTAGTCACCCCCAAACCAGAAAGAACAAAAACCTCCAAACTGGGCAAAAGAGAAAACGCACTGGTCTAAGCATGGACTGGTTACTGGTATTAAAGCTTTAGCTGGTAACTTTTATTAAGAAAATATGTTTGTTTTTTTACATATTTGTTGAAACTGTCACCATGTTGTGACTGTATAATATGAGACTGATAATCTGTGAAAAGATTAAGCTCCTCTGCCTCCTCCCAGTGGTCCTACTGTTACCTGCAGAAATTCTGACAGAAATTCTGGCAGAAATCCTGGTGTAGTCAGAAACAACCAATCAGAACTAAGAGGAGGGGCTTAGCACTTTCAGTCATGCTTGTGTATGCGCTGCTCACACTTTCCTCCACTGCCGTGTATGCTCGGGCTAGTTAGCTTAGCCACAGATGATGGATAAACAGTTCCCTGAAACAGTAAGTTGTTTCTCTGCCATTAGCACATTGAGCAGTGCGTACATAAGGGTGATTGACATTGCTAAGACCCTCTTCCGGGCTCTGATTGGTTGTTTTTGACTGAGCTGTGACTTTCAGATAGCAGTAGGATCACTGGGAGGAGGCAGAGGAGCTTGATTGACAATCTGAAATTCACAGCTCAGTCAAAAACAATCAGAGAAACAACAAACAACTTGCTGTTTCAGAAAACTGTTTATCTGTCATCTGTGGCTAAGCTAACTAGCCCAAGCATTCACGGCAGTGGAGGAACGTGTGAGCAGCGCATACACAAGCTGACTGAAAGTGCTAAGCCCCTCCTCTTAGCTCTAATTGGTTGTTTCTGATTGGAGTAGAGGATTTATGTAGATGGCAGTAAGACCACAGTGAGAAGGCAGAGGGGCAAAATTTTTTTCACAGATTATCTGTCTCATACTGTCACAACAGAGACAGTTTTAACAAATATGTAAAAAAAAAAAAAAAAAAATTTAAATAAAAGTTATCAACTGCAGCTTTGAGGTTTACCAAGGCTTTAAACAGTTACAGTTTCAAAACCGCCAAAGCTTTCCATCATACTATTCTCATTGGTTATGGTTCTTTCAGTGAGACGCCAGAGAAAGTAGTGGAGTGATGGAATTTCTCTCTGGCTTTAGGGGTCACAGAAGAACAGAGTGCTCCCCTCCCCTACATGTTGCTACACACTACCAGTTAGCAGCCTAAAAAAGGTTGATTTGTTTTCCTTCACTGACAAGAAATACAAATCTGGCTATTTGGAAATGTTTCTGCTGTGATAAACACAGACAATCATGGTGGGGGTTCCTTTTGCTTGACTTATTTCATGGAGGCGACCAGTCTCTGCTTTTGTGTTAATAGTTTCCTTTCTGTCACTCGTCTCCATTTTATGGATTTCATGTCTCATATTTGCCTTTTTTACAGCGAGCCGTTGATTCTCTGTGACAGTGGTGCCCAAGTCCAGTCCTCGAGATCTACCGTCCTAAAACGTTTAGATTCCTCTCTTCTCCAGCACACATGAATCAAATGCCTCGATAACAGGCACCTGTAGAGCTAAAAGATACTGACAAGCCATTTGATTCAAGTGTGTTGAAAAGAAGGGATCTACAAGTTATGTACTTTTTCAAAAAATTAATTATTTCTGGAGCTGCTAAAATATTGCAGTGATTCTTAGAATTTTAATAATGTTGGTTGTATAATTTAAGAAAAAAATGTTACCATAACAGTTCATGTTTCTTGCAACCAAGCAGACTGTCTTCCTTATAGGGAGGGAAAGCCTTTCTGAGGCAGCTAACTAGCAGTGTGCAGAAACATGTAGAGGAGGGGAGCACTGTGTTGTTTCCTTATAACCAGAGAAAAGTCCAGTCACTGCAGCGGTTTCTCTTGAATCTCAATAAAAGGACTTAAACATGGAGAAAAGTTTGACTGAAAATGTTCGCGGTTCTGACACTGTAACTGTGAAAAACCTTTGGAACAACTTGATACCGGTAACTGGGTCATGTCTAGTCCGGTTCTCGTTCTATTAGCCCAGCTAACTGATGTTTCTGACCTTGTTTCTGGTTTAGGAGTAGTTTAACACAAAGACTGATAATTGTATCTCATGTCCTGCATCTTGAAGCATTGACTCCAGTCCACACCGTGTGAATCTCCCCCTAACTGTTGAACAAGCTGCTCTTCATACTTTTTTCTTCAGCTAAACTTTCCATTAATATACCTTGATACAGCACTGTGAGAGTAGTCAGCTTCCTTAGCAACAATCTTTTGTGGAGGCTGTCAGACTGTCAGCTCAGCAGTCTTCTTCATGACCGACTGTGAGTGCCCTAGTCCAGTCGTTAAGGGTTACCATCCTGCAACTTTCAGACGCATCCCTTCTCCAACACACCTGAATTAAACGAATCACCTCTGCAGAGCTGACTGACTGCTGATGAGGGAATTCAGCTTTTTGATTCAAGCGTAATGGAGCAGGGATGCATGTAAAAGTCGCAGGATTGTAACCCTTAACGACTGGACTAGGGCTCCCCTGGTGTAGAGCATGACATTATTGGTCTTATGTATTTTTCTGGGAAACAGAATTTGGGGTTTTAAATATCTGTAAGCCATAAACATAAATATTTAAAATAGATCACTCTGTGTGATAAATTAGCTATATTTTCTGATTTAATTCAACTTTTTGATATTCATAAACTGTTTTTGTTTTGTTTGTCACAACACAAAGGGCAGTATGTATTTTTGCTAATAATGGCATTCAGCTGTGTGTTGTATACAAGTGCTATGTATAGAAAAGTTTTCCTGTTACGTTTGCAATGCGCTCTGCTTCTGTCTTTAAGTATGTAATATTAAAAAAAGCCAGTAAGATAAGATGTAACTAGTGAATGTATTTATAAGTGGGACCTGTGCAATAAAGCATATAAATATTTTTTATATAAACCAGCTCCTGGCTCTGCTATTTAGATATGAAGGACTTGAAATAGTGACCCGCCTCTCCTGTATAAATAACTCATTGAGAAATCAGTGAAAATCTAAAAATATATCAGTTTATTCAAAAGCAACAAATGAAACATGCTGCAAATTACCATATCAGGGTTTTAATATCCCATTCAAGTACAAAAAATAGACATTACATAAAAAAAAATATATAACTTA
This sequence comes from Xiphophorus hellerii, assembly GCF_003331165.1. NCBI lineage: Eukaryota > Metazoa > Chordata > Actinopteri > Cyprinodontiformes > Poeciliidae > Xiphophorus > Xiphophorus hellerii. The sequence continues at coordinate 16,412,092 of NC_045674.1, forward strand.
ATAAATATTTAAGCAATCCCACTCCAGGAGGACTTGGTGGCGTTATGATTCTGGCTCTGCTGGGTTCATGAAGGAGAATCCAGAAAAGGTTGCGCTGGAAGCGGCTGCCTCCGTCCTGTCGTTGACGGAGGCAGGGACAGGCTGCAGTGTGAACGCAGGAGCGATGTAACACACATCACAAGGACTGGTCTAGAAAACGACAAGACAATCAGAACCAACCGGGAACTTGTTGAAATTATGTTTCTGACCATTTTCTGATTTATCCGTACCACTTTAGGGATGAATAGGGGCCGGACTTTTCTGGCTATGAGGTCGTCCCAGTTGATGGAAGCGAAGAACTGATGCTCCTTCAGCTCTTCCTGAGAAAACAGCAGAAATAAAATCCTGTGGTCATGAGCCTCTTCATTCATTCTGGATGCTCTCTGTTCTGCAAGCACTTACAATATCAAGTCTCTGGCCCAAGCGCTTGGAGATGTTTCTCTCCAACAACCCCTTCAACAGAGAGTGGGCGCCTTCAGACAAGCCGCTGGGCAGCCGTAGAGGAGAGTAGAGGATATTTTCCAACATCTCCAGTCTGCTGCAGCTGTAAAACGGAGGCTGGGAAGCAGAACAGGCGATACAGTGAATTAAAGATGCAGAAAACAGTAAGACGAAGCTTAATCCAGTGAGACTCACCAGTCCAGAGAGCATCTCAAACAGCACCGCTCCCAGTCCCCACCAGTCCACAGCCAGGCTGTATGGCTGGCCCAGCAGAACCTCTGGAGCCAGGTACTCTGGGGTCCCACAGAAGGTGTGTGTAATCCCACCTACAGCCACGCCTTCCTTACAAAGACCAAAGTCTGTGAGCATCACGTGGCCTTCGCTGTCCAGCAGGATGTTTTCTGGCTTCAGGTCTCTGCACAGAAACACATGGAGCAGAAAAGAAGTGTTCAGTAGGCCTGTCGCAATAAATCAGCTCATCGCTTGTTAAAATAAAACAAGCTCAATAATTTACATTTGCATGATTTATTGTTTTTGTCTTTTCTTTTTTTTCCTACCAAAAACTGGATGACAAAAGTTTTCAGTCCGGCTCTTTTTTTTTCGAAAGACAGTTTTGTTTACAGAAACTTCATAATTAATTTTATTTGTTGTTTTGTTTATTTCTGATATTTAAAATATCTTTCAGTTGCAGTGTTAAATGTTCAATAGAAACTTTGAGTTTTCAAAATGTGTTCTTCAATTATTATGTCGTTTTTAATATATTACTTGAAAATGGTCTAAAAACAACATTATTATTATTTATTGCAATAACTTCAGGGACAATTTATCATCCAGCAAAATTTGTTGATGTGAAAGGCCTATTGTTTAGTAAATAAAATATCTCTAAGTCAATCATTTTCATTGTAGGCCCTAGATTTCTCATAAGACCTTCAATTACCTCTAGATAACATTAATTAGTTTCATACTTTGAAATTTTGTTCATTCTATAATGCTTTCACTTACATATTTTTCTAATTTTTGAGAAACACTTTGGTGACATTAATTTGTTTCATGTTCTCTAGTTCTAATTGAGAAATTGAGGCAATTTTACACTTTGACAAACTTTAAAGCTCCTTATGTAGGGCAGTAAAAACCCATTCAGAGAAAGTAAGGTAGACTGTCCTGTCTCTGAAAAATGCTCTTCTGACTAAACCAGTTAGTTTCCATTGGGATATAAAAATGTGTCACTTATTTATGACGAACTCATTTACTGTGAACAAAACAACATAATTAAGGTTTGACTTGAAATCAGGGATTTCAGTAGTTTTCCTCTTATTACATTTAATACATGAAGAAAAAACACCAACCATAGAGAATAAAGGTGTATTTTAACTTACCTAAATGTTTCAGCTAATGATTAGTTATGTTGCATAATTTATAGAAGTCTACTATTTTTTCTATAAGCTGTTTAACTGAACTTTAGCCAAACTTGCAGAGCCGCTGACAGAGTTATCCAAAGCCATGTTTCATCTGTGCACCTGTAAACGATGCTCAGAGAGTGGAGATATCCCAGCGCAGCGGCAATCTCTGCGGCGTAGAAAGCAGCTCGGGGTTCTGGAAACGAACCCTCTCTCTGCAGGTGGTAAAACAGCTGAAAGAAACACAGAAATAAAACTCTAGAGAGAATTTGTGCGACTCAATCAAACAAAGGATTTCTCTAACCCACATACCTCTCCTCCGTTTGCAAAGTCCAGGACAAAGTAGAGCGTCTTTGGCGTCTGGAAGGAGAAATGCAGCCCCACCAGGAATGGATGTTTTAGACCCTTCAGCAGCACACTCCTTTCAACCATCACACGCCTTTGCTGCAGAGACACAACCCACAGACACAGTTAGACAGAAAAACAGACACACAGATGGACAAGCAGACACAACGAAACACAGAAGGACAGACCTCTTTCCTCTTGATGATCATCTGCTTGTCCAGGACTTTAACTGCGTAGTAACCTCCTTCTTTTCTGTGTCTTGCCAGCAACACCTGTTATACATTTAATGTTTTAATTGATCATTTCACAGCTTTTATAGATAAAAACTAATATATTAATGAAAAAATAAATACCTTTCCAAAGCTTCCTGTGCCAATAACTTTGAGGTAGTCAAAGTCTGAGGGTTTCACCCTGAAGAAGACAAAGACAGAAAACAGTGGTAAGTAGCAAGAAATGTATTAATGATTGTAAGACAAGTATGTAAATGGAGTGATGGTGCTACACACATAATGTGGCCACATAATAAGTTAACCCTGGTTATTTTAAGTTTATTTGTTTTTTCTCAAAAAGCCCTCATAATAGCTAATGCCACAACCTGTGACGCAGGCTCACAAGGTTAGGAGCCAATTAGGGGACCCTCCCATGGACCTTCACTGTGCTTCTCAATTGACTGCTATAAAAGAAAGGGGTTGCTCTGTAATGTGAAGCCAAAACTTTTTCTCATGTCAAGAAAAACGCTGAGTGGGTGTGACTCACTGTGAGGTTTCTGCGTTCACCAGGCTCTGAAAAAATAAGACAGACAGAGAGGGGAGGGATAGTCAGTCAGAAGGTGGGATTGGGTTTCATCCGCTGTCGAGGCAGCGTCTCCTAAGATTCCTCCACCAGATCTGAACTCACCGAGGCAGCTTTCTCCTGCTTCTGTCTCCTCAGCTTGCTCCGTCTCTTCAGCAGTTTCTGGGTGTCCAGGCTTCATTCAGGAGGTCAAGCACAGCTAAGAGTTAAAGGGCTGGACTCAAAGTTTTAAAAAAGAAAGTCTTATTTTCTTTGCTAACTTACTGTTGGCAGGGCTTGTGGGTGGAAACAAGTTTGTGCAAGAAATCGCTGAAGCCAACTTTCTTCTCTTTCAGCACATCTGTAAGACAGATGGACGGAGGGACAGGCAGAGAGGGGGTGGGTTAGTCCATTACATAAGAATGTACTAGCTGGATTTAGTCTGATTATGTCTGGCAGCTTTTCAGAGTGAGGTCGTACTGAACATTAAACGAAATTTAATAGCTTTCTGGAGTAACTAAGTGATATCCACAAGCAATTTTGTGTTAAATTATTTTAATATTAATTTTATAAATGAAATTATTCAATATAAACCCATATTTCCTATTGAGGAATATTTTATTGAAGGCATTTTCCAAATAATTTGCGATATTTCCTATATTGACTTTCGTAAAATAATGTCAAAATTTGCTAAACGTGATTTTGGCCACACAAAAAAAAAAGAAAGAAAAAAGAAATTAAAGTTTTTTTGTTTTTTTTAAATTACCACCTCTTGTTTTCAAAAGACAATTTAGGGGAGAAAAAAAAAACACTTTTAGGACAAAATTACTTATTCCAGTATTTTAGGGAGGTGACGATATTTAGGCTAACAGTTAGCTAATTTTACTTTTCAATTAAGCTTAAAAATGACGACCTACCTGAGATAGATGTAACAAGCCCCTTCATTTTGGCATAAGTCAGCGGTCGCTCCTGAGTCAGAGTCATCTGGAGGAAGTTTTATTTAAAAAATAAAACTCCAAAGAGAACAAGTTCTGGTTCTGGTTTCAGACCGACCGTCCTTATCAAACCGGACCGTCTGGACTGAAACTTCAACGGCTCTGCTGCTCAATTTAAGACCTGTGACGCATTAGGCGATGCGTTCAAGTTCCCTCGGACAACTTATAAATACACCATGCGAGGCTCAACATGAGCGCCGCTTATAGCCAGTATGAGGGACTTTCTTCTCTACAGCTGTGTTACAGGTATTACCGGTGTTGGTTAAACAATTACTTGTTCTCACCAAGTATTTAAGTTTGAAAGGGAAGGCCTTCATAGCTGTGTTTTACAACATAATCGTTGCAATTAAAGCATCCTGGCAGTCGATTTTAGCACCCATGACTGAAAAAGCTCCAAAGCAGATCCATGACTGCATGGTGCCTCATGTTAGCAGGTGAGAAAGTAGCCTGACCCTGATATCTATCTATCCACACTTGGCGTTAAGGACTGCCTTTTAGCATTTGGGTTAACAGGCAGCGAGTCTCTTAGATCGCTGTCAAGGAATTTTGTCCCACTCTTCTTTGCAGAAGTGTTTGAACAAAGTAATGTGACACATTTTTAAGCATGAACAGCCTGTTTAAGGTCAGAGCATCCCATTTGGATTTTAATCCAGACCCCAGAACTGTCCCTTTTTTGAGCCCTACAGAGGATGTACTGATGTGCTTTATGTCATTCTCACCCAACATTTTCTGGAAGAGAAATTCAGGGTTTCATCAATTATAGCGATTCGCCCAGCTCCAGAAGAAGCAGAGACTGCAGGTATCACCGTTTGTTTCAAATGCTCTGTTAGTTTTGTGCCAGGTGTGACGGGACACACACCTTCCAAAGAGTTCTTCTTTGGTCTTGTCAGTCAAATATTATCAAAATGTTTTTGTCAAATGTGAGATGGGCCTGTGGTAGGAGGATACATGGGGAAGGTTCATTACTGTGGAGTGGAGTCTCAAAACATTTGGCGCGTAGCCATGTCAAAACTAAAAAAAAATTGATTTCTTTAGTTGCTTTCTGAGAACTTTGAGCTTACTTCATGTCATCATGTAGGTTTTATTAATCCATTTCTTTATTTTACTGGTCTGGCAGTAGTCAGATCTGGATGAAATAAGTGAAATTGAACCAGAAGACATGGCTAATCCTAGGTAAATTATACACAAATCATGTTTTTTTTAATTTATTTTTGTTTTAAACCAAATTTTATTTGATGATCTTAAACATAAATGTATATTTTTTAAATCAAGAAAACACAAAAGCCAAATGGCTATAGCTACTGCTAGTATACTACTCACAAGTACTTATAGGAAGGAAGGACCCTGCATAATAGCAAACAGATAGGAGCATGTTTACTCAAATGAAGTGCTGTCATCACGTGTTGCCCTAATTTTACTGACAAGTTCAGCTTTCATGATTTGCTTCTCAGTTTCTGAATGCACCCACTAGTTCAGGGCTATTTTTGATTTCTGAAAACTGTACTACGTGTGTAAATTCCTGACAGCGCTCCAAACATGTGCTATCAGACGTCTTGTCTGCGGCACGTCTGGGAAACAGGCAGGGCCTGTTTGGATCATTACTGACCCAGTTTTAGGACTGTGATACGGTCTGGTGACTGCTAACCAAAATGTGTCGATTGACACTGAGTGATTTGTCAAGACAGCGATGGTCTTCTATCTGATTGGACACATTTTTACTTGTATTCAGAGTGAGAATATAATTTATTGCACTTTCATACAGAATAGAGTCATATTCAGTAAATTAGAATATGTGTTTTGATGAGGCTAATTGGGTATTTTTAAAAATAACATTTAAGCAGACATTGAGTTCACTTTTCTGTATGAAAAATCTTTTTTTTAATTGATTTGTAGTAATATTCTAATCTTTGATCTTTATTGGTAAGGACAAACTCATCATAATTAACAGAAATAAAGACTTGACAACATTGGTTTGTGTGTAATTAATCTTTATAACGTGTTTTATTTTGTAGCATGAGTAGATGAAATAAATTAACCTTTCAATTGTATTATAATTTACTGAATATATCTACACATTAGGTATCGAAAGGGTGCATTAAAATGTATTTGTAGTGTAAAAATGAGAGAATAATGGATTTATTACAAATCTTGTTTCAACCTTTATTGTGACTTTTATTCTGCATGATACAAGTGTGAAACTAAACATAAATAAACAGATAATTATTTGGCTGTCAAAGTCAGTATCCCTTTAAACTAAAACTCTGTTTGCAGCATTTTGAGTTCATGCGCTGTCCATTACCAAAGCTCTGTGTGCGTCTGATGGCTTTCTAACCTGCAGCCATAAGAAGCATGAAGGGACATTGATACTGATCCGCTCTTTGAAGGGTTGCACCACTGCAGGGTCACTTGGTTCCTGCATCCTAACATACTATACAGATTATAAAAACTTAGACTTTTGCACATGACTAAATAATGTCTCATCTATGCCCAATAGTTTGCATTTTCTTTGAGGGCTGATAAATAAATGTATTGACGTTTTCCAGCTTTTTGTGTATTGCTGTGTCCTGCACGTGACTGGAGAATCTCTGACAGCTCAAACTGCTGCTCAAGTTTTTTCCTACCGCTGTGTAACATGAACTATGTCAGAGTGCCTGCGTAAGGCAAAAAAAAAAAAAGCCTTACGTAGCTAAAAACTCATTTAAAATGATGTGCTACAGCTGTACCTGTGTCTTTAACTTCATTACCTACCCGAGGGATCTCATTGTTAACCACTGTATTATGAAAGCTTCTTAGCTGCAGATTTTGGAACAGATTCTTGGTTTCTAAATTAAATTTCTGCCCAATTTATTGAAAGGATTTAAAAGATTTACCTTTTACTTGTTAAGAAAGTGTATATTTAATTTTAACCTCCAATGCAGGAGTCACATCTTCCTCAACAAAGAGCATGATGCTGCCTCACCATGTTCCACTATGAGAGATATTATTCTCTTTTGCCGGTGTACAGAGTTTTGTTTTGTGGAAAACATGTATTCAGTAATTGAGAACCAAAAGTTAAAGACTGGTTTCATCAGAGCTTAAAAAAAAATCTCCTATAAGATTTCAGGAGATTTTCGCCAAGCCCATGTCTTCTTACTGTCATCCTACTTAATCTAGACATACAGGAAATACTGGAGAAACAACCAATAGCATAAAAATCATTTTTTGTTGCCTCTGTGATCAGTTTCCATCTCGTGTCATTTCATACTTCAGAAGTTAACTTATACATACTCGCTCTATTGTGACGGTGAGTTATTTTCTCTTAAGGTTCTGTTTTATTTGTCATTATCCTTGTGGAAATCTGTTTCTCTTTCTGAAGCAGAGCAGAAGCAGGTTTTATATGTAAACTTAGTCAAGTGAGAATTAATTTCATCCCAAGTCCGACTTCAAACCTGTTCTGAGAGATGAAGGCATAACACGTTTATAGCTTTCTACTTCGGTTTGTCCATAATAATTGATTTGAGGGAAGCATCTGCCTCCCGTTGTGAAGTGTGAACATGTGTGCAGGGAATATTAAACATTAAAAAATGAAAAAAGAGTCCAAAACAGCCAAATACAATGACTTATATGTATGTTTGTTGTTTTTAATTCCAAAAGTAACAATAATAAGCATACATTATCATGCCCTGAGGAACTAAGGAAACCCACATGAGAATCAGTAGATCTGTTTATCATTAGGACTCTTTATTCAGATTTTCTCTAATTAATGACACTTGTGAGAAGACTGAATGCTATAACTAAAACAAAAGTTTTAGCTCAAAAATGTGTACATACATACAGAAAGGTTAACGGACTTGTTAGTTTTGAAGTTCAATTTTGCAGTATTTATGTTGGTGTTCACACATTTCTAAGAGTAATTTGGAGGAAGCAATTAACATAACAGTCATGTTTTTGGACTGTGGTTGGAAATCCATGCATTCACAAAGAGAACATTTATTTATTCGTTTACTTCATTCATTTAAAAATGAACATGTCACATGTTAACACAAACATAAGTTCTGAGTGAAAAGGAGTAGTTTGAAGAAAAAAAATCTTATATAGTCTACCCCTTCTCCCAGAAGTCAGTCTACTGCACCACAAACAACTAAACATCAATAACCATCCACATGGACACGTTTTAAAATGTGTATATATAAAGGTAACAATAAAGAAAAAGATCTTACACCCCTCTTCAGAATCAACATACGTCATTATACCTTGAAAGAAAATGACATTTTATTATTTTATTAAAAGTAAAACTGACGTTTGTAAGTAAAACTGCATAAAAAAACCCCTCAAACTCAGGAGATTCTTGCTGCAAGGCCAGAGTGCTACCGACTGCACCCATGCTGTAAACATTTCTATAAAAACACAAATGCAAGCGTTTTTCTTTCAAAGCTGCACCACACATGTTCAAGGACTCAATCACTACTGTGAGCTCCTTCAGTATCGTGCTCGTAAATCTGGCTGAAAATGTGCTGATTGGCACCTTATACTGCTTGTTGAACAAGCAGAGCTTTAAGAAGCAGATTTTTTTTAATTCAGGGTGAGACAGGCAAGAGGTATGAGTTTTTCTTCATTTACAAACAGCAACATGAGAACAAATTCCACCTGTGGATTTATGACCTTTCAATAAAAATGAACTATGCTGGATCTTAAAATCATTAAGAAGTAAAAAGACTCTCTCTAAAGCCCTGGTTTGTTTGTTTATTTTGGCCCTCTTTAATAATTTTACAGCATAGCACGAGAAAAACCTGAATTACAATAATCGTGTTCGGCTTTGAATTCTCCACTAAGGCTTTAGACGTCGTTCTGGAAATAAAACAAGCACGGTTAATCGCTGCACAAAATGTAGATGCAAGCAACCCAGTGACATTAGGAAGGCTTTCTACCGAGAACTGATTTATATAACCAAACTTTGACACTAATGTGTTCTTATGTAATGAGGGGGGAAAAGGGAGGCTGAGTCCGGTTCTGCTGCTGGTGGTAAACAAATTCTTGAGTGAAACAGAAAAGAACGGCGATGTCTGAGGAGTTTAAAGACGAGGAGTAAAACTATGCATAGAAAAGAAAAACAAACAATGGCTCTCAGTGTGAGCCTGAGTTTAACGGTTTTGTAGGAAATAATGAATGAAATTTTGTACCTGTGTTTATTTAAGAGATGTAAATCAGATGGAGGACATGAAGTTCTGATACTGAAATAACATCGGGTTTGTTCCTGTGTCTCTGGGGGTCTAAATTTGGAGACACTGCATAGGTCAGAGCGGAGAGGGCACCATGGCTCTAGGTTTGCAGAAAGCTGATCCTCTGACAGAAACAGGGGGAGTTTTCCTTTCTGCCATGGAGACTGTGTCTGTGAGGGAAGGAGTAAACGCCCCTCTGCCCCCAGTCAATCTGTAGGCTCAACCAACCAGTCTGTGCTGGTCTCCAACCAGCCGCCCTCAGTGGCGAACGTCGAGCTGGTCTGAGCTGGTTTCTCCTCTCAGGGAATGCAACAAGTGGCGCAGAACATCTGAGCGCTCAACAGCATTCCTACATGTGAGGACAGAGGGGACGCCGAGGAAGCTCCAGCTCTTCGGTCTGGAGTGTTTCCAGAACGGCAGCTTCGATTGTACAGACGCGAAATTAACAAACTCGTTAGAATTATTAAAATATTTCATAAAATTTTCTAATTGGAAGTGATGAATGTTTGCACTTAATACTGGATAAAATCAACATTTATTTTGTTGTTGGTTATTAACCTTTTTGCGTTTTCGTTCAGTTAGGATTTCCATAAGTATTTTTGTTTCACTGAATATCAGAATGACGAGAATTTTTTTTAAATTGTCCTCAAATTCAGAGGTTTATGTATATTTCCTTGGCATTTGGTATTTTCTTCAACTGTACGGCGTGGTGGGTCAAATGTTTTAGGTTTCCTTCCACAAGCTTCTCTCAATAATTTGCTGGAATTTTGGCCCTTTTGTCCAGACAGAACCAGAGTAACCAGGCTGAAAGGAATCCTTACTCTCACATTTGTTTTCGGCTTTTGTGATTTTTTGTGACAGATACTCAAAAAATGTAATCAGCAGGATGATTTGGGTCATCATACAATTGGACTTGAACATCATGTCCAGGCTTCTGGCTGATGTCTTCACATGTTGCTTTAATATCTCTGCATAATGTTTTTTTCTCATGACACTATTTATTTTGTAAAATGCACAAGTTCCTCTCAGAGCAAACAAAATAAATGAATAAATAAAAAATAACAAAACACCAACCAAAATATGATGCTGGCACTTCACAGGTGGGATTGTGGTCTTATTTCTCAAAGTGTAAAAATGGATGTTGTGGTCAAAAACTTTAATTTTATTTTCATTAGGTCACATAAAATTTCTCCAAAAATGAAGATCTTTGTCCCTATAGTTCAATTCCAAACTATAATCTGTTATTTATTTATTTTTTAATTTCTTTAAGGAACTTTTGAAGTTTTGGCTTCTTATTTTCTGAGCAACGTTTCTGCCCATGTTAGCACAGATTTCACTCTGCATAATGACACTTGCCATTATTATGTGGTGTTTAAACTTAATATAACTGTTTGAACAGATAGACTTGACACATATTTGTCTTTTAATATCTTAAGAAGATAATGTTTTGTCACTTATTACACTTTAAATGATTTTAAAACTTTTGCTATTTCAAATACACCCATATACTAAAGTACTATTTAGCAGAATGACAGCTATAAACTAAACAATGCTGTTTATTTTTTATAAAGTTCATTCAGGATCAATCATTTTGTTTCATGGTTTATATTCGTCTATGTCTGAAAATTAGACTTGACAAAAAGTCCTGTATACGCTCAAATGCATTTTTACGTACAGAATTGTCTTTATGTGTTGTCCTCATCAAATAAAGTTAAATTAGAAACATCAAGAATGGTGATATGAATATTTTGTGCTTGTGATAAAACAATTCTCTTTAAAAACAATTCTGAGTTGTTTTGGATTTTCAAGTCCAGCAACTTTTCAGTTTTCTTGTTTTCTGTCCTTTCTCGTGAGACTTGCAGTGTTTTTGTACGTTGTTATAGAATATTCCTTCTCCACATACTTCTCAAAAAAGAGAGAATGTGTTCAAGCTCATCTGTGTCTAAAACAAAATAAAGACATAAAACCTTCTTCAAATCTCTCACTTCAAATTCAAATTTATTTGATTGCTCATGGTTTTTATTAAAAGCTTGTCTGCTCTTAACATAATTAATCAGGCTTCATCTCAGCAAGGTCACTTACATTCTATCACTAACAAAGCTTTAGCCTGAACAAATAATAAAAAAAAAAAAATCATGCTTTGTGATATAACTCCTTCGAGTTGCACTATAGCAAATACCTTTGAGCTTTGAAGTGCGGCACTTTCTGAAAACTGATGGAGCTTTGAGTCATCTGACATTTAAGACTGCAGGAAAGTGTTCTCACCTCTGCTGCAAACCGTATTTATAATGTGCTGCACTAAGGCTGGAGGAGCAGCCGTGACGGAAAAGAGCGTTTCCATGACTCTCAGTACGATCCTGCTGCTTCCAGACAACTTAGAGGGACAACTGCAAGAAATGTTAATCACATACACTTGATTAATTTATTGATAGCAGTCTAAGTAGGAGTTTTTGTAGTTTGAAAGTGACTTACAACACAACACCAAGTAAGAAAAAGCTCATAAGTAGAGCTAATGTCAGCTATTTATGAATTTTGCTGCCTGTTAATGTGTGTTATGACAAGACAAAAATTAGTACTCCAGCTTTTTCCCAGGGATTTATTGAGGTTTTCTTGCACATTGAGTTTGTCATCTGTTTTGATTACAGTCATACATTGTTAATGTTAAGAAACAGTGGGAAACAAAACAAATCATTTTTAATCAAGTTTAATAAATAAAAAATAAATAAAAAATTTATTTCCCAGGTTTGACTTTTAGTGTAATACTTTTCTCAAAATTGAGCCTGACTTAACAATTCATATAGATTTACAAGAGAACATAAAAATAAATTTTAGCTGGAATTACTTTGTTTTTAAAATAATGGATAGACACAGGTGTACTTTTGATTTTGATATTACAAAGTATTTTCAGACAGTAAATAAAATTGATTTTGAAACGTCAGAAATACTTCCAGTATCCTGTAGAGGGCGACAGCAGGTTGCCCACAGGAAGCTGGAAAGCAGTCTATCGTTTCAATTTAATCTGATTTAGTAATTTATTCTTATTTAGTGTTTTTGTACACTGTTTAACAGTTTTCCCTTTTATAAGGTAGTACATTTTAAAAAGGTTAAATTGTAGCTTCAATATTGAAGTTAATTTCTGACAGTTTTTAGGTGAGTACAAGTTTTCTTTTTAACATTCTTAAATTCAACTAAATACTTTAAAGTTCAGGCGGATAAAAAATACAAGATAAGCAGTTTGTGGCAGGGCCAAAAACATCTTTATCATCTTAGGCTAATATTGTATCATCGATATTTTGCATCTTTATTTACATTATGTACGTGTATCTCTTCTTGATTGCTTGCTGCACTTAACATTTATTATTTATCTGAGTGTGATTTCTTTTTTATCTACTCAATAAAATATTACAATATTGTAAACTTTGGTTTTACACGAATATCTAACTGAAATGTAAGAGTTATTTCTCAGGATGAGGTACCATACAACAAAATGGTTTAGTGCATAAAACAAACAAAAACAATTTAAAAACAGATTTCTGTATAGATTAATTAATTCTTCTGGAAGGCGAACCTCTGCTCCTCTCATCTTTTAACAGGTTCTCTTTCATTGTCCTCTATATTTCTGACCAATTTCCATGTTCCTGCTGCAGGAAATAATCTCTCCAGCATGATGCCGCCACTGCCATGCTTCAAATAGAAATTCAAATAATACTTAAAAAGTATTCTGTGTTGTGAATAAAACATAAAAAGCAGCATTTTATCTCTTATACTCACTTAAATTACACACAGGTGAACTCTTTATTAGTTAGTTCATCAAGTGTGAAGACTTTTTACAAGGCGCTGCTGTAATATTCCACAAAATAACACTGAATAGCATTTAATCAGCTTAATGGATTTTATCAAGGGTCGTTAAGCCATAATTGATTCTTCCACTCTCACATACAAATACATTAATAATCTATTACAGGATACCAATTTTTCTGGAACATAGACATAAACTTTACATACATTCACACATTCATACACGCTACAAGGTGTTCATGTAGCGTGATTATGCAATCTACTTCTTTTTCAAGAGGCAGTAACAAATACAAAAAAATAATCAGTAAAATGAAAATGTCAATCTATATAAAAAAACACAAATACATGTCATAGAATGGACCTCAAGAACTTTTTAGATTTAGGTCAAACCACTAAATCAGATGAGTTGAATCAATCTAAAAGTTTCTTGAAACAAGGTCTATGAAGAGGAATTTTATATCTAAAATAAGCCCCTAAGTAAAGTTTATTTATTTACTAATCTCCTTTCACAGACAAAGCCATTACTAACGCTGCATAGAAAACCAACAATATAAATATTATGATAAAATAATGCACAATGCACAATGAAAAACATGCAACAGAAAGCCTGTTTAACAAAAAAAAGGGAGAATATGCACAAAATGTACTTATCTATATGAGAGGTACAATGCATTTGAAGATAGTTCATAAGACATAAAACATCTGTGAGCGAGACGAAATGCATGTGAAGTAAATGCAAATAAGACGTAAAATACAATCTTGTGAAAGATCAAATTTATGCATGAAAAAGGAAAAATGCGTCTCAGATGGCCCTTCATGTTTAGCTTCTCTACACAAGCTGCTTGCGTTTCTCGGTTGCGCGCTCTCTGGAGGTGTCGCGCACCGGGAGCGCGCCCAGCTTAGGGGCGGGGCCGCGCGGAGTCACAGCAGCCAGGGATGTGAAACTTGTCCCGGATATTTACCTAACTCTACCTGGCTTTTCCGACGCGCCCCGTCCCGAGCTCCTCGCCGCGGACACTCTGAAGGATATAACCCCCGCTCTCTGACGCCACACCGCCGAGGTAGTACCGCTTAACTCGATTGTTTTATCGCATTTTCTTTCTCTTCCCAGAAGAAACGTGAACTTGGCCGGAGCTGTTGTGGCGAGCCCCGCCGTGGTTGGAGGAAAGTTTGTCGGCGGAGCGTTCCTGGCCGTCTGGGTGTAGCTGTAGGGGAGTCGGGGTTGTTAACAGGTTCCTTGTTCGGGCTGTGGCTCAAAGTACAGCGAGGTTACAGCAGAGTTCATTATCTGGAAACTGAAACATGGGCCTGAAACTCTCAGATCCACCCTGTTTACTGGCTGACATGTAAAATAAAACAGCCCAAGCTCAGGATTTTATTCTTACAAAGTGTTTTTACACGTTTAACTACTTCAGAGGAAGTTAAATGTTTTTCATAAACTAAAGCTGGAAGATTTGTTTGCTAATTTTGGACAAACTTCACCTCTTCATAACTAGATGCAAAGCAGCCAGTGAGATCCCAATTTCCCCATAATAACCAACTTCCTTCATAATTTACTTGTAAATTCATTAGATGGCCGCCTGTGAGAGGGTTATTGTGGAAAACAGCCACCCGTCTGGGACCAGCTCAGTTTTAATATATTCAGTGTGTGTCACTGTGTTCAATCATTAACCCAGACCTTGTGTGTGTGTGTGTGTGTTTCTTTCAGAAAGTGTGCTGGGAGCCAGATCAACCCACCTGGAAACTCAAGACAGGACACATGTACGAACATATGCATTCGGGGATACGCTCAGACTTCAGGGCATGCGTTTGTAGTGAACGTGTTTATTATGTACGTCCTTGCTCCCAGCAGAGCTGCTGCTGCTGCTGCTGCTGCTGCTGGTGGTGATGGGGCGTGTTCAAATCTGAAAATGTTTAACATTCTTATCATTCAGCTGCTTTCGAAAGGCAGAGAGAGAGAGAGAGAGACATGTTCAGGCCCAGGCCAAATAATAAGAGATTACGTACAGTCAGTCACTCCTTTGCATTCACAGCGCATTACTCACTCCAGGCTGATGCTGCATCCAGCAGCATGAATTACTCACAGCGCAGTGTCATCCCCAGGGAGGCGCTTTCATTGGAAGGGCAGCAGCTTGGAAACATCTGACACTCTCTTGTGGTCATGTGTGTGTTTGTGCTTGTGTGTGTGTGTGTCCAGGTCCCCTCTCGGCGGCGAGGCGAGGGCGGCGTGTTTGTCTTGAGAGGGAGGCAGGGGTTACCGTGGTAACAGACATGCCAAAGCCGGACCTGCTCTGCCTCGTTCAGCTGCTGGACGGCACCATCGAGACCTTCAGAGTCAGCGTACGTAACACGTGGAAACGCGCGCTGATTCCTCCGTGAATGTCAGGTTACACGGTGCTCTGATCCGCCGCGCTGGCACACTCTTCTTCTCTCCTTTTTTTTTTTTTTTTCAACTAACAGTCCACCTCTTCCCACTGTTTGAAGGACACACTCCTCTCCTGCAGCGTGCAGATGCTTATCACACTTTAGAGTAAGGGTGGGCGATGTGGACTTTGATTTTTATCGCAAAATTTAAGGATGAGGTTGTGATAATGATAAAAATGATGATTTAAAAACATTTATTACTTTTTCTAGGTAACTGTATGGCAATGAAGCATTCACAAACACAAAAACTGCTCTTGAAAATCACACAGTTAAACATTTAAACATGTTTCAAATTTATATTGATTGATGCTCTTGTGGAACACACAGTAGAGAAAAGTTGGCTTTTCAAATATCTTCAATTGGAACTAATCAAAACAATAAATTTGAATTCTTATTGTGATCATTTTTTCATGATAAACGATACATTAAAAGCCCACCCATACTTTAGAATCATCTAATTTGCAGCATTGCCTCTTTAAGACAACCTCTTTCCATCATCCTTATCTGCTCCAACCGGCCAGTTTATTAGGTAGATCCTACTGGGATTCGTTCCCTGCTGCGTTTTTCCTTCGTGGTACAGATTCATCAAGGTGTCAGGAATATTGCTCAAACATTTTTGGTCCATATTGACACAAGAGCATCATGCAATGACCACAGATTGATCGTCTCCACATCCATTTTCAAATTCTTCGTTCCACAGCGTCCCAAAGGCGATTTAGTGAGTCCAGCGAACTCATTGTCTTGCTATGGGAAGTTGTTTGAGATTAAGATGAATTTTGCTGGATGATAAATTGTCCCAGAAGTTATTGCGATGAACATTAACATTCTTCTTCTGAGGCCATTTAAAGTAATATGATGGTAATGGCATAATAACGCAAGAATACCCTCTCAAAGATCAATAAACTTTAATTTATAATAAACATTTAACACTGGAGCTGGACGATGTTGTTAATATTCCAAATAAATAAACAAAACACCTGAAACAACAAATAAAATGAATTATAAAGTCTCTATAAACAAAACTAGCTAGCTTAGATCGATGCACCACACAGAAGCATTTTCTCATTCAGTTTTTGGTAGAAAGACACGAGAAAAACAATCATTCAAATGATTGAGCTTATTGTATTTATCACGTTACTTATTGGTTTATTGCTTATTGCGACCGGTGTATTTGAGATGAGCTGAGGTTTACGACACGTTGCATTAGAAGATGTGTTCATAAAGGGCCTGATATGGTCAGAAACATCACTGACGCAGCCTGTAGTGTTTAAATAATGACCATTACACTGAGCCTGAATCCTTGATACAAGGCAGACCGGAGCTATACGTTTATGTTTTTTATGCTAAAATCTCACATTACTATCTGAACTTTGCAAACGAAGTTGAAACTCTTTGTTATTTCAGTTTATTATTGTGTAATTGTGGGGATTCTGCTTGAATTTCAGCCTCAGTTTCCTCTTATCAGCTAAAAGAAATGGCACCTGGTGTGCAGCTCTGCTGCTTCAGCTTTGACTTCAGGAGACGATGTTCCTCATAACTTGATTTTAATAAGTGATTAATTGAATTTCTGCCATCTCCAGCCAGGCTGCTCTTTCTCATCTGACCTCTTTGAATCATTTTCTGTAAACCCAGTAGATCACTGGTGTCAAACTCATTTTCCTTTTGGGCCATATCAAAAATCTGAATGTTCTTAAAGGGCCGGTTGTTCCAGAATATATTGATTAAACCCATTAAGCTGGTAAAATATCAACAAATAGCTGTTTCAGCATTCAATAAGTGTAATATTGAACATCTTCTCACACTGATCAGTCCATCCAGGACTTTGTTATTGTTTTTGTGTTTTTTTTTGCAATCAAAATCACAGATTTTGTGGTGATAATATAGAAATGTCTGTAAGAAATTTTTATGATATTTGCGCTAATATATTATATTAAATATGACTTTTTATTAATCGCTGTATCAGTCACAGACATAACTTGACATCAAGTAAGGCTGACCTAGCAGTCACTTAAACCCAAAGTTTTTGGGCAATTTTGAGAAAAAATGTCAGTAAAATCAGAAAATTGTGGGGATTTGTTGATTTTGTGTGAATTCTGCATATTTGTGATAAGCTGGAAGGACTTATTGATGTAAATTGGAGTCTGGAGGGCCACATAAAGACTTACAGCGCACCAGATTTGACCCTCAGGCCTTTAGTTTGACACATGTGCAGTAGATGGTTGGCCCTGAAAATCCCAGTAGCCGAGCAGTTTCTGAAAAACACAGACCAGATCTTCTGGCACCAACACTTAAATCCCCTTTCGTTCCCGTTCTGACGCTCAATCTAAGGTTCAGTACCAAGTCTAAATACACTGAGCTGCTGCCATGTGATTGACTGATTCATTATTTGTGTGACTAAGCAGATGAACATGTGCAACTAATGAAGTGGTAACTACCAGAGCAAGCTTTGTAGGGGTGCACAGTATTAGGAAAACATGCAGTGATAGTGATATCTGTTGTGATAAATATATAATTATCAGAGAGGAAATGTATCACACTTTAAACATAGCTGCCCACTTAGAGTACTTACTTATCAATATTGTTATAAAGTGTGAGAAGGACCTAAATCTCCATATTTTGTTCCTTTTTGTAAAGAAAACAGGATGCAGGGGGTTCTGTTACTGCATAAACGGGAGCCTGTTGTGTTTTCTGCAGTCAGAATATTGTGTTTGCTGTATTTTACATTGAACAAGGTCACCCTGACATGAGAGTCTTCTTCCTGTAACAGAGTCTGAGGAAAGACAAGATGTGGATGTAGATGAGCTGTGGGTTATCTCTCAGAGCGACGAATGAAACAGCTATTACAGTAAAGCAATTTGCTCCTTATGGCCATTTGGAAACCAGATTTCAGCCTGGATGTGTGTCATCTACTTACTTCCTTTTATTCTCTAAATGTAATAATTGTGTCAGTTTATATTAGTTCAGTCTTAATTCAAATTCTCTGTCTGTTTATGCGGCATCAGAGCCCTGTAAATCTCACTGCAGGGTTCAGAGCAAAGAGGAAGTCAACAAGTTTGAAAAAAAAAAAAATTAAGATAAATTCAAGATAAATAAACTGCAGGTTCATTTCGGTTCTTTTAAGTGCCAATAGATTAAAAGAAAATCATCCAGCTGAGACGTAGTCTGTGACAGCAGAGGGGAGAGTCCCTTCATTTTCCTTTTATCTAAAACCTTAACAACAGAAATGAAATTAAAGTTCTTTAGCTTAATGCCAAAGTAAATATTCTACAGTTTGTATATGGGCACCACTTGCTTGTTTATTTCAAATATATTCACATTCATACAGGAGGTAGAGAAAAGTATTGATTCTCGTTTGATTCTTTTATTTGTAGCTTTCTTTACACATCATCAATATAAACATAAAACAGTATTTCTTTCGCAAGAAGATGCATAAAATATGCAAACACAGTTTCTTTCAGTCAACAAAAAAGCAAGGTCAGACTCATCAATAAATGATGTTTTATCCAAATGTCCTGGTTTCTTTCAAATAAGGAAAGCAAAACAAAAGAGCTGTTGAATGTTATTTAGCAGATGAAAAATAGTCTGGATAGTAAAGGTTGCTGATCAAAAACACAGGAGTTAGTCAGAAATAAAAACAGGTCCTGCTTCACGTATGATTTCCATCTCAAATTATTATCTCTTGCGCCTAAACCTCCCATAACTTAAACCCAACTTTAAGCTTCCTGTATGCAGTCATAAGTTGGAGAACTCGATTTTCTGAGGAGAAAGCATGATGCTTAAACCAGAAGGGTTTTCAGGCTGTGGGGCCTCAGAGAGGTTTTAACAGGGTGCAGCTTCAGATCACTGAACAGCAACAGTGCAGTTTACACCATCGTGCAAGCATCTTGAGTCATTCCTCACTTCTTCATGCCAGACTTTCTTGCTTTCTGAAGGTCTTTGGAGGCTTTTCTCTGGACCGCTTTATTTATTTGCAGTGCCTCACCATTTATAAGTATTTCCTTTCTTTTTTTCTAGCTAAGCTGTTTAAATTTTACTATTTTATTCATTTTACTTACTAAACATAAGAAATGAGCCAGAATTGTGACTACACATGAGGTAAAACTAGCCTGTGAACCAGATCAGACCTTCACCAATAAACCAAAGTTTAAAATCTTGGGGAAAAATGTATAGTCTTCCCAAACTTTAATGTGGTTTCCTAAAATGACTTACCTCTTGTTTTACTTTTAAAAACGAAATCTGGTTTCTCAGAATACACATTGCATCCTTAAGATGTATTGGAGTGTATTCCCTAAGAGTTTTTATGAGAAATGAAATGAAAATAATTTTTCTAGGTATGCCTGAAGGCGGTGGAAAAAAAAAAAAAAATCAAATTTGGAGAAATAAAGTGCCTTTCAAAAAGTATTCACAGCCCATACAACTTCAAATTTTCATTTTTTTTTTTTTTTAAAGTGATCGAACAACACATAGTAGAAAAGAAAACTTGCCAAGAACAAAACCTTTTAGAGGCTCAAAAAGACTTCAAACTGAGACTTTTTTGCACATTTCAGCAGGACAACAACCTCAAACATACAGCCAGAGCTACAGTGGTTGTGTCAGAATGGTCTAGTCAAAGTTAAAAGGCCCACTGCTTTCATTGACTTTATCAAATTGGGCTGACCTTGAGATGTTTTGTATCAAATAATGGCCAAACATTTCAGTCTCCAGATGTGGAGAGTTTGTAGAGATTTACACCAAAAGACCTGCAGCTGTACTTACTGAGAAAGATGCTTGTACAAGTATTAATAAGTATTAACTCAGACGAATACAAATACACACCACAGATTTCAGATCTTAATTAAAATACTTGAAACCATGTAACTTTTTCCTTTCACTTTAAATTTATGCACCACTTTTTGTTGGTTTGTCACATAAAATCCAAGTAAATTAATTAAATTTTGTGTTTTTAATGATACAAAATGTGAGAAGTTTGAAGTTTGTATATAAACTCCTTGGCAGAAAACTCTTCCTTGTTGTTGTCAAGAACCTGCAGAACTTCAGTCTAACATTTCATTAGTGTGCACAAAATGAGCAACCAGGAAGTCTGGCTGACTTTTGATGCCAGTTTGCTGTTTCCATCTTTCAGAAGCAGGATGAAGGCTTGGTTCTGTTGGACCTGGTATTCAACCACCTGGGCCTGCAGGAGAAGCAGCTCTTCAGTCTTCAGATCAGAGAGTCGAGCACCGCCATCGCCTCCATCACAGCCAACACGCTGTCTCCTGTGAGCTCACACTTCATCTGCCGCGCATTTACTCTTAAGTTTGCAATGTGTTTCTCCGGCTGGTTGCAGTTCATGATAACCGTGGGGCGTGTTTACATAAATGTTATTTGTTATAGCCTCAGATGGCTATTATGGCTGATGAATGTTTTTCTTCTTGCAGCGATGGGTAGAGCCAGAGAAGCCCTTCAAGAAGCAGATAAAAGGTATCTTTTTTTGTCGGTGAATGTTCTGTAGTATCCACATTTAAATGCCAAAACAAGAAGGAGTTCAACAGAAAACAGGGTTGTAGTTGTGGTTAAATATAGACACAGGAATGTTTTTAAACAATTTGATCATTTCTGCAGGTCTTGCCTCCCCCTTTTATCTGACCTTCAGAGTGCGGTTCTTCATCTCTGATCCCAACTCTCTGCAGCATGAGCAGACCAGGTCAGTACTTCTCTATCATGATAATCCAGCTCCATGTCACTGTGAACTGATTATTAACATTTTACATCAATCAAACTGTTTTGTTCACATCTTGATGGGAAACTTCCAGGCTTCTCATAACCAGGCTTCTCATAAATAAAAGTTGTTGAAACTGCTGAAGCTTCAGTATTTAGCAAGTAAACCTTGTCAGCAATGAATATTCAGGTTTTTGGTACTATGAATACTCAAATAAGTATAAATGTTTCCTTTTAAAAGTCAAACATTTCTTCAGATTTTAAAAGTAAAAACGGTACAATAAGGGTCCAAACTGGTATGACAGATGGCTTTTTCTAAATTCTGTCCATTCTTCCAGAACAAGATTTAAATTGCTGTCAGATCAGATGTTTTAGAGTCGCCATCCATTCTCGCTTTGGTGTTTTTCCATGTAGGGTGTGTCGTTTTCCTCCTAAATTTGCAGGTTTGTTTAGCTGAATTCACTCTTTCTTATTTTAGTGAATTGTTCCCTTTGCCTCCAGCTCTTACACCAGCCTGAGGCATTACTGAAAAACTCAGATTGTGGGTTTATGAAGTTCAGACATTTTTTTTTTAAACATATCTGCACACTTTTATTTCTACGTCATGCGTCAGTTTAAAGGGTTCGTTGGAAAAGCCTGCAACAGGCTTTGCTTTCTGATTTGTTTGAGATTCTACGCTAAATATTTCTTTATGAAGCCTTGATATACTGCTCTTTTTTTAAACGGGTTTAGCTTTTTCATTTGAGCTTTCCCAGCTTCATTGTTTCACACTTTTTCTGTGTACTATTTCCTGATTTATGTCTCAACTTCTGTTTTTGGCTTTTTATATCCTGAAGCGTTTTGTTTTTCTTTGTGAGCATCAGTTTTTATCCTCTGATGGTTGGACAGCTGCATCATTTGATGTTTGTGCCAAAACTGTGCAAACCACACTCCTGAGAAGCTAATCAGGGCGTTTGATGAATTTTAATTAAAATGCTTGGATCCCAAGGGCGATGGCATAAAACAGAAATAAAATAAAGTGCCACTTTAAAATTAAGAGATATGAATGAACATTTGGGGTCATATTTTACCATTTTAACGACTTATGGCACATTTCCAATTGGGGGATTTTTTCCAGGAATCAGGATAGTTTTCTGGAGACTCATTTAAACGATTGAAATTACAGTAAGGATGGAGATTCTTATTATTGCTGTTGTTATTCTACTTTGATTATTTGAGTAATGTGAAAACAAACTCTAATTGAAAAAATAGTTTTTGAATTTTATTGTAAAATTATTTGTTTATTCAATTCACACAGAAAGGAGGAAAATAATTGTGTTATTTATTGTTAAAGGTAACAGGAACCAGTTAGTATCAGCAGGTCAAACCTTTACAAAGTGGAAGATCAGAAATCAGCCATAATTTCTCTGATTTGTGCATTTGTATTTACAAATTTCCTTGATATTTGCATGTTTTAATGTTCATTTCAGATTGTAGCCACTGTGAAAATATCAGAAGTTGTAACTGTAAAGCACCAGGTAATAATCCAGATCAGAGCTCCTGTTTATCTCTGTTCTCTGCCTCCAATGTAGTAGCATAAATGTAGTAAAGGCTGAATGTTTTTACTCATGTTTTAGAATATTACCGCTGTAATTAAGTCATAAATTAATGACTTGTCTGCCTCTGTTCCTGCCAGAGAGGTTGCTGTCTCCTCTGCTGTATGAAGATCAGATTTAGACGATTAAATGTTGTTGCAAACATGAACTAGTTTGCTATTCCAATTGCCAGTAATTCCAGTTGTGCAGCTGGTAGTGAACCAGGTAGCAGGTTATAGTGCACTCACTGGTTTCATTACTTTTCTGTCTGAGTGTCTGCAATGGGAAAATATACATCAACTGGAGAATAAGGGTTGGTGTGCTGAGACTTTATTTTTACTTTTGGTATGTTTTCGTTTTGTTGGGAAACTAAAATGTGTTTCCTTTCAGAGTACCCTGATTGTTTTGTTGACAAACTATTTCCATTGAAATTCTTGTTGTAATTGAGGCGTTTTATCAGAGCCACAAACTATTTCTCCCTGGAGATATTAAAAGGGTGTAGAAAACATCCATTACTTTCTGTCAATACTCGTCTAAACATTTCAGTGTGGTTGTGTCCTCTGAAGGCTGAGCTGCTGGTGTGTCTAACAAACACCAGCATGTGAAAGAGAGGCTTTTTCAGGGTATGGAAAACAGGCGTGGGTTGATAAAGTTCCTCTTTTGTCGCCCCTGCAGGCACCTGTACTTCCTCCAGATCAGGAGCGACATCAGGGAAGGACGGTCAGTTGTCCCGCTTCACATTGAGCGCCTCCTCCGTTCTTCCTCTTCCTCCTCCTCCTCCTCGGTGCTCAGTATTTGTTTAGCTGTGGATCTTGTGATGTGTAATCACGGTGTCTGATTGCAGGTTGCAGTGCCCGCTGAGTGCAGCTGTAGTGCTGGCTTCTTATGCTGTGCAGTGTGAGTCTCGTCTCTCCTCTAAAAGAGAAAATAAAATGATTAATGAGGCAATGATATCTGCCTGAGTAATTACTCCTGGGAGGCTACTCTCAACGCTTTTATTTAGCAGCTTTCTTACACTAGTGAGACGTGGGGATACACAGGTGTGTGCAGGTGGGGTTTTATGTCTCCCTGTGGGTGCTTAGTGTTTGTTTCCATCACCTGCAGCGGAGATGGGGGATCACTGTCCATCCAGACAGCCGGGGTACCTCTCAAAATGCCACTTCATTCCCGAACAGGATGAAGACTTTTTGTCTAAAGTGGAAGACCTGCATCCGCAGCACAAGTGAGTTTGGTGCCTATAGTTGAAAAGAACGACAGGTTTGTTGCATGATTCCTGTTGCTGGATGTGACTGCGTGTGTGTTCCTAGGGGGCTTAAGCAGAGCGAGGCGGAGCTGTGTTTTCTCAACACTGCACGGACGCTGGAGCTGTATGGAGTGGAGCTGCATGCTGCCACAGTAATGCTGTTACTTTAAATATGCTGTAGCTTAGAAAGCACACCTTCTTGTTCTCTTAAGTGAATCAATAAGAGGAGGGTTTTCCTGTTTGTTTAAGATTTATCGCCAAAGCTCCACCAATTAAACAAAAAACATTTGGTTTATCATCCAAGAACTTTGGCACTTAAATGGAAACTCCTTGAATTAGTCAACAACAATTAAAACTGAAGTTAAAGCAATTTTTAATCTCAATATGACCCATCCTGCTGTCTCTCAGGACACCAACAATACGCCTCTAATGGTGGGTTTGGCCTCCAGTGGTGTTGCAATGTTCTGCAATATGATTTGCTCCAGTTTCTTCCCCTGGTGAGTAACTCCGCCGCTCAACATTCAGCTTGTTTTTGCATTTCCTTCAAGTAAATTTGACGCTTTCATGCAGGGGGAACATCATCAAGATATCTTATAAGAGGAGACGCTTCATTGTTCACCTAAAACGTAAACATGTGAGTCTCTGGCTTCTCGAAAACATTTCTGCTGATTCACAGATACGATCAGAATGAATGGAGTTGTTTCTGTGTGTTAAAAATCCATTGTTCATGTGTAGAAAATGGAGTTTGTGGTTTCTACATAGTTTGTTAAAAGTTCTGACTTATTTCAGGTCTGAATAAGTTTGAAAAATTACAAAAATTGACAAATATTTGTGTTTATAGTCTTTATTCCCCAACATGTAGGGATAAAGATCTGTCTGTCCTCCAGACATCCATCTTTTTGTCCATTTATCCATCCACTTTTTCATTCATTTATTCATTATACGGCTGCGGCTAACAAATATTTTAATAATTGATTATTCTGATGATCACCCGGATAAAAAATTGGCACATTTGACTGATTTTTCATTTTATCACATAAGCTTTTTTAATACAATATTAGAAATACATTAAAAGATAAAAATAAATAATTTAATTATTTTGTTAAACAAGAAAATAAACATTCAATTGCTTAAAATGCAATAACACAACATTCCTTTGCATTTGAACCAAGTAAAGTTAACACTGTGACACTTGAGGAGTTTTGGCTTGAATATATTATATCTTGAATGCAAAATGTTTATTTACTTTTGTACTGTTTGTTACAGCTTTGAATATATTATTTTTTAAGCAAATGTCCTTTCTCTGAGCCTGAAAAACATGTTGAACCATGTTGTCTTTTATTTGCAGCAAACTTATCTTCTGTTGCAAAACAGAGATGATGTGAAAAGACCCTTAACTCTTTGAGTTGCAGGGGGAAACCCAAGACTGTGAGGTGTCTCTAAACCTGCCCTGCCCCAAGACGTGTAAGAACTTATGGCGGTCCTGTGTGGATCACCACTCCTTCTTCTCCTCCAGCCGGACTGCCAAGAGCCCCAAATACAACAACAGCACAGTTAAGGGCTACAAGCAGCTCATAACGCAGCACCTGGGCCTGAGCAACAGTAAAACTGAGGAGTGAGCTTTTGACTTATCCCACATATTTGCTTGTTTTTCACTTGAAATCTGCTGCTTTCTAAACATTTGACTCTGTCATGGCAGAGGTCCGGTGTGCCAGAAGGTCGTAGGGGGGATGGTGTGGAACCCGGTTCTGCGGAGGTCTATTTCGTCAGAGCATCTCGAGACCAAGAGTCTGCCCTCCAGATCGCCGCCATCAACCCCCAACTGGTAAAACTGCTGCTATTAACTGCAGCAAAGATTTTCTCTAAAATAAAAATAAACAAAAAAGCTCAAGCTACACATCCGATTTGTTGCTGCGGCAGGAGAAGTCCCCGAGTTCGCCATGAGATCAGAAAGCCTCGTCCGTCATCGGTGGAGCTCAGCACGGACCTGAAAGACATGTCAGAGGGGGAGGACGTCTTCTACACGTACAGGGCCTCTGTGGGCAGCAGCAAGGACAGCGAAGGAGACGCATCGCCTCATCAGTCAGTACCACAGGAGCCCATGTTCCTGTGTTCACGTCTTTATTGGGATTTTATGTCCTAGACTCCACAAGCTCAGGATGTTTTTAAGGATGCACCGATTGCCGATCACCGATCTTTAAAAAGCCTGTCTTGCCAATTCTGATTCTGCCTGATGACAATTTTTGTTTGTCTGAAATGTTGCTGAATATCGCAAGAAAGTCGCTGAGTTGGCAACAGTGAGGTGACTATTGCTTATTGCAAATGTGCAGACATGACCTGGTTGCTGAGGTCGATAAGATCCATGGATAAGACCGGCTTCACATTTCGGTATAGGCCAATAGCCGATCCCCCAAAATGAAGGAAATCGGCCGGTTTCTATTAATTTCTAAATGAAAATATAAGAAAAGGCAGATTTACATTTGTTTTCACTCTTCTGTTCACTCTTCTGGTCGCTTTGACTAAATAAATTGATCAAAGCGACCAATCACTGCAGAATTCACTTAATTAGTAAATGGGAGTCCACCATTACGTCATTTAATATTTATATCAATATTACACAGCTTTCCTCTGAAGATGTAAGAGAACATTAGTGAACAAACAGCATCATGAAAACCAAGGAACGCAGCAGACATGCTAAAGAAGTTGTTCTGGTCAGATCAGATCAACTAAAGTTTATTAATCTACATACAAAACTTGTGTGATGGAAAAACTGCACTCTTAACTCACCATCCCCACTGAGAAACATGGTGCTGGCAGCATCATGCTGTGGAGATGCTTTTGTTCTGCAGAGGCAGTGAAGCTGGTCAGATACACAAACTTATTTTGTAATTTTTAAAAATATATATCCTGCTTAGTTCCTTGGATTGGAATACACTATTTTTGATAACTGCAGTATTTTATGTTCTAGTCCTTAATGTACAGTATGTTTTTAGTCTTGATTTTTATATATTTTTAATGCTTTCTGTGAACCTACATGCCTATTCTGAATTGCTAAAATCATGTGTTTCTAATGGCCCAGTCAAAGTCCAGGCAAAATTCTGCTGAGAATCTGTAAAAAAAATAGAGATATTTCCATTCACAGATGCCTTCAATCTGACTGATCTTGGATTATTTTGTAAAAAAAAAAAAAAAAAAGTAGAGACAGACTCCTTAAGACTAGCAACAGTAACTTCTCACCATTTTTTTCTTCAGATTTTATGAGTGAAATACCATGTTTTATTTTCCTCTATGTTCACTTTTATACTCTATTTAGTGTCGATCTATAACATAAAGTAACAATAAAATACATCGAGGAAACATAAGAAATTGTTCAGGGGATAGGTGTTTTTTTTCAAAGCACTGAAGTTAAAATCAGCCGACCTGTAATGAACCATGTAGCCGCAGAGTCATTTTCAATATTTTATGTCTTCCAGCTTTTCTGGTCCTAACAGTCAAGGATCTGGTGAGGGTTTGGTGCAGACTGAAGACAGCATCGGGGAAGAAGACAGCCCGTTCCACAACAACAAGGTTTTTCTTTTTCACCTCAGCACTTTCTGATTACTGCGTTTCGAGTCACTCTCTGCATATTCATGACAAGCTCTTCGTGCAGGATGCTCTTGGTGATGGCGACCTGATGCTGATATGCATCACTCCAGACCACGAGGGGAAATTTGGCTTTAATGTGAAAGTATGTCTCTGCCCTCCTTGCACGCTGCATATACATTTTTTATGATTATTTGTTCCTCTGATGAAATTGTTGAACTCCTCTCAGGGAGGAGTGGATCAGAAGATGCCTCTGTCCATATCTCACGTTAAACCGGACTCCCCGGTAAGAACAGACTGAAATAATTATGTTTTTGAATCTTCGCTAAAAAAACAGTGGACAAATAGTAGCATATGGTTTTTATTGTAGGTTGTATTATATATATTTTTGCAAAAATACCACAAAACGAGATATTTTTTGGAAAGTCTTTAAAGTTTCCCCTTCGTATGGATTGGAAAAGTTATAAAACCATTCAGACTCAAACCACATCGTACTCAGACTGTGTCCAACTGGATGAAATTCTAGGCCATTGTTGCTCTCCTGAGTAGTCTCTGGCCAGCAAAGATCACTGCTGTGCAATTTGCTGCAAGGTCAAAGAATAATCCAGGATTACGTCTAAGAAACTAAAGAGCTCTCTCACATTCTGTAGCGTTAATGTTTGGGTCTACAATCAGCAAAACGCTGAACAACAACTTTGTGTGTGAAAGTGGTAGAAGATGAAAACAACGGCGCTACGGGGGAAATAATGTTGCCCTTTCTTTAGCTTGTCTAAAATGTTTGTCCATACACAGAAAAGATTTTGTAGACTTAAGTCTTCCATAGGAGTCGATATGGATTATTGATTTTTGTTTTGTTTGTTTTAAATCTTTGCGTGACTTTTTCTGTTTCATCCACAGTTTTTACTCTACGCCGTTATTTATTTTTAAGCAGTTATGACACACAGAGGCCAAACCTTAAACTGCTGTTACTCTACAGGTTGTTGCTAGGTAACCACAAGTTGCCCAGCAAGTTGTTGCTAGGTAACCAAAGAGTGAGTGAGTTAATTGGTTAACGCCACCATCCTTTCTTTCAGCTACCCGAGAGATGTTGACCGACTAAAGTATATTCTCTGCCTTTATCCCCCAGAATGCCGTGCGGTTCTGGATCAGAGTTCAGTGGACAGCTTGCTATTAGCATAAAATTACTTCTTTTCTGTTGTAAAAGGCAACACGTTTAATGTAAAACATTAGAGCACCGGCTCTGAATTCACCATAACCTTTATCAGAAAGACAAGCTCACTGTTGGGTTTTAAACCAATATTTTGAAAAAGTGAACGTGATATTTAGAAATCCTGTCCATTATTCCAGAAGAAACATTAAGAAAAGACCTGAATGAGAAGTTGATGACAGGAATACTGGGTTGTTTTTTTGTTTGTTTGTTTTTTTTCTGGAAACATCTGATATCTGTAATTGCAAAGGAAAGTTTCTGTTACCAAATTAAAGTTTTGTTTTTCTGATTTATTTATGTTATGGAATAAAATACAAATTAATTACTTAAAAATCACACAATTTGAATTTCTGGATTTCTGTTTTCCATCACTCACAGTTGAAATAACCGACGATAAAAATTAAGTATTTCTATAGTCTTTGTAAATGGGAAAACCTGCAAAATCAGCAGCATATTAAGTACTTCTTTTTCCCACTGTATATGACGTCTAATGGTTGTTAATATAATCCTGTGACCCAAGACCTGTACTACACTGGCATGTTTTCTTTTCTTGCCCATTTTGAAGAGTGGCTAAGAGAAATTGCCATCTGTCAGGTCATAGTTCTAGCCCAGGTAAACAGAAAGTTACTGACAAAATAAAAGAAGTATGGTCAGCTTAAAAAAAGTCAACAGCAAAAAAAGTTTAATTTATTTAATGGGAATTGATGACTGTTGATTTTTCTTAACCTGAGATGATCCTTTAAATTAAAATTATGACAATTAAGTTAAAAAATAAGCTTATTTGTTCTTTTGTAGGCAAATTATGCCTCTAACGTCATTTCTTGTCTGCTACCTTAAATTTGATTTATAGCTTGTGTGTTGTTTCTTTTAGGCCGGTCGATCTGAACCCAGACTGCAGGAGGGCGATCTGGTCCTGCTCATCAACGGTCGGGACATTTCCGAACACACACACGACCAGGTCGTCATGTACATCCGAGCGAGCCGAGAGTCGCACTCCAGGCAGCTGGCTCTGCTCATAAGACGTAAAGGTGTGTACCTGTGAGAGGAAAGTGCTGAGATGGAAAGAGAAATGCAAATGACTGCTGCTCACAGCCTTGGACTGTCCTCGTGATCCAGGTTCGGGCCGGGTCATGCCTCAGCTGCAGCTGTCTTTCGCCGCCCTCTCGCTCACCATCCCAGCACAGGAAAACAAGCCTCAGTCCCCGGGTCAGCTGGAGCGGGTCACCACGTTGGAGGAATCCATGAAGCAGCTAGAGAGAGGGATACAGTCTGGCACGCTGTCCTTCCATTTTGAGGTACTTTTTTGTTATATAGAAGTGTTTTAAGTAGAGATGCACTGGTTCCATTTGTTGTGGCTAAGATCTACATCTCATCCCCTTATATTCTTACGTATTAAGACCTATAATTCTTCCCTGAACATGTTAGGATATGTCTATGGACTACAAAACATGGTGATCACATTTTTTGCACAAAATCATTCTTAAATCATCTCAGTCTGGTCAGTTCTGCCTATTTTGAGCTCCTTTTTAGGGCGTCTTGTCACTTTAAATGAAAATAAGCTGCTGCTGGACACGTTCCCCAACTCAACGTTTACACTCACACATAAAAATGGCTGCAAACATATGCACAAGTATGTGTCGTACATCTTTGAAGAGCAAAAGCAGAGCTTCCTGCACAACCAGTAAGAATGCAGCAAGTCGTTTCTGAATGTTCATTCAACAACAACAGCAGATATTGTACAGCAGATGCAACGGTAAAATCAGCTGAACATATGTGCTGGAGCTTCTTGGGTTGCTAGGTGACAGGCTGAGCTTGACTGGGGTTGCTAGGTTATGGCGCAGTGCCCTTCAGTTGTGACTTAAGAATTTTCCACACACCAAAAATCATTAACCTATTGCCAAAAATGCCTGTGTGTTGTGTTTTAAACAACTTTAATAGAAGTTAAGAAAAGGTTCAAAAAGTGGATTTCTAAATGCAGCATATGTTCCTTGCTCAATATAACTCAAAAGAGAGTACTTTACTCTTATCAGCCTTCCTGTTATCTGATGAAAGGCTTGCTCTCTCTCAGCCATCATGTCTACAGTCTTGATATGTCGTACAAAAGCTTCTTTTTAAATCGCTTCTTACATCTCTGGGCTTAATCTGACTTCATTTTGAACATCTCAAGCATGTCAGGGCCAATCAAACAAAAAATCAGCTGATTTATCTGAGCATCTCTACTTTTAAATGCTGCTTTTAGGACAGATGTTGGCCCTAATCTTCAGCTGGGTCCTGTTCATAAAATCAGCGATGACCTTAAATGTTTCTAATTCCTGTGTGTGTGTATGTTTCTGTGTGTATTTACATGCATGTTTGCGTGTGTTTGCATGCTTGTAATTCCTAGAATTTATACAAGAGGAAGCCTGGTCTGTCCCTAAGCTGTGCACGGCAACCTGAGAACCAGGAAAAGAACCGCTACAGAGACGTCTTGCCTTGTAAGTGCTCCTTGCTGCGTCTGCATGCCTGTTTGCTTTCGCTCGTCCCCTGCTGTGCCCGGATCCCGCATGTTAGGCTTTGAGAAATGTAATTTTGACAGCTCTGTTCTGACCCTCACCAGCTGCTGCCCTTCTCTGCTTTCAGACGACGACACCCGAGTGGTGCTGCTGGGGAAGGAAGACTACATCAACGCCAGCCACATCACGGTGAACATCACTCACCTGAAACTGCCTCCCATCTCTTTTAGTGTAAACTCATCCTGTTCATCTTGTGTGGGTGTGTGTGTGTCTCTTAGGTGGCACCCCCTGAGTCTGGAGTGTGTTTACGTTACATTGCAGCTCAAGGTCCACTTCCACAGACCTGCACTCACTTTTGGCAAACTGTATGGGAGCAACAGACGCACACCATCATCATGCTTACAACTCTAACAGAGAGGGGACGGGTACAACATGCTTTCTTTTAGTTTTTATGAGCCACCGTTTTGCAGAAACGTCTTAAAATTACGCAACTGAATATCAGCGACGCATTAACATAGCAATTAGCGCAGCACAACTGGCAAATTATTACATGCTGTCAGGTTTAATTTTGATTACAGTGATTAGAGGGGGTTCAGTGGTGAAGTTTGCACACAGCAATGATCCGATGGCTCAGTTGTGAGTAATTACAGGGATTCACGCTGTAAAGAACGGCTGAACGCGAGCGTGAGCCAGATGCCGATGAGATAAATAATCCGACGCAGAGGAAGAACAAGAGAGTGCCTCTGTCCCGGCTTTCTTGTTGCTTAGAAACCAGATGTTCTCATTAATCGATCATTGTGTCTGGATCTCATCAAGTGTCCGGGAGTTTCCCCTCACTGCATGCACCTACGTACATATGCGTCGACGCTGAGCTCTCCACTTGTTGCCGCTGATGAATTGCTTTTGTCTGCTGGCCGCCCTGTGGATCAGAGCAGGCTGTCTGAATATGAGCTTGATTTCCTTAGAGTGGAGGAAAGCTGCTCAGCGGCAAACTGTTTCCTGACACGTTACTCATGTCCAGAGTTGGATAGTAACTGGTTACATTTACTCAGTTACATTTACTTGAGTAACTTTTTGGAAATAATTTTCTTTTAGGAGTATTTTTTCTGTACTGTACTTTTCACTTTTACTTGAGTAATTTTGTTATGAAGTATCGCTAGTCTTACTTGAGTAAAATATCTGGATGCTTTACACACTCTGAGTAACTTCATTTAATGAAGAACAAGTTTGTTTTAACCAAAAAACAGCTGACTAAATGTGCTGGAGCTCCATTTGGGTTGCCAGGTGATGAGCTGAGCTTGGGTAGGGTTGCTAGGTAACAGCGCAGTGTGGCCTAACAACCGGGAGGTTTTCAAAATGGCTAAAAACATTGACTTTTTGCCAAAAAATGGCAATAAGTGATTATTTTTAAGAGTTTGGGGGTTTTTTAAGACGCAATTGAGACTAAAATGGAAAAATAAAAATGTGCAAAATGTGATTTTTATTTTCCCCCGTTTTAAAGTTTTACAAGTTTTATATTGAAAGAAGTTGATTTAGGAAATAAAATATGTTGCCTGATATTATTATTTTGTAATTGTTATTTATATTATTTTTATTTTTGTCCTTAAAATACCAAAAAATTTTCATAACTTCATATTTTGGTCAGTCTGGTGGAATTATTAAATATTAAATGACTGATTTTTGACCAGTTGTTGATACTTGAATACCCTTTTTACTCTCACTTAAGTAATTTCTCAGATGCACTCGCTTTTTACTTAAAAGTAAAAATATGATGAAGTAGTACTACTCTTACTTGAGTACATTTTTTTGGCTACTCATGCCAGGACTAACGCAGTACGTTGGTGATGTCATATGTGTTGCAGACCAAGTGCCACCAGTACTGGCCGCATCCGCCGGAGGTGAAGGATTACGGCCACTTGTCGGTGAAGTGTCACTCAGAGGAGTGCAACCTGGCGTACGTGACGAGGCAGTTCACTCTGAGGCACAAAAAGGTAAACCTGATGATGGAGCTGAGATGAGCAGCTGCACTGCATCCTGAGGGTTTTTATACCTCTTGATTTGTTCAGGTAGAATATTTTAAAGCCTGATTGCCTGTAGGGAAATTATGATGTGGAGCAATGTTTTTCAGTTTATAGGTCAAATTATAAACTGAAAATTTTCTGACAAATAATCAATGAAGTGCCAGCGCTGAGTGAGAGCAATTTGGATGAGTTTTTTTTCCTTCTTTTGAGGCTTTTTTTGTATGAATAATCAATGAAACAGTTTTCAGCTGCAGCCCTGGTTGCACACCTGCCTTCATGTCCATGCACATTTTCCCTTGGTATGTTGCAGCAGCGTGTAGCATGTTCACTCCATATGTCACATAACAGAGCTCGCTGCGGGCTGCGGCCTCTCCTGGCACGCTGTCATTTCCGCGTGGGTGTTGTTGCCTGTGCGTTGTTAGCGTGTTCACCTAATTTTCCACCCTTCTGCCTCCTTATGGGTGGAATCGGGCAGGATTTTTTTTAGGAACGCAAAAAGACCTGATTGTATCAGGATAGACGATCAGATTAAAGGTGCTAGCTTCCACATCAGCCTCCATGCCGAACAGGTAAATAAACAGATTACACCCAAGGAGGCATGAAATATGAACGCTCACACACATGCATACACAGATACCGCTGTGTGGGTCCATCTGCTCCTCTGGCGGAGCGAATTAATCCCTGCATGGAGTCTCAGGCCACATGCCTATTAAAAACACCAAAGTCAGCCGTTTTCCTTCCCAGTCTTCCTTTGTTTTTTGCTGTGGTCTTTCCCTCTATCCTCTGTTTACATTGCTTCCTAATCTGACTTACTGATCACATGGTTGTTGAC
This sequence comes from Xiphophorus hellerii, assembly GCF_003331165.1. Classification (NCBI taxonomy): domain Eukaryota; kingdom Metazoa; phylum Chordata; class Actinopteri; order Cyprinodontiformes; family Poeciliidae; genus Xiphophorus; species Xiphophorus hellerii. The sequence goes on from NC_045674.1 coordinate 16,446,148, forward strand.
CTGGACTGTTTCCGCCTCACTGGGGTGACATTTTCCAAAGGTTACACATTCATCATGCAAGATTATTGTCGCGCAATATTCCAATTGTCTTTCATTTGTATTTTTATTGTAACATCCAGTTAGCAGAAGAGTTTTCAGTCACACACCTGCAGTACGTTGCGTGGCCGGACCACGGCGTACCCGACGACCCCTCGGACTTCCTGCTCTTCATCAGCTCGGTGAGGGAGAGGAGGAAAGCCACAGAGCCGCTGATGGTACACTGCAGGTAACACACGAGGCTGCGGTTTAGTCAGACTTTCTCCTCTGGCACCTGTGAACTGTACCCAATGTTTTGCTTTCAATCATCTTCTCAGTGCTGGGATTGGGCGGACAGGTGTCCTGATCACCATGGAGACGGCGCTGGGCCTCATAGACGCGGGTCGGCCAGTTTTCCCGCTGGACATTGTGAAAACACTAAGAGACCAGCGAGCCATGATGGTTCAGACCACGGTATAGAGATTAAAAACAAAAGACTTGCTTGTTAAACGACACTGTTGCTCCTTGGCTCATTAATTTCTCTATTATGCTGCATGATGATCACCCCAAGCTGTCTTGTTTCCTACTGCTTTTTAATGCACGATTTATTTATAGGAAGTGTCAAACTCATCAACTTGTATTAAAAATACCCTCACAGTAATCCAGGTTTTATTTTAATACACTTCCTTGTAAAACTATTCCCACCCCTTGGCTCTTTCACAGTTTGTCTTGTTACAGCCACAACCTTTAGTGAATTTTATGATTCACCAACAGAAGTAGATCATAATTGTGATGTGGAAGGTAAAGATTTCCTCTGCTAAATATATGAAATGTGTGGCCTGCATTTCTGTTCAGCTCTCTTGAGTAACTACATTTCATTAGCTGAGCCACATTTCAACGCTACTAAAGCTGGAAGTCTTTATTTTTTCTAATTCTTCACAATTCTAGAAAAAATACAATTCTGATTTTATTGTTGAATATTGCAAAATTGATGCATGCATTAGACCTCCAAATATTGCATCCATGCAGTTCTTTATGATTAGAATATTCATGCATACCTGAATATCGGTTTTCAACTCAGATTCTGTATTTAGGCCTGGACTTTGATTGGACCATTTTAACACCTCAAAATGATTTCATCTTGACCATTAATAAACTTAGTTATTCATAATAATTATTCTGGCTTTCTCTTTACAGTGGACGAAAACAAATGCATGCCACACGTTTCAGATTAAAGTTAAAGCCAGATATCCTCTTATTCCACTTCCCAGTTATTCACTTCTTTGTGTTGGTTTGTCACAAAAAACAAAATGTATTGACGGTGGTGGTTGCAAGATTAAGATTCAAAAATATCAAAGTGTATGAGTGCATTTTAAGCGAATGCCTATCATTTGGATATAACTTTTTTCTTTCATTGCTTTCATTTTATTATGAGTTAGAAAATAGTTATTTTTACTTTTGAGTCAGTTAAAACACCCATGTCACAGGAATAGTGAGAGTAAAAATGAATTTCATCACATTTTCTTTCTACTTCTGCTGAGATCTCGATTTCTTTGGGAAAAAAAAAAAACCCTCATCTTTGTGGTTTAATAAGGAATTCCTGGAAGAGTGAAAATTTAGTTGCACGCTCAAGGTTTTTCTGAAAAACACCTTCAGCACTTTTCAAAGAAGCGGGGGTAAAAAAAAATCCTGCTTGTCCCTGACTCTCATTAATTCCCAGACTGCTCTGGTGTTATGGTGATGATGAGAGGCTTTAGTCGAGTGTTGGAGGCAGGAAGCCAGGCTCTGTACACCTCGGTGAGGGACAGGAGAGTGTTACTCATGCTGGGAAAATTGCAGCTTGTTCCTTTTGGCTCGGCAGCTACCACCATCACCCATATTTTGAAATATGGGTCTTCATCCTCTGATGTGCTGATGAAGACTTCCTCAGGTTCTCCCTTACGTTTTTGTGTATCCGTAATAAAAACATGCACAGTCAGAGGACATTTATCTCTGTTTATATTAAGAGTGAAAACATGCCATACACAATTATTGGAACCCATTAAAAAAAGATAAATATATGCCTTTTTGCCAGTTTCATAATATCCCACTAAAGTAATCCTGCGAGTCTCTAATGGCGAGATTTTCAGAATTTGTTTTTCTGCCTTTACAGGCGGTGGTGTCAAAATAAACGTAAAGTGCACCAGGGTTTTATTTAAAATATTATGGCATTTCAAAGAGCTCAGGATTTTGTGCCCTCTTACAAAATGCTCAGGGTGTTTAAACAACAAACAGGCCCGCAGCATCACCAATCCTCCACCGTGTTTGGCATGTTTGACTATAACCACACCTGGAGTGTTTCGTAACTTTAATCCCATCCTGTAAAAGTACCAGTGGAGGTTGGAACCTATTTACATTTGTGATTCTAGGAAATAAACATTGTTTTTAAAGATGGCTCCAGTTTAGTTCCCTCCTCCACCGATGCACATTGATACGACACCAATGCTGACATTTCATATCCCTGTATTTAAAATGCAACATGTGCTGGGTGGGGGATTTTAGGATTGATTTTGACAGATAAACGTCCATAAAAATTATCTTCTTTTTTTTTTTTTTAATTCTCTGAAATTATAAGCTGGTCAGTCCTGGGAAGATTCACTCCTGTCCAATGTTTTGTCTCACTGTAGTTCTCTGGAGCCTGAAAGTCTTAGAAATGCTTGTAACCTTTTTCCAGACAGAAATATTATAGATTTTGTTTCTAATGTGTTTTTTTGATATCTTAAGGTCAAAACATGACGTGTTGCTTTTAAAATCTTGTACCCTATACTTCATGTTGTCGCACAGGGTCTATTTAGGTGATTTTTTCCCCCTTATGTCAAGACGTAATCAGTGTTGCTAGAAAATGTGATTTAATTACAGTTAATTCAGGATGCAACAATTGGGCAGTAAAACTATCACAGGGCTGCACAACTGTGTCTGAGAACATTATCAGGTTGTAATTTTTTAAAACTTTTTATAGAGGAGATTTTGAAATGTCAAGTTTGTTTGTAGATCCCCTGAAGTGGTGCCAAGTTAAATATCCAAACATCCATCAAAGGATGGATATGAATATTTAGATTTAACGATTTTTCAGATCCACTTTTTCTGCTGTTATTAAACAGTTGGACAAGTTGACATTACATTTGTTAAAAACCCCTTTTGGTCTTTTTTTCCCATTTCATTATTAATTCCCTTTTAGCATATTTAGGTATTTTCACACATCAACTAATGTTGAAACAACCGAGTTTTTGTGAAGGTTTGCAAATACACCAGGCTTTTAGACTTATTTGAAGCAAAAAAAAAAAAAAATCAATGATCATACGACATTTCATGAGATTTATTGACCATTCTTCCAACTTCTCATATTATGCCGTTTCGTCCTGTTTAGTGTCAGTTCCAGTTCGTGTGTGAAGCCGTTCTTCGAGTCTACAAAGAGAAAGAGGAGAAATCCAAAGCACCGTAATCCGGATCGACGATGGGACCAAACCAGATGCGTTGCTCTGCCTCTGTTAACAGGAGGGACTTCTGCAGAGATCCAACAGATTAAACTCTGCCAGGCTTATGGCGCTAGAACACGCACTGGATAATGAGAGTGTAACAAGCTTCAGAGCACAGCTGTCTGTGAGGAGAGGGAGAAACAGAGAGTACGAATATTAAACATAGTTGGCCTTAGATTATGCTAAAAGGTACAGTAAGCTTATAGAGGCTGTGGTCTCCATAGAGACTGATGTAGGACTGACGTGAGCTGCTAATTTCTGTTCAAGAGGCGTCTCAGGAGGGACATTTCCACTTGTTAAGCTACATGTGCCTTAGACTGAAGCTTCCCAATCAATGAGTCCATCAAGGGTGGCAGAGGCCAAGTCAGACGGTTGTGATGTGTAGTTTATCTCCGACTCCTGAGATGAGGAGCAGCGCTGACTTCAGATGGCTGCAGCAGGTATCAGGTCAAGGAGGGAGCAGAGCTGTTTCGTGACTGCCAGAGGATCACCAGATTTACTGTTCATCACTTTTTAAATTATTCAAACTCTAAATAAACTCACTGATTTATACAGATGGTTCTGCTTCGTCATTTCCTCCATTTGGAAAATGGGAAGTCTAACCAAAGCGTGGTGGTGTCCTTATGCGGCATTATGACAGTGAAAGCATCATAAATAAGCTCAAAGTATCGAGATGTGATCAGATATTAGATTAAAAAGCTATTATAAAATGAAATGCTGGTTTTAGAACTGTAGTGTCCTTGTAGCTGCATAATAATCATACCAGTTTGGATTAATTATACATATTTAAGAGTTTGTGTGTTATAATGCAATCTTGCTATGGTCATATTTTAGACTGCAGTTTAAAATTAATTCATAATCCTGACCACTGAGTCAATAAATGAATAGATTTTAAATATTCTCTCACTCCTGAGATTAGATCATTTCCAGATTGTGGAAAATACTTGTAGAAACTATATGCAGCTTTATAAGATAGGTAGCTTGGGTTGTAGGTCTTTTATTTGTTTATGTTTTAATGAAAAATCTTGAAAAGAAAACTTCACATTTTTGACACGTTTTTTACATCCCTGAGCTATAAATTATAAATAAGCCAAGTTGTAGGACTGGCCTTTATATAATTACTACTTTTCTAAATTATTAAGGAAATTTTAATATACCGCTTATCACCAAAAAATAGTAACCTAATGTTTTTTGCTAAAAAATAAAAAACAGCTGAAAAATATTAAAATGTCAAGAAAAATTAAAGAAAACTATCTTGCATCAAAATTATTTTTATTTAAAATAAAATTAAACATTTTATATTATTAAATGTTTTTTCACTTGTGTTATTTTTTATGTTTAGATCTTCTACAAATGTATTACTGACTTGAATTTGATCCATTATCTATTCGTGTGGTTTCATTTTCAATTAAAAACAGACAAATATTTTTTATTTATTTTACAAATTGTGGCACTTTTGGACCTCCATACTTGAATATATTTATTCTTGCTCGTTTTATTTTCCCTTTTTATTTTCAAAAGTATGCAGATACAGATGCGAAAATACAATATATATATATATATATATATGTATGTATGTATGTATATATATATATATATATATATATAAATCCTCACATACGATCATAATGTTAGAAATGCTCCTTCCTGAGCTTGGGGGCCTCTCGGACGGGCCCCTGCGGTGCTCCAGGTGGGTTCCTTGGCAGACAGGTGGCGCTGGTTGTTTGGTTCTCTTGGCTCGGCCCGTCGGGAGGAAAAGAAGTTTGTTCTGCTCGGGGTTTTTACGCAGGCGCAGATCATGCTGTTTGTCCAGTTTCGCTGGTTGACTTTATACCTGTGAGGTAAACTGGTAGTTTCGGTTCAGCGGTGGGGAAAGGACGCTGCAGCCATCGGTTCCGTTCGGTCCAGAGGTGTGGAGGCTTCCCCGTCGTCCTCCTCCTCCTGTCTGCTCCGGTGTGTGACTCAAGGTCCCCGCTGCGGAGCCTCGGACGGGATTTCTCCAGGATTTTAGAGTCGGTGCGCAACAGCGAGGAGGAGGCAGGTGGACGGACAGGACAGGACGGGGGGGAAGAGGAGGAGGAGGAGGAGGAGGAAGAGGAGTCCAGCCGTTCACTCCGGACCCAGCGAGTGGAAATCAACTGGTTGGTTTAATCTGGTTCAATTTTATTAGTATGCGGCTGGAGTCCTCCTGCTGCTGATCGGCAGCCCTGAAGTCTCCTCCAAGCCTGCTAAGTGACTCCTCGCCCAGGGGAGGACGTGGGGAAGGAGGCGGACCGCAGCGGCCGCTGCGAGGGGCAGGTTTCACGGACACACCGCGGACCCGGTCGCCCTCTGGATCAGGAAGATGATGGGCTTTCTGCGCCGGACGTTCAGCCGCCGCTCCCGCTTCCAGACGCGAGAGACGGACGAGCGGGACGGAGGAGGGGTGACAGGGAACCCCCTGCTGCTGCCCCATCAGCAGCAGGTCGTCCACGCTCCTGCCGTGGTCAGCGGGGGAGCCACGGTCCACATCCCGGCGGGGGGAGCGGCGAGGAGCACCATCACCTGCCGCGTCCTGCTGCTGGACGGCACGGATGTCAGCGTGGATTTACCTGTGAGTGTTTACCGAGAGGCGAAGCTCGGCCAGTGTGTGTCAAAGTGGGGCTCGGGGACACTTTAGGGTCCTTTGAGGTCTTCTTGGTGGTCCCCGTGATGGATTATTGCATTTTAATTGCATGGAGAAAGTTAGGCTTAAAATAATTTTGATTAATTTATTAGACAGTAAGCAGAAATTCATGAACTTTGAGCGCAAGCTACCAATAAATCACCCAGATGGGTGCTTAAAGATGTCATGTTGTCCTATCAGTAAGGGTGCCATTCCTAAACAAATCTTAAATATGACCCACTTTAATCACCTGTCACTCATTCACGACTCTACAGCCTTAAATATAAAAACAACACAGGAAAGTTGTACTTTGTCATTTTGTTGTTCACTCAGATTGAACACCAATCGCTGGCCCTCTCATGGACTTCCTTCTTCTTGAATTTTTATTGCGGTTAGCAAACAACTTAAGATGCATTACCACCACCTTTACATTAAAATATGGACCACATGTTATATTTTTCCCAAAATATATGTTTTTCTTAAGAAAGTAAATACTAGAGGTTGTTTGAAAGGAAACTAATATCAAGGCCATGTCCAGACATATACAGAGACGCCTGTGGTTAATTAAGGCTGCGACAGAGCAAGAGAGAGCAATTCTTCAGCAGGAAGTACGGAAAATAAAAATGTGAAGACAGATGTTCTAATTTTACCCGTTTAACTTTTCAACGCCCGTCTGTCATGAAATATGATGGATTGGAAAATGTTGGCAGCCTTTTTGTTCTTTCAAAATATACACAGTAACCGGTGTTTTTGTAATGCTAGCCACAATAAATGCGCTAATTACTAACATGGGATGCTAAAAAAAAAATCAATTTTTTATTTGAAAATATTAATAAGTTGCTTATTTGCAGCGACTGTCCTCATGCTTATGTCACCTCTACTTCTATGAATAATTAATGATTGCCTATGGCAGGAAGGCTAAAAAAATATTTAAGTGCTGTTTTCATATCTTCTTAAAGAGAAAATGGAATTGGCTAAAAATCTGAATAAATCTGTTTAAACTTGACAAAAATCAAAGATTGGACATTGGCCACTAAATTCTGATTGCTGGATTCATAGAGCAAACTTCCTGTTTGTAGCTTTTCCTGTCATATTTGAACTGTGCAGCAAACAAATGAGTCAATTCAGACTCAACCGTTGGATGTTTTCCACTTAAATCTGTGCAATGTCGCTGAAGTTCCTAATGCTTACAGTACAGTTGGCTTCAGGCGGTGCTCTGATGAGACACTTTAGCGCTTCTCGTTCTGCCTGGCTGCAGGGAAGTCTAACTAAGGCAGCTAGAAGTGTCTCCCCTGCTGTTTGCTCTTTTGCAGCCTCTCCTTCCACCTTTCTTTTCTTCCGCATCCTTACATCTGATCTTCCTCAAGCAATCTCCGCTCTAGCTTCTCTCCTCTCATAATCTCCTTTTACACTCCCTCTGTGGCCCATCTCCCTTCGCTCATCATCGCTCTCCCCTTCCTCCCCCTCCCCACCCTGTTTCTTGTGCGTGTTCCCCCTCCCTCTCCTTCCCGTCTCCCTCCTCAGTCTGTCTGTATTCCCTGACTCCCTGATCTGATTTACCACAATTGGGGACTTTGTGCCACAAATACGAGCGCGTGTTGAGAGATGGTGGGTGGGTGGGATGATGAGCGAAGTGTGTGTGGGCATGTGTGCGTAAGTGACTCCTCATTAGATGTTTTTTTTTTTTTTGTATTATTATTTTAAAGGTTGAGCGTGTGTGTCACCGAAGCTGTTGCGTGCGTCACCTGTGAAAAACGCAGCCGGTACATTGAGGAGTTTTTTTATCCTGCTGTCCTGCTGCAGCGAGGTTATGGTAACAAGACAAAGTCACGACAGCTTCTCCGGAGCTATAGCCGTTCAAAGTGAAACATGGCTCGTTGAGGTGGAGGCTTAGTCACAGGTGTTTTGGAACAGGTTTGTTCATGTGCTCCTGTTCTCCCTCGGGGAACAGATACAGGTGCGCCGTTTTCATCTGAAGCCTTTTAAAAGCTTAGCAGTGTGAAGGAAAACATTAAAAAGTATTCTTGTAGAAGCACCTACTGAAGTCATTCATACCGCTTAAACTTTGTTGCAACCACAAATTTCATTATTATTTAGATTTTACATCAGCACAAAGTGGTGCATGCTTGTGAAGTGGAAGAAAAATGGCAAACGGACTGGATGATAAATTGACCCGGAAATGTCAAGGTGTTGACACCATTTCAACTGACATCATAATCATGGCATAATAATGCAAGGACATCCAAATCAATAAACTGTAATTTCCTATGAACATTTAACACTTTAAATATCCCAAATAAATAAACAAAATAACTGAAGCAATTAGTGAAATGGATTATGAAATCTCAATAAAACAAAATTGTTTTATTTTGATTAAATATTAGGCTCAGACTGGGGAAACAGGCAAAACTGCCACGTAGGACTTTTGTGAAATTAAAAAGTGCAAACTAGCATTTTTCAAAATGGCGGCTAACTACACAAACAAGCATGCAAATGGAAATTATTGCCCTCTTCTTAATTTATCATGGAAATTATTGCCCTCTTCTTAATTTATCATGGAAATTATTGCCCTCTTCTTAATTTATCATGGAAATTATTGCCCTCTTCTTAATTTATCATGGAAATTATTGCCCTCTTCTTAATTTATCATGGAAATTATTGCCCTCTTCTTAATTTATCATGGACATTATTGCCCTCTTCTTAATTTATCATGCAGTTAGTTGATTTGTCGCTTTGATTAACGTCCATCTAAAGACTCTTCTTTGCGAAGCTCAGTCAGACTGGATGGTGAAAACCAAATATCACTTCTTAATGAAGATTTTCTGTTGTATTTAGATGTGAACTTTGACTAGACCATTCTAACACCATAGTCTAGTCTAAATCATTCCACTGTAACTCCAGATGTTGAGGATTGTAGGAAAGTGAAACACCACCCTTGTGTTTTGCTGTTTCTAGCAGGTTTTGTTTTAGGATTATTTAGCTCCAACGATCAGCATTAAGCACCTTGCCTGTCCCTTTTAAGAAAAGCTGACCCCATATCATGATGCTACCACCTCCCTGTTTCAGCATGTGGGTAGTGTATTAGGTTTTCTGCTATGCTTAGCATGTTGCTTTTAGAGCACCTTCTTCAATATGCAGAAAACATTAACGGGGACTACTTATTGTCTTCTTCCAACTATGGTTTTCTCTTTGTTATTTTTCCCATTTGTGGATTTCATGACTAACAATTATGTCAACAGATTTTCCCACCTGAGTTGCGTCTCTTTTCAGCTCCTCCAGAGTCACTGCAGGCCTGTTGGCTGCTTCTCTGCTCAACACAAAACTTTTCACCTGATTTCTCAAGAGTACATTTTTTTTCCAGAACCATAACAAGTAGATAATTTTGAAAAGCATAGCTTGTTAAGTGTCGTACATTCAGTGTATATTTTATGATTTAGATATTTGGATTTTACTACTAGGAAAACGATCAAACTTTTACAAAGAGAGGATGAAAACAGTTTATGGGTGGACGTTCCATATTTTGGAAAAAGAGCATATTGTTTATGCACTCATAACAAAGGAATAACTTGGATGATCCCTCATGGATGTTTATTTATTTTGCACAAAGACAATGTACAATAATTCATTAACCTTTTGAAAGGAGAGATTCATGGTGCCAAGTTACAGCAAAAAATGCTAATTTTCACCTGTATTCCCTTTAAAGGTTGATAATAATCAAATATGATTTAAGGGATTATGAAATGGTGAAAACCCAGTATGATAATTAATTACATTACATGTCCAATAATTCATTCTTCACATTTTACTAAAACCAAGCCAGCCAATCAAACTACGATCCTACAGAGAGTTCATAAAGCCACCGCTTTGCATTTATCAGTAATGAATGCAGATCTGAGTATATTATTAGTGATAAATTAATATGTGTTAGAAAACCTACTAAATTAACCTCAAGATTTAAAAGCACTATTTAGTTACATATCAGATTTTATCAAAAGTTTTTAGGAGCAGCTTTTGAGGTTGATGTTCATGTCTTGTTTTTTTTTTTTTTCGGAGTTTTTGCAGTGGTTTCAGTCTCTTTCCATGTTCAATTCTCTGTCAGACGTTCAGTGCTTGAGTTATTGTTTTATCATCTAATGTTTATTTTTATTTATTGAGTTATTTGTTTATTTCAAACAGGGTTTTAGAAACTAGAAAACAAGGAATCAGTAAGACAAGAAAAAACATCTGCGTATATAACCAAGAACAAAATAATTAGCTTATCGCTACTTTTCTGTTTGAAAAAGAGTTGGAAGAAATAAAGACTTCGCTCAATTAAACATCTCCCCAACTTTATCTCTAAACTGTCTGCTTTGTGTTGAGGCTTTAATACTGAAACCACATTACGTACAGAATGAGGCTGCAGTGGATTTTATTTGGGGTATTCACGTAAAGGGGGTTGATTTGTGAAAGCCACAAGTTTTTGTTTGTAAAATAGTTTCTTTACGATTAAGGTACACACTGCTCTTGGTGTATCAGATAAAAATAAAAATAAAACCCAGAGGTTTGAGGTTGTTATTGGACAAAATGTGGAAAAGGTCAAGGATTATGAATACTTCTGTAATACACGCTGCATGCTGCCTTCAGTCTTTGCGTTATCTCCCTCATTCATACACCTGCTGCTTGGAAGTTTGGACTCGTTATCAACACTGAAGGTACAAGGCTGTCATGTTTTTACACACCCTGGGAGTTTTATGTGGGCCAGTCTCGGGTCAGGCTTTAATGTGGGCCGATGAGGCTCATCTGCCTGTAAACTGCTCCCATAAAGTTCAGGAGGAATTGCTGCAGTTTGTGCTTCATCCGTGTCCTTGGCTGTGTTTTATGACAAAAGCTGCATGAATGCGGGCCTCTCCCTCCAGGGATTGCCCGTCCCATCAGAGCACACCCTCACATCAGCTTTCTCTCTCACGCCGACAAAAGGTGGATTCATAGGCAATTCCTGCTGTTACCAGCTGGATGTTTGCACTCGGTTTAATAAAAGACGGAGTTCATTCATCAGAGGAGATCGAGTCCACTGTGCAAAAGCTTTATTTCAATCCTAATGTCTTTGTACGCTGCCATAAAGAAACCAGCTGCTTTGTGTTGTTGATCCCTCTGGAGTTTCTTTTTCATCTATTTTCACATGAAAAGTTTGGATTTATGGGAGAAGCAATTTAAGAGAAAAATATTTCACATTTAATTTAGTGTTCCTGTATCCATCTGTCTGTCCGTCCATCCATTATCTGTCCTCTCTCCGTTTCTTCCTTGTTTCCTACCAGTCTATGTTTTTTTCAGGTTCCATATTTAAAGTCAAACCACAGTTTAAGTGTCTCTCATACATTCCTGGTAAACTTTTACATTTGTATCTGAAAACTGGGGCAAAATGGATCGAGAACTCTAAAGTTTTGAGTCAATTTGAGTCATTTTACCGAGTCAGAATAAAATGTAATTTGATGTGAAAAAAAAAACAGGAAACCTGAGAAATATTAGAAGAAACACAGCAAAGTCCAGACTTTAGATATGTATGATCCCTGTTGATCATCTACTGTGTGCCACGTTTTACCACCTGTGGGTAATAAAGTGCAACTCCTGCCTGTTAAACATTGTTAGCTTCGGTTCTTTTGTAATAATTCACCTAAACATGAACAAAATGCATTTCATTTTATCCAGATTGCTGGCAATAATGTCTCTTAGGATTCTTTGTGTGTAGACACAAACACAGCAAGACATTCGCCTGATTTGGAAACGGTCAGGTACTGACCAGATACTGAGCAGAAAATGAGTTAAAGCCTAAAGAAAGATCAAAAAGATGCACATCAAAATCTTTTTAAAGACAACACAAAGTCTGGCTCCTTCAAAGCAACCCTCAAAGACACTCATTTAGTTCCTTTATTTTTCTGCTGCAGAGCAAATCCAAAGGCCAGGACCTTTTTGATCAGATCATGTACCACATAGATCTGGTTGAGACGGATTATTTTGGACTGCAGTTCATGGACACAGATCAAGTTTCGGTGCGTAACGAGTTTCTCTCAATTAGTGTGGACCGCATGCTGATGTAACTCACTCTCACCTCATTTCTCTCCCCTCCAGCATTGGCTGGATATGTCCAAGTTTCTGAAGAAACAGATTCCTGGTAAGTTGTCAGTGGCTCTGTACGTCGATCTGGTTTGTGCAGGAAAATATGCAGCGTGTTGAGTGGGGAGCAGGTGGAGCATTATCTAATGTTGACTCGCTGATTAGCGCATGCATTTGGAAGCCGTACCTTGTTTGCTCTCCGGCTCTTAACGGGTGGGGGGATAAATGGAGTGGAGGGTGGATCTGCACCCTGACACAATCTGATGGTTGTTAACATAAAAATGGAGGCAGGAATAAAAGTAAGGCTGCAGATAAAAGTGAGGGAATACAGAGATCTGGTCTTGGGACAGTGATGGATGGGCTAGATGGGAAGACTTAAGAGGAAGGATAAGATTAAACGATGAGATAAAGTACAAGACGGTTTTGATTTGATTAGATTAATGTTGCTTGAATCACTGCTTCATCTGTCCCTGCACTTTCCCGTCTCTCTTTATTTCTTCTAGAAGGGCCGCCTTACCGACTCTTCTTCAGAGTGAAATTTTACTCTTCAGAGCCAAATAACCTACGAGAGGAATTCACACGGTAAAAATTCACACGCACTGACGGAGCTCTCTGGAGCAAGCCGTAAAGGTCCAAAGGGGATGTAGGGCTAATTAGTTTGCTGCTGTGGGCAGATACAAATCAGGGCCAAATGGACAGAGACTTGTTAAAGCAAATTATGTGTCAGAGTGGAGGAAAAAACCTTGATTGATTCATCTTCTTTTTACACCAACAGGTATCTTTTTGTGCTGCAGCTTCGACAGGACATTTTGTCTGGCAAGTAAGTTTCTTTTTCCAACACAGAGAAGAAGAAAGCTCCACGGTGCACAGATGACATTATTTAAACCTGTAACTTTTGATTAGTAAAGCACCAACAACTAAAGTAAATCCTAATAAATCCTTGCATTCAGGTGAATATTACTGTCTGAAATACAGCAGCTGCAGCTGAATGTTTATATGCCATAAACACAATAAAAGCTCAGTAAATTAGAATATAAGGTAAAAATGAATTTTTTTCAGTAATTCAAGCCAAAAAGTGAATCTCATATATAATATACATATATGTAGTTTGTATTACTGTTGTTTTTGATGATTGCATCTAATAAAAACCCAAATGTAGTTTCTCATTGCATACAACACATAAAAAGGGTTTTTGATACAGAAATGTTAAATTATTGCCAACACATTAATAGTGACGCCTGCTGACTTTATAATTGTTCAGCAGTCAATCATTGACAAGGAGGGTAAGCCACAATGCGTCACTGCTAAAGAAGCTGAATGTTCACATCATGCTGCATGGGAGCATATCAATGGAAAGTTTAGTGGAAGGAAAAAGGAGCGAGAAGGTGCATAAGCCATAAGAATAACTGCAGCTTTGAGAGGATTTTGTGATTTGTGGGAGATTCATTAGGAACACTGTGAAGTAGAATGAAAATTATATATATATATATTTTTTTATCCTTATTGTGTGTACATTTGTATTCAGCACTTCTGAGTCAGTACTTTGTAGAACCAGATTTCTGTTTCTAGCAGGTTTTCTGCCACTTTTGGCCTGTGCTTAGATTGCATGTAGGTCAAAAAGTCAAATCTTGGTACCATCTACCAGAACACCTTGTTGGGGAGATTTTAATAACCTAATCCTGCTTTGAACTAATCCAGCTCTCTAATAATTTGTGTGAAGTGTTCACACTGAACACTTCACACAGAACTGAGGTCAGTGTTGTCAGTGTGGATGACAACTGAGGCCACGTGTACAATATTATTTGGATACATAAATTACACACAGATGGACCTCATTCATTAATTGCTCAAATTCTAATGACAATTTATTTCATTGGAACATATTTTACGGGTATCAGAGTAGAGGGGTTGATGTGTTGGAATATGTATGCATGCCACACTTTTTTGATTTTTATTTTATAAGAAAAAACTTGAAACGTTTCCCTTCACATTACAACAGTCCTTTGATACTTTGTGTTGGTGTGGCTCATAAAATTCAAACCACATCCACTGAAGTTTGAGTTGACGTTTGTAGCAAATCAAAATGTGAAAACCTTCAAGGGGTGTGATTACATCTAAAATGTACTATGTGCTATATTTTTGCATATTCTGGGATTTGCTACATTGTTTCTTAATTCGATAATTTGGTTAGCTAAGCATAAAGCCTGAAACAGCTTATAAAGCCAACGTCCTTATAAGTCACTTTGAGCAACTTCCCTCCCCACAGCGGGGATGTCCCACCTCTAGCCCACAGGTCACCTCCACTACAGTTTTCTCAGTAGTGGTGGAGTCAGTACACCGACATCTGTTTCACACACACACAAGCCCGACCTGACTGTGCAAACACTCACTTCAGTGTGTCAGTGCTCCTATCTGGGCCACTCGTCCCCAGAGTCCAGCTCCATTATAAAAGCTCAAGATCAAGAACAGCAGAGGCTGCTTATTTTAGGAAAAGGGTTGCTCCTCTCCTCCTTGACACACTCACACTGTGTAGGGCATCCAGCCACTTTATGTCTCTCCAGCACATGACATCACTCCAGGGCAGTGCTGGTTCTTGCCTGAATGGCGTCCTGGGCAAACGCCTCGTTCTGGGCCCCCCTCACCCACCAATATGTACGGAAGAAATCCTCCCCACCGTTATTTTTTTCTTTGTTTTTATAAACAGATTAAAGGTTTCTCAAATATCATATCAAAATCAATCCAGCTTTAAATGATGCACTGATTTATATAATGAATATCTTAGTGATTACATAACGGATATGAATAAAACCCTATAAAGAGGACTCACATAACATCTGTCAATATTATTTCTCTCCAGAGCCTGTAAACAAATGTACTACTTTGTGCTAAGCTTAATTGTCCACTAACCGTTCACTCCATGTTTGTTCCTTTAGCCACATAACTATCTGCATAAAGTAGTATTAGTTTTCACGGGTAGTACCAGAGCAAAGTCGCAGTACTGTTACCTTCCTGAGCAAGTTGCTCTGCTGAAGCAAAAACAAAAATACTTTACAGCGCCAGCTGGGAAATAGCATAGCTGCACAACATTCCTAAGACTGCTAATGCTAACGCTCCAATAGCTAACGATAGCTACCAGAGCCGACTCTGGTGTAAATGTGGAAGCACCTCAAGCGCATGTGTGAAGCTCAAGGTTCAGGGTCCAAATCTGGCCCACCAGAACTTTTTGACACATAAATATAGCCTTCAAGAAAACAGTTTTGTGCCTACATATTATTTTATCATCCAACTCAAAGCAGTTTTTATCTGTGTTCTGCCAAATTACATTAATGTGAAAACAGTTAAATGTTGTTTAACCTATTTATTCATACTTTAGCAGTTTAATGGGTAGTTTTAATGATAAATGTTGCCACATTTATGATCTTGATGTGGCCTGAAATAAAGAGTGGTTTGACACCTCTGAGCTAAAGTCTTTCTCAGAATTTCCTCATTAGATATTTCCCCGGTGTATGCGACGTGACCCATTCTGCCACCCTGTGCAGTGAGCCATATTGTCAATATCAGCAGGGGCTGTACATTTGTTTTAATTTGTGTATTTTTCCTTTAATTTCAGATTAAAATGTCCATATGATGTGTCAGTGGAGCTGGCAGCATATTGTTTACAAAGTAAGTAAGGTTGTTCCAAATTTAGCTCTTCATCCCAAATGTCCATTTCTAATATTTATTAAAGTCATTTCAACACCTCCTAAGTCACTCATTTAAGTTTATTTCACAGGGGGGTTTTTTTATTGGTGATTATATTGTAAAATCTTCTCCTGGGCATTCATGCTTGGAGTAATGTCTGCTGAAAAAAAAGGCTCAATTTATGATTTTCAACCGCTTTCTTGCATTATTGATGTTGTCCCTCTGCAGATTTCCTCTAATCTTGTTTTACAAAGATTTCCTCAGATGCACCGACAAGGAGCATCAAGCGCGATAAATTCAGAGCAGCTTAGCCGTCTCAAAAAGTAATTATTTTGTTTACAAAGACAATCTAATTTACTGTTATGCAGCTTGCAGGAAGTTGCTGCAATGTAATTTTTGCAGAAGAATAAAAAATGGCGGAAGGTAGAAGAAAGGCAGCAGTTTTATTGCTTTTAACTCGTGTTCTTGTTTGTAAAAGATGAGCGATTTAACTTGAAATGATCGGATCTTTGGGAGATGCTTATGTTTTTCGTTCATCCACTCACAGGTGAGCTGGGCGACTGCGACCCCTTGGAGCACTCCCCGGAGCTGGTGTCGGAGTTTCGTTTCACTCCCAAGCAAAGCGAGGCCATGGAGGCAGACATCGTCAGCAGTTGGCTGGATCTCAGGTGGGGATGAAGAAACAAAGCAGCTAAATTGTTTTCCCTTGTTCTAAAACGGGACCTTTGTACACTAATACATTAACCTGGTAAAAACCTTGTCCTACATTTTGCTTTGTACAAAGATCTCAAGGCTCTTGGCTGTTGAGAAACCATTACTTCCTGGAGGCGTGGGCTCTGTTGCAGTTTACAATTTTACCCAATCGCTAACGTTTGTTCGTGGTGTATGTAATGCTGCAATTCAACGCTAAGAAGCTTCCCGGAAGTTGCCTGTGCTGTAAACAACTTTCCTGCACTGCGAGGAGAAAAGAGACGATCCAAACGAGGCATCTGTTAATGCGAATTTAATATTTGGAAACGTTGACAACACTGAATGGTTTTGTTCACTTCCTCCGCTGCTTTTGCTGAAACTACCGGCAACCAGCAATTCTAAAACAGCTCTGAAAATTGATGTCATCGTTTACGACTTCTCCTTCTGTTCGCTGATTGGCCTGGTCAAAAATCTACTGGAGATAATCCGAGTCAAAGGGAAAAAGTCCAGACTGCTGTAAATTAGATTTTTTTTTTTTTGAGCGGAGTTGCACAGGAAGGCAGTGGCCTGGCTAACTGGTCGCCAAAACCTTGTGCTGTGTCAAAGCAGCTTACTGGAGGGCGTCCAGCCACCGGCAACTTGACCCAGGCTTGCTTCTCTCCTGTGAGGTTCTAACAAGCAGAGCAGAATCTGGAGCAGAAAAGGGAGTTGTTCTGCTGCCACCTGTCAACACCGGCTTTTTTTTATTTTTTATTATTATTTTCACATCCGAAGGTTTCCAATTTCACCATCCCTCTTTGCTTGCTCCCTCTGCTTTGGCCTCTCTATCACTGGTCTGTGTAAAGGATTATGGGATTAATCTCTGAAGGGTCTTGATTGATTCTACGGAGTGTTTAACCCAGCTCTGCTCTGATTGCTCCCCTTTCAGATTAGATTGCATATATATGCTGTGGCTCACAGGGTCAACCTAGCCACAAACGAGGGGCAGGCTATGCTTAGAGTGAGATCAAAACGGATAGTTACAGACTGCGCACCTGATACGTTTCTTTTTGAGAGCGCATTGGGACTGTGACTGTATTATTTTTACTGTGAAAACTAATCTTGTGTTTTTCCTTCAGGGGACAGAGCCCGTCTCAAGCAGAGATTTCTTTTCTCAACAAATGCAAGTGGCTGGAACTTTATGGCGTAGATATGCACTTTGTCAAGGTGTGTGAGTTTACTGCACTTCCACAGGTGCAGCTCCAGTCAGAAGTTTACATACACTCATCATGCAGCTGTTTTTTTCTCCCTAGTGTTGTATGATGCAACAAAATACTGAAATTTATGCTAAAAACAAGAATTTTTGGCCTGGTCACAGTTTTTTATTATTATTATTGTGTAATTCAAACAAGGCCAAAAATACACTCAAAGCTTCAAATATATGGATACACTAATACTAATAACATCAGCAGGCTTCTAGTTTATACTGCAAAAACAAAAAATATTACCAAGAACCTTTGGTCTATTTATTGTGAAAATATTTTATTACACTTGAAATGAGACAAAGCTAACTCATAATTAAGTTTTTGACAAGATATAAAAGTTTATTTCAAGTAAATAATTCCTTAATATTGACAAAAAATACTTTTTCCATTGGCAGATTTTTCCACTATAACATGAGAAAAATGTCTTGTAATAAGTTAAATAATCTGCCAATGGAACCAGAACTTTTTCATCAATATTAAGGAATTATTGACTTAAAACAAGCTCCAATATGTTGCTGAAAAGTTACTTGTAACTTAGTTTTGTCTCATTTCAAGTGTACTAAGATATCTTCTCTAGAATCTAGAAAGAAATTACAAGATAAGGTTTTGTGTTTTTGCAGTGTAGATCTTGCTGCATATTTGACTCTCTTGGTAGAAAGTAAAAAAGTTTAATTAAATTAGTTGGCTTCCTGGAAAATATCCTGCTTTTAAGCACTGTCAACCCACTTCCTATTTTCAAAAGTTACAACTTTTGGAAGACATTTCCATTAGCTTAATGTCAACGGGAAGTTGTGCATCACGTTTTTGTTTTTATAAAATGTTGTTGTCTTACTACATCCACATACGTGCATGGATCAGATTAATCATAAACGTCTCAAAAATAATAAATATAATTGAATGTAAACTTCTGACTGGGACCAAATTATTTCCTTCATGTCATTGTGGAGATAAGAAACTAAATGTTCAGTTTTTTTTCTTCAGGGCAGAGATGGAGGAGAATATGCACTGGGTCTCACCCCGACTGGCATCTTAGTTTTTGAAGGCTCCAACAAAATTGGGCTTTTCTTTTGGTAAGCACACAAACAACTTTTTATGGTTCAAATAACAATAATAAGGCATTATGTACACTACCCACAGCAGCAAACACTTTTTAAACAAAGCTTACAGCTGTAGTGAAGCAATCAGGCTTCCTCACATTATTCATACTAAATCTGTTTCACTACACCGACTAGTTTGGTAAACTAGAGCTGAAACAATGCGGAGATAAAGTTACTTAAAGAAAAATGATCTATTTTTGTGGTCAGTTGTGTAATTTATGTAAAGACAAAAGCATTAATTTGTCTGCTTTCTTCTGGTTGTCATCTAAATGAATTTTCTTCCCATGGAAATAAAGTCAAACTTTACTTTAAGTTTGATAACTAAATCCACAAATACAGGAGAAAGACTTTTGACTTGACTTTCAGTGATTGTCAGTGAAAGCAAATAAGCATTAAAATTTGGGTCTTAATATAATTGATTATTAGTGTTTGTGAGTTGAACTGTCTAGTATAATTGATAATGAATTACATAATATAAGTGGATTTAAACGAGTGTTCACTTTTGCTTTTATTTGCACACATAGGCCCAAAATCACCAGGCTGGATTTCAAAAAGAGTCGCCTGACGTTGATGGTGGTGGAAGACGATGATCAGGTTGGTCTCCTTTAATATTCCTAAAACAAACCAGCTGTTGGCTCAAAATAAAAAGAAGACTAAAGTAACCTTTTCCCTGAAGGGTCGCGAGCAGGAGCACACCTTCATGTTCCAGCTGGCCAGCGCCAAGACCTGCAAACACCTGTGGAAGTGCGCAGTGGAGAGCCATGCCTTCTTCCGCCTGCGTCAGCCGACCGCCGGCAAGGCGAGCCGCAGCGACTTCACGCGGCTCGGCTCCCGCTTCAGATTCAGGTAGAGCACAGATTCGCTCCTGGCGGTTCCTCCCGGCGGAGCCGCCCCGCGGCCGGACGACGCGCTCAGGCCCGCCGGGGCTGTTGTGGTCAACACTTGCTGCCGGCATATGGGGGAAATTACGTGTCACATTAAACAGATCCTTTGTATCTATGGTTACCGAGTAGCTATGGTTACGTGCACCTGTTCCTATGGCGACTGAGACGTTCCCCTTGAATTGTTTGTTTTCTTGTGATTATTACCAGACAAATTCTCACACTTGAAGGGCACTTCCTGTCATTTGTTGGAGCGGGCAGATCAAAGCGCCGTGATAGCGCTCTGTTGTGGTTTGTGCACAAACACTAATGTTGCAGATGGTGGAAGTGCAAACAAGCACTTGAATACTGCTCTATGAGAGCTAATGTAATAGGCACACCTGGGTCACCTTCTGACTCTTTTGTATCCTCCTAAACTTATCTAAGAGGAAATAAATTCCTCTTCTACTTTGTTTTTTCTCCTTCACATAGCAGCTATGTTTGCCTTGCTTTGACTTGAGCCATCTTTAATTCACAAAGCCAAAGAAATGCTCATATTTATTCAGGCACACAGGATAATCACTTTACCAATGGTTACCTACATTTTTATTATATAAAAATAGCATTATTGGCCAACATTATGTGCACAAACGAGGAATGTGACTTGAGGTTTTAAGCACTCGCAGCATGGATACATAAGTTAAAATATTTAATGATAAAGAAACAGTTTGTACATGTATTTGCAGACATGGCTCAGTTGAGAGTAAACTAACTTCGTGTAGTATTTAGCTTGGCTGTAATGCTAGCTTTCACAGTAAATGGGAAGCATATGGAAATTCAGTTTTAGACTTGTTTTTGTTTCTATTCTCTTTTGTAACAGAGCCTCAGTGATGACTGTTTCTGTGGGCATCCGCTCTTATAAAAAATGTAGCTTTACCCATCAGCCTCCACTAAGGATATCTGGAGTCTGCACAGTTCCCATGCTAATGCTTTTAGGATCCTGTTGCTGAACTCCAGTCAGATCTTTTAAAGTACTTCCACAGAAATCAGTAATACAGATAGGTAATTACCATTTTCATCTACTAAACTTGTCTTTGTGCTCGTCTCAGTGGAAAGACGGAGTATCAGGCCACTCATGGAGGCAGACTGAGGAGAGCCAGCACTTTTGAAAGGAGGCCGAGCAAACGCTACCCCTCCCGCACACAGTCGCTGGGCAAAGGTGAGCCTTATCAGCACATAGGAAACATGGATGACTAACCGCACCTGTTTTGTCCTCTGCGCCCTCATGCTTTATCAAAAAGGTCACACGCCGTTTTGCCTAAATGGCTGAAATCTGCAGCATTGAGAGCCCTGAAAGAAAGGATAAAAAGCTCCAGCCTGGGAGGCAGCAGGGTCTCTTCAAGGCTTTCTCTTTAAGAATGACTAATATTATGTTTTGCTATGACAGGTTCAGCAGATTTAAGTACAGCGCCAGTCTGTTTTACATAAAGTGCTGCAAAATTCAAGGCTATAGGTTATTATCGTCTTTCTTCTCTGTGCTCTTAAAGCCCCCATAATTCCCACCTTCTGTGAGCTACGGTGGCCTAACGAGCCCAAAAGCCTAAAATATATGCTCACCTTATATGCTGGTGAGCTCATTCATAACTACGTACAGTACAGACCAAAAGTTTGGACACACCTTTCTAATTCAATGGGTTTTCTTTATTTTCTTGACTATTTATAAGTAAAGAAATCCCACTTATTAACCTGACAGGACACACCTATGAAGTGAAAACCATTTCAGGTGACTACCTCTTGAAGCTCATCAAGAAAATGCAGAGTGTGTGCAAAGCAGTAATCACAGCGAACGGTTGCTACTTTGAAGAAACTAGAATATAAGGGCTATATTCAGTTGTTTTACACTTTTTTGTTTAGTGCATATTTCCACATGTGTTATTCATAGTTTTGATGCCTTCAGTGTGAATCTACAATGTTAATAGTCATGAAAATAAAGGAAACTCATTGAATTAAAAGGTGTGTCCAAACTTTTGGTCTGTACTATATATCAGCATCCAAACATCTGAAAGATTTAGATTTACTAATCATAACGGTTATCATACAACCACAGACTTCTGTGCATTTTATTAAAGGGGACTTATTATTCAAATTTTGCATGTTTTTGTACTTCCATTTGGGTTTTAACTGTTTCTGAAAACAGCCCAAGCACATAAAAAAAAAACACCTAGACGTTTTTTGACAATAAGTTAAAGTGTCTTGGTGTCTGGAAAATGAGCCATTTCAAAAAACCTCCTGAACTTTGAGTCACAATCAATGGCCACTGACTGTGCCGTTACCTAGTAACCCCAGCCTGTCACCTAGCAACTTGGAGTTCCAATGGGAACTCCTGCATGTTGGATCAGCTGGTTTTACCACTGTATTAGCTGTACAATGGCTGCTGGAAAAAAACAGCAAGTGTCTTGTTACCATTCTTAAACAACTTTCTGCATTCCTGTTGGTTGGTTTCAAAGATGTACGGTTGTATAATTGTGAATATGTTTGTGGCCATTTTCACGTGAACGTGTAAATGTTTAGTTGGGGGGGCGTGGCCAGCTGTAGCTTATTTGGATTTAAAGTGACAAGAGGCCCTAAAACAGGTTGATCTGAAGAAGGTCAAAAGAGGCAGAACTGACCAGATGAAAATGTCATTAACTAAGAATGATTTTGTGCAAAAAATATAATTAACATGTTTTTATAGCCAATAAACCAATCCTAACATGTTCAAGGAAGTATAATAAGTCACCTTTATGACTGCATCTAAGAGACCAACAAAGAGTAGTGAACCACTGTCAGCTGGGGGACAATGCATTGTTTTGAGAGAAAAAATCTGAAAAGTGTGGTGTGCATTTGGTTTCCCTAGTATCAGAGTAGAGAGAGTATTTAAACAGTAAATTCAGTACAACCAGAAGTCTCCTGAAACAAGCTGTTCCATATGTCATCTGAAAATGAAAAGAAGGCCATGGTAGCTCTGGAGGAGCTGCAGAGATCTGTCAACATAGCAACTTTGACTCATACATTCCACAAATCTGGCATTTCTGTTGGAGAGAAAGCCACTTCTGAAAGAAAGTAACATTTAAAGTAACAACCCATGTTGGGGACATAGAAAGTGAGAAAAATGAAACTTTTTGGCCTACGTACCTGGCAGAAAATCAACACTGCATCATCATCCTGAACACCTGTGACTGACCAGACTAAAGAGGCTGAACTGACTCAAAAAAAAGGAACATGGAGATAAAGACTAAATAACAAACCTTAATTTCTGCTTTTTCCTTAATATGTCTCACTGTTGTATATTTTTTTCAGTTGCTATTTCCCCTGCAAAGCCTCTACATATCAGGTAAAACTCTCTGAAAAGCACACATACGCAGTGCACAAATCACATCACTGCCTTATCAGTCACTCTTGACCTTAACCCACATAAATGCCTTAACAAAAGCACCAAAGATTAGCCATCTGTGTAAAAGAATCAAAGATGTGGAGGCATTTGCTCCCATTTTTTATCACTGGTTTTTGTTCTCCATTCCAAACATTGAAATTGTGTTTTTGGTTCACTGTAAATGTATTATTTAGTTCCATCTGCTTCCACTGATTGTTGACATTCTTTTCCAGCTCGCATGCCAGCCCCAATCCCAGTCCACATGCGGTGAGTGACTGTAGATAACACTCATTAGCCACGTTTCCATTACAAATGTCCACAAATTTTCGTTTGTCTTCTGATTTATCTTCTGCCAAAACACATCTCGCAATTGCTGTGTTTGCATTAAATAAGAAAATTAACCCTTTCATGCTTAAGTTTTAAATCTCCACATGGATATTTTTTGCTTATTTTAATTGTACGCAGTTCTTTAAATGTCCTGTGATTAAATATATTTGCCCATTTATCCATAACAACTGGAACTTTCAATATCTAGCAAGTTATTTTCGCAATTTACCGTCCATTAAAAGAGCGCTCCTCAGATTAATATCACTTCCTGCCACGGCGGAGGTGAAATTACCGTAATAACCCGATATTTGGATATCGGCGCAACGTCTCCCCTTTCAGAAACCGTTGGATTTTTTCAGATAGCGCAAAGTGTGGCGGAATTACGGTACTGCAAATTTAGCTGGATCGTCGCCGTTCCGTTTTGTCTGGAAGGGTTAAAATAAAACCACATATGAATAACCTTGTTCACAATAAATCATTAAAAAACATGTTAGTGGAATGAGATATATTTCTAATATTGACCCAAAACAAAACAAAATTCTCTATATCCTTTCTACAAACTTTGTCTTCTAAAGGTATTTCAGTAAAGAACTAAAACATTCAAAAGTTTGTCCAAAATATTTTGTATATGTAATTGTTATTTATTATCTTGGAGTCTACATATTAATTCCCTTCTCTTAACTGAATGTTAGGAGCAGAACAGCGAAACATGTTGTTCTGTCTCTTCTTGAAAACAAAAATCATATTTTCCTGTTGGATGTTTTCCCATTTTAAATAAAGCACTATTTAACCTGTATGATCAAAACGTATTCTGGATATAATGGTTTCCCAGCAGTTGATCTTACTTGTGATGTGAAAAAAATGTTTTCACTCAGTTTTGTGAAATACATTTATTTCTATATAACTGAAAAACAACCTCATCCTGATTTTTATTAAAAAGAGTGAGCTTTTTCAAAATTGCCGCATTTCTATTAAGTAAATTTATTTTCATAAATTCAGTGTGCTCAACTTTATGGTGAATGCGCTGAAAAAAATGAACTCCGGGGGTTTATTACATTAACAGAAGAATATCATGCACTTTTAACTAAATAGTTTCATGTTTCAAACAAAAACGTGATAAAATCATGTTGGATAAACAAGAAATTCAACAACTTAACGTTTATGAAATGTAATCATGTTGAGATAACATAATTTATTATAGACAGATTAATCTCCCTCTCAGGAGGGTCTAGCGAGATTATGGAAGATCACGCGACATAACTGTTTTGCGCCTGGGAAAACTTCAAAGCGGTTTTAGTTACACATTAAACTATAGATATTTGTTTTTCTGTGCTGGGCACTATTGGTATTTAAGAACTGCACTGTAACAAATGGCTGTAAAAACTACAGCATGAAAATACAGTAAGGTGGCTGGGTTTTGAAAATATGGGTGTTATAACTTATGTTATTAATAACCATAATAACATAAGTTGTGCCAACACAATTGCTTTACATTTTAATAACCTTAATAAATTAAGTTGACCTAACTTTAAATAGGAGTAACAGAATCACATGGTGCTGAAATTAAGCAAAGTAATCAGGTGGAAATCCTTTCCATAATTTTTTTATGTTCATCCAAAGAGTTATTTTTTTCAGTGTGGGAATGCAGCTGGTCTCACACACAGACACAGAAATGCAGCAGCAACCAGTCTGGCTTACAGAGATCTTTAATTTCAGCTTCTCCATGATCCTCTTCAGTACCAACACAACATTCCTATCGGTCACGAGCCTTGGCATCCGCCCCACACGGCTCTTACGCCCCCGGTGTACCTGCAGCCCTCCGGTCACACGCCGTCTCACAGGTAAGTCAAACTGCATGCACCCTGGCTCCGTCGTCTTTGTTTTCCACGTCACTCACACGCCTCCACTTGTCTTGATCGTGGTCTCCACCATCTGTTGTGCTCAGGCCTTCCTTTGAGGCTGCGAGTCCGTTGTACAGTCATCCTCCTGCCTCTGAACGAACCGTCTCCGTCCTCAAAGGATCCCTCAGTGTGGTTCACAGGGACAAGGTCATGACCGCCCTTTGACCTTTCTCAAACCCCGGAGTCGGTTTCAGACACAGACTGTCGCCCCAAAGGAAGGAAGCTCTGCCGATGACCTTCCATCTTCATTTTCATCACCAGTTTCGTCTTCATCTGTCACTCCAACTCCAGTGTCGGCGTCATTCTGCTTCTATGTGCCGAAAAGATCCTTATAGCACGACTGTGGGGCTTTAAACATCCAAAAAGGGCAGAATAGGGGCCAAAGTATCGTGCCAGGTGAAATGGACCAGAACTTGTTCAGGGATTTTAGTTCTTGTAATTTTTCCTGCCGATATTTCTGACTTATCAACATCATTCATCGTTTTGCAACACCTGTATTCGACTCATTCTGAGGCTCATAATGCATCGTAAACATTCACTCACTGAAGACATTTTAGATGCAGTTTAGGTCAGAAGTTTACATACACTCATTCAGTTTTTACAGACTTATTTGAAACCTTGTTCTTCCAGGGTGAAATGGTTGCAAATAAGCTCCAATCACTTAGAAATAACACCTCCACTAATGTGTGGTTAGTTGTTAAACAGTTCAAACGGATGGTCTTGGATTCTGTGAGTTTTATTTGCTCTGAAAAACTTCAGCTTGTGTAAATCTACAACATGAGTGGTTAGTTCGACTTATTGTGTCAAACTAATCATTTCATGCTAATAAAAAGAAACCACTGCAGCTAACCCTGAAATTATTCAGATTTCTCCTGGCAGGTGTAAAGTACATTTTTAATTTTACCGAAAGAAATTTTCAGACTGGAAGGAATATTAATATTTTGAAGTCGTCCAGATGAAGCCTTAAATAAAGTTGGACGAATCTGTAGAGGAGCTAAAGATGTCTAATTGAAAACATGTCCACTGATTATTAAAAAGAGTATAAATAATATATAATGCAATTTTTTTTATACTCCTTTTACATTTTGTTGTTATTTTTTAGGAGATTAAAAATCATGAATAATTCTGGCCTTAGCTGTAGCCGCTAACATTAGGCCTGTGTGGATCAGAAAAAATAAAATCTGTGTAAAATAAACTTTGTCTAAACCAATTGTTTGTTTGTTTTTAGAAACATTAAAAATATTTAATGTAAAATCATTTCACCCTGAAAAAATAACAGTTAAAAAAAAAGTCATAAACAATAATTTATGTTCATGCGTTTATGTAAACTTCTTGCTGGAGCCGTGGGCTTTTTGGGTGAATTACATTTTACTCAGATTGGTCGCCTGTAATGTCTGTGGAAAAACGATAAATGGGAATATACAGTCAAAACACTTAACAGTTTGTGGCTGATTTTAAATACTTTTACTGGTTAGCAGTGAAAAAGTATATCTAACGATATCAGAGCCAAATCAGCGGCCTCCAACTGATATCAAGTCATTTATTTTGACTTTCTGATTCAGAATAACCTTTCAACTTGTGTCTCTGTCCACTTATTTAAAGATACGGTAGAGGAGAGAACAGATTTTCCACTTGAACATAGTTCAGATTGGGGTGTTTTTATTGCAGTGTGTGTAAATGCCTTACTTCCAATCAAGGTTTTAGTCTCTGGCATGTTTACTTCAGAATATTAAATATGCTTTAATCATTGTCTTTTGTTCCTAGTCTTATAAAAATTGTGACAGCTATGTATAGTTGCCTAAATTAATCAGAAGTAAAATGATATCAGTGCTGAGTGGAGGTAATTGGGAGCAGGTGAAAGGGAGCCTGTAGTCTTTGCTGCTTTAGAGGTTGAGCTACTGAATGTATTGTGTGAAATAGAAGTAGGCCTCTGCATATGAGAACTTAAATAAACATTATATGTTTATTTAAACATATAATGTTTAAATAAACATTATGTTAATGTTATTTCAGGTCATGGATTTGTGAAATCAACCAAATGTTTACAATAAGTGTTGTTCTGCTGTTGGTTTGTGTTTGTTTCTTTGTTGTTGTTTTTTTCCCCTTCATGTTTACTTGAATCACCTTTGACCTTTAGGAATGTTGCCATATTGCTTCTAAGACAAATAAACAAGTTATAACAAGTTAACAAAAACCCTTTCTGTGGTGCTTTATGTTATGGGCAACACGTCCAACAGCTTCACATAAAAACGGACGAAACAGCATAATGTCAAAACGTTTTGAACTGAACTAAATTGAATATAATATATATTCAATTTAGTTCATTATTATATGGATGTTTCAACAGGATCATATGTTGATAAAGTGAGGAAAATGACCATGAAATTTATTTCATCAGAAGAGTTTTATTGAAACATACGTTATTATACTTACATGTTATATGCAGGACTACTGACAACATATCTCTTGTTTTCTACATTTAGCTTCCAAATAGCCAGACTTACTTGCAATTTCTAAAAATGATCTTCATCCCTATATTTAGTGGCTTTTTGAAAAGTTGTATTTGACTGACAGGTTTTTAGAAGATCCCAGGAAAGTCTGGATCAGGGCTGACAAACTCTATGTTTTAGGCCAAACATCATGAATGCTCTCAAAGGGCTGGTTGTGCCAAAATGTTTTGATAAAACCTGTTCATAAACCATTAAAATATAATGAATTCTTTAAACTAAATTTTGTTATTGAACATCTTTTCAGTGATTCTTTTTGTGATTTTTTTTTTGCAATAAAAATCAACGTGTTTGTGGTACTAATCTGGAAATATTTGCGATATTTGCTCTTGTTTTTGACGGTAAATGCGACATTATTAGCCGCTGTTTAAATTATGGACTATAATCTGACATCAGTTAAGGTTGAGACAGCTGTTTAGTACAAGTAAGAAAGTATTTGACAATTTTTGAAAAAAATCTGCAATAAACTCCTAATTATGTAGTATTGCAAAAAATGCGGTAATTTGTTGATTTTGCGTGAATTTCCACAATAATTCTCAAGAAACTGGAGAGACTAATTGATATAATTGTGCAGTAAACAGATAAAAACTGCATTGATTTGATTGATAACATTATATTTAAGCACACTTAGTGTTTAGTCTACAATTTAGAGGGCCACATAAAAAGCTGTCATGGGCCGGATTCGGCCCACAGACCTTGAGTTTGACACGTGTTCTAGATAATTGGAGGCAAATAGTTAAGACATTAGGGGTAATTTAACATTTTTGTATAGCCTCAAAACTGCCTATAATGAAGCATCATTTTGATGCCCACAGCGCAGGGTTATGATGGCTCCCACCTTTAGGCAATTTAGCATCTTTAAATAACCTCAGATGTATATTTCTGGATTATATCTGCTCACCATTGTATTATGGTTTAGCCACATAGCGTAGTTGTTTTGTTTATTAATCCGCTTCATTGGAAATGTTGCTCTAAAGCCACTGAATAAAGACATGAGAATGACTGCGGTTAAAACGACGGACGTTTATTTCCACTTTTCCAGATTAAAGTGTTTAGGAGGCTTGTTGTTTAGGGAGTTGTTGTGACTGCGTGTGTCATCCTCAGCTTCCCGCTGAGCAGTTCTGCTTCAGACCATCAGTACAGCTCATCAGAGAATGAAAATTCGTATTCTGGCAAGACTCACCATCGTCACCGCCGCCACACACACAGCCAAGACACACTCTGCCACACACACACCAAGAACAGTGAGTATCCTCCGCCTTTAAAGATAAATCTGTCAAAAGACTTGGCTTGCTGTTGGTTTTTTTGTTTCTTATAGATGCTGCTTTTAAACATGTTACTCTACATGCATATTTCTGTTCATGTAATGGATAAAAAAAATTTTGTTTGATGCATATATGAGTTTTTGCCATCTAAGATTTACTAACTTTAATGTTTTAGAGATCACGTACTACAGTGCATCGCTTCACATTTTGTCACGTTACAACAGCAAATTTTAATATATTTTTTTAAAGATTTTTTTGTGATCCACCAACACAAAGTAGTACATAAGTGAGACGGTATTTGTAAATAGTCGGTTGCGGTTTGTCTCTTCCAAATTTTATGAGAATATTTTGATGAATATTCTTTGCAAAATAGTCGTAACTCAGTGAGACTGGTTTATTTTCAAATCATGCTGCAAAATCTCAATTGTATTTAGGTCTGAGGACTTTGACTAGGCCACTCAGAAGGTAGGTGAAAACATTAGATTCTATTTAGGAAAGTAAAAGGCACCAAATACATGTTTTCAATTTATTAATCATGTAAATAATCATTTTTCCTCACTGATTTGAGCTGATTTTTGTTGGTCAATCACATAGCATCTCAATGAACTACATTGAAGTTTGCGGTTGTAATGAGACATGACCTGAAACATTGTGCAGGACACTGAGAAGCACATTCATCCACTGTGTTCTTCTGTTTTAAATAGGGATAAACTCTAAATATGAATGAAACGTTTATGAGATAAAGAAAATATTGCCTATTTAAGGTTTTATCTTCACCTTTTGAGTGCATGAAGAAAAGAAATGTTGGAGACTCGACGACTAAGCTCTTTTGTGCAAATGCAAATGATTAAAATCTTTTGCTTTGTTTCTTGAAATATATTTAACTGTGCTGTTTAAGTTAGTGAATTAAGTACATAAATATGTACTGCCAGGTTCCAAACAAACCTTGTATGTTTTAGAACGTCGAGCTCCGCCCTGCCCTGCAGATGGCATGGACATCTCTCAGTCGCTGCTCAAAGCTCTGGAGACGGACAGGGATTCTCCTCCCTGGCCTTCGCTGCACATAAACATCGACAACAAGGTGGGCAAGACACATTTTCACACAATGCACTTCAAAAACACAAAATCTGACCAGGTATTTTTGTCTATTTTTAATGCAAATATCTTAAGACATTTGAAATAACATAAAATTAACACACAAGTAACTTTTCAGCAAGATAATGGAGCTTGTTAATACTGGTGAAAAAATAATACAGGGTGGGCCATAAGTTTCCATACATAGAAAAAAATAAACATTTTATATTGGACAGCCATTTTTATTTTTGTGGGATTCTCTGTAATCGCTGCACGTCTTGGACCACTTCGTGGTTGATCTGCCACATTTCCAGTTTTCTGAAACTTGCTAATAAGTTTTGCCACAGTTTCATGTGTGACGCTTGTTCCATGTTTTCTGTTAAAGTTTTGTGCAGCCTTGCATGCGACTGCTTCCCGATCCAGCCATCAGTATAATTTAAATACTTTTCTCTTTTGTCAAATGCATCTTCTTGGGTATCTGAAATATAGAAGAAAAATTTATTTTACATTCTTACTTACTTACATACTGATTGGCCCACCCTGCAATTCCACTAACAAATGAATTCACTTCTACAAAAATGTTTTTCCCATGTCTTAAGTGAAATAATTATTGACTTAAAACAAGCTCCTATATTTTATATTTTGCTGAAAAGTTACTTTTAAGTCACTTTGGCCTTATTTCAACTGTAATAAGATATTTTCTCTAGATTCACAGATAAATACTTTGTAATATTTTGTGTTTTTGCAATATGTGCTCCAGTTCTGCTTGTTACCTCTGAGGTCTCCTCATGTTTCTCCTTCTGCTGGCAGGGAGAAGAGAAACAACTATCGGAAAAGTCTCTGCACCCTCCTGCTTCCCCAGTGATGCTCCCAGATCATCTCAAATGTAACATCCTCAAAGCCCAGATGGAGGCAGCTTTCAGGGTATGAGATCTAACACAGATTAGACATCTAGCCTCCACTTTGGCAGCTTAACTCAGAATATTACTTCTTCTCTCATGCACAATGAAGAAGGATGCTCCTCCGACACCCAGAGGGAGAAGCTCAAATGACACCAGCAGTGACAGGTTGGGATCTTGCCCATTCCTTTCTGTGTTTGTACCTCGATCTGCAGGTTGTGATTTAATTTCCTGTCCCCTCGCTCTGCTCTCCAGGTGTCAGAGTTCATCCCAAGACTCAGCAGCTTCCAGCGTGACAGCTGAGAAGACGCCCCGCAGGCAGGATCGTAGTTTCACCCCAGAGAAGTTGCAGACCAAGGGCAACCCGAGCTCCAACCGGAGGAAACGTCTGGTCCGACAGTTCAGCTTGTGAGCAAACGTCAGCCAGCTAGCAATGTTTTCTCAGATGAATGGTACTTGAAGCGAAAACTCCTCCCTGTAAGGCATGCAAGTCATCCTGTCTGATCCTCAACAGCAACCACGAAGACGAAGATAATCTCCCAGAAGCGCTTGCAGCCATTTCCTCTCAGAGCGCAGGAAAGTCAGGGTCCAGCAGTTCCCTGGACAAACAGATTCAACCATCCATCTACCCGCAGGTAACTCAGCTTATAACAGCATACGGACCCCTTGGAGCTGCAGTATGTGAGGTTTACAAAAATATGTTTTTTACATTTGTTAAAACTATCACCATGTCGTGACAGTATGAGACAGATATTCTGTGAAAAGATCAATCTCATCCACCTCCTCCCTGAGCTGCACAAAACCAACCAATCAGAGCCAGGAGGCGGGTCTTAGCGCTGTCAATCAATGCTGCTCAATGTGCTAATTGGGTCACAGAAACAAGTCACAGTTTCATAAAAGTCATTTATCTGCTGTCATTGGTGGCCATGCTAACTATTCTTAGCATTTGTGAGAGCGAGCGTAAATGGTAAATGGACTAAAATTATATAGCGCTTTTCCAATCGTTTTGACCACTCAAAGTACTTCACACTAGAGTCACATTCACACACAGACTGGTAGGCACTTTGGGGTTAAAGACCTTGCCCAGGGGCACATCGACATGTGGCAGGAGGAAGCTGGAATCGAACCTACAACCTTTCAATCACAAGACGACTACTCTACTCTTAGAGCCACAGTCATAAGAATGATTGACAGCGCTAAGATCCTCCTCCTGGCTCTGATTGGTTGTTTCTGACTGAGTGGTGTATTTCTGTGGTTAGTACTGGGAGCACTGGGAAGAGGCAGAAGAGCTTGATTTTTTTTCACAGATTATTTGTCTTACACCATCATGATAATGTTAACAAATAAGTAAAAAACATAAAAGTTACATACTGCAGCTTTAAAAACTTAAGAAGAATGAGGACATCCTTTCACTGCTATGGGGGATAATTCTCTGTCTCTGACTGTATTTGAGTGAAAAGATGATTGTTTGTACCTGTGCAAATATTGATGTGTATTCCAGGTGGATAATATGCCAGCACTGGAGCTGGGTAGTCCGTGTTGTACCTCTCCTTCGCCTTCCCCTCACCTCTCCCCTTCTTACTACCGTAGCTCCATGCCCCACCTGGCCCCTTACCTCACTGCCCATAACAACAGGTAACACATCTGCACCTCAGTAGCTTTAAACCAGTACTGTGTACAAGTAAGACTTGCAGCCATTTTCATGCCTTTTTTTAATGTTCATTGTTTTTGAAAAAGTGCTTGCCCCTCATTAATGCGCTCTTTCATATTTAAGTCTTTCAGATCATCCAAAAATAATCAAAAGCAACCCTAGTAAATACAAAATAGCAACAGTAAGCTATCTAAGCCGATTATATTGCTAAATCATGAATTTTCCACATTTTTTGGAGCGTTAAAATTAATTTCATTTTAACATGAAGCAGGTTTAAAGGTCGTGGAAATCTATCAGTCTTTAAACTCAAACGTACTCGCAGTAAACCAAGCAAGAATTATTTTTAAATAAACAAACAAAGTAACCAAGTTGTTTTGGAGAAAAGGGATCATAGATCAAAAACTTCAGATGGTTTTTGGTTGTTTAATGAAAGTCTTTTTTTGGGGACTCCATCAATATTTCGGTGACGCAGCAGCAGCACAATGATCCAAAACCCTCCAGCAAATAGATCTCTGAATGGCTTCAAAATAAAAAAAATAGATTTTTCAAAATTTTGGATATAGTTCAATACCAGGTTTATCTGACTGAAACTCTGTGGCATAAAATTAAACTGGGGATCAAAATTCCTCCACTCATTGCTATTTCCTGTAAAATTCGTGATGGTAGCCATTTTGGCCACGCGCTGCACAAACAGTTACTGGGTTTTGCTCCTAATAAATGAAATAATTTAAGAACTTCTTTTGTATTTACTCAGGTTATATTTGCCTTATATTAAAATTGGTCTTATGATCTGAAACATTGATTATTTTTTTGCTTTCTTTGGTCACACTTAGATGTGAGTGTCATCACTTTCTCTCCTGTGTGCTTTCAAGTTTTATGCCCGTTTAGTAAAATGTCCCGTTGCATGTGAACTTGGCTGAATCTTATGCTATCCTCCTGGTGTCACACCCGCTTTTATGCTCTTTAACCAAATTTAATCATAATAATATTTGGTTAATTTTATTATGATTAATTATTTTGATAATGATTTTATTATTTTTTTGTTTTTATTATTTTTTGTTTCTTGATCCTAAACTTGGACACTTTCTGTTGTAAAACCCACAAAAATCGAAAGGGGCTTATTTCCAACCATGTTTATTACATCCTGTAATGCTAATTTCTTGTGTTTGTGTGTCTGTAGCGGAGAGGAAATTAAACTGGACCGAGAGAAGATCCTGAGAGCCCTGCTGATGACAGAACTTTGAGATTTGTTTTTTTTTACCAACAAACCTTGTGACTAGAAACTCAAAGGTGTCAGACATTAGTCGCTATTTGTACATTTGCAAGAAAATATAACAGATTTTAAAATATATTTGCATAACTGTAAATTGTTATATTTGCTTACCTGTTTTAGAACAATGTTTTGGTTATATCTATTGGACTATAAATGGACTCCTTCATCACAAACTACACATCTGCTGGTGCTGCCTGCACGAGACATTTATTTTTCTTTCTGTGATTATATTGTTTGTTTTGGGGTTATGTCTAGGTTTTTATGTTTATTTAGTCGTCTCTGAGCCCGCGCTAAAGCTTTAAACAATTGTTGAAGCACTGATCTCCTCATACAAGTACTGTTAAAGTGAAGCCACGTTCAAATCAGTCTATTCCTACTGTAAATAGACATTGTAATTATTGAGCTTATGACAAAAGGAGGTCCTGTAAATGCTTACTTCTGTACTGTATTTATTATGCGAAATATCCATTTTTACATGCCAAAACATTTGCAGTATTTATGGTGAGAAACTTTTGAAGAGAATGTGTTTAAAGTGACTCAGATGTTGAAAATGTGCAGCAACGTTTGCAGACTGCCCACTAGAAGGAGACAAATCCGATGCGTCACTGCAGCTCTGCTCCTGTTTTTCTGGTTTTCAGGAGGAAGAGGACTCACTGCTATTTTTTCTACATGCAATTTCTATCGCAGCTCAAATGCAAATCTGATCTAAGAGAGCATGTTCTTGGAAATAAAGATAACCTTGTTGCTCCACTACTTTATTTCTGGTCTGGTTTGTAAAAGTAATTCAGTGGGTTTTCTGCTGCTGTGTGTGAACGGCTCGTGCCGTCGGCCGGATCCTGACATATTCCCATCATCAGTTTGATAACCTTTGATTCAACATCTCTGGCCTTTGCTCTGACATGGGAATTCAGGTCAGCCTCACCCTGCATGCCTGGGCTTTCGTTTTTGTGTGGCTCTCACCCTCCCAGCAAGGGAATGTTATGTTAAAGGAGAAAAAACTGATTTAT
Organism: Xiphophorus hellerii; assembly: GCF_003331165.1. Lineage (NCBI taxonomy): Eukaryota > Metazoa > Chordata > Actinopteri > Cyprinodontiformes > Poeciliidae > Xiphophorus > Xiphophorus hellerii. Next base: position 16,481,300 of record NC_045674.1, read on the forward strand.
CTGCCGCTTCGCCGCTCAGGTGCAAGTAGGATGAGTCATCCAGGTAATTGTACCTGTGTTCAGATCTGAAGTGAACTACTTACAGCTCTGCAAAAACATGTATTCCTTTTCTTACAGAGTTCCTGCTTTTGTTTTTTCGTCATACCTCAGTGCTTCAGATCATTGAATAAACTTTAACAGACTAAACCATAAAAGCCCAGTGTAAATAAATAAACATAATGGCCCTGCTTAAATTATTAACTTGAATTAACCACATTTACTGGTTCAGTTTCGTTATCCACACCCTGCCTGACTTGTGGAATAAATAAATCTCTTAAACAGAACTGGTTTGACAACATGAAGTGGATTAAAAAACTGCAAAAGCAACACATTTTGCAACAATGTTAAAAAAAGAGAAGACAAGATATTGACATCCAGTCTGGAAAGAGTTACAAAGTCAAGAAAACATGGCAACAAATATCACTCCAAAGATGCCTCAAACTCAAGCAGGTGGTCTTAAAAAAGCCCAGAACATCATCTGAGGAAATGCAGATTTAAATTACCCAGAAACAGAAAAACTGGGAGTTTTGTGATGGTTCAGAAGTGCTTCTCTTTTTCAAAATCTGGCTGACTTGCATTATGGTTGATGGAATCATAATTAATTGATTAATACATCCAAAAGTTGCAGCATAACAGCTCTCGACAGCGTCTTCACAGGTCTGTCCAACAAATCAATCAAACAGCTGCAGCTTATCCAGAGCGCTGCTGCTCGCGTTCTCACTAAAACCAGGAAGATAGAGCACATAACACCAGTTTTAAAGTCCCTACACTGGCTCCCTGTAGCTCAAAGAATAGACTTTAAAATACTGTTGTTAGTTTACAAATCACTGAACGGCTTAGCACCACAATACATTAAATATCTGCTGTTGTTGTATCAACCTTCCAGACCTCTCAGGTCTTCTGGTTCTGGTCTGCTCTGCATCCCCAGAACCAGAACCAAACGAGGAGAAGCAGCTTTCAGCATCTATGCGCCACAAATCTGGAACAAACTTCCAGAAAACTGTAAAACAGCTGAAACACTGACTTCCTTTAAATCTTGACAAAAAACCCACCTGTTTAGGATTGTATTTGAAATGTAATCAATTACAAATTTATTGATGGAACTTGACTTAATGATTGATTCTATGTTGCATTGTGTTTCTGTGTTTGTAATGATGTAAAGCACTTTGAAATGCCTTGCTGCTGAAATGTGCTATACAAATAAAATTTGATTGATTGATTGATTGATTGATTGATTGATTGATCGACTGAACTTAAACTCAAGTACAGTTTGGTTGTGCAGCAGATAATGATCTGGACACCACCAGCCAGGTCACCTCTAAATGTCTGACAAAAAAAGAAGCAGATTTAAGGCAAGTTACTTAAATCTGAGATATGAATTTCTGCAGCTCCTCCACAGTTAGTCAAAGTCATATTTAAGTCCAGTCAGTTAGTTAGGTGACCTCTTATCTGCTTCTCTAATTAATACTCTCCCTCTCTCTGTCTGACCTGTCTGCTGTAAATCCAGTGCAACCAGTAGTGGTTGCACTGGATTTACAAATTAAAAGGCCACTGAGTACAAAGGAACACTGTAACATAAAATCCCAATTAAATTAATTGAAGTTTGTGGTTTTAATGTGTCAAAGTTTGTAAAAGTTAAAGGTCTGTGAATACACCATAAAGTTAGAATGGCTTTAAGATCTTTTGTAAAAGTAATTAGAAACATATGGTCATATTGCTCTTGAAAACCAACTTTTATTCAGTGCATCAAAATCAAAATCAATCATTAAGGTAATCTTGAGTCACATATAGTCAATAAAAACTAGAAATAGATTAGCATAAATTAACTATTAATCCTTACGGAGGACTTAAACTACAGTAGTACTGAAAAAATTTAATTGACCTAAAAGTAAATTACATTGTGTGAAAACTGAGCTCTGCTTAGCGTCTCGTAGTTTACGCGTTTCTCAGTCCAACTATCTGCTGATAAAAATGTTGAAAGTTGATATTTTAAAAGCAGATAGTTTGAAGTTTGTTGCAGATATAAAAATGTAAAGGTAGTTTAGACGTGGTGCTGTTCTCTGAGTAGGGGTGTGTGTGGGTGGGTGTGTGTGTGTTTTTTAAAGGGATCAGGCAGGGTGGGGCACCCGGGATTAAATTACACAATACCAAATCTGCCCTGAGGGGGTCTGAGATCTTGTTTTCCTCCATCTTCCTTCTCTCTTCCCACTTCCTGATCTCTCCATTCTCCAGCTTTCCACCCAGAGGAAGAAAGACCATCCTTTCACTACAATGTGTTCAGTGCGTCTAAGTGACAATGGCCTTCTTTTGTTTTGGCTGAAGCATGTGTGTGTGTGTGTGTGTGGGTGTGTGCGTGGGTGTGTGTGTGTGGAAACTCAGAGATAATCACTGAGGACAGTGTGAGGGAGTTCCCGCAGTTTCGCCTTGAGTCACATTCTGTCACTGAACGGCGCCACCTGAGTGTTTGTGCTCCTCCACTTTAAACACAGAACAGCTCAAATCAAGCAGAAGGAGGCTGGCAAATTCACAACGTTATGTTTATTGTTCAGGTTTTTTTTGTTTGTTTTTTTCAGCATGTCTAAAGCAGGACTTTCTGCTTTTGGACACATGTTTACAGAAAATATTGATTCTAAACATTAATTCTGCATGGCACACATGACAAAATTTATAAGACACATGTCAAACATGTCCTTCGGTTAGCAAAGTTTCTAAAAAATATATACAAACGATTTAAAGAGATAACAGGAAACAGGATTTGTTCAATCATATTCCACAGTGTCACTGCAGATGGTGGAGAGAAGACGGGACACGTTGGATCATAAGAACAGGTAATGAAATTGAACAGGGACCTCCTTGAACTCCTGAGATTAATTTGTTTGAGTCAGTTAATCTGGATTAAAGCAAACTTTGGGGTTAAGGCACAGAGAATCAAATGTCGAAGGAGCAGAAACCAAGAGGCTAAAGCAGCGTTGGCATTAACCTACAAAAATAGAAACAATGAAAGACGTTACATTTCTGTGAAGTGAGTCTGATGCTGGAGTCAGACACACTCACAGTATTGTTGATCCAGATACCCAACAGGGGGATGTGTTGTGGGCAAAACAACGCCAGCATTAATAAAGACACCGGTGTTTGAGTTTTCACAAGACAGAATTATTTCTGCATAAATTAAAGGTTCGGATGTCCATGAAACAAAATAAACCACAGTGATACTACAGTGTCCAGAAACAGGCTAGGATGTGTGTCCAGAAGATTGAACTCTGTTGAAGTGAGTAAGAATAATACAGGTGCATCTCAATAAAACAAAATGCCAATGGAAATTAAATTCAGTGACTTCAGTCAAACGGTGAAACTCATATTTCCAAGTGTTTCTGATCATTTTGATGATGGCTTAATGAGAACCCAAAATTTAGACCAAATATAAAAACGTTTTAAATAGAGACATGCCACTCCGTTTGCTTGTCCATCTCAGTTTTTCCCTCCACTAAGCTTTCTTTCATTTTGAATGGATGCAGCACTCTGAACAATCAGCTTCTTTACCTTTCATTTGAGGAAAATAACTTACTCCTTTCTCTTCCTCCCAGGTAACATGTTTCTGACAGATCAGGTTGAATACAATGAATGTGGCAGCTGTTGTCCGCATCCTGCATATTTCTGCGTTTCTCCCATGAATTGTGAATCCCACCAAAATCTCTTTAAAAAAATTTCTTCATAATTTTCAAAAAAGGGAGAAAGTTAGCTCTGTTGGTTGTGTACCACTTTTTACCACACTTTTTTCTTCCACTTAACTTTAAATTAAGAAGCCTTGATACAAGACTTCTTGTTTGGCAGTAGTCGTTTGTGGCTAATCCGCTTTGTGGAGGCTCTCAGTTACTGAAGGAAAACTATCAACTGCAGAATATAAAAATATTTCTGTGCTTTTTGTAAAAACATTTTGTGTTTTTATTAGCCTTAAACACTTAAAAATGTTTACAATGAATCCATCTAATGTGTAGGTTTTGAACCAAGCTGCTGATAAAAATGACCTTTTAAATAATATTCATATTTATTGAGATGGATCTGTATTTGCATGTCTTGCATTAAACTTGCAGATTTCCTGGATGCTGCAACCAGAGAGCCATCCAGGTTTGTTTGACTTTGTTTTGCAAGCTTCATTTCAACTGTTCTCTGAAAATCCCACCGTTAATCTGCCACTTTTGTTGTTTTCTGGATCTGAACCACCCTTAGCAAATGTTTGCCATCAGAAGATACTGCATCTTTATTTCTCTTTACATTTCTACTCGTTAGCAGTGCATTGGTATTTAGCATTATGTAAACATCTTAAGTTTTACTACAGTACTTCTTTATGCACTACAGCTTCCAATACAATCACTGCATACTTGTCTCCATATGCATATAAACACAATTTTCATGCATAATATTCACAATGACATCTCTTTCACACAGTCACTTTCACTCTTCACAGAAAAGCTTGGAGAAAAGATTGAGCTCAGTTGCTACTAGATTATACTTCTCTAGTTTGTCTGGCAGGTATAATGATTCCAGTAACTTAACAGGTTTAAAAAAGTCTCTATAAAGCTTTTAAACATACAGAAAATGTGCAAGATATATATATAAAAAATGCTATTTTTGGCTAAAGCTGCAGTAAATTTGGTATAAAATACATTAATTTTTGAACCTAATAATATAAATAAGATTTCTAAAAGACTATTTTTAAAAAACACAAACTAACAAGTCATTGTCACGTACACATGACTTTGTTTTTGTGCGGAGCTACAGTAGGGTCAGATCCAGGTACTGGTGGCCCCCGGGCTTTGTGATGAGAGGAAGGGACATAAGAGGAGTTTCTCCTCCGCCGGTCTGACCCATGAGACTGCTGTTCAGCAGAGAAACAGACTCCACAGGACCCTGGAAGGAGGGCAGAAGGGGGAGAAAACAGGACACAGAAAGACAAATAAGAGTTAGAGAAAAAAAAAAGGTAACAAAAGTACAAAAAGAAGCCCTTCCACCAGAGCCAGATGTAACCCGCCACCTCCTCAACTGCCTGAAGGCCACATCTGCCGTCCATTAGCCTAGAGCGCTACGACACCGTCAACTGACTGTTCATTAAACCCTCGGCGTTGATATGCAGGTCAAACTTTAAAGTGCAGGAGATTAGACTTATGTCAGTTTATACTGACTGAAATCAAAGCCAGTCCAAGTCATAAGCAAACTAAGCGGCTGCTTAAGGCAGCTTAGGTTTGTTACAAAGATGTGAGAACTTCAGATCTGTGGCTCCGTTTGTCATTACTCTGAAATATATTTCCTGAATATCACACTTAATAACAAAAATTAGTGCATTTAAATCTTCATGACAGTCATAGTTGGACAAAAATAAAATAATTTCCCTATTTTAATAATTCCTGAAAGTGAATCTGAATAAGCGGTTTTCCTTGGCTGCGTTTAAACACGACCATTTAAAATCAGAGTTTGTACTGAATTGAATTCAGACTCAATGAGTAAGTTAGAAAAATAAACTTTGTGTCCACAACATATACACTGCCATTTGTTTATTAAATAACTTGAAGTTGCTTTTGTGAGAGTTAAGCCAAATATATTTGGTGATGTAACGTTGATATAATTGTTTGGCTGAACCATAAAACACAGAAAAACAAGAGTAGATCCAGCTTTATGCCAAAATGGCGACCAGAATGATGTGGAGCATCTTTATTGCAATACATGCAAATAAAATGCAGATTATGTCTGTTCAAAGGGTTTTAGGCCAAAGCTGTGTCGCTTTGTGGAGGGATGAGGCTCCATTTTACACGGTAATCTGGGATAGACACATGATCAGTATCAACAGATAAAATATTCTGATAGAATATCCAATATATACAATATTAACTGAACTCTGATCCAGAACTACATAGCATTCTGGGAGATGTAGGCAGAGAAAAGGCTTTAGCAGCTCAAGCTCTCACAGCCAGCTAAACCAGACTGGTGGCATCAACCAACTGACACTTTGGTTACCTAGCAACAGCTTGTCGAGTAACTTGTGGTTTCCTAGCAACAGCTTGTTGAGTAACTTGCGCAGCAGCAGTTTGCCTCATAACTAAGTAAAAATCATAAACATCGGCATAAAGTGGAAAAAACAGGAAATGTCAAGGCAGGATTTCGGATATTTAAAAATAAATACTGATGTTGAGGTTTGTTTTAAAGTGCACTCCAAGTACACTGTGTTTCATGAAGGTTATTATTCTTAGCATATATTGTTTTTTTGGTCTCCAATAATAAAATTAACATATTTTGTGGGATGTAATAAATAATTACTAAAGTTCTTCTGCGCATGCCACTTACAGGAAGACACGCATCATTTCTACGGGGCAATTCTCCAGTGTTAAATACCCTAACAGCCCCCTCGATCTTGGGCTGACTCTTCTTATAACGTAAAAAAGCTCAGATTCCTCCAACAAGCCCTCCTGGAGCTCCGACGTGAGTCATTTCCGCTTGAAAATGCGCCATCATTATGCTAATAGCTCAGCGCGCTATTATTTCCCACTGAGAGGTCAGATTTTTGTTCTAAGGCTTCCAATGTGTTTCTAATTAGACTGTAGGTGTGAATCACAGCTGAGCTGCTAAAAGCTCCTGACTCAACCATTCACTCAGTGCTGATTCACAACACCCAACACACAGCATATTGGTTGAGAAATATTTGTTTGAACTCCTCTGTGTGAAACTGTAGCAGATTTAAAATGAGATGAGATAATAACAAGCTTTTCTCCAGACAAACACATTTCATCCGTCGACGGCTTTGGTTTTGTTGCATAAGGCTTCATGTTCCAGGGTTGAGAGGGGGGTGTAAGTGAACAGTCAGTTCTCTCGTTTTACTATCCCTGCACTGAGTAAAAAACATTCAGTAGGACAGCAACACACCACTCAATATTAAACAAAGAGGAAAAATTAAAACGATCCAAAAAGGTGAAATAAAATCCAAGAAATCTCCTTTAATCCTCCAGCGTTGTCATATTGAGCCCAGAAACCCTTAGTGAAAAGTCAAGCCATCTCTAAAAGCTGAGTCTAAAGTAATCCCCCCTAACTAAGCCCTCAGCCAATCCTTACCTGCCACCTGCCTCAGACACCTTAAATACACACCCATTCTTTGGGCTGCGTAAGCAACGTCCTAGCCGGGTCGTGAGCGTGCACGGCCCCATGAGCGTGGATGAGAGCATCCTCTGGAGCATACTGCGTCGTGATGGAAGGAGGGGTATAACATAGACACATTTAGCCATTAAACTCAACAAGGGTCTAAAATTAAGCAGGAAAAATGTTTGGTTTAAACTCTAAATCAGGGATGCAAACAGTGATACTAAGTCAAACTGATAAACCTGCTACAAAAAGTTAAAACATTTATTAACTCATAAGTATATTGTGAAATCTTTGTATGTTTCTTTCCATATGAAAGTGATAAGTTTTATCGCCCAATCATTTTTATTCCCTTTCTTACGATTAAGAGTTAAAAAGTGGGGCTAAAAATTGGACGTAACTCGCTGTCCAGCCAATTTTGATGAACTTTGCGCCATCGTTTTCAGATGCACGGCGACTTAAGCATCAGAAAAATCTCTACTTCTTCTTTATTATAATTGCTGTTGGGGAAACAACTAAAGGAAACATTACCAGCTGATCTGTATGTCAATCAAGTGACGGGATGGATGATATTCAGATTTTTTTTTTAACATCATGCAGTTTACCCACTCTACCTTTGCAGCACCCCTGCTCTAAATGACAAAATAATTTTTCTTATATCTTTTCCCCAAGTTTCCTGACTCCGCTCCTGATTTAAACAACAACTTGAGTCACTCCAGTTCAAGTCAAAGCAAGCAGCAGTGCATGTGTGACAGAGCAGGGAGAGGAGACAGGATAAACTAGTTTGATAGCCTCTAGGCAACCGCACTGGATGCCTAACAGTCCACACCCATAATACCAGAAGATTTGAATAAAACACTTGCTGCTTACAGAGAGGTGTGTGAACACTGAAGGTAGAGATTATATATATCTACAGTATATATATATATATATATATATATACAGTATATATATATATATATAAATGTGCAATGTGAATGCAGAGAGCTGGTTCTTACCTGATATCCCTGCACAGCGTTGATGAGCTCTTTAACGCCGCTGCCATTGTAGGGCAGGCCAGGCATCCGCACCAACCCTCCGGGGGAAGACATGGAGGAATGGGCCGGGAAGAAACCCAGAGTTGTAGGCGAGCCAGGAGGACTGGGAAAATAAAAAAGTGAAATTAATCTTATTTCACGTCGAGGTTCCAAATGAAAAAGAAAAAAAAAAAAACTGGCTTATTCTCAGAAACTAAAACACACACTAACTAAGCAGCGGGAAGAAAAGCATAAAACTGGGAGGGACTCTGGGTGTTGTCTTTAAGTGCCTTCATAATGACCGTCCAGGCAGAAACAGAGGTCACTTCATGTTTACCAAGCTCCGTAATAACACGGTCTGCAGTTATTAACCACCCTTGTCCCAGTCTTTCTCCTTGACAAGAAGCATTTCAACCCCAGACTAAACGTTCACATTTCTCTGCAATTAACGTCTTTTATTTCTGGTGACTAGAGCAGATCTAACAATGTGAGCGCCGCTCCAGTCTAAAGTCTCTAATACGTGATCGCTCTGCATTTAGCTTCATCTGTCCTCCAAATTAACTGTGACCAGGTGATGTGCAGTGATAGTTTATCCCATGCAATCATGTGGAAAAAATAGATGCTTTTCCAACACGTCTACATTTAATAACAATGCTAACAAAAGTGAATGGCTTAAGTAATACAAACCCATAAAAAACTGAAAAAGATACATTTTCAGTCAAATTTTCATGAAATTATCAAAGGACCGCTTATATCTCTTTCTGGGATATACATATTCATTGTAATTTTTGAAAAAATAATTAGATTTTAGTCTGGTCAGTTCTGCTGCTGGCAGCTCACTTGGATTTAAAATGAGTTTTTGGGGTATAAACTCAACAATTATACCCCAACAAGAAAATAATGCGCAATTATACCACACAACTTTGAAAAGCAGAAGTAGGGCCTCTTGTATAATCAACTAGGATGCAGTTGATTTACTCTAGACAGTAAATCAACAACAAAACACTCCAGCAGCCATTGTACAGCGCACAAAGCGGTAAAACCAGTTGACCAAACGTCCTGGAGCTCCTCTTCGGTTATTAGGTGATGGGAAGAGCTCCACGGGGGTTACTAGGTAACGGCGTAGTTGCTGTGAAATGCGACTTATCAATTGGGAGGTTTTTGAAATGGTTCTTTTTCCAGACACCAAAAAACATTAACTTATTGCCCAAGAACAGCTCGATGTTTTTTTTAAGTTCTTGGGCTGTTTTTAAAAGCAGTTGAGTCAAATGGGAGTACAAAAATGTGCAAAATAATATGTTTCTTTAACACTCAGCATACTGATGTAGAAATGCCCCATATGAACCTCAGATATGTAGCTTTCTGCACTCCTGACTACTGAAGTAAGAGTGAACATCATGAGTAAAAGCAAGATCCTACATGAACCCCAAACAGGCAATCAAAAACAGACTGAACAAGTTTAGCTTTCCTTAGAGATGTGAAAAAACGAAACCATTGCTCTCTAAGAACAACATGAGGGCCAGAATGAAGTTTGAGAATCTTGAAAAAGACAAAAATGTCTGGACCAGTGTTCACTAGAGAGATAGATAACATAAAAATGTTTTGGTACCGCACAGAGTGAAGCAAACTTTCCTCAAAGTCTGCTGGATAGGGACAAGAAGAACTTTTGCCTCAGGCAGAAAACACATTTTTGTTGATAATTTTTGTTAATGAGTAAATTAAGGTTTAATTTTTAAATCACTTTTTCAAGAGATAAATAAAAAAAGATTCACATCAATATGTGAATATTTTCTTAAATAACTAAATATTTAATGGGGCGCCCTATTTATTTCATAAAGCTTTAAATTTGACAGCATTTTCAGTTCAGTTTCACTTTAGTTTGGTAAATTATCAACATTACACACAGAAAAGAAAACACATTTAGAAGCCCATAATTTACCAAAAAAAGGAATAGGCTGAAGCCAAGGTTTATGTTTGCCTAAAATGTTCATGAACTCAGCAGCAGCTTACAATGTCAAAAAAATATCTTCTGTTCATATACATACACACATTTTGAAGGAATATGGCTGAAAATTATGACCACAAACAATTGTTTCCAAGATTTAACAATGTTTTTGTTTATTTTTAACCTCTAATTGTTTAGGGTTTTTTTACCTGGGGTAGTAAGCACTGTAGTTCATGTACAGTTGAGCTGATGCGGGGTAGTAAGGATGTCCGGGGTGCAGGGGGTGAGGTGCCAGCAACATCTGCCCCATAGGAGGGTAAATGGCAGCAGCGGCTGCAGCTGCAGCTGCAGCAGCGTCCGTGGGGAGGATTTGTTGAACTGGAGTGAAAGAGTACGATGGAGGAGATAAACCTAAAATAATGGAGGAACAAGGACAGAAACAGAAATATAAAATCCGTCAAACCTGGAGGAAAGGGGAGTCGTGGTGGTGAAGTGAGGTAATTGTTTGATGTTGAGAGAGGAGCTCATGCAATAACCACTGATGTCTTTATTGTGCATGTGATGCATGCATTTTTCTGTGTAATGTAAAAGATTTAAAGAAATCACAGTTTAAACCTTCAAAAAATCTTTTTAATTAGATTATGATTGATCTGACTGATTAGAAATCAGACTCTTTTGCTCTTTTCCCAATTCCTCATGGACTAATATACATGATAACAAAACTGAACAATCCCAGCAGCAAGAAGCCATTTAAATTAGTACGTCTTAAAAAGCTATTTTAGATTTACATATCCCAATATTTTAGAGTAAAATAAAGAGGTTAAATTGCTTCAGTAATTTATTTTAAAAAGTAAAACTCTTTTATAACATATTGCTTCCACGATTGGTGTGTTTCAACTGTATGTTTGAGTAAATTAGTAATATTATGCTTTACAACAAAAATCCAACAAAGTAAGAATATTGCAAGAGACTAATGAAAATACTCCGTTTGCATAAAACACTGACTCAATGCAGCGTGGTGTAGAGAAAATCAGCCTCTGCTGCTGCTGCGGGGTTTAGGTCAGGCCAGTTTGTTGGTCAGTCCAGCACAGAGATCACTGGTCATTAAACCAGATCTGTCCTCCTGCTACATGGATTTTCTACCTCTCCACTCCGCTTTCAGACTCTGTGAACTCTATTTTTATATAAAATGAAAACGGTCATCTCAAAAGATGATAATGGACTCCTGTGCAACAGTTCTTCTTCTCTTTAACCCAGGTGAGACATGTTTATAGTTGTCAGGGACAGTTGGGTTCGTAGTGTGGGAAACGACTCTGGTGCAGTCCATGTCTTGTAAATCTCGCCCAGAATTTTGAGTGGGCTTTGCTTTATAAACCTCAAAAAGCTTTAGTTAGCCCTGTTTCTTATGGGACCTTAATCTACCAGACTTTTTTCTTCCACTTAACTTTCCATTTATATGCTTTTTTTCCCCCATCGCTCTGTCTACAGCCAGCTTACTTAGAAATGATATTTTTGTGGCTTATCCTCCATGTGGAAATATGATTACTTTGGCCTTATATATTTTTTTATGTAATATTAACAATTTTTGAAAAAAAAGTATTATCGCTAGCTAAAAACAACAATAATCAAAATGAACATAAAAATATTTTGAATATATCACTCTGTGTAATGTATGTAATATAATTATAGTAAATATTTTCTTATTTATAGAAATTATCTACAAAAAATGCATATCAAAATAAGCTGAACTCATTCCAACTAAAGCATGTAATATTGCTTCTACTGACATAATCATTTGCACCATAAATCAGATATTCATCAGCTGTCAAACCAGTTTTAATTGTGAACAGACACTGAGACCAAAGCACATCTACGCAGCAGCTCTGCCCACCCCTCGCACAGATCCTGATTGGACAAGCACAGGAGGCGCACACACACACCTAACGTATGCTTGTCTGCTGAGGCTAAATCCCAGGACCACCACTACCGATCTGACGGGATCAGAAAACTGTAAGCCGCGTTGCCGTATTCTGAGCTTTTTGAGGAACTGCTTTGCTTACACTTTTCGGAGCCTTTCAGATCTTTGTGAATCAGTTCAGCAGTGGTAAAGTAAAGGAATCAGAAACGAGTAACAAACATGCCGATGGAAAATTACACTACAGTATCCAATCAGAGTGAAAAGTGAAGGAATGTATTAAAAACAGTATCATCATTACATGCAAATGGGTGTAGTGATCATACTAAATTAAAACAAGAAGACTCAGTCTCACGTTGATACACGCACACACACACACACTCAGAGTATGAATCCTTCCCACATCCTCCCACAGATCTAGATTGGAGGAAAAACCAGCAACTCTGCCACCCCGGCAGGAGCTCACCTACCCTGCAGACCCGAAGCACCCCCAGCTCCCAGCAGCACTTACGTCTGGACTTACATGGCGGCGGGCTGAGCCCTGTCCCACTCCTGCTCCGGGTGTGTGCGTGTGTGTGCGTGTGTGAGAGCGAGCCTCCCATCAGCACCAAGCCCATCTCGTCAGTGCTGCAGGGAAACACTTCCACGTAGCGGCTGTTCGCGCCGCGCTGGCTGGACATCACGTGTTTGTGGAGCCGCTGCGAGGCCTGCAGCGCCCGCTCTGCTGAGGTCATCTGGATGAAGCAGTCGCCCGACGGACGGCCCTGCAAACACAGCGGAGAGAGGAAATGTGTCAGGAAATGTGTCGCATCAAAGAGACATTTGATACTTCATTGATTAGTCCCAGCAGAGGCACAGAAATCACAGAAATGATCTGATAACAACAGCACTTGGTCTTCCACGTCACTTTTCTGTCTGCACTGTTGATCGCTCACTCACCTCGGCATGCCAGAAACTTGAAACTGAAAGTGATTTTCCAAATAATTTGGCTAATAATTATTTGCCCACTGGAGGCCACTCAGAGTGACTTTAAAATTCATTCCCAGCTAGGCTGTTGTATCAAAGTATCAAAGATACAGAGCAGCAGTAACATACATGTCCCAGATGCAGCTGAACATTGTGAATTACACACTCTAGATCAGTGTTTCCCAACCCTGGTCCTCAAGGCACACTGCCCTGCATGTTTTAGGTATTTCCTTGCTTCAGTCCAGCTGATTTCAATTGGTGACTGAATAACAGGCGTGTGTTGAACTGCAATCAGTTGAATCAGGCACATTGAAGAAGGGAAACCTCTAAAACATGTAGGACAGAACATGTGTGCCTTGAGGACCAGGGCTGGGAAACACTGCTCTAGATCACACCACACATGCACTATTCAGTACAGTGGCACACAAACTTCAGATTCACTGAATGATCCACAAAATCCTGTTAATTTACTTACATTTACGCCCACTTAAAAAAAAAGCCCTTTTTAATTCATTTCATTTTAATCTTTATGGGTTCGAGCCTGTAGAGGCACAGAAGATTCTGAAACATAAGTTACAATTTCATAAGCTTTATATTAATCAACTCATTGGACTGGATCACACAGGATCCAGAAAACCCAATACTGTTAATTATAGTTTTGCTGCGTTCTACAAAAATTCAGTAAAGTAAAATCTCAGTGTAGCCTTACAACTGAACGGCCGATAAATGTACATCTCTTACCTAGAGATGAAAACAAACATAAAAAAGACAAATAATTTCTAAAACTGGGAACACTACTTACACTAAAGTTAAGGGTAGTGTGGCTAATCTGAGATGTTGTAGCAGATTAAATTTATGTCCCAGACTACAAACATGATCTGGAACCCGATCTACAGCAGCAAGAACCAACAGTGTTGAGGGGATTATTTTTGCAAAAACTGAGAGTATTTTCACATCACCTGCAGCCTCAGGCAATCAGACAACGCCTCAAAAATGATGATGAATGATCTAAGTGGGCATGGCTTTTGAATGAAAGCATAAATCTGAACTTAAAAGAACCCATCAGTTTTTATGAAGCTCATATTTTCAAGACATATTTATTAAATTAATGTGAAACTTCACATTCATCTTCAAGTTCTTCACTTTTTCAAAACTCAACTACATTTTGATGGTAGGTGAATGAAACGATGGAGAAAAACAACTGTTCAGTCAGAAAAATGTCTGATCTAGTGGAATGGAAAATATGGACTATTTGGATATTTTAAGAGAAGTTTTGAAACTTTGTGTCCAAGTTGACTCCATGGATTTCCACAGCAGTCATACTAGCTTGAAATTTAACATATTTTTGTTTATTAGTACAGATTAGTACAGGCTGAACACGAGGGGATCACATTAATGCAAAACTTCATCTTAGACAATGGTTATCACATTTTATTTACCTTCATTGCTACCAATTATTTCTTAAAATTGATGCTCTAAAATGCAAAATGAAGCATTAAATTGGCCTTTGAGAGATACAAGAGAAGTGTGCTGGGAAGAACATTTGCATGTCCCAATAAGGATGGTTTGCACTTTTGAAACACCTTGCAGTTCAAATTTGTTATTGTGTTTTATATGAATCTTTTACTACTACATATTCTACGTAATTGCTTATTATTTGGAGAGACAAGCACATTTGAAAGACAGAAACAAACCGTCCTCTCAAAGAAACAGTGACGCAGTGATAATAAAGTTTATGTTGAATGTATAATTTTGGAAATTTGTGCAAGAAAATATGTGAGCGCAGGGTGTGTCAAGATGGTTGCTGCATGTACCTGCTGGTTGAGCACCATGTGCACACCATGTTGTCTGACATCTTGTGTAAACTCGCCCAGGAAGGAGAGGATATCCTCAATGCTCGCCGTGTACGGTAGTCCCCTCAGCCTGAGGCAGTCCCTCACACCGCCAGGAGGAGGCAGGAGAGAAACCGCGGGCAGCACTGACACCAGGGGGGCTGGGGCAACAGGGATCAGCGGGGCGGAGGAGTACCGGTTCAACACCTGAAATGCACACAAGGTTTGACATGAGATACTCAACTTGAAGTACTCATTCTGGATTAGGATTTCCTTGTTTGCCTGAGATGCTTTTTAGATAAAACAGTCAAATGATAACTCAGATCTGCTGTTATTAGTTTAAACCCAACAATGAAACACCTACATGGCAGAACTAAGGAGGCAAAGAAAGCCGACGCAATGCTGTGTTTAAATATGTCGCGTTGTCAAACAGGAGCTGGCCTGCAGCCAACAGGACACCAGCATGTTTGCATTTCTGGAGAAGACAGATAAAGGCCCCACAGGCTCGTATACAAGAGGAAAGGCCTCTGCATAGATATATAGTTATGGGCAGTAGGTGCACCAGTCATGAGAGATAGGAAATTGAACATTAGAACCTCAATAGACAGAGTGAGGGAGTGCAGGATGCAGAAAAGGAAGAAGTTTGTTTGCAAACACACAGGTAGGATGCAGGTGTAAGGCTTTGTTAAAGCTACACCCTTACATTGCTACAATACCTGATAGCCACAAGCATAAACACAATTTAAAACTGAAAAAACCCCAAAAGGTAAGAAATAAAAGAACAAATAATAAACCTTCAATTGTTTTCTACTCATTATTATCCTAGCCTCTTCCTGATCATCCAATTAGTAGCTTTAATGCTGCAGTATATAACTTTTAGAAAAAATATATTTCTATATACTTGTTGAAACTGTCACTATGTCATGGCATTATGTTTTGAGACAGATAATCTGTGAAAAAATGAGCTCCTCTGACTTTCCCCAGTAGGGTTTTAGTGTTGCCAATCACCGCTCCATGTGGTGCTGCTCATCCCCACCTCTGTAGCTCTAAGCTACACTGTAGCTAGCATATCCTGTTATGAATGCTCACTCTAGTTAGCATGGCCACTGATGACAGTTTTCCTGTAACGGTAAGCCGTTTCTTCGCCACCATTACATTTAATTTCCCTGCTGGGATGAATAAAGTACTTCTATTCTATTCTATTCTATTCTATTCTATTCTATTCTATTCTATTCTATTCTATTCATTGAGCAGCAAGTACATGAGGTTGATTGGCAGCGCTAAGACACACCTCTTGACTGATTGGTTTTGGTGGGGTGCATTTCCTAACACAGCAGTAGCAGCTCAGGGAGGAGATCAATCTTTTCATAGATTATCAGTCTCACAACCTGGTGACAGTTTTAACAAATATGCAAAAATAATAACTTTTATAAAAGTTATATTCTGCACCTTTAACAATACATTGGACGATACAAGTCTAATATGCATGATACATCTTATTTTTCCTCTATTTTCCTCAAACCTTCCACTGACACCACGAGGCAACCAGACCCGCCACTCTGTTTAAACTGCTAGGAGAATCAAAACCACGTCACACCCTGACATACCTGCTGCACCTCCGCTGCCGTGCTTTTGAACAGCTCAATGTATCTCTTCCCCAGGAGCTCCTTGTGTTTCCTCAGAGCGGACTGAGCGTGCTCCTCGCAGGCAAATAACACAAAAGCGTCTCCCGTCGGTCGTCCGTCCGGGTAGCGGACGAAGAGGATGCCGTCCTTCCCTCCGCTGATGGGACACGTCTCTTTAGAGCCGTCCTCTGGTGAGAAAAATCTGAGAACGTCGTCGTGCGTGGCGTTGAAGGGGAGTCCTCGCATCCTCACTATGATCTGGTCCTCACGGGACAGGAACATTGCCACCTCGTTTGAGGTACCTGATGGGACACAAGAAGATTTAGCCAAACTCACAACACATTATGTTCTCCTTTATGGACTGCAGTGTGAATATTTCCTAAAGGTTTTGTAGCTTATATTCATCAGTTGCTGGACAGGAAAAAGTGCTGAGAGAAAAAGCGAAAGACAAGAAGCACAGAAATAGCACGAGGTCGGGAATTAAAATGCGTTTTTGTGGAAGTCACACCAGGAGCGAGTTAAACTTGACTTTATCGTCTTCATCATTCAAAATTTCTCCTAGCATGTTATTGTGAGGTTCATTCTGCAGCTCTTGTAAAAGATGTTATTAACATTAATAACCAAATGCCACAGTTGAGTCATAGCTGACAATTCAATCTGCAAATTATAAGTTTTCTCTAAAATAATTGGAACAAAACACACCTAATGGAAATGTTAATTAGTGGGCTACAGTTTACCAAAGTGCATGACATTTTAAAATGTGGGCATAATTTCACCTTTATGTTTTTCAAAAATTTGAGTTATGACAACTATTACATTCAGGAATCTGCAGGAGCAGCAGCACCATCAAATGTCCTCAGGACTTCAACTAAACCAGCCTTTTATTACAACGTGAACAGAAAAATGCAGGAATGCAATTTCCTATTTAAATATAGCAAACAAATGGTGCATTTTTTTCACTAATATTCTTTCCCCTTTGGAGAAATGAAATGAAGAACCAAAAACTAAAACAAAAATGAATAAGATTGATTGTGTTGCTGTCACAATTAAAGTTTATTTTGTTGCTGTAATGATTAAAGAAGCAGACAGATATTCCAAAATGGTGCCCAACAAAACACAAAAAAACAAAGGTGAAGTTATTACTCAAAAAAAGACCTTTTGTTAATACATGAAGCTCATTCTCATCCGTTTCTAATTGATCTGCATGAAAAATATTATGCATGGAAAACTGTTTGGTCAGTGGAAGATACCAAATTAATCAAACTGGAAACATGTGCATGGTGAACATATTAAATTATTCCTTAAAATATGTACTTTACTCACTAAAATGCATTTATAATTTTTTTCTCTCAATAGATTAAATTATTTCATGTTTCTTCAGCATCAAGGGTTAAAAGTGCCACTATACTACAAAAAAGTAATTTATCAAATACAAATTTATGTATGCAATAGTTTTAATTACACACTATTAAATATGTTAAATAAATAAAAGGGATGTGTCAGCATTTGAAAAAATGTGTAAATACAAAAAAAGATACATTCCCAATAACTAAATAAATACTAAAATAATAACATATAATTTCAGCAAATAGGACATTTTTATTTTATACAATAATTTGGACATTTATTTTTATTTATCATGAGGTACTCAAACTTTTAAATTGCTATAACTACATGTATTTAAGAAATGTTTGTGTTTTCAACTATCCTGTCCATAAATATTGATTTAGGAAATTATGTATTTATTCACTTGTGGCGCTTTTTGTTCTTGATGCATATAATCCTTCTGAGAAATGAGAAAATATACATGATATGAATTCATGATTCCTTCTCACCTCCTGCTATCTTCAGAAAGTCTTCTCCCGTTGCTTTGTAAACCTGTTGTTGAAAACGAACATGTTGTCTGTTTAGTGCTTGTGGCTTCAGATGAAAGTGTAAAATCGGTGTATCATGACAGAATAAGGGGTTTTCAAGCGGTGCCTCCAGACCCGTTACCTCAATGTATCTGTTGCCCATGTGGTGCTTGTGCCTCTGCAAGGCTAAGTCTCTGTGCTCTTCACTGACAAAACGAACAAGTGCTTCTCCATTCCTCCTCCCCTGAGCGTTGAGACACAGAGCGGCCCCTCCTCTGTAAAATACAACATTGACCATACAGTGAAAGATCATCCTAAATAAAAGCTCGCACGACTGCACTCCATTTCCACTTCAACATACTTGGCAATGTTGAGGCCTTTAAAGAACCGAGCGATGTCCTGGTCAGAAGACTGCCATGGCAACCCTCTGGCTCTGATCACCGTGTTGTCGCACACTTTCTCCATCTTACTGCTGCAGACACGCATACATACAAATACAGTCTGGTAGGAAACAGCCTGGGTTGATTTTAATGTTAGAAAGAGTATAAGCAAAAAATAATTCACTTACCAAGTGCCACTTTCAAATCTCTCATTTACTCTCTCTGGGTTGGAAAAACTGTGACCTGGAATGAAAAAGCAAAGGATGATCAAACACAGTCAGTATAATAGTTTAAGATGGCGCAGCTTGTGCTTTTCTTGCTTTCTATTTTAAAATCACCCACTTCAATATTTTATTTTGTTTTTTACACTTAAACATGGATTGGACATTTTGAGGATACAGACCCTCACAAAAGTGAGTTTTTCCACATTATGTCGTGTTAAAAACTTGAATTCACTTAATTGGATTTTATGAATTAGATTAACCAATTCAAATTCTTCAAATAATTAATAAATAGAGTCCTTGGGTTTTGTACTTTGATCTCATGCAGATGTTCAATGAAGGCCTCAGAGGTTTGCCAGAGCACATTAGTGAAAAAACATAATGAAGATCAGGGAACACATAAGAAAGGTCAGGGAGACAATTTAAAGTGGATAATGTTATATAATATTATCCGCAAAGCTCTGGTCAATCCATCATTACAACAAATCTGACCTTTATGGAAGAACAGCAACAGGAAAAAAGCAGCTTTTGAGAAAATATGCTGCAGTTTTGCACAAACACAGTAAACATGTAGGCGAAGGCACCCTGGTCAGATGAGACCAAAGTTTAACTCAATAGAGTACATGCAAAACATAAAGTGGGGAGGAAAACCCAAAGTGTATATCATGCTGGACACGTCACATGTGACATGTGGTGGTGGCAGCATTGTGGTGTGGAAATTATTTTCTTCAGAAGCGACAGGGAATCTGGACAAAGCTGTTGGGAAGATAGATGGAGCTAAATACAGAGGAAACGTGTTAGAGGCTGCAGAAGACTTCAGACTTGATAGAAGAACTACGACCTTAAACATCTACAGAATATAGTTTGCTCTATAGCTTTAGAGCAAACTATATTCATGTGTTATTTTTGTAATTCTTCTGGGTGGATTCTGAAAAAGGCATTATGTACCATGTATTGCTACGTTACAAGTATGTGCTACTTTGTGTTCGTCTATCACATAAAATCCACCAAAGTTGAAGTAACTCGATACCATAATTAGCAGCTGTCGTTCTCTTCTCCTACTACAGTAATAGCAAATCTGTCTCGTTGGCTCGTACAGTTTTCTTTTAGCCTCATGTGTGAGATACTCACAGTATGGCTCAGAGAGCAAAGAGAGAATAATGCTGGTCATAAGCCGGACCTGCTGCACGGCTACTTCTGCAGGCAGAACAGACAGAGGATCCTGATTGGCCGAGGGATCCCACATGGAGGACACATCGACAGGTAGGCTAAGAGCTGAAGATGATCCAGTTAAGGAAAGTACTTATCTAGACAGACAGGTGTGTTTAATGAAAAATGGGAAGAAGCACGTCTGGATGGGTGACTTAAAACACTGACGTCAGGTTTTCTGTATCACTGGGTGTGTGAGGTTAGCCCTACTGGCTAAACACACACTCTTTCTCTTAGGGCTTAGCAAAGTGCTCCATTCTTTCCTTATTTGCATTTCAAAACTTCTTACTCTGCAGCCAACACCCTAGCTTTAAACCTGTAAAGAGTTATTGCTGAGTGTAAGATGTTCACACCAGATTAAACCAGAACGAAGAAACCAAAAACACACTTAAAGTGCAGTGAAAATTATTTGCACCCTTACAGATTTCACCTGGAACTTTGTTATTTCCAGATCAAACAGATGTTAATATGGAAAAAGAACCTGAGGAAATATGAAATGCAGTTTTCAAATGCTGAATTCCCTTAGGAAAAGAAACAAAACACTTGTTATTATTAACTTATGTGGAAAAATAATACCATGCAATGAAAACTGGCAATATGCTTTATGTTTTTGTGAACGAACTTTAGCCCACTTGTAGTTGCTGAAATATTTTTTAAATCACTTAAATTGGAGACGGTTTGTGCCTTTATATCCTCTTTGAGGTCAAGCTGCAGCATCTCAGTCACATCAGAATGTAACTACATCACGCCAAAACGTTCATTTTGTTTTTAATTGTTTACTCCAATCTGTACTTTCTGAAACGCTGCGTTAACTTTACACAAGACTCAAACCTCCGAAAAAAAGGTTCCACTGTCGTCTCATCAGAATATTTTTTCAAATGTCTTGGGGATCTTAAGGATTATTTTTGCCAAATGTGATACAAGTCTTTGTCTTAGTTATAATCAGCGGTAGTTTTGGTCTTGGTTTTAGTCTCATTCTTATTATTGAATCATTAACAACTGATCCTAATAGATGTATCTGAGACCTGAAGTGTATCGCTTTTATTTAGATTTTTTGTGATCTCCTGGAAAACTGTAGGACTTATGAGGCAGTTTTGTCGGCCAGTCACTTCTGGCCACCGTTCTGTGTTTTGTCCCTTTGTGGATAACGGCTCCTATTGATGTTCACTGAAGTATTGATGTTCACTGAAGCCTTAGAGATGTTGTAACTCTCTCAATGCTGTACGATTTTAACTGTGTTTCTCTTCCGGTTTTGACACTCTTTAGATCAGGGCCTGACGGTTAGCTTTGTGAGACCTTTTGACCCACTTTATGCCGTCAGACAGGTCATGCTTCGCTGCTTTCTTGATTCTACAACCTCAGCAGTCGTCAGGTCTGGGAGTGGCCAAGAAACGAAGCGTAAAAATGTGATCGGACACATGTGATGTAGGATTTATAATTTATATTTTCACATAGAGTCACAGTGGTTCGGATGGTTTTTTCCCTACATATACGAAATCTTGCTCTTGTGATCTTTGCTGTTAACATTTGTTTTTTGTTTTAAAGCATTTAGGTGTGATATAAAATCAATCACACCAGACATTTTTATGACTCCATATTAAACAGTACCAACATGTCAACAAAGGATACACTCTGCCATGACGTGTGCATTCAAAGCCTTGAGGTCAGAGGTGGCGAAGTGGCTCTTGAACTCTTTCCGCAAGTCAAAGAAAGAGTAGAAACAGTCTGGGACCGGGATGTTCTAGTAAGAGGGGAGAACATTCAGAGAAAAGGATGTGAACAAGAAGCCCATTAGCAGCTGCTGTTTTATTACATTCATCACATTCATGTTTGCTCAAGCCAGCACGGCACACACCGCCTTCTTTGCTACTCTTTTCTGTGTAACAGTTGTGGGAGAATGCATTCAGCCTCTCTGTCTGTGCACAGGTGTAGCACGGTATGTTCAAGGGGCGTGTGTCATCGGACAGGTTCAGAGTAATTCGGCTGAGAGCAAAGCTGGAGGTTCCTGCAGCAGGGAGGCGTTCAGCCCAACCCAGTTCGCTCACCTTGCTGGCGGCCTCTGGGTGAATCACTTGACGGATATGGAGCTGCCCGTCTGTACACAAACACAACGACGTGCCCGCGCCCGCACTGTTCACCTCGTTTGTCAGCTGCAGATTGAACTAAAATACAAAATAGAGAAAAGAGGAAAAAAAAGCACAAGACGCTTACTGGAAGAAAACTTGATTATCACCAAGATTTCAGGCCAGAAGACAGTTGACGTTGAAGACTCAAAGGACATCATTACCATATTTAAACCGCTGTCAAGACTTGCCGCAGTGTACATGCAGTCTGCCCTGGAGGAAGACTCATCCTCCTCCTTACACTCAACCACTACATCTTCGTCTGATTTTTCCTCTGTGGAGTCTGAGAGGTCAGGCCTAATGAGGATCTCATTCACCCTGCCCAACTGGTTCAAAGACAGAAAACAAGTCAGTCCTGAAACAGTAGCTTACCCAGGAACCTATACGGTATGGAATAATAGCGCACATCCAAATGACTGTGACCTTTTATCACTTCATAACGTAGATATTATAACTCTCATGAGCAAGAGCCGGTTAGTTTGTGACATTTAGCATAATAGATGTTTAACATCCTTACATGTTACCACAAAAGTATCTCTGCTTCTTTGGATTCAAATCAAACAGATAATTAAAGAAAAGAACAAAACAGACATTTTGTTAAAGAGTCGTTCCAACTCTTAACATGGTGTAGTTTTAGTTTATAGTTTCCCTGTCCATTCTATTCACTGGATTTCCTGCTTGAACCACATCCAGAGCTAAAGAGTAAGAAGGCGTTTTTACCGTTTTGGTGTTCACATTGACCAGCTGCCAAACCAACTGGACCAGGTCCTTCTCGTCAGAACCCAGCAGCTCTCCGCTCGCTCCAGATGTGGCGGTGAAAACCACCACCAGGTAGTCTACCTGCGCCGTCATCTGAACGAACACGACCCTAAAATAAAAACCTACGGTGATACTACACTGAACCGAAGGACAGCACGGAGGGTGATATGAGGCTGGAACACGAAGGAGGAATAGAAATGACTTTTACTGTGACACCTGAGCGCAAAGGTGAGCTTGGTAAATCCAGAAAGTTTGATCCCTCCTTGAACCTGCCGCAGTCACCATCGCGGAGTAATGGCTGAACGTTCAACGCTTTTGTAGCGATTCTTACCTGTCTGACCACGTGACTGCATACCTGGTGTCCCCGCCTACTTTCAGGTGCAGGAGAGATTAGGACGTGGCAGAGAGTGGAGGGCTGAAATTTGTTCCTGTCATTCTCTACAATATTATCCAGCCCTCGAGTTCAGCGGCCTAAAGGGAAAAATTGGCTTTTTATATAATTATAATACTAATGATAATAATAAGAAGGTAAGCAGACGTACTATTGATAACAACAGCAGCAACAGCAACAATAATTGTATTATTCTTCTTCTTCTTCTTCTTCTTCTTATTATTATTATTATTATTATTATTATTATTATTATTATTATTATTATTATTATTATTATTATTATTATTATTATCAGTAGCAACAGCAAAAATTCTTCGTATCACTTCTGAAAAAGAAATCACAAAAAGACAGTTATTTCTATTTTATAATAACAATATCAGAGAATTTCAACAACAAAGCATTTACATGTAAATGTATTTTATCTGTGAAACATCGACAGAGAGAGAAAAAGCAGAAACAGAAACGGCATAAAAGCCACAACAAATTAATATCAAAATACACTACTACGGAATAAAAAGGTCAAATTAAGAATGTCTTATGATGAGATAAGCACAACTCCCCCCGCCCCAAATAAAATCTCTTCTCAGTCATTTGAGATATAAAAATATTAAGTACAACTTAATTCTGCAACTACTGCTAATTATAATACTAATGATAATAATAAGAAGGAAAATATAAATTTGTAAGCAGACGTACTATTGATAGCAACAGCAGCAACAGCAACAATAATTGTATTATTATTATTATTATTATTATTATTATTATTATTATTATTATTATTATTATTATTATTATTATATTAATAATAACAATAATAATTTTATCATAATATATACATAATATATATTAATTATTATATATGAATAATATCTAATATGATTAATTATATATTATCATAATAGTGATGAGGATGGCAATTATTATTATTAAAAATAATAATAATAACAACAGCAATAATTTGGCTTATTTATTTATATTTTACATTTAGCTACATTAGATAGTAAATTACTATTTTTGTTTGTTTTGAATCGTACTTTGTTGATTTGCCCCGGATGTATTTACTGGGCCGGAAGTTTTTCTTCTCCCGTCCCCAAAGCGAGGAAGCTATGGCGGGGGACACCTCAACGGAGCTTCTTTTTCTCGATACATTTAAGCATCAAAGCGCTGAGGTAATTCTGACATTTGCATCTCAATTTCACCGTTTATATTTCCTTCAGAAAAGCACGCATGCAAAACTCATATCGATCTCATTTAGGACTTTTTGTGGAATGGTGTTCAACTTTGAAGCTAACGATGCTAACTTGGCTAACATTAGCAGTTGTGTGTTTTTGCACATCTACCGGTCACAGTGGCTGCTTTTAAGTCGCGGTTCACAAAATACCTAATAAACTATTGTGTCAACACTTTCCTTATATGCAACATGAACAAAATAGTCTGTTATCTTCGAGTATTAGATTTATTTTTCGTCCATACAGCCTTTAGTTTGTTTGCTGGTTACCTAACATGCTAATGCTACAGTACAATAAAGAGCTAATCGTGTTTAAATTAGATGATATTTTAGATGTCTGGTTTTTGTGATGCAGTGAATGACTGCTGTCATGTGTTCTGCAGCTAACCAACGTGGATGTGGTGCGGTTTCCTTGCGGGGTTTTGATCACAGAGGTTCGGGTGATTCCTCCAGGGATCAAAGCTCACAGTAACTTACCTGACAACAGAGCATTTGGGTAAGAGCTGCTGCTCCACAACAGCCACCGGCCGAATAATTACTTGTTTTTCCTGTTTCAAATGTATGTGGTCTAATCAGTACTTTGCAGAAGTATCCCTCTAACGTTTTCCCTTTTTCAGTTTACAACCAAAAATGTCCATGGATTTCAATAGGATTTTATGAGGTGGACAACTGAACTCGAAAAGAAATAAAATGTGTCTTTGAAAGTCTTTCAAATAAATGTGTGTCATGCATTTGTTTTCAACCACTTCCCTTTAGCTGCCAATAATAGCTCACCTTTGTTGAATTTAATCTGAGTATAAATCCAGTAGTGCTATAAATGCCTCAGAGGTTTATTTTAGAGCAGTAGTGAAAAAACAGGATCAGCACTCTGGCCAGTTCGGGGTTAAAGCTAGGCAGAGGTCAAATGGTCAAGTCAGGTTTTAAGAGGTCCACCTGCGAACCTCTACATGTGTTTAAATCTTCACATCGCTCCAATTAAATCATCTGCAATTTGAAACTTGAAGTTGGCAGTATAATGCTGTGGAGATTCTTTTTCCAATCAGAAACTGAGACGTTTGGTTAAAGTTGATAGAAATATAGACGAAGCTACATAAGATGCAATCCTGGAAGGAAATTCATTTGAGATTGTGAAAGCCTTGAAACTGATGCTCGTCTTTTAGCAAGAGGACCCTAAACATAAAGTCAGAGCTGCAGCAGTACAGTTCAGATCAAAGCAGATTCACGTTAGAATGGTTCAGTCAAAGTCCAGACGTTGCAGAGAAGAACTGGTGAAACTTTCAGTCTCTATATATGCAAAGTTAGATCAGACATGGCACAAGAGATGTATAGGAGGACATGAACATATGCAGATGTGTGAAATGAGAATCGTATAGGTTCTAATGTAGCTTTCTGCTGTATTAAATTACAAAATGTAAAAAAATGTTAAAGGGTTGTGAGTAGGGCGCCGGTCCACTGCAGATGTAGTTTCACCATTAAATATTCCCTATGGAAATGTTTGAAGGTAGTTGGCATGTTTGGGATGTGCTTGTATGCAAGAGAAAATGTGAGTAGGAATGTTGAGCTGTTTGTGATCTATTATAACCAAATGTAATGACTAAGTTCTTAAGAATGTGGAACCGTTAACAAATGGGGTTTGGCAGCTTTTAATAAAACTCTGGTATGGATATATGTAGTCACTTGTTTTTCTTGATATTTTCAGAAAGTAGTTTTGGAGGTTTTTGTACCTTTGCCATAAATTGTGCTCCATCATTTTTTAACTTTAATAAGTTAAATGTTACTGTACATTATTTATTATGTCTATAGTAATAAAAGCAGAAAAGCCATTAAGTCAAATGTCAAGATGTTTAAGGATCAACAGAAGCTGTCAGGGCAATACGTTTAGAGGTCCTAACTGTATGGTTACTGTATTTGCAGGGAGACTTCACCTCACGCTTTTCAGTTGGAGCTGTTCTTCAACAATGTCACCAAACCCAACAGCCCCACCTTCCACAGGCTGGGCAGGTCAGGATTATTTCCACTCTCCCTTCTCTCATTTTGTCATTTTAAACCGTCTCGTACTTATTATCTGCATTTCCCGATCGCTTAGATGGAAGAGTGTGTCCCACCTGTAGAACCAGTCACTGCAGCGTGTGGGACTGGTTTTCTTAGGACTGTTGTGCACCCATCCTTAGTACCGTGTCTTTGTTTCCTGCGTTGGCTAACTGGTCTGTCCAGAAACCCAACCCCAGACACAATTATCTGAAAGTGACACAAAAATGTGAAGGTCTCATTGAAGCGAGAGGTGAAAAGGAATGTTTTTGTCTTTCAGTTTTATTCTGGCTGCGTAATAACCAAGGTGTGCACAGCAGCTCTGGAGCGTAAACATGCATGTAGAGTTGCCTTTTTGTAAAGCTTACTGACACACACCCGCGTTATTATATGTCCTGGGAACTTCAGCAGGACAGGTTTGACTAATCTCTATGACTACTGTAGAAATATCGCTTCGGTATCCTAAGCAGTTGCGACTGGGATGTTTTTAAATAAACATTTCTTGGACTGTGACTCATACTTCCCATTATTATTATAATCACATACAAGATTTTTCTTCTGAGAATGTAGTTCTGTTGTGATCAGTTCATACAAAAACTATCTCTTCTTCACTTCTCAGGAAGTGTGTTAGATGTCATAATATGACAACGCTGAGTGAAATTACCATGGTTTTGTACTCTTTACACAAAAATATCAATAAAGGTAAAGCTCTTCAGCTCTGGTCTTTAAAGGTGCCAGTTAAAAATATTTCCCTGCTCCAGTCTGTCTGACTGAGGTGATTTTATAACCCTCTGTAGCATTTACCTGAGTATACTGTATGAAGTCGGTATGTTTTTTTCCCTTGTTGGCGTGTATTATCAATTAGGCAAATTAAAATGTGTTTCTGTGTTTTCTTTTTGTTATTTTGTTTTAATCATTCATGTTTCGGTTTTTATCCACAGTTTGGAATATGATGAAAACAAGTCCATAGTCTTCAGGCCCAGCGGAAAGGTAACAGATCAGTTATGCGCCACATAATTTCTGTTCTCTGTGATTGATTTGTGAATAATGATTTGACGCTGTGCATGCAGGTGAACACAGATGGGCTGGTGCTTCGTGGATGGTACACCAGCCTGACTTTGGCGGTCTACGGCACCGCCGAGCGTCCTCACGGACACGACCACGGTTCGCCTCCTCCACCGCCACCGCCTCCCCCGCAACAACCAACTGGGCTCAAGCGGATTATCAAACAAGGTGGAGCCACTAAGCCTCCTACTACTCTGATCTTTGCATCTACTTCCTGGAAGAATTTATGTTTCTGTTCTCTTAGGCTTGTATTTTTATTTTTGCATGCTAAATGTTTCTGTGTTTATGTTTTTAAAGAATGGGAAAAAGATGACCAGTATAATGGCAGCCCACCCAGACCAGCACCCAGAGGGCCTCGTACTCCGCCTGGACCTCCACCCCCAGATGACGATGAGGAGGAGCAAGTCCCAATGGCAGGTTAGATCTGAGCTGCTGGATCAGTTTATACATGTTGATTTAAAGTATACAAGTGAATACTTTTGCAGAAGTTTAATATAAAAATATACACCATACTGCTTTCATTGAGCTTTTTTTTGCATTTATCACACTATTACAATACTACAATAATTATTGTATTAGTACTCTTTTTATGGATGACCAGTGATGCCGTCTTCTGGATGGTGGCCAAACTACAGCACTAATTTTAATTTAATAAGCCATTAATCAACTATTCATTGTAAGTCGATTGATTTTTTTTTTGCATCTTTGCTATAGCCAAACTATATTTTGTGCCGTCTGTTTTTCAGTGGGCGTGGTCAAAGATGAACCGAGCCAGGGCCGTGACGACTACCTAGAAGCCGTTTCGCCTGAGCGATCGCTGCCCGCCGACGAGCCTTTCTCCGACGCCGAACAAGAGGAGGAAGGGGAAGAGGAGGAGGAAGAGGAAGAACAGGAGGAGGAAGAAGCACGGACCGAGGGGAGCGTTCCAGAGGAGGAAGAAGAAGAGGAGGAGGAGGATGAGGGTGAGGACGAGGAGGAGGAGATGGAGGAAGGTAGGGGAGTTCTTGCGTGGGAGTGGGATAATCCACCATCCCAAATGGACACCCGGAACCCCGCTCTGCCAGTCTTTGGGCTCTGGGTCCGTTTTGTCGGACGCCGCTTCGGGGAAAGGTTCCGTTTGGGACTGAGCAACACCTTGAGTGTTTGCTCAGGCATGCTGCGTCCATCTGCAACCGCTGGATGGAGCATCGAGCTCCTTTGGGAAGGCTTGTTGGTTGACCTTTAGATGCAGCCGCGTGGAAGTCTTCCTGATGCTTCCTCTCAGTCGGGGCTGCGCATGTGCTTCAGTCGCATCATGCATGCTGAAACTAACCCTGCATGCTGGAGAGATGCTGCCATCAGAAAGTAGCTTCGTGAGTGTATGCAGCTGTGTTTGATAAAGGGACCGAGCTGTTTTTGTTGACCTCACTCATGTTTATAGAAACGTTTAATAGATTATTGCTGAACTTTTTGCCCGTCTTTTTGCCCAGGTGATGACGGCTATGAGCAGATTTCCAGTGATGAGGATGACTTGGACAACGGTAGCTTCAAGCTGCCCACCTTCGACATCGACTACACGCCCGAAGACCTCGCCTCCGTCCCTCCCGTCCAGTACGATCCATATGAACGAGAACTGAAACCGCTCGTCTACTTCACGCCGCCTTACAAGACTCGCTTCGACGCCCAGCTGGAGAAAACCAGCATAGAGGAGCCCAGAGATGCTGGTGGGACAGAAGGAGCGGCTGGCGGAGAGGAGGCTGAGGCTGTCGCTCAACTAAAGGAGCTACTGGCTGGTAGCGGTGAGGAGAGAGACGCTCGATGGGTCACTGCTCTGGAGGAAGCTCCTGGACTCCTCAACAAAGGTTTAGCTTATCTAATTAAACAAGGAGAAGTTGAGGAGCCTGTTCGCGTTTTAGTCCTGTGGGCTCTCCAGGCTCTGAGCATGGAGATCGCGCTCACGCAGCCGATTGCACTGAACCTCAGACAATTAAAAGCCGGCGCAAAGCTGGCGTCCTGCCTGGCCGAGTGTCCGCAGGGCCTGGCGGAGCTGCTGCGCGAAGGCGCCCTGAACGTGTTGCTGGAGCTGCTGCATGCTGACCACGTCTCCTCCACCCTCAAGCTCAGCATCCTCAAAGCTCTGGACGCTCTCATCAGCGCCCCCGCAGGAGTCGAGGCGTTCCTGCAGGCTGGAAATTCAGAAAAGAGCGGCTATCAGGTTAGCATGGTCCTTAAAGTAGCTTCTGTGACTTTTTGAAACCATTTTTATTTGTTACTGATGAACACATGGAAAAGTAAAAGCTAAACATGCAACATCTTTTTTTCAAATTTCAAAGTCTAAAAATCCATCCATCTATACATGCTCTTTAGAAAAGGATCTAAGGGATCAAGGTGCTTGAAATCCTTGAAAATCCTTGAATTTCTATTAGGTGTTTTTAAGATTTAGAAAGTGCTTGATTTCTGTCTAAAGTAATTGAAAGTGCTTAATATTCAAACTGCACAGTTTTGTTCTAAAGTGCAACCTGACATTTGATTTAAAACCTAAATTTGGAAAACAGAATTTACAGTTGAAACCAGATATTTTATACACCTAATACAAGGGTGCATTTTTTTTCTCACTTTCTGAAGTTAAATCAGGCTAAACTTTTCTTGTTTTGGGCTAGTTTGAATTAACAAAATTAATTAAAAAATAAATTCCAGAACACTTTAAATATTTTTTACAGATTTTATTTTGTAACTTTCTTTGTACATTGTATTTTATTATTTTATTTGAGCAGGAACGTGATTTGTTTGAATAATTTCTTAATGACTCAATGACTTATTGATTTATGTAATTGAAGTAAAAGTTTAAAAAATATATTTTATATGTTAAACATGTTATTGAAATGAAGAGATTTTTTTTGTTAATTTAGTTTTTTGTTCTCCGACCAGTCAGCTGTATAAGGTGTGTATGAGAGGAACATTT
Organism: Xiphophorus hellerii; assembly: GCF_003331165.1. Lineage (NCBI taxonomy): Eukaryota > Metazoa > Chordata > Actinopteri > Cyprinodontiformes > Poeciliidae > Xiphophorus > Xiphophorus hellerii. The sequence goes on from NC_045674.1 coordinate 16,511,958, forward strand.
AAAAACATAACATTTAGTTTTATTTTAACTGGCTTGTCCCCACTGTAGACACATCACAAGACATTAATAACAGTAATAAATTATGTAATGATTGATTGGAGTTGTCTTTTTTTTACTTTATCTGTATTGCTTTGACTCCCATGTTGTGTTGCTGGAAAGGTTTAAAAACTCACCTTAAAATGTTTGAAATTGAATTTTACTGTGGGTAAAATGTACAAACCCTTTTCAGATATTGCTGATGTAAATTGACATGTTTAAATGTCTGGAACAAAAAGTGTTTTGACATGAATGTTGATTTGCTTCTCAGCGTCTGGTGCAGCTGTTCCTGCGTGAGGAAACCGTCCGAGTGATAAATGCAGGCAACGCCATTTTACAGAAGAGCCACATGTATGAGGTTCTTGTCAGCCTCCAACATGCAGCCGCGGCTTGGAGCGAACCACAACAGGTGACGGCACACTCTCTGTCCAAAGAGTTCAAACAAATTTGAACTTTGTGGACATGTAGAAATGAATTTGTTCTTCAAATGCGTCTTTATACTTCCAGCTGAATCGATGTTGAGAAGTCAATTATTAAAGAAGTTGTCAAATTTAGAGTGTAATGTTTAGTAGCTGGTTATCTCTGTCAGGAAATTAATGCTGGGATTAATTCTGTTTATATCTTTTATGCTGATTAAAATATTGAACATATTTTAAAACAAAATCTTTCCATATATTTTGCTGTTTTTTCTAAATCGCAGTTTTTGGCCCCAGCTTCAGTACTTTTAGATATTTTTCCCTTCAGTGGAATATATCACCAGAAATGCTGTAGTACCCCTGGTCCGCCAGTAGGTGGAGTCAAAGTTCATTATAACTACAATATTTCAAACAGAAAAAAGATCAGCATGCTAGGCTAAAGATTCACTTAAAACATTTGTAGTTCATGTTCACTTTCACATAGTTTCATCAGTTTTATTTAAGATTCAGTTTGTTTTCAAAGTTCATCAAATGTTGGTTCTTTATTTATCCTTTTATTATCTTAAAAGTAGTCCATGATCAGATTTTTTTCTTATCTCTAACAAGCATGTTTTTGTTGAGATATAAGCTAATTTTCCAGTTTCTAGTAAAGTTTGAACAATTTTAACATTTTTGCAATTAAGCCCAATGAGTTTTTTTTTTTTTTTTTGTTCTCTTCAGCTTTAATCATTCACACAAAAAACTGCAATTTCTCTAGGATTTTTACACTTTTCACTAATTGTTTTTATGGTTCAGCTACTCTACATGTAGACCTTCCCATCTTTGGTTTAAAGACACCCGTGTTATTGTAGAGTCATGTTCAGAGAGACGTGTAGAGAGTAACGTTGCTAATCAGATTAAACTTAACTCGTAACCACGAATTCTGAACCGAAAACGTCACAATTTGGTTAAAATTGATCGTACATAACTGACTCTGATCCTCAGGAGGAGATGGAGGATGCTGAGAGTCCCATGGAGGAGGAGCCATCACTGAGCTCCGCCCCCGTCAGCGAGGCCGAGCTCGAAAGGCTTGCTGGGGTTTTGGAAGAGCTTCATCACCTGCTGGAGACGGCCTCTCACTGCATGGTGCAGCCCCCTGGGAAGGCGTTCCCAACCACGGCCAGAATAACCGGACCGCCGGAGAGGGACAACCCTTACCCGACGCTGTACAGGTACAGACACCAGCTGCCAAAAACATCCCAGTGCTTATAGGTCCTGGAAATGCTTGAATTTCGATAAGGTTTGGAAAGTGCTTGATTTCAGTCTAAAGTTCTTGAAAGTGCTTGATATTCAAACTGCACAGTTTGTTAATAAAGTGTGATCTAACATTTGTTTAAAAGCCTACATAAAATGCTCTTTACAGTTGAAACCAGATATTTTATACACTGTATAAAAAGACAGTCTGAAGTTAAATCGCACTAAACTTTCTTTGTTTTAAGTCAGTTAGAATTACAATTAAAGCTGCAAGCAGCCTCGGGCAGCCCTTGCAGCAAGCGCCGCTCCGGCCTATTGGCCACCGCGGGGGTTCCGGCCACCGCAGAAGCTCTCGCGCGTTTTCCAGAGCCGCAGCCCGCTCCCCACCGCGGAAGCTCTGCCGCAGTTTCCAACACCGCCGCCCGCTAGCCGCCGCAGAAGCTGTCGCGCTTTTCCCCGCCCGTCCACCGGGCGATACGCGTGAATGCGTTCGGCAGCGCTCCCCGACGACTGTCAAAAAATCTGGTGCAGATCGGTCGATGCATCGAGGAGATACAGCCGATGTATTAACTTAGGGGGCGCAGTGGAGCCAAATTACATTTCAACCTCGTTGAGCTCTTTAGAGGTGAACAAAGGTCATACATATCCAGTTTGGCGCCAATCGGATGATCTATGCGTGAATAAGAGCCATACGTATGCATATGGCGAGGGACTGATATTCGCCATTTGGCCACGCCTACACGGTTCAGCCAGCAGCGAGCATTGACAGAGTTTATCATCCAAATCATCTTGATTAGGTCAAGAGAGCCATAAACGGAGCTTTCCAAGGAAAAAAACGGCACTTCCTGTTCCGAGGGGGCGGGGCTTAGATGACGTCATAATATGATGACGTAGGATCGACGGGCATCCCAGCAGGATCACTCATGCCAAGTTTGGTGCAGAAGCTATCGACCGTTCACAGTAAAATACGAGACTTCCTGTTGTCAGGGGGCGTGGCCTACGTGATGTCATCATTTAACCATTGGATATTATTCTACACCCGATAATGATCAATAACTGAATGTTTGGTGTCTCTGTGTTTTTGTGTTAGAATTACAAATTTTTAATTTTTTCCTCTTCATTACAAAATTCAACTTAGTCAATCCGTAGGGCAATGCTGCCCTCTGGTGTCGAATTACTGAAATAATGAAACTATTTCAGTGGGCAGCAGAGGGCAGCATTGCCCTACAAACGACGAACATGGACTGTTTATTATGTAATTACACAGAAGATCTCTCTAATTCATTCTGAGGGGGCGGGGCTTTGATGACGTCATAATATGATGACATAGCATTGTCAGGCATCACACCAGGATGAGTCAGGCCAAGTTTGGTGCAGCTCGGTCGAAACATGTGGAATCTAGAAGCAAACGTATGGCATCGGCGTTACAGGTCACTTCGCCACGCTGCCACACCCAGCTGCTTCATCGCAGCCGGTCAGGGCTTGGATCCACAACACACCAACATGTCTTCTGTCTCTGGCCACAGTTTCATGTTGATTAGGTCAAAGGGCTAAGATAGCGACCGTTCACAGTAAAACATGACACTTCCTGTTCTCAGGGGGCGTGGCCTAAGCGATGTCATAATTTCACCACAGGGTATTTTAGGACACCTATTGATGATCAATTACTGAAAGTTTGGTGTCTCTGTGAGTTTCTGTGCAGGATATATAAGAGTTTCGTGTTTCATGGCGAGTAGGTGAACTTTGACCCCTGGTAACCCCCCTTCAGTAAGCTCATACAGTCACCAATTTGATAACTTTAAATCAGACATGCCTTATGATCAGACTGACCGAGTTTGAAGCTGATCAATCGAAATCCCTAGGAGGAGTTCGATCAAATGCAAAGGCTGTAAACGTCAAAATCGAGGTCCAAAATGGACCTTCAATACAAAATGGCCGACTTCCTGTTGGGTTTCGACCATGGCTCTAATAGACTTTTTTGTACGTCCTGACAAGATACACATATGTACCAAGTTTCGTAATTCTAGGATAAAGCATGGCTTGGGGCTGTTCATTTAAAATACTCTAGGGGTCGATATAGAGAAATTAGGCCACGCCCACCAATTTTTGTTATGAATTCCTGTCGGTTGGTGGATAAGGATCCATCCTAGTGAGTTTGGAGCAGCTGGGCCCGAAATTGTGGAATTCAGAGCCAAACGTATGGCAACGGCGTTACAGGTCACTTCGCCACGCCGCCACGCCCACCTGCTATGTCAAAGCCGGTCGGGGTTGGAATCCACAACACACCAACATGTCTTCTGTCACTGGACACAGTTTCATGTTGATTAGGTCAAAGGGCTAAGATAGCGACCGTTCACAGTAAAACATGACACTTCCTGTTCTCAGGGGGCGTGGCCTAAGTGATGTCATCATTTCACCACAGGGTATTTTAGGACACCCGATGACGATCAATCACTGAAAGTTTGGTCCCTCTATGTGTTTTTGTATAGGAAATATAGAATTACAAAAATAATTTCTATTTGTGAAATGCCAGAAATATTAGCAAAAACTTTTTTTGAAATTAAAAAAAAACCCTTTTTTGTATGTTGTGTTTTAGCAATTAATTTGACCAGTATGGTAAGGCTAAAACTATTTGTTTGGATCGTTTCAATATGATGAATATTTATAATTCCTAATGGCTCAGTGACTTATTGATCTGTTTTTTATATTTTATTTGTTAAAACAACCTTTTTTTTTAAATTACTGTTTTGTTGTTGAAGCAGTCAGGTGTATAATGGTGTTTGTGTGAAAGATATTTGAAATAACTGGGCGTTATAAATATAATCTTGTTATATTTTAGTTTTATGTTGTCATCTCTGTAGAATGTACTGTTATTATTGATTGTTATTAATAACAGTAACAAATTATATATCATATGACAATATGATATATAATATTATCACATGATAATATTATATATTATCATATAATATACTCATTGTGCAGCCCAATGATGTTGGGCTGCACAGTGGCGCAGTTGGTAGCACTGAAGCCTTGCAGCAAGGTCCTCGGTTCGATTCCCGGCCCAGGGTCTTTCTGCATGGAGTTTGCATGTTCTCCCTGTGCATGCGTGGGTTCTCTCTGGGTTCTCCGGCTTCCTCCCACAGTCCAAAAACATGACTAATTGGTTTCTCTAAATTGAAAAATAAGTGTGTGTATGCATGGTTGTTTGTCTCTGTGTTGCCCTGCGACAGACTGGCGACCTGTCCAGGGTGTATCCCACCTCTCGCCTGAAACGTTAGCTGGAGATGGGCACCAGCTGGAGAGGCACCCCATTAAGGACAAGGGTGTTAGAAAATGGATGGATGGATAATAATGAACTTAAACATTTTTAGTTCATTTGCATTGTTTTTATATCCAAAATGCTGGAAAAGTTGAAAACTTGAAAAAGTGCTTTAATTTTACCGAGGGGAAATGTGCATAAACTCTGTGGTAAGCTTCAAGATGATTTTTGGATAATCTGTGATATTTATTTACATCATCTTCAGGTACATGCACGCGTGTCATTTCCTGGAGAGCACAATTGTGGTTCTGTCAGCGGCCGCTGCAGTCGGACATGTCGGGGTCACTCAGGCCATCAAAGAGTTCCTCCGCTTCCTGTCGCTCACTCAGTCCGGTCTGCTCTACCTCCTGGCCCAGGCCGCGCCCACAAATCTCCTGCTGCGTCTGCTGGCGTCGGTGGCAGAGTCTGAGGGCGAGGAGAGCCTCCCAACTGCAGGGGAGGGGGCCCTGACGGGGCCGGGCTTCGGCGAAGAAGGCTTTTGCGTGTGGCTGATGCAGGCTCTCCACGCTCTGCAGGGCGTGTCCGAACTCATGAGCCATGTGGCTGCAGGGGGGGAAGGAGGGGTGGCCTTGGAGGAAGGGGACAACTCTGAGGTCCTGGGCACGCTCCATGCTCTGTACCTGATGACGTTCACGCAGACGGGCCGCAGCGCCGTGGCTCACGTTCTGAGCCTGGAGAGCAACCTGTCCTGCCTCGTCAGCCTGCTGCAGCACCACAGCAAGGAGACACAGGGGTACGGCTGCGTTCGCTTCAGAGAGGCACCAAACAGGCGTCAGAATCCACCAGGTTATCCTTGATTAGACTCAGATCAGCTGTATGGGCTGCAACTGATGATTATTTCAGTAATCGATTAATCAGTTATAGTGACGATTAATTAACAAATAATTAGCACATTCTGCAAATATTCCCATTTAGCCACTCAAGCTTATTTTCTACAATTTTTGTAGACAATAGTGTAGAAATTGTGTGTAGATATTTGAAAAATTCAAATAAATTTTTTTTAGATAATAAAATAACAAAACCTTACCATGTATTTTTTGTCTAATTTCTAGTGAAAATATCTTAGTTTTGCTTTATTTCAAGTTTGCTATCTTACAAGTAACTTTTTAGCTAGATATAAAAGCTTGTTTTAAGTAAATAATTCCTTGACATTGATGAAAAAGTTCTTGTTCTATTGACAGATGATTTAACTTATAACAAGACATTTTTCCCACATTATAAGTTAATTTTTCTGCCAATAGAACAAGTACTTTTTCATCAATGTTAAGGAATTATTTACTTAAAACAAACCTCTACATCTTACAGAAAAGTCACTTTTAACTTAGGTTGTCTTATTTCAAGTGTAATAAGATGTGTGCAGTCGAAACTGGACTCTTGAATAGTTCAAATAAGTTTTTCTAAAATTTTAAGTGCAATATATATATATATCCTTTTGGTTCAGTTTTAAATTAATTACTGCCCTGACTGTGTTGTTTTTTTCAGTAAATTAATTTTTTAAAGTCTGTATACAGTTAAGGATTATTTGATTACTAACTTAGTTGACAATTATTTCAGTCATCGATTAATCTCAATTAATCCAATTAACCGTTTCATCTCTACAGCTGATCAAATACTGCAATGTCTGATTTTGTTAAATATATTAAATCTTAAAACTTTCACAGGTTTTGGTCTTAAACACATCAACCACTCTGATGCAACAAACAAATAAAACAAAATTTAAGACATAAATCAGGTTGATGGTTGTAATACCTTAGTGTTATATTGGATTTGAAAATAAGATGTCAACAAAAAAACCTGCAGCACCGTTTCTGTGTTTTGAGTTCTCAGAAAAGCAAAAATCAAAATGGGTCTCAATTGAAATCCTCGGGTCAGACCTTAAAGAAATCTAGACATTGGTATCAGCCTGATTGGTGCATCACTGCTTTACTTATAATTGTAATTGTTTCTTTGAGTCCTTTTAGGTTTAACTTTTCTTGTCTGTTTTTCCTTTTAGTGAGGCCAAATCTCGTAAAGCAGTGACGTATAACTATGCTTGTATGTTGGTATTAATGTTGGTGCAGACGTCTAATGAGCTGCGGATGATGGAGCAATATGCTGCTCCGCTGCTCACTGTGGCCAAGGCGGATGACACGAATGCCAAGCTGCAGGGTAAGTATGTCACATATATACAGTAATCTACTGTTAAAGAAGGTTTTTAGTGTATGATTATGTGTGTTTTTATGTTCTGTAGAGCTTAGTAAATGGTTGGAGCCTCTGGAGAAACTTCGCTTTGAGATCAGCAGCATTCCGACTCTCATCAACTACATCAAGCAGGTAAAAGCTTCCACATCAGTGCAACTTTCCTCGAAGATGTTTTTATTGTTTTAATTTGTTTTGAAGGTTTTTTATCTTGTAAAAAAGTACAAAAGTACATAATTTCACTTACAACATCTGAAAAATGTCTTGTTAAAAGTCAAATAATCTTCCAGTGGAACTAGTATCGCATTTAATCGACATTAAGGAATTATTGACTTAAAACAAGCTCCAATATCTTGCTAGAAAGTTATTTGTAAGTTTGTCTTGTTTCAAGTGTGCTAAGATATTTACACTAGAAACTTGACCAAAAATACTTGGTAAGATTTTGTGTTTTTGCAGTGAAAGCATTCAAACAAGAGCGGTTTTCAGATTGCAATGTATTTAGTTTTATGTGACTGAAAAATACTAAGTAGAGCATAATTACATATTTGAAGACAAAGGAAAACACAATTTTAATTTTTTATTTTTTTTGCAAATAACATTGTAAAGGTGTGGCCACCATTTATATGCAGACGTCTTTTTTTATGACACTCCAAATAAAATCCAGTGCATCTAAAGAGAAAACTGTTTCACAATAAATACCTCGCTTATGTCAAACCTGAACAGTTTTTGTTAGTTCACTCTTTTATTTTGCAATAATTGAATGAAACAATTCAGAAACTGCATATTGGTTAAAGAAGTGTGAATTCTCATAAATATCCTGTTTGTTTGATGTCAGAATGTGGAAAATGTGTTGAACATTGAGGGAACTGGGCTGGTCACTGCTCTGAGAGTTCTCTATCACATCGCCTGTCCGCCTCCTGCTGTTGAAGGTAAAAAAAAAACTAGAGATGTTTTAATTATTGAAAGGAGGAAAAGAGGTCTCATACAAGTTAATCTACTTTTATGTTTCGTTGGTGTCGTTTGTCAGCAGAGTGAACTCACTTGTCACCTCCATTCTGCAGGTCAGCAGAGGGATCTGAAGTGGAGCCTCGCAGGCGTCCAACTGTTCTCCGGCGAGGGTCTGGACACGTGCGTGCGCATCCTCCAGAAGCTGTGCGGCGTGCTGCTGCAGCCGTGGCGCGTTCACGGGCACATGGGTCCGACGCCGCAGCGCTGCATGATCCTGAGCGTGTGCATCAGCACGCTCAGGCTGCTGCGCACCATGCTGACGGAGCTGCTCCGCGGCGGGGCCTTTCAGTTCAGAGACACACGCGTGGCCAACGTTCTGGTGACGCTCCACATGATGGTGTGCTCCATTCCGGCTTCTGGGCGTCTGGATGGGGAGGAGATGAGAGTGCAAGCGCTCATCGTGGACGTGCTACTCACCTTCACGCAGGGCGTCAGCGAAGAGGTGAACACAGGTTTCACACAAGAAGTGAGAAGTTCCTGTTGGCCAGTTTGTTGAGACGAGCGTTCATGTCTGCAGGTCACTCACACAGAGGAGACTCTGGCCAGTAACACCTGGTCTCTGATGCTCAAGGAAGTCTTGAATTCCCTTTTAAAAGCTCCTGAAGGTTTGTTCTCTGGCCTGACGCTGCTCTCTGAACTCCTGCCTCTTCCTCTGCCGATGCAGAGCACTCAGGTGACTCACTGACCTCTTCGTCACCCGCTGCTTTCATCACACGCCTGCTAACGTCCTGATGTTTACCTCCACAGGCGTTATCAGTCCAAGATGTTGCTATCGCCTTAAACACCAGGAAGCTGTGGAGCATGCACATCCGGGTCCAGTGGAAAGTTCTGTCGGAGGTGCTGAGGTGTGTGTGCTCCACCAGCTGCCCGCCTCTCCTGACCATGCTGAGGAGGGTCTGCGTCCAGCTGGCTGACCTGTCCTCGCCCACCGCAACGCTCGTCATGAAGACGGTGTTGGAGCTGCTGTCTGAGGAGCTGCAGCCGTGAGTGACGTTTATGTTTGGCTTACGTTCATTTTAGAGGAACCTTGTTGTAGGTAAAGACAAAGTAAGATTTTTTTTCAAAAGTCTTTTCAAATTGTTATCTGAAAAGTGTGGCATGTATTTGTATTCAGCCTCAGTTGCTCGGAGGAACCTCGATGAAAATCCGGTGTAACCAGTTCTCTTCAGAAGTAGAAGTCGCCCAATTAGGGTTCATGCAGGTGCTTGAAATTCTTGAAAATACTTCAATTCCAATTAGATATTTTCAAGGTTTTGAAAGTGGCTGATATTTAAGCTGCCCAGTTTTTATATGTTAAGCAATGTTATTGAAGTTGGAGGATTTGTTTTAGTTAAATTAGAGTTTTGGCTGTAGGTGAGGAAATACTCCAAAACACTTGCAGCTGTAATTGCAGCAAAAACTGATTCTACAAAGTTTTGACTTGGGAGGAGCTGAGTACAAATTCAAGCCACACTTCTCAGATTTTTATTTGAAAAATCTTTTGAAAACATTGCATTGTTTTACTTTCACTTCCCAATTACGCTCTGTTTTGTGTTAATCTAGGACAGAAATGTAATATAGTGAAAAGGTTTAAGACATTTTCAATGTATTGCTGGGCCTCAGGAGATCTTTTTGATTTATACTGGAAACATATGTCAATATCTGCGATTTACTACCTAAAGGGCCGAGGGGAAAAGTGTTTGCTGGGGGCAAGTCCTGCGTCTGCTGTCGCTGCTGGACGCTCTGGTGTCGCAGAGGGCTTGTAAGAGCTCCACCCTTCACCTGCTGTCCGGCTCCGTCTCTGGAGACGAACAGGTGGCAGACCTGTTTCCTCTGCTTCTGTCTCTGCTGGTGCCCCCAGCTGGTCACTCGCTGCAACAGCAACAGTGCAGTGTGTTAGTGGGGACAATACTGCAGTCCCTGTGTGACCAGGTAGGAGGAGCTCCTCTGAAAAGAAAATAGTTTTCTTTAAGTTAAACTCCCTTCAAATTTCCATCACTTATTTTTATCAGGACATTTCTCTGGTGGTGGCGCCACCCGCTGAGGGCTGCGTGTCGGAGGCTGAGCAGCTGGCTAATGCACTTCCAGGCCGAGACATGATGTCTTCGGTGTGTAATTCCCTGTTGGAGGTTTTAGGGAATAAAGAGGCCAGCATCCCTCTGCTTCTCACCTGCATCAGGACATTGACTTTCCTCACAGAGCACGACTACGGAATCTACCACCTCAAAGTGTAAATGTCAAAGTTTCCCTCTGGCTTTTCCACGTTTAATCTATTCTTCAGGCTTTGGCATCGTCTTAGATTCATGTTCTCTCCTTTAAATTCCTTCAGCACTTTGAGGAAACATGGTCCAGAGGTGTGCTCGCTGCTGAAAAGGCTGGTGGTTTCCTTCAACAAGGACTCGACGGATCTGATTTCAGCTCTGCTTGACTTTCTGAGGCAAATCCTAAACACGGAAACAACGGTAAATTCACCTTAAATAACAACAGAGCGAGACCAGCGATGAAAATGTAATCACTCTGGGGGCAAAGAGCTGAATTTTCTAGAGCAGACATTAGATCACTCAAATGAATCATCTGGTAACTGAATGTCGCAAACTGCAAAAACATGAAATCTTACAAAGTATCTTTAGTTTAGTTGCAAATATCTTTGTACATTTAAAAAAAAACGAAGTTACAAGTAAGTTTCCATTAAGATATAGGATCTTATTTTAGATTTAAAAAATGTCTTAATATTGATGAAAGTTCCACTCTCAGATTAGAATAGAATATACTTTATTGATCCCCAAGGGGAAAGTGCTTATTTGTTGTAAGCTCCTCCATCTTTGGTAATAAATGCAAAGTTTGTCAAATTAAAGATTAAGATTTAAGATTATTTCACTTATTCCCAATGTAATAAATGAGATAATATTTTAAATATCCAAAATTAAACAGAGCGACCAAAAACAATACATAAAACAGAAATAAAAACCACTTTCAACCAAAACCATAAATAAAATAAATTTCGATGCCTCTGTGAACAGAATTTTGCATATAAAATAATAATCATAATGGAAATATTTTTAATTTATAATGCAATTAATTGATTAATTGCCTAATTGTGTCAAACACTGTCAAGGCATCCTCTATATCTGCTGATATTTACAGGCTGTTGATGCTTTAGCTTAACTTTCCTATTTAAAAAAATATATTTTAGGAAAAAAAAAAAACATCTTGAAATTCAGACATATTTGCAGTAATCAGTCTGAATTGTGAACTTTAATTTGTTTCCAGTGTGCAGAGGAAGGCCAGGGCTCTAGTGAGGAACCTGCCTGTGTTGCTCCACGCTTGCTGTTGAGCTCAGAGATGAAATCTCTGCTGCAGTTTGAAGACTCAGAGTCACACCCGCTAACGGCCTTAGAGAAGCTAATCACGGTACGCATGATGCGCCGCTGTGCAGGTGTGTCTTTATGAAGCTTGGCTTGGACTTAATGTGCAAGTTTTCTTGCTTGTTTGTGTTCAGAAATTATGTAAAGAAGACGATTCAATGGAAACCATGATGGAGAACGTGATTGTCCTGAAGCAGACGCTGGAGACGGCCACAGAAAGTCCTCCGCCGTCAGAAACCGAACCCGTTCTGCCCGCACCCGAAACGCTGGCAGCCCAGTTCAACCACAGGTCGGCCTCTTGAGCTGTGTTCATAACCATGAAAAAGCTGACTCACAAAATGATAAATGAGATGAAAATAATCTTATTTAGCAGTAAAGATGCTGTGGCTTGATTTCTCCTGCAGGACAGTGTTTATTCTGTCAGAAGCTCTGGATGAGCAGCTCAAAGCTCTCTGGTTCTCTCCTTTCCAAACTGATGACATAGAAACAGATCTAGACATGGTGAGTTTGAAATTGGTTCAAGATTTGAAGGTTAGATTTGAATCATTGGTTGAAATGATTCAAATCTAACATGAGACCCAATTGTGGATTTGTAAGCCTTCCCCATTGGTTCAAAGGCTTTTCTCCTTATTCTGCTACATTTTGTTGCATCCCTCTGTTTTTATTGATGAGAAACAATTAGGACTGCAACTAACAATTATTTTAGGAATCGATTATTCTGATAATCAGATAAAAAAAATGGGCATATTTTACCTATTTTTCATTTAAGCCTTTTTTATACAACACTAGAAATGCATTGATGCCCAAATAAACAAATAATTCGCTTAAAGGTTATATTTCCTTAAATGCAATAACAGCCTTCTTTTAGTGAATTTTAGCTGGGTGAAGCTGAAACTATACCACTTGAGGGGTTTTCACTAAAACATGTTTACAGACAAAGGTGGGGGGTTTTTTGTGTTTTTTTATCTCAAATGCAAAATGTATAAATATTTTGTAAGTTTTTTGGCTTAATTACTATTGGGAATATGTCGTTTTTCATCAATTGGCCTTTTTGAGTCTGTGTACTCTAGTTAAGTAATGTATTACTGAATTGATGATTATTTCAATAATGGATTAATCACTATTATTCCGGTTAATAGCTTCAGCCATTGAAACAATTTTGCACAAGTATTTAGGCGACTGTACTCTCTCAGGGACATAATTATTAAAGAATCCAGCATGTACAGTTGTGTTCGAAATAATAGCAGTGCCTCAACAGCAGCAAGAAAATCACTGGTTTTATTAACATTTCAAACTCTATACCCCAGATAAGTTTCTGGGGGGTAAAATAAAGGTATAGAAAACCAACAAACCCAACAGGACAGCCATGCATACTGTGGATTCTGTGAAATTGAATGATTAACTGAAAAGGGTGTGTTCAAAAAAATAGCAGTGGTGAGTCCAATTAGAGAGGGCATCAATTAGGGAGGGTATTCTGGGAAAAAAGGGTGTTAACAGGTGATCCGTATTTAAGGATCAAGACAACTGGCATGCTGGCTGTGCATTTCTCCTGAAAAAACAATGAAAATGGGTCGTTCCAGACACTGTTCTGAAGATGAGCGTTTCCTAATAAAAAAATTGATTAAAGAAGGGAAAACATACAAAGAGGTGCAGAAAATCATTGGCTGTTCAGCTAAAATGATCTCAAATGCCCTGAAATGGGAGCATAAAACTGAAAAACGAGGAAGAAAAAGAAAGACAACCCCTCGAATGGACAGAAGAATAGCCAAACTGGCGAAGACTCAGCCAATGATGGGATCCAAGAGGATCAAGCAAGACCTTCAGTTGACAGTGAGTACTGTGACAATCAGAAGACGTCTTACTGAGGTTAACCTTCCAGCAAGAAGCCCCCGCAAAGTCCCACTGCTGAGAAAAAGACATGTGCAGAAGCGTTTACAATTTGCCAAAGAGCACATTGACTGGCCTGAAAAGAAATGGCATAATATCTTGTGGACAGATGAAAGCAAGATTGTTCTTTTTGGGTCTAAGGGTCACAGGCAGTATGTCAGACGCCCTGCAAACACAGAATTCAAGCCACAGTACTCACTGAAGACCATTAAGCATGGTGGTGCAAGCATCATGATATGGGGATGTTTTTCATACTATGGTGTTGGTCCGATTCACCGCATACAAGGGATCATGGATCAGTTCCAGTACATCAGGATCCTGGAAGAGGTCATGCTGCCATATGCTGAGGAGGAAATGCCTTTGAGGTGGACCTTTCAACAGGATAATGACCCCAAACACACCAGCAAGCGAGCAAAAGCATGGTTCCAGATGAACAAGATTCAACTGATGGAGTGGCCAGCACAATCCCCGGACCTTAATCCCATCGAAAACTTGTGGGCTGACATAAAAAGTGCAGTGCATGAGGCAAAACCAAGAAACGCTGAGGAATTGTGGAATACAGTGCAATTATCCTGGGCTGCAATACCTGTGGAACGATGCCAGAAGTTGGTTGACTCCATGCACCACAGATGTGTAGCAGTCATCGGAAACCGTGGTTTTGCAACAAAATATTAGTTTAGGATACTCAGCTAGGTTCACTTATCAAGAATTTCTTTGTTTGTACAGTACATTTTTGAGTTTCCAAGGAAAGATGGCAACACTGCTATTCTTTTGAACATGCCATTTCTTACTTTATTTGAAATATTATTATTATCATTTAAGTTTTGATGACTTTGCGCAATTGTTTTGCTTTGGAATAGAATGTACTGTGTCCCCAATGTATCTGTGTTCATTAAAGTACAATTTCTTTGAAGAATTTTGACATTTACTCATTTTTCTAAAGGCACTGCTATTATTTCGAACACAACTGTACAATGTATTTTACAGTTTTTCTGTTTAATCTTAAGTGACATAAACATGTCTCCCATCTGGTTTCATTCGTCCGTTTCTGAACCTTGCTTCAGGTGAAGGTGGATCTGGTGGGCTTGGCTCAGGAGTGCTGTCCAGAGCTGGATCTGAAGGCTGAGCTGGAGCGCTCCTTCCTCTCTGAGCCGTCCTCTCCCGGTCACACGAAGGTCGCCAAAGGTTTCCGACTGGGCAAACACAAACACGAGACGTTCATCACATCCAGGTGCAGCACTGGCGGAGCCTCAGGTGTGGCTGATTCAGTATCTTTACTGGAAGTCTTAAATCAACGCTTTCTGTGCTTCCCTCTGCAGCGGTAAATCCGACTACATCGAACCTGCTAAAAGAGCCCACATCCTGCCGGCGCCCCGCGGCCGTGGAGGTCGAGGAGGGTTTGGTCAGAACGTCGCCCGGCCCCATGATATTTTCCGGCTGCGCAAACAGAACACTTCCCGCCCTCCCAGTATGCATGTGGACGACTTTGTGGCAGCAGAGTTTAAAGACATTGCTAACCCACTTGGGATTCTGCCTCCCAAACGTCTGCCAAAAAGCACTCCCAAGCCCCCCACCAGAGGGCTGTTTACTGGCAACAGAGGCAGAGCGGCCTTTCACAGCCAAACTCGCTTTTTCACCCCACCGCAGCCTAAAGGTGTTCTGCTCTCAGGTGACGTGTTTATCTGTTTTAACTCTGAAGGTTGTACTTTAGCTGAAACAGTAGAAGGTAACGAACGCCCATTTCTGGTGCTGCAGGTAACTACGCTCGGAGAGAGGGAGGCCGGGGGTTGTCATGGAGCGGCCAGGTTCCTGCTGTGACCCACAGAGGAACCTACAGTGAACCCCGCGGAGGTCAGAGCAACTTCGCCCGAGGGCCTCTGCCTTCCCGACAGCTGCCTGCGAGTACGTTCACTGCAAAAACACATTTCTACACAAGCATCTCAGCTAATTAGAACATATTTAAGTTATTTTAACAGTAAAAAACATTTATTGTATAGATTTAAGATACTGAAATACTATACTTTTAATTTACGTTTAGGAGACAGATATTCTAGGTTTATGCTTCCTTCTGCTCTTTTTCTTTCATGATTTTGTTTAGTTGTTACATGAACTATTTATATTTATTGCGTGAATGAAATAAATAAAAACAATTTTTTTTTATTTATAAAAAGTTTTAATTCATTGTATTATTTATTCGAACAAGGTTAAAAAGTAATACATGCATATCTTAATTAGGGAACACACCAATAGACTGATATGTTTGTAAAGTCATTCAATTAAGTGTTTATTAGATTCAAATTAGTTCCAATCGATTAATAGGGTACACTGAGACATTTCAGTGTTGTAGTTTGACTGCCATCCAGACGAGGGCGCCGCTGGTCGTCTTTAATGGAGCCAGTTGAACTTGATACAGGAATTAAAGATGGCGGCCATACTAAAATGGGGAAGATAAACGGTTAAACTGTATTCATGCTTATTGTTCAAACGGAGTCCGCTTTGGGAGGCAAAATGTTTGTTTTGAAACATAAACTCTGGAGAAGCTCCTTAAGTTCCATGTTAAAAGCACTCATTCACCACATTGCTCTAAGACCCATTTGTTTGTTGTTTTTTTTAATGTTCTGCCCTACAGGTGCTTATCGGTTGGCCATTCGGGATCGAGCCCCACGGGGCCGGGGAGGTACGGGACTGTCGTGGCTTGGTGCAGGGGGAGGCGCCGGCGCCGCAGGAGGAGGAGGAGGACGGGGCTCTCAAGGGAGCAAATTCAGTGGTGGGGGAGGCAGTGGAGGTGGGAGGGGCAGACATGTGCGCTCTTTCACCAGGTAAATCCACCTGGGTAGTGACTTCAGCCTCGTGGGCTACAAATGGACCAATCAGGATTCATGTCTTGGCTTTGGTGTCACAATGACTTCGTTGAGATGTTTTTTGTTTTGTTACAGAATAAAGGTGGCAGTGACTGAGTGTGTGTTTTATTAAAAATAAAAACGGATAAACTGGCTGAGACTGAACAAAATTAAATGTTCAGAAGCACTTATTTACAATTTCATCCAGTTCAAGCTTGTAACGTGGAAAAACAAAGAGATAAAAATGACTTGACACTGAAGGAGAATTAGAAATCAAAGCTGAAAAGATTGTATTGAAATCCATCCTCGGAAAACAAAAAATGTGAATGGTTTCATTTAAATTACCGTATAAGTCACATTTTTAAAATCCTCATTTGTTAGTCGACAGAAATCTGGCAAAAACTTTGTTTCCATTCAATCTGCTTTGGCACAAAAACTGAAAAAAGGATTGTGCGATTGCAGCTGACAGGAACGAAGCTTTTGTAAGCAAATGAACAAATTTAACCATTAAACACTAAAGATGAGAATACAAGGTTATCATGGACTGAAGAGAAATTATGAATTGATGGATATTTGAAGATGAATAAACTGCTTTGGACAATAAAAGTGGGAATAAAATTGTATTCCTTGTATTTCATAAGAGATCTTGAAATATATAAACAGGTATATGCATTTCATTTGACTAATTTCCTCTAAATGCTCGTGAAAGCATTGGCTACAAACTCGTATGTCTGTCTGGATGCTGGATTAACATGGATTAAGCTCACTCCTTTCCTGAGATGACTCTCGTAGTACAACTGAATAAATACTAATGAACATTCCTAGGTAATTTATAAACCAAACCAAAAACAATGAATTATTCTCAGTATTGTTCCATAAGTTCATAATTGTTTTCTTACAATGAATAACCAATGATTTTCTACATAATCCAAATATTATAGTTTTACTCAAACTGAAAAATACATCTGTTGTAATGTGATTAATTCATCACATTTTAAACTTTTTTTAAAACCAAATTTTTACATTTTGACATGATTAATAATTTGTTTAACTTAAAATAAACTGAATAAATTGTTCCAACTTCCAGTCCCTGTTGGAATAGAGGTATGAAGACGAAGTAACTAAGTCAAAAGTAAATAGTTTTTTTAGCCAATAATTTATCAAAACTAGTGTTCAGTACAAAAACAGTGTAGTTTGATTTCTATATCATTGCTGGAACTTGCAAATAAAAAAGATAAATTATAGATGGAGCCATCTTCAGTTCTAGTGGGTTCAGATGACTGTCACCTCGCGGCTCTTCTTCTTGATGCAGTCCAGGGTCAGACTCCGGGTGCCGCCCTTACGGACTCCTTCCCCAAGCTGAGGTGAAGCGGGAGGGCCTGCAGCACAGGGAGCCTGAGCTGAGTGCAGAGACAGGCAAGAGGCGTGCAATGAGGCCTCCCTCTGCTGGTGTCGAGGTGGCTCTGTGTGAACTTCCCAGGTGGATGATTGCTGGTCTCTTGCATCCCTGGCTGCCTGCTCGGCGGGAGGCTGACTTCTGGTCGGCTGGATGTCTCTGAGTAGCTCCAGCAGCTCTCTCTTCTCCAGCTCTGCCTCTGCCAGTTCCTGCCTCCTCAGACGCTCTGCTCCCAGCAGAGCACGCATGTCGCACATCACACGGGACAACTGACCCTGCAGAAAAAAAATCATCCTATCAGACACATTTGTGACAGCTGTGAATAAATCACTCTGCTTCAAAAAGAACCATCTCAACCTGAAACTGAGAAATAAGAGAGAAATCTCTGTCTATGTACTTTAATTAATGTTAGGGATGCAAACAATTAATTAACAAACGATTACTATTCGATTAATGGTTTATTCAATTAAAACTTGTTCCAATCGATTAACCAATAACGTCCACCTAGATACCTTCTTTTAGTGCTGTAGTTTGGACTCCATCCAGCAGAGGGAGCCGCTGGCCATCATTATGCTACAGAAACAAAGATGGCGGGGCCATACCACAACGGTAAAGAGAAACTGTCAAAACAATCCGGTGTGGATTCACTGTATGCTGCTCTGTTTTTTAATATAAACACTCAACAAACTCCTTACGTTTAACCTCAATGGCGCCCATTCAGCTCTGCTGCGTAGTGGAGCTGCGTCTATATCTCATGAAAAAATTACTGATGTACAAAGGCAAGAGTGTGATGACAGGAAAGTGGAGGACGTAAGGCATAAAAATTGTAACATGATTGGGGAAAAAACACTGCCAATAAGCAATGTTCATTTTGAGGCCTGAGATAAAGAACTTGAAACGTAAAACTTTAAAAGCAAAGTTTTAAGATTCCTTCAAGAGCAACCACAGACAATACTTCTCTGTTCATGGGGGATCGTTTCACATTTGTTTTTCATTTCATCTTCTTATATTCAGAAACCTAATATGTTCCTGTTTTGCTATATTCTATAAATATGTCTAAATTTAATAATGTAAGAAAACCTAAATTTTCGGTTTATTCAGCCTGCCAATAGACAATGTTAAACATTTTTATTGTTATTTTGTTTTTCAATTCAGCACATTCAAAAAATTTTAGCCCTTCATGGAAAGACGGTCAACTCTCTTGATACAAGAGAAGATTGAGGTTCTTAAGAAAATAGCCGCTTATCAATTAATTATTAGTCAATCGATAAGATCAATCAACTTTAGGTTAATCAGTAACTTGAATCCTTAACTCTTGTGTACTTCAGTATTTCACCTTGAGCTCCTCCACTTCACTCTTCAGCTGCGACTCTTTCTGCACCATGTGTCTCCTCTGGGAGTCCAGCCGAGACTCCATCTCTCGTCTCACCTCCTCCACCTTGCACAGCATCTCCGCCCTGCCAAAAACAAACAAACAAACAAACAAAAAAATCCCAAAGTGACAAGATCAGAAGGGACACTGAAGTGTAGTTGTGATGTGACAAAATGTGGAAAAGGTCTGGGGCGAGGTCACAAACCTCATCATGTCCACCTCCAAGCGCAGCTCTGCCACACAGTTGTGCTGTGATTGATCGATGGAGTGGAGAGTGTGACCACAGCCGTTGGGACACTCTCTGTTGCGGAAGTTGCATTCGGACAGGTGGGCCTCCAAACCTCGCCTCTCCACCTGCACCGGACAACCTGAGAGGAGAACGCCACCGAAATCCCCAGTTGCATGAAGACTTTGTAACATATCTGAAGTTTTGTTGCATTTTAAGGGTTGAGTTTTGTTTGCAGACAAGAGTTGGAAGAAAGGCCTATAGTAACAAGAGTAAACAAAAAAGCAGAAAGTGTGAAGCTGTCGAATAATGATCCCTTTGTCAGTCTATCTCTGCTTTACTTATCTGTATTTAATGATCATTTTGTAATATCTACTAGAAAATTTAAAATGTGCTTTCTTTTTTATGTGATCAGTTTTGATCTTAAGTGTACATATTCATCATGGGCATTTATATCTTTATTTTGGATTTTTAATGACCCATTTGAGCCAAATAAATGAGCAACATGTGAATTTATCAAACTATCAACATAACATCAACAAATTTTAAAACTAAAACCTCATGGGAATAAGTGACTAAAATTTTGAATAAAGCAAATATTTTAAAGCTTAAACAAATTTTGTTCATTTGCAAAATTTAAATGAGAAGAAATAGAGCAACCAAAATACGTTTCATCTTTCAGAGATCCACTTAACACTACTTTGAAGAAAGATTTGTCAATTTCTGAAACATGGCGAGCGTTGACAAAAAAAAAAAGCAAGCTAAAGATGGAAGAACTTCTAAAATCTTGTAACAAGATCAGGAGTAATACTTTACTGGATGTAGAAGAAAATAATTAATGCAAATTTCTCAGTTTCAACCACTTAAATAGTAAAATGCTTGTGATAAGCATCTACTTATTTTAAAATCTACAAACTCCACAGCAATCAGACAGCAGCAGAAATAGCTGATGCAATTTTCATAGCACTGCAAAAAAAAAAAAAAAAAATGTCACACTGCATGTTCACACTTTATCACTGTACCTACCACAACGGTAGCAAATATACTCTCCACCTGAAAATGACATGTTGACAGTGACATCATGGGTTAAAAAGTACATATTTTATATTACGGCATTACGGCTTATCAAATAAATATAGATCCCAGAAAAACTTTGTGTGTGGTCTCTGGGGGGTTCAGCGCCATGACAACAGATGAGCCACCTGTTGTTCAGCTGGTGGTTTCACGTTACCTTTGTTGCCTACACTTCCATGATGATAACCACTTAACTTTACAGTAGATATACTTCAATTGAAATGATAAAAAAAATCCCCTAGCATATGCCTGGCCTCAGCTAAGAAGTGTTTTCTTACCTGTGTTGGAACAGGCTATGAAGGCAAACTCGCACTCATCCTCATGTGAGTGGAGGCTCTCCAGGGAGCAGACCACCTCACACCCCTGCCCTGCGTTTACACAGCGGATCTGCAGCCGGTTCAGGTCGTTACGCATGTACCTGCCATTAAACAAGCAGAACCTCCCAGATATGCACGACCCTAAACAGTTTAAACTCGGTGAGAGATTTGGAGTGAAGGGTGGGCTGCAGGGACCCACCTGTACAGTGGTCTGAGACTGCTCACATCCAGAGGCAGCCTGTCTTCAGGACAGGAGTGGTGATGGAGCAGCCAGCTGCTGATGCAGGCACTGCAATAAGCATGTTCACATGGCGCCTGGAGGGGGCGCTCTAGCACGTCTCGACAAACACAGCAGAGCAGACCCTCATTGACGTAGCCCACAAACCTCTCCAGATCAAAGCCCATCCTGCAGCTTCAGAGGTCACTCAGGTTATGCACTGCAACAACAACAACAACAAAAAAACTGTGAAGAAAATCCACTCATGTTTCTTCTCTCACAAAAACACTCTCCTACCTGAAAGATTAATCTTAACTTCATCCAACTCTTCCTTCCTCCTCCCTTCTTTGGTTTTTGACTTTACATGCACCTGCACAGGTAACCTTCCCTCTTCTCTTGTTGCTGCATGCTTTCCTCCTTCATCCCCTCTCTTCACTCCATGCAGATCCAGGTGAGGGTCTCCTCTCCTGCAAAGCCCTCCCCTGCCTTTTGAGCGTGCGTCTCTGCGGGGAGGTATCCCTGACAACGGCCAGACAGCTGTTAGATGAGATCAGATGAGGCAGAATTACAGCAACAGAAAAACTAAGTCAAGAAGAGAGAAACGGATGCAGGACGTCTCACTTACTGCCTAAGAATTAAAGCAGTGTTGGGACATAGCCATTAGAGATCATTGCCAGTTCTGTCTCTCTTTAATGACCTGCCGCGTCCCGAGGTTTCTCTCTTTCTGTCCGTCTCTGGATGTGGGATTAACATGGATTACACTCTCTCCCTCCCTGATTGGATTAAAGAGCACACAACATCAGATGTCACAAAACACACTAGGACAGGGATCAGAGGTCATCCCCCCTCTTATAGGTTAGACTCAGCAGAGAAATAGTAAAAGAGCTAATGCACAAAATTGTGAAATAAGCCGTTTCTTACTTAAATCTGTCTGAAATTTTAAAGAACCTAGCTGTATTGACAAAACACAAAATGCACTAGCATAGCTTCTATCCATGATAGAAAACAGTTTACAACTACAGAACTGGGCTAATGTGATGGTCCTTAAACAGAATGTTTAATTTTACAGTAAGAGGTTAATTTCCTTATAAACAACTGTATAATAATTATTCAAAATGTATAAAAGCTCAAGGCAGGATTTCACTAAATTATGAGAAAGTGAGCAAAAAAGGAAACAAACCAAAAATCAGCAGTGGTGCTGGTTTCCATTAAGCCTTTTGAGTTAATGTGTCTAGGGATTTGGATGTGAATTTTATTCTAAATTAAACATTGGTCCCTCAGGCAATTAAAGTTCACAAAGAACCACCAGCAATAAATAAATAAAAATGTGTGAAAATGCCTGTGTAAGTCACCTGTCCACAGACACACAGACGCACATTAAGGCAGTTTAGAGAGACCAAAAAAACCCTAAACATTAAATGTCTTTGAGCAGCTGGAAAAAAATTAAGAATATCCACACATTCAAACTCCACAAAGCAAAGCAAAGCACCGGCTGGGATTAAAGGACCATCTTGTACTAAACAGTGCTAACTACTAGAGCGCTGGCAATCAGTGTATGTTTCATTTACATGTAAACACTTGCTATGTTGCCCACGGAAGTCTAATAAACAGTGGTGTGATGTAAACAGGGATAGAATCGAAAGCTGACATATCAATTTTAAATATATTAAGCTTTAAAAATATCTTTTTAAACAGAAAATAATCATAAAACCCCATCAACGGAGTTCCGACCCCGCCTTTGTGTGCCTCTGCCACTGTGGTGACGTTAAAACCAAACACACCTTTTCCATTTTAGCCACGCCTTCCGGAAGCGTTAAACCAATCAGATTCTTTCCGCTGTTCAGCGGGAGAAACAACAGAAACGAATCCAGAGTTGTAACTCGTTGAGTTTCGGCTTTTATATGCTGTGATATAACTTTAATCTCATCCAGGTATGTACAAGACGTCGACTAAGATTATATTACGTCCGAGTTTAAACTCGATGAACACTTTCAGTAACTGTTATTTTATAGCTTTTTGGCTAGTTTACTAACTTGTCGCACCGATTAAACAGGTTCTTTAGCCTTTAGCTTCTCCTGATAGATGGGTGAAGAGAGTAATGGCACTTATTTGTTAAGACAATCTGCAGAATGGTATTTTTTTTCTTTTTAAACCCTGTTAGCTCGGTTACATCATGGGGAAATGCTAAACACTATCAGATGTTTGTTTCAGCTTGTTAGCTTGGTGAAATGAAATGTGTAAATAAACAGACTGTTCTGCATTGGTTGAATACTAACAGCATAGTAAAGGTGGTAATAGGTGTAAAATTATTAATCCCACAGCCTTCCAAGGTGCAAAATGCTTCCAGCTTTGCAAAATACACAAAATTATAATTAATTTTAGTTTACAACAAGAGCAAATACAGAAGCTTAGATAACTACTTGATCATGTAACGATTTTGTAAGTTTGCCAATGTTTAAAGACAATTACAGTATTTGTGTTTACACTTGAAGGATGCGACGCTCAGGAGCTCCCAGTCAGCTTTTGGGCAATGCTGTGAAAAAACCTCGCTTTGTGCCACCAGGAGCATCTGCTTCATGTCCTGTACAAGAATCAAAGCCTCTAGCCCCTAAATTTGGCTTGGGAAATGCTCTGGATAAAGTAAGTTTGTCCTAACATTTTGTTCTGAGATGCTATGCTGGAAAGCACATTTTCAAATATTGGTGCATTATGTATTTTTGCTCTCTAATTCATTATCTTGCAGGTCCAGAGAAGTCTTTCAGCAGCGGTTGTGAATAAATCAACCTGCAGTGTTCCCGGTCAAACAGGCCAGACTGCTTCAGGTTTGTCCAAGGTGCTGGCCCGTGTTCTCACTGCAACAGAGAGTAAAGAAAATGAGGACGAGACAAAATATGAAGACTGTACAGAGGACGTAAATGTTTCTGGTGAGGAAACTCTTATTGATCTGGTTTTGTTTATTTTCTTCATTTAAAAAATTTTTTTTGTATGTTGGAAACAGCAGAAACATATTTAGCTTGGAAATTGCCCTAGAATGACATTTGCACGGAATTAGCACTGCAAAAATAAACCGAACTAAATGAAGATGCTCTTTGAAGGCTTAATTAAATGCAGTGATTAGAAATAGAAAGACTTATACAGGTAAAAAGTTACAGATTTGTAATTGTTTTTGATCAGTTTTGAGATAAAAGGTTTGCTGCCGTTAAGAGTTGCATCACGAGACAAATCTAAACATTTTTAGTAATTGGTTGCTGCCCTCATATCACCAGCATGTTTCACTATGTGCAAAGAAAAAAGGCATGGAAATTAAAAATTTACACATTTGCAACAGGGTGCAGCAAATTAGTTTAGATATCTTGTAGATAACCTCTGGATTTAGGGTGGCGTTTCAGACTTGACCCACCAGGTGGAGGCAATGAGGCAACAGTGGATTTTCTGGAGAGAGTATCTTGTTTCCAGTCTGTGGGTTTCCCCAGAATCCCCAGGAGCAGCAGCAGGAGGAGGTAACTAGAAAGAGCTGGGGTATGAATAGCTGCTAAATTTACAGCTCTTTGATTAATGTGTAAGATAGAAAACCAACAGAGTCTCTTTTATGGTTTTTACTGGGGTAATAATGGCTAACTAAAAGAGCAGAACAGCATAGCAAACAAATACAGATTTAGGCAGGAACACGTGAAAAAGAAGGATCTTTTAGAAAATAATCCTTAAAAAAACCCTAAATGGCAGTCTTCATTTCTGCTTGATAGTATTTTACCTTTTAACTTTATATAAACAACTTTTCTCTCCTTAGTTGGGTCCTTTCTACCCACCCACTTTTGCATAGTGAAGAATGGCAACATGATAAACCCTGATGTAGAAAGTTCACCGTTACGACGCTTTATGTTGTGTGTGGACATTTGATCACTAATATGACCTTTTATTGAATCCATATTGGTGCAAATCTGTCATATAAATTTTGTTCATAGTAGCTGGTAGATTATAAAGTTTCTATTCAGTCTGCATAGGTATTTTTCAGATCTGGACAAGTGAAAAGAAAATGGAGTGTGGAAAAAATATTGTTTTTCTAGACTTGATTCCCTTTACTATTTTCTAAAATATCAATCCATCCAAAAATCTGTCATGAATTCATATTGAATTTATGTGTTAGTACTTTTAAAAACATTTTTGCTTTGACATGACTAATGTGATCCCTGGATCATAAAATCACTGTCACAGTTTCTGAAATGAATAATTGTAAAATCTTTATGAGACTGTTGGTTCTGATCCAACCAACTGATAAAAAAACGCTGGAATTTCATGAAAGAACTTGCAATGTCATTTTGGCAGCAGCATGCTGGACAATCATTTCAGAAATGACTGCATTCACAATGAAGAGAATAGTCTATACCATAGGTGTCAAACTCTGGCCCGCGGGCCAAATTTGGCCCGCAGTGTAATTATATTTGGCCCGCAAGGCAATTTCAAATTAATATTAGAGCTGGCCCTCCGGTATTATGTGGTGGCAACGCTGTGACGCCGCATTCACCGCGTATACTACAAATCCCATAATGCTCTGCTGTTTTTTGGCGCGTCAATCAGGACAGAGGCAGACACACATCCTCCTCTGTGTCAGTAGCACTTATGGTAGCGGACATGGATGTAATAGGAAGGTGGTGATCTGTCTTCTTGCGCACCTTTTGGGTTGAAAGCCCCGGCGCACCCCGCATCCCCGTGCCTCTCCCCCAAAAAACACTGCGACCTCAAACTACAGCTGTCACTGTGTTACCCTACCAAAAAATGGCTAAAAGAAAGGCAGAAAATAGAACTTTTCTGGACAGGTGGGAGACAGAATATCTGTTTACATATGTATGTGAGCAACTTTTCTCCTTAATGAAGATGACGAAAACGTCTCACAGGAGACGTCTGACTGACGAACACCTTTGTTCGATAATGACGGTTTTCTCAGCTCAAACCCTGAGCCCCGACATTGATGAACTGGCATCCAAGAAAAGATGCCAGGTATCTGGCTTGGCTGCATCAGAGTAGATCAGTGTGTCGCAAAATGAGCAATAAATAAGTTTTCTATGCACCTTTTCTTGTTAGTCCAAGGCCTGAATGGTTTATTCATAGTTTATTTAATGATTTATTCATAGCTGTTATGTTATTTTATTTTCAAATTTATTAGCCTGTGTACGAAGCTAATTTTGGCATTTACCTCAGAAAGGAGGCATTGATTTTTTATTTAAATTTTATTTAATATGCCATTTATATGTTTTATTATTATTTTTAGCAACTCAATTTTGCACGCCTGCACTTTTAAGTTATATAAGCCTTGCTTGTTCAATATTTATTGTTAAATCAAAACTTGTTTGGGTCCATATTAAAAGATTCATTTGTTCAACCTTGGCCCGCGGCTTTGTTCAATTTAAAATTTTGGCCCACTGTGTGTTTGAGTTTGACACCCCTGGTCTATACAATATGATGTTGATGAGTGCAGTGGAAATGCACACAGTTTATTATACAAACCTGACCTTTGAACCTTTAAGATTAAACTTTACTGAGGTCTTGGATCTGGACAAAGATGATCTGATAGAGCAGATTGTTCAGCTTTAATCCGTGGGCCTTCATTTTTAAAAATGATTGAATAAAAAATATTAGTCATTTTTTGCCAAAAGTATATTGCCAAAATCACTTTTGGCAAATAAATAAATAAAAATAAAAACATTGGCGATTATTTAATTTTTAAGAAGGTGACGAAGTGAAAGTTTATCCGTGTTATTGGATATAAATTTGTTGCTTTAATAGAATATTTGTGTCTGCACATCTACACATTCACATGCCGGTCACATACATACGCTGTTAAATGTTGGATATTGTTGCGGTTTTTTATTTATTTTATTCCGTTTGTAGCATCTGCCTGCATGTACACTACCGACTTCAGCGCAAAGCTCTTCCTCATTTTTGCCTGTTTGCTTCTGTTTCACCGTGGATGCCCTCAGCAGTCACAACAAAAGCGCTTTTCACCGTGGATAGGATAGGATAGGTGGGTGGGTGTGTAGGAAGGGGCAGCGGTCAGATTAGGACCATTTCCAGCATCTCAGCTCGTAAAAACACGCGGTGGACACGCGCGCTTCTGCCAGCTCGGCACGGGCTGTTGCACGCGCTCCGAGCACGTGCTTTGATCCGTGGAACAGGTGTGAGTTTCGGTGTGTTTTCGAGCGAGGCTGCTTTGAGCAGAACAGGAGCGCGGCTCGTTCGAGCATGCGCAGTCGGCCCACTCCCCTCCCCCCGCTCCTGTAGTTAAGCCAGCGCTACTCCAAATCTTCCCTCTCTGTAGAAAAACAGAGCCCTAACCCCGCTGCAGCCTCTAATGTTGCGTTTAAAAACACGTCCCTCATGTCTCCATGGAAAGCTGCAGCTGCTACCATTTTTATTTAAAGCAGTCCAGACAGCGTGGCTGTGCTGCTGCTGCTGCTGCTGCGCTTGGTTTGGGGTTTACACAGACCGAGCTGTAAGTAGGTCGGGCTGGGTTTAAGCGGCTTAACTACGTCAGCCTAAGCTGAGAGGAATTCATCCAAAGCCTTCCGCTGGTAGGCGGGGGCCTAAACGAGGCTGGCCTAGTTAAGCCTGATTCTTATTGTGTGCAGCACAGCCAGTTTTTATTGTGCAACATAGCCGTGAGAGAACCCAGGACCAGAGTGTGAATGCATGCACTTGTTAGTCAAAGCCTAACAAGGGTTGATCTGGAGGAGAAGAGAAGGGAAATGAGGCATAAATGAGTGCTAGGAACAGTGTGTGACCGGGGACCAAGAGAGAGAGGACAGCAAAGCAGACAACTCTGAGATTGGGAGCAGTTTTAGGCCTGGTTTGGTCCGCCCCAGTCTGCTATGCCATAAGATGGCCTCCAACTCTGTGTTCATGTCCAGCATGGTGGGTAAAGCGCGCTCTTCCAACTTCACCCTCTCCGAGAAGCTGGACCTGTTGAAGCTGGTCCGTCCTCACATCCGCATCCTGGAGGAGCACACCAACAAGCACGCCGTCATCGTGGACAAGAACAAGTGCTGGGACACGGTGGCGGAGCAGTACAACGCTCTGGGAGGGGACAGACCCCACCGCACCGCCCAGGGCCTCAGAACCCTCTACAAGAGGCTGAAGGAGTCGGCCAAGCAGGAAGTGATGCAGCGGAGACACGCCCAGCCCGAGTACAGAGGGAGCATCTCTGAGCCGACCAGGAGGATTATGGAGATGATCCCTCACTTGTTCCAACATGTGCCCATCCACGAGAAGGACCAGGCTCTCCGCAGGTACGGTCCAACTTACACCTGAGACCTGCAAACACTTCATCCTCCCATCCATCGCAACGGCATACCCATTAAAAAATACTTTAAAACAGTAAAACTAATTTTCTTTTTAGTTCCATCATTTTCTCCATTAATGGTTTCATTAGCAAAACATGAAACATTATGATTTGACCTCATATGACATGGGAAAAATCCTTAGCTTCACAATTTGGAGAAACGCTCAGTCATTTAAAATAAACTTCATCACCTGTGAGCAGAACTGGGCAGAGTACCGAAAAATTGTGTTGAAGTAAGAGTAGCACTGTTTCAACATGTTTTTACTTAAGTAAAAGTAAAAAGTAGCAATCCAAGAAATTACTCAGGATTATGGAGTAATTCTGAGTAATTAGGATTACTCAATGATAATCCTAGTTAGATTTAGTTACTCCATAATTACTTCTTATTTTTATCAGCACAAAAGACATCAGATATACACACCTGGGCCTGGCATGATAATAAATTATGCAAAATGATAAATTGTCCCAGATTTTCAAGTAATATAATGGTAATGGCAAAACAATGCAAGAACACATTCTCAAAGATTATTGAACTTTAATTTCTACTAATTAAAGTTTAGCACTGGAACTGGAAAACTATTTAAACATTCAAAATAAGCAAACAAAAACAACAGAAGCGACAAATAAAATGAATTATAAACAATATCCTTAAAATAATCTCTGGCTAGTTCAGACTAAAGCACCAAACTGAAGACTTGTCACACAGTCTGTGGTAGAAAGAGAAAAATAATATATCATGCAAATGAAAATTATTGAGCTAGTTTTATTTTATCATAATATTACTTAATTTATTGCTTATTACAACAGGTCTACATATACGTAACAGAAGCAAAAGATAATTTGACTAATTAGTCAAGCTTGCCATTTTTCATAAAACCTTTGTATATATTGTTGTAAATGTGTTAAATTCTCTCAAATTAAAAAAACACATCATGTCTTTAACCCTCAGGGACATTGATGGACATTTCTCAGACTTCTGGTGTAGCAATAAAGAACATCTAGAAATTAAAGATATAAATGCATTATTATCCTTCTGAGCAGAATTTAATATGAAAGATAACGATTTTTTTTTAACTATCTTTTAAAACTGTTTTGCGTCTCTTTGCTGTTTGCAGGTTAATATACAACAAGCACACGTCCCCCATTGAGCATCCTGGCAGCAGCTCCTCTCTGGCTGGACTTCAGGATTATTCAGCACCTGTACCAAGCATCGCGCACGAGGTGGTCCAGCTGGACCCCGAAGAGGACGTGAAACCACCGCCAGACCTCCCCGTCGTCACCTCGCACGCCATTCCAGTGCTGGACGGATTTCAAGAGGCAGACGGGGAGCAGGACTTGGCCAGCACCCACAATTACCAGGCGTCCTTGTCTCCCGCTTCTTCCTCGGTTAACATCGCCCTCTCTGCCTCGCCGCTGCCCTTGAGCCACGAATTCTACCCAAACGACGTCTACCCTCGCCACGAGGCGGACAGGTTTCGTCCTCTGCACCTTGCCAAGGAGGAGCACGATCTGGTGTTGGCCAATCACAGGAAGGTTTCCCTGTACCTGGAGGAGAAGAGAGAGGGTCTGAAGAGGAAGCAGGAGCTGGAGGAGGAGCTGCTAAGAGCCAAAATCAAAGTAGAGAAACTAAAAGCTGCCCGACTGAGACACGGACTGCCCATTCCTCTATAGCAACAAGCAGCATGTACATACTCTGGTTCGCAAATACGCTCACATCAATGTAGCTTTTTCTCACTTCCATAAACTTCAATGTATTTTATTGTGACTTTATGTCATAAAAAGTACAGTTGCAAAAAAATTACAACTGTATATTTATATTGACTTCCCTTTATGAAAAAAGTCAATTCAGCTTTTAATTTTTGTTAGTGTGCAACCTTGGCTCTGGAGCCATAAGTGGCTCTTCCACAATAACTTTGACTAAAAATGACAAAGAACCAGACAGTTAATATTTTTAAATGCAGATTTCATATCAAATGCAGGTTTTTAACCTTTTTTCAAAGATTTCCTGCAATATTTGCACAAAATTTTCACAAAGACAAAAAGTGATGTAAAGAACTTTGAACTGCCGTAACATTAGTTTAGAATATGTGATTTAAAAAAATCAATCCTGTTTTATGTTTATGTTATTATTAAATCCTAAAAATGTAAATAATATCCTGGTTCTATAATAGGACAAGAAATTTCCTAAAGTAGATATTTGTCTCAAAAGTTGTCTTCTGTTCAAAATGACTCCAAACGAGTTTTATTTGGATGTCCTGACACCAAAAGGGCTCTTTAGGTTGTAAAGTTTGCAGACTTTGATCTTAAATTCACAATAAAATACACTGAAGCTGGAGGTTGTAACGTCACTAAATATGAAAAAGTTTCCCGGTCCTGACTATTTTTGCGAGACTCTGAGTGTGTGTGACGGTGGATGTGACACAAGTGCTTCTGATGAACCGATTCATGCTTGACGGCATTTTTAGAATCTGAATTACTTTTGGAAACGTAGTGCCTCATCCGTACCTACTGCATGTGATTATCGTCCTGTTTTTAGGGGATACGCTGCAGTCGGTTACCTTTTATGCTGATCGGTGTTGAACGTTGTCTTCATTATTCATAGAAGTGGCGACAAGACACTGTGATTGTGTGAAGTGGAAAAACTATTTCTTCATCTCCAACTGGATGGTAGCTGTGGGTTTGTCAGGATAGTGTTAATATTCTTTATTAACCAAGATTATTAGGATTGCTGTTGCAACGTAAGTGTAAGTAGTAGGACAGTTTGGACAAATCTTGTCAGTCTGAAATGAAAAAATCCCCGTTTCTGTGGCATTTGAGGTATTAAGAAGTAATAAACATTAAAAGCGATTATTTTTCAGGTTCTTGGAAAACTGGACAGTTTTATATATCGGCTTAAAAATGACAACAAAAATTAGGTCATCATAAAAGAACATGTCTAAAAATGTTTTTAAATCATAATTGTGGTACAACAAACATTTTGAAAAGCCTTATCAAGTTCTGATGAAGTGATGTGAGGTAAAAATATGCGACAGTCGGGAAATCTCTGCCTGAGTTGATGGCCCTCTTATTTAAGAAGAAGAGGGATTTTTTTTTATACGTATATACATGTATATTTGTTCCCATTTAATGTGAATTTGTTGCTGGTTGTTCTGTAATGTTTGTATACCAGTTTGTCCTCTTGTTCACTGGTTTCTATTAAAGGGCATTGATTAAATCGCTGCTCTCTCCTTTTATTCTTAAATAATTTCTACACATTTTTATTCCTAAAACGTCCAAACCATGCATTTAATGAATTGTTGCTGAGAGCAGGGGATCGCTCTGCTCCAAGTCGAGGCTTTATGCAACAGCGCCCTCTATTGGTGGCTTGTTTATTTGCATCTTCAAGGAATTTTTCAGCCTCTTGCTTTTCTTTCCCTAGCAGGAGTAGATGGAGGCCCCCAGTGGACCCACGCGTCTCCTCAAACCCCTCAGCCTCCTGCAGATTCACCTCATGTCTCTGGAGCTGCAGGCCCAGACAGAGTCCGATACTTCAGTGTGGTTTGGTGTAAAGCCAGCAAGAAGAAACACAAGCGCTGGGAGGGAGACGCCGTGCTGGTTGCCAGAGGGCGAACAGTCGTACTCAAAGACATGGAGGGGAAGGATATCGGAAAGGGTGAGCCCTAAGAACATTCATTGCATTCAGTAGAGAAAACACAAGTTAAACTGAGTGATTTACTTGTATGTATTGTGAAAAAAAACTATTGTGGTTCATTTGAATTCAACACCAGAATACTACCTCACACCAGGAGGAAATAGGTTTCCTTGTAAAAATATACATACACATAGGACTAACAATCGTTTTGTTGGAGGATAAATTGTCCCAGACATTGTTGCGGTAAGCAATAATCTTATTTATTGCATCGTTATATTTTCAATTAATATAGTGATGATGGCATCTTAATACATGTTTGCCCTCTCAAAGACTAATAAACTTTAATGTTGTACACAACACTCCACACTGGAAGTGGGAGAAATTTTGAGCATCCAAAATATAGCCCAACAGCCAAAAACAATAAAAAAAAAGCCTTTAAAATCCACACACATTCAAAACCATGAATAAAATGGATTATGAAGTCTCTCCCTTCAAAAATATGAATCATTAGAATATAAATTATTGCACTCATTTGAATTTTTCAAGTGATTAATTTATTTC
Source organism: Xiphophorus hellerii (assembly GCF_003331165.1). Classification (NCBI taxonomy): domain Eukaryota; kingdom Metazoa; phylum Chordata; class Actinopteri; order Cyprinodontiformes; family Poeciliidae; genus Xiphophorus; species Xiphophorus hellerii. Next base: position 16,544,349 of record NC_045674.1, read on the forward strand.
TTGCTTACTGCAACAGGTTTATAGAGGATGGTTTGCAGTTCTATAATATTTTTTCCATTTTGAGATGTTGAATTGCACAGTTCTAAATTAAATCCTTAAATATTAGAATAATGGTTATAACCCAGCTCTGCTTAAAGGTCTTCACAGCTTCGCCCCTGATCTGTCACTGATCCTTGGTCCTCATAACCTTTGAGGCCTTCACATTACAGCTGCATTTATACTGAGAATTAATTACACTCTGTTTGCTTTTTATATAACTTTTGAAGGCAATATGTAGTTTTAAGCACTAGATTTTAATTATAGGTATCAGAGTAGAGGAGCGTTGAGCACATTATCTTACAGATTTCTCTTTGTAAAAATGTTGAAGTCAATGTAAAGTTTTACTTCTGTTTCATAACTATAAAATAGAAGATGGACGTCAGGTGTAGTAACATGATCACATAGTTTTGCAGGAAACTATTTGATCTTCACAGGATGTTTGTGTCACAGGTAGTGGCTACAAGGTGTCAGAGCTGGCCTCGCTGTCTGAGGGAGAGACGCTGATGATAGGAGGGAAGGAGATAGAGGTGATGGGCATCATCTCTGCTGAGGACTTTGCCAAAGGTCGTTGTTTCCAGGAGGTTCAAACGGATCAAGAGGAACTGCACACTAAGGCTGCTCCACCTCCTCCTCGCCGCTTCAACCCCAAACCTTTCTGCCCCCCAACAATGTTGGGCAGAGCAGGACATCCAGAAAATAAACCACAAGCGGAGCAAACCAGCAAACCTCGTCATGACCCGCTAGCTCCAGGCATGTAGGATAAATCCTTAATTTAACTTTCATAATGCCACGTAAACATGATTATGTTGGTCCACAGATCATAAGGGAATTTTGTGAGACACCATGTCTTGTCACAAATCGGAAGTATGTTCATAATTTATGTTGCGGCCTGCTGATTAAAGCATTTATGTGTAGAACATTGATGTTGTATTCGCATTTTCATGCTTTACAGTCCGCTAACATGCTTAATGCTTGACCCACAGTCTGTGTTAATCAGATAATTGATCTGCTGCTACATCAGCAACAATTATTCATTAGTGCTGACTGAGCGTCTGCATAGTCTGGCATGAGATTTAGCATCATTAATGTCCGATCATTTCTACATTTGTGTAACCCTGGGTTTTTTTTGCCATTGCATATTTATGTGGTTCATTAGCATTTCAAAGTGAAGATGCTAGTGCTATGAAAATCTTTGACTTGTTCAAAATGGTGGAGATCAAATCCGATGTTAAATAATGCGCAGTATGTATAGAGCAGCGGTCTGCAACCGTTACAACGTAAAGAGCCATTTTGCTCTAAGAACAGCCAAATAAAACTAGTTTAGAGCCACAAATGTCAAATGACTTTTTAAAAAACTGTTTGAGAAATATTTACTTTAGGAAATTTCTTTTAATTTTTAAAGAACAAGCATTTTATTTCCTTTTTTAGAATTTAAAATAAAGATGAGCATAAAATAAAATGGATATTTTTTTTTAGAAAAGCACATTGATTCCAATTTAATGACAAATAAAACAGATCTAAAAACATATTACTTGTACTTAAGGTGTAATTTCTTGTGGAAGTTCAATGAAAATATTGCAGGAAAAAATTTAAAACTTCTATTTGTCTGTCTTTAAAAACCTTAACATTAAAACTTAACATTTTTAAGGTCCAAAGAGCAGACTCAAAGCTGGACTATTATTTACTTACGTTTTTCTTCATGTGCTTCTAAAATGTGAGACATATACATAATATTATGATGGGGTCTTTAGTATTTGGGGTTCTCATTTTAAAACCTGTTTTCATAGGTGCCTTAGTGATGCCTCGCCCCTCTTCCAACCACCAGTGGCTTCATAACAAGTCAGGCCTTCCTGTGGTCGACGTCGTTGTTGACCCACACCTGACCATGCACCTGCGACCCCACCAGAGGGAGGGCATCCTCTTCCTCTATGAGTGTGTTATGGGCATGAGGTAGGAGTACCGTTCCTCGTAAGAAATCTCTTACTGAAATCTGGAGAAGGGACCTATTACACAAAATTTAGATTTTGCACATTTTTTATAATTCCATTTTGGGGTTTGACTTCTTCTAGTTGCAGTGGAAGCTTTTAAAAACCCACCCAGCTGTTTTTTGGCAATAAGTTCATGTGTTTTGGTGTCTGGGGAATGAGCTGTTTCAAAAACCTTCCGATTGCTAAGTCACTGTGCCGTTACCTAGCAACCTCCTGTGGAGCTGCGCCCCTCACCTAGCAAGCCAAGTGGAGCTCCAGCACGGTCAGCTGGTTCTACTGCTGTACAATGGCTACTGGAAAAGTCAAGTGTTTTGTTGTTGACTTACCATCCAAAAACCACTTGCTGAATCCTTGTTGGTTGTGCAGCAGGCTCTACTTCTCCTTTTCAAAGATGTATAATTGTGCATCTGTTTGCAGGCATTTTGATGTGAAAGTGTAAACATTGAGTTGGGGGGGCGTGGCCAGCAGTAGCTTATTTGGACTTAAAGTCCCAAGTGGCCCTATAACAGCTTGTTCTGAAAGGAGCTCAAAAGACGCAGAACTGACTGGACTAAAATCTTTTTATACAAAAAAATGTAACAAACAGGTTTGTATAGTCCATAAACCTGTCCTGACCTGTACAAGGAAACATGACAGGTCACCTTTAAATGATCATGTGCTTCAGAGCTGCAGGTCGTCACGGCGCCATCCTGGCGGATGAGATGGGGCTTGGGAAGACGCTGCAGAGCGTGGCGCTCTGCTGGACGGTGCTTAAGCAGGGACCTTACGGCGGGAAACCAGTCGCAAAGCGTGTCCTTGTGGTCACTCCTGGCAGCCTCGTGCAGAACTGGAGAGCAGAGTTCACCAAGTGGCTCGGCCGGGAACGGATCAGTGTCTTCACTGTGGATCAGGTGCATTTACTTTAGTTTCATAATTCAGACAACATGACAGCAAAGTGACTGTGATGGCACTTTACTACTATTAGTTTTCATATGACCATATTGTTATACTTGTGAGCTCACTCTCCTACATTTGAAGTGCACACAGTGCCGTATAAATGTCTTAAATGGTTTTAAAAACTGTACTCTACTAGAAAAACCCAGCTGTTTATAAAAAAAGTTTCTCAAGGCAGTACTGGATTACAAAGTAAATGGACTTTATTCTGCCTTTTATTCAACCCCGAAGTGCTGCTTCAATCAGTTTCAGTCAATCAACAAATCAATCATTTATTTACATAGTACTTTACACAACCACAGTTTAGAAAGCCAAAGTGCTTTACAAGGGGAGAAGGAACATAAAAGACACAGGATCAAGTAAATGCAAGAAAGGCAACACAGAACAAACTAAATAAAAGCAGAAATGTCACCATATATTTACAGAGTAAAATCCTGCTGGAATGACAGCTCTGATTTAAAAAGGCCAAGTTTGGTAATGGATTGAAGAGCAGATTTAGTTGAATTTGATTGAATTTACTCAATAATCATCAATAGTTTGTTCTTGGTTTCATGGCCTAAACCGCTGACATTTGGTGGTGATGTTTTCTGTTTAGGACCACAGGATAGAGGAGTTTTTATCCTCCCCTCTCCACAACGTTCTGGTGATCAGCTATGAGATGCTGCTGCGGTGCCTGGAGCCGGTACAGTACATTCATCTCCTGTCACACTGCTGAACATGCATCTTATAAACACATAATCGTAACAAATTTGTTGGTTCTGTTGTGTAATAAACAAGAAATGCAACTCTCTGAAATAAGTTGGAATGGTTTTCTTTAATTGTTACATTTCTGGTGCCTTTTAATCACAAGAACAATCAAATCATGTTTTTTCTAATTTAATTTGTGTACTTTCTCGCTTACTGACAGCTGTCTGTGCTTCACCTTTTATTTTTTCAGATCCAGAAAGTGGAGTTTGGTCTCATAATTTGCGATGAGGGTCACAGACTGAAGAACAGCAGCATCAAAACGTCCTCCGCCGTCAGCAGCCTCAACTGTCATCGCAGAGTCATACTCACAGGTGCACACCTGCTTGAGTCGTCTTAATAAAGACTTTCTAAAGAGACAAACTTCTGGGTTAGTGATCTGAATTATGTTTTTTGTCATTTTTAAGGGACCCCAGTCCAAAATGACCTGCAGGAGTTCTACGCCATCATAGAGTTTGTGAACCCGGGAATTCTTGGTTCGACCACTGCTTATAGAAAAGTTTATGAAGAACCAATTCTACACTCCAGACAGCCATCCTGCTCTGAGGTAATGCAGAAAGTCCTTTCTGACTTTAACCACTATTCCTTACTGCACAGTTCCTATGCAGTCTGCAAAAGGTGGAAAAAGGACAAAAAAATATCTGTGTTTCCAGGCTTTATTCCATATCCCATCGTTTAAATGACCAATATCTGAATTTATAAAAATAAGTTGCTCCAGCTGTGGGATTTTTATTTAGAGGATGAATGTTGCATTCAGTCACCACATCAGGTCTGCAGTTTTCTGGAATCTTTAAAAGCTTTAAGTTGTGTTTTCTGTCTGCCTCTGCAGGACGAAAGAGTTTTGGGGGAAGAGCGCGCCGCTGAACTCTCTCGTCTCACCGGCATGTTCATCTTGCGGCGGACGCAGGAGATCATCAACCGCTACTTGCCGCCTCGTCTGGACTGGACCTTGTTCTGCATGCCGTCGCCGCTGCAGCAGAAGCTGTACAAACACCTGCTCTGCCACCGCGTCTTCAGAGCCTGCCTGCAGGGCTTCACACAAGGCGGCGCACACCTGGCCTGCATCACTGCGCTGAAGAAGCTCTGCAACCATCCTGGCTTGCTCCACGACACTGTCAAGGTTACATTTTAACTCTCAGCTCTGTGTGTTTCATGTCAGGAAATTTGGCTGAATAGTGTTGCTGTTCTTGCAGGAGAGAACAGAGCGCGGATCTGTGGAGAGCTCTTTGTACGAGGGACTTGCAGATCTCTTCCCAGAATCCTATTGTTCAGCAGGATTCGACACCGCTGACTCCGGGAAACTTTTAGTTCTGTCCGACCTGCTGAGTGCCATCAGGCAGCTCAGCCCTTCAGACCGGTGTGTGTAGGTTTATCTTATGGCTGGGCGATAAATTAATTTTATTGATTAATCGAAGTTTTGGAAAATCTGTTATTTTTTGCTCCTCTTGAGTTTCCACGGTTCAGTGAGATGTCAACTTGCCCAAGGCTGCCATCTTGTTTGACAAGCGTTTTTTTACAGCTTCTTTTTGATTTTTACTTTGAATTAAAATCAAGTTTCTTTTTTATAAATTATGGGTATAGGGTCATAGTATTACAAGACTAAAGTCATACAACAAATGGAGTCAAAATAATTTGAGAAAAAAAGTCATAAAATTACCAGAATTTAGTTGTAATGTTATGAGAATGAAGTAGAAATTTTATGAGAACCACTTCACCAAACCAACAATTAAAATGAGAAATGTTGAGCATCTTCTGCAGTTTTGCTTTTGCATAAGTTTAACAGATCAGGAAATACTCAATGTTTTAATGCATGATCATGAAATGATGCAAATGACGGAAGTATTTTTCTCATTCAAAACACATTTTTTCGCAGAATTTTAACATGTTAAAATTTAATCTTTTTTTGATAATAATAATAATAATATGTAAAATATCTCATAGCCTGGCCCTAATACTCTGTTATGCAACAGTACAGAAGGAATGGTTGAAACAAAACCACTTTTTGAAAATAGTTTCTGTCGTTTGTATTTTTTTTTTTAAGAAAAAGAAGTGAGAAAAATCTAACTGGGTAAATAGGATCTGGTATGAAAAAAAGAGAAAAAATCCCGTTTTATTTTTAGGTCATATCGCCCAGCCGTCGTTTATCTGTTACCTGAACATCTGCACTAACTTTACTAACGCAGCTTGTTCCTGCAGGGTAGTCCTGGTGTCAAACTACACCCAGACTTTGGACTTGCTTCAGGACCTGTGTGTTTGTTCCGGCTTCACGTTCTGCCGGCTCGACGGTCAGACGCCCACGAGCCAGCGGCAGCGGCTGGTCGACGCCTTCAACAGCCCCTACTCTCAGAGCTTCCTGTTTCTGCTGAGCTCCAAAGCAGGCGGTGTGGGTCTGAATCTGATCGGAGCGTCGCACCTGGTGCTGTACGACATCGACTGGAACCCCGCCAATGACATTCAGGTGAGATTCAGTCATAGAGGCGCAAAAAAGTCCAACGGTTTAACTCTGATTTTAGTGTTTTGTATCCAGTTTTATAATAAAAAGAAGGATTTTGCCTGTTTTATTAAAGTATTTCTGAAAGCTGACAGTAAGTCAGTTTGTAAAAACAGCAAGATTCTCTGACCTTACATAAGAGCAGGGCAAATGACAATTAATTTAGTTATCGATTAATCTACCAACTATTCCGACAATTAATCAATTAATCGTTTAAATAATTGGTATATTCAGCATATTTTATCATTTAAATAAAAAAATAAACATATTACTGCCTAATATGCAACAATAAAGCATTCCTTTAGTGAATTCTTGATAATTTGTAGCAAATGATGCATCTGCGGTGAAAAAAACCCACCTCTAACATGAACGGGTGAAAAGCTCTGCTCTTTCTGCTTGACTACCAATACAGTGTAGGGCTGATCTGTTGATTATTTTCTAGATAAATTGATTAATAATTGTATAGAAAAGGTACTTAATAGATTTTGTTTTACAGAATTTGAACCAAGTGAAGCTAAAACTATGCCACTTGAGGAGTTTTGTGTAGAAAATATTTACAAATAAGATTTTTTTTTTCATCTTAACTGCAAACTGTAAATATTCATTGTACATTTTTGACTTAATTGCTGCTCTGAGTATGTTGTTCTTTCAGCCAATGACTTTTTTAGAGTTTGTATTCTCTAATTAACAATTAATTGATTGCTAAATTAATAGATGGTTATGTCAATAATTGTTTCAATGCTTCATAAGCGCTCTTGTTTAAATACACTTTGCTTTTAATACCTTCAAAGTCAGAGCGCAGGTAAAGTTTAATTTAAGTTCTCCCTTATGCATAAGTGTCTGATTAGCAAATCACTTGTTTAGTCTGTGTGGTTTTGTGATCTTAGTTTCAGGATTTCTTAATAACAAGGAGATGATCTCAACCAATAATTCACAGCTAACAGTGTAGCATATTTATATCCACCAGGTGGCGCTCTGCTCTCAGTTGGATCCTCTGTAATTTTTCTCTGTAGGCCATGGCTCGGGTATGGAGAGATGGACAGAAAAAGACGGTGCACATTTACCGTCTCCTCACTGCAGGCAAGGAAAAAAAAAAATGCTTCTAATCAGGCAGAATATTTGTTAAAACCCTCAATGATGTGAAGTTTCACATGCAAGTCTGTCTCCTTTCTTCCCAGGCACTATTGAGGAGCGTATATTTCAGAGACAGGTGTCCAAACAGGGGCTGTCCGGGACTGTGGTTGACTTGGGGAAAGCAGCAGAACACACAAGCTTCTCCACCAGCGAGCTGCGAGATCTTTTCAGCCTGACGGACACGCCGTGTTTGACCCATGACCTGCTGAGCTGCAGCTGCAGCATGGACGGCTCGGTCAACGGTACGCCCAACTTAGAACCATTTATGACAGCAGTTACAGTCCTGAACAAAAATATTCATACCTCTTTAAACTTTTAATGTTACAGCTATGGAATCCCAAGTATTTCTTTCAGATTTGATGCAAAGTAGCTCGTAATTAAGACGTGAAAGGAAGATATGTGGCTTTTAATTTAGAAACCGATTTTGCCATTCAAACGATCTGGAGATTCTGTGACTGACGAGAGAAAAAGAAGCAAATGAAATATTTATTTATTATAAGATAAATTAAATCAGTTTATATTTAAACAAAAATAAATTTGTGCATAAAATTATGTAACTTAAATTGCCAGTATTAGGTTTGCTAAGCTGCCTGTCTTTTTCTTAAATAATAAAATAACATGTCGCCAGAGAAACTCAGAAAGCTGGAGGAAGATGACGAAAAAAGTTGAATTTAATACGTTTTTATTTATTTATTTTTTAAAATAATTAAATCACAAAATCCAATCTGTTTTCTAATCATTGTCATAAAATAGAAGTTAAAGTAATTTATTGAGACGTTAAATGCCGTGCTCATCTTTCTAAATGGCTGCCAGTCAAATTCAAGTTGCTTTGCTCCTAGATAGCGAATGGAAAACGGACAAAAGAACCGTCCAGCCGCCCAGCTCATCACCAACTATAATCAGAACATGTGAGGTAGAGTAAGGATTATTGAATAGTGACTAAAAGTTAGGAAAAACATCCTAATATTTATGTTTCTTTAAATATTTCGTAGCATTGTTTGCAGGTTTGCAGGAGTCGTCCCTGGTTTAGGTTACAGCATATTCAAACGTCAGAATGACCCAGTCAAAGTTTAGACTTAGACTGAAATGCATGCCGCACTTTTAAGATCTTTATCTCTCTGTATTCACGCTCCATCCTTTACTGGATTGTATTGGTTTATACCAAAGAATCCAAATGAAACCCCTTTAACTTTGTGATTGTAACAAAATGTGGAATCGTTCCAGGTGTATGAAAACTTCTGGGATCTGTAAGCTCCCAGCTTTCTCAACGCGTTCCCTCACTTATCTCTCCTTCCTCAGACGTGGAGGTGGAGGAGGTGGAGCTCGTTTCTGACAGGCCGTGCCAGCTCGGTCGTCAGGGCGACCGCAGGGGGGCGGCACAGAAGCATCTCAGCATGTCGGAGCTCATGCGGTGGAGACACTTCTCCGGTGACACACACACCTTCTCAGACCCTTACCTTGATCACGCACGAAGCCACATCACCTTCGCCTTCCAGACCACCATCTCCCACACACCCAGCGAACAGTGACCTGTCCACACACACATTTACACACACACTGTATCTGTATTACAGCTTCCAGCAGTGTTTTATTTACTGTATAGACTTCTAATGTGTCTTAAATGACCTTAACTGACTGTAATAATTTATAAAATAAATGAAATTTCATAAAAATAGTTCATGAGGGAACATTTCTTTCTTAGGACAAAGAATAATAAAAGGGTGTGTCTGCAGCAGGCTTTGTATGCAAGGCAAGTTTTATATCACATCTTAAGATAAGATGCAAGCGACATTCCCTTCTCTCCATCTCTATTTACAGCTTCTCTGCTAAGGTTTATGGTTTACATATCTGCAGGTGGTATAGGGAGCTAGTTTATATTTCTGAAGTGTGTCATCTGGAAACTAAGGGCAGTGAACTCCACTTGAATTGTTTGTCTCCTCGTTATGCAATGATCACACACATTAGCATGGAGTGAATCTGCTGTGCTTTAAATGTGTGCCATCATGCATTCTGTTCAGTCTGTTATTTTGGATAACACTGCTCTGTTCATGCCCTTCAACACGAAGCTGCTGTGTGGGAGTTACAGCACGCAGTGTGTCGGGAGTGTACGTTTGCACGCACCCTGGAGACGCGTTCCATTATGTATATCGGGGTAAGTCAAATTGAACTATCTGCGGGACAATAAAAGCCTCCACGCTAAGGTGCTAGTTATCATTTACATGACGGTCGACTCTGTTTGTGTTCAGTTGGGCAACAGGTTTTATAATAAACGGGTCTCTGGGATGTTGCACTTTTCCTTTATGGATATGACACTTTATGTGTGACCTGTCAGGGATTTGTTGAGGTTTTCTCTGCTTCTTTGCTGCAACCTGGCAAGAAATTTCCTCTATGACTTAGACGTTACACATGACTACATTTTATTGTTTCCTGTGCAAAAGCAGTAAAGAGAGCTGGCAATGTCTTGATGAGGGTTATTATCAGAGATTCACCAATTAGATGCAATAAGTCTGACTACCCTAATCTAGGAGTGGACTTAAAGTTTTGTCATGATATTTTGAGATATTCTGATGAAGATAAAAACGAACTATTTTATTTTATTTTGGGTAATAAGTCAGGAGAAAATGACATGTTAACTAAACAAAATGTATTAGAAATAAATAAACAAGCACATTATGAGAATGTTTAAAAAAACTATTTTATATTTTATTTTTAAAAAGATTTCTTTAAAATGTCAGCGTAGACTCAAGAACTGCATTCACAATTAGTTTTAGCGTTTCAGGCCTTTGTGGTTTCAGTTCATCATTAAAGTCGTTTAAATGGAGTATATTTCAGCTGTGATAGTTCGCCTGCGGTGCTCGAATGAATGAGGTTTAAATCTAAAACGTCTCGTCAGGAAAGTGGCTAGAAGTGTAAATGTGAAGCACGTTCTGCTGCCACATGGAATCTCGAAAGGATTCAAGTTTTTCTCCCAAGTTTCCATATAAATCTGAACAAAAGTTTCTTATTGATTAGATTCAAGGCTTTCAGATCAACACGTCTACTTGAGACAGAAATGTTTGGTGGCCTAGCAACCATTGCCAAGCAACTTCCTCTAAGCTGCTGGCCTTGCTCGGCTTTACTAGCACAAGACGCCGCTTGCTGCCGGAGGACGGCTGCTTTTTGGCGGCATTGTTATCGGACACGTGCCCAATAGATGATCGTCCCTCGCTGAAGCAGGATATTGATCTGCATCTGCGTCTGACGGGCACAGAGGTCATATTCTGCTGGGTGCATGTATCCGTGTAAAGCCCCGCGTTGTTGTGCTGCCAATCCCCCCGTAATCCAGACTGCAGCTCGACGGATCAGAGAGCGGCAGCATGGAGTGAACGAATGAAAGTCTTACATCTGGATGTGTGGAGAGGCTCTCAGCTGCTGATGGAGACAGACTGGGAGTTTACTCCATGTGTGATGAGGGGTGACATTTTCACTGATGCCAGGTTATTCTAAAAAGATACAATTAAAATCTTACAATGGAAAATGTAATAAAGTGTTCATCCAGGTTTTTACTTTAAATTTATTTAGATTAATTATTGGTTTTACTAAAATGCAGACGTAGGCACGGTCTTTTAACATGTCAAAATAAAGTGAGTGAGCCATATCCTGCTCTTGTTGATAAAAAGACAAAAAAGATGAAAAATTTAGGATATGGTTGACTGTTTTTTCTCTTTTTTTTTTAAATCTGGCAAACCTGTAATGAAGTCTGTCGCAATAAGCAAGAAATCGCGTCATAAATTAAAATTGGCTCAATAGTTTCCATTCTGATGATTAATATTTCTTGAAGGGCAATTCTGTTGTGTATGATTTTAATTTTTATTTTATATGTTATCTTTGGTTGTATTTTATTTTGGATGTTTAAAATATTGCGCTAGGCGTTCTTTTAAGAAATTTGTGTTAATTGGTCTAAAGGAAGTCTTTTAATTTGCACTATAATTCCATTGTCAATATAAAAATGGTCTCAAAGCAACAATATTATCGCTTATCACAGTAATTACTGGGACAATTTATCGTCCAGCACATATTTATCGTGACAGTTCCATTTTTCTTTTACATTTAGAAATCTACAGAAATCCGACTGCTTTTCTTATTTCGTTAAACTATTGTGTATTCAGTGTGCTTTTTGTAGCTGGTAAAAATAAGAAAAAATTGTTTTTGCTATTATAATTAGACAAAAATATTTGGACACCACTGTTGTACTTGGTATTCATTATTAATCTAGGAACAGGCAGCGTGAATGTAAACTCCAGGTTTGGTGGCTTTTAAACGAGACACACTGCAGCTGATGGGGAATAATTTGTTGATTGTTGACTAAGAACCCAGTTTTTCCTGGACAGTCCACTGGGATTAATATCTAATATTTCACCCTGGTAATAAAAGCAGACTGTCCTCTGTGATTGGAATTGGAATCCAATCGATATTGATTACCCTTCTCTCATCCTTTAATAATTATTTGCTCTTCTCTGCTGATCTGAACCTAGATAGTTTAAAGCTTTGTAGTAATAAAATCTGAAGTTAAAGTAATATTTTGAACTTAAATGTTCTTAAATTAGAGGATCCTTTTTCTTCTTGTTTAAAATCAAAACAAGAAGACAGAAAATATTATGGTGTGCTGCTACTGAAATGTGAAATGAATAATAAACATTAATTAGAGGTTTGATTTGAAAAGATAATTTTCAGCAAAATAAGGAGGTAATTTTGGACAAATATAGGGTTTGATTACATTATTTTCCATTTTTGGATGAATATAGACAAAAAACATTGTGGGTGGAGGATATTTGTGTTTTCAGACTTCTCTCCTTTTATCCATCCCACAAATTGTTCCTCCATCCACTCAACTATTCATTCTGCCCATATTTAATATTGAGATATCTTCCATAAATATGTGTTTAAATTTAAAATTAACTTGGAGTCTGGATGAACATGAACTGGACAAATGTGTAAGGTGATAAAGTCCACACCACAAAGTATTGATTTAATCACACAGTGGCATAAATCAAAAAAAAACAACACTGCAGCTTCTAGCACATTCACATTGTGTATTAGAGCTCTGTATTAAAATAAATACTGTCTTAAAATAAAATGTTTTGGTTGAATAATCACCACAGTTTGCACCTGAACAGAGAGCAATGTGAAAAAAGTAGGAAAAAAATAGCGTTTTAGGGTCAAACTACAGGAAAAAATGTGACCTTACTAATCAGAAAGTGCACCTGCCTTCAGACTGAACCAGATGTTTGTAACCTTGGCAGCAAGAGGCTGGCTATTGGTTGATCATAAATTAACCAGTTCTGAGAAAAACAGCCTTATGACAGAAGGAAAAGTCACATTTCAACGATCACTTATTCACCTTTAAGTCTGGATGGAGAAAATTACGTCACAATTAAAAAGACGAGTTTAGTTTTAGTTTGTTCTATGTAAAACACACAGACACACAAAATAACTTCGAAAGTCAAATAGAAACGTTCAGAAGTGTTGTATAGATCGAAAAGGTATAAACTGAAGCTTTACACATGCTCACCCTTACATGTTTATTACAAATAAATAATCTCCTCTCTTTGTAGCTTTCGTGTTACAAAAATTAACAGAATACACAGGATCAACAATTAAGTCCAAACAAGACAAGGTTAAAAACTAAGTAAATCACCATTACCAAGGTTTCAGTCAAATTTCAAATATTCATGTCACTGTGTAGCTTTCAGTCGTTTAATTCCCTTTTAAACTGTTTTGCTTTTACTTAAGATGTTCTGGCAAACTATTTCACAGAGATACACAACTTTTTATTCTTTTGCTTTGTATATTATTTGTGCAGTCTTAAATTTGACTAGATCAGCAAACTTTAATACTTTAAAACAAAGCGTTGGTGTGGTTGTTATATATGTGACTTACATCTATTTAAATGTAGAAAGTTTAGAGAGAGAGGTGAGGACCAGGCTGTTTGTTCGTGGTGGTGACTGTGGCCTCGTGCGTTTCTGGGAGAGTAGAAAGAAAGAGGTCAACTCTCTCTCTCAGCGTGCATCCATCAACATCCCCCTGCTGCCTGCAGCTGGCCTGAGCGTCCCGCCCTCCCTGGCTCCCCTCCAGCACTTAACGGGGATTTTAATGTAGTCTGGTCATCTGTCAGGCAGATCAGATCAGAGCTGTAATACACAGCAGCAGGTCACACAGACGAGGCCGCAGCCCCGTCCATAAGTCTCAGAAAAACAGTGAAAAATAAATAAATAATTCCACGATTTCTGTAACAACCCTCCCTTTCAACAGATTGCTGCTGCTTTTCTCGTGCGTTTTTGAAAATGAGGATCACATGTTTACGAGCCGATGTTTACATCATTCACAAAATACTGACAGGTTGATTCAAACGCAGCTTATTGTTATAATACTGTGACGGCCAGTAGATCTGAGTGAAATGTTCGCTCTGCAAAGATAGCATCGAACGAAGATAAGCTGCAGCAAACGGTTCCGCACATAATAAATCAGCTGCCGTGTTTGAAGCCTGATTCTTTGATATCAAACTCTGTTATCAGTTTGTGGAGCCACACCTCGTGTCTTTCACCGTCGGGCCTTGTCGTTCCTCACTGCTCACCGTAGAACCGGTGCTGCTCAGGCGCAAAAAGCATCTTTAACTAGGAGCTGTGATGTTGAGTTTGCATTTATTCTGAATGATTCCTAATTATTTTTTAAGGCCAGTAATAAGTAAAAAAAAAAAAACTTTAAAATGTGTTAAAATATTAATTCTCCTGCCGATTTGTTAAAAAGAAAAACGTTTGATTCTGTAAACAAACTTTTAAAACATCACAGCTTTATGCTTGAGTAAAGAGAACGCTAAGGAAAAAGTAGGATTTGCAAATAATTTATTGTTCCTTTGTTAGTCTGTGTTGTAATGTCTGTTAATTATCAGCCAGGAGCTGGAAGCTGAGCAGCGATCATGAACAGCGGATCAGAGCAGCGATGTGCACTTTCTGATCTGTAAGTGATCCTATAATTATTAAGAGTATCTCAGCACAAGCGCTCCAAGCATTTCAGAAGATATCAGCATGGTAGCTAATTGAAGTTCATTCGTTTTATTTGTTAAATAGCAGCAGGAGATTCAGATTTTAAAACCCAAGTTAGGATTCTCTGGGCTCATTTTCTTTTTTTTTAAGCTGGTGAATTAATCCAAATCCAAATAATTGCAGTATTTTAATTTAAAGACAGCTTCGTTTATAATTCTTAACTGCATTACATCTGAATGAGTAAATTTAATTAGAAAAATTACTTAACAGCAACATGGTGGGCTTGCTAACAAATATGCTTGGAAGTTTCTGGACCCCTTCCAAAAATAAGTGGAAATCCTTAAAATACATTTTTATTGCTACTAATTTCAGACTGGAAGAAGTAAAATTAGCATTTAATATGAAGGGAAATAAAACATCAACAACTATTGACGCCCCAGTCTCTGTAAACTGTCAGGGGTCTTTGTGCAGGAACTCTAAAGCACACTTACTTACTTCTCTAACCTCTCTGGGTTGTTCAGCGCATGGATTTTTTTGTGCTAAAGATTTTAATGATCGATAATCTGTTCATCCACTTTGCTTTATTTATTTATTTTTTTCCCTCCAAGGCAGGTAATCCTCTGCTTGTCGGCCTCTTCCCGACACGTGCCGCCTGCAGTCAGATGGCCGCTGAGCTGCTGTACAGAGCAGAGCTCATGATTTTACGGCCCACCTCTGCCTCACAGATGCTCAGAGAATATTCTTTTACTTCTGTCACAGTAGCTGTCAAAATGTCTGCAGGGTAAACAAAGTGTAGGAAAAGACTAGAAGAGAACAGCCTAATGTTTGTTTTTTTGTTTGTGTGACATTTTTATTCAATCATGCAGAGAAAGAAGACAGTTTATAATAGCGATGCTTGACAAGATGTCGACTGTTTTTCAGAAAAGAGGAGAACAGATGAGTAACGCAAAGACTTTTCTTTGTCTGCCTCCTTTCTGCTTTTAATCATACAAATCACAGCAGTGGAGAAAATAACTTAATTTGTGCTGCACAACTTTCTATAGTCAGCTTGTATTTAAGTGAGAAAGACTCAATATGTGTAAAGAATGAACTAATTCGCAACTTATTTTTGTAATGGCATCCAGTAAAACATTTTTCATGATCATCTGTTTTAGTATGATTTCAGGCATAAGAGCGTAGTAAAAGTAATTTTTTTTTAGTGACAATTCAAGTGAAACTGTGGCCTACTAACACATAATCACAACCCTGTGCAGCTGTAGTATCTACAGAGGCTTTTTTTATCAAATAAAATCAAGCTTCTTTCTGCTGTGCATACAATTATATAGCAGAAAGATGAAAGATTGTTTCTCCGGGGTCAGAATAGGAAATTAAAAACTATTTAAAAGGTCTAGTCCTCTAGGACCTTCCATAAAAAAACATTAATACCTTCCAGATATAATATTTATGCCTTCTATCTTATAAAATTTGACATTTCAACAGGTGTACACCCAAAATTGAAATTGAATTCTTAATAGCGAGCTCATTCTTTTATCAGCGTTAATTGAGTAAACCATACAGTGTCCATGATGTCTGTGAATTTATACATCCAGTCAATACTGCCGTGTATCCATCCATCCATCCATTTGTGTATTAACTCATTCATCCATCATTCCGGCAATCCATCCGTCCATTTGTCCATCCATCCATCTCTCCATCGCATTGTTCATCAATCTATTCGTGTTTTGCCATCTAACAAAATATCCATACATCCAAAAATCCATCTCTTTGTTCATCTTTCTGGTTGTTTACCGTCCATCCATCCCTCCTTTCTTCTTTTTCCATCCAAATGGTTTCCATATCTAAAACCTGACCAAGTAGAGATATTTCCATAAGTAGAAATTTAGTGGACTATTAGAGACTCTGTGAAATAAGAGCTTAATTTTTCCTGATGTGGATGCAGAGGTTGTGATCTAATACATTAATATTACTTTTTAGTTCTTAACATTGTATAACAGCCAATTAAATAAAAATTTGTTCCATCTGAATGTGGAAAAGTAAATTTTAACAGTAAAAAGTTTAACACGCCAATCTGCACTTACATTTGAATAATCTTTAAACGTGAAATAGTTGTAATCTTCGCAGAACTGGATTGTTGAAGGCTTAGATTCCTCAATCTCTTTTTGGGGAGGAAAACTAACAGATGAAGCTCCTCTCTCTGCCATGTGGACGTGAATCAAAACAGTACGCCCCCTATATAAAGCCTGCAGGGAAACCCCAGCAGAGCACAGAGCCGCAGATTACTGAGGCAGGAGGCAGAGGACACCGAGACGACACGCCAGCTGGACAAGTGCTCCGGGATTTACCGATCTTTGGCGATGCACAACTTACTTCACTTCAGTCAAAAAAACCTGATGAAGAAACACTGCTAATGTCATACCCAGTAAAGCAGATTTTTTCAAAAAAAGACTTACTTTTGGGTGCGTTTTCCCCGAAAAAATTTGTTTAAACACCATTCAGAGGTTTCACCGCGTCACCCTAAACCACCACCATGCTCTCCAGTGTGCGGCGGCACAGCCTCCGCCTCCAGACGGAGCTCCACCGCTGGAGCATCTGCGACCCGGGCAGCCACCTCCTCCCGGACGGCCTCCTTGCCCGGGTCCCTGCGTGCATCTCCCGCTCCAAGTCCTGCGCCAGTTCCGCTGGCGAGTCGGACGGAAGCCGCGGGAGCTGGTCGTCATCGGACTCGGTTATCTCCGTTGACTCCACCGGGGGCTCGGTGGAGCCCGGGAGCCCGTACAGGGTGGTGCTGCTGGGGGCCAGCGGCGTCGGGAAGACGGCGTTCGCCAGCATCTTCGCCGGCGCAGCGGACAGCATGGACAGCGACGACTGCGAGCTGTGTGGAGGTATGACATGTTTAAATTACTGCAACAATTCAAAGTTTTAAAAGATATTAATAATTGAATTACTAATAGGGTACTTTTTTATTAGAGTAAAACTTAAAATTCATGTTTATTTCCAGATGAAGTGTCTGAGAGGGAAATTGAAGTTGATGGAGAGACTGCAACTATACTCCTGTTGGATACCTGGGATGCAGAGGTGAGATACTGTATGTTGGCCACATTTCAGCCTGGATCCCTCACTGCACTCACTGCCTTTCATTTAATCAGTCAAGTTTATTTGTACAGCACATATCAGCAGCAAGGCAGTTCAAAGTGCTTTAAAAACATCACACGGTTACCAATTTGAGAACAAACATTACAATTTATTTAGATCCATCATCAAAAACCTCAATATGGCCAACGTTCCATTGATTATGGTTTAAAGGAAACTCTATCAGATGGGTTTTTAGTGTTTCAGATTTTAACTCTTTGTAATCTTTGCAGAAAGGTGATGAGTGGACCCAGGAGCGCTTCATGCAGATAGGTGACGCCTACCTGCTGTTGTACTCCATCACTGACCGGGCATCCTTCCTGCGAGCTTCAGAGCTCCGGATAACCCTACGTCGCTTTCGTCCTGCCCGGCACACACCCATAATCCTGGTGGGGAACAAGTGCGACCTGGTGAGGCGGAGAGAAGTGTCGACAAGCGGTAAGAAGACACCGGAAAAATTATCTTAACTCTTGAAATTGTTTTAGTATCTGTTGCACATTTCTAAGTATTTTTGACGGGATTTCATGTGATGGACTGGCAAAATGTTGCACATAAGTGTGAAGTGAATGGAAATTATTTCCAAATGTTGATTATTAGTCACTCACTCTACAAATCTGGCCTTAATGAAAGATAAGGAAGTAAGAAAGCCATGAGAAGACCTGTGTGCAGGGCTGGATTTACAAGGATGTGGGGCCCCTGAGCTGGAGACAGTTTTGGTGCCCTAACCACCACAAAAAAAATATCCTACCAATTCAAATTGCAATATAATAGGTAAAACAGGTAGTTCTATACATTAATTGATGCCTGGTAGGTTTAATACATCCCTAGAGCAGTAGCTCTATGTTGTTCCCAAAATAATTAATATAATTTCTTAATTTTCAAATACTTGAGTATTGATTATATTTGTAAAAATCCCCAAACTTTAATACAATTCATTTGGGCCTATATAAAGTATTTATTTTTTTATGAAGTGCGATGTATGTCCCAGGCCGTGTGTCATTTTGGTGACTGTCGTTTTGCACAGGGGCGCTGCTGCGCTTCAGGGGTCACCAAAACAATGGCATAAAATTTATTTCCAGTCAGCATTTTCCATATTTAAAAACTGTTCATGTGTAAACGATGTGGTCTATAACAAAGGCATAATGTGTCTGCGTACAACTCAGAAAGTACAATGTTGCATCCCTGTGTCGTTTCCCTCTGGCTGTGGAGTTAAAACGTCTTGGGAAAAGGTGCATGACAGATTATTCTTTACTTGTCAGATGTGATGTGTGGTGAGTTGATTGAGCTAAGTATGGGGGTCAGAAAACATGTTGAAGGCACCAAAAGGCAGGATGCTGGGTCAGAGTCAAACATGACTCTGTAAAGCCAGAGTTAAAATTATTACACTTGAAAGTTTTTGCTCATCTACCAGATAAAATACATCAACATTTGTGTGGTTGTGGTTTTTACAAGTTCAAAGACACCTGAAGGTTTTTGAGTGAATAATTTTGTTGTTTTTCCAGAGGCCCGTGCTTCTGCCGCGGTGTTTGACTGCAAGTTCATCGAGACCTCGGCAGCAATGCAGCACAACGTCTGGGAGGCTTTCTACGGCATTGTGAGACAGCTGCGCCTGCGACGAGACTCCAAAGACGACATCAGACGTCGCAGGCGCGTTCACTGCGACAAGCGCAGAGAGAGCCTTCCAGTCAGGGCCAAGCGTTTCCTCGACAAGGTGGTGGCGAAGAACAATCCCAGCATGGCGTTCTGGCTCAAATCCAAGTCCTGCCACAATCTGTCAGTGCTGTAGACCTAACCTGAATGCAGATGGGGAAACACCTGAGCAAATGAGATGGGTTAAAGGCTGCAGAAAAGCAGCCGTGGACGGAGCTGGAGGGACATTTCCTGCCTCCGACGAGCTCAGAGTTGGCGTTTACCTTCCACCCTCCGTTCAGGTGGAGGTCAAGGTGAAGGTCTGCATCAAGCTGTTGACAGTCTGAATGGACTGCAGTTCACAGTAACGTCATAAGTCATGGGACATGAGTATGACATTTAGAAGAAACTAAGAAAATGAAGTGATTTTTATTGTTTTATTTCTTAGTTCTTTCCGCTTCTTGATTTTTTGTCATTTACAAATGCGTAAATAACTAATAATTCCCTTACATGTGTTTTTTAAGACCTGTGTGATAATTAAACGTTTAGTTTTTATTTATGCTGCAGTGTTTTATGCGCTAATTGTAAGAGCAAGTCGATGCTATATTGTCTTTTGCTACTTTGAATCACTGTTTGAAGAAATAAAGTGACGTTTTTGCTTGGAAGAAAGCACAGCAGGCCCCCTTTTGTGTCTTTTCAACGTTGTTGATGAGAAATCAAAATGGATGACTCATCTTTAGCACACAAAAGATTCACACTAGTAGGATTTAACCGCGACACAACTGAGCTGATAAAGGATGAGTCAGGCAATGACGGTAAGGCTGAGAAACAGAACCAGTCTCCTCGGTGAGTGTCATTTCAAAGAGGGAAAAAGTTTATGAACCAGTCAGGATTCGGGTCACAGAGCGACACTGAACTTCAAGCTCAGATTCTAAACTTGAACTTTGTCTCAAAGGTGGAAAATAACTGGAGGAATCTGTTGCCAAGGTAGCATTTGCTGTGCGATCTGTACGAGGATTTCAGGGAAAGCAGGCAGATGGCTGTGAGCACGCTGGCGTTCATGCAGTCCAATCCTTTACATAACAGAGTCACTTCCATCTGAATCCATGGCTTCATCTGTTGAACCTCCAACTTTGCAGTTTGAATATTGAGCCAATCAAACAGGGATTCACCCACAGCCTGATTCTGTGGATTTGCACCGTTTTCTTAGCTTAGCTTGCAAAGCTCTTGCCTCAGGATGGGATCAGGCTTCATGCAGCATAACTACATCCACTCTTCTTGACAAAATGGTTTCCAGATTTTAACCAGAGGCCACATCATTCCCATTAGATTTTAGCTTTGGTAAATTGATGTTAGCCTGCTTTGTCCGTCCAAGAACAAATTTTGAGTGTTTCGCATCAGAAAGTAAGACTGTGTCAAAGTTGAACTATTTAGCTGCTGAGACCAAGTGCTTATTCCTTTTTTCATTATTCAATTCTCAACCATCACAGCATAATGCTGCCACTGCTGTGCTTGACAGTTCGTCTCATGTTTTAGGTGATGGAGCCTAAGCTTGAATTCTCCAAACAGCTCAGTGTTTTCATGTCTGAACATGAAGATGACTCCAGACGGGAAATGATTTGTTCGTAAGAGTAGCTGCAAATTTTTATCAAGCCTCCAGCTGTTTGTTTTGCTGGGTTTAAAAGAAAGCAATTTGAGGTCTGGATAAGTGTGAAAAAAAGAGAAGAAAATAGAGTATAAAAATTGTATTTCCAGACTTTTTAATCCGTGCTTCATTGTTAAAGATAATACATATCTGAATTTTTAAAATAATTCGCTTTGGTCAGTCAGTTTTTTCAGGTGAGTTTAACTAAAAGGGGGGTTCTTAACCAAATATTTATTGGGGTATTAGTATATATTTTTGACTGTTTCTGTAAATACAAGTTGAGAAAATCTGCAATAATACTGTCCACTCATTTTCTTTCTGTAAATTTGCAGAAGTTATTTGTTAAAATTGAATCCAACCAACAATTCAGATGAATCTTTCTGTTGTGATGCCAAACATAAAGCTTTCATTCCCACGATGGTTAAAGTCAAACCTCTCATTGGAGCTGCAAGACACGAAATAAAGATTTCCACACAGCTGCAAGATGTTTCAGATATTTGATGCTTCCGGTAAGCAGGAAGGCTTGGAGCAGCTGATGTTGAGAGCTTGAGGTCAAACTTTCTAATAGTTTCATGCGTGCTGTGACCTTCTGCACCTTGCAGATGACTTCTTAGAGTCTTATGAAGCAACAGACTGTCAGAGTAATCTGTCCGTCCCTGTGTCTCAGCGCACGGCTCCTTATCAGCTGTGCCTCCAATAGAAAATCTCCCAAGAAAAAGGGCCGAGGTCCAAAGGGCAAAGTCTGAGGGGAAATTAGAAAGATAAACACAGATCTCTGAGCTGCTTAGGAAATTCCTGTATTTCATACGTTGTTTTGTCCTGTTTTAAACTTTTGTTCACAATCAAACTATGTGATGATTAAAAATTACCAATCCTTCAAAGAATTAGCCAACGAATTGGTTGCTTTTGTTTCCCGTTGATTAAAACAGAAGAAATCTTCCTGTGTTTGAGTCAAACTGTGAAGCTTACAGCTAATATCAGGCGATAATGGGTTTGTCTTCTGTATGAGTCAATGCCCTGCTCTTCCTGTCTCTGTCAAGCAGGTGAGCTCCCCCATCATTGGTCGGCTCCGTATACAGGCAGGCTGATTAGACAATCATTAGATCCAATAAAACATGATGGTTAACACTCGGGTTAACGTTTGACCAGAGGGATGAAGCTGTTCAGATCGCTCTGAGGTTTGACTCATTTGGTCGCCGCTGTAAGGTAAGTCACTTCTCTCTCCTCTGTCCTCGCTCTCTGTGTCAGTGTTCGGCCTGCTGAAGCTGAACTTCTTTAGGATGTAAATAGAAGAAAACAGAGCTGCTTGATTTGACTTTGGTAGATTATTTGGTACATTTGTCAAGTGTTTTCAGATTATTGCCAGATTACTGTGATCTTGACTTGACTTTGGCGAGGCCGAGAACAAGGCGTTGGCATATATGAACTCCTGCTAATTTGCTTTCGAGTTTGCTTCTTACATGTGCAACTGCATGCATAAAAATGTTGTATTTATCATAATAAATGGTGAATTTTGTGCTGACAGAGACTGTTCAATCGTTGTGCTGAAGATTTAAGAGATAATCTGAAATCCTTGTATTGTGCTGCCATTATAAGTTTCAGTTTCAGAGTGTTAAATCTTCACAACAAATCACTTCCTTATTTGATTTTTATGAAACTGACCCAGATATATATATATATATATATATGTAGATAGGTAGATAGGGTGTAACCAGTGAGGTGAAATGGAACCAATAAACAGACTGATTATTTTTATTAAATCTGATGTTGAGTAGCAGAAACATGTTCAAAAACAAGGATTTTTTTATTTTATTTAGGAGTCTCAGGTGATTGTGCTGATACTAAGTGTGTTGTGAAATGAAAAGGTCATCAGCCAAGAGTCAATGTCACCTTCACTAAATGGGTCGACTTCACTCGACTCCTTCGCCTGCAAGTCCCAGACCAGGGGCTTTACCATCATATTCATATAAAAAAAAATCATTCTAGTAATTACATTCTTATTTTGTTCAGGTTTCTTATTGGCTGTGTTTCTGTAGTCATATATATTTCTATTTGCATTTATTCAAACAGAAATCTACCACAATAAGTGATCTTAACTGAGCTTTTATGCTGTAAATCTGCCAAAGTTTTACAGAAGACAAAACAACCCAGTATTTCAAACTGGGTTATTTTTAATAGAATGAATCCCACATGGATCATTCCTCATCACACTGGTCCAAACATATCCAAATTTAAACTTTATTTTAGCCATTGCAGCAGTATTAAAATAGGACTTCCGACTCTGTAGGGATCTTTAAACAGCCTGTCACAGTTCAACCCTGCAGGATCTGATTTACAGGACAGAAAACCAGCTGGCTTTCAGTTTCTCCTGCAGGGCAGGTCGCTGATTCACCAGGAAGGTGGAGTCTCTGTGAACTTAAAGGTCCCATTCAGCTCAGAGTGTGCACATGTGCAGACTCAAGGACAAATTTCCTTTTGGTGTAGCCGATGTCTTTGTGAATCAGTGACTCATTGTGCTCAAGATAGAAGATAAAATGTGTTTCTTCAGAGTCTTAAATAACCTTAAATGCTTAAATATGGCCAGACATATCAGTAATATGATACATTTTGTTGTTAATTCACTGCTTCTTCTGTCAACATGTTTAAATATAAATGCATAGAATGATGTTTATTCACTCAGTAACTTGTGAATGAGGTAATGAACAAAAGTGCAAGACCCATGATGCAGCACAACAAACAACATGTTTACACCTAAGAATATTTTGTCCCTATAAAGTTGATTAATTTAGTTTTTCTAAATTTAAATCAAAGCGCTCTTGATAGAAGCCCAGATTATCTCCTGTATCATGGAAACCCTTTATTCGAAAAGATTTGACTCTTAAATTTGGATTTCAACAGTTAATCAGGCCTAAATGAACTGTTAGTAACTGTAATGAAGTTTCCTGTAAACATGTAAAAGATGCAGCACTTTGGCAACCTTGGTGTAAAATCCCCAGAGCTGAAAACAGCAACTTCAGCTGTACTAAAGTCATGTGTAACTTGTTTCTGAGCTTAAATAAGTGATTTAAACTCAGCCATTTACACAAATTAAAGTATTTTTAAACAACAAACATGCAGAAACCTGGTAAAGCACTGAGGTACAAGAGATTAGATGCTTTTGGTTGTTTGAAATCCGTTCTGATTTTGTCACTTTTGTTTTTCTTGCTCCTTTCTCCCACCTCGCCTCCTCTTCCTCCTCCTCCGCAGCCTGTGGTAATGACACCCATGGTGCATCTGTTGTTGCTCCCATTCCTGCTCAGCATTGTGAGTACATAGCACCGCCAACTGCTGCCTCTGCCGGCCTTTGATACATATTCATCTCAACCATGAAGCTGTTAACGTGTCTGCAAGCCACTCGATGTGTGTAAATGCTTACATCTGGAGAGTCAGAGGAGCGTTTTAATGTACTGTGGCTATTCTCTGTGAGACGATACACCTTTAAAGGAAACTTTAATCTGCAGTTTGTCTTCAGACTTTGCTCTTCTGCGCTCAACAGGAATGTAGAAATATATCCGCTGTCGAGCATTTTTGGCTCAATAAATAACTGCCCTCAATGTTTGACCAGATTAATGTCGACTCTGTGTGACTTTTAGTTGTACTTTCAGCTCTGCTGTACTTGAGAATGATTGACCCGTCTCTTCATGCTTCGACAGGCTGCAGGGATGGACCTGGAGGAGCTGAAGGGCCCTTTTGTGGACATTTCATTAGATGTGAACGAGGCAACGGCAGTGCCCCATCCGGTGCATCAGGTAATATACACAACGAAGAAGATCTGGGAAGTTTGGATCGTCCAAAAAGTCTTCGTAGGAAACCAGAGTTACATAAACTTGAAAAAAAGACAAAATACCAAATACTGAAACTGAGAGTTTCTGTTTTTTATTGTAATTATTATTCACAAAAGTCTCAAATTGCTTTTCTTTTTAAGTAGTTAGGACATGTAAAGATGTGGTTAATTGATAAACAGGTCAGCATCATGATTGGTTATGAAAAGCGAATAGAAAAAAACCCAAATACTTAAAGAACAAAGTTTGTAAAATGTTGAACAAAACCGTTTTGTTTGTTGCCAATAACAATGCATTTTAAATGTATTCACACCCCTTGAACTTTTTCATATTTTACTCACATTACAGCTACAAGCTTCGATGTATTTCAGTGGAACGTTGTGTGACAGACCAACAGAAATAGTGGCAAATAATTTTGAAGTGGAAGAAAAACAATCCATGTTTTTTATTTTATTTAGACAAACAAGATCTGCCAATTGTGATGTGCATTTGTATTAAGACTTCTTTACTCTGCAAACGGCCAAATCCAGCGAAACAAAATCCTGTCTTAAGTAATTTCTCTGACTGTGTGGAATAAAGATCTCTCTATAAACCCATCTGGTCTGTGAAGTTCCCAGAGAATATTAATGAACAAACAGCATCATGAAGACCAAGGAATACTGCAGACAAGTCAGGGAGAAAGTTATGGAGGAGTCTGATGTAAGATGATACAAGGATTGAGTCCTGTTCAGGAAAACGTTAAGATATTTTCAGTTTGTTTTTTCAACATGAAGAGAAGCCAGAGTACCAAGCGTCCTTGAGTTATTCTGGTGAATTAACTCTATTTTGGTTGTTTTTGCAGTTGAGGGCCAACTTAGCATTGAGTCATACCCTTTTTTTTTTTTTTTTTTTTACCAATCACCATGTTTGTACTTTTTATTTCCTCTATATTTAGTCCTTCCCCAATTTATCTCCAACCACTTTCAACTTGTAAACATGCTGCATTCAAAGCACCTCGTCAGTGGAAGCTCTTTAGCTTGAGCTTTTTTTGCTTTTTTTCCCCTTCAACCTATTTCTTAGAAGTGATGTGAGAAACGTAGAAAGTGAAAGCAAACCTATTTTTCCTGTTTTTTTAAATGTATTTCATGTTAGAAATAGATTTTCAGATGTACAAAGTATAATTTTTTGCTCTATTACCGATTTTACAGTGAAAACACATTTAATTGCACCCATGGTAAAAATGTTTTAGACGACTAACATGGAGCTTTAGGGATTTGTTTTTACGTTATTTACCGTCTCTGTTTGTCGTGACAAGATAAACTTTGATCATTGTCAAAATAGCTATTTTTATTCTCATTTTCCGACTCGTAAAATTCAGCACATACAGTATTTACCTTAACTTTCTGTTATATTTACACATCTTTTCCATTTTTTAAGTGCTCCTGAGACAAATGGGCCTCTGCTTTGACACATATTTATACCCCAGAAAAAGAAAGGAGAAAGTTGTGTATTAGTAAGGAAAGGTTTTCCTATAACCTCTGATCTTATTTAAACTCCTGTAACATGGGATTTTTTTTTTGTTCCACTAAATAAATGTAATCAAATTAAAGGTCGGGTTTAAAAAGATTTTTGCAATCTCATTATGCCGCTCCAATAAAAAGTTTTGCACAGCTTTTTTAGTGGTGAATAAAATGTGACAGGGAGCAAAAAGAACTGTAAACCTCTAAAATCACAAGTTAATAGCACAAATCCAACACAGAAAGTTATAAGGCCTTAACTGGGAGAAGAATTACATAAGTCATAATTTACGTTTTCTTGTAACCTATTGAATAAGCTGAAAAAGTCACACTCTGTGGTCTCTGTAGTATGTTTTATACATTTAAGAACAAAGAGAGACATATATCATTGTATTAAGTCTTATCTTTGTTCTCCTGTCTTTCCCATTTTCCACTGTATAGTTTCAGGTCCCTGCAGGTGTTACTAGTTTCAAGATGAGCGGAGAAGGCTTGGACATCTTTAAAATGTCCAACGACGGCTGGCTTTACCTGGAGAAACCTCTCGACTGGTCTAAGGGCACCCACTACACGTTCACCGTAATAAGCTCTGTCTTTTATTCATGCTTCAAAAACTCATGATTTGTGGTGGAAATGCAACTCCTGTTCATGAGCAGCATTGTGTGCGTTTACATCCAGGTGGAGGCAATGGGAGATGAGGATGTAGTGGCTGGCCCAGTAACTGTGACCATAAATGTTTTGGACGTAAACAACAACGCTCCACGGTTCAATCAGGAGGTCTACACAGCTGTGATTCGGGAGAGGAGAAAACCAGGTGAGCTTCATGTGACTCTTCATCAGAGGATATCTAGTTTCTTCTGCTGCTGAAGAGCTGTTATTTTTATGCATATTTCAGACACTTAATAATTTTCAAAATATACCAACAAAGTATTTTTGTACAGGCTCTTGTTTTACTTCAGTAGATTGATCAGCTCGCCTAAATAAAGCCTATTGTAATCCATAAATATCTAATATGATACAAATTCTAAACATAAGAAAATGTGTTTTAACGTTGATTTTCTTCTTTACAGTCTTTAATAAGGTCCAGATTTGTTGAGATAAGGGCTAATAATTATCCTGTCCATAAATTTGCTCACTTTAGCTGTGAATCTCTCTATTATTTTTACCTATTTTGTTTTATTTTGAAATTATGAAGCCAGCTAGGAGTCAAACATACCAGTTATTTATTTATTTAAGAATTTATGACCATTTTTGTAGGCCCACCTTTGATCCAGGCCCTGTTTTAAATTACTCTTGTCAACCTTTCTCTGTAATATAAGCATAACTCCGGTTCTGTTTGTCTCTTCAGATGTCCCCTTCGTCCAAGTGTCTGCAACCGACCAGGACGACCCCACAACTCCAAACGCTCGTCTGCGCTACAGCCTGCACAGCCAGTTCCCCAACAGCAACAACATCTTCCTGTTCCAGATCGACCCCGAAACCGGAGAGATCTCCACCAATAAAGAGGGTAAAATAAAATTCATCCTCACACATGAGCACAGACCTGAGGCCCGGCAAAGCTGAGCAAGGTTCACCATCTGTGGGGGAATCTGTAATCTGTCCTCTCTCCCTGTAATCCATCAGAATAGCAGCAGTGTAAATCCAGATTACACAGATCATCCTGTCCACCCAAGATTAATGCTGATTGGAGGCAGATTTCCTGAATCTGTCGCATGATGTTGACTCTTACTAATTTAAATTTGCCAGAAACTGTACAGTTTTAAATTTGTGCATCTCAGTTTAAATATTGATAATCGATATTTAATCAGTGTCTCTTTCAACAGGAGAAGAAATGCTGAAGGCCAAACCAGGAATCCAGTTTTCCAGGGGAGAAGAGCGGAGCATCGATTCACTGGAACGAAAGTTTAACGACTACTGTCCAGGACAGAAGATCCCATATGAACAAAATCCATTCTTCAGCTGCGTAGCGACACAAGGTTTGTTCCCTGAAATCCCAGATGCTCTCACTATTTTGGGCCTAAAGATTATCAGCTAACACCTGTTACTTTGATACACTTTGATTCAAGTTTACCAAAATGTGGATAATTGGGTGTTAATCTGAGCTCAGTCAGGGAGACAAGTTAATATCACCAAATTCAATGTTTTGAGGGGTTTTTTGCACCCTTGAACACTTTTAGTGGAATATAAAGCGTTTCTAATCTTAGTTTTCTTCTTGCTGGTTAGAGATGAAGAGGCGTAACTTGGACCCTCTGGAGGATCCCGACTACGTCCTGTTTGTCCGTGTTCAGGATCTGGACGGAGCCACAGAGACGGGTCTGAGTTCAATTGCCAAAGTTTACATTATTGTGCAGCCCAACCTGTGGGTCAACCCTGGACCATTAAGTATTGAGGAGAACTTAAAAGGAGATTATCCTCGTGTTATTGCTAAGGTCAGCTGGAACAGAACACATAAATATAAAACAATCTCACTAATTCTACTCTAAAGGCAGATCCTGACTCTCATCCTCTGCTTTGTTTCTGCATCCAGGTCCAGTCTAATGACCCTGATGCGGGCTACTCGTTAGTGCAGAAGGAGCGAGAACTCAGGTTCCCTTTCCAGATTAAAGAAAATGGAGAAATACTTCTGACAGAGGAGCTGGACAGAGAGCAGAAAGACATGGTAGAAAACAGAGCCGTGACAATACTCCTTAACAACGTGGATTAGAAAAGCTCTAACATTCCTCACTCTGCTCTTGTTTCAGTACATTTTAGTTGTATTTGCAAAAGACTCCAATGACATTGAGGTGGACCCACCCATGGAGATTCAAGTTCTGGTGAAGGACGTGAATGACAATGAGCCTGTGTGTAAAGAAGAGGAAACTGAAATGGAGATCCAGGAGAATGAGCCAATAGGTAAGTTGTGATTATTACATAACACTTCCACAAAACACCAAAAATGGGGCAGCTGCAGCAAATTTTATTCATCTCGCTATTTCCCCAGCCAGGTTTTTGTCATAACAAACTAAAACTAAAATAACATACACCCATGTGTATGTATTAGTACATACTCAAGGATGATTGACAGCGCTAAGACCCTCCTCCTGTGATGGAGAGGTGTTTATTCAGATGACAGCAGGTTCATCTGACAGAGGAGCTGGACAGAGAGCAGAAAGACTCTCTGTCTTCAAAGACAGAGAGTCTTTAAAGAAAGAGAGCAGAAAGACTCTGATTTCTGTCTGAAATCAGATCAGAAATCTGATTTCACAAATCAGATTTCTGATTTGTGAAATCAGATGAGCTTGATTTTTTCCCACAGATTGTCTGTTTAAAGGCATAGTGATAGTTTCAACAAATATGTAAAAACCTTTTTTTTTTTTTTGCATATAAAAGTTACATAAAGCAGCTTTAATTGGTCAGCATATCTATTTAGGAGCACCTTCGGGGCCCTTTTAAGACCAAGTTTCTGAATTACTCTGATTGTTTTTATCTTTTGTTTCAGGCAGCGAAGTGGGAAGGCTTGTGGCCCACGACAACGACCAACCAGAAACTATAAATTCTTTACTGACTTACACTATCATCTCTCAAGATCCATCCAGCTCACCTGACAGCTTCTCTATCGACCAAACCAATGGAAGAATCCAGGCGTTGCGCTTGCTTCAGCGTAGAGAACAGAATATTTACAACTTAGACGTCAAAGTCAGCGACTCAGGTAAGCCTCAGCCCTTTTACAAACACATCTTAAGGTAAACTTTAGGAGAGCTTTATTTTTTAATGAATTCCTGCACCCAGAATTGAGCACCATCTGCAAGGTGATCATCAAGGTTATCGGCGTGAACAACGAGGAGCCCGTGTTTGAGAAGAACTATGTGAGCGCAGCGATCATTGTTTCGTTTTGGTGGAGCTGTTTGGATGATGTTCTCACTGAGTGTGTTTTCTGTGTGAAGTACGGAAACCACAGTCTGGCGGAGGACGCTGAGGTGGGCACCACGGTGCTGACCATCAAAGCCACAGACACAGACGAGCCCGACACTGGCAGCTCCTACATCATGTTCGACATCTCCAACGGAAACGACGGAGACGTCTTCAGTGTGGAAACTGACGGCAAAGGAGTTGGCTATGTCGTCATTGCAAAGGTGAAATATCTACACACATCTGCGCACTTACAATACATTTTTGTACTGGTTTCTTTTCCCTATCTGTAGTATTTCTTTGTTTAACAATAATTAGGTAATTAAAGGGGTAAGTCATTGTTTCCTTCTAGGAAGATGTGATCATAGCTGATTGGATTTCTAATGGATTTAGGTCTGAGGAACAAGATGATGGTTGTTTTTGTGTCTGGTGAACTTTTTATGTTTATGGTTCATTAGGAATCTTAAAGCAATCCTCTCCAGCAAGGTCAGCAGAACTTTGAGGGGATAAAGAGGCCCGAAACCTCATGGATTCTCCATTCTACCTTACAATGTGCATTTGTTTCATGGTAAACCCAGTGTGAACTGTTTGCTGCTAAAAAGCTCGATCTTAGTTTTATCTGACCAAAACATTTGATCCCAGTAGAGTATAGCAAAATACATGTTTACGTTTGAGATGGTAGGACAGAAAAAGTTTTGTTTTCTGGCATTGCTTCCTAAAAATATGTTGTTAAGGAGACTTTGGGGCGCTATGGTAAGGTAAGGTAAAGATTATTTTATTTATAAAGTACAAAACAGAAGAAAAGCAACAGAAAAACAAAACAACAACAAAAGTACTTCACAATTATAACCTAGCAGGAGTTTCTATAAGGAATAAGGATAAGTAATCCACAATTTATAAACTGTGGATTATAAATTTAAACAATTTATATACTAGTAGGAGTTTGTATAGATCTACTTTCAGGATTACATTATGTTAATGCTATAAAAGTACAATTTCCAAAAGAAAACAATAGTTTTTACCATGAGTGCCTCAAAATGCAGATGGTACTGTCTCGGCTAATATAACCCTAAAATCCCTGCTTTTAAATTAAATATAATACATTTATTATATTTGATGGTTACTCCCTTAATATATATTTTTTGCCACATCTCTGATGGAAATCTTTTCTTAAAAAAGCCTAAACTTGAAGATTTGCTGTAAATAATATTTAAGTAGTTGAAATCTTAACGCTGTTTTTTAATGTAAAAGGTAGAACGTCTGCATTTAAAAGTTAACATACCAATGACTTATTGTGAATAAAAAAAAACAATGTCCACCTGTTTGATCCAGTCTCTCTAAGCAGTTTGTTTTCTGCCTCCACAGCCTCTGGACTTCGAGTCCCATTCCACCTTTGACCTCCAGATCGATGCTCGTAACACAGAGCCGCTGAGGAAAGGTGTGGAATACACCAGCAAATCCACCGCCACCCTGACCGTGACCGTCAACGATGTGGATGAGGCCCCAGAGTTCATGATGAACTTCATGGATGTCGTCGTACCAGAAAACTTCACAAAGGGATCAGTGCTGTTGAAAATAAACGCAAAAGACCCAGAAGGGAAAGAGATCAGGTAAAGAGAGCTCAGCTGTTTCTCTCAAATCTGCTTTAGACGTTATAATGTTTCATTTTCGGCATTGCATCAAAGAGGAAATTAACATTCAAAGAGGAACACAAGATGCAGGATGGAAAGGCTGCTTTAATCTTGAGATGCTTTTATAGTTTGTTTTTACCCTAAATTACGTCTAAAGAGGCAATCTCACAAATACCTTGTTTTATTTTCTAACTAAATTCGGAAATTTTCTTCCCCTCAAGTCTAATACATTTAGCCGAAGTTGCTAAATCTACCCACTGTTTTCTGAGTACATTAAGCTTAGGACAGCAGACAACAGAAACATATCACTGAAATCTATCACTAGAGCTTGAATGTCGGCTTGTTGATTTGTTGAAGAAAACTACAGATTATTTTTGTGCACCACTGCTGCACAGGTCACAAGTTCAGAGTGAGTGTTTATCACAGTTGAGCTGTGGTTTCAAGCAGCCGCTGATGGTTGTGTGTTTGTGTGCAGCTTTAAGCTGGACGGCGATGATAAGGGCTGGCTGGAGATCAATCCTGCCACTGGAGAGATCAAGACCAAAACCAAGATGGACAGAGAGACAATGGAGACCTTTGTTGTCACTGTCACGGCCTTCGAGAAGAGTGAGTGGAGGCAAAATAGCAGCAAATTACTGTGAAACCTAGATCTGAGGACTGGTAGAGAATTTAATTTAGTCGTTTTCCAAGTCTGGATGATCATGAGAGAACCTAAACATAGCATAGAAATATGCTTAGGTGCCACATTATATCCTTAACACAAAATAAAATTAATGATATCTGAAAATAAAGCGTCTTTACTGTGA
This sequence comes from Xiphophorus hellerii, assembly GCF_003331165.1. Lineage (NCBI taxonomy): Eukaryota > Metazoa > Chordata > Actinopteri > Cyprinodontiformes > Poeciliidae > Xiphophorus > Xiphophorus hellerii. The sequence continues at coordinate 16,576,742 of NC_045674.1, forward strand.
TTTATAGTTGAATCACTCATCCTGCACTTTCAGAAACTCTTTCAGAAATAAAAAACAAATGGTCATTTTACTGCTTTTTCAACCTCTTTGGGTTTTAAACGTCTGTGTTTCTTATTCTGAAGCCAAACAAAGTACTGAATAAAAAAATGGTACAAACTTACAAACTTAAAAAAAATACTGTATAATGTTGATGAATCCAGTCCAGATTTGACAAGTCTAAATGTTAAAGATTTTGGTATAGATGTGCAATCCTCCATTTCTGGACTCAATCGAATATTTAAGGCCTAAACACTGTCTTAAAAGTATGAGCCGTAAAGATCAAGTCTGCCCTGCATTAAGTAAACATGGATCAAGCATTTGTTTGTCTTCATGTCCATGTTAGTGTTGTCCCTGATTTGCCTCCACAGACAATCCTGCCCAGTCCTCTGAGCGCGCCGTCCACGTCCGGCTGCTGGATGTCAACGACAACGTTCCCAAACTAACAAAGAACGATGACTTCATCTGCATGCAGAACATCAAACCCCTCATCATCGAGGCTAACGACGGTGATGCAGACCCCTTCTCTGGTCCTTTTGATTTCGTCTTGACAAAGAAATCCCCCAACTGGAAGTTGACGAAACGTGATGGTACGCTTGTTTAATAAAAACAAAAGGATGATCCAGAGACGTGGTTTTCTTGACTCAGATTTTGCTGACCTGGTTCTGTGCAGATTCCTCCGCTCAGCTGCAGTTGACCAAAAAACCCCTGAAGGAGGGAACGTACTCTCTTCAGATCACCGTTAAAGACAGAGCAGGGATGGGCATCCCAAACGCTTTTGAGGGTAACTTATTTGTTTAAATTGTCTTCAAACTTAACCTCATTTTTCTCCTTTTCTTTTTTGGAGAGCTCTTTTTCTGTTGAGTTCTTGTACCTGATGAATAATGACGGCAAATTGCAGCATGTTGCCTAAAAGTGAAGAACGTGGACACATAAAGGACAGAACGACTTCAATTCAGGCAAAAATGATGCTTCACTCCATGTCTCCTCTCTGCTTTCCAGTGAAAATATGCAACTGTACAACCTTCGGCTACTGCTACACCCCACCACACGGAAAGAGCTTCAAACCTCCGATGGGAGTCACCATCGGGATCTTAGTCGGCGTTCTGGGATTTTGTGGTAAGTCAGACATAAAGTTGAAAGCAGAGGTTTAGACATACTACAAAAAGAAAAAGCTTTTTTCTCTCTCTGCATGATATTAAATCAGACTAAACTTTATTAAAGGGGCAGCATTCTGTAAAGTTGACTTTTTTCTTTTTTTCTTTTATTAGCTTTACATCATGCTATATTGTTATTCCCACATCAAAAACATACCTGGAGTGCTGCCTTGATTTTTTTCGTGCATGTTTGAGAAATACTTTAATCTCCATGGCAACCATTCATCTGTGCAAAACGCCTGGGTGGACCTAGAGCTACCTTATCCTCAAAGTTGCAGTTTCCAAGCTCTCACTTCACAGAGCAGCCCTCCCCTACAACTCCCCCACTCAGCTCCTTCAGACTAGCCAGCAGCAATTAGCAAACACCGGGTGGAATTGCTGAGCTCATTAAATGAGCTACTTCACAAAACAATTTGTTAAAGGTTTAATAGAGGAGTGATGTTGTGATGATTTACTGAAGGTAGAGTTTCAGAAAGAGCAAGAGTTTCTTAAAGAGACAGAAGCCCAATTTCAAGCCATTAAATATCAAAGTCAAATTTCTTTTAAGTGATATTTGATATATGAAGCTCTGGAAAACATTAAGAGACTCCACTGCACTGAACCGCATTGAAAACCTCCTGATTATTCCACCAAATATTGATTTCTGACCTCTTCCTGAGTTGAAACATCAGTATTGTTGTTTCTAAATGAATATGAACTTGTTTTCTTTGCATTATTTGAGGTATGAAAGCTCTGCATCTTTTTCGTTATTTTGACCATTTCTCATTTTCTGCTAATAAATATTAAATTTTTACTTGGAATTTCGGAGACATGTTTTCAGTAGTTCATAGAATAAAAGAACAATGTAACATGATCAGAGAAGCTGATCATTTTAAGCGGTCTCTTATTTGTTTCCAGAGCTGTATGTTGCATTTTTATAACAATTGAAGGTAACATAGTTACTTGATTGTGCAGTAAAATGGCACCATGTGACTGAAAAACACATAACACTGCCCCTTTAGAATAGTATTTTTTTTATTTCCTTTAGTGTTTGGTGAAATTCTTTTGAAACTCCATGATTCCGTTTTTAACATTTTGGGTTACCCGTCCACAAGCTTCTAATAATAGTTACGTTTTGTCCCATTCCTCCTGACTGAAGCGCTGAAACTGAGTCAGGTTTGAAAAATAACTTTTTTGCGTCTACATTTTTCTGCTTCAACTGACTACATGTTTACTCTCGTTGCAGCTGTCATCTTCATCATAGCGGTAAAGCGCTCAAGTAGAAACAACAACAATCAACCAGAGGACGGGGAGCGGAAACCCATGATGTAGAGACAAGAGTATATGTTTTATTTATATACAGAAAGTATCACAAATTATCTTAGAGGAGTTTTGCAAGCCGTACAACATACACACAACCCGTTTTCTCTTCCCTAACCTGCCTGAAAACTGTGAGCATGCATCTTGTTTTCGTCTTCCTGTGAGACGGTTTAGTCTTTATTGTTTGGGTGTTTCACTAAGTGAGATGTGATTTAACATCCAGTTCATCCATATTTATTTTCGATAAGCATCCTTGCTGGTAAGTAAACTAAGAGAATTACATATAGAAATGTAAGAAAATCCCTTTATTCACTTTCAAGTTTTCTGATTTATTTTAGTTTATTTTCATGCAAACGTTTTATGAGTGGAGTCTGATTATTAGGTGCAGTGCAGACTAAAGTCACTCTGGCCAGCTGAGCGTTCTCACAGCTTGTTGACTTAATGTATTAAAATGGCTTTCTCAGAGCGCCTCATTAGCAGTTTCATCGTTTCAAATGATTTAATATGTTTTTTTTTTCCTCCCAGGCCCAGCGTCTGTTGGTGTTAAGTAACATGCAAATGAACAGTTTTTGGATTGTTTTTGTAAAGTGCAGCTTCCCAATAAACAGAAACCTGGGATCTACTTTGGTTTTCACTGGATTTTTTCTGTTTCTGCTGCTCAGCGTCAGGAAAGACGCGTGTTGCTGCAGGTGATGGGGTGACATAACAAACATCCACTCTTCACCTTGATTTACACGTCTCCTCTGTGATTTCTTCGTCGTAGATTTTACTCTGCGTTTACAGTCGGTGTTGTTGCATCCCCTCCTCCTTCTGCTTGCCAGTCTGTCGCTAAGCATGCGAGGCCGCGGCGCAGCCTCGCAGAGTGATGCTCTGAGTCATCTCTTTGACAGTGGGAGACGGGCCACAGATTGTCAGCTGTGCTGAAAGGAAGATGGCATGATTGTGGTCTTTTACGCAGCACAAAGAGGCCCCCGACACACATGCAAGTGAGGGTTGAGACGGGGGCCCACATGTGCTTCCACGAACAGGCGCCCACTCCCAGCCATGTGTCACGTGTGAGTCGGTGAGCTGCCTGCTGTGGGATCCAGAAGCCAAAGGACGGAGCCACGACCCGCTGTTTATGTCTGCAGTCCATCTGTATCTGAGCAACACTTCTCCACAACAGAGGTGCGTGGAGAAGTTGAAAGGTTGAGGATCAGCAGCATGGAAGTGGATGAAAGACAGAGTAAACGACCTGATGGATGAACCGCCTCTTCCTATCAGATCTCACCCACACTCTCACAGACGTGCAGCCATATTGTCCTTCAGCCGTTTAGTCACCACCAGAGAGGACATTTGTCCAAATATAGAAACTCTGTTGATCTTAGATTTTAGAACTGATTTTTCATTTCATAGCTGCTTAGATTAGGGCTTAATAGGACTGCGTTGCAGGTTAAAAGTTGCAATTTTGTCAACAGTAAGCTTGCAATAAAGCAAACAATCCAGGAACAGTGAACAGTCATGCAGTTATATACTGTAATACCTGCAGCTAAGTTAATTTATTTGTACTTCATCAATAATATTTATGCCAATTATTCTATCTCATCAAGTATTACCCAGATTACATTTTGTCACCTCTGAAAAGCTGAGATCTGCATAACTGCAATATAAAACTATACAGGAACAAGTCTTTCACACAAATCTCAACTAACTACTGTCAATGGGCTTTTTGTCGTTTGTTATCTTTAGGTAGATCTAACAACTAAAACGAAAGAATAAAATATCGCAAGATTTAACAGAGGGAGGAGTTTCATTCTGGTGCTCTGAATCTGTTTAACCTATTAATGAATAGTTTGGGATATTTTAGGAAGAAAATTAAAAGAGCAATCCTGAAAAAGAAAAAGAACTAATAAAATAGGATAAGTAAGAAATTAGCCGTTATATATATATATATACTGTATATACACTGCTCAAAAAAATAAAGGGAACACTTCAACAGGTGTTTAACACTTAAAGTGTTCCCTTTATTTTTTGAGCAATATATATATAGTAGTAGTGAGCTCTATTAAGAGTTACTACATCGACATGTTAGTTACTATATAACTATTTCAATGACTTACTGTGTTATAACCTTAATTTAGCTCCATCGGTAAAGTCTATTTAACTAACTACATCTTAACAGGAATATTTTAGCCACGAATATAATAGTTTTATGTGAAAAAAAGTCATTGGGAGTCATATTCGCTTCTCCGCTTCCTATTGGTCGACAGCGTATGTGGTTATGTAAACCACACACTGATTCAATATTTTCGTCTTTAGTGACTGGTTTAGTTTAATTTCCCGCAACATACCAATATCGAAGCGCCATAAAATAAATTTACCACCGTCTCTGTTTCTGACGTAGCTTTAAAATGATGTTAAAACTTGTGAACCGTGAGTCAAATGGAGGTCTGCCTGGAAGACACGGTTTCCTCCCCAGATTTGTGGCATCGCTTCTCGGCCTTTTGGCTCAGATCATGCGTAATTTCTGTTCTTATCAGTTTAATATCTGATAGTCTCCGCTTCGGGGACCACATATTAAATTGATTTTTGGAACAAGGAGCAGTACGAAGGGCTTGCTCTGTACTCTCCACGCATCATCCTGGTATTGCAGTATATCCAGGTATGGTGCACATTTCTTACCTTGTTAAATGAAAACTAATGAAACTAATAAATGAAGCTTTGTGTATTTTCAACTGTTTCCAATTACTCGTCAAAGCTGATAACTTCTTAAAAATATATAAACGAAACATGGAGAAAATATTCACCCCTACGTTGTCTTCTGATCATATATCTGTTCATTCTCAGCAGCAATAACTGGACAAACGATGTTTGGAAAAATACTCAGTAGACCGATAGGGACCAAAGTGGAACTTTGTTGTTTGCTGGAAGTTGCTTTGTCAGCTGCAACTGATGTAAAATAACACAGCATTTCAGAAAAGTAACTTTCTACAGACAGTAAAACATTGTAGTGGTAGTGATGGTTCGGGGCTACTTTGCTCCTTCGTAATCCAGACTATTTTGCCGTAACTTCTAGAATCTTTAGATCTATTTAACAGGACCACGTTACAAAGCATTGCAGGAAATTCACGTTCAGACTTTTTTGAGTCCGTTTAGCTTAAAAACTCCACCTGGTAGCTGAATTAACCCAATTCTGAGTGGTCCAAAGTTCCTCCACAAGAAAATAAAAGACACATTGCATCCAAGGTTGGGGCAGCCAGTCTTTTGTTTTTTCACATAGAGCCAAATCATCATTTGAAAACGACTTTTTGCTTCATGCATAAACATTATTATTCTTATTTTTTTGTTTTTTTTCCAGTTATTTGTTAATTCTTACATTGTGTGTGAATTGTGAGACAGTTATTTTTGTTTTTAAGCATATGCACTGACTGATGGCAGCTTTTAAATTTCGTTGTTCTTGTGACAATGACAATAAAGATTTATCTATCTATCTATTAGTTTATCAATCGGAAATGCTTAAGTGCAGCAAACACTATATGTGTTCAATGTGGGAAAATGTATAAAACACAGAGTAATATGCCATTGTCTTGTTTTACTGATAGTTGTTAACATCACAACCGTTAGCATAACAATCATTTCAGTTTCCTGGCCTTTAGCTAAAGTTTTTTGTTTGATCCAAGGGTAGAAATTTATCGCATTGTTTATCATTTATAGTGATAAATATCTTTTCACGATACGAATTTTGATTTAATAAATGGTTTTTATCGTCACTTTTATCGTTATCACAATAGTACCACAAATTATCCTGATAAAACTTTAAATTCATATCGCCCACCCTAAAATGACTCAAATAAAAGATGGTGAGTATGAGAGAATAAGATACTATAATTAAATACTAATTTGTTTCAAGTAAATGTTTGAGGTTCTTTTATGCTCTTCGTTCCATGCGTTTATAAAACTCAGACATGTCACTTTAAAGCTTTATTTCAACATTAATGCGGTATTAAACTTCAAGTCAATTCAATGGAAGTTGTGGCTCAGCCTGGTGATGAATTGGACAACTCTGATTTTAACTCTGCTCTTAGGTGAGTCATTTCATTACATGGGATGGTTTATTCTTTTTACTACAGAGCCTACATCTTATTTCTAAAGACGTAGAAGTGCGTAAACAAGAGCGTCACTCAGGACGTTTTTCCACAAAATATCCCCGCTGTAACGTCAGAGCTTCTGCAGAGCTGGGGGCTGAAAAATGACGATGTGGAGTTGTTTATTTCCAGTAATCCAAACTGAATGTCATCTAAGCACAGCAACTCTGTATTATGCATGTCAATGCAATGATGACTAACAATGGGAAGAATAGAAAACTTGTGTGACGTTTATGAGAGGCACCGAGTTATACTTAAAGCAATTGTTGGTTGCAAAATAGTAACATTTTGAGATTGACTCAAAAGGTTATTGAGTCAATCTTATTTTAAATACATATTTTTTTCAACATGGAAGGAAGCAAGATAGTAAAAAGCTTCTAATATCAAACTAAAAGAGAAAAAGGGCAAAACTATTGAAACAGTCTGAATTATTAGATCTGTAAGATTATTTCAGGAATCTCAGGCCATCAGCTTTATCACAAAGAATGAGAAGTGAATTACTGAGAAGGGATAAATGTCTCCAGTCAATAGTGTAAGTAACAAAGCATGGCACAGTCAAATATTTAGATTTTTATTTAGATGAATATTAAACACATCAGATCTGATTGGAATGTTACCAAAAAAATGTTTCTGTTTGTTACTATATTATTGTAATTTTTAAGATAAATTGGCAAGTTTTCCTTGCATAGTTTCTAATGATATTGTAGATAAAATAGTTGCTAATTTTCAGTTTTTTGATGTTTACAAAAACGTTTTAAGGCTTACAGGATTATGCCCTCCTTTATTTACAGATTATCAGAGCAGTTTTTCAATAATTTTTGTTCCCAAGTATACCGTGTGGTAAAATAGTACCAAATATTTCACATTATACGAAAATCTGAACTGTTGCCCTATATCCTGGCTCATAAGGTCACAAAATATTTAGAAACTGTTGAACTTTGTATGAAACTGACTAAATCTGAGTTTTATTTCTAAAAAATTGAGTTTTCTGCTGTTGTTTGGTGCTGCAGCGCCATCTTGTGGTAAAAATAAGACAACATCTCTCTAAATAAGCCCAGAAAGTCATAGTTTATGAGCAGTAATCTCATAAACTATGTTTATCCTGAAATGCAATGACCTTCAGAGGTCTAGTTGGCTGGATGTCCTGCCGCGCACATGAAAATAAATAAATACAACTTCACAGGAAGCCGTCTGTTTAGCATTTTATTTTCACATACAAAACTCAAACCCCCATAAGTTACAATTTATACATACAACAGAGAAGATGTGTAACATACTGCTGAGGCAGAATAAATATTTGACGTTGAAACTGCCTGATTTTAAAACACATCCAGTTTATACAGTCTTTTTGTACACATCAGTAATCCATGAGTAAAAGAAAAAAAAAACGCTCTGCTTTACCTCCAAAAGGAAGAATAAAACAATCCAGGGGCAAAACAAACGGGTAATGACCTGTCAGGAAAAAATAATGTAGATTCTTGACCTCTGTGTTTAGAAAAGAAGCTCAGTGACTGCTTCTGCTTACAGTTTCATAACACACTCCGTCACTTCAGTCGAAGCACTCTTAGATCACAGAGGGGAACAACTCCTTCATTAGTGCATCTCCAAGCAAAGAAGCAGGAGGCAAGACAAAAAAAGCTGCAGCTACGGATTTGAGATCAAAACAAAACAAATGTAATTACCACTTTACTATTTTCAGATTATGTAAATAATTTGTGACCTAAAATGTAAGACTACTTAATTATTTTCCTGTAACTTTTAGGTTGTAATGTGACCCATCAGATTTAACATAAAGCTCAAAGGATCCAAATCATCCTCCTTGCGGGACTGAAAATCCAAAACCCAGAGAGATAATTCAACTTCCTTCAAACAAGCTGCACAGATTGACTCAGTCTTAGTAACAAAAACACTATATCCAATTGTGAATTAGACAGTGACAATGATCTGAAGCAGAGAAAAAACAGCTTTCAAACAGTCAAGCTAGCATGGGCCAGCTAGCAGCATCAAGATCAACCAATGTTTTAAAAGTTCAACACTTACACCCTTCATCTGGTTTAAAGTTTTCTTAATGTGATTCACAGGTGCTGCCCTTCCTCCACCTGTTGTTGCAAATGCTGGTCAGCTGGCTGAAAGAAAGCTACTTTGCATAAATCATGCTCAAGACACCATTTTTAAAACTACCACTGGGAAGCTGTGAAACTCTTCCAGTGCCACTAATTAACCAGTTAAGTTTAGCTTGTTATACTTTATAAAGAGAAGAAATGCAAGATGGTGTCCCATTTGGCCCAAAGAACACTAGAAAACTAGTGTTCAAAACCATAAATAAATATTTAAGGTAATATTAATATAGTTAAAGTTACAAGATTTTACCAGTGAAAATAGTTGCTGTTGCTAAACTGCTCAGATCTCAAAGAAAACTGGAATCTAATAGAAAAGTGCATCTGTAATAAATCATGTGAAACATTAAATGTGTGTATTAATACCGTGATAATATGGAAGTGTTTGCCCAGAGGATCTCATGCCTGGTTTAGAGTCGGGCCTGCTAACCAGAACCGCTTCGCTTTTCAGCGGACACAAAGCTCTTTAAACTCTTCTTGCTTAAATTTGAGAATGAAAGCGTGCGACATCATCCGCTGTGACTGTTGTGCGTGACAACAGCTGCTCAACAAGACTGGCAGCATAAAAAAAAACCCACTAAGCCAATCTGATGACCGTTTAAATCCATGAGAAACTAAACTTTCGTGCTGCTCCATTAATATTCCATAAATATAGTTAAAAATAGCTGAACATAGATTTGTCCATGTGGTGTGCTTGGTTTTTAAATCTGTGGCACACAGTTGAATTAGTCAGTGAGAAATCAGATCAGGACTCATCATCCTGTCTCTGCGCGCCGATCACGTGAGGGTTGAACTGAGTGACGATGATGGTGATGTCATCACGGTACATGCGAGCCAGCTCCTCAGGCAGCGACAGCATCTTGGACAGCCGCTCGTGGTCCACCGTGCCAAACTCGTTGTTTCCCACCGCGTGCCGCATCAGGTGCGTCGCTGAGTTCTGGTCCTCGAATGCGGAGGACATGCGGGCCTTCCGCTCCTCGAGCAGACCCTGCATCTGTCCCAGAGTGACTTTGTAGCCTCCGACTTTAAGTGGCTGGCGCTGGTGAACCCCAGTTAAATACTCGCCGACGATGCGGATCACTTCCTGCCGGTGGAGCGTCTCCCAGAGGCCGTCTGAGCCGATTACCTGCAGACAGAGGAGGGCAATGCTCAGAAACATCTCGATCTTACGTAAAGAACAAACTTTAATCTCTCAACTTCCACTTATTCCTGCTCTATTCAAATCTCGCTTACAGTCTGGGCTTTCTCCCATTTACTTGGATTCCCTGTCGTAGTTTTCCTACCAGGCCAATCAGAGAATAGAAATTGTGAACGACGACATCAATTTTCTGCGCCGTTTTAGAATTGGAGTCTACCTGTAGTTTTAACAATGGCAGCGGAGGAAGTAAACAAAGCCATTCAGTCTGTGCTGGCCACGCTTTCAAATATTGAATTAACATTAACATCCGCTCAGCACTTCTCTCTGTAGTACCGTCTTTAGAAGTATAATGCACCGTCAAACTGGCACATTACATGCATGATGGATTAGTGATTGGGTAAAATGTAAAACTTCAGAGTCCAGATTCTCTGTAGGAATAGAGAACAAGGATCTGGTCTCTTTTTACTCGGCTAGTTCCATCTAAGAGTAAAAAACTACTTTTCACAAAAACAGTTTGAAATGTTCTTTACAAATCAGTTAAATTAAAAGAAAATCTGCAACACATAAAACAGTAATGAACCCAGACTCTTTTAGAAAGAGCTTTCTAAAATTTACACTCAACCCTTTTATGTAAAGAGAGCAAAAAGATCACCCTTTCAATCTGGAAAAAAGATTTACAAACGTGTTTTGGAGGACAGACATGGCGTACTTAATGAAAATAATAGTAAAAACATCAGAATAAAGAGCCTATTCATCAAACCTGAGAACTAATGAGCTCTTAGACATGGGAGGTGAAGGAAGAAGCCGCCATTAGTCACTGCAGTATCTACCATCTAAAAGACGAGCCAAAAGACCCCGGCGTGGTTTTCTTTCATTGTACTAAATGTCAAGGATCTCTCAGTCAGTGCCAACATTTCTGATTTATTCAGTAGTTTGACAAGATGGAGGGAAAAGTGAGATAATTGGATATTATTTTAAAGGGAAGACCAAGCAGAATATCGCTGCACATTGAAAACAAACAAGAACTTTTTGACAACTTGTGGCTATTAATTGATTCATTGTATAGAAGAAATTGGCGCAGTCTGCAGATTTTTCATTGAACCACAAATTATTACAAATACATAAAAAAGACTAATAAATAATTAAATTACTTCAAATAAGAAAATAAATATTTAATTGTCTAAAAAGAAATAACACAGCATTCCTTTGGTGAATGCTTGATCATTTGTAGCAAAAGATGCTGCTGCAGCCAAAAAATACTTCAAATATATGAGAGGATTTTTTTTTTCTTACAGAATTTAAGCCAGCTGAAGCTAAAGCTTTGGCATTTAAGGAGTTCTGGGTAGAATATATTCACAGATAAAGCAGGTCCTAATATTAAATGCAAAATGTTTATATTTTTGTACAGTTTTGGCTTAATTACTGCTCTGAGTGAGCTGTTCCTTCAGAAAATGACCTTCTTTAGAGTTTGTATATTTCAATTAACGATGACTCGATTACTAAAGTAGTTGAGGAGTATTTCAATAATTGAATCATCACAATTAATTGTTTTAGCCTGACGTGTAAATAAATAAAATAATCATCATTTAGGAGAGGAATGTTACCTTCCTACATGGTAAGTTGTTCTTATTCAACTGAATTAAATAAGACTACTAAAACTTTAGCTATGGCAACAACTGAAATTCTCTCAGACATTTAAAGAACTCTTCATTCATGTGACAGAATGCATGAAAGAATACATGGATGAATGATTGAAGAACTAAATTAACTTAGTACTGGATACATACATGAATAAATAAATAAATCCATGAAGGCACTAAGCTGTTGCATGAACAGCTTAGACCGCATTCCTCTCTTACCAGGAAGCGGTCCTTTGGCCGCAGCCTGTGGTACGTGATCTCCGGCTCGGCGGTCAGGTAGGGCGGCGTGTGGTAGTTGGGAGGGATGAACTTGGTGTGCTCATTCTCATGGAGCTGATCGGGTCCAGACTCCAGAACGCGCTTCTGCAGTTCGATGCTCCACTTGAACTTCACGTCCCCGAAGGCGCGGAACGGCATGAGCAGGCCCAGCAGCCGGTCCTGATGCAGAGGAAGACGGAGAGAGGCAGAAGTTCAGACTGACTTGTTTCTTAGTTTTTTAACCACGGGTGAATTGGTTAAAATCACTACCTGACGAATAACAGTCTTCCTCTCAGAGTGAGGATGCTCGCTTCGTATCCGAGCGACCTCGCTCTCGTTCTGGGCGTTGTGGTCGTTGGACAGTGTGTGAGCACTGAATGAACCATCCTCCTCCTGCACCCCCAACACGGCCCGGGCATCCCCGGCATTGGCTATATAGCTTTGAAGATAAAAATGGGGGAGGCAGGAGTTTAGATATTAGCTTCACAAAAACAACTGGAACTTTTTGTCACAACGTGCTGCTGGACATTTATTCTCCATACAGATCTGGTCCATCGATGTGCGCCACGCAGGCTGTAGCTCCAGAAAATGCCACTCTCAGGACCCAGTAGTGCAGAAACGCACTTGCGTCTCCAACCTGTAAGAGAGAAATCACACACAGATGGTAAGCACCTTAGCAAGTTTATATCACATGAAGTGACATCTGAACTCATTTCTGGTCTACCAAAGTTTAAATCCGGATCATTCCTAACATTGGCGGCCTGGACTGACGCATGTCCTCAAGAGCTCTTACTGATGGAAACATTTCTCAGATTTGACAGTCCAGATAAATGACATGACCTGCAACTCGACTCTATAATAACTGCTCATGGACACCTTAAACAGTAGAACAGGAAATGGGTCAGCTCATGTTGTTGCTAGGAGGAATGCATCCAAGTTTTTTACTTAAAAAAAGAAAGATTTATATCAAAACCACAGACTGTTCTCACCTGAGCTTCCAGAGAAATGTCGTTGTCCAGCCTCTTGAAGGCATTCAGTAAGGCCTCTCGGGTGTCTGGAACATCGCCAGGGCTAAAGAATGAAAGATATATAAAGACAGATTGTCTGAAAAAGAGGAACCAAAAATCTCCAGATCAAACAATAACTGACCAATCTAGACAGATTGGTCAGTGATACTGAGGTCACAAAGAGTAAAATAAGAAACCAGAAAGTCCTGTTTGAAATATTTCACATGACAACAATCACTGATGAGAAAGACCAAATGATAAATTAACATGCATTGGACATTACAACCACACATTTAAATTTATTTTGAAGAAGAATACATGGGTTTCAATTCCTATTTTATAAGTTGGTGGGCATTTGTATTTACCCCCTCTGACTCAGTTCTTTGGCTGCAGCTGCAAGTCTTTTTTTGAGGGCATTTCCTGGCAAGCAGATCTGAAAACTCATTCAAGAAAATATGGCAAAACTGTACCAAGAGACGGCAGTCACCTAAACTGCAATGAAAGTATTAATCAGAGAAACTGTCAAGAGACCCATGGTGACTCTGAAGGGGCTACTGAGATCCATCCAGCATTTTTTCCATTACTTGAGTTCAAAATTTAAAACTCACTTTATATTTCCTCTTTGCACACAGAGGGATATTTTTCTGATTTTTATCTGTTAATTTGGATGGTTATGGCTACCAGCTAATGAAGATCCCAATATTAAAAAGAAAAGAGGATTTTTAATGTTATATTATGGCTCATATAATATTACTGATGATTTGACATCATCCATAAGGAGGGTAAACCCCAACAGGTCAGCATAAAAACTTGACCAACAGGTCAAGTTTTTGTGCTTTTCTGTTTGAAATTTCTGTTTCAATGGAAAATTTTAAACAGAAATTAAACAGAACTTGATTAATTAGTGAACTAAATTACATGTTTGATTATTTTTTACTATAATGAGATGCAACTACATAGTTGCAAAGCTTCAACTTAATTGGGAAGATGTTTTGAGTGAAAACAACAAGATGTTTTAGTTCATGTGTTAAATTTTTGTCCAGATACTGTGATGAATTTCTCATACCGCCCCAAACCTCGTTAACGTCTGAAAATTGAAGCTCACAGATGCTCTTCATTCAAACACCAAAATAAAAACTCTAGACATTAAAATCTGGATCAGACAAACATCAATAGGAATGGGGTGTAAGGTTGTTACCTTTAGTATAAATACAAATGCACTCCACACTTCTAAGATTTTTATTAGTCTAGCCAATATACTCCCAAATTAAATGAACTGATGTTTCTGCTTGCATTATAATCAAATGTGGAAATATAATTATTCTTCTGGACATGTCTTATTTAAAATACTGTTCTTACCAGGATGAAATAGTTTAACTTAATGTAGTATTACTATACTGTGTGTTTCTCACCTGGTTAGGTCAATTAGCTCCTGCCAGTAGGTTCTCAGGCTGTTGAAGTAGAGGCTCTGAGCCTCCCGGGTGAAGTAGTCATTGGGATGTTTGTGCCACTGCAGGATGGGACTGAGCGCTCGGCCGGCCTCCATTGAAGCCTCCAGCTCACACAGAGTGTCATGGGGGAGCAGTGAGACTGCTATGTAGTAAAACAGCCTCTCACTCAGCGCCTGCAGAGAAACATTACGAGATTATGATAACATACACTGCTGCCGATAAAAAAATTGTCTTGGAAAGTGTCTAGATGTTTTCTCTATGCCTAAAAATAGCCTAATGAAGTCTGATATTACTGTTTGACCAATGCCTCAAAAAACAAAGAAATGAATTAAAACCCCAAAGAGTGAACAGATCACCTGAGCGCAGGCGCAACCGGCGTGTCCATCAAACACGCCCAGGAGCATTCCTCGTGTCTGCAGGCAAGTCGCCGCGCTCCGCCGGTCCTCTATGGGAGCGTTGGCTGGAAGCTGGTTGCTTTCAAAACCCATCACAGATGACACATTTTTACCGTCGAACTCTGGCACCTGCAACCGGATGATGAAAACAAACAACAGGATGAGAATCTAAACAAACAAATGATGAATCAGGAACTCTGTGCATGATCCGCACCGACCTTGAAGCTGTACTCGTTGGCTTTCAGGATGGAGTTGACCTGTGGGGGCGTCAGGATGTAGTTGTGAAGCGCTGAGGACGTCTGGTAGGACCTTCCTGCCGGGTGTGTCTGCCATGTTTGGGACGGGCCTCTAAGGGCAGGCAGGAAACCGAGGTGGGACTGGTGGTGTTGGCATGGTAACAGATTGGAGGCAAAGGCCTTGGCACGGGGCAAACCCCTGAGTAGTTGGGATGTAACAGGCATCGCTGACCATGCAGCACCGGTAATCAAAGCACCACCGATGTGCACACACCTGAAGAAGAAGCACACTAAGAGCTCAGATGTACGGATGGTGAACAGAGCGTTCTCTGTTCGCACCATTAAGCAAACACTATGCAAACAAGTAGACTTATTCTCATAAGGTTAAGTCATTCTGAATCTGAAATCCAAAAATCTCCAACACACTGAAGACCAAATTATTATATCTAGAGATGAGGATTTTCATGGCCAATGTCAACTTATAGTTTATTTTTTGGTCTGATCTGCAATGGAAAATAGCTAATTTGTTCACTACTAATTATATGGTGTCCAATCTTTGCTTCACATCAGCTGTTAAACCCAAACCATGCTGCAGCCAGATCAAATCAGATTAATGGCTTGAAAAGGTTGTTGATTAACTACTTTTATTTTTCCTGGTCACTGGCACTCCTATGTGGAAAAAATGTAATAGGGATAATAATTACTGCTAATACAGCTCAAAATATTTCCTTAAAGCATGTGCACTTCCCTGTTCAAATCTATCTAGAGGAAAATCTTACATGTGATATGACAAATTTGATATACAGGAAAGGACAAAGAGATCTTATGTACGCAGTTAGAGGATGTTTTTGGTGAAACTTAACTGATTGATCTATTTATTTTGAATGAAAATACAGCTTAGTTATCTATTTCTGTCACCTATGGTGGATAATAAAGAGTGCTTTAGTCTTAAGTAGAGGGTAGGTATTAGGCCACGTAAGTCTGCACTCATAGTTAGAGACAGATGGTTATCTTTACAAGAAAGCTTCACTCATTTTGGTTCTCCACCATGACTGTCTGCATTTTAAGCAAATGGAATATTTTAGAAAACAGTCAAATTTGTATTTTTCCTAAAGTAGCAAAAAGTGTAGTAAAGTCATTTTCCACAAGTAGCAGCGGGGCAACCTGTTGAACTCTATGCCTCATACAACTGGACGAAACTTTGTCATCGCATTAAAAGGAAAAGCTATGTAACAGAAATAGCAGTTTGGAACTGTAACCAATATAAGGAGGAAGTCTTATATTAAAAACTACAATATGTCTATTTGCAATGAAATGTAAAATTTGCAATAGAGGAGCAGTATTAGCTTGAGTAGCAGCTCTGCAGACCTCTGCAAATATAGGTCAGTACTGGTGCACAGAGAGTTAAAAATAACTGAGTACTGGCATTTGTTCCTCTGATAGTTATGACTGCTGCTGGCCAGGAAACCGAGTCCTGACCGTGACTCTTCAAATAACCTGCTCCAATTTACTGATTTTAATATATCTGCAGCTTCTGAAGCCACCCTTGTCTCCCTACGACTGGTTATTTCTATTTAAACCTGGAGCATTTTAGTTGTTTCTGCTACATCAGTCTTTCACAGAGTGACCCTGATGTGAACAAATATGCCTATTAACCATCCAGAAATAATAATTTAAAAAAAACCGTGACCCAAACAGACCAGAAGACTCGTCTCATCTCTGAGCTTTAAAAGTTGTTAACATAATTAGCTTCTCTAAGCTAATTACAAACCAGGTACAGGACGCAGTTAGCCAACATGATATAAGCAACAGCAGTAGCATACGGAGACATGGAGTGAATTAAAAATGTTTAAATAGACTTACAGTTTAAAACTCAAGTCAGTCGTGAAGGTAAAGCATCCAGATTCAGACTAGTGTAGCTAGCTCTGGGTTACACCCACAAGCCGTCGATAGAAATTGCTAGTTAAACATTCCAGGTACACCAAAGAATACTTTATAAAAGTCCGTTTGTGGAGAAGGGGACAAAACAGAACAAAATGTGCTCTTACCCTATCCGACAGATGTGTAGTAGGTATTTAAGTTCATGACTCGAACCCAACCCCTTCGGTTTGTGTTACTCCAAAGCGCCACACCTCATGCTGAAACCTGATTGGTTGAGCCTTAACCTACGCAGTGACGTCAACTCTCCCATGCACGCAACGTGTCAAAAACAATAGAAAGCTGAATATTCCAGTCCAAGAAGTGATACTGACATGTTAAATGGATGTATTACAGACAGTGACATACCTCAGGTTTGTAAGTTGGATGACAATGGCTTATAGCTTACGAAAAACCTAAATTTAATATTATCAAAAAAAAAAAAAAAAGCTTTTTAAGAGAAATTTCAGTATTTTTTTTCATTGAAGTGACTAACTTTGAATTCTGGAACCAAATCAAATAGTGTAAATTTGTAATAGAAATTAACCCAGAATTATCTGAGTTGCTACATTTAGTAAAATGTGTCACACCTCTCCCTTTCAAAAACACTTAATTAAAAATATTTGTCTTACAAAATGTTTGTAAGATAAATTAATTTTGACATACTCAGCAAAGTGATAGTAAAATGTTTTAGTTAATAGGTTTGATTGACAAAGGTACAAGTAATACAAATGTATGAATAAATCACCATGCAAACAAACAGCAGAAAATTTAAATAATTGCAAATATCTTTAAGATAATATTAGGAAATAGTTTAATAGAAGTTATTTTGTTATTTATTTCTATATTTTAATGCTACAAAATAAAATAAAAAGAAAGGAGAGAAAAAAAGCTATAAAAAAACAGAAGATGCTACATATTTGGCTTTCACAGTGACAACATTTTATTATGTCCTATAAGTGGCTATTGAGGTTAAATAAAAATAATTATATTTAAATGTTCATATCTTTGTTATGTAACGAAGAAAAGAAAAATGAAAACAAGAAAGAAAGAAAGAAAGAAGTAAATTAGGAAAAAAAGAGACAAAGAGGAAGAAAGAAAGAAAGAAAGAAAGAAAGAAAGAAAGAAAGAAAGAAAGAAAGAAAGAAAGTAAGAAAGAAAGAACTTTACCATAAAAACAAAACTCCAGTCAGATTTCATATAAAACAATTTAATCAATATAAAAGCATACAAATATTTCCAAAAAGACAACATTTGCGTTAAATTCAGTAGTGAACAGATTATTTTAACGAGAACAGAACAAGTGAGCAGTAAACATGTTTGCCACCGAAAACAGACCCTGAGGTCTATATCAGAAACCTTTGATCCACCAGCGTTTTGTTGGCAAGGTTCCTTCTCCCAAGAGTTTTGCGGATGAAGCGGAATATCTGCAATAAATACATTTTTGGTTTAATGTACATTTTTACTTTGGTGAAGGTAACACACTACAAATACATTAACACCAACCATTTGCTGTAGGTATGTGAGAACAGCTGCTAGCACAAAGTTCTGAGATCCAAGGTCAACAACACAGAAGAATAAAATGTCAAAGATCAGCAGCGTGGCCTCATTTCCATAAAAGAGGACATTACTGAAGGAGTGGGCTTCATCTGTAAAGAGGAGAGCAGTGGTATATTATAAATGCACACATCCAAAGATCTGTAAACAACAAAACAAGGAGAGTTTTTTACCACTGTAAAAGTAGCTTTTATCAGCCGGTTCCATAAACTCCATCCCTATGACTCGCTCCAACATCAGCTTTTCCTTCACCATGTAGTCCATGTCAGGATGGCCCTAAGTCAACAATCCAGCATGAGAAAACAAAGATTTGCATCAAATAAACTTGCAGTATCTACAAAACAAACAACGGAATCAGATTAAATGTGATCCAAGGTTACATTCTCACAGACTGAGCTAATTTCTGGATGTTTGTACTAACATGGTCAATAATGGATCCCAGGAAGTGGTTCATGGTGTTGTACGCTCTGAACTGTAGATCTGACAGATTGGCGGTAGATGCATCCATCAACCGTGACGGCCTGTTCCTCTGGAGTGAAAGAGGAGCAGTTCAAAGATTTTTTGTTTTTATTTTATATCAAAGAATAAGGGTTACAGAGGTGATCACATACCCTGCTAAGAGAATCTTGTATTCTTTCATACTGCTGCCTCAGACGGTTGGTGACCGACACCTGAAAGGTCTGAATGTCAGAGTTGGGAACCAAACCCCGCTGACCACACAGTGACTCCTACAGGCACAAGAAGAGAAATACAGCAGCAGCCATAAGTGTTGAACACTCTGAAGTTTTTTTTTTTTTCATATTTTGTGATATGATAATCACACATTTCTATTTAGAATTAGGGATTAATGTGGAAGACCATCACAAAGTAGTAAGTCTGGGTCTTCATGTTCACCAATGTTCTGTAAATGATAAGAGGCCTTCACAGTACAGCTGCATTTACACATTTATAATATATTTACTAACTTCAGATTTCATTAAGACATGTAAACGTAGAAGAGGTTGAATACAAATGTAAATCCACATTTTTCAGATTTGCATTTGCTAATAAAATAGCTGAAAACCAAATGTTTCCTTTTTTCATCTACTTCACATTGACACATTACTTAATTTTGTAGTGCTTGAGCAACAAAACTTAAAAAGGTTAGAGGGGTAATAATACTTTCACAAGTCTTTATTATATTGTTTGATTCTATGAAACCATATTATCTTTAATATCTTAAACAGTCTGAAGTGCATTATGATGTCCGATAACAGTTTCAAGGATTCCAAGAAGACCTGGTTTCTTGGAAGCAACTTCATTTGAAATGTGGGACTTCTGCAAAGTAGGACTGAAACGATTCCTTGAATGATTCGAGTACCTCGATTATTAAAATTCCTTGAGGAAAATTTACCTGCCTCAAAACTTCGTTGATTTATGTTTTATTATTTAGAGCACCGTGTCCCGGCTGGAACATTATTTGCGATAGGCGTAGCTCTGACTTTTGTATGCAAATGTTAACGGCATAACGTCCAATTTTCAAGTTTGACCCGTGGGGATTTTATTGATTGATGATAATGCCCGGGTTTTCATCGTTTTTGGGGAGGACCAATAAGCATCCTTAAAATGACTGGCGTGATGCCCGGAGTACGGCTGCCTTTCTCCTCCGGGAGCTGCTGGTTCAAAGCGAACGGCGGGAAGAGCGCTGCGGGAGTATTTATACAGGTGAGCAGATAGACTGAGCACGGGGGGCTCAGTCTATCTGCTAAGTATCAGCTATAAGTAGCTGATACTTATAGTATAAGTGTAGCTCTACGGACAAACAGCACAATAAATTTCATATCATCCCGGTCTGAACAAACGGGTGGCGGAAATCACATTCGTCTGTCCCCTGGTCTATTTCCTCCTCTCCACCCAGATCTTACGTCCGTTTGCTCACCTTCCCTTCCTGCCCCCACCACCTCAAACCCCCCCGCTCCAGGTGACATTTCCCGTATTCTCAAACCCAAAGCTTGACAGGTATGGGGCAAGGTGAGAGTTCATCTATTAAACTGACTGAAGATGAATACATAAACCAAAAGCTGGAGCATAGACATTTTTTATAAGCGTATTTGTGAGTCTGCCTCTTTATTTTAAATTGAATAGAATTTCAGATCTTTGTATAACTTTTCTTCAGGTTAACTTAGAAAGTGAGCTATTATTGTTACAGGTTAGTTTTCTAAACTCCATAAAGGTAAGTGTTAGGGAAGCTCAAAAATGAAAAACTGGACTGATATTGATATCCGATAATAACACTGGTGTTATGCTAAATTTATCAGTTTTATTTTATAATTTTTTTTATCCGACTACTCGATAAATCGTAAGAATAATCGATAGATTACTCGATTACTAAAATATTCATTTACAACAGCCCTACTGCAAAGCACTGCAAATAAAAATGAAAGATGACAAGGTTCACTGTTGTTGTACATACACGTTCTCTCTTCAGGTTATTGCTCATTTCCTCCATGTTTGTGTCTGCGTGTCCATGCACTGAGCGTCCATGGATGTAGTAACCAAAACAACGATTGAAGAACAGCAGCACAGAGACCTACGTGGAATAACAGAGGAAGCCCTTTTATTATTACTATTAATATTATTAAATTATTACTGATTGTGAAAAAAAAACAGGAGCTACTACTTACATTACTGACAGAGCAGAGATCCACAAACTGGCGAATTTTGTCCTCCACAAAGTGCTCGTAAAATACAGTGAAGAATATCACCTACAGGCACATGCAACTGTCGGTTATTACAGCTAAAACACAAAACCTCAATAATTAATAATGAAATGGTGGCCATTTACCTGCAGCAGGGCAATACAGAGCCAAAGTGTGGCGGCAAGGCCGTAGCGCAGAATCAGGCTGTAAGGAGGGGTGTACGCCTCTGGGGAGCGCTGTAACGTTGACCAAGGGTCTCTCAAAGCTAGGTTGGAGAAATTCAGCACCTTAACACAAGATGGCGAAATAGCGATAAGGAAAACAGACATGTACTGTCAGAATCCTTCAAACAGAACATGTAGGGTGAGATGTACTTCGAGAAAGAAGAGCACAGCCATGGTCTGAAAAGTTGGGCTGATCTTGCGAATGGTCTGGAGCTTGTTCCACTCGTTTGCCACAAAGTAGGTCCTCCAGATGCTGACTGGGGAGGGGTCACGTTTACTGTCCCCATGAGCTAAAACAACAGGAAAAAAGCTCATCAGAAGAAAAATACTGAATAACTAGCTTAAAGAGTGAGAACAGAATAACTGTGTTGGTACCTTGCACTGTCCTGTTCCCTTTGCTTCGTGGTCTCTCCCAGTCTATAAGAAATATATCGACTGACACCTGCATATACAGCTTGTGTAGAAACTGGACAGCCTGGATGCAAATGCACAAAACATGACACTTTTATATACCATTATGTACACAATATGATTTGTTTAAAAGACCAATTCCTCTTTTAAGTTTAGGATTTAGATATGAATCCTATGACACTGGATGGCAGAATGGAAATACAAATAACCTGGAAACTACTAAAAATTGTATTACAGATTACAGAGTGATCTGACCTTGAGAGCAAAGGCACAACCAATGTACATCACAAACTGCTCCTCTTGAGAGGGGAGTGGAAGCAGCACAGATACAAACTGTTGAGCCTGTAGACACACAGAGGCAGTTTGTCTGATAAGAGCTGCAAAAACAACCAGAGTTGAATCTGTTTTACAAACAAAGCTAGTCATGAAAGAACACAGAGTAAAAAATAACTTGCCTTCAGTGTCTAAAGAATGCAGAAATGGAAAGCAAGAAGGATAAAAGATCATGCAAAGAGTGGAAGTTCAATTTGTGGAAATTATTGTCAAAAACAGGCTGGTGAAACTAATGACAGAGACGAACGCAACAGTACAAATTTGAATGAAACTGAGTGAATAACAAAAAATATTAATATTTCTTATGACCCACCTTATAAAATATGAGCCAGTAAAGGCCAGTTCCCACCGTGACGATAAAGAAAACATTGGCCAGGTCACCGGAGTAAAACAACAGAAACTTCAGCATCGTCTGGAGAACACAGAGACCAGAAACACATGAACGCCCGGCGGTCATTTTTTACAGCGCTTCAACAGACGGCGATGTACCTCCAGATCAATGATGGGGGAAGCAATCCTCCTCTTCCAGCTGACTGTCTTCAGGAGCGAGTAGAGTACGGCCAACCCGCCCAAGATGCCAAGAGCAGTCTGTGTGACCCAAGGGTGACTATTTTTCAGTTACATACACAGATTTGTTGCCATGGTTTCAGCCCAACTTGTACTCACATCTGTCTTTGTATGAGCCTCTGTCTGATCCATCTCATAATCCATAGCAAAGGTTATCTACAAACACACACATTAGAGCATTAATTCACAAACTTTCCAGCTTGTGACCCACAAAGTAAAAATGTAACAGGGTCATGACCCCAACTGTCGGCTGAGCATACAAGTATTTTTACAGTCAGTTAAAATGTGGTGCCGTGACAACAAAGTCGGCATCAAAAGACGACATTTTGGCCAACATATTTTTTTATTGTTTGTAGAATTTCTATAATGTTTATGCTTTCTCATCATAATTTTTGGTTTTAGGTTAATTTCTGAAAAGGACAAGACCCCAGACTTAAATATCTATGACCCCAAAAACTATAAACTTTAGCCTAATGTAGACAGAGTTCAGGTACAATGCTTGAAGTTAATCCATTAATTGTGAGGATCAAACCAAGTTAAAGGACTTTTTGAACCAAAGTCCTTTTCCTTGTGGTAAATGGTGAAACATTGAAAAATGTGTCTTACAGTGGCCTAAAAGTAAAGAAACAAAACCTGTGTTTTAAGACATTAAGACATGTCAAGTTTTTGAATATGTATCTGTCTTCTGTACACTGCAAATATGGTGAGAGGACATATCAGTGTCTCGTGTGGTGGAAAATTTTCATTATAGATTGAATATATCCCTTTTATTAATCTGACGGTCATGTTTTTATTTTAATGCTTATGAACTTTTCCCAAATAAAACTGTTCATGCTACACATCCAAGGTTAGATGTTGTTTTGCAGGAGGCAGACTGTCTCTCCAGTGTTTGGGATTCCTTGTCCTTGGTATGAAAAACCATGGTGACTGTCGGAGCTTTCACTCTGACCTGTTTATGAGTGTCTGGCCTTGCAGACTCATATCAAGTGCACAGTATTAACAACCCTGACTGAAAGATTTTAACCTAACAGTGCTGGGTAATGAATTTTTTCCACAACTGTTTGATTTTTATTCAAAAACTGTCTTGGTTATTAATTAGAAAATATGCTAGATTGCCCAGCAGTTGAAGCCACTCTGACATTTAGCATTTGAAAGCGAGTGAATCTTTATCAAAGCAGACCGAGGCTGATTACGTTGCTCATTACTGTGACATCTGAGTGAAGCGTGGCTCTGGTAAATGTGTGTGGTATTTAAATTTGTTGCTATTGCCATCAAGCTTTGTACATGTTCAAAAGAACTGTTGCAGCCCGTCTTAGCTGTAGGAACTAGGTATGCTGCAGCATTCAGTGGCATAGTGATACAAGTACAGCTAAAAAATTTAATATTGTGATAAATTACTGCAGCATTCTAGAGGAATTCAGCCTGAGGCGCAAAAAAGGTGTAATGGAAACCCAGTGGCTTTGATAGAGGTCATCTGGATTTTTTTTGTACAGTAAAAAGTAAGAATGTGCAACATAGCAATGTACTCACAGGCACAGTTTGAGTACTGATGTTCGTGATGAGAACATCTGTGTAAGTCAAAGTCATCAGAGGGGGAAAAATGAGCCCCTCCTGATTTCGAGGAACAAGTTGAAACCTACCAGAGGTTTGAAACACGTCAGTACATTGTACATTTCTCCATTTTTATTTCCATTTTAACCATGACAACATTAAATATTACCTTATTTTGACACTGGTGGCAACGCGAATGACTTTAGGTGAGGATGTTATGCTCTTCTCTCTTCCACTCAAAGTGTCCACAAGAAACATTCGGCGAGTCAGATACCAGTTTCTCATACTATCTGTATAAAAAAATAGAAACATATATTGAAATTATCCAAACATTCATTTAGAAGGAAACTGTATGCTTTAATTAATAAAATCTCACCCTGATTGATGAATCCTCCATTGTACTGTTGGTTTTCGACCAGCGTTGGCAGGGGGAGAAGTTTCCTGTTCTCTTCTCCTCCCAGGTCCATGTAAACGTCGTAGAACAACGGTTCGGGATGGGAATCCAGCAGATCCGCCACTGAAAGGTCACACTGAACGTACACCAGAACACATTCAAAAACTGCTTAGAACCTAACTTTTCACAGAATATAGGTTTGTTGTCATTCTGTAAAGTAAATTAAGTTGAAGGCACTCACACTTTCTTGGTAAGCGGTTCCAAAACTGAAGGCTGCTGCCTGTTTGGCGGCTAATCCTGGACAAAGCTACAAGAGAGGGAAGGAAGAATTGTTGGAGGTTTATGAAGTCTTCACAAGCTGTTCAAATTACATATGGTGAGTACCAATGCTCCTTGAACCTTTGCACATTTTGTCAAAACTTCAACTTATTTTATACAATTTATGACCGACTGAGACAAAGTAGTTCATGGAACATGGTCTTTGAGAACTGAACATGTAGTGAGCGTTTGTTTCCAGAAACATTTCACTCTAAAACCCATAAATAAAATTCACTGTAACCAGCTGACTTTAGGAGAACAGCTGTTCAGCGAAGACCTCAGATGTTTGTTAGAAAACATTAGCGAACAAACAGCATTGTGAAAAGTAAAGGAGAGTCTGTTGACAGGACAGTGGTTCGTTGTGCGCTATGCAAATCTGACCTTTGATGAAGAGTGGCAAGATGAAAGCTGATATTGAAAGAGAGCAAGAATTCCTGTTTGCACTTTGCTAATAGCGACAATGTTGTCAGATTCTCTCATTCCAGTCTGGTTGAGCTTAAATAATTTTTCCAAAAATAACAGGCAGATATGCAAACGTCATGGGAACACACCTGAAAGACTTGTAGAGGTAATTTCAGGTATGAAATGAACGTACGCATACAGCACATTTAAATTTGTATTTGAATAAACATTTTCATGAGGGATTCATCTATGTAAAAGTAATTTGTCCTGGCACTTTTACAAGAAAAAGGTTCCATTGAAAAAACATCCTATGGTCTGGACACACACATCTGATCTGATTATTTTCTCGGCAGTGCAGAAGTCTGAATTAAAAGAGATGATCTAAGCCACAAATCTTATTTGCTTGCAGCCTAAGTGTCTTGATCACAGACAACTTAAAATGTTACCTGCAGGTTGCTTCCGCCGACCTTCTCCCACCTCAGGAACTCCCCCTTGACATTATAGACAGCAGCAAGCAGCTGAATGTTGGTGTTCTGACAAAAATAACGAAATTTACATTTAAAGTTTTATTTAAATATCTGTAATGAACAAGACGCACTATTGATGTATATTTTTTTATTCGCTTATTGTTTAATGTCAACATGTTTTACCCGATTTCTTCCTCTGAAGCTGAAGACCGTGGGAACAGGATCTGTTTGAAGCACGCGACTAGCCAGCCCGGGTTCATCTCCATAGAAAAGCCACGGGAGATTAACTCTCCTAGAGAAGAAACAATCAAAGCTGCTGGTGTCTGCTCTGGGCTCAGACTGGAAAAATCTGTTTGAAATTTATTAAAATGCTAAAACTGAAAAAATAAAAAAGAAATCAAACAGGATTACCAATAAGCAATTTCTTGAACTGAGCTCAGAGCAGCTTTTGATCTATAAACGGTGTTAAAAAGACCACAAGCATCAGTAGAGGAACCAGTGATGGAGTGCATGTTCAACACACACATGTTGCCAAGAGCCTGGCATGCTGTCAGGTTGGAGTAGTCCTGCAAGGAAAACATCAGATGTTTATGCAGAGGATCTAATCCTTCATCTCAACAATCATTGTTTGAATCCTTGTTAAAAAATATAAGTGTGTTTTCATTACGAGGCACGCAGCTGAGGAGGAGTAGAGATTTTCCACAAACCAGGCCGACTGAAGGCTGAATTTCTAATACAGAAGGTAAAAATGAATCAGAGTGGATAACAATCTGCTAAATGTAACAACAACTGAGAAACCAAGAGCCGAGGATTCCTACCAACTGAGCATAGTTGACACTGGGATTCACATTAGTGGAAAGGACTCCTGGACGGAAACACAATCCTCCTTCCTGGAAAAAAACAAAGCAAACTAGTGACACATTCCCTTCTGACTGCTGAACATGAGCCAAGTTTGAATATGTTAAGAGAGAGACATGATTGAACTCACTTGAAAATTAGGAGCCGCACACACACAGGAGGTGTTAGTGAAGGTAGACATACATCTCTCACACCTGGAAGACAATTTGAAAATGTATAGATAATTTAGCCATGAGGTACGCAAATCCCACGATTAAATGATTAAGATACAGAGCCTTAAAAGCACATTTTGATTTTTTGTCATGTTGCATCATATTCCTTTTCCACCTCATTACTTTGGGCTCAGTGTAACTATTTGAAGTCAAACATACTCAAAAGTTTTCACAAGACATTTTAAGAAAAAACTGGAGCTCTTTAGAGACAGCATGTTGCCAACGGGGGGGATTTATTCAGCAGGACAAAAGATGCAGTGAGATTCACTGCATTAAGGTGCTCCAGACTAGATAAATCCCAATTCACGTACGGGTCATTTACCTGTCTCCGTTGGTGTTTGATACAGACAAAGCAGGGCTTTTGTTGCTGCACGCTTCACATCTGGCATTTTTCAGAGGATTTCCATTGATATCCCTTTCCACTAGAAAAACAAACAAAAAAGCCATGAACTCCTGTCCTTACATAAAAACATATAACATTCAACTCCCTTTTCATTCCTATTACTACTGCAAATCAAACCAAAAAGTAAATAACTCACCCAGGATATAGCCTGATAGGCACTGACATTTTCCCTCATTACTGAGGCTGTTTGGACAGCGAATGCACCCGAAGCCATCTTGTGTTACTGCCTGTACCAAACACAGTAAGTCACCAAAAAGTCAGTCTTCTATTGAGAATAGATGATAAATCTGTATTGGACACAGCTACAGGACTTTCATATTACTGAAACAAGAAGATATTGAAGAAAAATTGAACATACGGGACTGTCTGTAGGACACTGCTCACAAGAAATGGATATTTTATCATTGAAGACATTTAAGGTTCTGTAGCCAGTCTGGCAAATGCAGCTCAGTCCTGCAAAACAAAGGAAAATCAGATGAGTAGTAGTGAGTAGAGCTGAACAATATGTTACGACTAAGTGTTAATGGCAATATCAGCGTGTGCAATATTCTCATTGCAAAGAACTGATTGGTGTGCAATAATTATTGGCTATCTCCAAATGTTTAGATGTTCACAGCGGACACAAATGACACTGCTAAAAATGCCAAAGGTCAAAGAGTGTCAAGTTAAATCAGCAAATCCTACACTTTTGAATGTGTTCACCATCTCCACCCAACTGGCACGCACCTCGCAAAGAATCAAGCACACCCATCCCTTTCACTGCTCAAACTCAGCAGCCAAATCTATAAGGTGGCCTGGCACACCTGTGCTCACACAATGATCTCTCTTCAGACAAAGAACATCAACTGAAAGCTTCCTCAAAGACAGCACTGGCAGGAAATGGACATTATTCAAAGTTTACATGATTCAGATTGAATTCAGAAGACCAAAACAGATTTATTGTTTGATGCAATGTTTTCCACGTGTTTGGAAACAGATTAATTGCACTGTTTGGCATATAGTTTATTTATTCATTCACTGTTAACTTACAAGTAAATTATTAAATCACTACTTGAGAAATTGAAGTTAAAATGAACTCATTGTTATCTGTAACTAATATCTCTTCTGTTTGTAGGTTTCCAACTTAGTCATGTGACAACTCATGTTGCTTTCATATGCTGCTGATGAGATTCATCAAAAGAAAAGAAAAAGATGAATAAAAGATGCCATTGAGATAAGTTGTCCCTGTGTCTCTTTGGAGCAAGAAAGCCTTCTTCAAGTCTGGGCAAAAGCTGAGGTGGAGACTTGACCGAGAGTGATGAAAGTACAGATGAGAAAGAAAAGAATGAGGAAAATGGGAATATATGGCAACTGATCGCAATATTTAGTAAAATCAAAAACTATACGTTTAACATTAATAAAAAGAAGTAGGATCAGTGCAGAATAATTAACAAGATAGTAGGAGTACAGCACAACTTAAACATCTGTTAAAAATGTATTCATTGTTATATTTTGAAATGCATATTGCAGAGTTAGGGAAAAAAACATGAATCCAGTTCAGCTCTAGCAATGACAGCCATTATGATAAATGGCAAAATGACGAGTCACTTTTCCTCTGCTTATTATCTCTTGCACCAGAGACCATCTGCTGACAGTTCCTCCTTTTCCCATAAGCCTCCTTCACAGTTACCTCCTCTTACCACTCTTCTCATCTCCACCCTGTTTCAACACTTGATGTCTCAACAGCAGATTATTATACAACACCCTGTTACATTAGTGATCATACACTCACACCATTTTTATATCGTTTTCAAAATATAATCATAAATCACAACTCATTTAACTGCAACTTCTCAATAATTAGCACCTCTGATTGAATAACTAAGGAATCATTTTTCACTTTAATTAAAAAAACCTATGATCGTCATGATCATAGGTTTTATTTAATGCAGGCACACTTCTGGTAAAGAAAACAAGATTAATTTATTATTTTCAATCAAAAATCATACATGCTTTTTGCTCTGAGCCTTCAAGCCTATTCATTTATTCAGTGCTGTACTTTTATGCATGAAAGTGAGGAATGATTTCACTTGTTTTGGCAGTATAACAACCTTTAACGGTTTTATTCCAGCATTTGTAGAAAAAAAAGAGCATACCAGTGAAAAACTGATATGCTCAAATACCAAATACTCTCCTGTGTCCCTCCAGAACACACTGGAGAGACTACACCCTTATGGCGTGAAACTGCTTTAAGACAGTTAACATTATCACTTTTTCTCTTTTATTGGCAGCCCTAGGAAAGAAGATGGAGTCAATCTTTAGATGTCAGAAACCAAAGTCTAATTTATTTTTGACCACATATAAAGTTGTACAGCGCTGGATGCTTTCACATAATGCTAAAGGGAAGAACAAAGTAATCAGAGTACAATAGATATTTTTCTTCTTGGGCATGTATGCTCCAAACAATAGGCTGGACTTAAACACACACTGCAGCCTAACTGGTAATATGTTAATACTGTGAGCAGGCCAGCCTCTGGACATGTGACTTTGTTGGGATGTGATACAAACGTGTGTTGGTGTTGATTCACGTGTGAAGCTAAGTGGAACAGACCTACTGATAGGAGAAGACCTTGAAAGTGCTCTGCTTCTCAGCTCCAAGAACATTGTGTTAACATAAACAGAGCTCATAGAGTTCCAAGATGACAAAGAGACAACAACTGTGTGAATACAAAAGAAATGGTTTGAAACCCCTTAAAACTTACAAAATGTTAAATAAACCAAACTGTGTGTGTCAGTTCACACACGGCTAATAACTAGTGAATGACTAATATAAGTTTGGTGATCAAAAATAAGTCAGTTCTAACAAGACAACCCAGAAGGAGCAGGAAAGAGTTACAGGAGGGGGGAGTTTATCTTGAAATCCTTCCTTTTCTGATGCACTTTATGTACTTTTATCACATTTTTCTGTTTTATTTTCTTCTTCTGTAATTTCAAAGTTATGCATTCATATTTCTTCTTTTCATAGCTTTTTCAGATTCTTTATTAATTAAACTACGTACATTCACTGTGTAATTTCTAGTAATTTCAATTTTAACATCATAATATTCTAACACCAAAACAGTGGAATTACTTTGTTGCACTGATTAATTTAACTTTTAACTCTTTATAAATATTGTTTTTATTTTAACATACAGTAAGTCTTCCAATGTTTCTGAAAATCTACAGCTCCGGTTTTTCATTTATTCTGGTTCTGCTATCTAGTAAGACTGCACTGTATATTTCCAACAGATTCAATTAGATGACTCATTCATTCACAGTTCATTTTCGGAGCAAATGAAATGTGTTCATTTTTGAAATAATTTTTGTAAAGACACACCAAAACGCCCCAATCAAGACCTTCCTCTTATATCATGCAAACAAACAAAAATAAAATGAACAATAACTAATCATCATCAAGATGCTTGAAACCTAAAATCTTTCAACCTTTAGTAAATATGGATGGACAAAGAAGATTAAAATTAAAAGTATATCCAAAACTTAAAAAAAAACAAAAAAACAATTAATTTTATTCCAACTACATAGCAATACAAACCTTTTCACACTAACACAGGCAGATATTGCTGCGTCTGCTGTTTAAAAGATTTACCCTTAATAGTGTCAAAAACATTTATTCGATGTTTTACTTTTTCCCCTCAAAACATGAAACAACAGGAAGCTAACAGCTTTTAGCTTCACACAATTGGCTCTCTGATTATTAGATGACACACGCCAACATACAGTTCAAATTACTCTACATTCAAGTATAAATAGTAAAATATTTCTTATTATAGGTTGGTATCGCAGCCCGAAATCAGCTTAAGACGAGTATTATGATGATAAAAACCGACCTGTAGAGCTCTGGCGCTGATTTGAACCACATCTGGAGCAAGACACACTTGATATGTCGAAGAATTCGTCTACGCCGCAATCTGAAGGAGCTTTAAACGGAATGATAAACTGCTGGCAGTCAATTAGATTTATATATAACAAAAGTGAAAAATATGGGAGAACTCTGTGTCTGCTAATAAACAGTAGCGTCCCCGTCGCCATGGTAAACAACAGTCCTCCTTTTTTTTTTTTTACCCACAATCCTTCACTCAGGCTGGTGATGGGATTTTAGAGTCTTTTTAGAGATCCGAATCATTTGGCTTAGCACACCGAACAGGGAGCTTCGGAGCGCTCTGTCGGTTCCCAAACGTCTCCTCAACAACTTCGACGGACTTCTAGCTTTTAAAATAATGAGCTAGGGTGATTTAAAAAAAAAACAGCGGGAGTTTATAATTATACTGAGGCGTGTCTGCTGTTTAAGAGGAGAAAACAGAAGCGTTGCAGGAGAAAGTCTTCTAACAAAAAAGACCGGAAGGCGTTTCTTCAACGGTCCATCTGAAGAGAACCGTGATGTCAGATGATTTATATAGTTTTGTTCTAGTCCGACATATCGACGTCCATATGATCAGTGGTTGAATTGCTGCAATCTGGGGTCATTTTTTATGGGCTCTCGCACTCCGAAATAAGGTAAGCAGAAATCTGGTGATAATTCAAGAAAATGTCTGCTATTGCATATTCCGGAATTAATGACAGACAGACCAAAAGTTTTTCAAAAACCCTTTGGTAAGATTATAATTATAAGATTTGCATTGACGCGAAAGCTTTAGACTACTCAGTTTTAAGGTTAAATAAAGAAGTTGTGAACAATGTATTTCTCTTCTTGTTGTGCTCTCAGCGCAAACACGTAACATAATGTTGTAATCTTCTTATAATTTTGTAATAAATACTTCTTTCAGATTAGACCCGCCTTGTTTGGCTTATAAGGATTACATGCATTCTCAAGCAATAATTGGGGTCATTTTTCTCAGGTGAACGGTGAAAGAATACATTTAGAATAAACTCTTTATTGGGAGCTTATCAAAACAAACTCAGCTGAAATAAGTCTAAAATACAAGGACGTAAAAGGACTATTTTGATGGAAAGTTTTGTGTTTTTATAGGCCATGAGTCATAGGGACTTTCTACAGGAAGTGCAGCTGTGCAGTTATCTTACACCATTAATTTGCTTTTACAAAGAGTGATTAATACAAGAGCACAAAGACAAAAGAACATGAATTATTAAGTTTAAATAAGAATTGTGAATTTGAGAATTCATAAAAACAATTCATAAGAAAAATCTTAAAGCTTAATTTGATACGTTACAAAATCAAGACAACCAAGTAGATTTCTGAATAGTTCGGGGAAAATAAGTATTTATTTTTGCCGATTTACTTATAAAGAATGAAGAGGTTTGTAAATATTATGGTAAGTACACCTCAGCTGTAAGAGACAGGATTTGAAAAGTCCAAGAAATCACGTTGTGTAATTTTCAAATAATTAATTTCAATTGTATTGCATGAAATCAGTATTTGATCACCTGCCCTGCTGTCCTCCACTCATTACCTCTATTAATTGCACCTGTTTGAACTCCTTACTTGTATAAAAGACACCCGGCCCTGACACCAGGGACAAAACTGGTGTCAAAGACTGGGGTGGGCTACACTGAAAGGAAGCAGCTTGGTAAAAAGGAAATTATTAGAAAAGCTCCATCGGACTGAGGCTTGTTGCAAGATCTCGCCTCTTGCGAGTATCAAGGATTGTGAAAAAGGTGAGGAATCAACCCAGAAGTACACAGGCGGACCTGATCAGTGACCTGAAGAGAGATGGCCCACAATCTCAAAGGTTACTATTGCAGGGCGAGGATGGATGGCCCATGTATTGTGAGATTTTTTTTTTTAGATTTAAAAGTGAACTAAAATCCCTGCTGCAGTGTGTCACACCTGGTTGTCGGACAACTACGGAAAATAGCTGTTGACCAGGGACAACAACTATTGGTCAAATAGTTAGCCAGGGTTGTTAATCCTGTAAATGTAAAACGTTTCTGTACAAAACATTGTTCTATTTTTCTATTGTGTCAAATACTTATTTCATAAAAAAACCAAATGAATTATTTAGAAATCATACAATGTGATTTTTTAAAGATTCTGACTCATAGTTGAGTTGTACCTACAATGAAAATTACAGACCTCTTTTTTTATAAGGAGAACATTTTAAAAATCTGCAGTATATCAATATCCAACACTGTATATAACTCATACGTGAGACAATACTTACGGGTTATAGGGTAATGCTTAGTGTTGTAAAATACAAGTACTTAAAAAATTTGAATATTGTTCAAATTAAATATTTTTGTCAATATTTCAGATAGTGAAACTCATATAGATTCATGATACAGAGCTAAAGCCTTTATTTTTTGTAATTCTGGTGATTATGGCTCACTGACAATGAAAACCACAAAATTCAGTGTCAGAAAATTAGAATGTGAAAATTTATTACATAGAAAGTTCTATGGAAGGAAGAAATGTGGTAGGAAAAACATGCAGCAGCAACAAATATAGGATTACAAGCAGGGGTGGTCTCAGCCTGTTTGGCACTCTGGCACCTTTACTGCAGAACCTCCTCGGGGTCCCAGAGTCTGGGTGAAGAGTGCAGAAGCACAGCATCCATGTTACTTGAAGTCTAGAGTGAAGTTGTTCCAGAGTTAACGCAGTCATCTACCAG
The DNA here is from genome assembly GCF_003331165.1 of Xiphophorus hellerii. NCBI lineage: Eukaryota > Metazoa > Chordata > Actinopteri > Cyprinodontiformes > Poeciliidae > Xiphophorus > Xiphophorus hellerii. The sequence goes on from NC_045674.1 coordinate 16,610,497, forward strand.
GACATCTTACAGCACTTTATGCATTCTTCTGCTGCAAGGAACGAGATGAGGAAATACACTAGGCTATTTCCCCACAAAAGTCTGTGAAAGACACCAGAGTTTTGCAACAGTTGGAGGCTCAGCTTCAAGACGGGAGAGAAGTCAACCTGAGGTCACAAGGGTTTAGGCAAATTAATTTACATTATTCTCAAAATTGATGTTCGCAGCAATTTTGTTTACCAGGTATATGGATTGTGGGTGTCCTTTGCACCAGTTGAGGGATCACTGTAATTTACAACCAGTTTATTGCACCAAAATTTCTCAGAGCATCAGCTTTAGGAGATGATAGTTTAACTTGATTTGATGATTTAAAAAAATATATATATATATTTTCTGCTTTCCTCTCAGCTGCTGAAGTGAATTAAGTTGTGTCCTGTTCCTGCTGACCTTAACAGCAGTAAAGTATCTGGGTGCTTGAGTTCAACAAACTTTAGGAGGCTTTGACAGGTTGTGTTATGTTAATGTACATCACCCTAGGGAAGGGGTGTGTGTTGTGAAAACTGGCATTAAGTGATGAGATCTTTCCAGGTTAACGCAAAAAACAGATCATAAAAACCTGGGAGACATAAGTAATCTTGTATTTTGATTTATTGATGATTATACAAAGAGTTTGATGTAATGAAATGTGAATCAAGGGATGAATAAAATGATGACTTGAAAGTTGATAATAAAGTTAGACACAGACGATTTTTAAGAGGTTATGTTGAAGAATCAAATTAGAAGGTAATCGTGTTTAATGTTTTATGATGATCATAAAACATAAATAGAATAAAAGCATAAATACAATTGTAACTGGAGTAGCCATACATTGTTTGGAGCATAAGGACATGTAATTCCCAGAATGTCTTATAATTAGAACAGAATTCAGGGTCAATAAATGGTCTGAGGGGAATTCCAAAAAGAGGAATTGATAATTTTGTATGTTGATTCGTTGATGATTAAAGAAGTTAGTTGATCGAGTAATGAAATACATGGTGAATAAAATGATGAATTAAAGGTTAATAATAGAATTGAAATCAAATGTTTATTAAAGGGAGTAATGTTTGAAAGAGTACATTAAAGGATGTTTAATGTTTATGATAATCATGCAGCATATATAGGAATGTAATTGAAATAATCAAACAGTGTGTTAGGCACAGAGGCAGGGAAAAGACATGCCTGGACATGTCTTACAGAAGATTCCATAAAAGGAAGTCTGGGAAAAAGAAGAAACCAGAAGGCCAGAAGACAAAAAAACAAAAGGGGAAGCGAACAGGGCTTTGACCAAGTATGGGGATGTTTGGGACTTTCCATGAAGTAATTGAATGCTTGAGAAGTCACGTAGGCCATCTCCCCATACAAAGTCATGGGTTGAAAGAGTATATAAGACCATGGAAAACAAGAAGAGAAGTTCTTCGTCTCCGGTGCAGAAGTCAAGGCAACACAAGGATGCAAAGAGAAGATCAGCAGATGACCGCACCCTGGAGCCACGGGGAAGTAACGACTCTGCAGGGCTAGACAGAGACAAGACCCATCATCCCTCAATCCCAGGTTCCTGATTCGACCTCCTGCTCTGCGCTCAACCCAAAGATTTCAAGGCTGTTGCAACGGACTTGGGGATCAGACGAAGATCACAGTAGTGATGAAGAACTGAGTGCTCGGAAGACAACAACCGGTTCTGCTTTGCTTCTAATCTAAGTGGGATTTTGCTGTACATGGACAAGCCTCAGACCAAGGACACTGGAACCTTCCGTTGCTGAGATAATTTACCATCTGGGTATGAGTTGAACTGCTTCCCAAAGCCTCTTTTAGTAAATTAGTGACACAGTTTAGGGAAAGAAGTTAGGAAATTATTAAGGTGATTTTACTCAAATAGATTTTTACTTTTATTTTGTAATCATTGATAATTAAACTGTCATTTACCCCTGCTAAACGCTTGCTTGATAAAGATGCATTAAAATTCGAATAAGGATTGTGGACAGTGAAATTAATTGAGTCAGTTGTCATTTTATGGTTCTTCTAGTTAATGTAAAACCCATGAACATGTTTCTAGAAATGTGGTGGCTTCAGAAATCCCTTTAGTGTTGATAAAATAATGACCTTGGGGCTCATGCTGAGCCACTAAAAACCAACTAGTCTGTAACAAGTGCAGGTCGTTGATGGAGGGAGCGCTACCGTTAACAAGAGTGGTTGTTGAAGTTATGCGGTTGTGAGGGCAACTCAGCTGATTGCTTCTTAACTGAAAAAGGTCATAACTCTTGGACTGTAGGTAGTTAAAGGCTAGTTGAATCTCCCTCGACACCAGCTTAGACAGATCATCTCTCCCAGACCTGCTTCAGGGTAATACTCGAAGGTTTAGAGATTTTCCGGACCCGTTAGACAGAGAGCTGGTCAGTAGTCAGTCCATGGAGGTTGTGAGGTTTAGGGCGGGGCTGGCTATTGCGTAACAACACCCAGGGCTCCAGCTCCACGCTATTAAAAGAAATCCATTGCAAATTGTCATATGGTGCATTTATGCATAATTAATGCAAAAGGAGGTTTAATCAACTGCTTTGTGCTTGAAAATTTAAATACTTTTCAGTAGTCATGCATTTCTGTTTAAATTATTAATGTGATCTTGTGCAGCATTCTTATTTATGACACATTAAATTGTGGATTCTTTTAAAGCCATAATCATCAAACTTACAAGATACAAGGGTTTGAAATATTTCACTTTGTGTGTGATGAATCTACATAACGTATTAGTTTAACTTTTTCATGATATTGTAATTTGAATGTAGTGTAGTTCACACTCCATCCGCTGGGAGGCAGCGATGAGTTACACGGCACCTCAGAGTAAATAAAAGGGAGGAAACCCGCGGGCTGACGATCAGTCCGAGGGAGAGATGAGGCAGGAAGAGCTGGCAGAGCTCACAAAGTTATGGATAAGTTGAAACTGGATGTCATCTTGTAAACCCTTTAAAATCCTAGGACACGTAGGCACGCTATGTAAGTATTAATAGACACGTCATGGTTGCATAACTATTTTTTTTCCTCTCTCCTAGATATTCCCGCCCTTAACTTCTTTGTGTTTCCTGTGGCGTCTTCCTTCACGTTAAGGCTTCAAAAATAACACGTGTGTTCTCAACTTTTTCACCAGAGCCTTCTAAATTTACAGACAACACCCAGCCTGCAGGAAGGACAGAATGAGCACGATCCTCAGACTGGAAGGCCTGGACGTGAAGGCAGGCACTGAAGACATACGGACCTTCTTTCAGTCCCTGCACATACCTGATGGAGGGGTTTACATTATGGGAGGACATCTCGGCGAGGCTTTTATTTCGTTTGCCACTGCAAGTGATGCACAGGCTGCTTTGCTGCGCAGTGGGAATTTTCTCAAAGGCTCCATGGTGACCCTGCACATCAGCAGTATGGAAGAGATAGAGCAGAAATTCGAGGAGTCCTTAAATAGCAAGAAAACTTCGCTCACTGTAAGAAAACCTCATCCACGTTTAGCTGAAAATGAAATGTCAAGGCAACATAAGACTAAAAATGGCAATGTTAAGTCCAAATCCAGCTCGCATGATGTTTACCTGACTAAGGTGAAGCCCAAATCCGGACCTCATGGCATTAATATATTGAGGCCCAAATCCAGATTACATGAGGACAACATGACTAGATTGAAGCCAAAATCCAGACCACATGATGTTAACATGACGACGAAGCACAAATCTAGGCTGCGTGATGTTAATATGATCAAGGTGACGCCCAAATCCAGGCCGCATGGTGATAATACTTCAGTTTCATCTTCAGCTGCATTTCCAGTTGATCCTGATCCTGCTGATCTGCCAGCTTCTAATGCACAACTATTGGATACTGATGCTTTTTTTCTTGGAGTTTGTAGTGTCCTTCAAAGCCTCCAATCAACTCAAACGGTGCCAAAATTTGAGTTTCCCCACGTTGACAGCGCAACTTCTTCTGAAGCGGTCAGAAATCCAGAACATACACTGGACTTGAGGCCAGGTTATGTTCGGCTATTTGGGCTGCCAGCTTCAATTACTAAAGAAGACATCTGCAAGTTCTTCAAAGGATTACGTGTAGAAGACGTTATAGTTGACATCGAATTGGGAATCAGTCGTGGCTGCCTTGTTAAGTTTGCAGATATGCAAGATGCATCTGATGCTCTTGGCTTCAACCAACAGATGCTGGGCTCCATTCCTGTGGAAGTGCGTGGAGCAGAAGAAAAACTGTGGGTCAGAGCTCTTCAGGAATGTAGTAAGGTTTTTGATGACAGGTCAAAGTGTAAACATGAAAGATCTCCAACGGAAAAGGCACACTATGAAAGAAGATCTGTTGTTTCCCATAAGAGGACATCTGATCAAGTTCCGTTTAAACCATTAAAACACCCAAAACTTGATGCGGAACCCAATGCTTCATTATCAAGATCCTCGGAGTACACAGTCATGGTCAGAAACCTGCCAAAAAACATGACCAAGACTGACATAAAAGAGCTTTTCAGATGCCAAAACCTACCGCACAAAAATGTGCTTCATCTGCTCGACGAAACAAACAATATCACTGACACAGCTTTTCTGAGTTTTAACAGTACCGAGGACTTTGACTACGCCATTAATCTCTCTGGCTGCCATGGTGGCTCTGGTGCCATTGAGGTTACATCGATCACCAAGGAGCTCATGTGGAAAATGATAGCCAAAAACCACCCCAGAAACCAAAGGACTGGTCCGACTGATCCAAGATTACAACGCAGCTTCAGGAAGCCAGAGCCAGTGCAAACCGACGCGCCGCAGAGAGAAAGTCTAAATGAGACGGGTCAGCGGTACATTTTTATTAGGAACATGCCTGCAACTGTCAAGAAAAGTCAAATCAGGACCCTGTTCTGTAAATTCAGTCTGAGTTTGGATGACATAATGTTACTACATGATAGAGAGGGCTATGGCTCAGGTGAGGCTGTTGTTAAGTTTGAATCTGAACAGCAGGTCACACAGGCACAGAGGTTGCACGGCGAAGAGTTCCTGGGGTCAAACGTGCTTCTCACCCCCATAAATGAGAAGCAAATGAAGAACATTTTGGTGAACACCTGAAGATTGTTTTGCCTGAAAATCAATTTCAGCTGCGCTTGACTGCGGAGGTTTCTAGTTTGCATTAAAGGTTTTTTTTATTTCAAGATTTCCCGATGTTATCGTTCTCTTCATTTATACTACACAGTCTGCAATAAATATTCTAATAATTAATGGAAGACCGTTCCCAAGAGTTGGATACTACTGCGATGAAAAGAAGATGCTTTGGATTTGTGTACAAACATGTTGGAGATCTTTGTTTACCTTCATTCTGCATGGCTGAATAATTTTTTTTATATGGCTTTTGAGGAAAGGTCAGTTTGTTTAGGTTCAATGATTAATTTTTTTCAGTGTTAAAGAGACTGGATAACTTAAGTTTCAACACAATGTGGACCCACTTCAGAGATGAGTTAAATAAGCCAGAAACAATGGTGAAAAACAGCTACATGAAAAAAGGAAGAGGAGCAAGTAACCCACAGCAGTGTGGACAAACATGGACTGCTATGGGGGTTGTGTACAACATAATGCTGAAGCATTTGACAGACAGAGCAGGTAATTGAAGAGGAAATGTCACTTGATAAGAGGCTAAAGCGTGGGATTAAATGCTACCTGTGAAATGATTTGATGTTACATCAAGTTCTTTATTACATCTGAAAAGAGACAATGGCGACATAAATCAACTAAAACATTCTGTTATGTAAAACTTCCCTTGATCTGAGGAAGTGAAAATTAAAACGGAGGGGGAAAAAGCTACCCAAAATTAATATACACAGGGAAAAACTGGACTTGTGCATCGGTGAGAGACGGAGAAGAGGAGTGAAGCGCCATCTTCTGACAATCAGTTGAAGTATTTCTGCAGAGGGTCAGGATATCTGGATGAACCTACAAAATATAATCCAAACAGAGATTGAGGTGAATGTAAATTAAAGCTGCGACGTTCTATGAATCTCCGTTTATAATCAAGTCTGATTAGCAATGCTGTTGTTCTGTACCAGACTGATTACTTGAATATCGGTCGTTTTGCAACCTTGGAGGAGTGTTAGAAAAGTTCAAGGACGGGTTGCAAAAAGTCGATGCCTGTGGAGGTAAAAGCAATAAAAGAATGTAGCTAAATTAAAATTCATCTTAAAGGTTCATCAAAGCATAAGATTATTGGTCAGCATACCGCAGGAATGGTCCTCAGCCTGTACTCCATCAGCGCATCTGTTAGCCTTTGTGTCACTTTCAAAACAAGCTGTGCATCATTCTCATTCTCTATTTGGAAAGATTCCTGACGAGAAAAAATAAGTTACAAAGCGCGTCCGTCTAGTTTGATTTAAGGAACACAATTCAAGATTCTCACCAAGTGTTTCAGCACTGCAGGCATGTTGCTACTCTGTGGAGCGGCTCCCAATAATCCGGGTCGGTCCACTGGCTTGCTTATCGATCTGTCCACTGAGTTTTCCTGGTACTCATTGGTATATGCTGTGTTTGAGCTTTCAACCATCGGTTCACCTCTTCCATATCCATCTTGTCCAGGACCGATACTGTTTGCGTACGGAGCTGGAGCCATGCTGCTGTCAGGGAAAGCTGGTCCTGACATGTAGCCTCCATATGAGGGTTCCTCGTATTCCCCACATGGAAAACCAGGGTGAGGTCCTCCATGAGGGGCAAACTCTCCTGGAAACCTCGCGTCATGGAACCTAGGGCCTGTTAATTACACGATGAATGTTAATTACACATTAATATGACCACAAAGTGTCAGTTAAGCATATTTGTGGAAATCTGAAACATCCTTCAAGAAAGAAGACCTTACAGTTGCATCTAAAGAATCATCAAAAAAGTGACATTTTAGTAAGTCAAAAGACAAAGGGAAAGGCATATTCACTCATTCATCATTTGCCCACAGTGATATTTTCAGTGTTTTTTAAAAAAATATGTCAATTTTCATTGCGCATTGCCAACAAAGATTCAATCCAGAAATGTGTTATGGTCTACACAGAACCGCTGACTTGACAAGTTTTTTTTTTTTTTTTTTTCCTAAGCAGTCAATGAAATGTTTCACAGGAAGGGAACGTCATCCAAGATTAATGCTAAAGAACTTGGGTATTCAGAGTGCTGTCTTTAAGAATATACACAGAAAGTTCAGTGGAAGGAAAACATGCACATGCAACAGGATAACTTCAGCCTTGTGAGGATTGTGACGTGAAGCCAAATTCAGCGTTTGTGGAAGATAAACTAGGAGAGTACTTTTCCTGGAGTCAGTTTTTCTAGAACCACCGCAACGGTCATACTCCTTGTGTTAAGCCACTTCTGATCCAGACATCTCATCAAAAGCATTTTCGCCTAGCTAAGGCGAAAAGGAGCTGAGCTGTTGCTCAATTATCCTCTTTTTTTTTTAAACTATCCTTAAAAAAAAATCTCAAGTTGCTTGGTGTTCAGTTTGAAGTAAAACGCAGACAGCAAGCCATCTCCGCTGCCGTTGCTCCAATGTGATTTATCGAACCAAAGCTACAATGCTTGCCCCTGCTGGCACGCTTTATGGAGATGCCAAGTTAATTTTCTATCATGACTTGGCGCAGTCCCACAATGCTGATTGTATTAATATCTGCTTTGGTTACCATGGTGACCTGAGCTCGACTGGCCAGAAAACCGGACTGACCTAAACTCCACAGAGTTTCATTAAATAAGTTGAGATCCTGTGAAGAGAGAATCAAGATGCAAGTCCAAACATGTTTGTTTTTCTTCAATATTACCCATAAAATGAATCTATATTGTAAATGTCCTACATCATGTAAATAGTTTGTTAAATCATCAAAATGGCTGATTTGATCTTCTATTAAGTGTTTTATTAATTAAACTGAATAAGTGATGCGTTTTAATATATAATCTGTCAGAAGAGGGTGAGAGCGTCAGCTCAGCATAATTGTGGAAAGGATATCAACAGAAGGGACTGAACTTCTAATCAAGAGGTTTATTAAAATGCTTAAGTGTTACATTTCTTAATCTTAATCTTCTGTAGGAATTCATAATTTTGTTAGAATCTATAATAAGTTTTAAATGATGATTTCTGTTTATGTAATCAAAAATGATTTAAAAGGTGATCTAAAAAGAAACATTTTAGTCACCAATCATGTGATAATCAGTATATTTTAAGACAATAAGGTAATTTTTGTTTTCTGAATAGTTATGTGTAGAAGTGATACAAAAGCCAACAGAGAGGAGAATAATAGAGCCATAAGTAAAGTTAGGGGAAGCCCAGAGTGAGCAAACGGGGATTTCCAAAAGCAGAAGTAAGGGTTAGTCAGAGTGATGGGAGGTGTAGTCAACGCCTTCAGTACATGTGATTTGCCAAAAAAAGAAAAAAAGAGAAGTTACATAATCCAAACTATAAACTTGAAATGTAAACAGTAAAAACGGGAAAAAAAGAATTTTAGCTGAGGGCTGAAAAAAAGACAAATAGCAAAACACAGCAGTGGTGTTGGCAGAGAGAGGGAACTGGCAGCCGCTGGTGGAACTGAACGAGTTCCTGGCCGAATACAGAAGTGAAGTGAGCATAGAAAGGTCAAAACTAAAAAGCAAGGTCGTCAAAGTAAACGGACGGAAAAGCGGAAGGTGTGGGTTGCCGTCAAGAGGACGATGAGAGACACCAGGGCCAACAATGGAGACGAGCTGAAGGCCAAAATGAAAGGAACCACAAGAACCATCGCCCTCATGCCACGCTGAACTGATGCTGTCATTCGTACAATAGGAGTATTGGGTGCAAATACAGTTCAGTATTATAAATAAAATTGCTTATTATTAGTAGTAGTAGTAGTAAAGAAGACACTTTTCTGTAAGCCAGTGGCTCTATAATAAAAGTTGAAAGAAAAAAAATGACTTGGTGTGAATCTTTTTAAGCTGAGTTTTGTGGATTGTATTGTCTATAAAATAGTCACCAAAATAACAAATATAATTTATATCAATGTATAAATGATTTGAGTTGCACTAAATTAAATTAGTGTGATAAAATAATGTGATTTTCTAGGAGATGCAAAGAGAGCTCACCAAATGGAGGACCCATTGGTCTCATTTCTTTATTTCGTGGATTAATCGGTCTGGGAACAGCAGAACCTGTGGAAAATGGTAGGAAAAAAAGAAATAAAATCAGATCAGTTATTATGCTATGATGGAGCATCAGGACCATGAAAGAAAAACATTGTAGCCACAGAAGTAAATTTGCATCCAAAAGCTAAAATTCTATGTTAATCTTAGATATGTACAAGAAAAACATTTGATGCTCTCTGAAAAAAAGTTGTAAATTTGACAGGAAAAAGTGTTTTTTTGTAATTGTCTAAATGTATAACTTTTTCATATCAGAGGAAATATGTGACATTATTGAGGAAAATTCTGAGTTTTTTGGTAGTAGTTTAAGCCTCAGTGGCCTCATTCTTGGCCACTGAGGCGTAAACTACCAAACTCTGAACTTTAATACTGTTGAGGTCTGAAATCCCCATTGGTGAGTATGTAGCAAAATCACTCACGGAGTCCTTTAAATGCAAGCACTAGATAGGGCTCCTTCAGAATCACCTAAACGTCAGAAGAGAAACAGAAAAATGTTAATAAATTTAAGCTACTTCCAAAAAAAAACAACATTTATTTATTCAGAATTTAAACAATGCATTGCTCTCCCATAAATATCAGAAAATGACTCATTATTGAGTTAAAAATTAAATAATTCTGGACCAGTCAGATAAAACTGGGTCTTTTTGAACTTGTAATTGTAATAAGTTTATTACGTACCCTGATTTGCCCCCTCCCCTCCGCTTTTTCCACCTCTGCAGCAGCAACTTTAATTGCCTTTCTGACTGTAGGGTCCTTGACGCCATCTTCCTCTTCCCAGATAACCTTATCAGGGTGAGTTTTTTTCTGTTGCAAGCCAAACAAAAAAAGAAGAAAGAACAAAAATACTTGCTTCAGGGTTTATTTTGAACAAAGGCCCTGTGGCTGAATGGGAGACCAGCCGTACTCACCATGTATCTGAAGCTGTGTTTCCAGCCTTTGACATGATCAACCATGTCATGCTGCACACGGGACAGGGAACACAGCTTGCACTGGTAATGCGGTTGGACCAATTTACTGGGGCTGCGGTATTCCCAGACGTACTGAAGACCTGCAGACGTCAAGTCATTACTGAGGCTTCACTTATTTGTAATTTGAAATGAAAAATATAAAAAATAAAGATGGAAAAGTTTCAACACCCTCCAAAGATTTTTTTTTTCCCACACTTGCAAGCAAATAACTTCAGTGAATTTCATTATTACACAAAATAGTCCATGACTGTGAAGCGGAGGGAAAAGAAGAGTGTTTCCAAATAATCTGAAAGGTTTGGCATGGATTTGAATCCTCCCCGTACTCCAATACTCCTTACCAAATGCTAAATGTTACTGAATTAGTTAATAGATTCTCCCTATGTAAAATTTAATCTCAGACTAAATAAGGAAGAAAAGTAAATCTGCTCATGACCCTGAACATATCACCACTTCTTGAATGATGCTGCCACCTGGTGGCGGTGTTACTGTGGTAAATATTGAACAATGCTAATATTGAGATACTGTATTCCATTTATCTTGGAATTTTGAGCTTGAATATGAATGTACTGAATATATTAGATTATTTTTTTAATCATGAAAATTATGCATTTTTATACAGATATATAAAATCTTAATAAAACAGACATAACTTATGATTGCAACATGTTCTTACCGATGATGCTGTCTGTGATGTCCTTCAACACTTTGCTCAGAGAGGGGACAGAAAGGAAAGCATGGCCTTTGGAGAACACTGGAGAAAATACAGCAGTGATTAGCACAACAACTTCACTATAATCGAAGAACAAAATCACTTTAGATTTCTTGCCAAATGCAAAACTGCAGCCAAAAATGCAGCAACGGTTACACTGATGGAGTCTGTTGTGTTGTTGCAGAAATTGCAACAACTGATGACCAGCGAGCTCATTTCCTGATTAACTGAACACCATCAGACATCCCTGCATCTTATTGAAATCTGGGAGGAATAGGAGAAGCTCTTAGCCAACCCTCACGTATTTCCCCACCGGTCTGCAGGAGACTGCAGTGCCTGCAGCTGCGCTCAGCACCACAAGATTCACCGCTGTGCCACAGAAACGAAGCACCTGGTGAAGTATAAAGTGTAAACACTGTACTTGGCAATGTTTAAAAATTAAACATCCAACAAATGTGATGCTGCAGTATCACAGGAGAATGTGCTGCAATGTCTATTAGTGTTCAGAACCTTTTTACAATCTAAACTGGTCACCCGTTGCAACAGAAAGGAAACCAAACACTGGGCTAAAACTGTGTGAGGGCACCAAGAGAGTCCCCTGGTCACTGAGAGGGGGCAGGTGGATCACTGCCTGGTGAACGAGTCACTCACCAACAAGACATGAACCACAGCGACCCAAGACCTCCAGCTTCAACTCTCAGCACAGGAAGTGGTGCCGTGTGTAAAAACACTTACCTATGTCAGCAGAATGCAGAGGCTGCTTTTTCTGTCAGCGTGGAGGGAATAAACCCACAAGGAGGAGAGAGACACACACAGGAATTAGTGACAGGGTGACACTTGGCAGAGGACAGGACACCTCGTCCACGTCTGCCGCACCATTCAGAGCCGCTCGTTTACTTCATTCTCCCCGAGCCCCGCGTCACGCAGAGACAGCCACGGGAATGAGTTTATCTGGGCTCTGAAAAGTGTCATCGAGTGATGAGGACTCATCAGATGAGAGCAGCAACAATAAGTTACTGGTTTTATAGGGGACACAAGGATAACCACAGTTCAAAATACGCAACAGTCTGCTGCAGCCAGGTAACAGAGCACCGAGGTGAAGACCTGCCCGCTCTTCTGACCAGACGGACGTATTCATGAACAGTGGATCAACGTTTGGAAACAAAAAAAAATGCAAAAATAAGCTCAGTTCCTCTCATAGAGCAACTGATATGAACGGTAACACAATTACTATTATTATTACTGCCCACTAGAATTAAAATAACTGAAAAAATAAAAAAATCAACATTCTGTAGAATGTGTCTCACTATTTACACAAATATTTAGTTGAAAAAAGGGTGAAAAGATACACCCCAAAAATAAAAATTCTAGTGTGCCAGAAAGTAAAGTTGAACATTTTTTAAAAAAATATCAAAAAGCAGGCAAATACTCACTCATGTCATTAAATCATGAGCTGTATATTTCATTCTGACTCAACTTATGATCTAAATTAAAGTAGGACTGAACACAAACTGGGCAGCTGACAAGAGTTTATCTCTTCATAGTAATGCTCTGCGCTTACTACGAAGCGCAGAGCAGCTGGATCAGCAGCTGGACTTTTAAAGCTCCCGATACCAAGCAGAGCCAGCCCAGCGCCGGTCCCTGCACAGTGATTCATCGAGAGCTCGACGCCTGTGTGTGCACTGCATGATGCTGCCGCAGCAGCGGCTCATGACAGCAGCAGCACATGCACCCTTGGCCTGTATGGTGCCAGAGATTCACCACTGTCACCCAGGAAGGACTGAAGGCTGAGCCAACAAACCTATGAGGTTAGTGAAGCTCTCTTATTTTAAAGTTCAGTGGGAGTCCATCCCACCGTAAAGCAGGAAGCAGGGTGAGGTGGTGATTTCCTTGAATATGGAGATGGGTCCTTTTTTTTAAAAAAGGAGTTCATTGTTCTTTAGATATTTTTTCTATTGTCTTGATCTCTAATCTTAATCTACTGTTGAAGAGGTTAGCCAGTTAAGAAGTAAACCAATTTGATTATACTGAAAAGCTTGGGATGATTTACAAAACTCTAAACTTGTGTAGTTTGTTTTTTAAATTAGAGTTAAAAATAATAATAATTTTTTAAAAAGGAAGTTATTTTACATCTCTTTACTGCCATGCACCTTTTTCTTTTTCTTTGGATACGGTGGCCCGTGATTCGGGGCAGGTTGTTCTTCTGTAGGTATAGCCGGAGCCTCCACCTCAAAAGTCTCCATAGTTTCACCACTGCAACATAAAAAAGAAACGTGTTTTCCAGAAATGAAATAAAACATGCAAATATTGAAAATATTAACTACGTGAACTTTATCCACGAGCCGCTAGCATGTATTGTTTTGGTAAACTAACTGATTCAACGAAGGTAACCAAATAACTTTCCCCATGTAAAGAAGTATTGGAAATATATATATCAGAAAAAAAGCGGGTCAACGATGGTTGTATTTATTTAATTGTATATTAAGCATGTTTATTTTAGTGTATTTTTGCAAGAGAGCAGGCCTAGCTTACCGTTCCTTATGTCCGTTTTTCTAAAGAAAGGCAATGATTGATAATAAATTCTTATCGTGATAAAAAGCTACAACTCGCTTAGATTTCCATCACGCAAACAATATTACACAAACATTAATACCTTAGATTTAATTGCAAGACCCTTGCAGGCCGCCTGGACTGTTTGGTTTCGGAATAAAATGGGCACTCCGAGAAGGAGATAGGCTGACAAGTATTTATCCGTGTAAAAAAGGAAAAAAAAGAGAAAAAAATGTTTAACTGCTTTGACTTCATAAATAGACTTTTAATAAATACTTACATATATGTATCTGCTGAATATGATTAATGTTTACATTTTAATCTTTTGTAGTAGAATAATAAATACAACACTGTTATTATTTACGAGGCACTTGTGCGGACAGCTATATGGTGCATTTATTTTTCATACCGGAGCGTACCGTACTGGAATCCAGACGTGAACTTTTATCATTATTTGCATTGACAACGCCCCTGATTTAATCTTTATTTAAACTTTTAAAAAGTATATTAATTGAATAATTTCCAAATTAAAAATCTCACACATTATCGAATTACCAAGGTGTTATTTTAGCTTTAGCTCCGTTAGCTCCGCTCCCCTTCAGTCCAACACATCGAACGGGCAGTGTTAATAAACACGAATGCTTTGAATTGGAGGACCCAGTGAACAACCAAGACGAACGTGTGTACGTCTTTTTATATAAAATTATAGCCGTAAACAAGGCGGCTATGTGTTTAGCATAACTGAATGTTTGATGACGTGAGAAGATCTGACGGTTGAAGCCAAGCGTTTCTTTTTTTACTGTGGTAAGTTAAAATCAGGTGACACCCATGCTTGATCCTGTAGGATGTACGTGAAAGGTAAGTTAGCCACATGATAGCAGTGCAGCCGCTCCGACCTTTCATTGTTAGTGTTTACCATTCAGATTTGGGCTATTTTTACATCCCTGCAAGCGATGAGGTTGTCTTCTATCTCATGCTAAATGCACATATTAATTCCGTGTAACTTTGTGTTACAGAAATTCTAAGTGTCCACAAAGATGAAGGCCAAAAAGAAGAAGAGGCAGGACGATTTCCAAAAAGTTAAGCTTAAAGTGGGAAAGAAGAAGCCCAGGGCTGATAATGCCACCAACACTAACTTCCGTACAAGAGGAATCTGTCTGCCTGACCAGTTAAAGAGAGACACAAGCGGCCCCACAACTCACAGACAGTTGGGCATTAATGTAAGTTCTGCAGAACTCCAAAACAAACCTTATATTTACATTGGATTTCAAAAGTATTCACACCTTTTGAACTCTGTCACGTTTTCTCATTGCACAGACAAACCTCAGTGTAATTGTGTTGGGATTTAATGCTTTAGAGCATCAGATTTTAAAATTATAATAAACTTTTCAACATATTAATGGATTTAGCTTTAATTCTTTTTTTTTTATATATCCAGGAGCTCCTGTCTCAGCTGCATCATTACAATGCCAATGTGAAACACAGTGCCTTGTTGGGGTTGAAAGAGCTGCTGTCTCTGAGTCCTTCTCTGTTGGAACAACATCTTTCACGCCTGCTCTCCGAAGTGGCAGCTGTTCTATCCGACAAGGATGGAAATGTTCGCGTGGCAGCAACCCGGGCTCTCAGGTCCGAAAAGCAAACCATTTTCAAAAATGATGCAGGTCTTTAGATCTTAAATAAAAACACAGTCTCTAAAACTTGTTGCAGGTTCATTGCACAGTCTGTGCCGGCAGAACAAGTGGCTCCGTTCTTCCCACTGCTCAGCGCTCACCTGACCTGCGCTATGACCCATATCGAGCCAGGCATCCAGGAGGACGCCATGAATGTCCTGGACATCTTCCTGGAGCATTACCCCTCTCTGCTGGCCTCTCGACCCGTGGTGCTCCTCACCAACTTCCTGGAGCTGATCTCTCACAGGCAGAACTCTGGAGGAGCCAGAAAGACTCAGGACGCCAGGGGCCGAACCTGGACACTCTCAGTCCACCCAGACAGGAGAGTGACCAGCCAGCAGTGGCGTCTCTCTGTTCTTCTTAGGTAACTGTCTGCTGACATGGTTAAAAAATTTAAGTAGTAAAAAGATTTTTTTAGAATAAAAGCCTTGTTTGTTTAATTTCGTCATGTTTCAGACTTGGAAACTTTCTGCAAGCGATTGTTGAGGAAAGACCAACGGAGGAGGGCGACTTGTCTATGCGAACCGAAGGAGTGTTCGGTTCAAGTGGGATGAGCCGTCTTACCCCTCTGAATCTGAACTGGGAGGAGCTAACTTACAAAAAGATTGACGTTAAGGTGTATGAAAACTCTGGTGCCACCCCAACTCCCCACTCCACTTTTAAACTCAGGTATGATGTCATTCAGGAAGAAAACAATCTCACCACTTTATGTATGAGTGTAAAATCTAAGACTGGTTTTCTTCTAAAACTAACTGCTTAGACCTGAGATGGACCCTGGCGGCGTGGGAAGCAAGGGTCTGGACTCGGCCGAGACCGTTCAGAGTTTCGCAGGCACGCTCGTGCCTCTGCTGCTGGAGGTTTGGGTGGAAGCCTGCGCCGGAGACTGCTCCTGGAACAGCACCGAGGGCGCCCACCTGCTCACACCTGACGCCACGTCCGTAATGTTCCAGGTCTTATCTATTCTCCAGCTGCTGAGGAAACTGCCCACCCACCGTGAGAACAAGGAGGCACTGGTGAGATGAGATATGCACTTTGCAGTTCTGTCTTTGTTTGTGTTCAAGTAATTTATTATGCCACAAAAGAATAACAGAAGCCATTGCTCTTGGTCAGGATGCTTGGTTTCGTAAGGAATATCTGGAAGACTTTAAGCAACACTTCATGAAGAACTTTCCGTATGGTTTACGGGACACACCGAAACATAAGAAGAAAGTTGATCTCAAGAGGTAAGAATCTAATACTGTTCAATCTACTGGTAGGCGATGTGGACTTAAAGCTTTATCAGTATATTTTGTTGTACTACTGTGATGACAATAAATGTGACAATAAGAAGCTGTTTATCATAATTCTTATTGTGACGAGATATTTATCATGACGAATGATAAACAATACGATAAATGTCCACCCCTAGATCAAACGCATACATTAACAAACATTTGCTTTGTGTAGCAAAATGTCAGAAAACTGAATTGATTAGCTTTACATCATGTCATAATATTATTCCCTCATCAAAAACATACTTGACGTGCTGCTTTGATTCTTTTCCACACAAGCTCCTCCATGGAGCTGCAGTTCCCCTGGAGGCGCATAACAGAGCACTCACTACTCTGCTCCTTCAGACTAGCGGTAGCAGCAATTAGCCAACACCTGGTGGAACTGTGCATCTCCTGAGCTCATTATAAGAGCTACTTCAGGGTCCAGTTCTCCGACGAACATTTGTAAACACTTGAAAGAGAAATGTTGATGTGTTGTTCTATCACATAAAATCACAATAAAATGAAAGTAGTAAAAGTTAGAATGAGGTCAAATATAAAAACATTTGAGTGTCTGCATAGTACTTTATTAGTGTACATTGCTAGAAAATGCCCATATTATTTTTGCGTCTTTCAGTGATGGATGCTTTTAAATCAGACATTTCATATTTCAAATCAGACTGGAACCAAACAGGGAGCTTTCTAAAGCTAGCTCTGCTTTTTCTCGACTAATTTTCTGTAGTCGGATATCAGTAGATGTTTGAATTTGCCGACACTTTACTTTCCTCTCTGCAGGAGCAAACAGACAGCGGCCGTCCCTTCTTCCACCGTAGAGCCCCTGGCATTAAACATCACGCTCTGCCAGGTCATGGTGTCTCTCAGCCAGAAGCAGGGCCTCGGTCACGAGGCAGACGGGGACTGGCTGTCACCTCTGAGGGCTTTTGTTCGGGACACCCTGGGCAACGGTGTGAAGCTGAGCTACAGGCAGCTACACATGCTGCTGCGCACCGTGTGGAAGATGGTGCTCACGCAGCAGAGCCGAGGTAAGCATGCGCATGATTTCATCAACGCAGAGGCGTGAGCTTAATGCGACTACAAGAGTCCATTGTAGGCGGCGTGGCCGTATGTGTCACACTCACCCCGGTAAACTGTAGTAGATACTTAACAAACCAAATAAAGGTGTCTTAAAGACTGAGGGTTGTAGATTTTAAAGTAAGTTTGGATGCCAAAAAAGAAATTCAGTAAGTTAAATGGCCCTTCAGCACAATACCTTTAGTATTTTTTCACTGAAATAATACTAATTTAGAAATGGGAACTGTGGAGGCTGACATTACTGTTTGGGGACGTCTGTGCTTGCCGCTGCATGTTTTGCATTGACATGGTATTTTAGCCTTGCATAGCTTTGGATAGATAATTTTTGAAACAAAAATTAACCCTTAGTGGGCCAAAAGAAGCAGCTTTGTTTTCCACCAATGTTTGTCGCTTGTGTGTCGGATTTATGGGTGAATTAGAAACGCACGAATGCAAAGGTTCAGACTGTGAAGTTTTGTATTAAAACAAAAAAGTAATTAAGTGCTTTAAAATTTTAACGTGTTAAAATCTATAGAATTAGTTAGCACATTAGACCTAAATTGATCCTAAATAAGGCCAAAGAAGATGTCAGAACATTATAAAAATGGCTAAGGAAACAAACATGAGGATGAAAAATTGGGCATAAATCAAGAAATTTTGTATCTGGAAATTTTTTAAATATGAAAATGTGTCTAAACAAGATAAAATAATCAGTTATATTGAAATAATTAGCCTGAAAACCCGTGCTCTGTGTTGTATCTGTGCAGCAGTGACAGAGGAGCTGCTGGCGGCTGTTTACATCTACTATAAGCAGAAGAACCTGCCGCTGCAGACGAGATCGCTGCTGCTCTCCTTCTACAGCAAACTCTACCTGCAGGAGCAAGAACACACACACATTGCCAGGTAACCAGAGAAGATGTCAACACCGCAGATCATCTGCTCAAGTCTGATTTATGTGGTGGAGTTGATGTGAACGTGTCCAACTGTCCATCTCTGCCTGAAGGAGCAAGGTGTTGTGTCGCTGGCTGGCCTCTCTTCCTGTTCAGTTGTCCCAGCTGGGCCACCGTAACCCAGCTCTGTCTGCTCAGCTGATCGTTTCCATCCATGCTGCAGCTTCCCGAGGAAACAAAGAGCTTCTCAACAGTCTGCAGACATACGCATGCAGGCTCTACGGTGAGATCGCCTGTTATGATGATTATGGGAACGTTGGAGGCTCTGAAATAGCATTCAATGTTTTCCCAAACACTGAAATCTATAATCATACTGAACTGCAGCCAATCTGCTTCTTTTCAGCCGCTTGCAAATTACTTCTGTAATTTTGATTTTAATATTTTTCAGGTCTGAACAAGTATAGGGGAAATAAGTTTGAATAAATGTCTATATCTAAGGCAGATATTTGTCTTCTTAATTTTCTCTTCTTTCCTCTAAAAGACAAAAACCTAAAAATGTTTTATACATTTAGGTTTTGTTTTTCAGTTTAAGAGACATGCTTTGATTTTCACATAATGTGGATAAAATTTGAACATTTTATCCAGTAAAATTAATTTTTTTGGTTTAGTGACTGACTCGTTTTTTTGTTTGTTTGCTTTTTTTTATAGGGGCAATTTTAGTTCTTTTTTTGACTTTAGAGAACTTTAAACTCAGGTTGTGATGGAGCTGTTGGTTTTAATTTTGGTTCGGTTTAAGCAACCCTACCTACAGATAAGAAGTGATTACTATTCAAGTAGTTAAAGAATGACATTTTCTTTTCAAATGTTCAGAATTAAATAAAACTCAAGAGAAAAGCCTGACATTTTAGTTCAAATATATAATCAAGTAAAAAAAATTGCATGAACAAAGACAGTCTGATGTTCCTGCAGACTCCACTGGCCACAGTCTGCTTGGTCCAGGTTAAAGTTCATGAAAGGACAGTTAGGAAAACACTGAACAGTACGGCTTGTTTGGATCAGGCAGAGGTTTCTTTACTTGTCCATTAAGAGATCTAATATGGGAACTTCTGGGTCTGTGATGGATCATAAATTGGTCTGAAAATCCCATTGAACTGTGGCAATATTAGAACATTGAAGACTATAGCTACCGTTTCATTTTTGTGAATGAAGTTCCAACATTGCATACTCAGCCATGTGCCTTCTCTCATCAGTTTTTTTTTTTTTTTTTAAGAATGAAAGCTTTATTTTTGCAGTTATCATGAAAATGTCTACAGACATTATTTGTCCCCCAGGGGGCGGTATTACTCCACACATTAATCTTCAGACTGCTTGCATGTTGAAGTTACGGCGTGTTCATGTGCGCAGCTCAGAGGATGAGTAGATAGTGAGGCGGATGTGTGACACACACACGGAGCCAAAGGGAGGAGGAGGTCCGACAGAGCGCAGTCCTCCATCACAGGACTCCTTTTGTCTGAGATCTTTTGACATCAGCATGTGCGTCAGAGAAACAAACCAACACACACACACACACACACACACACACATAGAAATTGTCTGCACCCTTACAGTAGAAGTTTTTCTGTTCTTTTTGTTTTTGTTTTTCACAATTAATGAATAATCCAAGTATCACTGTTTTGTAAACCTCTGAGAGTGCAGCGTGTTAAAACAACATTGTTCGTCTGTGTGAAGATCCTCAGGACGGAGTTGTGGTGCTGCTACCAGCAGAGTCCCAGCAGCGAATGGTGCAGCTGCTCTACTTTCTCCCCAAAATGCCCCAGCCTCTGCTGGCCAATCTGAGCGGCTGCTGCACCGCCGGACGCATCTCTGCGACCCTCGCCGCCTCCCTCATCCGTATCCTACACTTTAGGTGAGCGTCCAATCTGAGCTGTTCAGTGATGCATTTTAAATCACATTGCCACTGCAGTATCTTGTAGAAACGACAAAATTTTCACATTTTATGTTGGCACTGCAAATTGAAATGTTTTTTATTTGGATTTTACGCATCAGACCAACATAAACTATTGCATGATTGCGAAATATGATCTGAATTTTTCTGTAGAGGCTGCAGAGATCCACAGCTCAGGTGGGAGAGTCTTTGAAAAGGAAAAAAGTTGGTCTACAAATCAGAGCTTTATGGATGAGTTGCAAAACAAAAGCCTGCGTTGAGAGAAAACAATAAGAGTTCCAGTTTGTAGTTTATCACCAGACATGTCAGGGACACAGCAGACACGTGGGAGAAGGTGCTCCGGTCAGATGAGACAAAAATGAGTCTTTTTCCCCCCATTAATCTTTGTGAGTAAGCTCTGGCTCAGACTGAATGGAGAGCCTCTGTTGAACATTCATTTTCAAGTCCTGCCACAGATTCTGTTAAATTTTGGCCCTGCTTGCATTTTTATTCAACCCCTTTATTCTGACACCCCTATCTGAAACCCAGTTCAGCCAGCTTTCTTCATTAGTCACCTGATTGGTCAATAAAGTCCACCTGTATGCAGTTATATATGTGGTGGAAAGCTAACCCAGCACATCACCCTGGAAATCATTTGCTAAAAGAACAAGACACCCAGATCAGTAACTAAACCAATACTGTACAAAAAAAATACATATTTTGCATTTAAACCTTCTTAGTTTATAGATATGTTCTACCCAGAACTCCTGCAAGATATATAGTTTTAGCTTTACTTGGTTCAAATTCTGAATTAAGCAACTTTTTCTCTCTAATTACTAATTAGTTAATTGAAAAAATAGTCAACAGATCAACCCTGTACTGTAATAATGTGAAGTGAAGCGGAGTGGTTTATTTAAGTATTTATGTCGTTTTTTTTTTATTTATCAATCAATCAATCAAATTTTATTTGTATAGCACATTTTAGCAGCAAGGCTTTTCAAAGTGCTTTACATCATTACAAACACAGAAACACAATGCAACATAGAATCAATCATTAAGTCAAGTTCCATCAATACATTTGTAATTGATTACATTTCAAATACAATCCTAAACAGGTGGGTTTTTAGTTGAGATTTAAAGGAAGTCAGTGTTTCAGCTGTTTTACAGTTTTCTGGAAGTTTGTTCCAAATTTGTGGTGCATAGATGCTGAAAGCTGCTTCTCCTCGTTTGGTTCTGGTTCTGGGGATGCAGAGCAGACCAGAACCGGAAGACCTGAGAGGTCTGGAAGGTTGATACAACAACAGCAGATATTTAATGTATTGTGGTGCTAAGCTGTTCAGTGATTTGTAAACTAACAACAGTATTTTAAAGTCTATTCTTTGAGCTACAGGGAGCCAGTGTAGGGATTTAGTTACATATTCATCCTTTGCTAAAGAAAGACTGGCATTTCTTTTTAGGCAATAAAATGTTCTTGTTATTTAGAAAAAAATAATTGAAATATTTGTTTATTTATATTTTTAAATATTTTTATTATTGTATAAAATAAGCTTAAATGCTTCAATGAAAAATCTGCAGAATGTTCCACTTTTAAATCCAATTAATTGTCAGAATATCCGATTACTAAAGTAAATACCATCCCCACAGTGAAACAAGGTGGTGGCAGGATCGCGATGTGGGGATAGTTTTATTAAGGAAGATGGTCGTGTGTGTGTGTGAGTGAAAATCAAGGACTAAATCCAATTAGGAATTTGTAGCAAGATTTGCTCTTGAGATAGACCAAAGAAGAATCAGAACATTTTCAGTCTCTAAATGTGCAAAACTGGTAGACATAAACCAAAAATATTTACAGTTGTAATTATAGTAAAAGGTTTTACTTGGAAAAATGTTGAAAGCCAGGTATATACTACTTATATTTACTACTATGTGTCGGACTGCCACATAAAGTCCCAATAAAATCTGTTCAAGTTCTCTGTTCTGTGGTGATAAAATGTAAAAACGTTTGAACCCCAGGGGGACAAACGCAAAATCACCGGCCACCACAAGATGGCAGTATAGTGCTTTCACTGTCCATCAAATCTGTTAACTGCATCTTTTTCTCTTCAGGTGCAAATTTCCCATTTATTTTACATTCAACATAGTAATCAGCATAGAAGCGAGTTCTTGCAGCAACTCACCTTTGCCTGCCATGTTGATTCTGACCTGTTTTGCCAGTGGTGTCAGTGTCAGTGGGCCAGTGTTACACAAATTTTGAGCGGTGAGATTGTAGAGTTCACATGGGATGGGATGTGTGCATAATGGATTTGATACAAAGAGTTCTTTGGGAGGCTGGAATGCAGCATCGTCATGGAGTATTGAGTGCACTGCCTGCATGTGCCTCCCAGGCTTTCTAAAACACACACAGTTATTCACACACATTTCCTGTGGTTATACATGCATCCTCCCTGAGGACAAGGAGCCATTTTTCATAACTGTGTTTACGTGCGTTTTTGGCTCTGATAAATATTTTTGCTCTTATGAAACTGATAATTTCTAGATGTGATTAAAAGAGGAAGAGCATATTCAGTTTTTTTCTGAAAGAAGCTGCATAACTTTGCGAGTGCTGTGTTCTGTGAAAACAGACTGTTCAGTATTTATTGTTTAGGACGCTATCTGATTTTGCTCCTCAGGTCCTCTCTCAGCGGCTGGTCGGTCGGGAGCCAGGAAGCAGCTCTGCAGGACGTCGACTACATCAGCTTCCTGTTCTCGACCCTGGCGGGCTTCTCGTCCGAACACCTCGCCGCCCTGCAGGACGATGAGACCACCCTGCTGCCCTCCTCGCTCTCCCCCCTCTGCCTGTACCAAACGCCGCTGGAGCAGTTCACACACCACTGGGATGTTGTCGAGGTGCGAACTCTCCCCTCACCAGTCGGCTTCGTGCACATAGTGAAACCGCCACGGATGCGGTTCTGAAAATTGTTAAGTTTTGATATTCTGGACATAGCTGTGGTCTTTCAGTCCCCCCCCTGGTCTCTCTCTGTCCCCCACAAAGAGCTCAGAGGATAGAAGTTTTATCACTGCGCTCCTGCTGAGAGGGGACCCTTTATCATGTTGCGCAGGTTGGAGATGCGCGGTTATCAGGCGTAGTCGATATGCACAAATGGTAATGAGAGCCTGTGGCATGATGGTAGAGTGACATTTCTGCACAGAAATTACCACTAACCTAACTGCGCCCTGGGGCAAGTGTGTGTGAGCTGGTCGGGGGGGCTTATAATCACTAATTCAGCCTCCTCAATTAAAGCCTCAGATCCCTCTTCTCTCATCTTCCTGTCTGAGTCAATCACAGCCGAAGCGGGGGGCGGGGGACACGCGATGGCAGCGTTACGAAACGGACCGTGTCAGGTCTGGTTCGGCTAATGAGACGGGATTGTTTTTAATGACGGGTGGGGGGTGGGTGCCGACAGGTGCAGCGTTCAGAAACGCAGGCTCTCGCACCTCAATTTGATAAAAGGTAATGAGAAATTTGATTTGGATTTTCAAGTTAATGAAGAAAAGCAAAGTCTTATTTTTCACTCTTAAAACGTTTGGCAGCAAGAAGACCTGAAATTATTTCAAACAGGTGGAGAGTAACGCAAGGTAAAGCTGGCCGTCATTAGGCAGCTGTTTAATTGTTCAAACATCATTACTTGATTCTTCTTTCCTGCAAACATGGATGAATAGGAACAACATGTTGGTTTTGGACATGCAGTGGCTTTCAAAAGGCTACCATCCAAAGAACATGATCAGTTGTTTTCAAAACTTTCGTACCTTAAAGGTGATAATTATCCAGTGACCTTCAACAAAAAAGAAAATATGTTGGAAGGAAACCAGGCTGTCTGTGTATTCTTAAAAAGTCTTAATGTGTCTAAAATTAAGACCTTAAAATGTTTTAAATTCATTAAAGAAAATGTAAGTTGGTTTTACATATGACAATCTAATTCTCAAGTTTTGATTTAACCGCTCAAGTAACAAATGCTTAAATTTTGGTCCCCAATCAGATCGAGTGTATTGGACTATCTGGTGTGAAAACACCTAATGTCTACTGTACACTGAACATCGTTGGCTCTACATTAGCAAAAAACCTCACTGTAAATGGTGTAAATATGTTTGGTCCACAGGATGTGTGTCACTCTCTGGAAACCATCGGATCAAAGTCGCAATGCTTTGACATTCTGCAAAATGGCATCTTCAGATACCTGGTAGGTGTTCAGACATCTGCTTTGCTATCATAAGAACAGTTCAGTTCAGTCTATGCCTGTTTATCTCTGTGTGCTCTGAATTTCTAATCAAGACCTTATTATTATTTTTTTTTGTCTTAGATGAAGTTGGAGGTTGTTCCTGACAGCATGGCAGCCGGGCTGCTGAGAGCCGTTTCCAGACTATTAGACCTGTCCATCCTGCCCGCCGAGCAGGTGCTGCGTTTCCTGTCCCAGTGCTGCCTCAGCCTGCTGGTGCTGCTGGTCATCATGCAGCAGCACGCCCCCACTGAAACCAACCACAAAAGGTGCATTCTGGGGGACAAGACGGCAAGTTTGCTGCTTAGAGAGATTCCCAGGGTTCCTATCACAGCTCATTTCGCAGTTCATTTCTGGAGTCTTGAGTGGCAAAACTTAGAAATACAGAAGTTCAGTAGTTAAAATATGGGATGGATGATTGGGATAGATATTTTAGATAGCACCATGTTCCATTTCTCACCAAACCTTAACTAGAGATCTAGACATTAAGTTACTTTACCGGACAGTTTTAAAGCCTCTTTGTCTTCAGGGAGGCAATCTGGAGTTCCTGTGTGACGGCACTCAGCAGCGTCCCTCGCCTGCTGCGGATCGTTCTGCAGTCGATGCACGTTGGAGACCTGAGTGCAGAGGAGCTGCCGCAGCTCGGCCAGATCCTCTCGATGCTGCTGCAGCACACGCCGCTGCACAACCAACTGATGGCCAACGCTGTGCTGCTGCAAGAGCTTATCCAGAATCTAACGGTAAACAATCTCGGCGCTCCCGTTGAACTTACTGGTAGACATGAGAGTTAGGGAGTAGACAAACTGTTTACGTTCTGCATATTTGTGTTTTTAGAGGTTTTTCCGGGGAGCAACCAGAGAGCAGTGGCTGACAGATTTGCTCTACTGTTACAGCGTCACCGTGGCTCACGGCTCCTCTGCACACCGTGGAAGCATGGGCCTCAGAGACATGTACTAACGCCATTCATTTAGCAGAGATGGAATCAAAAAACTTTTTTTTTCTTTTTTACTCGTAGTTCACATAAACTTCATGTTTTGCTGTGCCTGTTCTGATTGTTCCCTCAGTCTTTAATGAAGCTTAGAAAACCTTTGTTTAAAAAAATAGAATAAAGGAAAATAAAAGTCGAAGGTAACCTCAGCTTTTTATTTTATCTGTCTTTTACATAGCGCTATAAGATTCAGTTTAATATTTAATTAATTTATAAAATGACACAGCTCTGATAATGAAGGCCTAATTCAGACATGCACGTTTCTTTTGAAAGGGAAAACGTTTAAAGAACAGACCGATGTGTAGAGTGTGTGTCTGGACTGCTGCAGGTGGGCTATCTGTATGACCGGCTGTTGATAGACTACCTCATTCTCCGTAGCGAGGAAAGGTTATCTTGGTGTGTGTGTGTATGACAGCAATGGAGACTGAGGGGGAGCAGTGTGTATGCACTCCCTCCGTACTGGATGAAAGGTTATCTTTTACACACGCCATTTCTGTAGATTTAACCCCACCCTGTGAGGTCACGGCTCTGATGTCACATGACTTAATTTTAGAAAGCCCGGCACGTTGAGCCAACATTGTGTGCAGTAAAGTCTGACGAAGTGAGACTGACAGCCAGCTGAGAAAACAAACTGCTGCGTTGCAGAAATATTCATAACCCTGCAAGCCTCCTACCGTTTGTCAGGTTCAATCCCAACTAAAAATTTTGCACAACTTCAAACCTTCAAGCATCGAAGGTCTTCAACTTCAGGGCCGGTGTCTCTGCGGTCTCCGCGCCCTTAAGAGCCTCAAATTTATGTACCAAAAAATGAGGAATCAAAATGTCTTAAATTTATTTTACATAGATGCAAGTTGGCTTTAAATATATGAATCCCAAGTCTTAAATTTTGTCACAGCAGAACTATTTAATCTCTATGACAGTGTATTAATGCCAGTATAGATGGAAAGAAAAAAGTTTTTTGGTGGAAATTTACTCATTTAAAATTGAAATTTACTCCTTTTTAAAAAATTGTTTAAAAAAACGTAGAAATTTTTAGATTAATCTCTGAAATTTTCAAGGAAAGAACTTGCCGTTACTCAAACTTTAGCCTGACATCAAAGTCCCAAGGAGAAAAAAAATTAAAAAAAATACAAAGGATATAGTTTAAATATAAAGATTTTTATGATGGCATATTAGGGCCATTGTAGATATTTGAAACTCAGAAAATTTCCAAAAGTCAAAAAAGCTGTAAAACACGCTTATCAAACAAGATAGCAGTGGGGGGGGATTCAGATTTTCCAAAAATGAAATCTTCAAAAACCAAAAATTTGATTAATAGATTAAAATGGATTAATTACCTAGCCCTAAGGTGTCCCAGTCAAAGTTCAGTAGTCATTTAAACTAATATGTTGCAATGTCCTCCATGCAACCTGCCCAGATATTTCAATGTTTAGATGAACCCCAAACGTCTTGAAGCTGAAAAACAAAAAACATGCCGTATCTTTTTTTTTTTTTTAGATTTTTACTTCAAGATTACAGAAGCTATGTGGTAGTCTACCTCATAAAAACCCAATAAAATACACTGAAATCTGTTTATCCAATGCACTGTTGGTAAACGCAGTGTGTGTGTTCAGTGTTTGCCCCGTCCTCTCGTCCCCTGTCCTGCGCTCTGTGGTCTCAGGTGGTAGGAGTACAGCTTGGCTTGAGTCAAGGCGCCGGTCAGGTGAATGCAGTCTAAACCGCCCACTGAAACACAAGCAGAAGATCAAGTTTAAGAGCCTCAAAGGCGGTAAAGAGCGGTTTGTGTGAGGATGTAAGCACTTACACTGACTCTGGGTGCGTAGGGGAACGTTCAGCAAGAGGTGAGGCTGAGAGCCCTGAAGCGAGCGTCCTCGTCTCGCCATAGAGTTGCCTGAAGGAAGGACATTGGGAGTTGGTTTTTAACCCCATCATTTCTGAATTCAGTGAGCCAAGGGTGGATCATGACAGTGAGTCCTGTAAGACCGGTTCATCCAGCCCAGGTCCACACCTATGTCCTCGTGTCTTTATATGTGTACTGTCACATATCAACACATGTCAAAGGCTGTTAGTCGGTGTTTCTCCTCCAATGGCGCTTGCCCCTCTCCATTCTCACATTGAACGGTTTAGCCAATGTCGTACCGCCTCATAATGGACCGAGCCTATCAATGTCCGCGCTCACAATGGAAATCGGCCAATCACCGTGGCGACATGCGAACCTATCAATGTCCGCGCTCACAATGGAAATCGGCCAATCACCGTGGCGACATGCGAACCTATCAATGTCCGCGCTCACAATGGAAATCGGCCAATCACCGTGACCCCTCCCTCCCTCAGACGCCCTCACGCCCCCCACCACCACAAACAAAACAAATTTCGAATTTTATTTTTAAAAATAAAAACCGTTGGAAGATTCTGAAAGTCAGATGTCAGTAGCCTAGCTTCGTTGAAGAAGGATTCGTCATCACATCATTGATCTCTCGACCTAAACGATCTTGCTGTGAGTACCCATTAATATTGTTTATTGTCTGTTGTCGTTCAAACAGATTTCGTATTTATAATTGTACATCAGCTAAAATAATATATTGTGGGTTAAATAAAAGGGCGACATAATGATGTCATGTTCTGAGTGCAAGAGTAAGGACACATTTTATTTTATAATATAGTAGTAACATTTTAAGTTAAAATGTAAATGCATACTGATGGAGCGGTACCGCCAGGCTGGGGCTGCACCTCCAAAGGTGCTGTATGTGGACTGTGGCTGCTGTATTAGTGAAGGCCTCAGCAAGCTGCAGGCCAGGTTTGGAGGGTGGCCAGATATTTACATTCGCCTGGACATTTGGCACTTTATGCGGAGGCTGGCTGTTGGTTGTACCACGGATGCCCACCCTCTGTATCCTGCTTTCATGCGGGCACTGTCCTCCTGCATTTTTGAGTGGGATGCAGGGGACCTTGACCTTCTTCGACGAGCGAAAGAAAGGCAGCTCCAGCAGGAACAGAGGCCAGGTATAACCAACACCATGGTGGACAGGCAGATAACCAAGAAGGAGTTGAGTAATTTCTGTCGTAGGAGGACACGGGGAGAGGACATCACTACTGTCCTTATTGAACGACTGCTGGAGGAGCTGAATGGTCCAAAAGGGAGAGATTTGATGGGGGTTCCCTTACTGGATGAAGTCAGGATAAAACACATCTGGGGTGTCCAAAAACGGCATGTGAAATGCATTCAGGATGTTGCAGGGATTCAGTTGTACACTGAGGTGGGCAGTGTCAACAAGAGCGGAATCAAGTTGACACGTTATCGCTGTTCACGAGGCTCTACATCCCTGGAGTCATTTCATTGTCATTTAAACAGGTTTATTCCAGGTAAGTCGCTTTCTAACATGACTACAACACTTTACTGTATATTTTTTGCAAAACTGGATCAACCAGTATTGTTTCAAAGACATTAATATGATGTGTTGTTTTTTTCCTTTTTTTACAGGAACCAGTGCAAACTTACTGAATTTCCAGCTCTACCTCCTGGAAGGCCTGAATAGATGGAATCAGGATCGGGGTTCTGCAGCAGTGACCAACAAACCATCGTCTCTTCTGACATATGCTGGAGACATGACTCAGTCCATAAATCAGAACAGCTTGAAGGTGCTGGGACGAGAGTACGTCCCACAATTTATGCCCCCTTCAAAGTACACAGGTACAAATGAAATATGTGAAGGATAAACAGTTTAAGATAAACTATAGTATAAAAAAATCAATAATATGTAACATGTTTTGGAATGTTTTACTATCAATATGTTTGATTTTCCATAGGTGAGCTACTGGGCGTTGACTACCTTCTAAGTCAAACAGGAAAGCCACTGAAACCCCAGCCTGACTCAGAAGAGACAGATGTTCTGCTGGAAGATGTGGAGGCTAATGTAGCAGAGGAAGATGAAGGCTTTGTGGACGAAGAAGCTTTGGACTTTCTAGTATCAGAGCTAGACGATGAGACCCTTTTCTCAGCTACATCACATCTCGAATCCTCCTCCCAGCCTGCTGCCTCCACCCAGCCAGCTCCCTCCACCCAGCCAGCTGCCTCCACTCAGCGTGCTGCCTCCACTCAGTCAGCTGCCTCCACTCAGTCAGCTGCCTCCACTCAGTCAGCTGCCTCCACTCAGCGTGCTGCCTCCACCCAGCCAGCTCCCTCCACCCAGCGTGCTGCCTCCACCCAGCCTGCTGCCTCCACCCAGCCTGCTGCCTCCACTCAGCCTGCTGCCTCCACTCAGTCTGCTGCCTCCACCCAGCCTGCTGCCTCCACCCAGCCAGCTCCCTCCACCCAGCCTGCTGCCTCCACCCAGCCTGCTGCCTCCACTCAGTCAGCTGCCTCCACCCAGCGTGCTGCCTCCACCCAGCGTGCTGCCTCCACTCAGTCAGCTGCCTCCACTCAGTCAGCTGCCTCCACCCAGCGTGCTGCCTCCACCCAGCCAGCTCCCTCCACCCAGCCTGCTGCCTCCACCCAGCGTGCTCCCTCCACCCTGTCTGCTGCCTCCACCCAGCGTGCTGCCTCCACCCAGCCTGCTCCCTCCACCCAGCCAGCTCCCTCCACCCAGCCAGCTCCCTCCACCCTGTCTGCTGCCTCCACCCAGCCTGGCATTGCTGAGCCTATGTCAGAGGTGGGCATTCATAGTAAGCTGTAGAATTGAAGAAAAATTTAATAAAACTTCAAATAACTTCAACATTATTTATGTTTTCTCAGGGTTTAGATGAGGCCGGTGTACCAGGCCTGGACAAAGTTGACAGCTTGGCTGAGTATCTGGTGGAGCTAAGGAGCAAAACCTCACTGGTGCTGACCAACCAGGAGGTCAGTAACATGCATTGTTGCTTGCTGCAGACATGCACACGCCTTTCACCTCACTTGCATATTGTTGTCCTAATGTAAAATTGTTTTATTTTCCTGTTTAGGTGAGCTGCATTGTTGCTCTGTGGCAGAACCTGCTGGAGTTTGATAAACAGAGAACGGTATTTGCTGCAAGACATCAAGAAAGATTGAACACTGGGAGGTTTCGGTCCCCCAAGAAGAGGCAAGAATTTACTCCTGGGGTTGAGAGTGTAAAGAGGCATGCTCTAACCACTCCAGCCCCATCTGCCCAATGGCCAGACTGCTGCCGCTTGGTGGAGACCATCTTTGTCCGACTGTGCAATATCCATCGTAGTCCAAAGAAAAGAGGAGCAGGCACAGTCTCCAGGTGGGATTTGATCCTACAAGACTATAGAAAGATCAGGCAGCTCATTCTGGCGAATGGAGCTGTGATGGGGCAGACACATTTGCAGCTAGTGGATGTTAGCTACACCACCCTGGTTCAGTGGCATAACAGAAGGGTCAAAAGGCAAGAGACCGCTGTGGTACTTCAAGGGCTAAACCTTCCCAGCCAGTTTTCTGTAGCTGCTGACCCGCTTCTGCCTGCAAATATACGCCCGCATTACGGCGTACCACATTCAGGGCCACTGCATACATATAGGCTACCATCCAACACTGTGGGGCAGTCAAAATTAAAAAGAAAGCTACAATTCACTGATGGGACAAATCCATCAGGACAGCGGCAGCTTCTCCCTGCCCCACCCAAAAGGCCTCAGCTAGTGGCAATTACTCCAATGGCACCACAGGGATCTGTTATCCTCACTACCCAACAGCAACAGAGTTTGTGGAACCTCTCCACCCCTCCTCCACATGCTTATCCTGTGGCCCCTGCTCTGGCCCCTGCTCTGGCCCCTGCTCTGGCCCCTGCTCTGGCTCCCAGAGCAGCCCCTGCTCAACCTGGTAGAGAACCTCGAAAATTGACTCGCAAAGTTTTGCACAACACATGCAAAAAATGCGGGCAGTTTAGAATAGCTGAAACAGGACACAGCCAATATAGAGGGCAAATTTACTGTCCCTCTAATGAAAGTCTCACTAAAGAGCAGTGGCTGGAACAAATTAAAAAGAAAAAATAAACATTTTCTTTATTTTAAATAACTTCACTGTATATAAGTTTTATTTAGTTCATAGTGTGTTTATTTTGTTTTGGGTTAATGATACAGATATTTATTCTTATTGTCATTGTGTACACAAAGTAATTCAACAAACCATACAGTAAAAGGATTTAAGTCCTTCAGCAAACCACAAATTTCTTGGTTAAGAAAAAGAAATGGGAGACTTCAATGGAAATGTGTTGCATCCAAATGCTACAATGTTTTGGGACTAACTAAAAATGTTTAATTCACTGTCTTAATTGTTGAATAAATATTTGGTTCTTTTAAACCGATAAGGTCTATGGTCTTTTGTGAGTTAATATTAGCTGCTTCAAATTCTGAATTATTGGTAATTTAAGCATACACTAGAAAAAAGATATCATTCACTTCACTCAAAGTACTTTAGGAAAGACACTTGCAATTTTAGTTTCAGTCACTGTTTTGCTGTGAAAAATGAAAATAAGCACTGGGTATGATTAAGGACATTAAAATATACATCAAGTATATAGTATACAGTATAATTTAACACATTAATTTGAATATATCAGAATAAAAAAGCAAAATTAATTAAGCAATTCAAAGTTTTAAAAAGAAAGCCTTTTATGACAAGTGTTGGGTTTTAGTTTACAGTACTACACTATCTGTACAAAAAAGCATTTAAAATGTTTTCAAGATACAAAAAAACAGCCGTTACTTCATAACACTTAAACATTAATTGTGGGAAATCTTTTCACTAAAACATAGTATGGCGACTGGTAGGATCGAACTCGCGACTCTGGGATCGGCCTCACTCTTCCCCTTTCTTCTCCCCTCCCTTTCTTCCCCCTTCCTTCCTTTCTTCCCCCCCCCAAGCAGACTATTGTTCCCCAACTTTGGCGCAGGGAGTAGAGCACATGGCCCATGTACTCGACACAGCTGTTGTGGGTTCAAGTCCCAGACCTTCTCTCACAACTGCCCAATTCTGAAATTGACCACCACAATTAGCTGATTTCAGAATGATGAGAAATGAAACATGTGGTAGACCAGAGAAACTGTATACAGAGGCCTCAACCTTAATGTAGCTGCTGTAGGTCCAATTCCTGTCCTGAGCTGTTTACAGCTCCTGAAGGCTAATAATAGTGGCACAAAATCTGAAATTTAACCTCTATTATGCTTCCTTGAACAAGTTAATGGGCGAAACAAGGCCTGTTTATTCAATGAGATTATAGAATGAGTTGTTTGATGGCCTCTTGTCACTTTAAATCCAAATTAGCTGCAGCTAGCCACGTCCCCCAACTCAACATTTACACTTTCACATGAAAATGCAAATAGATGTGCAATTATACCAACCATCTCTGAACATTATACAAACGTCTTTTCTGAATATTTAGTCAACAATAAAACTATTTTTCCAGTACATACAGAGATAAAAACAGCTGACCAAATGTGCTGGAACTCAGCTTGGGTTGCTAGGTGACGGGGCTGGGCTTGGCAGGGGTTGCTAACGGCGGTAGGTAACGGCGCAGTTCCCGTAGGATGTCACTTAACAACTAGGAGGTTTTTGAAATGACTTTTTTTCCAGAGCTTTTTAAGCACCTGGGCTGTTTTTAGAAACAGTTTAGACCCAAATTGAATAACAAAAAAGTGCAAAATATGAATCTCCTTTCAAAAAAGAAAAATGAAAACAGGTCAAATGGTTTATTACTTTAAAGCGACCAGCATTAGTGTGACAAACATCCTTCTGCTTTGTGGAAATGAAAAAGTGAGAATATGTGTGAGGGTGTGTGAGTGCGTGTGTATTGGATGGTGAGGCGTGTGTGTGGTGAGCGGAAAGCTCTACGCAGTCGTTTGACATTCCCCGTGACAGCGCTGAACTTTTCACAGTGCCAGGAACTGTCAGGTAGGGAGAAGGAGAGACAGAGGCAGAGAAAGGGGGAGGGAGACGATGAGAAGGGAGTGGTGGGGGGAACAGCCGGACCGAGGACCCTTTCAGCCCGTCTGAGGGTGGAGGGAGAGCGCGTGGGTTTGTGTGTGTTTCTGCCTGTCCTCCTATCATCACCTGGTGATGTGCGGTGAAGGTCGGGCCTGTCTGAGGGAGCGAAACCGCAGCAGAAAAACCCGGCTGATGGCGTCCAGATACGAACACTGGTACTTACACCTGAGAGCTTGTCGCTTTTCATCCAAACCCACGACTTCACTTTCACAGTACTTACAGCAGCTACAGCAGCAGCAACTATTTTTCTATTAAACTGACACCATTAGCTTATTCATCAGCGATCGAACTGCAGAAAATATATCCAATATTTACCCATGATTGGAAAACCTCAGCTTAAAGCCAATGCAGCTGTTGTATAGTATTTCCTCAGGAGAAATTCCTCAAAGTAAGACTGCTTCATTACCTTTCAAAACATTTGAGTTTTGCTTTCCAGGGAGCATTTTTATGTAAACTCCTCAGTGCACCTTAACGCCACTATGAGTATATTTAGACATGGAGGTAAAATCTATTTGTTTTTAAACAGCTGTTGAGTTGTTTCAGGCCTGGTTCTGGTGTTGATATAGAGTTATATGATAAAAGCTACATGGAAATTAATTGTTTTTACTCAGAATCTAAAAATAAAATTGCTGAGGGATCTAATAGTCAGAAAAATAAAAATACTATAAACGAATTAAACAGTTTTTCAGAAGCCTGCATTTCATGGTGGGCTATGAAAATTTCAAATCTTATCTCCATATTTTGAGGTATTTATTGCAATAATAAAAAGTGATGGTAAAGAAGTATTTATCCTTTTTTAGGCGACTGAATGGCTGCGTCTACATGCCTCACAAACACAAAATCCGCTCTTAAAAAAACATACATGTTTGAAAATAGGCTTTGTCATGATACCAGAGGCTTAAAAAGAGTGATTCTTACCACTAATCTGCACAAAGTAACTTTATTTAATCAAATTTTCAAATGTAATTATTTTTATTCATGCTCTTATCGGGATCAGAGTTCCTTTATTGTTATTGTGCAAGAAAGCACAACAAAATCTAAACTCCTGGAACAAACTGAGGAGAAAAGAGCAAAACTAACTCTGACGATACTGTCAGTTCTGTGGAGGTTCAAACTTCATTAATTTATTTTTATGATGAATGAAAATTCTTCTCATAACAAGAAATTTTTCAAGATAAAGAACAATATGATTGATTCAAATCTCTCCCTGCAGTCAAACCTGTAAGTAAACTAACTGCTGGAAGATGATTTACAAAGTTGAGATTTGATTAGATTTTTTTCAGCACAAATTTCTTGTAAAATATCCATAATCTTTGATTTTTGATCAGAAATGTATTTGCCGGTTCTTCTTTGTGAAATACTGCAGGCTCTGCCAGATTATACAGCAAACTTTTCAAAGTCTCAGTTATGATTATGAATCTACCTGTTAGTATTGGTAAGTTTACACTTTAGCCAATTTCCCTTTTCTTGAACAGAAATGATAAAATCTTCATTAAATATATACATTTAGGTTGTATGCAACCTAAATGCTTTTAATCTCTCTGACTCCATCCCAGACTTGTCTGTGTGCTCTTTGGTCTTGATGCTGTTTGTTTTCTAATTCCGATTGACAAATTTTATTTAGGGGTATCAAAGTAAGACTGCTCAATACAACGCTTTCCACACTTTTCACAGAAATCACATAAAATTTTAATTAAACATCATATTTTGAGGTTGTAACATGACAAGAGTTTTACGATGTTTTGCAGCGTCCTGGTTCTCTTACCATAGATGCTCTGCAGCACAGAGCTTTTACTCGACGCAGGTTTGCCAAGCGCTGCTGCTCTGTTTTCCACTTTTTTCCTTCCGGGGGTGCAGCTCGACTTGCTCTGCTCGGCTTCTTCACAGGCCCTCACCTCTGTCTTCCTGTGTGCACGGAACCTGAAATCAACCAAAAAAACCATCTCAGACTGCGTTCAAAGGCCCAAACGCTGGCGAGCCCCCACACCGACGTTCACGAAGCGTAAACAAAGTAAACAGTTTATTCAGAGCACTTAATAAGCAGCATGTATACAACTTAAATGTGAAAGCTGCAGAGAAACAGAGGGCCTCCTGCAGGGCACTGGCAGCCTCTAAGAGGAACACAGCGAGCGTAAGAAGGGGAGAGGGGCTGCTGGTAGCTATTAGAGCAGCCCTGCTGAACTTTTAGCCTCTTGTTAAAGCTGTATGAAAGATTTAGATTACAGCCTTTCTGGTCTCACTCTCTCCCACGTTCTCTCCCCCACCGCTCTCCTGCTGATGGCATCCAGAGCAGTTAATGCTCAGGGTTGGGGGGTCGGTGTTACAGGAGGGAGAAGACACATGAGGGCACCACATGGCTCGTACAGTTAAAGCACGTTGACATTACCGAGATCCAACCCAGGTAGGAGCCTCACCTCTGCCACGCTCGCTGGATGATCCGGGCGGCCTCGTTCCTCCTCACCTGCTCCTTCTCATGCTCCCTCCCACCAGGCTGTGTTTTCCTGCGGGGCCTTTTGTGATCTAAAGACGAGCTGCTCCTCAGTGATGGAGCTTGATGTCTGACCTCTGAACTTGGCTCTTTGTGGTTCCGGTGCTTGCGCGAAGAGTGACCAGTCGTGGCAGGCTCTTTCTTTCTGCCGTCTCTTGAGTTCGCCTCAGCTCGGTCTGCAGAGGAGGCCGTTGCGGATACAGCGGACGCGACAGAGGAAGACCGTTCTCCGGCAGCTTTGGCCGCTGTGGGAGGTGTAAGTTTAAGAGTTGGGGGTTCTCCGGAGCCGGTGGGAGAGAGAAGCTTCTTCAGCCTGCTGTGCTGTGAGGCTTCGGGTGGAGAGCGGTCGCTCAGGGCGGAGCTGCAGCTCAAAGCTTCTTGTCGCTCAGCTGCAACACTTCTTCTGGAAATCCTGATGTTCTGGCCTGACAAGGCAAAAGTAAAAGTCAATTCAATAGCTCACTCGGAAAAATATGACTCAGTAGTCCTGTTTCCATCAAGGTTTTTCATACCTTGATGGTTTTGAAGTAACGCAAAATTTGAAAAACAAAAACACTCTACATTTTGTTTAGAGAACATTGCAGAAGTAATTAAATCAATCAACGATAATAATAATAAAAATCCCATCTGAATATCACCTCTGACCTGAACTCTGAACTAAATACATCTCACTATCTTGAAGTTATGCTTTGGAGCACATCCTTCCTTCAAATTGCTTCAGAGATGTTCCCTGATTTGAAAACTTGCCGTTTGTAGTTCCAGCGTAAAGTGCAGCTCGAGAGTGTAGATTTATCCTCCTGATCAATATCAAAACCCTGAGACATTTGATTACGCACAAGAAGGTGAACGTTTCATGTCCATGTTCATAATTTAAGTGTGAGATACATGTATTCATCTGCTTGATGTTCAGCTTGTTGAATATTAATTAAACAAAAGGAAAATGAAATGTGTCATTATTTTTACTTAATTATGATGGATTTTTTTTTATTGTGTCTGTCAAAATGACGGACAGCGAAAAAGTCTAGTGTAACCTCTGGGTGGGAAACTCTCATCCACTGGTGGGTTTGTGCCTTACCAGAAGCACAAAACTCATCTTATACCGTGTATTTTTTTTTTTTTTACAAACAAGTGTAGTGTCAACTTCTGATGAAATTACAATTTACATGGCCTGGTTGATTCACTTCAAACCAGCAGATGGAAGCAAGACTTTTTGCATTTTCTTTTCTGCGACATCTTTAAAATTCACTCAAAATTCGCATCACAATTTGATGTAAGCCTGGCTACAAATACATATAATTTCTCTAATAAAGAAGTATGTTTTTATTATTATCATTATGTTGTAATAACACAGTTGAGTATTTCTTTGGCACCTTTATGCCTCCGCTCTTTGACCTTGGCGTGTTTCTTCGTATTGACCGATGAATCATTCATGGTTAGGTCTTCCACGATGTTCGTTAAGGAGAGCGCCTCCTGCTCAGCTCTCAGAAGCGAAACCCTTGGTTTGTCCGCACCGTCCGCTCCAACATGCTGTGTCGCGCCTCGCCTTCGCTGCTCTTCTCCTCTCTTCCTACAAGAAAAACACAAAATGAATCGCAGTCGCCGACAAGAAAGGTTGTGCTTAAAATGTGGAGATTTTGAAAAGAATTTGATAATTAGCAATGCTAACAATGAAATGCTTTGTTTTTTTTATTGAATGAATATTGTTTTACAGCCTACAGGTTTAAATTTTTCCTTAATTGCCTGCTGGGTTTCTACATCTTCATGTTCTAACAAACATTTGAGACTTTCATACAGTATTCACAGGTGGACTTTGATTTAGTATAAGGTGTCTCCTGAAGAGAATTGGTGTAACTGGGCTTTATCGAGCAGCACCAAAGTACAGGGGGCTCAATCATTTTACTTCTACTTTACAATTACCTCTTTCCTTCTAACCACTATTTAATTTCTCTGTAATCGTTCAGCAACAGAGTGAGCACAGCTAAAAGAAACATCTACCTGTAAACCATAAGTGCTTAAACTACACATTTAAATTTCCTCACTTCATTAATACATTTATGAAGTGAGGAAATCAAAAGAATAATAATTTGTTCCCTGTTTGAAAAAAAAACAAATCTACTAATTAATACAAAGGTGAGACTGGTGAGCAAATAACCAATGAAGAGCAAACTGGAGGCCAGAGACAGAGAGAAGATTCATCTGTTTACCTATGACGGAAAAAGAGACCGATGAGGAGACGGAAAACAAAGACTAAAACTACAATGAGGGACAAATAGGCAGGAAGAGACACCGTCCTCTGGAAGAGTCAACAAATACATAGAAAGATGAATGGATTTCCAGTTGATTTTGTGTTAAGGTTGACACAAGGGATGATGAAACTGCATCAATAGTTAGGAATCAGTGTACAGGTGGGGGCTGCTCAGAGAGAAAGTATCTTCAAATATGCTAAGTGTGTGTTGCTGTGTGCTCCTCTCTCACTTGGCTGCATCCTTGCGCAGCTGCTCGTGTCGCATGAGGAGCTGCTTCCTCTCCCTGAAGGCCTTTCGGACGGTGTAACCCTTATAGACGGCCTGGATGGTGGCAGCGGCGATGTCCTGGATGGCGGCGATGGACAGAGCGCCGTGCTCCAGCATGAACTGGGTCACCTCACTGTGCCCCCCCAGTAAAGCGTAGTCCAGAGGCGTATATCTGAGCAACAGAAGCAGCGTTAGTCATATAGCCGTCTGCCTGGCCTCGGCTCCAACGCCTCCCTCCTCACCTCTCCTCGGTGTGCTCCATCTGGTTGGGGAAGGCGTTGTAGCCCAGGAGCAGCTTCACAGCATCCAGGTACCCGTTGTTGCAGGACCAGTGAAGCGCAGTCCGCCCCTGTGCTCCCACAAAGAAGAAACTCGGTTCATATGACCTTCTTTTAACCCAAATCAAACACATGTGCAAGCGTATCTTCACCTCCTTGTCCTGTATATTTGGGTCAGCGTTGTTTTCCATCAGAACCGCCATGCATGTGATGTAACCACCATATGCAGCACACTGCAACGGAGTGCGTCCTGCATGATCCTGCAGCCGGACACACATCGAGACAAAGAAACGTCTCATTCTATACTTCGACTCAAACCTTTAGAAAAGCCAGGCGTTCTTGTGATTGATCAACAAAACTTTACGCTTTTTGAAGGTTTTTAGCAATATTTACGTATCTGAACTTCCTTCTCACTCTTTCCTTTCCAGTTTATGGCCCGTTTAAAACAGAAATAAAGTATCAGTCAACAAAGTTTTAAATTAGAAAAAGGCTTTATTTTTCATTTGATAGGCCTTCTGACTCTGAAGGCTTTATCAAAGGGTCCAAAGCCCAAGAGATAAACTATTAGTGTCTAAATGTAACAGGCTGTCAAAACCTACATGGTTACTATTTCTTATTTTCTTATAAATGCTAAAAATTATATTCTTTAACAGAAAATATTAAACGTAGTTTGTATAAAATTTGGCATAAACAAAAAGATAAGTCATTTCCATGACTTCTACAAAATAGTGCAGATCAATTTTTTTAACCCAGTCTGTTTCTTTTCTCCTCAAGTTTCTAAGCATCCACCGTAGCATCTACCATCATGGTTAGCTACACAAGGTGCACATAAATAGGTTAAAATAGCTGCCAAAATCCAAAGAAAGCCACTATGACCCATTACTCAAGATCACTTTACAAGATTACGAGAAAGTCTGAATCATGGGAAGCTTAAATGACTCTAATCAAGGTCATTTACTTTCAAATAAAGACAGATGGCTAATCCTCAATAAGTGAAGAGTTTTCTTACTTTTGCCCTTTAAATTAGAGGATAAAAGCAGATGAAACCTTATCTCAAATATAATAAAACCCAATTAATCCATCATGCAGAGACCCCAGGATGGGATTCGAAACCAGGACATTGTTGCTGCGAGGCAGCAGAGCTACCAACTGTGCCACCGTGCACTTAAAAAGTGACAAAAGAAAAAAAAACTCTTAAGTCCTCTTTTAATTTTCATGAAATATTTATATCAGTACCTGGACGTTGGGACTGATCCCGTTCTCCATCAGTATCTGGCAGACCTCGGCGTTCCCCCCCAGAGCTGCCCAGTGGAGAGCAGTGTGACCGTCCACATCAACCAGCTCTACACAAGCAGAACCTACATTTATTTGTTTTGGAAATATAAAGAACAACAAAGCTAATAAAGGAACAAAGTAGTTATGTTTTCCACAGTGACAAATACAGACAGACTGGGTGCCCTGCAGGGATCCGCGTTAAAGCACAAACCTCAGAGCATTTTATTGGCCGTTCATGTAGTAGATTAACTCAAAGTGGTGCCTAATTGTAAAGAGGAAGGAAAGGGATACATGGTTTTCAATATTAAGATACGGCATCAGGTATCCTAAAAGTGTAGTATGCATATGTGTTCAGCCCCATTGACTCCCTAAATAAAACTCAGTTTAATAAACTATATTCATAAACTACATGAATGTAACTTAATCTCAGTATAAAGACAAACATAAAAAACTAAATACAGCACTTCTGAGGTTTACGTTAGTAAACAAACCGTAACTTGGACTACAAAATCTTTGTGAGAAATAAAAATGGCGGATTTGCAAAGCTATTTAGCCGGAGGTCCATGACTTTGTTTAGCAAGTCAGCAGCAAAAACATAACATAATAGTTCAAAAAGTATAAACAGGAACAGAGAAAACTGAACGGATTGAAAAATTTACACTTTTACTATTTTTGTCCACTGTTCAATTAAAGCATCAATAAATACCAATACATTTGAAAATACAGTTGCCATGTATAATTTAATCACACAAATCAGACTTTTTATGTGACTGATCTCCTAAAGAGGCAAGTTACAAATGGGAAGGATTTTCCAGAGCATCACTTGTGTTTGGGGGGATTTAATTGCAGTGACACAAAGTCATTGTCATACAGTTACTTAAAAATGCGATATTATTGCTTTTACAATAATACCGCAAGCTATTGTGATTAAACTTTAAGTCCATATCGCCCACTCCTGGTATAAAATCAAAATAAGACACAACGATTTTCGTGGTTGTGATGTGCCAAAATGCGGAAAAGTTAGAGAAGTATAAATACAGTTTCCACAATGCCATAAAACTACGTTTGCCAACATGTAAGAATCATGCCCACCTTTGATGAGCGTGAGGATAACATCTTTGTATCCCATCTCACAGGCACGAAATAGCGGCGTGTGCTTCATGACGTCCAGAGAGTCGACTGTCGCTCCCTTCTCCAGCAGCAGCTTCACCGTGCTCACGTGGCCTGACAGGGAGGCCGCATGGAGCGCTGTTTGGACAACAA
Organism: Xiphophorus hellerii; assembly: GCF_003331165.1. Lineage (NCBI taxonomy): Eukaryota > Metazoa > Chordata > Actinopteri > Cyprinodontiformes > Poeciliidae > Xiphophorus > Xiphophorus hellerii. The sequence continues at coordinate 16,651,699 of NC_045674.1, forward strand.
TGATTTGAAGGTCTTTTAATTGACACATTAAACACCTTCGAGATTTGTTAATCACTTCCTCCTGTTCACTGTATCGAGTCAAGAGCGTGATTCAGTGATTCAGGCTCCAGTCAGTTCTGTCACCCTTCGTTTAGCATGACTCCAGCATGGATAAACTATTCCCAGATGGTTATACCAATGCGATGTTGCCATGGAGATTATGTGCATACACAGTATGTCATGTATGTCAAAGGGGAGGCCTAACAGAACTCGGTTTGACCCAGTTCTGTGTTTTCCTTGATGCTATCCCGTCTGGTGTTATAATGCTTCTTAAGTCCTCTATAACTTCTGCACTGACTCCTCCATGTCTGGACCCTGCTGGCTCTAGTCAGCAGGGTGAAAAAACAACTGGGATATACATGCCTTATTAATGAAACACATTGTCTCTGTTCCAAATGTGATCTCTTATTGGAATAACCTTGAGTCAGACCTGAACTGGGAGAAAAATCTGATGTCTTCTGTCTAAATATTTGATTATTAATAAGTATCTTTTAAAGTTTTATCCCTGCAAGTTTTTACATAAAGCACATTGACGCACTGTAAAACATTTGAAGGTGGTTTAACTTGAAACCAACACGCAAGAGTCAGATCAATGTAACACACTTCCATCTCACTCACTAGCAACACAGGATACAAATATGCCGCTAAGCATTCTGGGAAATAGTTCCCACTCCTGTCTTTTTATCCTTTAAATTTTTTAAGTGCTAACCTACAGTAAGTGCTAATTCAATTCTTGGAGGTTTGACAAAATTAATAAAAAGTTAACTTAACTGTAAGTTTGTCTTTCACAAACTCACACATTTAGGTTCAAAATCTAAAACTCGCTAAATTTATTTGACTTGAAGACAGTAGACACAACTAAAAGCGGCTCAAATGTTTTACAGTGCATGAACTTGTCATTCTGACAACTCTAAGAAGAAGATCTCTGTCATTTTTGCTGGTCCTGTCCTTTCTCATATTTTCTGGCAAGATATGTGTACATTTAATAACTTTTCCCTCACTTCTGTAAATAAGTTGTTTGGATTCTCCTCTTATTCCCCAAATAAAACAAACCAATCATATATTATCAACCTAATTTTATTAGTTCCAAAGTATTGTAGACATAAATTAAACTTTGATTCTCAATATTTAAAGAGGAACACTTATTAAAAAACATTAAAGCCATTTAGACAAGTTCTTATTTGTTTGTTTTTTATGCACTGTACACATTTCTATATATTTATGTTGGCATTATTGTTTTTGTTCTACGCTCTATGTTCATGATACTGATTTTGCTTTTTTGTCAACCCCGTTATTATCAATACAGTTTCTCACCGGTGCCGCCATACTTGTCGGCCATGTTGATGTCGATGCGGGGGACGAGGGTGAGCATGGTGCGGATGACTTCATCGCTTCCCTTCCCGGCGGCCCACATGAAGGCCGTTCGGCCCTCCAGGTCGGGCTCGTCTTTCACAGACGGGTGAGACAGAAACACGCCGACTGTCTCCTTCAAGCGCAGAGAAAGACAGCGGCAGTCTATTAACGGTGTTAAATGGACTCGTTATGACACAAGAGGCAACAGAGGATAACAATTTGCCTTTGTTGGCAAAGATTTAACTCAGCTAATTTGGCTAAAGTACTAGAAAACTCACAGCGTTGTTGTTCTGAGCCCCATAATGCAGCGGCGTCGCTCCTTGGCTGTCTGAAGGAATCGTCCCAGACGTGTTTCTCTCCAGCAGCAGATGGACAATTTTTGCATGTCCTAAAAACAAAAAAAATCAGTTTTCACATGAGGAGGAGATAAAGTTGGAGAGGTAGAGACATGAATCTGAGGAACTGATGGCTGAACCACAGTGTCACACAAATCATTAAAACTCTTATTAACAGTGGATCTCCAAAGTGTGAACATTCCTAGTAAAACGGCACAAAAGTTGAGATAATTTCAAAACATTGTCCACGCTTAGTGGCACATTCATCCTTTACAACAAAACTGAAAACAAGCTAGTCAGGACAGGGGAAAATATTTAAAAAAATTTGTTCTCCACATTTATCTTCAGAAAAACCTGCAGCTTTAAAAAAAAAATCCCTCTTCATCTTCAGCTTCCTGTGGCCAAAACTGACTGATTCAATCTTTCCTCCACCCTGAAATAGACCTCAGTTTCACGTGAACAAAGGGAACCCTGGATCATAATGCTGCCAGAGTTTCCGTTTTTGTGTTGTTTTTGGATCTTCCTTCATGGAAATGTACAAAATGATCAAAATTTGTTTCATCAGAGCCTAACACACATACCCCCACTGGAAGGTTTTTGCTAGTTCTTTATGAAAAGGCTTCTGTCTAGCAACACTACTCCTGAGTCCAGATATATGGAGATTATATGAGATTATTGTCACATGAGGAACACAATCAGTCCTTGTGAGAAATTCATGCAGCTCCTTCAGTTTCTTAGAAGCATCGCTGACCGGCTTCTGTCTTGACGTTTCATCAGTTCTGGGAAATGTCCAGTTTCTATAATGTCTCCACTGTGCCACTTTACATATGGACCATATACTCTTCTCCTGACTGATACCTTTATGTAGTGAGATCTTTGATCATTTCTGATCTCTCTCTTCTTTAACTAAAGGACTAGCTGAGATTTATTCCATGTTAAAAACATTCATTAAATTTTGGCAGGTGTGAAGTCAAGTAATCTGAATTCAGGTTGAATGCATTTATGCTTTTTTTATTACACTTTTTGCATCTATTAAACCCAGGAGAACACCACTGAGGTCTATATTGTCTTAGATTTATATTTTGTTGAACACAAATATGTCTTTTTATCAGAATTGTGTGCATTTTCTACTTGACCCTTTACCTTTTGTGTCACTAAACATCATATTTGTATATTCGGAACATTACTGCTAAACACAGTCACAGCTTGTAGTGGCATCTTCAGGCTTCCTTCATGTTTTCCATGTAAAAATTTCTCCATCTTTTGTGTTTAGTTTAAAATATGAAATAATAAAGTTCGCCATGATTTTTTTGGCTGATATTGATAATGAAAAGGAAAGAAAGGAGAGAATGGAGGACACAAGGAAGGAAAGGAAGAAAACAAGAAATTAATCAAAGAAAAAAGGGAGGACGGACATGAGGTATGGAAGGACAGAGAGACAGATGAATAAGAGGAAGGAAGAAGGGAAAATAGAAAGAAGACAACTAAGGATGACAGAAAGAAGGACAGAAAGACATGATTAAGGAAGGATGGATATAGACCAGGAAGGAAAACACAAGGAAAGGAAGAAAGGATACATTTAAGAAACAACACAAAGGAGGAAGGAAAGAACACCAGGAAGAAATATAAAATGAAGGATGGGCACAAAGGAGGAATATATGAATGACACATAAAAGAAAAGATGGAAGGACACAAGGCAGGAGGGAATGATACAAGGAAGGAAGAAAGGAGACAAATAAGGGTGACAGGAAGAAGGGCAGAAAGTAACGAGGAAGGGAAGAACACAAGGAGATAAGGAAAGGACACATTTAAGGAACTCCACAAAGGTGGAAGGGAGCTAGGAATTGAGCAAGATAGGAAAGACACAAAGGAGGGAGGAAATATATATTCCTTTATTTAATCAGGTAAACCCCGTTGAGATCTAGATCTCATTTTCAAGAGGGACCTGAGCAAAAAATTTGCAATAAGGACACAAGGAAGAAGAACAGGTTACATAGAAGAAAGGAGAGAGAAGGACGATTTTTATACAACAGTATTGGTAATAAGGCCTGGAAAATACATAGAAATATTGGATTCTTTCAAACTCTTATTCGGTTTGCCGACTTATCCAGATCTGGAAAATACTTTGAGTGACGGGGAACCTGTGCGGCCCACGTGTTTCCACTCACCCAGCAGCGCCGCCCAGTGCAGCGGCGTTCTGAAGAGGTTATCGTAAGCCGTGACATTGCAACCCTCATAAGACGTTAACACCTCAACCACTGCCTCGTTTCCGTCGGCAACAGCAAAGTGCAAAGGCGTCCGACCCTCATAGTCCTGCCAGTTCAGCAGGGACTCAGTGGGCGCTGCTTCCTTTACACAGACATGCAGACTGATGAGTGAGGATGGCAGATTTAGACGTGTGTGTGTGTGAGTGTGTTTGTGTTAGTGTGTACCAGTATGCAGCGGACAGTTTGCGTGGCGCTGGCCTCCTGACTGTGTGCAGCCCAGTGCAGAGGAATCTTGCCCTCGCTGTCCGGGATGCCGATGTTGGAATCGTGCTTGATGAGAAGGCGGACGTGCTCCCGTCGGTTATAAAATGCTGACCAGTGAAGAGCGGTTTGCTGTAAACAGACAAAAAAAAAAAAAAAGGCGATAGACAAAGATGGATGAATGAGGCTGGAGGAGACAGAGGGATTGCTGTGGGGCTGAGGTTTCCACTTACGTTCAGAAAATTACTCCACTATGACACGGTCAGGAAATATGAAGGAACGTGCAACACAAAGCTTGTATTGAAGGCCCCACAGCGGCCCAGAGATCCTAACCCAGATATTGACTCCATGACGGCTGCTGAGCTATTCTGAGATCTGCTGAAACCACTGTCATCTGACGCGATGATGCATATTGGATTATTACAAAACTAAATACTGATGTCAGATACACATCAGCTCCTTCAGACAGAGAGGACAGTGTGTTTGTGGTCTTATCAGGAAAACACAGAACAAAGACGCAGATTGTTGCATCGCTTGCCGTTGTGTGCGAGCGCGTTTCAAGGAAACTATCCTGAGCCGGTCTGTTATCTCTCTGCAGGTTATTGGTCAGACGCCTGGACTGGCTGCTTTCTAATTGAGAAATTACAGTGAAAAAGTATTCCTACCGCTTGAACTTTTGACATTTTATTCTACTACAGCCACACACTTCAGAGTATGTCATTGAGATTTTATGTCATGGACAAACACAGAGGAGTGGGTAAACATGAAGGGCAGGAAAAATTCTAAATAGTTATCTAATTTTTTCCCAAATAAAATTCTGAAAGGTTTTGCATGCATCTACTATTTCATGCATCTACGATTTCTTCATCCCACTGAGTCAACACTTCGGTTTGCTACATCTGCAGCAGCAACTTTTGAGGTATTTTTTTAACCAGCTATGAACATCTAGGGACTAAAATCTGTTCCCATTCTTTCTAGCTTAACAGCTCAACCTCTGTCAGGTTGGATGACTATTTGTCTATTTTCCCTGTCTTGCCGCAGATTCCTAATTGGACTGGGCCGTTCAAATGCATGAATACGCTTTGATCTAAACTATCCAGTTGTAGCTTTTTTCTGGATTTTTAGGATGGTTGTCCTGATGGAAGAATAACCTGCGTTCAGGCTCATCTCTTGTATTTTTCTCCAGGATTGTACAAGACATAACTGAGTTCAATTCAATTCAGTTTACTTACGTTGAGCCAATTTACAACAAATGCCGTCTTGAGGCACTTTACAAAAACAAAAAGTTGTTTCTGTTTCGATTGGAGTTGATGGGGAGTATTACAACTCCACACAGCACTTTGCATGTATGCCATTAAATCTACTTTCATGTGAGCAGAGCAGCTTCTTCGACATGTTTGCTGTTTCCCCTGCATTGCTTCTGAGAAACTGCAAACAGAACTCGCTATTGCCTTCTTTCAAAACTGAGTTCCCTCTTGCCACACTTCCCCAACAGCCAAATTCACAGAGCAACTGATTGGTAGTTTATCTTTCTGCAGGCTGTTCTATCTAAACTGTGGATCTCTGCAGCTCCGCCACAGTTACAATGGGCATCTTGGCTTCTTCTCTGATTAAGGCTCTCTTTGCACAGGTTGTTAGTTTAGGTGTTTTGGTGTCTTGGTCGGTTGGGCATTGTGCCCTCACCAGATTATGGATGAAACAATGCTTTATGAGATGTTGGGTTATTGTTTCATAATCTAACTCTTCTTTAAACTCTTCTCCATAACTTTCTTCCTAACCTGTCTGCTGTGTTTCTTTGTCTTCATGATGCTCTTCTAACAATCTGCTCAACAGCTGGGTTCATAATCACATTTCAACAGGACGAATCAACTCTGAATTTGTGGACAATATGAGAGCAAAGGGCTCTGCATACAGATGCAACCCACACTATTCAGATTATGACTGTAAAACTTTTATTTTCTTTAAACTTTAATTTTATTTGTTTTGGTCTAGCGCAGGAGGGGTTGGCAACGTTTTCCATTCAGAGAGCCACTTTTTCCCTCGCTACTACAAAATAAAACTCGCCTAGGACCGCAACAAATGATTTTTGAAATATGTACTACATAAAATGTTTTATTATTAAAAAAAAATACACTAGAATATATTTCTATATTCAGAATAAAATGGATCCTTTATTACAAAAGAAAAAAAATGTGCAATGACGTGAGCCTTTTCTATAAATATGAAAAATTAAGAAAGACAGATAGCCTAGTTTGAATATAGTTATTTTAAAAAGTCTATTGTAGATATTCAAAGCACATTCTGCACATGAACGTGCTGAAAAACTCCTGAATTGACAAGTTGCTTCAGCCATAATCAATTCCTTTTTGGTTTTGTAGGAACCACAGGTTGCAAGTCGCTGGTCTAGGGCATCAAATCCTGATAAAATGCGCTGAAGTTTATGGATGTAACGTGAAATAGAGGCGGATGAATAGTTTTGCTTGCGTGTGTGTGTCTGGATTATAGAACCTTATTTTTGTCCTGCGTGTCCACCTCTCCAGGCCCGATGTGTTTGAGCAGCAGGGCGAGGGCTTTGGGAGACGGGTGTCGAGTGGCCAGGTGGAGGGGGGTCATGCCCTCCAAATCCTTCTGCAGACAGTTGGCACGCCTGGACAGCAGCAACTTCAGGAAACGCACATTGCCCTGCAAACACACCACCAGGGTGAACCGTGCTGATGGGAATTTCAGAAATCAGCCATTCTTCTCAATGGCAGTCATGAACCGGCAGCGGTGTCACACACACTCACACACACACAGGGCTTTTTCAGTGGTGCCTGCTTCAATCCGCAGGTCATCCATCTCCGTCCCCTTCCTCCTGCCTCGCTACTGAGCGCTTGTGATGAGCTGTTAAACAGTAAACAGCGGCCACGTCTGCCTGTCATCCCCCTCCACATCATTATCACCCTCACTCCTGGCCTCTTTAACTACCGGGCCCCCTGGGTGATGCATCGCAGCGGAGAGCTCAGGCGACGGCGGCATGTCCATGCCGTGCGCACGTGTGGCTGCGCTTTTGTATATTTGCCTTTCTGAGGATGCAAAGCCACAGTCTGACAGATCTATCTTGTGTGTGAGGATGCATCTCGACTGTGGAGGAGAGCGTGTGTGTTTGTGTGGGTAGATGCGCGCGCGTGGTTGTGTGTGTGTGTGTAATCCTGTCCTCTCCATTCTCAGTCCAATTAGATCAGTAATCCCTGGTCTCTCTTGCTGTCTCAGCCACTTATTGATCAGATGTCAAAGAGACAGGGCTTCCCATCACTTGCATCCCCCAACTCACACACACGCACACACACACACACACACACTTCCCATCGCTGAGATCCTACCCAATAACCTATTACCTCCCATCTCTTCTTAACGATATGATGATCCTGCATCAAAAGTAGCACCATTAGTATTATTGTCACATGTAGCTGTGTTACAAAAGAGCATGTTCCTGTTTGTCTCTTAAGCATGATGCGGAATAACTCTTTACATATAAAAGCATGAGTTACACTGCAAAAACACAAAAGTATTTTTGGTCTAGTTTCTAGTGCAAATATCTTGGTGCACTTGAAATAAGACAAAACTAACTAACAAGTGAGTTTTCAGCAATAAATAGGAGCTTGAATATTGATGAAGCGGTACAAGACATTTTTTCCATATAATAAGAGTAAAATATCTTTTTTCACTGGCAGATTATTTCACTTATACTAGTACTTTTTCATCAATATTAAGGAATTATTGACTTAAAACAAGTTCCTAGTTCTTGCTGAAAAGTTACTTGTAAGTTATTTCAAGATATTTGCACTATTTAAAAATACTTTGTAAGGTTTTGTGCAGTGTAAAAACTCACAGCTGCAGTGTTTGTCCTTAATCATTATATATTAATCAATAATACCCCACATAAACTCTCAGGCTTTGGTGGCAGCCACTAGGGGGCACTAGCTCCCCACTTGAGCTCATTTAACTTCACTTTGATTTTGATGGGCAGCTTTTTTTGCCATATGTTTTAGAAAATTTATACAGAACAAACGATGCATAAAAGGGTAAATGCTTGAGTGTGCTCCACTGTGCGTCTGTGGGAGTCGGTACCTTCTGTGCTGCCAGGTGCAGAGCGCTCCTCTGGCTGTGGTCCGTCTTGTTGACCAGGGCGCCGGCCTTCAGCAGAACATCAGCGCAGTGTAGCCGGTCGGCCAGCACACAGTACATCAAGGGGGTGCGGCCAAACTGGTCCTCATGGTCCCTCAACTGGGGCTCCGCTACACACGCACAGTCAGAGTTAGTTATTCTGCGTTTGAAAGAATAAGTTTTACAAATTGACTCATTTCTGCTCCTTGTCAAAGTTCAAATGAACTAAAACGTCTGTTTTCCTTCACAACCAGCTTCTCTTCACATCTACTCACTAAAATCGTATAAACAATGTGAATAAACTATGTTTTTCATATATATATATATATATATATATATACTGTATATATATATATACTGTATATATACAATATATATATATATATATATATATATATATATATATTTATTTATTTATTTATTTATTTTCCACTTTTAGGTTAATCTTAAAACTTTAATTATTAATTCTCTGGTAAATAATATGATAAAGAGGCTCATCGTTCTCTTCTGCTCTTCAAAATGGGAAATACCAGGATAAATCAAGAAACAAGAACATTTTAAAAAATATTTTAACGTTTTATACAACTGAGACTTTGACAAACATGGCTGGATGAGCCTTTTTCTCCCAAACCAACACAAATTTAAAAACATGCCACTTGCTAAACTCAACTGGAACTGTCTGTTTTATTTAGTTGAGACTAACTGAGCCAACAAGCTGCAGTGAAACATCTCCTGCTCACTGTTACTGTTAAGTATGGTAGAGGATGTGTGATGCTTTGGGCTGAGAATCCGTCTGGAGGATTGATGCAAGTCACTTACTTGATGCAATGAGATTTCCTGAGACAGAAACTTTTAAAACTGCTTTTAATAATTAACTGAGTGTAATGTACTGATTATTAACTGCAATCAGAATGCATGTGTGATTAAACTGAGATTATTTTCTTTGCAAAGTGCCTCAAGATGACATTTGTTGTGAATTGTCGCTATGTAAATAAATTGAATTTAACTGGTCTCCCTCACAAAGGCCTGAAGAACCTTATCACAGTGGTTGTTACTGTGTGAACTATTTGAAACGTTGACATTTAAAAAAAAAAATCTGGTCACCTCCACCACGAAACGGAAAATGTTTGATTTGTTCTCCAGATAGAAAATCAACTGTCCTCTATCGAGATCCAGTAATATAGAAACCATGGACCCACAGAGTCTCTTAATAACATTAGCATACATAATTACAGAAATACAAGCAATGCATTTAAATATAAAAGCAATAGGACATGCTACTTTCTGCAGTTACTCTTCTTGATTTGATAGATTTTAAATAAGGAGGCTGTGTGCTTTGTTTCAGAAATGTGAACTCAACTCGCCTTGTACTCAATCAAGTATATTTTTCTCTTTTGTAGGGTCTATTTTATTTAGAAGTAGAAATTAAATGATTGTGACATGTTGAATGTCACAATATACAAAGTATGTTTCTATGTATTACATTTGTGGCTTAAATTTTATTTTGTAGGAATGAGGAGAAAATGGACTAAAAATGTTGCTGATCTACACAGATTGTATAAATAAACCCCTCGCTCCTTTCTCTACATGTTATTACATAAGACCAAGTGCTGAATTTTAAAATGTACCCAAATTAAATGTTGGACTGTTATACATTCTTCAATTGTCATGTTAAGGCTTTTTTTTTTTTTTTTTTACCCCTCCAGGGGGTCTTTTGTGGGCTCTAGTGTCCCTTATATGAAAGTAGGCTGACAGGAAAGGAGGAAGGAGAGGGGGGAAGACATGCGGCAAATATCGTCGGGTCCGGGAGTTGAACCCGCGATGGCCGCGTCGAGGACTCAAGGCCTCCAAACATGGGTCGAGCTAACCACTACGCCACCACGGCACGCCCATGTTTAAGGCTTTTTACTCATCTTCAGCAAGTGTGCCAATACTGTTAGAGCGTACTGTAGCAGAGGGAGCTACTGATGAACGCCAGCGTGTGTCTGACCTGTGATGAGTTTGACGAGGGCACTTCTATCTCCGTTGACAGCTGCCGCATGAACCTGCGAGCCGGGGGAAGCTGATCCTGGGCTGGACGTCACTGAGGCCTGCAACAAAAACACACTGAAGGTCACAACTCAACCTAAAGCAACATACGCTTACTTATCAAGTGGGCAACATAATGAGCCGAGACAGCTTCCTGTCTGTCCTCCTTGCTCTGAGCAACACCAATAGCTCTCTATAAAGATGGCTTGCATTAAATAAGACAAACTTAGGAGAGTAAAAATGACAGAAATTTTAGAGGAAATACAGCGATTTAGCAAACCTGGAGGTGAAGAGCTTGATTTGCATTTTTTCTGTAGTCCAAATGAAATAAAAGCCACAGAATATTCGACAGTAGATTTAAAAATCACTCCTGACACTGCTGTAAAAATCTTATGTGTTAGTGAGGCAACAATTAAATTAAAACTAATACTACTACTACATATATAATTAATTGAAACAGTTTCTGATCAGATTTTTACCATTTGGTCTTACTCAGTTCACAGGTATGGTCAATCATAGCAAATCTAAAAAAAATAAAATAATGTTCAGCTGTCCTGGTAGAATATACCCGGCATTTTCTCAATTAGATCCTTCAGCTAAAACCAAGGTTCACAGCAAGATTCTAAAGAATCAACATAATATCTCTGTACAAAGGTATCAGCCAGGAGAGGAAAATAAACAATTCCTCAGGGATTGGCAAAAAACACTAAATCTGGACATTTCTCCAAGTTGAAGATAAGACAAAATGGAAACTGGTCACTGAAAAAGCAAAATTAGAAGAGGCAAATTAAAAGCATAACACAAATAAACAAATAATATTGTACAATTATCAAGAATAGCATAATCAAATTAAAAGAAATGAGTAGAATAAATTTAGAAAGTATACAAGATATGTATATTTGTACATATAAACCATTTATAAGAAATTATAAAAATCAGGAAGGATGTGCAAATAACAGAAAGGATGTAAAGTGATGGTTATAAAGTCTTAACAGTAGCTGGGAAGGATCTGCAATAACGCTCCTTTGTGCACCTAGGATGCAGCAGTCTGTCACTAAAGGAGCTTTCCAGCTGAACAACAACTTCATGCATGTGTAGAACACATTATTACATTTAGACATTTATTTAATTTCCCTTTGGGATCAATAAAGTATTTTTGAATTTGAATTGAATTTGTCCAACAGCGATGTTACTTTAACTAGATTTCTTCTGTCTCCCACCAAGGGGTCATCTTAGGACATCCTGTAGGAATGAAGAACCGACGACGGCTCTTCTAAAGAAAACTACCAATACCATGTGGCTCAAATTTCCAAAAAAACTTTGTCGAAGAGTAAGTTGTAGTCTGCTAAGACCAAACTGGAAACTTTGGGACACAATTCTTAAAGAAATGTTTGGCACAAAAACAAAACTGCATATCTCGAAAACAACACGTACCGTGACAGATGAGGGTGGTGGCATCATGAGTACGGATGGAATTAAATGAACAATTCCTACTCTCAGTCAGTTTTGATCCAAAACCTTTAGGTGGGAGTTAATATTTTCAGTATCGTGGTGAATGCAGGTATACATCCAAACCAACAAAAGAATAACTTCAGAGGAGAAAATGACAGTTTTCTAATCTTTAGACCTAATCTGACAGAAAATCTGTAGGATGATAAGAACAGGGGCTGTGAACAAGAGACGTCTTCACAATCTGACAGATTAGGAGAACATCAGGAAGCTAGAGTGGGCAAATATTTTATTAAATAGAAGAAGACTGAACGCTGAAATTAAATGTAAAGGTGCTTCAGCAGAGATTTAGTTTAAGAGTGCACACACTTATGTGGCTAGACTACTGCAGTTCTTTTAATTTTTTTAATACTTTTACCCAAAACAGATTTTCCAGCTTTAATTATTTACAGATTAAAGATATCTGTTAAATTACAAAACCAGGATTTTTTATACATTTTAAACCATTTGAGATTCCTAAAACATACCTCGACGCACAAAAAAAATTCCAATAACTGAAGGCGTAAAGTGTGTGTGTGTGCGTGTGTGTGTTTGTGCACATTGATACATGGATGCTGGATGTCTCCTCCTGCTGAGGGGGTTAAATCTCTTCCTGGCCCCACTTAACCAGAACCCAGTGAAAGCTGGGTAATCTGCAGACAGGAAGCAGCTGGGGAGAGGGGACCCTGTGTGAGCATGTAGGAGGGGGGTCTCTCTTCATGTCTTATTCATGTCTCATTAATACTGCAGCAAGCCTGGATGTGTTTGTGTGTGTGTGTTGGGTTGGGAGAAGTGGGGATGAGCCCTGCGGGGCAAAACACAGAAATCAATTATTGCCCCTAAACACATAAACGCTCGAGGCACAAACTCCTGGTTACAATGAGAGAGTTTTTCCAAAACATTTTCATCACTGTGTCTAGAAACAGATCTGATTTAACACTGGAGATGCACCAATCAATCGATCAGAAAGAGGAATCTGGCAATTTTCCCTTTAAGGGGTCAGATCCCCAATCACAGGTCAAATACTGAAAAGAATATTTACATTTCCACTAACTTTGAACAACCTTAGAAATCAGATGAAGGTAAGTGACATATGCTCTGAGGTAATCCTGGAACCTCTTTGTGCTGGACACAGAACTACTGAATCTATTAAAGAACAGCATTTTTCTTTTCTGTGGTTTAGTCCTTATAAAAAAAACTAATCGAAATCAATAAGAAAATTAGAAATCAGCAAAGAAACTTCTGATCACTGGCTTTCTATTTTATACAGTACAGACCAAAAGTTTGGACACACCTTTTAATTCGATGAGTTTCCTTTATTTTCATGACTATTGACATTGTAGATTCACACTGAAGGCATCAAAACTATGAATAACACGTGGAAATATGCACTAAACAAAAAAGTGTAAAACAACTGAAAATACCCATTATATTCTAGTTTCTTCAAAGTAGCAACCGTTCGCTGTGATTACTGCTTTGCACACACTCTGCATTTTCTTGATGAGCTTCAAGAGGTAGTCACCTGAAATGGTTTTCACTTCATAGGTGTGCCCTGTCAGGTTAATAAGTGGGATTTCTTTACTTATAAATAGTCAAGAAAATAAAGAAAACCCATTGAATTAGGTGTGTCCAAACTTTTGGTCTGTACTGTATATGGAAGGATGGATGAATGGATGGACAGATGGATGAAGCTTTTATGTAAATACCACCATTAAAGAACCTGGTTGGCGATTTTTATTTTTAAACTCAGATGTTTATTTTGTACACAACAGAACTAGACATAAAGTCCTTTCCCCCACCTTTTCTACACTACTCAACACTTTTTAGTACCAGGAATTTTTGAAAATTGTCAAAGAAATGATGAAAATCCTCCAGGTTGCTGCTCTATTTTCTTCTCGTTCCACTCTTCCTCCCTCTGGTCACCTCATAAACAGCGCTCATGTAGACACTGCGTGCAGCATGGCAATTACTTGTCATGCTTCTTGCTTTCTCACGCTCCGCCAAGAGGTGGTAGGGACCTAACCCAGGGAACATCTTTGTGTGTGAAAAAGGGGGTTAGGTAGAAAAGAAATGGAAGATGCAGCACCATAAAGGTGTGTGTGTGATTATGTCGCTGCGTGAGTGCTTGGAACATGTGCCGCGTCATGGAAAGCGATCTTCCGTGAGAGGCAGAGAGTTTTTACGGCCACTTCACCAAAATTAACCACAAGCTTCTCTAAACATCTCTAATTAACAACGATTGCTCAGACAGAAGTGTGCACATACACGCATGCAGCTTTCAATTACTAATATTAAACATGTGCAGAAAGAGCAGACATTTTACAAAGAGTTTTACTAGATTTGATGTTAAAATCATGATACAAAGACTTTGTTTCCCCTTGTAGTCTGAACTTTTCTTGCACCATGAAAATTTTTCCCTCCCTCAAATTTTTCCACATTTTTTTCCACTTTAAACTAGAACCACTTAGGTATTTTACAGCATGTTGACTAACACAACTTCGACCACTGTTATGAAATAGGAGGGAAATGATACAAGGTAAATCTTTTTTTAAAACAAATAAAAAAATCTGAAAAGTGTGCCATGGATTTGGACTCAGTCCCCCTGAGTCACTTATTTGTAGACTGTTATTATGCTGAAGTTACAGCTGCAAGTATTTTGGGGCTTATTTCTGGCCACTTTGCACTCAAAGACACAGCAATGTTTGCCCATTCTTTGCAAAATAGCTTAAGCTTGGATGGAGAGTGTTTTTGAACAGTAATTCTCAAGCCTTGACACAGATTCTCAATTGGATTTAGGTCCGAACTTTGACTAAGCCGTTTTATCAAATGAAAGTGCTTTGATTTTAACCATTACACTCCAGTCATATGCTGGCCTTTCTCCAGTTTTGCCTGAGTTACTTGTTTGTGACAGCTATGTCTGAGTTGAATAATAGTTTTCTCGCAGTATGATGATGTTACCGCCATGTTTAACTTGAGGATGCTGTGTCCATGGTGATGTGCTGTGCCAGATTTTAAAGCAAACCAAAAACAGAGCTTCTGTCGGGCCTTCTTTCAGAAATAGCCTTCTTTTTCACACTCTCCTGCTGACAGACATTTCCACCTGAGTTCACCGGAGTTCTGCATCTCCTCCATAACTATCATGGGCATTTTCGCTGATATTATGATTAATGTTATTTTGACATACATAGATTGTAATCTTGCCATTGCATGTTTTTTCTACCTGCAGACCTTTAGCATATTTTGGAATACTACATATGACATGTTTTGTGAATTGGTACTCTACAGATAAACTGAATTGAATTGAATATGAATTAAGATCTTTGCAGTGTTGCCGGAATAAAGTGGGGCTCAATTCAAAAACAAAAAAGCCCTATTATAATTTTTTATTTGTAAAAAAAAAAACCTGCATCATTATTATTCTTCCACTCTACTTTTCTTTGGACTACTTTGTGTTCGTCAATCTCCTAAAATCCCAATAAGATCCATTGGTATTTATGGTTGTAGCATGACAACATGAGGAAAAGTTCAAGAGTTCTGAATAGTTTTGCGACCTACTGTGTTCTGATCCTTCTTTACATTTTTCAAGTGAACCTGAAAGGCTCCAGCTGCTGCTGGAATAAAGCAAATTGATTATGAATAATCTTAAAAGCAAAAAAAAAAAACAGAAAATCATAATATGGCCGAAAAGTGACACAAGAGGGACGAGTCAATATCCAAATCCATGTGTGGGACATTCATGACCGCCATATGCAGCCAGTTATAGTTTCATGAGAAACGCAGTGCTTTGGAAACACCCACCGCGCGTCCAAATTTGGCTAAAAAGGCTTTTTGAGATGCAGTGTCTGCAGTCAAACAAAGGAGGGTGTAAAAACAACACAAGTTCCCGTTGAGAGGTTTGGAGTGGTCTCATTTAGCTATTCATACGAGTTCCTCGGGGAGCGCTCGGCTTGTTAATAGGAAGACAATAACTCAGAGTAAACCATCGATCAGCAGCTGAGGTCCTGACCAAGTGATTGTGCATCTGTATGAGTATCGACTCATGCTGATGCTGACATTATTTAGTCTTTATTCATATTCTACCTCATATAACCAAAGTGACTTTAACAAAGAATCCAGACGCTTCCCTGAGACCTTTCAGCAACACTACAGGTGTGCGGCACACAAACACGCTGCAGCCTGTACATGCACACAGACCCTAACCAGCACATCAATAGGTGCTATTGAGACGAGAAGGTAAAGAAACCAGAGTGTGCGTTTGTGCAGAGCGTTTTTTTTCCTGGCTGTCCATCACTGTGAAGGTGTCTGCTTTTGACAGAAGACAGCTCTGACATGCTGGGTATAAACAGGGGGGAACTACACAACGCTAAGCCCACACACGCCCACACGCAGTTTTTCTCAGTTTAAAACATACAGATTTACAGTTTATGAGTCATAACAGAGTGTGTTTAAGTTCTTAGTCAACGTGGGGCCATTATATCCGCTGTCTAGGCCACCTACATGCCCCTCTGTGTGTTTCAGAATGAGTCTGTATGTTTCAGATAAAAAGATATACGCTGCAGGAAACAAGCCCTGGGTTTTGACTGACAGCTAAAGAGGTAGGAGGAAGGATAATATCAGTCCAGAGGGATGTCCAATCTGCGAAGCCCCATTTCTGGGGGACTCCCCGGATCCCTGAAGACCAATGAGCCGGCTCCCTCGACTGGTTGGGGGCCGAGCCCCGGGGGCACAGCGGGGCCAATCAGCAGGAGGCGAGAGGGCTGAGTGACATATAGATCTGCTAATTTACATCATTACCACAATGCATCCTGACAAATGAGCCCCCGGGGCGCGAGCCAATCACCTGGGAGAGTAATGCAATTAGGCGGGACTACAGCTGTCAATCTCACAGCCACAGGGGTCAGTTTGTGATGCCTATGGTTACAACTGGCCTGCCTGCTGTCTGATTATTAACATATAAAACCCATATAAACATAAAGCTCCAGTCAGAAGTTTACATACACTCTGCATCAGAAGGGTTGTATCCAGCATGCAGTTCATGGTTTTAGTTAGTGTTTTGCTTGTGTGTGTCTCCAGCTTGGGCCTGAGAATGGTAGAAGAATGCAATTTCTTAAGAAACTTCTACCAAAAAATATTTAGATACGAGTCCTTCTCACCTTGTCTGTGCAGTTCAGCCAGACACTCTGAAAGTAAGAGAGGTGGTGCGTTTAGTGTCATCGCATTATATCACTAATGAGATGCCTCCAGGAAGGAGGAGAGGGGGAGACAGCAGTGCAGGCAGTAAAATGAAGAAAAGACTGAAGAGAAGTGGAGAGAACATGAATCGGGGGGCTGGGAGACAGATAGACCAGCTTGGGGACTTTTTCCTCTCTCCTTCTCCATCCTTGTTCGCCCCTACACCTCCAAGTCTAATTGGACTAAAACTGTGATCTAATTAAATGGCCAATTAAAGTGCAGAGAGCAATGTGCCCACTGGCGAATCAGAGGACGAGGACGTAATCAAATGGAAAAACAAACAGAAAAAGAAATCAATGGAAGTGATGAAAAATGGAAAAAAGGAGAAAAAAAAACAGAAAAAGAAACAATAAAAGTGATGGCGGCTTTGTGCTGCTACTTAAAAATAACTCCTCCACAAAAGAAATCAAGTGCAGAGGTTTCATAGCTGTCAGCAAAAATAACATTTCAAATGTTCTGTTTTATTAAAATGTTTCTTTTTTCAACTTAATCTACAAGATAGCTCCTAAGATGTCTTAATAAGGAACAAATGGTGCAAAGCTAAACTTCCTGTTTATCATTTATTTTTAATATCCGCATTTTAGTCTCTGAAAAGAAAATTGAACCATAACTGGTCATGTTAATAATGTGTTATATTTGTGAACATGTGTATGAAAAATAAAAATGGGAACAGAACTAACAGCACTATGAATGGTGCTTTAGTGTTTATCCACATTTGAATTTGTCTATGTAAAATAGCTGAGGTTCAGTCAGACTGAGCATCAAACATAACATCCAGTTTCAAGTCTTGCAACAGAAAGCAACCAGTCTGGACTTTGACTGGTCCATTCCACTGTAGAGTTGTCTATATGTCAAGAGTCATTGTCTTGCTGAAAGGTGAGCTAAATGTGTTCCAGCACATGAATAAGGTTTGTTCAAAACTCCAAATCCCATATGAAATAATTCAAAGTTGTTGGTGGTGAGAATGTGACAAAATGTGAAATAGTTAAAATCAAGAAACAGTCACTGAACACTTAATCCAAGGCACTGCACATCAGAATCTGTGTATTTTATCTTGGGCAATTAGAAATTAATCTAAATTTGTATATCTGCTAAAACACATGGAAACTAAAACTAATGTAAGAAATAATTATGAATAAGACAAGATTTATTTGTCCTTCTTCAAATTTACATTGCTTTGTTTTCTAATGCAAAAAATCCCAGAATAGAAATTTTTGACTAATGATTTGAGCAGGTCAGTGATTTGTTTTCTCCTCCTCAGAGGGAGCTGATTCTTCCTCTCTCCATCTGTGACTATGTCCCACACTGGGAACCCCCTATGGACAGCTTTAGCACATCAAATATTAATGCTGGGATTCAATTCAACATCTAATCTCCTTAACAATTAGGGAGATGCAGCACCCACAATTAGCTTTGTTACACGTGGCCTCTACAGTCTTAACTCCTGAAGGGTAATTACAAACTGGAGACCAACATACAGTATATACAAACAATGAATATAAAGGAAAGGTTCTGGGATTTGAATGTGTGAAGCTGCTTTAGGGTTTTGGATTCTTACCATATCTTTGTTGAGGGGGGACACTTTGGAGGATTCTTCCCAGTTCAGATCATCCTCAGTGGGTGTGAAGACACATCCAGGTCCCCTACCTGGTCTGATCCTGGCTCCTGGCAGAGCAAAGAAAGACGCTCACTCACACTGAGACCGACCCACCTGTCCACACAAATAACTGCCAGTAAAACTCAGCTACTGTGCTGATGACAGACGTAGGGATGAGAGAGACTGTTAGTTTTTATACTTGATCTTATCAGATGTGCCTTACCGGTATCAGGATATGCAGAGGTTTTAAAATGTTCCAGCAAATCTTTTTCTTGTTCTGTTCCTATAATTTTAAATCTTTTCTGGTTTCTCAATCTTTTTTTTAAAAAAAGATTATTTTTAGCACAGAATATAAAAGCTGCAGTATGTTTGTTTTTTTACAAATTTGTTAAAACTGTCACCATGTCGTGACAGTTTTTTATGAGACAAATAGTCTGTGAAAAGATTAATCTCCATGTCCTCCTGAGTTGCTATTGCCATCTAAAGAAATGCACCAAAAACAATCAATCAGAGCTAGGAGGAAGGGCTTAGCGCTGTCAATCAACTTCGTGTACTCGCTGTTCAATGTGCTAATGGTGGAGAAACAATTTACCTTTACAGGAAAACTGTTTATCCATCGTCATCGGTGGCTATGCTAACTAGCCTACCATTCACAACAGTCTCTGCTATCAGGAAGAAGTTGAAGCGTAACAGAGGGGGAGCAGACATGCCAGGGTGATTGACAGCGCTAAGACCCTCCTTCTCTCTCTGATTAGTTGTTACTAGTTTAGCACCGCGACAAGGCAGCACAATTTTTTCACATACTATCTGATACCATACTGTCATGACAGAGTGACAGTCTCAACATGTGTAAAATACAAATTTCATAAAAGTTACATACTGTACATTTAAGTTATGGCTATGGTATGACCAACATCATCTACTAACTTGATAGTTGTCCTGTAAACAGTCACTGACTCTAGAAGCACATAGGCCTACTAATTAATATGCTAATATCAGCTTGCTATAGCTATAAAAAGCAAAACGACAAAAATATATGAAATTGTGCGCCCTAAGGACCTAAAAGTAAAATTACATTTAATGGATATTTCTTATATGTTTTTGACGGAGTCTGTATATCAATATCAATACTTACTATGGGATAAATACCTACTATACTGTAAACAAACTCAAAGCTACAAACATATTATAGATAACACAATTACAACCCAATCAATATGTTTCAGTAGCAGTAGGAAAAATGGTTGCTTCTCCACTCAAAATCGCATTTAGATCATGATATTTATATTTAAAACATCTGTGTTAATAAATAAGTAAATAAGTGGCAGTGGAATCTTAATGTTTTTACTCAAGCTTACCATAGCAAGATAATCTGAAAGTTTGAGTGAGTTTGAAATAACAAAAATGACAAATAAACGTTTTATGCAGTTGGAAGGAATTGGAATATACCATTTATGTTTATTTTGGATTTCTTCGTTTTTGTCTTTTTATTTATTTATTTTTGTCACACCTAATGTTTCAGATCATCAAAGTAATGTTAACACAAACATAACCCTGAGTACATTTTTAAACACTGTTTTTAAATGAGGATTTCATGTGCAAAAGGGGGTAAAAGCTGTGTTACACATAGATGTGGGAATAGCAAACCTCTAACTACAATGATGCAACTCTCCTGTGTTTCGCGAAATACATTTTTCGTACTAATACTATGGTTCAACACAGTCTAAGATTAAAACCACTCGAAATGTTGATAATGTATCATGCCAGTTTAGTCCTGTTTGTAGTCATATTTACCTTCGGAATCTTTTTTTCTCAGACAAAACTCTTCAGAAAGTTTTCCTCTCAGGCGTCCCGTTGGATCAACGCTGTAAACACTACAACTCCCGTTACAGCGCTACAGCAAAATTCACTCGCCATGTTTTGAGTTCTCTCCGAGGTGGATAGCGCTTGTTCAACAACGCGGCCAAAACTACATTACCCAGAAAGCCTAGCGATAACCAGGAAGTTCGCCTCGGGTTTCCGTGGTCACCCTGAGTTCTGTTCGCCGTTTGTTTCCTGCTACGAGAGAAGAGCGGCGTCGAGACTGACCGGGAAGGCTGAACAACACCACCTCCTCCAATAACCACGACATACAATGAAACTGTTCGCAATATCTCCATCTCTGGATATCCGTTTCGCCGCTGTTATATTGCTGGTAAGCGTCTTTTTTTTACAGCCGGGGACAGTACGGTCACTAACAGATGGAGCTAATGTTAGCTAAATCCTGCTCGCTGGTCAACTGTACTCCCGTTAAAAGATTGAATTCATGTTACAATATAAGAGGCGTGTTTATTAAAATTTAAAATGTGGTGATAAAGTTGAAATTTTGATCAATTTTGCTGAATGAGCAATAGAATAGTTAGTAGTAGGTGCTACCTACTGTTATCTATTAATTACAGTGAAGTCATTGCTAATTGCTAGCACGCTTTTTGAAGCTTATTGGCTGCCCTACTGTCTGGACGGGTTAAGCATTTGTTGTTGTTTTACTGCACAAAGTAATTGTCGTACTTTTTCGGTCGCTATATATGCGTCTTTGAATGATGCTCGCCGGTTGGTAAATTCCTCTGTTGTGGCTCATTCTCATTGGCCGACAACCCGGAACTAAAGGGAGGCTTAGTTTGGCCCTGAAATGAAAACTTCTCTCTGAGCTGCAGAGACCTACGGTTTGATGGGTTTAACCACGGCGAATGTGGCAGTTTGTGGGTCTGCAGGTGTCATAAAGCATTCTGTGAAGTCAGAAGCGATCAGCAATCTGTAATTACATAGTTTAGAATTGAGTTATTGTCAATTAGTTATAGCAGTTTTGCAACTTGTGGCTCCTAATAACATGAATATTAAATGATACAGAAATGGGGAGATAATTTTATTATAAAGGCATCCGGAATGCACGTTTTATAAGTTATTTATGCTTTGTGCTATATCTCCATTGAATTTTAAAAATGACACTAATGGGGGAAAAAAAAATCACCCTTCCTGCCTTTTATTTCAGTTAGCTGCAAAATGATTAATTTGACTTTGTAGATTATCCATTATTATGTGTATTGTTTTTCCGAATTGAATATTCTAACTGGAAGCCTGCATGTCTCAAAACCTGAAAGAATTTTGTTGTAAATGTTATTAGTTCTAAAGTTTAAACATAAAAATAAATTGACTTTGGTTCTTTAGTTTAATTAAAAAACGGGTCTAAATCTGCTCTAAGCAGAGTAACACTTTGATTTTAACAAGCTATTATTAGCTGGCTAATTAACCTGCACTGAGCTGATTTACAGACATTCTGCTCTTGGCATGCCTTTTCTAGTTTTACGAAAGAGTAAGAGGTGGAATATTCAGATACACAAATAACTTTTTCTTGTAAGACAAGAAAAATATAGGTGTTTTATGTATTGTTTTTTCTTTCTCAATTAACTGATTAGCAGTATGCAGCAGCAGGTGGGGGAGATACATTAATATATGCTCTTGACAGCTAAAGAAACCCTGAGCTCACCGACCCATTTCTCTGACATCCAATTATAATGGATGTCAGAACTGTAGGAACAATATGACAAAAGCTGTAGGAACAATATGACAAAAAATTATAGTGATTTTGAAACTGCAACTTTTTACAACCTTGGTGTGCTTTCATACCCATCAAGAACCTGTGGGTAGATCATAGAAACCAGATTAGATATTAATTATTAGCACAGGAGTAATTCAAGTCTTCCTTTTATACATTGACTTATGGAAATGACAGTGGTATTTCCACCTGTTTGTTTATGAATATATTTATCCAGCTCTAAATGTGGTAGAGTTCTTCTCACATCCTGGTTAAAGCGGATCTTTAGTTATCTTGGATCACACCTCATACATTAAGCATATTTTTAAAGTCTTGACATGTCATAGAACTTTTTACTAAAGCGGATATGACAGTGAGCAGCATTATATACTTGAAATGAACTGAAAAAAGGAACTAGATGGAAAGGAAAAAAAATTGTAAAAGTGTGATATTGCAAAGGTGACACGACTGTGGTGTGTTCTCCTTCTGCACACTTTTGCTCTTTTGACCTTTACCTTCATTATCACCAAAAGATTTAGGGTTTAGAAATACAGTCATTCATACATAAATAACTATAATTAACATAGTTCTGTTCCCGCCCAATATACAACCTTGACATGACTTATCTTTAATATGTAGTGTAGCATTAGATGCATACTTTGCTACTTATAAAAAGCTAAAGTTTTGACCTGCATTTACTTATGGACAAGCGATGAAAACATTTTTGAAATGAATGTAAGCACTGTAGTGAATAGTAGCCATATCAAGCACATTTTTGCATAATTGACATAGTAGCTGCTGTTAAGGTTAAGCCCTGGGAGTGGCATTCTGTTTATTGTTTTTCCAAGTTGAATATTCTAATTAGAAGCCTGCATGTCTCAAAACCTGAACTTCTGGTTTAAATATATCAGGGCTTGTTTTAAAGATAGATAAGAGACATTAATGTCAAAAGGGAGGCCGCTATTATAGAATGTCTCTTTTATTTGTGGCCAAACATTGCTTCGCTGAGGAGCGCTAAAAAGTCTGCACACACTACCCCATAAAGTAATTTAAAATATTAGTTTGAAAGTTTTGCCAATTTATTATCAATAAAGCAAGAAAATCCCAGGTTAATAAGTAGAGTATACTGTACATAGTCTTTGCTTTGTCAGTTAAAATAATATTTTAAAACAGAAATGTCCGGCTTCTTAAAAGTATGGAGGCAGTCAGCCAATGGTTCTGCTGTTTTCAGGAAAGCCAGGGTGCAGTGATAGCAGTCTTCAGATTATCTGCACTGTTGGGTCAGGTGTCTCTCATCTTCCTCCTGATGATACTCCTTAGATTCTGTATGGGATTCTGGTTAGCCCAGTTTGTTAGCCAGTCAGTAACATCATGGTCCCTGATCCAGCTTTTTTTTTTTTTTACTTTTGCCAGTGTGAGCAGGTGCTACGTCCTGTTGCAAAATTAAACCACCATCTTGATAAAGCTTGTCAGCAGATGGAGGCATGAAGTGCTCTATCATTTCCTGGTACAAAGCTGTGGTGTGTGTGGACTTCAGAGAGCTCAGTGGCAGCCCCAATCATCATTAAATGTGGCAAGTTCAAGTACAATGCATTCTGATGTTATTCCTCCTCATTCTGGGACCTTGATTTCTAAATGAAATGCAGACTTTACTTGTATCTGTAAAAACTTTAGACTTCTGAGAAGCAGTCCTGATTTCTCCTTTGCCCAGTAAGACACTTTGTAGCTTTCTGCAGGTTTTGCCTGAGTACAGTGGCCTTGATGTGCTGACTCCAGCTTTAGTCCACTACTTGTGAAGCTCTCCCAAATTCTTGAATTGATTTTCTTGACAATATATATATACATATTTTAAAAGTTGTACCTATAAAATGACAATTTGTCAAATGGCATTTGAGTGAGTCTTAGGATATGAGAGACAAAAGATTTGGTCAGATGAAACAAAGATTGAAGTCTTTGTCCTGAATGCCAGGCGTCATGTTTTCAGGTACATCTCATCACCTGGTGAGCAGTGAAGTATGGTGGTGGCCCCATCACACTGTGGGATGTTCTCAGGCAGCAGGAAGCAGGACACTAGTTTGAACTGCAACAATTCACAGAGACATGGCAATAACCTGCTGCAGAGTACAATGGACCTCAGACTGGGGTGAAAGTTCATTTTCCAACAGGACAACGCACACAGCAAGCATTAAAAGGGAGTGGCTTCTGAAGAAGTTTGTAAATGTCATGGAGTGAGCCAGCCAGAGCCCAGACTTTTACCTGATCGATCCTCGCTTTAGAAGAATAAAAATGTCTGCATCGACATTCTCCATCCAACCTGATGGAGTTTAAGAGGTCAAGCAAAGGATAATGGTAGAAAATGCTCAAAAATAGGTGGCATGGTTGCAGCATCACACTAGGAAGGCCTGAGTCTGTATTTGCTTGCAGAGGTAGTAATTTTCTGCTGCATTATAACAAAAGGTGAAGCTCTGTGAATGTTTTCCCCATGCAGTGTGGGTAACAATCTGTTATCAATCCAGAGTCGCGTATGCTACAGTTTCTGATTTACTTTGTGGGAAGTTCTGTTTGTTTGACCCACACTTATGCATCGTTTTTCTTTTTTTCTGCTGTGTTCATGCACTCTGCTTTAATTGAGGATGTTTCTGATTCAACTGTAGGTGATGGGCCTCTCTACTCCGGGGAAAGCAGAAATTATCAGTCTGGACTCATCCAACATCGATGATGTCCTGAGTAAGAAATTACATTTGATGTACATAGATGAAACAAGTTTGACATTTTGCTCCATTATATTTAGATGACTATCACTTTTGTGTTTATTTCTGAAATAAATATCTAGTTTTGGATAAAAAATTTTTTAAACAACCTGTCTTTCTTTTTATCTAGCTGTAGACAAGGCAGATAAATGTTGGTATGACAGGAAAGAAAACATTCTCACTTCCTACACTGCCATTTAATGTTATCTTCGAGTTTTTTGTAATATCGACTTTTGCACTTGCTCTCCTCCTATTTTTTTATTTTATTATTTATTTTTTTTTTTTACCCCTCCAGGGGGTCTTTTGTGGGCTCTAGTGTCCCTTATATGAAAGTAGGCTGACAGGAGAGGGGGGAGACATGCGGGAAATGTTGCCAGGTCCGGGAATCGAACCCGCGACAGCCCCGTTGAGGACTAAAGGCCTCCAAACATGGGTCGCGCTATCCCCTACGACACCACGGCACGCCCCTCTCCTACTATTTTTGGCTCGGTGTATAATAATATATAGAAACTAAAAATTGTCATGTTTCTATAAATATATGTTTGTGTTGCAATAACAAAATACTTAGCTTATTTAAAAGGCTTTGATTGTGAATATACATATTTTTAAGGGGACAAGACTACAGTAAAATCTCCTTATTGTGTTATAATTGTTGATCCAGCCAAATCATTAATGTCATAAAATAACTTCCTTTGTTAACACAACAAAAACATTGTAAAATAACTCTGTAGTCTCAAACGCTCCAATTAGGGAGCTTTTGAGCAAGGTTGCAATTAAATTTTCTGTTAACAATCAGAGTTAAAAATTTTATAGCCAATTGGAAAGTTTGCTATGGTTTACAAGTAGATAGTTTACAAGTGGTATTTAAATGTGCCATCTCTGCATGTCCAGCCATGAAAATTTCTGCAGAAGTGTAAACAAGAATCGGCTAGTCTGAAAAACAGCAATACTGATTGGATAAACTGATCGGAATAAAGTTAAGCGAGGCTTATACGTCATAAATACATTTTATTAGGTCAGATTTTGTTGTTCATGTAATAGTAAGATGATGCTGTCATTATATTGAAAAAAAAAAAATTCATAGTGGGGCAGTCTATTCTGCTCTTCTGTAATAATAAACCTTTATTTATGTATTGATTTTGTGTCTTTCTGGCAGATAATGCTGGGGTAGCATTAGTCAACTTTTACGCTGACTGGTAAGTATTTGTTTTTTCTTTTATGATACTTTTGTATTATTTAAGTCGCATTTAAATTGAGTTTTTGCAAAACTTTACATCTTCCTGCCCTAAATAGAAAATAGTTCTTCTAGCTTTACCACTTGATTTATTTTATTACCTTTTAAATTTTTTTTTTTTACAAAGTTGTGCAAAGTGAACAAAATCTAAACCTTCTGCAGGTGTAGATTTAGTCAAATGCTCCATCCGATCTTTGAGGAGGCGTCAAACATCGTGCGGGACGAGTTCCCTGATACCAAGCAGGTGGTGTTTGCTCGGGTCGACTGTGACCAACATTGTGAGTAATATTTTCCTTACCTGCTATTTTGTGTGTTCTCTAACTTTGTTCAAGATGTTACTAAAAATACAACTTGCAACGTTCCTGTGAGAAGCGCATTACCGGTAATTGTTAAAGTGAATGCTGCACCAGCGTGGAACACATTTAATGTAAAGAATGGGTTTTGTTAGAACGGAGTAAGTTAAATATTTTAAACTTTGTGAAATTGTGAAAATATTTTGAATAATATTGGTTGTATGTTTTTGAGCTGTCTTCTTGATGGCCAAGTGTTTTGTCCTAGACTCGCCGTAGGTTATTAGGTTATTATAGAGTTTCTGCTCAGTGTTAAAAAGCCTTAAACTGAAAAATCTTAAATTTAGGTGTTAAAAAACAAAGTCCTGAATTTGTCCAGATTTACCAAAACCGGTCTGAAATTATGTTAAGTCTTAAACTTAGATGATTATTTAATTGTTTTTTTTCCCCAATGTACAATTTTTTTAATTTATTCTGTCTTTAATTTGTTTTGCTTAGAATTACAGACAAGCATTTATTTGGTATGGTTGTTGTGGTTCAGTCTGAGGGATTTGGGTGTCTTAAGCTGCAACCCCTTTAACTGTCTTTTGGACCTTTGTTTAAGCAAATAAAATCAAAAGATTTTGTTACAATATATAATATTATAAATTGATTATTACTAAGTACTCATTTAAACTTAAGTTATTTAATTTTCATTAAGTTGGTCCTAAATTTTAGTCATAAAGGGCCTAAAAAGTTCTCAGAAAGTCTTGAGAAATCACTGAAACTTGCAGAAATTTAGCTTTTAGAACTCCATCTGTGAATATCTGGATTTAAAGCGTAGCTGGTTTTGATATGCGATGAATTGTTTTGAAGAAACCACTTGTGTTAAGTGTGATTTAAAAAAGGAGGTGTTTGTCCTTTATTTATGGAAACTATTGTTTGCGTTGCAACAACTCTGTCCTGGTCTTGTTGCTGAAAATGTGTTATATAAAAACAATTACCTTACCTTTTACCTTGGTTAGTAAAATCCTCTTCTGATATGGATACAGGACTATAGTAAATACCCCAACTAAAACTGATATGTTTTACCTTTGGTAATGAAAGGTTTTTATTTTTGTATGAACAGTAGTCTTTATTTGACAGTTCAAAGTAGTCATAACCATCACTAAAAAGTACCACTGTTTCTCAATACTGCAGAAAACGTCACATAAAAGTCATTAAAATGACCTTAATTCTTAAAAAATGCAGTTTAGTCAGATAGAAGGGAGATCTCGTTGAGCTGAGTTGGCAAGTAGGTGTGAAGTGACATCTGGAGACGGCAGCACTGCATCATAACCAAGGTGCTCACTGACTGCATGATGTCAGCTTCATTAAGACACAAATGAAGACTTTGCAGCTCTTCTGTAATGCCATTTGACTGCTATAACCTAATAAATGTATGTTATTCATTCAAGAAAAAAATATTATATAACTAGAAGCTCAACCTCATATAAACTTTGCATATTCAAAAAGTATCTTAAACATGTAATAAATAAAAAATATAATTTTTGTCTCAGTTTGGTTGCAAGTTTTATCTAAAATGTAAAAACGTTCGTTTGCTGATCTGCTGTTTTTATTATAGGTTTAATCATTTTATATTGTTTGAGTATATGCTCAAAGAAATTCAACAAACTTTATGTGGGAAGGGAAAGAGGTGCACATCTATACTCTATATTTGATGCACATGTTCACACGGAGATGCCCATCACACCAGAGCTCACACACGTAAGCTGCCAGCTTCAGCCTTTTGAGATAAAGCAAATTAAAGAGAATTATTGATGACCTGCAAACTGTTTGAAGACTAATGACAAAACTGCTGCATCCTGTGAAGACTGGAGGCTTAGAGACGCCCCGCAGAGAGATTGACACCTGCCACACAAGCACACACACACTCATTCAGTGTGCGCAGCGCGAATATTTACTCCTGGCAGGGGGGCTGCTTTCATGTGGGAGATCAGAGCTGGGAGCTGACTGAGGGCTGGGCTTTCAGACTCTGGTTTAACTGCTGTCTCTGTCACCACTCCGCTCTTCATCTCCATGTGGTTGTTTTTTCTCTCTGCATCTCGCTCTTCATCAGTTCATTTGCCTAACTCCTCCTATTCCCCCGTGTGTAGCCGACATAGCTCAGCGCTACCGCATCACCAAGTATCCGACGCTGAAGTTGTTCCGCAACGGGATGATGATGAAGAGGGAGTACAGGGGTCAGAGGTCGGTTACCGCCATCGCTGACTTTATCCGCCAGCAGCAGGTCGACCCTGTGAAGGAGATACACTCAATGGAGGAGGTCAATACTATAGATGTGAGTGCCAAAAGCATTATGTGTAATTACATATAAACATTTATGACTGAATTAAATCGCACAGGGTCATCATTTAACACTTTACACTTTAACTCAACAGAGAAGCAAAAGAAACATTATCGGATACTTTGAACAAAAGGACTCTGATAACTACCGCACATATGAAAAAGTTTCCAACATCCTCAGAGACGACTGCACCTTCTCCGCTGCGTTTGGGTGAGCTCACCGCCATTTTTACAGCTGCACAGTTTCTCACTGAATGTTTACTTATATGTTTGTTCTTGACCTCTGTCCATGCAGGGCTGTGTCGGCGTCTGAGCGCTTCAGCGGAGACAGCGTCCTCTACAAGCCTGTGGGCGAGGGCGCCCCTGACCTGGTCTACCTCGGCTCCCTCACCAACTTTGACCTGACGTACACTTGGGCACAGGACAAGTGTGTGCCTCTAGTTCGGGAGATCACCTTTGAAAATGGGGAGGTTTGTTTACCTCGTTTTTCTGTTGAATATTTTATAGAAACAATTCATGTTGGCACTTGTTCTGATAAATATGCACGCACGTATCAGGTTACACCAAAATCTGTCCTGAAAGGGAAATCAGGCGTCCATTTAGTTGTTGATCCATACACTGATTCTTTTCGTGGGCGTATGTGTGATTTCCAGGAGCTGACCGAAGAAGGACTTCCCTTCCTCATTTTGTTCCATCTTAAAGAAGACTCTGAAAGTTTAGAAAAGTTCCAGAATGAAGTAACTCGACAGCTCATCAGTGAGAAAGGTAGGCAGCATTTAGAAGATGTTACCAGTTTAGATTTTAATCAGTCACGACTTCCTGTACACTAAGATGGTGTTTGTGAAATGTTTGCGTCTCTTGTCAGGATCTATAAACTTCCTTCATGCGGACTGCGATAAGTTCCGCCACCCTCTGCTCCACATTCAGAAAACTCCGGCTGACTGTCCCGTCATTGCCATAGACTCGTTCAGGCACATGTATGTCTTTCCTGATTTCAAAGACCTCACGTAAGTATTTGAGTCATTTCAAATAATACAAAAGTTTCTTTCATTTCACTCCATCCTGAACTCTGATTTCAAAGATCAGAAGAAATTATCAAATGTTTTTATTTTGCGAGAAATTAGAAATCAATTTTTATATGATTTTCAGCTTGAGTGGCATTTGTTTTTTATCTCAGTTGCATGTCTTTAATCACAAACGTTGTTTGCCACCGGTTTGAGGAGATACAAATAGAAGTTTACACCTTCAACTCTCCTTATGTTTTCAATTATCTGCAGTTGCACTGGATACTGACCTCAGTTCTGTTCAGAGATCTTTGTCTGGATCAGCATCTGTGCATCCAATCAAACTCAAAAATCCAATATGTCTGCAGCTCAGGCCGAAGCGTAGTGAAAGTTGCAAATGAAAACAATTTATTTGCACTTCTGAGAATTGACATCCTATTAAAGCATTGTACTTACCAACCTCTAGTTAATCCTAACCCTGACAATTAGCAAATTTCACTGTTTTTCTAACGCCCTGAACTCTTGTGTGTGTTTGCGTGTGTGTGTTTGTGATCATAACTCCAACTTCTGAGGCAAAGTGAGCTGAGCGAGGTTTGCATAAAAAGCTTCAAATGTAATCTCGTGTTTTTAGTTTTTTAAGATATGAGTCAAAAAACTCTGTTTTACAGCATCTCCTCCCGCTGACCAATGGTGTGACATCACTTCTTCTTTTAATGTGAATAATCAATAACCGAATAATATTTTAATTGGATTTCTTAAAAAAATGTGTATGGACAGGCCGGAGCTTTCCA
This sequence comes from Xiphophorus hellerii, assembly GCF_003331165.1. Classification (NCBI taxonomy): domain Eukaryota; kingdom Metazoa; phylum Chordata; class Actinopteri; order Cyprinodontiformes; family Poeciliidae; genus Xiphophorus; species Xiphophorus hellerii. The sequence goes on from NC_045674.1 coordinate 16,682,350, forward strand.
AAAACTGGAGGTTTGAGATCAATCAAAACTTTCTGGTTGGTGCATCTCTAATATAAGTTAATGAAATTTGGCTTAAATGGTACTTGTAATTGTTAAATAAATCTTGTTTTATATGCAGAGGGAAACATTCCTTTGAATAGTTCTGATTGATGATGAGTTGGGTGATGTATCATTCACCTGCGCGTGTAATTGTTTATAATGAGATCTGTTCATGAGCAAATGAATTTTGTCTAAAACACACACACACACCCGCCCACACACACACACACACACACACACACAAAGTGCTGAACAGCAGATAAATGCCACACCTCCTAAAATCTGTCCTTTATGAATGGGCCAGGACACCGGAGCTAATGTGACATGATTTGGCACGTGCAATAAGTGCTAAACTAATCCAGTCTAATCTAATTTAATCTTATTTATTCTGCTCCCCAACGCACCCCCACAATCAGGCTCTGATCAGATAGACAGTAGCCTGGAGGACTTTACTAGCTCCTTCACAACCTAATTACATCACATCAGCACTGCATGTGATGCACACACCCTGTAATTACATTAGCACACAGTATGTTATATATACATGTTTGTTTATGTGTGTCCTGATGTGTCACACTGGTGAGTTTGATGTGGCACCAGCACACGACCCCCCCATCACTCGGATCAATTCATAAACCAGATTAGATTTCTTTTCATGCTTCAACAGGACTCATCGGCTGTTTCGTCTCATGGCGTCTCTTCTCGCCAACCAACTTCGTAGCTCCAGCATGTCGCTGTTGGATATGTGTGGAAAAATAATCTTAAGAATGGAGAAATTGTTTTATTTCCAGACTACATTCCTTATTTTTCAAGGGCGGACTGATTTTATGCGTCTCCCTCACCACAATTTAATAATTCACTCAGGGCAAAACTATGACTTTTAAATTAAAATCTGCTTATATAAGTATTAGATGCAACACAAAGTGATTGTATTTCCCAAGCCTTTTGGTTTCCTTGTGTTTTTATGGTAAATAGAGCCACATCTACTCATTGATTTATGCTCTAAGCTACACCGTAGTGCACAAAAATCTGATTTTAACTGCTGTACTAAAACTTGGCTAAATACAGCAAGTGTTTTGAAATGAAGACTGATCAAGATCCCGTTTTTATTGCTGAGCATAGACAAAATATTCAGTTTTCTTCATTCAAACCCAAAGTAATAAGCAAACTGGTTGCTTTTAAGTTAATTAGAAAATGTTGCAAAAACCTTTTGAATCTTTGGATTTACAATCCGTTTCCTCTAAGAAAAAAAAAGGATGATTTTATTTAAAATAGTTCATGCTTAGTATATTGTTCAGTAGGTAAAAAAAAAAACTGCAATATTAGTGGTGATAAGTTTTTACAAATGATATTTTTTTGCTCACAACAATTACTTTATGACAAAACTTTGTATTTATTCTTTAAAGATGGGCCAAAGAGATTTGGAAACAGGATTTAGGGAAATATGAATCTTAATGAAATCTTCCATTAAGCAAATTTTGTTGAAGGTTTGTTTCACTTTATTTAATTTTTTTCCCTCAGTATTCCTGCAAAGCTAAAACAGTTTGTTTTGGATCTTCACTCCGGAAAGCTTCACAGAGAGTTTCACCACGGTCCTGACCCCACAGACAGCACACCTGGACAGGTCGGCCATTGGTTTATCCACAGGAAATCCACTTTTATTTTGAAATGCTGCCCTTTTAGTTCAATCTGACTATTGTTCTCAGGAGGCGGAGAAAGAGGTGGCCAGCAATCCTCCAGAGAGCTCGTTCCAGAAGCTGGCACCAAGCGAGACCCGCTACACCATCCTCAGACGGGACCGTGACGAGCTGTGACCTAAGCAGCCCTGCAGGGATCCTGAGACTCAATGCCACGCCCCGGGGTCAGGGAGGGGTCAGGGTTGGGACAGGCCAGCGGGACAGACGAGTAACACCCAACACCCTTACTGGAAAAATGGAGAAGGAGGACGACAAAAAGAAGAACAAGGAGAGAGCGGTCCATAACATAATGTTGGAGTAGCCTATATTTTCATAACTCTTTGTCATGCAATTTTTATTTTGATTTAGGAGAACGGGGGGATGAAGAAGAAAACGTGTGTGCAAGGGTCTGGGGCATTTAGGACATAAAGAGAAGTTTACTTTTATTTCTTTGGAGGTTGTAAATATGTTTGTGCTACGTTGGAATCACAATGTTGGTCTAAATTAAATGCAGAGTTTTCTTTATTTTATGTAGTCTTTTTGTCATCACGCTGTTTTTCTGCCCTGAGCATCAAACCGTGTCCTCACTCCAGCTGTGTGGTTCTTATCTGTGGGTTGTTCTAGTTCAGCCTGTCTCAATGCAAGATGCTCCTCTAACCTCATTAACCTCATGGCTGCATCTCCACCATGACCAACTCCTGTCTAATTCATTTGTAGAGCACATGTTAAAACGTTATGCCTGTTTAAAATAGCTTTATTTCAATGTCTCCTCATCAAACAGATGGGGGGGGAATAGAGACGCCTCGTAGGAGTAGCAACATTTCTAATCGAGACGAGCGGCTGAACTGTTCCATCCTTCTGGGATACAACCCTTCTCTCCCTGGTACTGTTCGTATTCTGGCTCTGGATTATGAAATGCTCCTCGGATATTTTTATGTTCTACTTTTTACTATACGGTGCCACAGTGGGGGGTGTTTATCTGTTTCTGTCATCAGTAACGCCACAATTTTAATTCCTAAAAAGCATGACAGAGATTTTTAACATTATTTTCTTAACACGTAAAACACATAATCCCCATTTCAAAGTGCTGGTAGTGGCAGCATTATGCTGTGGGGAGACCTCTCTGTCCCAGAGTGCCTCTGGTTAAAGCTCTTCCTTCAAACCTAGTAAAAAATACATCAATAATCAGAGATCAATCTGATTTGAACTTAAAATGAAAGAGCCTAGTTTGTTGCTGAGGTACTAAATTGACTGCAAAGAATGACATGAATTATTTTCTAATGACTCGGAAAACGATTACAAAATGTTCCTAAATGATCTTCACCATCATTAATTTATGTAACTCCTGTTTTTGTTTGTGTCTTCATGCTGGGGGCGAAAACACTACGACTCTCCCAAGTGTTTTAAGGGGAAAACCCAAGCGGTTAAAACGAAGCCTGCTACTTTCTACCAGTTTTTCTTTTTGTTTCTTTGTAAATCCGGTTTTAGTCCCTTTATACCTCTGTAAGGTTTTCGTACTGTTCTGGGAATCAAGACGTTGGACTTGGACGTGTTTGGGGACTCATTTGTGTTGTGTGTCCTGTCCTCCCATTTTGGACCTGCATAGTGACATATCAGCCCGCATGCAAAGCAACAAAGAGGGAGGGGGGGGGGGGGAGTCCGATGCCATTTTTTAATTGCTCATCTCAGAGGTGAAGGAGAACAAAAAAAAAAAGATTAAATAAAAATACATTTTACAGATTTGTGTTTGTCGGAACTCCCTTATTCCTGCTAGTTAGTAAGTAAAACTATTTATACAGCAGCTTTCAAGATAAAAATCAAAAAGTGCTTCAACAAACAAAATGCATACATTGAAAACAAAATTATGTAAAAGCTGATTTAAAAATGTTTTTAATTAAATTAATGACCTTATTGCAGCAGGAGGTACAAACTTACCTAGTTATTGATCATGACGTCTCCTGAAATTATGAGAATTATCCTTGGATATTTATATTTTCTTTTTCTTACAGTTTAAAAAAAAAATCCTGTACATTTTTTACATTAAGCCTAAAACATAAAGCCCAACTAAAAACCCAGTAGTGGCAGCATCATGCTGGGCTGTAACTTCATCCATTATTTCTGTCAATGAGCGACATCTTTGCTAAAAAGAAACGCTTTATTTGACAACAGTAGTATCTCTGTATACAACAACTTCACACTCTCCAGTCTGAAGTGGTCTGGACTTTGGCACCATTTGCTGCATAAATATAAGAATTATTACTTACATTTATCATTAGCTATTCACAAAAACACAGAAGAATAGACAACGTAGAAACCCTGCAGATGAAAAAAAGAAAGAGACGAGGCTTTCATTTGCCTTTAACAGTGATGCATTGGCACAAAATGTTTAAACCTCAGATGATTTTTCTCACAAAAGGCCACATTTTGATTAAAAAACAGGTATAAGCTGTAGTGTGCTTTGCTGCAGTAAATATTGCTGAAGAAACCATTCACACCTGAAGATTTTTGCAGTCTCACCATTTGAGCTGTTCTTGGAACGACTCATAAAAGTTTTAATTTTATTGTCAATTTCCCCATAATTCATAAAGGGTCAAAATTGTACATACCACCACCTACATTTTGTCAAATGCACTTCAACCACAGAGAACTATTAAGGTTTTGGTGTAATTTGAGCAGAAAATTACATCATTCTTCTTGGCTGAACCTGTAGGGTTCATTCAAATAATTTGGTTTCTTGTTGATGATGTGATTTTAAAACGTAGTTCAGATATTATAAACAATATTCAAGTCATCTTTGGGGAAAAGTCTTCTAGTAGGTTAATGTTTTATCCACTTCAACATCAGTGTTTGGTATAATTTTCCTGTTGCAGACAAAAATCTGACCCAAACTGTTTTCCTCAGATGAAAAATAATTTGTTAGGGTGTCTTAAGTGCAACCCTGAAACCAGCAGAGCTCAAGAAAACCAGTAGCTAAAAGAGTGAGGGCAAGGCTTTCAAACCAAACAACATGGAACCAACTGTGATGCATGGTAGTGGTGAAGTCATGCTACTTTTTTTTAGAATGGCTGCAAGCTTTCTGAACATTAATGAACGACGGCGGGTCTGTGCCAGAATAGCAAACACTTTAAATGAGAGATACTGATGAGAAGACTGGTCCGATATCCAGCCAGAACCAAACAGGAAGCTTGAAGATGTGACAAAAACCTTGAGGATGACGTATCCTGCAGTTCGGGGCGTCCAAACTTACTAAAATTAAGCAAATAAAGTAGTTCAGTTTTTGTTTGTTTTGTTTGGTAGAAAAATGATCATAGATCAAAAGCATAGAAAGGATGTTGTGCCTTTGCTGTCTTAAAAGAAAGGCATCTACTTTTTAAATACTTTTGGCTCGAATGAACAAATTTATTCTCGATTATAAGAACAGGATTTGGATCACTTTCTGTCAAGACGCTCGCTATATTTATCCAAGTTTAATAAATTAGATAAAAGCAGCTGATTTGGCTGCAGCAAAGTCGACTTTTCAGTGAAAGGTTGTCTTCTACTACTACTACACTTTAATACTTTATGTTGTACGTAACATCTCCCATTGTAAGAAAATTTTGTTGTCCAAATGGAGTCAGGGGGGCATTTTGGACACTCCTGCTGTGGTTGTTAAAAGATTTCTAAATTTTAGTGGAGGTGTATGTATATATTTGAGCCTGTATGTGTGCATGTATGGGGAAAAGTTTGAATTTGTGCTCCTTTTCATGCTTTTAGGAAGTCATTGCATTTGATTTTTTTGTACTCCAACCCAACCTGGGTAAACGTAAACCATTAAAACGATTAAAGTGTCGGAGTCGTCCTGATGCAGAACCACCCGAGCAGGACTGCAGGTCGTAATTAAGGCAGTTTTTAAACATCTGTTTGACAAAGTGCACACATTGTCTAGCGCCGAGTCTCCTCAGACCCACAGGTCCAGGTCAGTCAGTCCACACAGTAGAGCTTCATTTGTCCTTATTTTCCTCCAGTTCTTCTGCCGGCGGCGCCGTCAGTCGACTCATCTGCTGGTCCACTTGAGCTCGGCGGTGTTTTCGGACCAGGCTGCCACCCGCGAAGCCCAGGGCGCCCCCTCCCACAGCAGCAGCCACCCCAGCAGCTTTGAACCCGGCCAGCAGGCCGAGAGGGCCTCCCAGCACGCCGCCCAGCAGCGCCCCGGCGACCGGCAGCACCGCCAGCTTGTAGCCCGCCGCCTGGAGAGACATGAAGAAGAGATGCGCTCCGGTTTAATTTACCTCGCGCACCTTTAGAGACGCCAGGACTTTGTGGCTTAAAGGCAGGCCGCGACAGGGCGAGCATGCATCTGCCCTTTCATGATCACTCATCAAAACGCACGCAAGGTTGAAGCCGAAGTCACAAAAAGAAAATACAAACTAGCCTGCATGTGTAAATGTAAACGGACGCATCAAAGCCTTTTTATAATCTTCATTTAGGAGAAATCAGAGAGATGTGGGGCGCGTGTTATTACAGCTGTTATCATCAGAGTGGAAGGTGCTTTTTGCTGATGGCAATTAATGATTGATTCTCTGACCTCACACACACACGCGCGCACACACACCCCGACACTCACTTGATTAACACTCGCCATTAAATTAATCTAGTTCAAAAGCCAGCATTGCTTGTCCACATCCCTGTGGCAGTCGAGGGAATTTTAATTTCATCTGAGCTAAGTTAAAAGGACTCTGGCTATAGAAGTTGTGGAGGAAGGAGGAAATGAGCGGGTTGTATATATATATATATATATATATCTGTGTGCGTGTGTGTGTGTGTGTAATACATGTTTGACCCGATTAGAGATTACAAGCTTTCAAACACGTTAAAACATCTGACACCCTTCTCATTTGTTTCATCTGCTCAGCCTCTACACCCACCAACCCGGCTCACAGCAGGTGGGAGTTTGTTTGCCCTCTCCCTCAATGCTAAATTTCTTTTAAACAACCAAATTAAACATAATGTTTTATTTTATTACATTTAGCCATAAGTTACATTTAAAATGTTCCCAGTTGTTATTAAAAACCCACCACAGACACATTTTTGGTTTATTTTCTCAGAAGTTTAGTGTACTGTTGACGGGCATATAAAAAGAACCAAACCGCTACTGAAATAACGCTGTTAAATTGACCTGCTAGATGTTTTAGACTCGAGCGTTTCTTTCTTCCTTTTTTTTATTTTTTAAACGTGGACTATATCCAAGCAGTGGCTCAACAACTCTCATCTACTCATTACCCATACAAAGCCCCAAAAAACACATTGCCAAAACCTAAATTTAATGAACCAACCCTGTTGTTTAGCCGGGGTTATTATTGGCACCCCGGCTAAAAAAAAAACCAAAAACCAAAAAAACACTTGAAACTTTTATTACAGCAGCATAATCTCACACTGAAAAAGTTTAACGAAAACCGGGAAATCATGTTGTTTTTTTCCCCCAGAAGCATTGGTGCTCACATTCGTAGAAACCCTAAGATCCCAATAAAGTAAATACAACTAAACAGTTTTTATTATTATTATTTTTAAGAATTTGTAGCCATCAGTAGTCTTTATTTATTGCTAGTCTGACAGGGAAAAGGCAAATAGAGACGAGCATGTTTTAAAGGCCCAGGTCAGCAATCAAACTAGCGACTTGACTTTGAGTTAACGCTCATGTTCCACAAATATGAGGCGACACAGATTCCTATTCTCCTAGTCACTCTTCAAAATGGGAAAGTTAAGAGAACATTTAAACATGTTGATTTTCATAAATCTGTGAAAATATCTCCTCTCCTAAACTTGTACTTATTCACTTTAACATTAAAACAACTGGAACTGTGACAAACAAAGCTGGACTGGGACTTTCGTCCAACTTAATGTTAGGACGATGAAAATGAAAAAGTGAAAAAGTCTCTAAGGATCTTTTTTTATATGAGATCATGTTACAGTAATAGAAGATTAATTGAATCTCAAGTTCTCTGCACATCTTTAACAGGGAAGCTATGCTATGCCACATTTATTTTGTTAATTTCAGAGAGCATTACACTAATAATTTCTCATATTTGTAACTTTTACATATGTAACAAAAACTGATCATTAAACAAATCCCTCAGATGATGAATAACCTTTTTAAAAAGTTTTGCTTAAGATGAAAGTTTCATATAGGAATGTTTTTCTGTTTTTCTATCTTTGATTTAAAATAAATTCTTCAACAGGGACATAATTTTAAAAAAAGGATTCATTCTGGATAATAAAGAGAAAAAGTTCAATATTTGTAATACATATAAAGGTCAGTGACTTGTCCTCTGATTTATATTGTGTGTTAAAGTAGCTGAACTGGGAAATGACAGCTGTGTGTGTGTGTTAAATCTAACACACACACCCACACACCCATGTGGGTCCTGCCTTGCTCACCTTATCCAACGTCTTCATCACTCCCACCGCCCCCGTCTTTCCCCTCTCCTCTCTCTATTTCCTTAATTGCAGCTTTCCTCCATATTGGAAGGGATCGATGGGGACAAACGTAGTGGAATGGCTGGGAGGCAAAGTGCCATCGATCTCCCAAACACCACACACACTCACACAGGGGGATCATCGGGACATAAACACACAGATACATAAACACCCACCTTCCCCAGGCTCCTGGTCCCCTCCTCCACGTTGGCCGCGGCTGTGTTGACGTTGTCCTCTATGCTGTCAATCTTCTCCTGCTGGGACTGAAGCACGGAGGAGCACATTAACACACACTCATATTCCAAGGTGCACCGACACACACACACACACACACACACACACACACGCCCGCAGGTGCAGCGACCACCTGTTGAGTTCAAAGATTTATTTTCTGACTGACCAAACTCTGCTCTCCTGCACGGTGGAGGCACGTGTGCGCGGCGTCGGTATATTCGTCTGGGATTCGGTCACTGTGTGTGCTATTGTGTGGGTCTCATGAAATATTCAGAGTGGCAGCTGCCTCTCGCCCCATGTGAGGCCTGGACGGACACAGGGGCCAAACAACAAGCAGAACACAGAGCTCTACCCTTCGTTTCCTCTTCCTCCTCAGAAACAACCCGCGCCTCCTTCACCTGCTCTTACTGCTCCTCTTACCCGACAAAAAGCAACTTCCTGTTGCTTTCTGATGATATTTTGCTCATTCCTGCAGAGGTCTGTAATATTCACCAGCCTCCGAGTTACGCTAAGCTGTTTTGTCGTCGCTCTCTCATCTTACAGGCTGGTGTTGTTTTTGTCTTCAAATCTGAAACTTTAGAGCCTGGCAGAAGAACTCTGGCATAAACTTGTTTTATTACAATAACTAGTTTGATTTCTTCTAGAAGAAATGACGAATTCCTAAAAAAAGCTTCATAGAGCACTCTTATGATGTTTTTGATAATATAAAATAAGACAGAACGTGCATACACAACTTAGATTGCACATAACAACAACTAAGTGGCTCAAAAATATGTTTATATTTTTGCAAAATAGTGTAATTTTAAAAAATTCGCTTGAAACACAAGTCAAAAACATTTGTCAACATAAAATTAAAAAAATGCTAATTTTAAGTTGCATGAAAAGAATTGTTGAATTGAAATATTTCCCAAAATAATTTAATATTTATGAAAAGATAAACATTTTGACAAAAAAAAAAAAACAACTTTTCTCCTTCAGTCTGTAGATTTAAGAAAACTGTAAACCTTATAAAATTGGCATAGGTAAGTTTAGGTTGACAAAAACTATTAGAACCAAATAACAGAGAAAGCCTGGGATAATCATTTGTTTAAATAGTCAATATTTAAAACTGACAATTTGTAAAAAAAAAAAAAAAAGTTTTGCAAAGCAGCCAGGTATTTTAGAAATTAAGATTAAGGCTGCACAAAAGATGGGACAAAAAGAAGCGAAACTTGTTTTTTCAAATTAATCTAAAACACATTTTAATATTTTTCAGAATTGAATATTTTCCAACATTTGCTTCATAACCCAGCAGGTTTTTGTTTAATAACTATTGAAAAAAATCTAAAGTTTAAATTTGTAAGAAATTTGAGACGTTTGGAGCTAAATAACGCTGGAACTCTTACACATTTTTAAAATAGTTTTATGTTTTTTTACAAATTAAAATTTGACGTTTATACATAAATCCAAGATAAATCCAAAGATATTTAAGGTTAATATCAGATTAGAAAAAAGAACAAATGATTCCTCTTTTAATAACAAAATCAAGAAACTATTCAACTTCACAAATGATGTAAAAAAAAAAAAAAAAACTCGTAAAATGACAGAGTAGTAACAAAATTAGACGAACTATAGAGGGGCTGATTTTATTTGGTTCTTTAAACGCATTTGTTAGCTAAATAGATCATTCAGCGCTTAGAGATCGGTGGAAAGTTCTAAAGAGAAGGCAGAGAAGTAAAGAAACTCAGCCGCTAACGTGACAAAAACAAAGGAACAACCACACACTCACTCACTCAGTGTTTCCACTGTGGCTCAGCCTGATGGAATATAACTCCCCAAACAACATCTCTCACCTGAGAGACGCCACAACATGTCTATGCTCTTTTGCCTCCCTCTGTATTATTTTTTCTTACACCGCTACGTCTTCGCTCTCTCTCTCTCTCTTTCTCTCTCCTTTGCTAATCTCTCCTTCTCTCAGCCTCCCTGCTCCTCTCACTCTTTCCCCGAGGAAAGAGATAATCTGAACCGTCTGTTCTCCACCTGCTCTGTTGCATCCCTCGTTTCCCTCCTCTCCCCACATGACAACCTGCCGTCCTCCCACCAAAACCCCCCCTCCTCCCTCCCTCCGTCTCGTCAACTCCTCGGCCTCTCCCCAGCGTAGGACCTCTGGGGCCCCGGCCGTTCTCTCCTGAGCTGATCTCTGAGGACGCCGCTCAGACGCGCTTCCTGGAAACAGTGCGGCTGAGCGGCCTCCGTCACTCCTGAGTTTGCCGCATGTAGACGGAGAAATGCAGTCGATGAGGAAACGTGAACGTAGGAACCTGCAGAGTGTTTTTACTCACATGGACAAGCAGGGAGAACTCCGTCACCAAGCCGCTCAGTTCCTTTAGGTCCTGAGGGAGAGAAAGGTTAAGGTTTTCTTTTATTTCAGTTAATTACTTATCAGACAAATCTACTGCAATATCTAACGAAAATAAACTAAACACCCATCTCACTGCAACCTCCTCCATTTTTCCTATTTTCAAGAATCAGTTTCCCTTTTTCCTCATTTCTCCTTTTTAGAGTTATACCTCATTACACCGTGCTGTTAAAAAGAAATCACCCATATTTGCTTTTAAGTCTTTCAGACCATCAAACTCATTTTAATATCAGATAAAAATACAACATGCAGTCTCAGAATGATGCACTGCAGAAACACAAAACCTCAAAAGTATTTTGGGTTTCTAGTGCAAATTTTATGTTTGTACTCTTGAAATAAGACAAAACTAACTTACGGGTAAACCTTTTAGCAAGATGTAGGAAAAGTAAAAGCATTAGTTCCACTGGCAGATTATTTCACTTATTACAAGACATTTTCCCATGTTAGAAGTGAAATAATCTGCCAGTGGAGCAAGAACTTTTCTTAAAATCAATATCAGGAAATACTGATTTAAAACAAGCTCCTACACATTACTTAAATGTCACTTGTAAGTTAGTTAAAAAGTGATAACCCCTTGTCAAACAATGACTTAAAGGTGGTTAAACACATGTAAGGAAATGTGTTTGACCTACAATTAGGCCTGGGCATCGTTTTCGCCCAGGCCTAATTACTAGCAGACCTGTTGAATGAAGAAATCACACAAACAGAGTGATTTCCTCAGACCTGCTTCATGTTCTTCGTGGTTTTTGTCACATCTTCAACACACATCACGTTCCACATTAAAGAAACTTTGGTACAGACCGGAAATAAAGTAATTGACTTTGATTAGTCTGGAAATTGTAACAGAGCCACGTTTACTAAAAAAAAACATCCTGATGATCATCAGCAACTTTGGGAAAACATTCGGTGAGCATTTCAGATAAAGAACATCACTACCAGCGAAACATGGTGGTGGCAGTGTGATGATCTGGGCCTCTATGCCAGTTTGATCCTTGAATTTTGCTCTCCAGAAGAAAACCCTGTGCGCAAATCCAGCCATTATTTCTCGACCTCAAGCGTCCTTGACCTCTACAGCAGGTTGATCTAAAGGAAGTTCATCTCTGAACGGCTCAAAGTGATACTCAAGGTGATCTAAAACAGACTTGAAACCTCTACAATGTGGCTGAATTAAAACAATTCAGAAAAAAGGGGGCCAAAATTCCTCCACCGTGATGTAAAACACTCATTTTCAGTTATTGCAAACGCTTGACTGCAGATGTTACCACAAAGTGTGGCACAACCTGTTCTTAGGGTATGGAGGTAATTGTTCTGGGTTCTTTTGTGACCTCCTGGGTTGATGAGCAATAGTTTAGTTTTGTTAGCCTGGACACCCCTGGAAAGGCTCATCTTGATACCATGCTTTCTCCATAAATGCATAATGGCCCTCAATTCCTTAGGAATGGCTTCATATCCCTTTTCCGACTGACAAGTCTAAAGTCATTTGTTCCTCAAAGACAAGCCACAAAAAAAAAAAAAAAACAACAAAGGAAAAAAAAACTGAAGACGTCTGCTAGCGGGTAAATACTTTCTCACACAAAAGTTTATAAACACTTGTTTGTCCTGTGCTGAATAAAGATATTTTTTCTCATGAAATTGATCTTTTTAACGAACGCACCTCTTCCAGATTATCCCAGGACTCGGACGCATTCTGATCGGCCGGGATTTCTGGAAGCCGAAGTTGAATCTGCAGGTCCGACAGCGGCTCCTCGTCTTCCTCCTCCAGATCGTGGCAGCTGCTGGACCGACTGACGGAGGGCCGAGTGTCCGGCGCCGCCGCGGGGACCGGTGGGGGCGGGTTGGAGTGCAGAAGCAGGAAGTCCTGTGCTGCGGCTGACGCTCTGTCCCTGACCGGCTTTACGAGCTCCTCCAGAGCTTCGGCGTCTTCAGATCGGACCCGGCTGCACAGCTGCTCCATCTCTCTCATGTTGGCTCTCAGTTGCTGCAGAACCGTACATGACTCACAGGTTACTCAGAGTGAAATCCCGCTGTGGTGCTTAGGAAACTAAAATAAAGTTAAAATGAATTAAGTACTTGAAATGTACTAAAAATAAGAAGCAAGACAAGCACAACTTTTGGCTGTTAAGGTTCAGAAGCATAAAATGAACCTAAATTATGTTTTTATTCAAAAAATATTTTGATTACTGATTCCAGTTTTCCAACGGAGCCTATTTGTTCAAAACATTGCATCCTGCGTGATTCCACTTGTTTTTAAATATGAAACGCCGAGGTGCTGAATTTGTTCAAAGTTAATTTCACCCGTACCCTTCAAAATAAGACTCATTTTAGGGCAACTGAAGGAGGAGCCAAGCTTGACCTGAACTTTCAAAACAAAATTATAAGGCAGAATTTCTGCAGTTCAAGAATGATACAAATTTGTTGATGTAGATGGAGACTTTTTATCTGAAATCAGGGTAAAATTATTACCAACATGATTTCCTTAAACTCTTAATACACAAAGTATTCATCTCTTTATGACGAAGCTTTTACAATAAGCAGAACCACGTCTATCTAAAGGCTTTTACCGAAAAGCAAACGAGTTTTTATCTAATTTATTAAACTTGGCTAACTATGTGGCACTGTTGCCTAGCAACAAGAAGATCCTGGGTTCGAGTCCCGGCCTGGGGTCTGTCTACTCTACATGGAGCTTATGTTCTCCCTGTGCATGTGTAGGTTCTCTCAGGGTACTCCAGCTTCCTCCCACAGTCCAAAACACGACTATCAAGCTAACTTTTTTAAATAGAACTAAACCAGTCATATCCTGTCCTTTAAAAATAAGCCTTAAAGTAGCTTTATTATGTATTTTTCAGACATATAGTGTTATTTTATAGCATAATCAAGAAACTATGTTACTTTCAGTTGTCATAAAAATATTGTATATATCAGACATGGCTTGACTTCACAATTTAACAATTTGAAATTGGGCCTCTGTTTCTTTAAGAAGCTCCTGCGCTACGTATTCACTACGTTATCACAACAACGCTTCTCCATGATGCCGTTTACAACTGTTCTTAGGTCAGCAGACGTGCAGTTCCATCAGGTGTTTTCTAATTGCTGCTGCTGCCGCTAGCCTGGAGGAGCTGAGTGGCAGAAGCTCGGCTGGAGACTCCAAGGAGGAGCTTTGATTGAGCGAGCGTTTAGACACGCTGAAGATTTGTCAAACATGCATGAAAGAATCAAAGCAACACTTCAGGCATGTTTTTGATGAGGGAATAACATTATAACGAGATACAAAGCTAAAAAACACATAAATTTTACGTGATACCTCCCCTTTCATCAAAATAAAAGCCTTGATATTTTGAATAGTAGATTATTGCAAAACGAGATCTCACATTACTAGTGGATGAAAAATTTAAACTGCTGTCCTTTCAAATCAAAGCTCATTGGGGATCTTCAAAATAAAAGCCTTTTCATAATTCATTCATTACAAAGATGAACTCCACATTCCTTGTGAGGTTTTGCTCATCATTTACAATGTTTGTTCAATGTTCGGTCCATGTGTGGGTGTGTGTGTTTATACGTGTCTGTGTGGGGGTGTTTGCTTGTGAGTGAGGAGCTTAGTAAGTTTTAGATATGAGGCAGGGGAACACGGGAAATGCCCCGAGGGTGACAGGAGGATTACATCGCAGCCATCAGCCCTCCAGGCCGAGGAACAACCAGGCCTTGTCGGGTCAACGTCCTGCCGATAACACATTCCTTTAATTACAGAACATGAATAAACATACACCCACACCCATGTCTCCATGTGCACGAAGCCGAAAAGACAAACTGATTAACATGGAGGCAGACGGGTCGGGCACCTGTCAGCCTGCAAATGAACCGGGTTGGTAATGTGAGCACGGATCCTGACCTAACACATGAAAGATGAGACATTTCATGGATTCTGATTTAAGGACCACCCATCAGTCCACCTACCCACCAACATCCCCAAAAAAAACAAAATAAAAAAACAACACATCCCAAAAAACACACAAACATCTAAAGCAGCAGCACCTAAAACCGACTCTGGCTTAATGACTTGAAGACACAGGAAAGCACTCCGTGAGCGCTCCCAGAGGGGTGAGAGGATAGGTGTGTGTCTGTTTGGAGTTATTTCACCTTCAGAGACACAGAGGCTTCCAGGCAACAGCATCCCCCCTCAGGGGTCTTCACACCAGCCAGGTGAACAAGAACGCCAAGAACTACTTACCACATGCAGGAATTAAGGTTCTGGTGGAAATTCACTCTACCGCTTATTTGGCTTTTTTGTTTTTTTACATGTGTGGAGAATAAATGCAAATATATTCTTGACATATTGTAAAATATATTTACACTAAACACAGATCCATCCATACATCCATCATAAATAAAAAACAATTCATTAATACATTTTTGTTATTATACTTAAGGGGGCAGTATTATGAGTTTTCCAGGTACATAATGCCATTTTATAACACAATCAAGTAGCTATGTTATAAAAATATAAAAATGCTGTAAATATCAAACATGGCTTAAAAGAAATTTGCCTTCCTAATTTGATGCCTTGAAATTGGGCCTCTATCTCTTTAAAAACTCCTGCTCTTTCTGAAACGCCGCCTTCAGGAAGTCAAAACAACACGGCTCCTCTACTAACCTTTTAACAATGTTTTTACCAGCGTTACACTGAGAAGTAGCTCATTTAATGAGCTCAGCAGATGTGCAGTTCCACCAGGTGTTTGCTAACTGCTGCTGGCTAGTCTGAAGGAGCTGAGTGGGGAAGTCGTGGAGGAGGGCTGCTCTGTGAGGTGGAAGTTCAGTAGCTTGAAAACTCCTCTAAGGAGGCGCCAGCTCTAACCAGGTATTTTGCCCAGCTGAGTGGTTGTCACGGGAGATTAAAGGATTTCTCAAACATGCATGAAAGAATCAGGACAACACTCCAGGTTTGTTTTTTAAGAAGGGATGACAGTATAACATGATGTAAAGCTTAAAAAAGTTGATCTTACATGATACTACCCCTTTAAAATGAGCTAAAAAGCCTAAAGAACATTCAAAATGTGATTCTGAATCAGAAAACAAACTTTCCTTTGACTTGACTTCAGAAGGGAAATTTAATCCTGTTTTATTGGAGAACTGACTAGAGATCGAAGTTGGGTTTTGAGTTTCAGTCTCTAGATGTTAAAGCTAATAGAGCCAGATGCTTGAAGACCTGCAGCTGTAATTGCAGTGACTTTTCTACAAAGTACACCTTTGTCATTTTTTTGTCCATCATGTAAGGTGCTGTAGTTTGTGGTTGCACTATGAGAGTTAAAGGCACTGTGACTGACTGTTCACGTTGAACTCTATTTTGCAGCAATAGTTTACAGATATCAAACTGGCTCTACAGCAGAAAACTAACAATTATTTCCTTCATTTGGATGTTGTCTGTACTTACATGGATAAACCCACCAATAGCTGCCCTAAATCTGCTCTTTGATCTTTAAATCGGAAAACGTGATTGTGACAAATGTAGAAAATGTCAAGATCTAAGTGTAGGAGGCCACAGGCTTCAAGTGGTTTATTAAACAAATACACTCTGATGCAGAGACATATGGGGTTAAGGCACTCTAATTGGCAGTCAGTTAAATTATCTTCTAAATAAAACCTGCTATTCATTAAATACACATACTTTAGATGCCTTTCCTGTTCATTTAAAAAGTTCTAACATACCTGAACAGTTCTGCTGGCATTTATTTGCTCCTGATGGAGGCGCTCCCACTGCTGGCTCTGTTGATACTGCGAACACAAAAGATAAAACATGCACTTCTTCCCACTGAGGCAGCATCCTGGTGCGATCATGTGTCCAGGCAGACGCGAGTCCTCACCTTCAGTATGTTACTGTGGTGTTTCTGCAGCCTCTCCAGGTCCGTGGGGAGAGCTACTTTAATGAACTTGTTGATGGGTCCCTCCAGGCGCCTCAGTGTCAGCTTGTTGCCTTCCTCTGCCATGTGTCCCGCTGAGTGTCCACAGCCGACACCTCTGTGTAACTTCCACGCCGCACCTGCTCGGCCGAACCTCACTGTGCCCGCACACTGCAAACACCAGCAGAGCTCGATTTTTATTAAACACACAGTTCAAGTGAATTAACTTTGCGACATTAGTTTATGACACTGAATCCTTAACAACTAATTTAAAGTATAAAACAGAAACATTCATCTATGGCAGATAGCTGTGTGTATAGAGAACAGAGTTTACATCTGGAAGAAAGAAAAGAAGGAAGGACAGCAGATGTTATGTTTTATTTTTTTTTCTTCATGTGAGATTGAAGAAAGAAACCGAACCTTTAAAATGCAGTGAATTTCAAAGTTTGCTATTTTTAGTCAGTTATAAAAATACATTGAAAATTTGTCCTTCTCAGTTCAGACGTGCTAAAAAGACATTTAAAGTCAGGCTTTATAGCCCATTTGATCAATCCCAACCACCTTGCAGCCACCTTTAGGCATCAATAGACGGCTTTATGTGCTGCAAGGACTCAGTAAGCTCTGCACTAGTGGCAGCATGTGTCTTGAAATGACTGAGAAACAGTCATTGAATACCCTGAAGATTTCTTAATGGCTACTCACATGCAAAGTCATTAAAGTGCAATAAAGTTTGCTCTGTTTTCTGTAGGTAACCAAGAACACAACCAGTCAATGATTTTAAGGACATTCAATCCTCTTTTATGACAATTTGCCTCTATATTTGATTAATAGAGTGATTTCTGCTGGACTTGTCAAAGATTTACCTGTTTACATTATGACTTTAATAAAATTAAGTTAACCGATCACTTTAAATCAGGGGTCTCAAACTCCAGTCCTCGAGGGCCGCAGTCCTGCAACTTTTAGATGTGCCTCTGCTGCACCACACCTGAACAGAATAATTAGATCATTAAGGCTCTGGAAAACTGATCTACACAAAGAGGAGGTAATTAAGTCATTTCATTCTAGTGTTTTGTACCTGTGGCACATCTAAAAACTGCAGGACTGCGGCCCTTGAGGCCTGGAGTTTGAGACCCCTGCTTTAAATGCTTCCATAAAAACCAGAAAATAACACAAAACTCAGACATGAAGGTGTCATGGTGTCACTCTCGACTGTTGCGCTGCTATTTTGTCTTCAAGAAGCCTGTCAGAGATTTCTTAGCTTAATGTTTGCTTTAAACCAATGTGAATCAGATTTATTGGGAGTCATCTAACAGTGTTTTCTTATACGGATGTCTTATTCCTCAGCATGTCAGAAAGAGGATGCTCTTCTCGATTGTGGTTGTTACAAATATGAACTGGTTTCTGGTGGTTTTATGCTACATTTTGTGAGGATGCTTCTGTCATTTTACGCTAAAGTTTTATTTATGTTCTTACGGCATCGGCAGAAAAAAGGTTATTATCATGGATTGTAAACCTCAAATAAAAACATAACTGTATTCTGGTATTTACACAAAAATTAAAACCAAACAAATGTAGCATAATCTATTTTCTAGCAATTTACAGCTTTCTAATGAGCAGAATATTAAAGTGTTTTGTTGTTTTGGGCTTTGTAAAGTAACATCAGTATAACAGATTGATACTAGCTGGTTGTTCAATCATGGTGTCTTCTGTTTTTCTTCCACTCAACTTTCCATCATTCTGCTTGGATACAGCAGACTAGGCATTAGTTTTTCTGGCTGTTTACTGGACCGCTGCCCGGTCAGCAGTCTTCCCCATGATTGCGTAGGCCATAACATAGCATTTTTGCAGTAACTACACATTTTGATTGGTCCTATGTAATATTCTAATGTTCCAGGGACTGAACTTTGTGTTTTTGTTAGCCATAGTCACTAAAATGAACAGCAATAAATCCTTGAAATAAATTACAGTGTTTTCTAATAATTCTGAACATAATTTGAGTTTCACTAAAAATTATATTTTTAATCATGCTCTAATTTATTCACATACACAAATTTTTTTCAGCATCATGAATTTCAAACACACTTTAAGGTCACTGATGATTAGGCCAAGTGCAAGAGTTGTGATGTATGTCAACATTGTATATGCTTGGTACATTAATATATCAGAGATTACTACTATGACTATGCATATTAGTATCCCTACAAATAAAACAATATTGTATAAATACTCTAGTATGTAATACGCTACTAGTTCTATATGTGGTTGTATAGTGGGTTGTTTGGCCCACTACCAATAAAACCCAGTGATATCAAACATAGTTTTTAAAACAGTTTAAATAACCACAATGGTAAAAAAAATATCACTACTGCGAAAGTGTTGGCATATTTGGACCTTTTAAAGAATGCTTTTCGCTCTTTCCTATTTCACAGAAACATCAATCACTGAGAAAGTTTAAGTTAAAGGGAAGAGGAAAAGCTATTAAGTGAGAATTGCAACCTTAACTCTTATTGGTCTGAAAGTTGATTGGAATAATAAAATAATAATAATTCATAAATCTATTCCAAGGTCTTTTCTAGCAGAGGTGGCAAACATGTCGTATACATACAGAAAAACTATTGGATTCTTTTGTTCATACCTTTGTTTTGTCTTCAATTATTAAAAACTAAAGTATGTTCAGGTTTATTTTAAAGCAGCAGAGCATAATTTAAAAGACAATATTCCTTTCGAAAGAACGTCGTAGGAATAATTACTTGGCCTCAGGTATTTTTCAGATTAAGCTGAATTTAGCAGCAGTGAGAAAGGAAACCTATTCTGATAGATTTTTTTTTTTAGAGACCTAATTATGCAAACAGCAACGAAAATCTGTAGCAAATCATTTTAAGAGGCGAAACATTACCTGTTATTATTTTTTCAGTTTTTATTTCCTGAAGCTGAATCAGGTCACATTTCATTAGCCTGACTGTCGCAAAAAGGCTTAAACAGAAAGTGAAATTAAATTATATTCGCTGACAGCTCAGAGTGTAAGCTTAAATTAAAGGGCCATTTCAGTTTGAGGCAAGCTCCCTGAAATATTTAACTAGCTTCTTTAAGAGAGACAAACAGGCGTTAATTAACCCACATTATCCTGGAGACAGACAGATTGTAAACATCAAAGTTAAAGGACAAAATGCGCCACTTACCTGTCGGAATACAGATCATTAATGTGATTTATACAACCGAAGCTCGATGTGAGCCTTCATACTGATCAGAAAATTAACTGTCACATACAATTGGATTGATCAAAAAACTATTTCGCCCCAAATCAGCAAGTTGTATGTAAACAATTCTCTTCCTGGTGCGGCACTAAAAAGTTACCGACCTCAAACGGCGCCCACAGCCAGTTAGTTCCCAATCTATTTTCTGGCATTTTTGCTCCTAAAGCTTAGATTTTAATTATTTATTTATTTGTTTATTTAGTTACTTGCATATATAATTGTGTTACCGTCATATTAAATCACACATAGAGAGCTGCAAAAATAGTAATATTTTTGAATTTCTTCTCATTTTGTCACATGACAAACACAAAGCTCCATGTATTATACCGTGACTTTATGTGATATTACAACGCAAAGATCTACATAAACTGGAGAAAAATGACACGTGAATGTATTCAGCTCCTTTCACTTGTATATCTTGAAATAAAATCAAGAGCAGCCAAATGCCATCAGTAGTTCTCGTTGTGTGCTCTGATGTTAGTATAAAATGTAGCTGTTCTTTGAAGCAAGCAAGCAACACCATAAAGACCAAAGAACATAACCAACAAGTCAGGGGTAAAGTTATGAGGAAATTACATTGATGCTCTGTACAGCAAAATGAGGCTCTACAAAGAATTGGCTCAGGCAAATGAACCCTATGCACTTCAAATTTTCATTTGCCACCATCCATTATTTTTCTTCCACTTTAAATTTATGCACATCAAAATCCTATTAAAATACACTTAAATTTGTGCTTGCTGACAACCACGTTTTCACCTCTTTTTTCACAATTTGTTTTGTATCAAAAGAAGAAGGTAAATCCAAATCCCCATGAGTTTCTAGACAAACAGTACCAAATCCGCAACAACAAATACCTCCTGCCCCCTCTAATTTAGCACAAACAAGAGGTTAACCATTTCTGTTGATTTGCTATTTAAACTTTCACTGTCAGTTTTGATCCGCCCTCTCAGTCTGCAAGTCTGGGAGTCCCCCAGAACAAATGGCACTCAAATGGACAAATCGCACTCACAGACTGACAGACAAACGCACACAACAACTGCAGCAGATGGGTACAACACCAGGGGAAATCCCCTGCAGCTGGGGACGGCGTGCTTCACTGCGGCCCCTCGCATGGAGCATCCGCTGAGGGAAGAGTGTGTGTGTGTGGGGGTTGGCCTAAATGTCAAAGGTAAAAGGTGCTGTGGAATGGAAACATGCAATAGACCCACTCACACAGACTGATCTCAGAGTAGAGGAGGGGGAACCCCAGCCCTTCTCTCTGACTGTCTTCAAAACACAACACAAACAAAAATCTCACACTTAAGGTCACTTTCCACAAGATCTATGCTGTTTATACACATAGTAGGTTGAGACAGCATGACAAAAACGGAAATGTCATGTAAATATGACTGAATTATATTGGGTTTGGACTTTTGTGTGAGTTCGTTTGTGCTCATAAATATGAACGAAACTGAATTTATATCATCCTGTCATGTGTCCAACATTTTACATGTATGACCACACAGAACAAGAGTGGAAATTCTGTGGTTGCAACGTCTCAAGATCTCAAGCCAGACGCCACCCACCTACAGCAAGAAATGTTAGACAGCCGCAAAGAGCTACCCCTTCCTCCTGTACATGAATTATTGTTTCTGTTTTTTAATTTCTTATTCAACAAGACATATATACAAAAATTTAAGATGGTTTAGTTAATACTTTTTGCTCTATATTATCTGGAAAAATCTCTAACAAATCCTTAATTGTTATGTTATGTTCTACGGTCACTTTAAAAGATGTATTGGTCCAACTCATATCCAATAATATACTAATGCAGTCATGGTAATAAAAAAATAGATTTCCTTTAAATTCAGTTCATGACGTTTTAATTATTATTTTTTAGCAATTTTGCTTTTGTTGTTTTATTCTTTATGTATGCTTTACTCATGTCTTCATTTTCAGTTTTGACAAATTAAGATTATATAATAGTTGTTTGAAAAAAAAAAGGTTTTACAAATGCTTATCAGGTAGTTTAATGGTCATTATGTCATATGTTGGAATAAATCAACATTGTGCATTACTCCGGGACATTTACTTTGTTAAAGCCTGCAATCAGGACTTCTTTTAGCTTTTAAAGTCTTTTCCTGGATTTCCTCACTTTTAACGGTATATGTCTCGTCATCAACAGCTGATCTGTTTCTGCTTATGAAAAACGTCCCCACAGCATGATGCTGCCACCTTTATTGTGGCAACATGAGAACACACCACTGCTTTATTGTGGCAGCGTGGTGTGTTCAGGGTGGTCGTATATTATAATATTAAAAAACACATAGCTTTTAGTAAGCGTTGACCAGAGCCTCTTTACTTCACATGTGTTTCATTCATGACTTTAGCCAAACTTTAAAGGAGACTGCTGGGCTTCCTTCTTTCTGCTTTTCTGTTAAAACAGATTTTCCGTCTGGACTGCAGCTTCCCAGATGTTGCACCGAGCTGTGCCTTCTGAGCTGGTCAAAGCTTATAATATCATTTATTACCCCAACTCTACTTTAAACCTTTCCGAGACACAGGATGTGACACAGGATACTCTGAAGAGTATCAGAGTTGATGGGGTTGAATATAAATGAAAGCAAATACTTTTCAGATTTCTTGGAAAATAAATGTTGAGAAACTTCTTTCTTCCCTTCACAGCTACACACTCCTTCCTGTTGCTTTATCACAGTAAACTCCAATAAATTAAAGATTGTAGTGTGACTAAAAAAAGTAAAAAAAAAAAAAGGTTACATCCATATGTGTGTGTATACGTGTGTGTGTGCGTGCATTAGGCCCACAAGGACTCAGGTGTGGTTTGTTGCAGTCTACTCTGGGAGGTTCATCAGCAGGAGAGGAAGTCAGCAGGGAGCTCTGCTCACTTAGTTCCTCTTGAATCTCTGTTTTTATAGAAAGGCGTGATTAACACACGCTGACGCCTCACAGGCGCTTTTTCACAGCAGACGCATTGACATGTCGTAGTAGAGGAAACACAGGTGTTACTAATAAAATTAGAGAAGCATGCTTAATACGCAGGTGCTCTTGTGTCTAAATGAGCGAGCAGCACCAGGGATCTGAATCAGCAGCATCCATTATGTTTTTCTCTTAGAGCAATGCAGAGGCTTTAATGGTATTTTTTTTTTTTTTTTGCAACATCCAGAAAGAATGTAGCTCTTTTTCAACTAGTTAGTCAAAAAAAAAAGAAAAAGGAAAAAGAAAAAAAATACTCAGCTGCATGAAAGATCGCATTAGTCTCTGCGTAATCAATTTGTATGCTGTAGAAATATTTTTAGGATGATTTTAGTAACTTTTTAAACCATAAAAGTCTCTAGTAAATTTCTAGACAATAAAAAGTTACTAAAAGTCATACTTATTTACAGATTTATAGTTTTTATCTCTCAGGTTGTCTGAAAAATGTCTTGTTTAAGAATAGTAGTCCTGTGACACAACTTTCTTTGGTTTTAACCGAGTTTTAATCACTAACTTGACCTTATTTAACGTTGATTACTTTACATCAGTTTTATTTCCAATCAATTAATTTTCTTCTTTAATTTGTTTTATTGTTGTGAATAATGCACTTTTATTCAGGTGTATTTTATGTTCATATTATTTGTCATTTTAGCTTAAACACACATTTCTTTCCTAGGATTCTTTCTGTCTTAAGAGTTACGGTTGTCATTGTTTTTTTTATTGTCCTCTTTTAAATCTGTTGAAGATTGTGCATGAAAAAGTTTCATATATAAGGGTTAACTATGTTAGATTTTTAAAAGTTGGAACAGTGGTAGAGGTTTTTAGGAAAGAAAATCAATATGCATTAAGTAAAGATTTTTGAGATTCAGTTTTATTTCCAGGTGATAGTCTTTAAGTGCACAGTATCTGAAATATGCATTTATTTATTTGCATATTCCCTCTATGAACCAAACCTTTACAACTTCTTTTTCCCAGATATGGTTCTTTTTATTTTGCTGATGTAGTTTTATTTATTTATTTATTTATTTACAATGGTTAGTGTTATGTAAGTTCTGGATACATTTACACTCTTGGTAAAGTTTTTTTTTTTATTTATTGGGAGGCTGGGAGGAATTCCATACTGAGAAATTATTATTTTCAATAATTATCCTGCAGCAATAAAAAAATATATATTGAGTGCCAAAACCGTAACTGGCACTGCAGGTACTTATCTTTTCTGGGACGTAATGTTGCTTTCTGAAGCAATTTGTTCTACACCTTTTGTCCGAAAAGTTTTATATTAATGATAAGATTACAAATTATAGACTTACAGCTTCAATAACCCTCCTCTGAATGTGAGTGTGCATGCATAATTATTATGTATATCTGAGAGGCCCTCTAATTAAGACTCTGGGTATCTGCTACCTGTCAGCGCAGATCGATTGGCTGGAAGACTGGCAGCTCTCTTTCTGTGTGTGTGTGTGCGTATGTATGCGGGTGTGCACTATGCAAATTTCAGCGCAGTAAACTTTAGTAATATTTTTCCAAAACGTGGCGGAAACACTTTTACAAGACATCATAAAAATGATCTTGGTGTTATTGCTGTTTTTCTGCATATTGATGAGACTCAGTGGGATTGTTAAAACGTTGCACATATTATTTTATAAAACACAGCCACAGAGAATAAAAATGGGCATAAATATTATACTTCGTATTATTAAAAGCCACCTAATATTTCCACCTTCTCTATAAAAGGCCTTAAACTACAAGTGTATAGGTAATGATTTCAGATCACTCATTTTGTATTTTGCACAAACACAGTGCAAAATATACCCCTTGTACCCCTTCTAACTGAGACACACTCTTACTGAAGGATCTGTTCACTATTTCTCTATCAGTTGGTATCCATCACTGCACCATTTGAGAGAGAAAGAAAGAGAGGAAGAGGCAGCGCGGCTGCGTCTGTGTAGGTGCTCTCGGTGCTGCCAGTGAGTGATGGCAGTGACAGTGTAGACGGCGTGTGCTGTGAAATGTCACAGTGCCGATCGATGTTGTTTAACGAGGCTAGAGGCTGATCTGGATCTCATGCTAACATAAAGCTCTCCTCTCCTCACTCTTCCTTCCCCTCTTCCCTCCCTTAATCCCCCCTCTACTCTCTGTGAGCGACCGAGGGTCCCTGGGGGGCGAGAGGTGAGGCCTGTTACCTGTCAAGAGGGTTTGGCTGTGACAAGAGAGACACACACACACACACACACGCGCGCCCACACCCATATATGCAGTGCCTTGCAAATAGTATTCATACCCCTGGAAGATTTTCACATTTTTAAAAACAAAAACTTCAAAGTATTTTATAGGGATTTTATGTGGTAGATCAAAACCAAGTAGTCCAAAGTTTCTAAAAGTTGTGAGGTCAAGTCTGATGGTTTGCTGTGAAAAAGGCTGAAAAAAAAAGACAAAGTTTTGAGCAACATCAGGACTCTAGAACTACTGTCTCGATGTACTGATTAGGGATGCACCGACTCAAGTTTTCTGGCTGATCTTCGAAAAGCCTGACCTACCGATTCTGATTTTGGCCAATACTGATTTTTTTAAGGGTTACAAAATATAGGAAGAAAGTCAATGAGTTGGCAACAATGGGGTAACTACAGTATTAACTGTAAACATGCAGACATGACCTGGCGGGTCTGCTAGTCTCTCTCAAGGCAGAACAAAAGAGGACAGTGGTTAATTTTTAGACCTTTGCTGAGGTAGATAAGATCAGCTTCAGATTTAAGTATCAGCCGATCACTAATTTCCAATAATTAAGGAAATTGGGGCTGATTTATTGGCTGGCTGATTTATCAGTGCACTCACTGATATTTGATATTGTGATATGTGATATTTGTAATCTGTGTCTTGAAATGTACTTCATAAATAATAGTTTCATTTTCTTTTTTTTTTTGCAAACATCCCTAAACTTCAATCTAACGAGACATTCAACATTAAAGCAAGGAGGGCATTACAAGACTTTGGAGGAGCTGAACAGATTTAGAATTAAGGTTGGTAAATTTATTGACAGGACAACCATTCAGACTAAAAATGGAAAAATGGTGAAATTAAATAAAAATTAAATAAAAATTAATTAAATTAAAATTGAAAGCCAATAAAGTCTGCAGGGGAGGAAGTTACTGTGGTCAAATAGGACCAAAAACATTTGGCCAAAACGCCACAAGATGGATGAATAAACTATCCCAAGGGTGAAACATGGAGGTAGCAGCATAATGCTGCGGAGTTCTTCTCCCTCAACAGAGGAAGGGAAGCCAGTCAGAACTGAATACAGGATGATCCTCCAAGAAAGGACTTTTACAAATTATTGTCTCAGGCGGCTGGTTACAACCACGTGCCACAATTTTGTGATAGTCAGACTGTATCTCTGTTCCCAAATTAGTTTGTATTTTGCACTGCATCACTGGGCATTAAATCTTTTTACACATTGGGTCTAGTTAAATAAAGGTCTCTGGGTTGCGCAGACATTAAAAACACAACAAAGTGTTACTAAGTGACAAAGTGAGAAACAGTTCAAGGGGTATACATTCTTTGACAAGAAAACAAGTTTGTATTTGTGCCTTGAAATGCAAATGCTAAAATGTTTTTGTATTTCATGAAAAGTTAATGACAAAGAATCACAACACAGGACGCAACGGGTCAGAATAATCAGAACTAGTTTATGATTTCAAAGTGCTGAACAGAAAATCCAGTGAACAAAAGAGAGGAAAAAAAATATATATATATCGAACAGGAAACTCAAACCAAAGACGTACACTGAAAAACAGCAAGTTGTTTTCTTTTTCATTTCTCTTCTTTTTAAGAAAAAAGAAAATGCACAAGTTGTACCACAATATTTGAAAAAGCTAAAAACACTTCAAAATATTAGTTTTTATTTATATATATATGTATATATATATATATTTATATTATATTTATATATCTATAATTTGCTTCGTTCCTTTTAAAACTGCTGCTGTGAGGGTGTGAGTGGGCGGTGGAGGCCTGGGGAGATCCCCGCGCAGCAAACGCAGCCGGAGCCGTTTTTGTGAAATGCGATGGCAGCTCTCGGCAGCTTGCACCACAATCCTGACCTCTCTCAGGCTCAGGGACTCTTGCGCAGCATCCACGACAGAAATGTAAAGGAAAACCAAAAAAGAGAGCATAAACGTGGAATGTTTAACCCGCCCCTCCACAAAACTCCTCTCTCCTCCCTCCCTCCTGGATCTGTCGAACGCCCCGCGGCCCGAGCGGCCAGGGCGTGTGTCTGCACTCGTAGCCCTTCCTTCTCTGTAAGTGCTTTACAAGCCAATCTGTGACCATGTGCGCTCCTCCACATGTTCAACCCCAACCTGTGATTTTAAAAATGAGATAATAATAGAAAAGAAGAAAACAAAACAAAACAAAAAAACGACACAGAAGAGCGAGTTCAAGTCTGGGTGTCTCAGTCATGGATCGTTTAGTGCACAGTTTGTCCTTTGCTGCGTAAAAAGCCACACGCAGAAAAAAAGTCTTTGTATTAAAATAATTTAGAGTTTGAAATTAGACCTTCCCTCCACCGTGTCTTCCTTTTTGTGGTGAAATTGCACTTTGTAATTAAGAGCCTGCCTCGTTAGCCACTTCCACGTGTTTATGAAATATTTGTACGTGTTTCTGCCCTTCATGTCTGACCTCTGACATTTCTCTACACTTCAGTATGAAAACACCCCCCTTCCTCTTATCAGCAGGAGCAAACTTGAGTCTCACAGGGGCATGAACAGCTCAGCAAACTTTCTGCCCCACAGAGACTTGACCTTTTCTGAAAAGAAGAAGTCCTTCGACAGAATGAGCGAGGCCAAAGCACAGATCAAAACAGTACTCATAAACCCTTCTCTCTCTTTTTGTTTTTGCAAAAGTGAGCTGCCACCCAGATGGAGAAAGGACAGGAACAAGTCATTCTGCTGTGCAACTCAGCTTCATCATCCTCCCCCACAAGACAAAGAGTGGAGGATCAAATAAAAGGTTGCAAAGCGTCTTTGAGTTATTGTCTATTTTTCTTTCTTTCTTTTTTTTTTTTTTACAGATGAAAAGCGTTTTTGTTGGTTGTCCGTTTGGTTCCCCCTCTCCCCCACTAAGCAAGAGGCTTTCGATTTGCTCTCTCAGCTCTGCATCGGCCAGAACGGAGAGTCTCCCTTTCTCTCTCTCTCTCTCTCTCCCCCTTTGGGGAATCGGGGGATTAAAAGGCCTGAACAGGACGTTGACGTGGGTTTCTTTCACCGCGCTCAGCCCGAGTCCTCAGTAGGGCAGGGTGTCCAGGAATCTGTCGATTGACGGCGGCGGCGGTACGAGGTCCTCCAGCTTCAGGTAGAAGATCCGCTGCAGGCCCTGGGTCCTCTGCGAGCGGAGCTCTGCCCTCAGGCCCAGCACACGGCTCAGAGGAGGGACGGCCTTGGTGGAGGAGGAGGACGCCCCGCAGCCCAGGTGGTCCCTGAGACAGCAGATCACTTTATTCTGCAGCTCCTCCACGCGCTTCGAGTCCTTCAGACCCGGGACTTGATCTGCAGTAAGAAAACAGAAAACATTAGAGCTGCAATTTACACTGCAGAAGCAAACTTTTTTTTTTGCATGCAACTTGCATATATTTTATTTGGATTTTCATGAAGATACGTTGTTGTGATGCGTTGGTTTTCTAAGATTTTTTGGAAATAATAATCTACACACTAATAAAAACATGATACAGAGAAAGTTTTATCTCATTTGGAAACTTTGAAGCTGTTTTGTACTACAGATTTGTTTCGGTCAGGTCATTACCAACAGAAGAGATAAACCGCAGAAAGTATCCATTCCCTTGAGCGTCGCTGTTTTTTTTTACCCGGGTGGAACCACAACGAGCCTCTACATCCAGCCTTTAACACCTACAGACTTTTCTGTGACTCTCTCCATTTCCCATCAAGTATCTTCTGCAGAAAAGTAAGTATTCCCGCATTATGATGCTGCCACTGCCGTGCTTCAATGTGGAGGCAGTTTGCTCACTGTTGGTTTCCCCCTGCTTTTAATGTATCCCATGTATGTCAAAACGTTCAGTTCAGTCTAATTTTCCACATCTTTGCTGTGTCCTCATGTGACACACTTTTCAGATTTTTACTTGTAGATGGATGTTGAAAAGCATTTATATCTTTTTTCCTCTTCATAATTTTGAACTGCTCTGTGATAGTCCATCACAAACGGCCATTTCTGTTCCTAAAGTCACTTTTGTTTCTGTAAAAGAGTTAAAATGGTACAAAGAAACTGTGTTTTAAATGACAAAAATTAAGCCAGCGGAAAACAAAACCCACACATCTATGTATAATCAGAGCTCATTCAGGTAAAACAGCATTAGCCTCATCTTGTTTTATATTGAATTGCACCTCATTAGCCCGTATGGCTCATGTTCTTAACAGCCTTACGTTGTCTCATTCACTGCAGATCAATATGTCGTCTAACCCAATAAGCCTCCTCCACATTGTGTAGACAAACACACACACACATGGTGACATGGCATAGAAATATAGCACAAACATGGAAATAAACGCATGCTGCGCATTTACCGCTCATAAATACTTTAAATGAACGCATGCAGATGCTCAAATAGGCCCCGCAGTTTGGAGAATTTAAGTCACAACAGTGCTCAACAATTAGCTGATTATTTGGCCTTGTGAGCAGCCAAATTCAATTAGGAATACACACAAACACACACAGGCCGCAGACTGCTGCCCATAGCAACTCCAGTGGCACTCGTATCAGACTTAATGTGACACTAACTCATTCTGCTGAGAACAGGGTGTCCACCCCCCCACCCTATGCCTCACAAACACACGCACCCCCACACACACACAAGATAGTGTATGCTGCGGGGAGGCTGGTTCTGAGACCAGTCTCACTTTGAGGTATTCATTATTGGAAGTGTATTTATTGTTTGTTTATGTGACCCTTTTGTTTGCAGTGTTTGCGGCTGCAGAGTTACTCCAGCCCTCCTTCCACTGCGCCTTTCAGACCTCTTGCACTCCTTTTTTCTTTCTTTATTTTGCTTCTCTGCTTTTCTCCTTGCTCTCTTTCCCCCATTCCTTGTTTCTCTCTGCGCGGCACTTCCTGGGGAGAAATCGATGTGGGCCCTTTCTGCACAGGCCACTCCGAAGCGGTCGATCGGCCGGTGGCCCCGGTGGCTCTGCCGCGGCTGCGCGCTGTGTGCTTTGCCGAGGTGGCGGAGTGCCACTGCGAGAGCCGCGGACGCCGTTCCAGAGCCGTGCCCCATGGTGGGCTGGTCGATGGAGAACAGAGTTAAGTGCTCCCCCAGAGAGAGAGAGAAGGAGTGAGGGAGGACAGGGTTTTAAGGTGGAGGTGGAGGGGGGCAGGGTGAGGGGGAGTTTTACCCGCTGCACATTAATGTCTCTCTGCAAAATTGAGCTTTAAAGAATAAAAATTCAACATATAATTTCGCTGCATCCTTTGAAGCTACATTTCTAATGCATTCTACAGACTGTTGCATCTTCCTGAGGTCCGTCCGTGGATAAAGTGTCGATTTTTCAGCCGTGGACACTGATTAAAGGGGCCAGGTGTGTGGCAGGTGCAGCAGGTGCTTCTGGGTATCGGGTTCTTGTTTCAGGCAGAGATGTGTGACAAGACGCGCTGACATGTGTGTCTCTGAGCGTTTGTGTGACGTCAGCGGATGTAAAAAAAACCCCCAAAACACCCACAACCAAAGCTCCTTACAAATTGAAGAAATAATATATATATATATATATATATATATATATATATATATATATATATATATATATATATAAACAATCACTTGGGTAGTGGATATAAAAAGTTTTAGCACCCCTGTCTAAATGTCAGATGTTTTAGATTATAAAAAAGAAAATATTTAACCAGCACATTTTAACTGAAAAGCACAAATCTGCTAGCACAATGAATGTACAATTAAAAGGTATAATAAACTGGATTTATATGTGTAAAATAATTAATTAAAGAACTATGTGACTACATTTCCACATAAAGGTTTATTTTTTGGAAATCTATCAACATCCCACTTCTTAACTTGCTAATATTACTTTGGTAAAGTTCTCCATATCAATCAGATTTTGCCCACAGTCTTCTTCAGCTGAACCCACAGGTTTTCCATCAGGTCTATTTTAAAAAGTCTGTTTAGTTTTTTACTTGGATGTGTGCTTGATGTAGAAAAGTTTTATTCCTATTCATTATTCATCTTCATTTTAATTTCATCCACCAAGAGAAAAAGTCCAGTTCTGAAGAAAAGTAGTCCCAGAGTATGATGTTGCCACCACCATGCATAAAATTGAGAATGAGGTATTTTTTTTTCTTGAACACAAGCCCAGGTGTTTTCTTAAAGAGAAAAAAAAAAACTTTCCTCTCTCTAGCTCCTACTTTTTACTCCAGACATATGGCAAATATATATGTTTTATCGCACCTTTTATTATAGATTTACATCCAGGTGACTTTATCTTGTAGGATTTGTTCAAGACATAAACCACATTTAAGGTGAGAAACTATTAAAAAACGATTTCTAAATGTCTTACTTGTTACATCACTAAATGTAAACTTCGAGATCCTGAGCGATTGACAGGAAGTTGTGTTTATCAGGTAACCGTTAATGTATTTCTTCCTGCAGATGATTCGGGGGTTTTGGTTACCTGTGAGCAGAACGAGGGCAGACAGGCAAGCGAAGGCAGATGCATCGAGGTTGAGGGTCTGAAGGTGGGTAGAGAAATCCCGGATGGAGTCCAGCCACTCTCCAAACCCACGAAGGCACTGGAACCTGTGCAGCACCAAGCCGTTGCAGAACACCAGTTTGTCCTCCGACAGCATAGACCTGAGAGACAGAAAAAAAAAGAATGAAATTTTTCATAAAAATGCTGCATTTTCCCCTCATGCATTCAGACATACGGAGAAGGAAACGATTACACCAGCAAGCCAGAAACAAGACACACATCAAACAGAGGCATGAGGCTGATTAAGCTTGTGTGTTTTTAAAATTACTGCATTTAAAACCACTCTTGCATTTCCTTGTGGCAGGGTGGGGTGAAGGGTTAGGGCAGAGGCCTGCTCTGTGTGTGTGTGTGTGTGTGTGCAGATAGGTAAACTGTTACAGCTTTAATGCTCCCAGGCTGTGGAGTGCAGTGGAAACACAAAGCTTTAATGAGGAAATGAAAAGGCCTCTCGGATGCATTTAACCATCACTTACTCACGGCACACAACATCCCGCTTTTATTTTTTTTTAACTATCCAGCAGAGCAGGGAAAGGGGGGGAGCAAACAATGAATGACGCATAGGACAGATGGGAGGTCGGAGGAGAAAAAAAAAAGAGCGAGAGGAAAACAAATAATTGTGCAGATAGAAAGAAAAAAATGAGGATTAGGGAAAAGACCTGGAAGCCACTAATTACAGTCTATACAAACATTGGTTTAAAAGTTATGAGACTAAGAAGCAGCAACATTTGTGTCTAATTATCCTAACTACAGATTAAAAGATTTACCCCCTCAAAGTTTTAGCCCAATGCACATAATCCAGACTTTTAAACATGCATTAAAAAAAACTTTTTCTCACTATGCAAGCTTTGCAAAGCATAGATGTATGGATTCAAGAAACAGCATGTGAAAAACAATTCACGTTTTTACCAAACATTGCTTATTTGTGTTAGCATGGCACTTTCACCCTTTTCCCTACACTCACTGTGATAATATTCTTTATTATGTTTTATTTTTTAAAAACAGCGTGCATTTTCTACAGAAAGTTGCAAGTCACCGAGCAACAAATAAATACAGGTATCAAGAGATGCGACATGAGGAGCTTTGAGCTTTGAGCTTGTTTTTGACTTCATCCCTTCACACCGTCTAGTCTAGATGAAAGTTCTCAACAGGAAACTTCAATTAGAAACCTTGAGAGGAACCTTTGAAAAGCGTTTCACAGCTTTCATTCCTCCTGGTGGTTTCTAAAATACAGAGTGCTCAGAGAGATTAATACCTGTGTTTGGATCATATTTAAGCATCGGCCAGTCATCGGGTTAAGCTGATGTTTTATAAAAGTTACCGCCTTTAAAATTGCATGTTAAAAGTTATCCTGGAGAAGCGTAGTTTCACTTTGTTCTCACTGCAATGAGCACAAAGTGACCCACTACTCCCCCTTTCCAAATTGTTGCTGCACAATGCTGGTCAGCAAAGTTAGCACCTACACCTTACCTTACTTACAAGAAACACAAATTTGGCTAGCAAATAGACAAAATAACCACCGCTTGTTAAAATCTTGTTGAGTTATTCAAAATTTACTAAATCGCAACTGGCATTGCAATACCATTATGTGCAACATCACAGTTGCAAAAGGACAGTTGCAAAAGGAGATCAGCTAGTTTAGATCTCGGAGATCTAAACTAGCTGTTAAAGATCAGGGATAATCAATGTTGTAATTGCAACACCTGCTGCTCTAAGTCCCTGCAGCCCATAAAAGATAAAATATCCTGCACAATAAGATTTCTAAAACTAAACTGGATAGGTAATTATTCTACATTTTTGCTCTTTTTTCCCAAAACTCCCAAAACATTTTAAAACCAGACAAGCAAGTGACAAATGGAAACAAGCTAAAAATAATAATAATAAAAAAAGAAGTCTGTTTTTATTTCTGATCTGATTATTAAGTCGATGCCCCTCAGCTAAACGCTCAGCTTCATTTCATAACACCGCTTGGCCTCCGTCTGGTAGTAGCACATGATCAGCACTACACCGACGGGCTGGCAGTCAAGCAGCTGGGCAGATGCACACTGACACTCACGCCTACACACGCACACGCCTACACGCACGCACGCAGCTGGAAGTCTGCCACACATTCCTCTCCCCCCTGACTACGCTGTCACCATGGTTATCAGCCAATAACCACAGAAACTGTTTGGTGACGGAGGGGATCACAGTGATGTGGATCCCAGAAGAGCGAAGCAAATTTGCTCTGTGCACGCTGAACACACACACGCCCCACACACACATATCCACTCGGGGTTTAGACACACGCTTGTGAGTAGAGATCTGCAGTGCAGGAAAGCGTTTTGGTTCAGCACGGGGTCAAGCAGAGCTGAAGCAATGGGATCTCAGTGTAGCACGGAAAGTAAGACAGGGCCAGATTTGTGTGCGGTTTCCTCTGTGTTGTGGGAGTTAGGCCGATAGGAACATGAGAAGCGCATGCATGTGTGTGAGTGCGTGCGTGTGTGTGTCCGCCCTTTGACGTGACTCAGAGTCACCCCTCCTGTTGGGACTGTGATGCCACCACCCATCCTCTTCCCACCATGCACCTGGACCTCCACCGGGAGGAGAGAAACTTCGACATCGTCAGCGAGTCTGAGTAAGCGCTTCTGTGTTGCCTGACTGTGTTGGTCCTCTGCCCTAGACGACAGCTCAGACAAAAGGACGAGCTTGTAGCGCCATCTCCCCTCCTCCTCCTCCCGCCCATAAATTTAACCAGCAGCATGCCTTGCAGGAGCGGACCGGTAACCCAGGATAACTCTGAGGTCGAGTCGGGCTGGGCCAGCAGTAAAGGCATTGCGTATAGCTGTGTAGTGCTTCTGCGCATACTCTGACTTGCAAAGGTATTCACACGCCCGGCACCTTTTTTCCACATTTTTTTTCACATTACATTCACACATTTCTGTGTATTTTTTATTGATTTCACATGATAGGATAACACTGGATTTGGGTGCACTTGTATTGTTCCCTCCTGTCGCAAAGTAGAACCAACTTTCACTGCAAGTACAGCTTCAAATTGTTTCGGAACTAGAAACAAAAATCTTTGCATTTTTTTCTTCAAACTGGATGTAAAGCATCTGTGATCATTCCAAAACCTGCCACATAATCTGACTTGGATTGAGGTCTGGGCTTTGACTGGGCCATTCTAACAGATGAATATTGTTTGATCTAAGTCACATGTGTCAAACTCAAGACACACCATAGCTTTTTATGTGGCCCTCCTGGCTCTAGAGGGCCACATAAAAACAACCTTCAAGATAAGAGGTGTGTGCTTGACTTTTAGTCTATTGATCAAATCAAATCTGTTTTTATTTATATACTTCAAAATTAACTCAATGTGAAAAGACACTTGTACAAGAAGTACTCATCAATTGCAGAGGCGGTTATTTATTCATATACTAACAGATTAATGGAAAGTTTTATCAGCGTTTTCTGACACAAAAAGTACTTTGAGGACATTTATGACCTTAATTTGACCCAAAATGAAAATTAATTTGACAGCCCTGATCTATCGTAACTCTGGCTGTATGTTTAAGATAGTTTTTCAGTTGGAAGGTGAATCTAGAAAAGCATCCCTCCATCATGATGCGGTCATCGCAGTTTTTAAAGTTGGAATGTCTTTGGAGGGATTTGCAGTGTTAGACTTCCTCCACACTCAATGTTCTGTTTATGGTTCATTTTTGGCCTCTTCTGACCAAATCACTTTCTTCCCCACACTGCAAAAGCACAAAATCTTACCAAGTATTTGTTTCTAGTTTCCAGTTAAACTATCTTAGTACATTTGGATGAAGAGAAAATGTACTTAAAAGTGGTTTTTCAGTGAAAAATAGGAGATTGTTTTAAGTAAATAATTCCTTAATATTGATGGAAAAGTACTAAAAGTGAAATACGGTGGGACTAGCACTTTTTCATCAATATTAAGGAATTATTCACCTGAAACTAGTTCCTGTGTCTTGCTGAAAAATGACTTGTAAGTTAGTTTTGTCTTATTTCGAGTGTAGTGATTTATTTGCACAAGAAACAAGACAAAAATACTAGTTTGCTATTTTATTTTAAACTCCAGAGGGGACATCATGTGCCTTTTTTTTAACAAGATCCTTTCTTTATTGCCATTCTTCAACAAAAGCCTGATTTTTTAATTTCTCCCCCTTTAATTATCTTGTCGACAGCTGTGGATCTGTACAGCTCCTCTGGTTACCTCTGCTAATGTGCCGCTTTGTGTTGATCTACGGCACAAAATCCTCCAAAAACTCATTGAAGTTTTTGGTTATAATGTTACCAATGGTGATAAAAACTTCCAGTGGTATGAGCGGTTTTACAAGACACTGTGTGATCCAGCTCTTTCCTTTCAGTCAGCTGATCTCAACACGCATTTCCTCCCATAGCAACCCTCTCCAGCCTCTCAGCTGACCAGTGTTTCGATGGAATCAATGCTGTCAGTTCATAGCTTTTACACAGTTTTAGCCTGCAGAACACACACACTCACACTCACACACAGGGCTCTCTGTGCGTCAGATATCAGACGAGCGGAGAGGAACTCTGTGGGTGAACTCTGTCATAGCTAAAGTCTCCATTCATAATTCGCTTCATATGGTGACTACTCAGCTGCACTCCTCCTACTCTGGAGATACACCAACACAGCGGCGCACCGGCTTTACAAGAACATTTACACACTATAATCCATTATGCTCATAAAATGATGTAAGATTTAAAAAATAAAAACACATACATCTGTCTTACCTGTATGCAAGTCGCAGGACAAACAGCTCCAAAAAGGCTGAGTCTATGAGCAGGTTCTGATCGTCACGCTGGAGCTCGGTGAAGCCCGGCAGCCGCTCGGCCCAGCACCTGGTTGTCTCCATCGAGATGGTGAGCAGCCTGTAGAAGAGCTGGATGTGCTCCGCGTCTGAAGTGGAGGATGGAGGGTCGGCGGCGCTGAACTGTTTGGATGCAGAGAGAGGAAAGAAGTTGTAAAACAAGACCCAGCGCGAATCAGACTGAGCTTTTCCAACCGATGGGGACAGCTGGGAGGGGGCACCTGGCTGTAGTCAAGGTCTCGTGGTGTGCAGTGGGAGTAAGCCCTGAGCAGAGCAGAGAGCAGGCTGAGCGGGGGCGACGGCGGGGACGCCTCTGTCTGCAGGGGGCTCTTTGGTTTGGAAGGCAGCCGTCCTCTGCGGCCCTTCAAGCTGTCAGTACGGACCACTGTGAAGCAGAGAAAGACGAGGGGCAAATTAGATTTTTTTTTCTTCCTCCAACTTAGTGACCCGAACTCCTCAGGAGCTGTCCAGCGTTCCCACCTTTCCCACGCAGCAGGCCAGCAGGTGGCAGTGGAGCTGCTCTGCTGGCACATGCATTAGTGTGGCAGGGGAATATGAGCGCTCTGGGTGTATTTGCATTGGTGTGCTGTGTGTATGTGGGTGGGGGTATTACAGGACGTGTGAGACAGGTGAGAAACCTCAGGGGAATCAGGACAGTATGAGTGTTACGCAGATTTTTCACATGAGAAAAACAGCGCAAAGAAAAACAGAAAGGCTGTGTGATTCTGATGGCCAGCCTTAACGCTGTTGTGGTTTATTTTGTATTGTTGGATTTTGTCCACAGCATGAATGTGTGTGGTTTGGGTCATTACCGGCCTCCTGAACACCAGCAGGAGGGAAAAATCACAAAAATCGTTACAATGTTGGACATGTTTCACATTTTGTGACAATTTAAACACAAACTTTAATATGTTTTCTTGGCACTTTATGTGACACAAAAAGTGCTTTGTCACTTAATTGAGTGACAAAGCAACTCAATTAATTTGCATCTTTTGTGAAGGCCTCGAAGGTTTAGTGAGCAAACAGAATCACATCCTTAGCTCAGGATGGAGTATCTGTCGCCACGACAACTATCAGTGGACCAGTTAAATCTGGACTTAAAGAAGAAAACCATGAGAAATACAGTTTACTTGATGCTATTTGTCAAAGATGTAAAAGAATGCACCCCTGGAAAGAAATGTACTTTTTGGGCAACATGCAAAACACAACATCTCCATCCTCGTTGTGAACCATGAAGCAGAATGACCTCTTTACCCTAGCAGGGATACTTTTCTTGCACAGGGTAAGGGAAGCTGATTAAATCAAAGCCTATTCTTGTGAGAATGGCCTAGACAAAGTCCAGATCTAAATCCAATTGAGAATCTGGGGAAAGGCTAAAAATGTATGCTCACAGATGCTTTCTGTCCATTATCCCGAAAAAACTAGCAGCCGCTGCTACAAAGCGCTGACTCAGAAGGGGTAAATACAAATGCATGCCACACTTTTCAGATTTTAAATAGGCATAAATCTCAAAACCATGCATCCATTTGTTTCC
Organism: Xiphophorus hellerii; assembly: GCF_003331165.1. NCBI lineage: Eukaryota > Metazoa > Chordata > Actinopteri > Cyprinodontiformes > Poeciliidae > Xiphophorus > Xiphophorus hellerii. Next base: position 16,720,387 of record NC_045674.1, read on the forward strand.
ATTTTACAATCATGCACCACTTTGTTGGTCTACCGCATACAATCCCATTAAAACCTACTGAAAGCTGTGAATATTTTAGAAATCAGGATAATGTTTTATGTAAGCAGTTTCTTTCATGTGGGATGCTCCTTACCTTCTTTCACCATGCCCACGCTTAGGCACTTCTGAAAGCGGCAGTACTGGCAGCGGTTGCGTCTCCTTTTGTCCACAGGACAGTTCTTGCTGGCCAGACACACATACTTGGCGTTTTTCTGCACGGTGCGCTGGAATGACAATTAAAAAAAAAAACCAAGACATGCCGATGATCAGCCTCCAAACACAATCAGCACCTAATATTTGATTTGTTTAATTCAATTTTTCCTCCCCTATCGAAGAGCAGGAAGCAGAAGCTCGTAGGTCAGATTTTAATTACGCGCTGAAAGGCGACGGTGACATCAGTATAATTAGATAAAATTAATTTTCCAACAAGCCTCGCCTGCAGCAGGGACAATTTTATTACAGCCGGAGCTGACAATGGGGGCCGGAGCGCGTGGCGTAAGGATCCAGGTCCCGCGAGAGGAGGTTGGGAGGGTGCGCGCGGGGGGAGTCTGCGTGATCAGATTGTCCGTGAAGGCTCCCGGGTCAGCTCGTGGCACCTTTTCGGAGCCACACGCAAAGCTTCGCGCTTCTCTCAGTGGGCCCCGTGGGTGCTGTTTTCTCCTCTGCTGCGTGGCCCGCGCTGCTATTGCTGACCTTATTAAAATGAAAACCAAAACAGCCACATGGGAGGACCGAAAGAACCCGGAGTTTTCATGAATCAAAGGCAATTTATAATATCTGAGAAGAGATCAAACATGCGCCAGTTTCTAATATCAGGAACAAGTGGTAGTTTCTGATATTAGGTATGTGGCTCCCCGCCCAGGGCGCTTTTATTTTACAGAGCGGCAGTTTTCTAAGGCTTATTTCATGTCCAGTGTGAGTATGTTTTCACAGTTTGGTAATAGTTATGGAGACTATGCAGTAATATGGGTAGGCTGATGTCACACCCTCTTACCAGAGGTGCAAGTAATAGCAAAGTAGTTAATAGTAGCTGGAAGGTTGGACATTCAGTCCTTTTTTTATTATTAGCTCAAACAAAGGATGGTGGAGGAGGACTGAGAAAGCCACGTTTACTGACTGTTTTTCCATTTAGATTTTTACAGAGCAGAGTGACAATTTGAAGCACTTTTGTTTAAAGTGCTCAGTAATTATTTGTTGGTGCAAACAAGCCACAAAGCAACATGAGATTGTTAACTTTCAGTAAAACCTTCAGGGGGGGATCTTTACAGAAGTCTTTGACACATGGGATTAAAACTCATTAAACCCCTTTTGAGTTTTTTTCCCCCTTTCTTTTTTATGTGGCCTAAGGTGCAGATATGATAAAGCAAAGAGGCTCCATTGAGATAAAAAAGGGCAGGATCAGACCAGCCCCGATCATCAGCATGCCTGCCTATGAAGAACAGCCCACATTTCTACCGAGAGCTTAACTCTTTTCTTCATTTTGATGTTAAACGCACACATGTGTTTAGTACAGGCATCAAGCAATTACCAAAGACACTCAAAACATCCCCTGTGGTAATTCCTGACTTCACATGATCGCAGAGGCGCTTGTTAAGTGTAAATGCTTTTATTTGCAGACTGTTTACATTTTACACGTTGTCAAGCTGTGCCTCTAGAACAAGCCGTAAATTAAACAAACGGAACACACGGAAAGTGCCGCAGCCTCCTATTCTTCTTTTAAACGCCTCTAGAATGTATCAAAACAAATAAATCCAATTAGGAGACCCTTGCGCCGCACATGCCCGCGTCCCCAGAGAGACCAATCACACACCAATTACACTGTGGGCTGCGCGCGGCTGCGGAGCCGACGCATCAAAGGAGGCGCCAGGGCCGGATGAGAGCGGTCGCCATGGCACCACGGCGGATTACGCTCTCTGCGCCTCAATGGCCGCTGACCCGAGCGCGCCGGGGATAAGGTAGTTGTGGCTATTAACGGAGTTTATAGGGAAATCAGCATCCGCTTAGTCAGAATAGGAAGAGCGGCCGGGGCGACGCAGGCAGCCTCTGCATGTCAACGTGGGTTCACACCTTTAACAGGTCTACCGCGGGGTCAGCGAGAAACAGTGGCCCCACAGAAACGGGTTTGCAGGTGGTATGCATAAGAGTGTCATGCATATTTTTGTTGCATAAATATTTATTATTTTGGTACGCTTGCCTTGGTACATACGTTTTGAGTTGCTTTGAGTTGCTTTGTTTCTGCTAATAATAATAATAATAATGAAAAAGTACTGAATGTTCAACCTTCCAGCTACTATTAACTATTTTCCTGTTATTTCACCTCTGCTAAGATGGTGTGACATCAGCGTATTTTGATTCATATCTGTCACTCACTGAAACCTCCTGAACACTGAGGAGAAAGGCTGTGGGATGCACTCATAGTATATCCTGCTGCCACTGCTCTCTACCAGGAAATCACATTACTGAGATTCAGTGCTGCTAGACTTAAGATATATGCGGATTTGGTTTGTTTCCCTGCAGTGGATTGAGAGCAACAGGTTTAAAGAGGTGCGTAAAGGCTGAGTTAAGTCTGGCTGTTTGACAATAAAGTCTATGTTTGACTGCAAAGTTTAATTTATAAGACTGCTACTTTGAAGAAAATCTTGAGTTTTCAATGATCAATTAAAATCTCAATGAATTAACGTATTGTAACACAGGTCTGGTCTGTCTTTATCCTGTGATATGCGTTGCAGATCAGCATATATAAGGCTGCATTTGCCCCCCCTTGTTTCTTATACTCCACGCTTTAGTGATTTAAACTGCAGGTTAATGCCCACCAGGCCAACAGGGGGCCCTCAAGAGCCCCTATCCTATAAATTGCAGAATTTCTTTTGTTGTTGTTTGTTTTCAACTTTAACAAGAATGAACAAACTTTTAAATTTCTTCCATAGTTTTCAACAGAGCAGGAAAAACACTACTTAGTTAAATTATTTAACATTTAAATTCCTGGGACAAGTTCACAACCAGTGACTGGCTTAACAGCAACGTTAGGTGGGAGGTAATTTATGCTGCTGCTTTAGTTTCATATTGTATGTCGTTTGAGTCACAATTTATGCACACTGCAGGTGTCAGACAATAAGTCTCTACAAGTACCTGAAAAAAGATGTAAATCCAAGCACAACTAATTAAACCTGCCTGCCAGTACAGGCTTTAAGTATTCTGCATTAAAGTACTATACAAATAAAGAAGAAAGTCCTAATTTTAGAGAACTTCTCCAATTTAACCAATGTTCAGCTTCGATCTTTAGATTTCTTAAATAAATACTCTCTATGGTGAGTGACAAACTGTCAACGTAGGAAAGAACTAGTTAGCTCACTAGTTACCTTTCAATGCATAGTGTGCATGAATACAAAGAGGGTGAATCTGTGGGGGCTCTTATCTGGACTCACAAATCAAATTCTGCTCAGAGCCTCATTCAAGCTAGGGTCGGCCTTGACTCTGTTTTCCATTTATGTGACCTATATGATGCCATGTATACTGTAGGTTAAATTCAATCTGCCATGTTTAACTCAAATTCCAACAAAGTTCTAGTGAATTCACTCTCTGAACCTTTGTAGCCCCAAAACGTCTCTGGGAACTAAACACGCTTCAAGCTGAAAAGGGTTCAGGTGAAAAATCAACCTCTCAAATGAGCACAATTGCCAAAAAAAAAAAGCACACTGTGGGTGTTGTGGGGCCCTGATGGAGCAAGCAGAGGCAGATTCTTGACATGTAACATATTTGGTTTAAATTAAAGCCCTGTAGGGACTTTTTCCCCCCCTCTCAACTTAAATTCTTATCAATGTCTTTGTGGATGAACAAACAATGTTGATCTAAACTTACAAAACAGCTGCCTATTCCTGTGCATGTTGACTAACTTGTTTTTCCCATTTATGCATTTAAAAACACACTTTTCGCATCTGTTTGTCACATTCTGCCACATAACTAGGTATGACTAACTTGCTTTCCAAAAGATGGAACATAAAATTTCTGTGCAGCAAGATCAGCTGATGAGCTGTGCAACACCCTTGTGCACAAAAACATATTTTTAATGCTCTGCTCCTTGCAACAAAATGCATTATAAAAACAGGTGAGATGGAGTCAAATTTTTAAAATACAAGCTGAATAGATTCACTTCATTACTGAAAAAAAACCACACACACACACACACACACACACCCACGCACAGTGAATGGCACACATTATTCAGCCAAAAATAATAGAATGAGGGACAGAAAAAGTTGTTTAACATCTGAAATTAATTCATGAGGAAATGTGCTTCGAATTGCATTAATAAACTAGCAATAATTTACAGCTAGCCTGTTCTGTGGATTAATGTGTCATAACTACTCAGAGATAATTAAATATAATCAGGGAAGTATTTCAGGGGACAATAAAACCATCACGATAATGGAGGTAATGTGCATAAAAATATGTAAAAAAATACATGTATTTTGTGCCATATATATATATATATATACAGTATATATATATATATATTGTATATGAAAACCTCCTGTTTTTCTTGCATATGAAGAAAAACTAGTGGTTTTCCTTATTAGTGCTACAACCTAGAGTCAAAGTGAACAAAGGAATTTTTACATATATGTTTCCCTTTACATGTGGTTGCATGCATGTGTCGCTTGCTCATGTTTGCATCTGCATGTGTGTATGTAGAGGAAGCACAGCGAGAGTAGACAGACTCTGTGGCTGTTGAGTTCTGTAACAAGCACACACACACACACACACACACCCCCACACACACCGACACTGACACACACCCTGCAGCCTGCTGCCGTCAGACACTGTTTTCATTAATTACTAAATAAAAACAAATTGTCAACCTAATTGAAAAGAAGGAGAATTCATTTCCACCTACCAGAGGCATTATTCAATTACCTCTGCACCCTCTGTCTTGCTGCCACTTCATTTTTGCTCCTGCAGAAAGCCCTAACAAAGTGTGCTGGGATTTGTTTCTATATAGAGATATATAAATTAAAATTACAAATAGTGCAAGAGAATTACCCTACCTGATTTTAATGTCTTTCTACTTGGAGTTCTTGTGCCACTCACTTATTTAAAGAAAACCCACCTTGCAGCTGCTAGAAAAATTTAAAGGTCTGCTGCATTTTTATGACTTGCGCGTTGGACTTGAAACCGTATCTTGCATTAGCACGTGTGCGCTGATATGTGATGTGTGGCAGCCAGAATGAAAAGCGCACGACTGAATCATTTGCGGAGCCCAAATTTCAACCTGACTCATGTTGGACTTGGTATTGTGTCAGTGAAATGTGGTCAATTTCACTGATACAATACTGACAAGCAGAAAGGAAACTTTGATTTTAAGGGGGAGACCTTTTTCCACGGCATACTCGCTGGGCTGTGTTACAGACAGAGAATAAGGGCTGTTATCATCCTGTGTTCTCAAATAAGACAAGCCACCACACACTCCTGGGTAAATGCAGACACTTTGCCCACTTGGTTGCTGGGAGAGATGACCCCCTGTGGGTGTGCTGAGCTTTCACTATGACTGTGAAGATGATTTAGAGAGCGGAGAGGAAGGTGTAAGAGTGGGAGCAAGGCAAGAGTAAGAAAATAGTTTCAAGAGAAACACGTCAGTTTGATGTAAGTTTGGAGGAGGTGACTGTGCGCGTTTGGTGGGATGGGGTCAAAGACGTTGGCAACAGGAGAGGATAATGAGAAAGAGAACAATTCAAAACACAGAAAAGCTAAGTTGATTACAGATTTTCTGTCGTGTTATCCCTACATTTAAAGTGATATTTTTGATATATGCTGCCTCCTCCCCTCCTGTTGTTACACACCGCCTGTCAGCTGGCTGCAAGACAGCAGCTGCACTTTTGCTTTTCTTAAAAAAATCCTGAAAACGTCAACAAATTCATTTCTTTGAAAAAATATCCAGTTTATAAAAACAATTAGTGCAATAACAATTGAGGCAACTCCACCAATGGCTTTTAGGAAGGTAAATCAGTGGATTTAGTTAGTTTTGTGTAAAATGTGTAAAAAGAAAGATAAAAGAAACAAAGCAAGGTCAAATAAGTTCATACTTCTTCTTACCTCCTTTTCACACAGTTATCTAAATACATGTCATTGTAATGTGAATGTGTTTGAAATAAATAACTAAATTAACTAACTTGTTGCTGCATGGTGCCAGTCATGCTGATATACAGTATATATATTTATTTACCATCAGCCCATGTAGAATCTTAATTTTATACTTGAAACTCAGGTTTTTATATTAGTATATTAGTATTTAATTCCATCTGAGAGTCTTTAATGGATTTTTAATGTATCTTTATCATAGCTTTTAATTTGGGCTTATTGTTTTGTTATTTATCTATTTTATCACAACAGTGACTCACTTTGGCTGTTTTAAAATGTTCTTTATAAATAAACCAAGCAGTGATGCAGTCTCACATCCATGACATATTGTCCCACACTGTTGACTTACAGGCTTTAAAAAAACTTTAGAGAGTTTTTACCTTGAAGAAGCCCTTGCAGCCTTCGCAGGTGCGTACGCCGTAGTGCTGGCATGCTGCGTTGTCCCCACACACCGCGCAGGTCCCCTCTCCCTGTGGGCCCCGAGGGGGCGGCGAGGGAAGGCTGTCCCCTAGCAGGGGGCCACACGGTCCCAGAGCCAGGGAACGGAAGGCGAGGCTGCTGCCCCCAGCCCCGCGGTGCAGCTGGTACATGGGCTGCTCCAGGTGCTGGCCGTGCGGGTGGGACACTGACGAAGAAGATGAGGACGAAGAGGATGAGGTGCGAACTAGCCCCCCTCCGAGGCTCTCGTAGCCGCCAACGCTGCCGCCGCTGTGAGGCGGGGAGTGCTGGTAAAAGTGCGAAAAGCGAGGGGACTTGAGGGGTCCGGACTCGAGACCCGAGCCCATGGAGTGAGGGTGAGACTGGGGGCCCAAGGAGTGTTCATCCCACATGAAGGAGGTCCCAGGCTGCTGTGTCATGGATGGGGTGGTGGGGGTGGATGGAGGGGACTGCTTAAAGTACATGGTGGTGGAGGTCATGGCCTCCATGGGTGGGACAGTTGGGTAACTCTCCTCCTCCTTCTTAATGGTAGGCCTGTGGGGGGGCATCTGGTAGAGGCAGGAGGACTTGGGCTCGTAGCTGCCCTCCACAAAGACGTTGAAGCTCGGGAGGGAGGTGGTGGCAGCAGCAGAGATCTCACCCCCACCCAGGTCCAGCTTGGTGTAGTCCGGGGTCATAAGGTCAGAGCTGTAGCTGTCACCCTGGTAGCCGAAGGACTGGCCGGAGTAAGCGGAGCCTGGAGGGGCCGGCCCGTACTGAGCCTGCACACAGGGCATGTCTGCGGGGGGGCAAAGGGCATACAGACGGGTCAGAGCTACATTACACAACTCAGTCACGGGACTTTTATTCAAAAAGCATATTATTGTGTTAGTGGAGTACAGTAGAAGCCTATAGCAACAATTGTTAAATAGATATGCAACATACGGGTGGGATTTTGAGACAGATACTACAATAAATCTAGAGGAAAAAGCAGAATTTATTAGAGGCTCGTGCACATCAGCCTACCAGTCAAACAGTGACTAAAAACTTCTGCATAGCTCTATTGGAACAGGCAGTTTTTAACTGGATGCACCTTCTCCCTCCCTTATTTCTGTCACGCAGTGCCATTCACTTCATGTCATGCTTTTACACTCCTTGCACTTGTGTTGAACAATTACTCAGCAGGAATATGTGAAGCCCCAACAGGCGAACCTTCAAACCTAAGTGATTTGGTCCACGCGGTTAGTCAGGTAAGGAAGGGGGAAGAAGCAGCAAGATTCAGATCCAGTTATTTGTGTTTGTGCTGTGTGTGTGTGTGTGTGGGCGTGTGTGTGTGTGGGTTGGGTGAGCGCACTCTGGTTAGTCAGATGGTAAAGCAGATGAGATAACATTAAATAATAATGGAACTCTACGCTGGTGTTGGAGACTTCCCACATACACATTCACACACATAGATACACTGATAAACACAGACGAAAACATACTCAGATATTTCCCCTAACTGAGGCAGACGCCAGCCGGCGGGTCTTGAGTTATCCTCTGATTTAATTCAGCTGCTGTCACAAAAACAGACCACCTTTTAAACCTGGGCTGGTCATCACATGTATCACTGCCACTCCACAGGGCGCTGTGTGATTCTGTTCATATTGATATCTATTGATATTAGAATTACTGCCATTGCTATCTACAATAACTCTTCGAAGAATCTGAATTGAAACATTTAATTTACCTTTGAGATCAATAAAGGACTTTTGAATTGAATTAAATTGAATAGCACGCATGTTGCACTGTTCAGTTTGGGAAACGTACAAACTCTGAAATGAAAAAGTGTGTTGAAACTTATAGGTCAGAGTCGGTTTTCATGTTAAATGTTACATTTTTCTATATAAGAAAATAGCCAATAAAACAACTTGCTAAAAAAAAGAAAAGAAAGAAAGATGTTAGGTCTGATTCGAATAATTTTTCACATTCAATCCAAATCAGTGTGATAGCTGGCCTAAGATGTTTGTTAATCCCTGATGGTGGTTTTCACCAATTGACTTCAGTTTATTTCACAACAAAAGTTATCTCGAGGCACATCCAAAAAAGAAAGTAATTTCAATTAAATCACATAATCCAGTTGATTCTCGGTATCAAACAGTGCATCAAGTTCAGCTCGTTATTTAAATAAATAGTCTTTGTACCCTGAAGTCAAATTTTCCACGTTTCTAGTTGGAAGTACAGAAAGAACTTAAAATCCCTCTAATTTACCCAACTGGGAAACGTCAGAGCTCACAGACTAGTAGCATGTCTCATATGGCTGCAGAGTATAAAATGGAAAGCATACACCTCATTCAACCAGTGGCACAAGGAGTGCTGAGAAACATTCTTGTGAACATGTTCCTGTTGTTTTTGAACAGATCTAGAGAAAAACACTAGATGTTGACTGATATTGCTAATGCTAGCTGGCACCACAACAGTTTCTGCTGATTTTCTGATTTGGAGCTTTGGTGTGAAACTCCTGCTGGCAAAGTTGGAGGTTGTAAGGGAATCCATCCAATATGGCTGCCACACTTATGAAATGTAGTCTATTGTTTTTTTAAGTGAACTCTTATGATTGTTCAGACGTTGTTAAACCAGTGGCACACATTAGCAGGCTACTGTAAAGCATCTATTTGTAAACTTGTTTCTTTAGTTGCTGTTGTCTTGTACCGGTAATCCCAGTTTTTACTGGCACAGAAACTGTTTGCAAACCTGACGTGACGTCATTCTCAAATCTTAAAACAAATGGAAGGCGACACTAGGACGCGCTCGGCTCGGGAGTGACGTCATTTCCAGGTCCCACAGCGCAGCATTGCTTTCAGTCCTGGAATGTGGAGTCTGTTCTTGTGGGTTTAATAAAGGCGCCGCCATCAAATCAATGTCAATTATTTAATTCCACTGCTCACACATGGAATAATTCAGAATAATTTGACAAATCGCATTGTCTTGTATCCATAAATAATGTAAAAATTAAGAAGTTAATTTTCTTTCCTTTTTATTTCCACTGAACGCTCTGCAAGGATGCCTATGGAATTGATTCTCACTAACTCCTCTGTTGTGCGAAAGGAAAAAATGAGACAGCCAACCCCGATCGACCCCCTTTTTAAAAAAAAAAAAAAAAAAAAATCAAAAGACGTGGTTTTCAGTGTTCATTTTCCGTCTTGTCAGTAATGAATGCCAGCTCAGCCGGAGGCTTGTTGCGTTTGCTCCTTTGTCAACACATCGGCTGCTCCCAATTGACGCCCAGCATGCACGCACTCTGCCGCAATCACCACGGTTCCCTGCGCGTCACACTTTACCCAGTTAGGCACGGGACATGCAAGTCTGAGGGCGCTAACCAAACCCCCCTTTTCCAGTCTATCCAAAGCGGCATCCTTACTTCGACTCGGTCTGGGGAATTAAAGCCAATTAACTTTATTTGCAGCAAAACTGAAAGTCCGGTAACTTCATTAAAAACACTGTTTCTTCTCATCAGGTGGCCACAGACTTTGCCAGAAAGTATAAGGCACTCTGAAAGCAGCCGGCGTGTTTAAATTTGCGGTCGTAAATGCTCATATAAACTGCTGACGGCAGACAGAGTGACACATTGATTTAGAAGCTGTGGCGCAATTAAAATATACCTGAAGGGCTACCACGAGTTCTGCCTTTAAGACAGATCTAAAGGATTAATTAAGAATAATCTATAAATGTATTTATTTACTTAGCATTTTATATTAAAAATAAGAATTCGAATATTTAGCAAGATTTTACATTTCTTTTTAAAACATTCTTATCTTAAGTTATTTAGGTATCTACACACAAAGCGCTAAGGCAAGCCTATAAACCAATATAACAGGTTTATATATATATATATATATATATATATATATATATATATATATATATATATATATATATATATATATATATATATATATATATTCAGGATATGAGTCAAGCTCTATGCCTACGTGTCCCTGACGTCATCATTTTTTCTTCTACGCTACGAGTGACCATCTCTACAACCCACGTGGAAAAACACGCATGGAGCAATCAGGGCGTCATGGGGCCTTTCAGTGCAAAACCTAAATAGTTTTATTTCTTTCTACTGCATCAGAGGAAGAGGACGAGAGGAGAGTGCGGCGGTAAAGTTTGAGGCTGTGTTGTGTCAGTAGGTCAAACCCCAGATAAGTATTAGTGTGAGTGCAAGTGTGTGTAAAAGACTCCCAGCACCTGCCATGTCCTGACACACCTTGCAGCAGCTCATTAGGCTGTCAGGAGAGTTTAAGTTTAAAGGTTTTTCGAGTTGACTTTGCCTCAGGTGAGCTCAAGAAGAAGTGAGAAATATTAAAGATGGAACATTTTCACGTTGGTCCCTGTCAGATTACTAGCTAATGCTTTTGAGGAGCAATTATTATTATTATTATTATTATTATTATTATTATTATTATTATTTCTTTTTAAATAAAAGCATGCACATAATTTTTTTTTTCTCCACCATTGATGTTCAGGATGTCAACAAGTATCTGTGTGAGCTCATTGTGCTAATAACATGCGCCCTCATCCTGAGGAGAACCTGTAGAACCGCTTCTGTCAAGTCTCAACCCTCACCAACACACACCCAGCTTCACAGATTTAGATCCTCCTCCAGACACGTAAGATTTTTTCATAGGTGAAAGTTTGGTTTTCTGTCGACTTCAGCACCAGCATTAAATCTCCCTACACTTCATAAAATACAACCGTGTGTTTGTGGGTGTGTGTGTGTGTGTGTGTGTGTGTGTGTGCATATGCAAGCAGAAGGACAGACAACCCAAGCAGAGTCAGACAAAAGGGGGTGCAGAGTACAGTGAGGCAAAGGGAAACAGTCTCTAACCTCGAGATGTGCATTTCAACTGGACAAACTGCAGCTGTTCCAATAACTGAGCGCGCCTGTTCATTGTCAGAATGCCATAGATCTAACAAATAAAAACATGAAGTTGCACACATCAATTAGAAAGCATTTTTTTTCTTAATACTGTCAAATAAATAAAACAAAAATCAAATTCAGAGGCCTCTTTACACACATGAAGAATAAAGTTATAGATATGTTGTGAAAATACACAAAAGCAGATAGATGCATTTACATGACAAGCCTTCAGTTTGAGGGGCTCATTGTAAAGCACTGAAACGAAAGTATGTGAGGTTCTCAAAAGAATACTGAAACACCCCACCCAGCACCAATCTCTTATCTTAATGACTGAAATGTCACTGACACCAACACTCCTACGCACACACGTACTCACAAATCATACAACTCTTAATTCTTTATTTGATCGGGAAAAAACCTGGAGGATTTACTCACGTCGTGTTTGATTAAATTCAGATTTAAATTATGATGTAGCTTCTGAAATATGAAATTCACTGTCTGCCATCAAACACACCGCAAAAAAGGGCGCAGGGAGAGCTGTCACTGCAGAAAGCATCAACTGAAAGAGAGGAAGAAAGAAAGAAAGAAGGAAAGAAAGAAAGAAAGAAAGGAAGAAAGAAAGAAAGAAAGAGAAAGAAAGAAAGAAAGAAAAGAAAGAGAAAGAAAGACGAGTCCAAGTATACCTGGTGAAAGAGCTTCGCGCTGAATGGTGCTGGGTGTCCGGGGTTTAGGGGTGTCGTGGCTGCGGCCGGGGCAAGGCTCCTGGAGCGGGGAGGACTCGGCGGACGTGGCACAGGAGGGATCCGATCGCCGTTGCTCCGAGCTCGGCTGGGCGCGCTCTTCCGAACCTGTGCCTGCAGGGTCACATGTGTGGGTTAGAAGAGGGGAACTGAAAGAAAAGGTGGGTGATGACTCCCCTGTGCAAGCAGCGATCAACAAAATCCAAACACACACATACACACCCCGACACAAAAACAAGGAACGAGGTCTGATATTATTATTGCCACAATTTTTGTAAACTTGCAAAACTCTGTTTAGCAAATTCCAAGAGTAGAAAAACCTAATTAACTCTCTTAAGATGTAAACTAGAAAAATCTGCATATCAAAAACAATTTTAAAAAATCACCTCAGTTAATCGTTGAATACGAAATTATTTATGAAAAATCAATTCCAACAGATAAAGTGCAACAAATCACCTAAAAAGACGCGAAGAGACATAACAGAGCATGAAAGGAGATGTAGGTAATAAAACAATAAATTACAACCTGAATCCATGCAAATCTCCTTGGATATCATGGCAGACAAATATTCACATCCCATTATCAAACACTGATTGATTTTAAGACTAAAATCTATGCTGCAAAGTAAATATTAAGAACCACAACTAAGGTCTATCGGCTCATTTCAGAAGTTGCACTTACGTGGGCGACAGGTTTCATTCTAACGCAAAAAAAAGAGCCCTCAAGAGTTATAAGATAACCAGAATGTGCGCACCAAAAAATTAATTCAACAAGAATAAGTTGTAAAAGAAATATCTACACACCTATAAAGGTGAATATTTTTAAAAACAGCGCATCCGGGCCATCAGTTCTCCTGCCTCTGATCTCGGCCGTACCACTCCGCCCAAGGTTCATCCAGAGCGGCAGACTTAATAAACTGGAAGTGCTGGGAGAGTCGGACCTGAAACCTTTCAACCAGCGGGGCTCCTGTGTGCTGTGCGCCTCCAGCTCCCTGTCAACTGCAAGAGGACGCCCAGATGCCGGCGGATTTCAAGACCCAGAGCGCCCCCTTTCTGTCAAACATCGTCTTATATGTTTCTCTCTCTCTCTCTCTCTTTCCTCCCTCTCTTTACAAGCAGAGAAAATCAGTGATACGGTTTAAGTTGTAAGACCACTTACTGTCGTCCAGCAGGTTTATTTGCGCAAGTCACAACAATCATGACCATCATTTGGGTATTAGTGTCAACAATACTAATAATCTCCGCGACAACCGTTCTTTTTTTTTATTTATTAGAACTTTCTGCCAAACTAATCCCAGTTTTTAGAAAAAAAAACATTACAACTTTGCAACTATTTTGTGCTTCTGTTGGTCAGTATGTTCTTTTTATAGTCTAGAAACATAAAGCATCGTATCAAATTATACGGAAACAAGCAAAAATAGTTGTATAACATTTATTTGATTAGAGCTGATTTGGAACAATTAAGTCATTATTCAATTAGGCGTATAGCCATTTGAGTGGGCTTTTGGGGGAAAAAAGGAGGAAAACATTCATGTTTGATAAGAGCATAGCAGGAAAAAGATGCTGCTGTTCTTGCATAACTTCTTGAGGTAAAAATGGAAACATGCGTAATTGCGCTCTTATCTATGGTTTTTAAATTTTTATTAGCACATTTTCCACCTCGAAACTAAGACAGGGTCTGTTTCTCAAACTAGTCTCCACTCGCTTGTGCCTCGTCCTCAAAAGAACACCGCGAAGGAGGGGATCTGGCCCCAATAACGCGCTCACCCGCCAGTAACCAAGAGAACGACACAAGAGCCGCAAAACACGCGCCCCGGAGCGCCGGTATAGGCCCCGGTAGCCCCTCACACCAATAACCCCGGACAGACAGGGGGCAAGAGAAGGCTTCCAGCAAACAGAGGGAATATAAAGGCGAAAGAGAGAGAGAAGAGAAATATATGAGTACTGTAAATCAGCCCTGAGAGGGGAGGCTGTCAGAAGTGGCTGCCTCTGTGCGTAAAGTGTGCTCAAGCTTGGTGAGTTTTCCCTAGAAATGGCCCAAAGCGCAAAAGATATAGATTACAACGTGCTGCCAACACATGTCTTCAAGGGAAATTACTTAAGGTGCAAGAAATGTAGAAATGCCCGTGGCTGTGTGGTTTTTTCTTCTTCTTTCTCTTAGACCATATGGAATAATGTGACTGACCACTACTTTAATCATTTGACCCAATTAGAAAGTCTTAATGTTTTTTCCTTGTACATAGATAAAAGGGACGGTTTAAGTTAATGGAAAAACTAATACGGTCCTAGTATTTTCCATAAGAAACCAGCAAACAATCGCATCCAATCACACTATTGCCAGATTAATAAAAAAACACCATTAGCGACACATTTCCTTCATAAAACCCTAAGAGTCTAATATAAAAATGGGGAAAGGATGAAATCAAAGAATATTAAGTCTACTCTCCCAGACCCTGCATGAATGTAGGCTGGACTATTCTCCACTCAGACCCATTTGTGCGTCTGACTCCCCTCTTCATTGTGCCAGTGAGTGAGAGGCATCTCATTTCCATGACAACCAGAAAGGATATGATACCTTCCCGGCGCAAATTAAAATCGAATCCAGCCTCACTTGGAAACAACACACAAAGAAAGAGCCTGGCTGGCAGCGGAGCGCCTTCATATAGCAACAGGTCATATGCACACACAAAAAGTTGAGAAAAAGCAAAACAGGATGCTGGGGTTTAAGTTTAGCATGACATGTGGTTGAGTTAATGCGAACGCAAACGCACGCAGCTGATGGGGGTTTGTTATCTGTCAAGCTAATAGTCCACAGAAGTCAGAATACGAGGCGATTCATTCATTCATTCATTCATTCATTCAGAGTTTACTTACTGGTTTGCTGTAGCGGTTCCGTCTTTACATGTGGTTATCACCTCGCATGAAGTATCCCCGTTTCCATCCAGGATAATCACAAGTAATTGTTATAATAAAGAGGGGAAAAATAGGCTTAAAAAAAATATTCAGAAGAGACGCGAAGTCATCGGAGGTGAACTTTCACGATCGTCTCAATTTTCTGAAGCACGCAAAAGAAGTTTGTTCTAAAAAATACAAAAAAAAAAAAAAAAAATAATAATAATAGTAATAAAAAAAGAGAATCAATAAAAAAATAAATAAATAAAAGCTCAAACTCTTGCGTCCGCTCCTGGCAGCTGAGTGTTGTCAGAGCTGCTGGGTGCTTTTCGGAGTTGTAACGCGGCTTTGTTTATGTGCGCCGTCTGAGGGGAGAAAGTCAAATACTGCATTTATGAGCGCTCTGCCTCCACATTAGAGCTCCTGGTATGCGCTACGTCAATGTGACGCCATGGGAGAGGTGACGTCACTCCCTCTCGCGCTCTCTGTACTGTACGAGACACATAAGCCCCGAGCGCGTGTGCCAGAGAGAGAGAGAGAGAGAGAGAGAGAGAGAGGGTGGAGAGAGGATCGGTCAGACAGAGAGAGAGCTACACAGAGGCGCTGTTGGTTTGATGGTTAGAGGACAGGAAACTGAGGGGGATCCGCTGGGCGAGCTGGTGTCTTATTACTGTGCTGCTTCCACCAAGCTCTTTTAAATATATAAACATATCTACATATATTTATATATATTTTTGCTCTTTTTTGAAATCTGAAAAAAATATGTTTTGAAAGGTCACCTTGAGTCTTTCAAACAACCATGACTTTCAGCTAATTATACAGTTACACTTTAAGATGGTTGCTCATGTTTCCCATTTGCCACATAAGAAAGGTTAAGAGAGGTCAGCTCAGACTGGGACTAACTGTGGAAACCAGCGAGGGCCCCGGCTGTAGGAGCAACTTCACATGTAAAATAATTACTTTCATTTTAAATAAATGCGTTTAACATGATGAAATAAATTAACATTAAATAAAACTTTCAAACGTTTTCAAAAGTTCATCATACAAACCAGAATGAAAGAAGAAAAATGACAAAAAGCATAAAGACGAGGATCAAAGGAAACCAACACATCTTAAATATCTCATAAAAGAGGGTCATGTGTTAATTTATTATGACAGCTTTTCAGCTAAAATCTTTCTTTTTTCTTCTGAAAATCAAGGCAAGCAATGGACCACATGATCTATTTAATAACTCACAGTGTGAGTGCGAGCATATGACAGAGATAAATAACCTTTGAGGTGTTATGATAGTGTTTTAACGTAACAAACAGTAGAGACGTATGGAAACAACTGGAAGATTGTGTAAATAATGTTTGCAGATATTGTGGCCACCCAGTGTTACACCACCAATGCAGATGAGTCAAACTGAACTGAAATTTTACAGTAAGTAAATGTGGTTTCACCTTAATCACTTACTAAACTGTATTCTAATGACTAAATAATCGAATTACATGTTTAAAGTAAGGACGTTGGGCAGTTGTCTAACACAAAGCAACCACACAAACACAAAGGTTCACACAGCAAAGGGGATTTTAATCAAGATAAACCACAGAAATTTATTTTTTATCACTCTCTGTTTTTTTGTTGTTGTTGTTGCAATCTGTTGAGTAAAGGAACATCAGTGGTGGAAGAAGCATTTAGATCACAGATGTGAAACAACAGGCCACCATGGGCACAGACGTACAGAGGGGCCCCCCGCCCACAGAGGAACAAGACAGACAAACTGAAAGAGACTCAATGCAACCACAAACCAGGCAGGTACCATTCTCTTTGTTCTGCGCTTATTATTGGGGCAGCTCAGAGTTTTGCAGCTTTAACGTTTCGGTGTCGTCATTTGTCATCTTTCTACGAGTTTCCTTTTGCATTGTTGCAAATTTCTGCAACTTTCTGTAATTAAATGTGTGTAAGAGGCAGTATTTTGTCTGCAGCAATGGGTCAGTGTCATCTTTTATCTGATAAATATTACTGACTTGTTGGTATAAATGTTGCCATCCATAAAGTAACGTGATATAAAGTACACGACGTATTTAGCTGTTTGGAAGAGAATTTCGAAAAGATTTTCTGCATTTAAACGTTGCTGACTGCCTTATCTCAGGATTGTGAATCTTTAAATATTTAACATTTAGATTCAATTTGATCACAATTGTTTAACACGTCACTTCGTAATGTTTTTTTTCATGACCCGAAATGATCCGAATAGATGATCTCACTCTCTTTTCTGCTATGAAACTCCTCAAAATAGGATAATCTTCTGGAATCAGGCTGCAGTGTACACAACCTCACTCTGCCAAAGCACGTGCCAACTTAAAATTCTTAAAATTATGAAACAGCTTTAGGAGAAAAAGGGATTACCTCGAGTTGGTTTGGGAAATGCTGACGTTTAAATCGGATGATGGCTGAGCCCTGACATTTTTCATGATTTAAATATAGCATTTACTAAATTCTCACAAGTTTAATACCTTTTTAATACTCTTTGGACACTGGTTACCTGGTCAGAGTGCCAAGACATCAAAAAGAGGACCAGGCTAATTTTAACCTGGTGAAAATGACCTTAGTTGGGATTGCATTTCAAAAACATTATAGAATGTATTGAAACAGCATCACTTTTTTATTGACTTAAATAAATATATGACATTATTTTTTCTATTTCATTCAGAAAAAAATAATTTTGTAATATATTTCAATTTTTAAAATTGTTTTTAAAATCTTATTCATGAGTTTATTTTATTATTTTTAAAAACCAATTGTTTTATGTTTGCTACATTTTTCAGAATAAATTAATGCTCAAACAGATTAGTTAGTTTCTGAAGAGTTTTATAATATTCTACTGCATTTTTAAAGTTTATACGTGACTTTGGTTTCACTTATATGTTTGAATATATAATTATCGTTATTACATTTCCATTTTAATCTTTTTTGACACTGATTTTAAGTGTTTTTATTTTCTTAAACATGTTTAAGACTCTACGGCTGTGCCACATATTCAGAAGATGCCATAAATTTGATGACCGATATGAAGAGAGGCATTGTCAGACAGCGTGCTCAACAACCACAAAATTAAAACAGTCCTCCGGAGTATATCAACTGTAATTTTCAATCGCCAATCACGAGGCGCGTATTCTCGGGTCAACGTCCTTATTCTGACCAATGATGAGCCCCCAGGGGCGGGGCGGTTCTTGACGCACTGAGGTTCCTGATTGACGCAGGCCTAGTTGCTAATTTTAGCCGCTGCCTGTCCGACGGAGGCAGGGTGAGACTGCAGAGAGCCCATTCATTGTACCGGGGCGGGACCGACTATTTTAACGCCGCGATTGTGATCCTGCCAAGCCAAATATAGTCGTAGACAGGTATTTTTAGGCACAGAGTGTGTCCCCGTTCTCTCATCTGGCAAAGCGCGGCGTGTATTGTAGCGTCTGAAATGAGCCGCGGCTCTGAAAGTGTAAAGCTGTTTTTCGGCTGGATAGTTTTACAGTCAGCTGATAGCAGCCATACCCCAGAGAGAGGGAGAGGGAGAGAGGGACTGACAGGGGTAAATCCCAGTAACCCCACAGGTTTCCCGTCACTCCGGGGGAAAGGGTGGAAAAGAGCGTAGATCCGAAGATAAATAGCCGGCAAGTCTTCACACAGACACAGTCAACAGGTTTGTAAATGTGACGGCTTGCAGCTTCGCATAGCACCGCTGCTTCTCCACACTGCCAGGCGGTTAAAGTAGCCACTCTGCACCGCTGCTGCAGGAGAAGCTGCTTGCTCTAACAGACTTTAACACACTTTGCCAAATAGATTTCCCCCCCCTCTTCTGATGTTCCATAAAAAAAGCATGTTTCTAAGTCTTAGTCACAGCTCGGACATCTGACATATTAATGACATCACCAAATAGTCGTTTTATTTCCATTTTAAACATGTTGCTTCACTTCAATAAAAAGACAAAGTATTAATTATCTCCATGAAAATGGATCCTTTTAATGATCTCCACCGGCTCTATCTGTAGCAGATACAAAAACACACACTGCTTGTTGGCTAACCCTTTAGTACTACCTTGTTATATTCTGCATGTGAATACAATATTCTTGCAAATTAATATTTATGCTTTTAGTTTTTCTCACCTCATCTTATCAACATTTTATTAGTTCTTTTTTTAGGAGATCAGTAGATAATGATGGGCAGTCCCACAGCATAATGCCACCACCACCACCACTTTTGAACCTCAGAGGTAAAAGTTACAGTGGGCTTTACTTAATGGTTTATTTGTAAAGGAACAGATGTGTATTTGTGCAACTTTTTTTTCTAATGTAGAAAACTGTATAGTTGTCCTTAGCTGGGTTTGGCTTTTCTCAACAGCAATCAAATGTCTCCAACTCCCAATTATCTATATAAAAAAAAAGCAATTGAAAACTTGCTTCTGGAACAACTGGATGGCTGCTCATATGCCCCAGGTCAAAAATCACTACTGATGGGATGGTGTGTCACACTTTAAACAACCCAACCAAAAATTAGCAGACACAAATACTCCACACAAGCATCTAAGGACTCATACTGACCCAGATGCCCCCACCTGCTTAGTGCTGCGGCTGCCATGAAACGTGCAGGAAATCCTACATTCCTCTTCTTTAGCCAAGTTTGTTTGTGATACGGTCAGAGGGTGCAGGGATTAATACGCTGGTCAACAACAGCCATTCATCCCCATTGTGCCATAATTAGCCGCTGGGCGTGCAGATCACATGCAGCCAGACGTCAGGTATCCAGAGGGCTCATTCAGTTATGATTTATGTTTAACCCTCTTCACTGCCTCCCACATTGCTCTAAACTTGATTTCACCTCAGTTTGCAGAAATGTCTCATCTGGTCACGGCTGGTTTGGATGTTAAACGGGGGGGCACTGTTGCTCCTGTGGTGGATCCATGTTTTCAAGCTCTGGTGTTTATCTTGGTGCAGTCTTTATCCCTAAAGTCTTCAGTAAATTATAAATTGACCTAATTTCATCAGCATGATTTGTAGAGCAGAACGTATCCTATAGGCATAGATCACAAGTTCCTCTGCATGTCCACCCTCTGTTATCCAAGAACTATAAACTGATGCTTGGGTCATCAAAGGGCGAACTCTGGTTTATTTACAAAAGAGTCCTTCATTTGTTGCATTCCTGCTTTTGAATGGTAGTTCCCTTTTTTCCTTATCTGTCATGATCCAAGAGTTTGCAAACAGATAATTCATCTCGCAGAGGCCTTTATTGGCCTTATCGTCCGTTTTCTCGTCATTCCCTCCATGCTTCGGTTTGTTTTCACCTGGCTTCTTCCTGCCCCTCTGACCGGTCAGATGGCCCATCTGTGACTTCACCACGGTGACGTGTAATCCAGATTAACCTGCTCTCTTATTCCGCCAGACATGGAAGTGATTACAGATTATGACCGCGTCGCTTATATTAGAATCTGATGTGTTGGTAATCAGCTGTGTCCGCGGGCATCACGTGTCAGGTGACTCACTCGCACAACTCTCCCTTTTCACACAAACAGCCACTTTAGTTTGGCCTGATCTGGAGGACGAGGCATTGATTTGCATTAATTCCCTGAAAAGTCAGCGCACTCTGAAACTTAAATAAAGCAGGCTTATCCACAAGATTAACTGGAGCTAAGTCCAAAGTTATGAACTTACAATAGAATTGTTTACTCTGGAGAGGCTGTTCTCTGAACATAAAAAGAGGAAATATAAGCCATAAAACCCATCTGTTGTCGTGGAAAAGCTTTCATGCTCTGCTGCAAATCAGTGTCTTTTTCATGGGGATTTATCTCAAAAATCTCACTTTTTCCTGGAATCACATCTCTGTTCCCTCATCAGTACAATTTAGATCAGAGCAAGAAAATCTTGATTTCATGGTGGAAAAATATTGCTTTCATTTGCAGCTTTATACTCACTCAATGCACTTTGTGTTGTAGTATTCCCATTCTGCTTTCTGGATCATCTTCTCTTCGTATCTGTGTCAGATGGTCCTGCTATTAAGAGTAAAACACCACCAGAGTGAAATCCTGCAGCTTCTGTAGAGAACTGTTTAATATATGCAGGCTTGTCATTGTTGTCTGATTAATGACAGAGGAAGTTGATCTTTTGTTTAAAGCCTGCCTCAGGTGGTGCATGTTAAACTTGTTTATCTGCAGTAATGCACCGCTACAGTTCCTTGCGAAGTACCAACACAAAATAGAGCACAGTTTTGAAGAGGAGGGAAAATAATATATGGAGTGCAAGATGTTTGACAAATAAAACACAGCATCTATAGATGTGCATAGATGGAGATTGAGTTAGCCTATGAAACAAAACAATATGCTGAGAGTTATACACTTCTCAATCTGTCATCTCTGAATGAAAAGAGAATTGCACAATTGCAAAGCTACCAAAGCGTGGCTGCCCACTTAAACTGGCAGGCCGGGCAAAAAAAAAGGATTTTTCAGAGAGGCAGAAATCGATTGTGTTTCTGGAGGAGCTGCAGAGTTCATAGTTCAGGAGAGAGATGCCAAAGAGCCGAAGCAAATAAGAAGATGCTTCGGTCAGATGAAGCAGAAATTTCCCTTAGTGCTCTGATGTTGCATTGTGTGGTGGAAACATCCTGATCACACAATTCTCACAGTAAAACATGGTGATGGTAGCATCATGCTGTGGCTACAGCATGATGCTATCAAAGCTACTTAGAACTGATGGAAGAAGAACCTGTTAGAACAGAGATTACAACTCCAGTTCTTGATAGCTTTCGTCCTACAAACCTTTAAATGATTCCTGCGCAATCAAATTTCTAATTTACCATTAAAAAAAAACAAAAAACTGCAGCCAATTATTTTTTAAAAAGATTTTTTTTTGGGCACTAATGGAGTTTAGTTCACAGTAATCTAACAGGAAGTGGGGAAAGACATTCGACAAAGAAGCCGAGGATGAGAGTCAAACCTGTTTGAGGTTTATATCCTCTCTATAGGGGGCGTTCGCTCTGACCACTTCGCTACGTGACGCCCTGCTAATCATTTGATTTAGGTGTCTGGGAAAAGGTGTGCATATGAAAATTGCAGAATAGCAACTATTGAGGACTAGGGTTGGAGTAACTGTGGTTCAGACTGCGAAATAGTTGGGATTGGGGTGACGGTTTGACCTGAAACGTGTAGCCAGATGTACTGCAGGATGAGAGATGAGAGTTCTGTCAAGACATGAAGATTGATATCCATGCAGTAGACTGCATGGATATGCAGCTATTCTGCAAAATAGTCTCTAGATATGCAAAATTGTCAAAAGTCTTGCAATGCAAATTGCAGTAAATAGTTATTCTACAACTTTTCAAATAATTAGGCAAATATTTTGAAACCATTCCATCATTTTCCATCTACTTTGTGATTATGCATTACTTTGTGTTGCGCTATCAGGAAATATGTTTGTGGTTGTAACGTGATAAAATGTAAAAAAGTTGAAGAGCTCCGCACAGTTTTTGCAAGGCGAGGTCTCATATGCAGAGCTTCTGGTGGAAATGTTGCACTGTGAACTCTTGTCTTGTCCCCAAGCAGCAGCAAAAAGTGATTGTGTCAGTTTGAATGAGGCCTCTATGTCTGCGGCCGAGACACCGGCACTAAAGCACTCTGGTGACACTGGAGAAAGAGGAAGCACAGAAACAGTGGAAGGCTTTTATCTTTGTGTCACCAAATCTGCTCCAACTGTACGTCAGAGTGCAAGCGCGGATGGGGAGGAGGTGTGGGTGCGGGGGAGAGGCTTGCTGGCGCAATGGCAAGGCGCTTCAATGGTGGCATTCTTCCTTTTTTTGTGGGGACGTGCACACTCATACACACAGATACACAAAGCTTCGCCAGGGGATTCCCCCCAGGAGTAATACAACCCATCACTACCTTATCACACCAGTGCCCAAAGACAGGAGAGGCGAGTGTAGCGAAGGAGGTCGCTAAAAGACTCTGGGTAGGAAGTGAAAATGCAGCTCTCTGTGTGTTTATTTTTTCTTTTGGCTTTGAATTAATTTGAGTTTGTTTTCGTGAATGTTGGCAGCTGGGACATTTTGTAGCATTTATGTGCATTCTTTCACTGCACAATCTGAGCAAACAGATTCAGTGGGATGACTGTAAATACCGACTCTGACAGCAAAATTACTCCAGTGGTAGCATGAGAGGAAGTGGAGACTTGTTCCGACAGTGGTGGGATTTCAAAGGGTCCGTGACGAGACTCGGCCAGATTATCCCATCAAATCAGTTTTGATGTCTCTCCTCAAGCACACAGGCTTCCTTTAAACGCCATGTTGATGGCTCACACACTTATTACACATGCACTGATGAGTAGCAGGTATGTGTCAGGCAGGATCTAGCGTGCCATGACACATGAGGGTGTATTTTGTATCAAAACTACTCACTTATATCTATAATGCTGACACAGAATCTTGGGTTTGACTTTAAGACACATATGTGCTAAAATTTTAAACTAAAATAAGGTGAGGGATATAAAAAAATACCATTTAGTCCTGGAGATGTACTGTTCTGCTCCCTTCAGATGTATACTTGGAACTGTTGTTCAGCATAGCCTAACAATAACATCATTTATAATTTGATTACTTCCTTCAAGCCTGGGCAATCTTATTGGAATAGTAGATATCTGAGTAGTTTCCAGTCTGAACGTGCGTTGTCATGTGAGTCCAAGAGAAGTAGTCACACTGCAGATGATCATCTTAAACATGAGGCATCTCTCGGTGTAAAGTCCTCCCTACTTTCCTGTTTCTTTGGTCTGACACCTTTTATTTTGTCAACAATTTCTTCACTATCATAAACACAAATTTCGCTGCTAAGCAGAAAATCATGTCCAAAGAAAGCCTTTTAAAAACTAGATGTTCTTGTAATACAAGAATATTTGGTTCCTTGAAGGCGACATGAGTAAACTGAGGTGTATTGTCAATGCAACATCAATGTGTGCAATATCACAATCAAAAATGTTTGCTTTGACACAATATTGAGCTTGCAAATATATTATACCATATCATGCTCTTCCTTTTGCGCACACCTTGTTTATGTCTTTATGACAGAAGTGATGAAACAGCAAGAAAAATAATCATGGGGGAAACTCTGGTCATCATTTGATGTCACAGTGATAGTCAAGCGTATGATCCCAGTTTTGTATTGATCTAACACTGTTCAACCCCAGTATTCCCGAGTCCCAGGCGTCAGCCTCTCACCTGTGAGCTCCCCCCAGGCCTTGCTCTAGGAAGATATCCCGGTCTCTCTCTAATAAGATTCACTTATACCCTGTGGTCTTCCTGCATCAAGATCCCTGGATTTCCCTCAATTGGGTCTTCATCCAAAGTCAATTTGACTCGGAAGATCCTACCCTGAAGCCAGACAACATATTTTTCAAAGTGAGAGGAATACTCCAACTCATCCACCATTTTAAGGTGGTGATAGTGGTTGTCATATTTGTCCAGTCCATTGAAGTTGAATTCTGACCTTAACTGGGGGTAGCGACTTCTTGGATGAGTTGTTGATGATCTGTTGGAGCAATTTTGTCCATTTCTGGCAATGTTCACCACTGTCTCATGCTTTTTCTTTTGTGAATAACGACTTTATCTGTGGTTTGCCGGATTAATAAAGTCTTAGAAAGGACTTTGTGACCCTTTACTGACTGATCAATATCGGTGACCTTTTCTAATCTGCTTGTTAATTTCTCTAGATTGAGGTACGGTGTGTTAGCTTTTGAGATTTTTCAGCCTTCCTCATGTTATCTATTTGAATGATTTCACAGGTCCGGTAGTGATTAGGACCAACTTATAAATATATGCTTAAATACAGTAAATTTATGATTTAACAAGGAGGGCAATTATTTTTGTCATACACACCCTTTCATCTGGATAGTTGTTTTTCTCCTGATAAATGAAATAATAATTTGAAAACATCTTTTTGTATTTAGGCAGATTATCTTTGTCTGGTATGAAAATTTGTTTGGTGATCTGAAAGATATGTGACAAAACACCCAGAAGTAATCTTTGAAAACCAAATACTCAGTAATATAGAATTAAAAACTCTGATGTTCCAGAGATTTTGAAACAAAAACATACATAGGTAAATGACCCCCTATGGTATGAAACATTTGGCTTATTGATGCTCATAGTTTTATTATTAAATAATCAGCTTTTCTGTTCTGGTTCAGCCCGCGGTTCCTGATATAATCTATATTTCAAACCAAAACACGACCAGCCACTTCCTGTTGATCTGGACTTGTTCAACCACCAGTCAGACAATTGCTGCTGTCCTGTGCTATGTACCAAAATAAAAAACAAACAAGCAACAAACTCTGTCATTGCTGTTGTTAAGTGTACAACCTAATGGTGGTGATTTTTAGGGTGTGTGGGTGTCATTTGTAAGATAGAGTCTGGAAATATGTGAACATTGGGCGTATGAGTCAGCTGGTGTAGGCAGTTATTTAAAAAGATTTTCTTGAAGATTTGCAGGAACATACATTTGTATCGATACATATATTCGGCTAGCACGGCTTGTGTCATGTGGTTTCGTCATTAGAGTTGAAACGCTGCAGGACTCCCCCTCTGAGGGATTTTTTTAGATCTGCAGATCAGATAAAGTGGCTGACAGAATCCCCGTCTGTCTCAGATACAGTCCTTGTCCACCTGAAAGCAGACAGCAGTGAAGAAAGTGACTAAGGAGAAGATGCTTGCTTGAAGTCAGTAGATAATTCCTGCAGCTAGTGGTTGCTGGTGGCTTTTTGAACTGTGTGAAGCTCTGGTTGAATATTTGCTCTTCAAATCATTCATCCATCCAAATGCTCTCGCACACCTTTGTTAGTTTCACCTGTACTCTCTCTCTCTCCACACCCATCAGTCCAGGTATCCGCTTTGTGTTCTCTTTCTTCTATCTCAGCATGAAATTATGCAGTGGCCGATTGGTGCTTCGCTCTCAACACTCAGACCAATGTCAATCTAGGTCACACATTGACCACGTGGGTTTGTATGCGGGCAAGCACACAGTCTCGCACACAGCAAAGATAAACAAGTGGTTGCATTTCTGCATGAGTCACAGCAGTCGTGGGCAGAGGTGGAAAGTTTCCTTGTTTGGGCTAATCCCCCTACTGACACTTTTGATACTTTTATTGAGTGGGTCATGTGTTTTTGTTCCCATGTCAGCTTTGTTGCTTCATCTTGAGCTGTTTGACAATAACAGCAGACTATATATATATATATATATATATATATATGTATATATATATATATACAGTATATGTACAGGGTGGGCCATAAGTTTCCATACACAGAAAAAATAAACATTTTATATTGGACAACCGTTTTTATTTTTGTGGGACTCTCTGTAATCGCTGCACGTCTTGGACCACTTTGTGGTTGATCTGCAAAATGTCCAGTTTTCTGAAACTTGCAAATAAGTTTTGTCACAGTGTCGTGTGTGATGCTCGTTCCATGTTTTCTGTTAAAGTTTCGTGCAACCATGCGACCGCTTCCCGATCCAGCCATCAGTATAATTTCAATTCTTTGCTCTTTTGGCAAACGCATCTTCTTGAGTATCTGAAACACAAAAGAAATATACATTTTACATTCTCCTTTGTATGGAAACTTATGGCCCACCCATAAATTTCAGATCAAGCTAACTTGCAACTGATCTGAAGAGGATGCAACGTAAGATAAATGCTGTGTAGCTATTATTATGTCCATATTCTGATCCATGCGCAGCACTGTTCAGACAAAATACATGTGCAGTTCTGGTCAGAGTTTTACCAACAGAAATTAAGGAAATTTGTATTATATTAATTTGAGCCTTTATGTAATTCATTAAAAACATATCCTGTCTGCAATGATATTTGCATTTCAATACTTGTGCACAAATCAGGATACATTTTTTTTGATACTCTCTCATCCACATGAAGATTGTTACACACAGGGCTAGATATAAACTAACCCCCTTATAATATTTGGGCTAAATGTTCCTCAGCTGGTTTCACCTCAGTCCCATTCTTTTTGTAGCCTTGCACAAATTTCTAAGGTAAATTTTTCAGCTTTAACTCCAGATTGTGTCAAATTGTCATTCGTTTACCAGTTTAAATGGGGTTGTGCAGTTTGACCAAATTCCTCCTTGTTCAATCCACTTTGTGCAATGCATGTGTACCACCATGCTTCACGGTGCAGCACTCTTCAGATCTCCGGTGCTAAAAATGTACACCTCAACTCCTCCAATCTGTTGTCATTGAAGTCAAAAAGCTCATTTTTTGACTGTGCATGGTCTGCAGTTCAATACTTAACATTTCCCAGTTGCTATTAACAGCATCCACTGTGTTTGTGATGTCTGCGTCTGGACATCTTGCAGTGCTTACATATTCTTCATGTCTTGTTTATCACTCAATAACCTTTTATTATTACTACTGGAAACCGAAAATGCTGCCCAACAAAAAATTGAAGAGTAGATGGGGCATCTTCCCCAGGAGAAGCCATGATGACAGGAAGTGGCTAGTGTAGCAGCAACCTGAACAAAAAACATTGTAATGTTTCATGATCTTGAGATCTAGTACAATGAGATCTTGATAGACTCCAAGTAAATAACTTACCAACCCCAAATAGTCTTATAAAAAATGTTCAGGGGCTTTAAGGAGATGTGATAAACTTTATTTTATTTGAGCTGAAAATCTTGGAAACAGCAGTTGTTAAGAAACGGCTCTGAAAGGCTTTCCTAACTTAAATAAATCTACAATTTTCCATTTGTAGAGCTACTGTATTCTGAATTTCTGATCTTCTGGTCATTGGTCAATCCAGTCAGTACTGCTGAGCCTTGTTTTTTATGTTGGTAGAAGGAAAATTAAAGATCGAGATGCTATCAATAATTTAATAGAATTTGGCTGCTTTAAATTTGAAAATATGCATGTTTATATTTGAGGAAGTATTTTTACTTTATCATCACAGTGCTTTTGTAATATAATTTCACCCCAGAACAACAATTAGTCAAATAAACCAATTAAACTCTAAAGATAGGATAGCATTCATACCACTAACAAGATGTGCAACTGTGCGCTTTTTATGTAATAAGACTTAGTCTTTTGTTTTATAATCACTCAAGCAGCAACCGCTTAGCTTAATTTGTGGATCAAAAGGAAATTCAAATGTAGTTATTTTGGCAGCAACAGTACGTAGTAGTTGAGAGTATATTTACACATTTAAATGACTTTTTCTGCTGGATTTTGCTGATTAAGATTAGCATTTTGTAATGTCATTTTGGATTGGGGGAAAGTTTGGCATTTTGCTGAAAGGATGAGAACATGAACTAGATCATCATTGCAAAGGTTACTTGAAATTGAGAATGCTTACATATTTAGTTCTTGATGAGATAAATCTATAGGCTAGTTCACTTTACATGCAGAGACGACTTTATGCACTGCTTAGCTTCAGCTGTTTAGATCAGATAGCTCAGACTGAGGTTGTTTTTGTAAGAAACTGCATTTTAAGCAGTTTTTCTTTCCTTCTCTATGGCACATTTCTGATACAAACTACAGTTTCTAGTCCTGCTCACAGAAAACCACATGTTTGCTAATTGATAAAGTAGCAGAAGCCAACAAGAAAGTCTGCAGAGCCTTCAAAACATCATCAAGAGACAATGTTGGATAATTTTATCAGGCAAGACAGCTACTGTACTCGGGTTACTTTTGCTGATTTACATTTGTTTTACATCTGAGATTATAGAGTTAATAGCAGTTCTATACATGTGAAACATAATTTGCATGCTGCATAATAGAGTGGCATTTAGCACAAGCTGGTAAAGAATCTTCTTTGGGTTTTTCCAGCAAAGCTGAAGGCAGTTCTCCAACACAAATGACATTATTAATGTTTTTTCCTGCAAATCCTATTCAAAGTTTATTCATAAATGCACTTTAAATACTTCTGTTTTATAATCACTCAAGCAGCAACCACTTCCCATTGTGCTAGATGATTATATAAAAACAGTTTTCTCTTATCTCAACCTGCATTTCTGGTTTCTGAACTGTATGCATGCTGATCAAAACTGAAATATCACACAACGCTTCATATTATATAAGCATAGTTTTTTCTGAAATTTGCCATTTTAAAGGTGAAACTAAGTCAGGATTTGAAAGAAAAACAGCATGTGCTTCTTAGCATTTTAATTTTAGGTCTTCTGGCCCAGCAGTGACTTGGTACTTTCAAGAACTAGTATTGCTAGTATCGGTTTAGCAATGAAACCAGCAATGAAACCAGCTTGGTGGAAAAAAAAAGCCCTGTGAAAGGTTGCAGAATTAAAAATATGTTCACCAAATTAGCAAAGACATCTTCAAATGAGGATTTATTGGGAATCAAGTCTAAAATAGGTCAACCTGAGAAAGAGGCAGAGTGTATAAGAATAACAAAAACATTTGACAACGCATATTGAAATTGCAAAAAGTGCTGTTTGAAAGTTTGACATATGCAATTTTTCTAAAATTGTTTTATTCTGTGAATCATTCATTCTGTGACTTACAATGCAGATAAAGTTTCAGATTTACTAATGGAACCACCACAATATTAACCAGAGGATAAAAAACTCTTGAAACAGTATTTTATATGTAATATGTTTAATGTAAATCCAAGAATCATCAGTTTTACTGACGGCAGGATTCAAGGCGATCCACCCACAAAGCAGCAGATATCATTCAAATTTAACGTATTTCTGGTTCATTTACATATCTAAGCATAATTAAGCTGGATGACATGTTTGACTGTAGGCAGCACTTTGTCTAAATGATGCACAATATGTCTATATTGCAGCAGCATCAGGTATGAACAGTTTAGCTTACAGAGGAGGAAAAGCAAATAAGTTTTTGGAAAGAAACGTCTGATCACGAGTCGGCATGTGGCTGTCTATAATTACACACACACGCACTGTAGTCTGTATGTGGATGCTTTTTATTTTTACATGTAGATTCATTTTATTTGTAAGTGACTCATTACAGGTCATTGGTCAGAATCACACTTCCCTCTGATATACTGAGTGTTCAAACTTTCAAGTCTGCTTTACAGAACAGCTGACTGATTTTTTCCCCTTCTGTCAAACTTGACGCCAAAAGGTTCAACTGTTTCAAACTAACAAAAAAAAAACGTTTTTAAAATATTTTTAGAAACATCTGTGTAGATCCCAATACTTACTGATGCAGTTAATGATCGGCTCACACTCACAAGGGCCATGACAGTAAAGTAAAAATTAAACATTTGAATGAATTTTAAAAGCAAGCACTACATGCTCTTTTTTAATATACTTATTCAAAATTATATGTACAATTCTAACACTTGACAGAATTAATAAAGTTAATTTAAATGTATAAGTTTTCTCCCCAAACCTTGTTAATCAGCATTTTTCATAAATGATCTCTTTATTTGAGATCAGGGCTTCCAAAAATACTTTTGATGCATGTTTTTGATCTATATCCTGCTGGGAAACACAAGCATGTCTTAATCTAGCTTTCAACACCTGTCCATTGAAGTTGTTTTTCTGTTTGCAACTAATGTAAACACATCATTAAATATTAGAATATTACATCAGACCAATACAACACAATTTTTATAAATAAAAAGTAAGTTTAATACCTGCCTAAAAACTATTTTAAAATCTGCCAAGTGAGCCTCATTCATCACTTATTCTAATTTATTAAATATGACTATAATTTTGTCTATATCTACATTAAAGATACATAAAATACAAAACTTTATCATCTATTTCTTGTAAAATGACAGTTTTAGTCTTTCGAATCTTGTGATCAAACTATTTTGTTATTGTTTGATTTATTTGCGTTTTTCTTTGCATTTGACTTTCTTTCCTTTCAGGTGCTTGTTTTGCAGAAACTAAGAGCCACCTCTCGAGAATAACATCTCGCCATGATTCACCCAGACACCGGGGTGGATTTTGTTTGACAGTCTTCACGCCCCATTAGTGGGGAATGGGTCAGCATCAAACATTGCCTGAAACTGTGCATGAAAAATGCTCTGCTAAATCTGAAACAGTCTGCTGTGCATGTAGCCTGTGAGGGAATCTGCAAGAGAGTTCACACTTGGTGGGGAAAAAAGAAGCAACTCATTGGAAGAAGGCAGGATTTGGGGAACCAAAAGTTGCTTCTCTTTTTGGACAATCTCGCTGTTGCTTTGCACATTTCCTTTCCAGGAAGACCTAATTGCCTGAGAAATATCTTTCTTATGAATAATGAATATGTGTGTTTTTTGGTCTAGTTTCTAGTACACTTGAAATAAGACAAAACTTACAAGTAATTTTTCAGCAAGATACGCAGTTGTTTAAGTAAATAATTCCTTAATATTGATGAAGCACTTGTTCCACTGGCATATATTTCATTCTTTTCCAGTTGTTTAAGTGAAATTATAACATTCCACCGTTTCATTAAACACCACATGTTTAGGTTTGGTTTGAACCATTACAATTGGAACATATTTTATATGAATTGGTGATTTCGACGATGACACTCGACAAAAACTATTGTTTACTCGTTTCTCAATTGGTGTGTCATAAGGTGCGGGTGTAGAGGTGGTGAGGCAGAACGCTGTAGACCCAGGATGCGATAAATGAATGATTTTAATGATGAATGTTCAGAAAAACACAGTCCAACATAGTCCACAGCCAGGCAGCACGACTGAGCAGAAGCCAGGGCTCAACGCCGGTAGCACTGGATACAAGAAGGACACAGTAAACACAGCCAGACAGTATGACGCGAACAAACGACAAGGACCCGACAAAGACACAGACACACAGGTGACACTAAATACACAGGAGGTAATCAGGGAACGAGAAACACCTGGGAGTAATCGAGGGGAGAACAGGACAACACGGAGACACAGAAAACTCGAAATAAACACAGAAAAACACGGAACATGACATGGTGATTATATGTTTTATGTCTTTTATTTTTGTGTTTCATGATAAAGCACTTTGAACTGCCTTGTTGCTGAAATGTGTTATTCAAATAAACTTGATTAATTGATTGATTGCTCATCTGCCAATGAAACTAGGACTTTTTCATCAATATTACAGAATTACGGACTTAAAACAAGCTCCTCTATCATGCTGAAAAGTTACTTGTAAATTAGTTTTGTATTATTACAAATGCACTAAGGTATTTTCATTAGAAACTAGATAAACAATGGTAAGATTTTGACTTTTTGCAGCTGTAGTGGAAAATCCAGTTCTTGTATTGCCTTCTAGTTAGCTGGAGGTTGTTTTTTTTTTTTTTTTTACAGAGCGTTAGCTGTTTATGATTCACTGCATTCAAACTTCATCTCCTCACATTTGACACCTGGTGTTAAACAAAAAGCAAGGTGCGGAAATATCTTCCTCATGGCACGCTACGACTGCCATGCCAGTTCAAGCATTGTTATTCTCTCTGCAGTCCTCTGTGTGCAGGGTGAGGCACTCCCATTCATTTTTACATGAAAAATTTCCTCCAGTGAAAGAGAAACGTCGGGACACCTCTTGTGACGTTCACTGAGCTGCATAGCAGAGGAGCAAGTATGTGCGCTTGCTGTTCCTTGTAACTGGAATTGCTGACTTGGTGAGTGAGAAAGAAGCCTGAAAGTGTTGACACAACTCGATGCTGATGTAAGACGTCTAAAGGGTGTCACTGAGTCACGCATTATCTTCTTGAAGGTTGCAAAGCAGAGTTTTTTTTTGATGGCCACGGTGGCTTGGATTGTTACAAAAAAAGGTATCAAACCAAGCATGCTGTGTTTGTTGAGTGTGTTTTTTTTTCTGTCCTCCCACAGACGCTTGAAAATAACCACATTACAGAGCACCAGCTGCACTTCAGCTTTCTGAGCCTCGTCTGAAGGGGGGGAAAAAGAAGATAAATAAGGTAATTATCCCTGGAAACAGTTAAAGAAGAAGCTCAATTATATTTTTGTATTTAGGATTTAGAAAAAAGCAAAAGGAACTAAATAACAGTTAGCTCTGTACTTTCTGACGTACAAAGAAACGCTACTATAGACCTGTGTCGATATTATGTTAGATGTGATTTTCTGCAGTAATCTTTTGAGAAACTTAGATTTTTCATGCTACAGTTGAATTCATGTCCAACTTGTTACATTTAGGTGTTTGATAACTCAGCAGATTAAAGTGCAGTTTATAATTTGTTTAGCAAGGCTTAGCATTTGAACATCTTTAGGATTTTATGTTTTTCACATATTAATTAACAATACAGCTGTGATTTCTGTTTATCAGACGAAGGTTTGAACTTATTTTCTTTCTTTTTATTGTTGCTATCTATAAGAAACTTATTTATGAGTTACTTTATTTGACTTACATTCTTGTTTGAATTTTGTTTTACAAATTAATTTAGAGGGATTTGTCTATTTTTTTCTAAATTTACTCAACAAGTCAGCAGTTTCCAATACACATGTGAGGAAAATGAGGGTATAAAATCCAACTACCTTTTGATTTTATACTGACCAAGAAATACCTGCCTCTGTACTTGTGCCAGTCTTTCATTTCTTTTTTCCGTCTCACTTTATCCTGGTACGTATTCTTACAGCCAATCATCATGAACTACTACAGACGAAGTTCACTGTAGTAGTCGACTATGTCTTCAGACTGTGGGAAAGAGGCTGCACTTTACTGCAACCAATGTCAAATTGATTTTTGATCAAATGTAAAGATCAAAACAAAATTATAACGAATGGAATGGTAAACATTTAGTTGACAGTCATACCAGAAAGGCAACATTTGCATTTTAACAATTGTTTATTATTATTTGCACTTTTTCCGTCCACTCAACTTTCTATGAATATGCTTAGATACAGAACTCTGTGAGCAACCAGCTTTTTTAGCAGCTATCTTTTCTAGCTTGCAGCCCGCTAGTAGGATGTCACTGACTATTTCCTGAAAATCGGTCAAGTTAGTAGTCACATTATGCCATAAATGTGTCAATTAGATAACAATTTTAGATTAAAAAATTCTATTATTTGTTTGCCGTGATGTAATATTAAAATTTTCTAAGACATTGAATTTTGGGTTTTCATTATATCCAAGCCGTAATCTTAAAAAATTAGAATAAATGTAATTTTATTTGTTATAAATCTATGCGTTTCAATTTCTGAAACGAGTGACAAGAAATATTAAACTTTTTCACAATACTCAGATGTTTTCGTATCTATCTGTATCTAATAATTTGTACACAATTATTATGCAAGTCTTATTCTTCAGGATTATTTTTTATTAATCACCAACTAGATGCGATGTTTTTGTGACTGTGTCCACGTTAAGGGCTTTGTGAAATCTGTTGACTCTTAAGATAAAAATATTTTATGCCTGATTTTGACGTATATAGGATCCTTTTTTTAACTTGATCCTTTCTTGAAGAACATTTGCCTGTATTTCCTTAATATTTTAGACACAAGCTGTTCCGCCACACCATTATTTTTGGCTAAACTCCTTTTAAAGCAGCAGCAGTGTTTCAGGGAGCTGCACCTTGCTGCTCCCCACTGCTTCCATGTGGACTTGTGAAGTTTCAGCGCTCATGATTGTACGCTATTGATCCTGTGGTGATAGTGGGAGTGAAAATTAGAGCAGCTTTAGCTCTGTCACTGGAAGACAGCACTCCTCCCCTCCCCTCCCTTCCCAGCTGAATAATCTTCTTACTCACCGGATGTGATTCACCTATCTCACTCTGTTGGAAGAGCGCAATGTTGTCTAAATGTTTGCTTGATAACGTTGTGTAGTGTTTGGAAAGTTCTGTGCCTGCTAGATAAATAACTTCATCTGAGTCTCAGCCTTCTGTGCTGAAACTGACTGAATGTGAGCAGAAATATGTTGGCCGGGGATGTTTATGACATTTGAGGTCAAACAGCTCAAACTAGACTTCTAACTAATTTATTGTGGTACATTTTATACATCTCAGTAGTTGGCTGCTGAACTTTTATGTTGGAGTGATTAGTTTAAATAAATGAATAAATAATTTTGGCTCTAAAGAATTGCATTCTTTTAGTTGATTCATATGAAAGTACTGCAATATTATCACAGGATACAACATTAGTGAAATAATTCAGTTATCTTTAAATTTTACTTCAATTTTACAGACGAGATAAAATTAGTAACTCTGTTCACACATTGATGCCTAAAGCAGAAGTGATTTTATTGTGTTTAAACATTGACTGGAGATCCGGCTCGGATTTCAGAAGCAAAAATCACTGCAGTTCGGAGTGTTTTGCACATAATTTTTCATACTTTTAAGACACATTGAATGGATTGCATTGAAGTTCACTGACACAACATGATAGTTTCATCAGAATTGGTAACGTTTGACTATTGAGAAAAACTGATAAGGCCTCAACTCCGACATAATTCACCCTTTGGTACGTCTGATTCACATTGTATTCCTTATGCTCTCATTCAGGTGGCTGATGCTCCATTTTTTAAAAGCAAACTGTTCATGACCTGAGTTGTTTTGGAAACGTTACATGATAATAATGTCTTGAAAATGTTAAAACACGTGTCTCAGGAAGCTTTAAAATGACCAAAGTAAAGTTATTGTCTTTTATCAGGTTGTGATTGGCTGTAAGGGTTGAATGTGGCTGATTCTCTTCAGAATTTACAAACGTTTTAGCCAATATTTTTGCTGAACAATGATATTCAAACCAAACAGGAAGTGAAGCCTTAATAGTAACCACTACTAAGGCAAGAATAAGTTTGCCAGTTTTCTCTGTGTACTTCATGTCTCCCACTGATGCAGAGGCTTTCTGAGCAGGCTTTGTTTAGCGAGAGACGATGGGCTTACACTAACCCACTTAGCTGATGTTTGGAGCCCCCCTCCCACATCACAGTTTCTGTTCCACTCTTTACTCTTCATTCTTCTCATGCTGCCTTGATGTCACTGGTAAATTATCCTCTCCCTCTGCTGCCCTCTCTTCAAACTCCCCCGCTCATATCTTCCCTTGCTCTCTCTTTCCCTCTTCACGCTCCTTCGATCCATGAGAGGGGAACTTCCATTCTAGCTTCTACCCAGGAACAGGCTTCCACTGTGGAAAAACAGCTACATTATACGACCGGGATGGGATGTCTCTTCAAAAATAGTCAGAATAAAAGGATATTTTCTATTTTAAAGGGGCAGCATTATGTAATATGGCTTTTTTTTTTTAGCTTTACATCATGTTATAATGTTATTCCCTCATCGAGAACACACCTGGAGTGTTGCTTTTACTCTTTGGATTGAGGGAACCAAGCGCTGCCACTAATCCTTCAGACTAGTGGCAGCAGCAATTAGCAAACAGCTTTCATCTGCTGAGCTCATTATACGAGCTACTTCTCAGTCCAGTGCTCTGACAAATGTTTGTAAACGCTTGATAGAGGAATGTTGTTTGGAGTGTCGAAAGAGCAGGGACTTCTTAAAGAGACAGAGGCCCAATTGCAAAGTCAAATTTCTCTTCAGTCATGTTTGATATATACAGCATTTTTATAACAACTAAACTGAAGGCAACACAAGTAATGATACTATGTGGTTGGAAAACGTAATGTCATCCCTTTAAGTAAGGTTTCTAGTGATGTATGCTGCATTTTTCAGCTTGCATGGGAATTTTTTGACAACTGAAAACTACCAATAGTGGTCTTAATTTGCCTAAAATCTTTTCACAGTGCAGCATGTCTATTTTTAAACCTAATTTCCAAATAAATTTAAAAAGATCATTTCCTACAGTCAGGCACCCACATTCAACAGTCCATATAATTGTCTCCAACACGGAAAGCAAATGTGCATATCGGTCCGAATCTTCCTCTCATCTGCTCCTGAAAGACGGCAGCTATAATTGGCCACCTATCAGCCTTAATGGACAGACAGCACACGTAAGCTGGAGCTCAGTCACACACTGGAATACACGCACACACTCTCAGGAAACACAGCACGAGTCATCATATTCAAAGCAGATAGAAATAGACACAGACTACATGAGGTAACCACAGTGGCGTAAGCAATACCATTACCTCAACAAAGATCTTGACCAGTAACCTACTATTGTGTGTGTGGCTGCGGGAGCCTCCATGAAGGGCCAAAGATGTTCTTTTTTTCCAGGAAACGGACTCAGGCTTTTCATGAGGTATGCCTGGAACTTACACAGTCCTTGCAGAGTCCTTCCTCTCCTCCTTTTTTGTTGAGGAGTTTTATGTGTCTCCGTGAAAACTTGGGAGCGCTCCTGGCCGCAGCTGTGGAAATGCTTCGCTGGCCCACTCCACACAGTGGGGATAGTGGTGGAGACCCTGCGTAAATGAGTGTTTGAGTGGAGGGCCGACACGGTTTCACTGAGAAAAAATGAGCAAAAAAAGAAAAAGAAAAAAAGGAGAAAGTGGTATTGCTTAATCTTAATGCAAGCTGTTCTTTCTAATTCCTTTAGTTCAACGTATGCTCTCCTGGTCAAAATATTCTCATTTGGTGCTGATGGATCACAATTAGTAGGCAGAACTTTAAAATGCAGAAAGAAGAAACAGGAGCGAGTGGGAAATAAAGTAGGCAAATGTTTTAAAACTGCATCTAAAATCAAGCAAGAGATTAAACAGCCGAGCAAAAGTTTAAGGCCGTAGCCTTATGGTTCTGAATCTGTGCGGAAATTTATCTTTCCTGTCATTTTTCATGCTTTCTACCTTTGAACCTGGCAAGATTGTTGGGGTGCACAAGCAAGGCCTCTTGCGAGGTGCTTTCACAGAAACAGTTGAACTGGTTTTCAAAAATATCTTGAGAGCGACCAAAAAGGAAAAAAAAAAAAATCCTGTACTTAATTCCAGCCAATTAGGTTTGTGAAGATGCAAGTAGATCCTTGATCCAAATTCCATCAACCATGCCAAAGAAAAACCAAAACACTGAAGATTGTATAAAATTGAAATTGATGTGCGGTTGTCAATGATTTTCTCACGACCTGGATACCAACCATTATCACAAGAAACCAGTATTTGTAATTTTCTTCCCAGTTTTAAAATTTTGATGAGCACAGTAAAGTCAGTGAGAGTGATTCAAGTTTTAAACTCTCGTTACTCGAATTGCTATAACATATGTGGCAGACTTGACTCTTGCTCTGAAGTCACACCACTTTACAGTGGCTACATTCACACAGCAGACGAATGCGACGCAAATCAGATGGTTTTGGGTTTTTTTTGCCCATTAGCGACCCATATCATAGCAGTCTGAACAGCCCAATTCAGTTCAATTCAATTCACTCCAGAAAAAATCCGATTTGTGCCACTTCCATTTGCGGTACTGAATTGGACACACATCCAATTGTTTTCAAAGCCCCTGCAGTCTGAATGTTCATGTCTTATTTTATCTGATTTATGTCGATGACGCAAGACGTTCATTGTATTTCTGCATCAGAAGCAGCCAGGCAGAAAATGCAGACATAAACAATGACCGAAAAATGATAAAATCATGACAGAAGTTTGTGTCAGTCAAGCTCATCACAATCCACAGACTTCTCTACAGAAGTTGCACTCGATGCTCCACAAAGGCAGTTGCTGTTGTGTTGTATTGAGAGCACCTAAATATCAGCTGCATCCACTAACTTCAAAAAGAAATAAAATATGGTGTCCAGATATTTACAAATAAAGATTTTTTTTTAATCTTAATAAAATATGTACTGGTAGCATACATAAACATGTAACATAAATGATTTTCCAAAAAGTGCCTACCAGGAAAAGTCATTGTTTGCTATCTTTACCTTCCTCCTGCACGTTAAAACCACTATACTCATTTTCTTCAGTGTTTTTAATCGAACAGCCTTACACACACACTTCCTCAGGGCCTCTTTAGGTGTTGCTTTCATCTTGAAGCAAATTCGCTCTTGAACTTGAGCCATCTGGAAATTACGGTAACTAATAATAAAACATTGCACACCATTAAATAAATAAACATGTCAGACTGGTTTGAAAAACAGGACTATCCTCAATGTGTTCAATTTACTTCTAGAACCAGTGTGAACAGCGCGAGAAAAAACAAAACTGTGGGAATATTTGTCCTGAGTGACGAATCATGACACCAGCCATTGATCTGAACAATGTGCAGCTTAGGAAACTGATAAATCAGAAATCCTGCTCTGTGTCCTCAAGCCGGTTTGCCAAGCGCTCTCAAAAGATCTTTTCAGTAGAAATGTTTTGCGAATACAAACCAATCTTTTAAGTTCCCAGTGTCTGCCTCTCAGGAAGCAACCAGTTGATTACCTCAGCCAAAATCAGCCAATCATCTGGTCTTGAATTACATCATACAAAGTTGGTGTGAGTGTTGGAAGCTCAGTGGTTCTGCTATTAATCATGTTATAATGCTTCCAGGATTTTTTTGCAGGAACACGGTCGATCAAACCTGGATTGATTTAGTCATAAAGTTTTGTGAAGGGGAGCTGGGAAATTCAACAAAAGCCATCTTTTACTTTATGAGAGAGCATGTAGAAAAATTTGAGAGTGATTTACTTTCAAGCTATTACCATATTATATTTTTTAAAGAGTTTATGGTTGTGTAATATGTAGACTGTTCCCACACATCATGAAACATGGTGAGAAGACAGACAATAGGGCACAACTCACTGTTTCAGTATTCTGGTTTTAGATCAGCACAGAATTTGCATTGAATCTTGTGACGAATCATGTGCCACAAACCCACTAAAATTCACATTTTTTCTGTGAACTTTAAATTTCTCCTTTTGCTTTGTGAAGCGTGAAACCTTTGAAGTTTACAGCTTACTTTCAGAAGAAGCAGCTCGTACATTTGGATATGCCAACATGCAGATCTAATTTTTTTCTCGCGTGCTGACAGGGACTGTCCTTACTTTGCATCATGGGAAGCCCCGTTTGGAGCAGTGTCCTGTTGAAGATTTGCATGCTGTGTGCTGACTGCAGGCTGTGGTAACTGTTCTCTGTAACAGCCCGCCTGATTTAACTCTGATCTGCCACTCTTCTTGACACTAATGCTCTAATAGGTGATTAGCTGTCAGACGCTATTGTGTTCTGCTTTTGATTCCCATATTACATTGGAAAGGCATGCACCCTGTGAGGCTGCTTGCGTTTGTGTGCACGAATGTGTGTTTTACTTGTAGTAGAAACTGTTTGGGATTCTGTGCCGTGGAATGTCTGGCAAGACTCCCTGTTTTCCCCAGCGGAGCAGGCCATTCACATGCAGCCATCAGTACTGAACACCCAGTGCTGCGGGCCTGGAAATATGTGTCCACTTTCATGGACTAAAAGTGGCTACGCAGTCCATGAGATCTTAGCTCATAAGTTTAACATCTGATCAACAGGAAGTGACCAAATCAGATCAGGTGTGCCTATTCCCTATATTCTCAATCCGATTTCTAGTTTCTTTGCTCTCAATTTCTCTTTTTATTTTCTTTTTTTCCTCTCTCTTCCTTCTTTCTGTAACTCCAGTTTGACCTCGTGACTCATCTCTCCCACAGTGACCACACCAATGCTGTCTATCTTACACAGACGCAGCACTGACCTAGACCCTCATAGGCACACTCCCACGCCTTCACGCACACACACACACACACACACTCACCCCATTGCGTCACTCTCCTGTGGTGTGGCAAGTTACTACAACGCAGCTGTTTCTCTTTAACTGCGCTGGAAGCCTGGATGTCAGAGCTTTGTTGTGTGTGATTGACTGACGTCTGGCAGCATTTCACATATGTGGGTGATATTGTGCAGGACCTCGTTACGCTTTGTGTTGAGGACAGTCAGAATCGTCAGATGTGACCTCTTACCCTTCTGTGACACACTGACAGGAAGGTTACAAATTAAAAAAGAAAAATAAGCACAACATTGATTTAAATATGGCCAGTGTACGCCACACAATGCGTACACTGGCACTGATTCTGCAAATCTTTAGTGTTTTACTGGAAAGAGGCAGCATGATTTCCTCAAAAAGATTTTCACTCTTTCTCACCATCATGTTATGGTGACAGAGAAGCTTTATGATAGCCTATCCTGAGTCAGTGGGTCTGTGCTTATGGCTGCTTTCTTAGAACAAGAAGGTGTTGGAACCCTGGAGGCAACAGACTGTTAAATGTGGAGTTTCTTCGCTCTTCTCCCCACAAGCATAGGATTTCTCCAGGTGCTCCAGTTTCTACTTACAGTATGAAAACAGGTTAGGTTAAAATAGCATGTGAATAGTTACGTGTCTTTGATGGACTGGTGACCTGTTCCAGGTGAACCCCGCCTACTGCTCAGTGACTGCAGGACAAATGCGCCAACGCAAGCTCCTCCCATTAACTCTGCACTGGACAAAATGGTTACAGAAAATGATTGAGTAGCTGTAGGTTAGTTTGATCCCTGTTACCTAAAAAGAATAAAACAAACATAAATATTTTCATTAAAACAAGACGACGTCTTAAAAGAGAGGTCACCTTTGAAATGAGATGCTACAAGGTTGTGAACCACAATAAGTGAATAAGTGGCATTCATTGTTTCTGTATGTTTTCAACTTAAGAACCTTGATCTGCTGGGGGATTTCAACGCTCACATGGTTAATGTCGGTGAGACCTGGAGGGGTGTGGTTGGCGAGGAAGAGCCACCCTGATCTAAACCGGAGTGATGTTCTGTTATTGGATTTGTGTGCTCATCATGGATTGTCCATAGCGAACATCTTGTTCAAGCAGGGTATCCATATGTGCTCTTGGCACCAGGACACCCTGACCACAGTTCTATGTAGACTTTGTTGTCCTCTCATCTGATCTGTGGCCGCATGTCTTGGGCTCTTAGGTGAAGAGAGGGGCAGAGCTGTCCACCATGACCACTCTGGTGGTAAGTTGACTCCAACATACCACTGGAGGGGCAAGGGGAAGCACATCCTTGGCAGTGGCGGAGGCCCGGGTAGGTGGGTGGGTCTCATGCCGCCCTGGACAGTTGGAGCTGCAGGTTGCAGATCCTGTTCTAAACCATGCCCTGATGCATTAGCTGCAGGGTTGTTGTCCTGCTCAAAGATGATCCTGTGACTCAGTCTCAACTCTTTTGCAGCCGAAAGCTGGTTTTCTACCAGCTATCGGCTGGTAATTACAGAATTATTCTGTAATTATCCATCAATCTGTCCAGAAACTCTGACCACCATTTCTGTCCCTGTTGAAGAAAACAATTGTGATCATGTTTAACTCTGCAGAATTATTCTCTGCACTATGCCTAGCTTGTTTGTTCCATCTTCTAAATGTCATGTCAAACTCTAAATTGGACTTTTTATGGATTTCTTTTTGTCACCCTTTCACAAAGAAGGCCATATTTGTGGCATGAATGACTAATAAATGTCCTGTCAACAGATTCATGATGCTGTATCGTGCGATCAAAGCCATTTGAGTCTAGTTTGATATACTCTGAGTTTAAATGTACTGTATTCTTATGCAAACCTAAGGCAACGTATTTATTAAACTCTTTTAAGAACCTAAATTTGGTTTTTAGGATGCTTAATGGAAGTTGTCAACATCCTAAATTCATATCACAAGAAATGGTTTAAAAGTTGGCAGTAAAAACTTTTTTCTTAAAAAAATATCAGGCAGAAATAGATTCATGTAAGAAATAAATGAATAAAAATAATACTTGACAGATTTGCCTAACTTAACTAGGAAATTTTTCTTTACCCTGGATTAAAATTTTCCCTAATTTGTGTGTGTGTGGGCATGCACGTGTGCGTGCGTGTGTGTGTGTGTCCAGTCATGGTCACCATGGAGAAGTCCTACTAAGAATCGTCATGACAACTCCAGCCATCGACAACTGTGTTATAAGCCAAAACACGTAACCGTCTCCTACGCATCAGCACCGTTCACACATACGCTGATCCACACACACAACAGACGCCCACACGCACGACGACGTATATGACAGATTTTAAACCCGAGTGTCAAAATGGAGTTACTTGTTTATGAGATAAAATTAGGAGAGTGTTTTTCTTGGACAGATGGATGGTAGAGATGACAAGTCCTGAAGTGCTGCTACTTTTAAATCTGTCAAAGTTTTGTCTCATTGGAAAAGAGGAATAAAGATTTGTTTCCATCTCAAAAGGATGCTGAAAAATTAATTTCAGGTATTTTAAAAATATTGAGTTTCAACATCAAAACACGTCTTGTTGAAATAAAAGTGCCAGCAGCATGAATCTGCGGCTGATAAAAGTCTCAGGGATTCTCGCCACCAGCTCACAGCTCGCCCTGATCACCTCTTACAACAAACACACACACACACGTGCACCCCCGCTCCCGCACACACACACACTGCACAAGCACAACCTAATGGTCAAGAAAGAAGGAACCTCCTCCGCTCCTGTTTCTGACCCATTTTCATGTGCAGGCTGCTGTCGAACAGCCCTGCCGCGCAGCCCTCCTTGTTTCCACTGAGGTGGAAAATGCTGGTGAAGTGGAGAAGAGAGGGGTGTGGAAAGGCAGGGGCCGCGGCAGATGAGCTTCAGGGCGGAGGAAAGTATCAGGATGAGTGAGTGCGTCCATTAACTCCCCCAGAGGTGCGCCACAGGGGGGCTGAGGGATTTGCCCCTGCACTTGTGCTAAGTGTGTTTGCCTACGAGTGTGTTTGGTCATGTGTTAGTGGAAAGGTGGAGTTCTGGTTAAGAAACATCCGATCTCACTTTCCATCTCGTCTCCAGTGTCCAAAACATCAGAAAACCTTTCCAGTGAACCTCTTTCTTCTCTCTTCGGAAGCTTCTTGAAGAGACACCGACTCTCTCCAGTTTGTTCATTAAAAGTGTTTTAAGTTTTTTAGCTCTGGTTGTAATTTTATGGAAAAGTTGATCATTTTTGAAGTGAGGTTCAGTTAAAAGTTTATTCATCACTTTAGTTTTCATTTTTCAATTGATATTTCTGTTTTTCAGCACATTTAAAATACTGAAAATCCTGGTTAC
This sequence comes from Xiphophorus hellerii, assembly GCF_003331165.1. NCBI lineage: Eukaryota > Metazoa > Chordata > Actinopteri > Cyprinodontiformes > Poeciliidae > Xiphophorus > Xiphophorus hellerii. The sequence continues at coordinate 16,764,413 of NC_045674.1, forward strand.
TCTGTTTTTCTGTTTGTGGCTTATGTGTCCTCCTCTACTCTTGTTGCCTCTGCAGCTGCTGCTCAGGCCTCAAGTAGACACTCCTGTTCTTTACTCCTCTGATCACAATCCTCTACGTATTCATAGCTCTCCTTTCTGTAGGCTTGAATATCTTGCATCTGTCTCTGCTGTTATTTCCTGTTGCTACAAGTCAAGATTTTGTTCATTAAAGGCAGATTAGATACAATCCTTACTTGTAAAAATCTATTAGTATCCTTTAAAGATTTCTTTTTATGTTTTTGTCACTCTTAACTGTTTCCTATTATTAAATTAATTTTAATATCAGAAAAAGCTAACCAAAGTATGTTCAAATAGAAAGGAGAAAACATAGAACAGTGATGCAGGTTTCACAGAGCAGTGGGCCTAACAAAATTACTTCAGGAAAGTAAATTTTCTTAAGTAAATTTACTTTACAACTCATAATAGTACAACTAGAAACAGACTTGGGAAAATGGCATTTATGACCTACATGGTGAAAACTATGTAGGTCATAAATAAAATAAAAAATAAAAAAAATAAACTGAAAAATAAAATAAATGCAAATTTCCTGCTCCCATTTCTCAAAAAATGTCTTCATGATGCTCACGACCTTTGGGAGAAAATTATGGGGACAAAGTTGGGACTTTTGGAAGGTGTCCCATTGGATCTGGTGTAAAACTGATCCAACATTAAAAACAAACAAACAAAAAACATTTAGGGCTAAACATGGTGGTAATGAACCACTAATATCTGGTCATCAATCCATGACCTTAGCCACAAATGTACACAGCAGGACAACGAAGAAAACCACACCAGCAAAACCGGTTCTGAATGGCTAAAAAAACCCCAAAATAACAACAACAACAACAACAAAAAACATAATGGAGGTTGTGAAGTGGCCTAATCAAAGGCCAGAATTAAATCTGATTGACATGCTGTTGCATAATTCTAAAAAGGAAAAGTTTTAATTCTTTGCTGAATTAAAACAATTCATAAACACAGAGCTGGTTCAAGCAAAGTTGGCAGAAGCAGTTATTAGATTTACAGAGCAATTATGTTTTCATATGGGGCCAGGTTGAAAATATATTTATTTCAAAGTTGGACAGACCATTTCCCCTTAATAAATTATACTTTGAAATAAATATATTTTCAATTAAACACAAAACATTTAAAGGCCTTTATATATCCAACGTTTAGCCCTTAGTTGGATCACTACATGTCCCATAATGCATCAGTATAGTGCAGATTGTTGGACCCTTCAAACCTAAAAACATTTAGTAACCATTGCTTTTTCACTGAACGTTTTGCTGAAAAATACAGTACCTACAGATCAATTTTCCAGGTTTTGTGACTGCTTCTAACTTTGTGGCATGGTTAAAAATAGCAAGTCATTTTCCAGAGTCAAAGTGAGATAGCTGCTTCATTTAGTCAGAGTTTAATCATCCTGGAGATATGCAGCTGTTTGGAAAACTCCTCATTTGTTGATACGTTCAAAGTGCTTTTGGGGAACTCCGATCACTTGAGAAAAACTAAACTGCGGCCTAAAACTCTGGATGTGTGTGACGTACTTACTATTTTTAAAACCTGTTTCCTAATTCAGCTGGTTTTGATTTTTTTGGTATTACTCATAGTGTGTAGGGTTGGAGAGGGTGTGGAGTGTCTTCTGGCAGTGGCCGAAGGAGAAACCCAATCCAAGTACTTATTAGACCAACCCTATCCAGGACTACGAAGGGATGTGGAAAATAAATGAATGGGTGCATATAGTTATACTTTGTAACACAGAATCCCTTTTTGCAAATAAATATATCAAATTTCACTTAAAAAACCCACTTTTAAAATCGGTGACCTTGTAGTGACTACAGTGCTTTGCGAAAGTATTCACATTCATGTTTTTTGACATTACAGCCACAAGCTTCAATGCCTTATAGATGATATATCACCACAAATATGAAGTCTTCATGAAATGCCGCGTTCAGTGTACATTGATATTCAGTCCCCCTTAACTCAGATGCTCCTAAATCAAATCCACAGCAAAGGATAATAAAATTGTTCTGGTCAGATTTGGCATAATTTGACATACTATGCAGTATTTCTAGTGTTTTGCTGTATTTAGCGCTGAACATCATCCTGAACTCACCATTCCTGTGGTCAAACATGGAGGTGGCAGCATAATGCTTTGGGGATGCTTTTCTACAGCAGAACTATGGAAGCTAGTCAGAGTTGGTAGGAAGATGAATGCAGCTAAATAGACGACAATGCTGGAAGAAATCCTGATAAAAACTGAACAAAAACTTGAGACTGTGGAAAACCTTTACTTCCAGCAGGAAAACAACTCTGAACATACACTGCAACTATTCAAGTGTAGTATGGCCCAGTCAAAGCCTAGACCTAAATTCAATTGAGAATCCATAAAACTGATTTCCACAAATGCTCAATTACTCAATTTGATTGCTTGCGACTTAGTAGAGCCAAGAAAATGCTTAAAAACTTTAATTTTCTTGATGTACAAAGCTGTGATAGATTTACCCCCAGAGGCTTTCAGCTGTAATTGCAGCAAAAAGATGCTTCTGCAAACTTATTGACCTGAACACAAATGCTCATAACCGTTTCCTCCCACAAGTAATTACTGCTTTGTGTTCGTCTACTACATAAAATCCACATAAAACACAATGCAGTGTGTGGTTATAATGTGACAAGACATTAAAAAAGGAAGAGCTGCGACTAAGGCACAGCAGGACTTCCAGCTAATAGATCAATGATGAGAAATGAGGAAATGAATTTGAAAATTATTGTGGCTTCTTTTAAATACACATTTATAATATGACATGGAGCTATAATTGTTCAGTGTTGGCTTGTGGTGATTTCGGTCAGTTTTCTGTGAATACGAAGCAGGACAACTCACTGGGGTGCAACACCTGCATGGTGTTTCACCTTGTTTCCTGAGAAAGAGGCCAGCTCTATCGATACTCGGTCCTGTGGGAACCGAGGTTGGAACTACAGGCCTGGGATCCGAAGCAGATCTTGCCACCCTTTCCTCTGAACCCCCTGGTCACAGAGTCAGCGGGTTTGTGGTCCACTGATCAAGGTAGCGACACCACCCACTTGAGTCTCACTTGACGGTTTCGTCCCGCTACCATGTGATGTAAATGGAAGTGAAAAAGGACACCCACTCACCTCTTAGTGCCATGACAATCATATGACATCAGTTTTGCAATGACAAAGCGTTATTATCACCTGTGCAGTCCTGCTGGGCATTTCACGCCGCAGTCAGATGGGCTGATTGAGGCGGGAGGTGATGTATTTTTGAAAGTTGGCGTGGGAGCGTGCGTGTGCAGATAAAGTCAGAACGATGATGTTGTCACACTCGCTTTTCTACCGGAACCAAAATTTGTCGTTCCACCACATGAGTGGAAACCAGTGGAATCTCGTCGGCTGCAGCCCTCGCCGCGTTTTTTGAGACCCGCAAAGCGTTGTCTTAAGCTTCGTTTGCACGCTGCATCACATCCACAACTGGAAGACGGCGTGGGCGCTTGTGGCAAGGAAGTGTGCACTTTCACTGGCTCCTCTGGTGAGCATGTGTGTGAATGTTGTCAGTGTACTAATCCTGGAAAGAGAAGTGAGGCACTTCTGCTGTTTGCTAAGAATAGTCTGCAGTTTGCATCACTTCCTTTTTCTGATACATCATACATGCACACACACACATACAAGGTTGAACAATTTCCTTATCTGGCTTGATGTGGCAAGTATGTTCTAGGTGTATGTGTGAGAGTGTCTGTATCTGTATCTGTGTGTGTGTGGAAAGCGGCTTAATGTAATGGTACAACGTGTGGGCTGGGAAACAGCTGGCGACTCTAGTTAACGCACATGGCTTCATTAAGTGCAGTGATGAGGCTTACTGTACGTCTGTCCTGTCGTACTCTGCTCGGGCATAAATGTGTGTGTAAGTGTGTGTGTGTGTGTCAATGCGTGTGTGACTTACAGAGAAAGAGTGAGAGTTGGAAAGAGATGCCTCACCACGTGACGTAAGTCTCTGGTGTTTTCCAAACCAAGGAAGTGGAACCAGCAGTGACGAGGATGTGATGTCACTATCAGGCTTTCTTTCTAAATCAACATCGTGTTTCAAGATGCTTTTTTATTTCTTCCATTTTCCTCACTTTCTTTTTGTCTGTTTTCATGTTTCCATCTGTCTTTGTGTTTGTCCCGGTGCGTCTTTGCACATGTCTGCTCTCCTGCTATCGCTCTTCATCTATTGCTTCTCTTCATGTTACGCTGCAGGAGAGTGGGCGTTTGCTGCTCTTTTTTTTTATGAATGGGTCGTGTTGTTTACTCTCTGACAAAGCTATTTCTGTTAGCTCTGATGATGAACACATACAGTGTGACCACACCAACTTCCTCTTCGTTTACTCTCCGGCCTCTGATTGGCTGAGCCTCTCCTCTCAATGGCAACGGTTTTGAGGTTGAGAGTGTGTGTTTTTGGGTGTGCATGCGTATGCGCATGTGGGCCAGAGTGTTGAGGGGTCTCTGTGGGCTTCCTTTTTAGTGATAACTGATAAAAACATCCTGTTTCCAAGAGAGAGGCAATCTTCGTTCTGTTTTTTTTTTTTCTTTTTCCAAATGATGTCAGCACAGCCCACGCTGTAAAGGACAAATTTATGTTTCAGAGTGTGACTGAAGAGGTGTCGCAGCTGTCATCGCAATGCTTTTGAGTGAGAAGGGAACTGATATCTCCATCTAAATAACTAAGAATACATTAGAGAACAAACTTTGTTTTACCTTTGCAGATTTTAACAAATTATTTTTTTTTTGAAAGTTTAAACATTTTGTTTATTAAAGTGTTTTAAGCTGGAAAACCTTTCCTAAACATTAACCCTCATTCACAACTCTTTCTCTATTTTTGTACTTCTTTTTCTGAGATTTTCTTTTAAGCAAAATTTGCTTTCTTGATTTGTACCCAAAATAAGAGATGCCTTTATTTTTAACTTGAAAGTGAGAATAAAAATTACTACAGTACAAAATATTTTCTGACAAAGACATAAGGCCGTTATTGATGGCAATCCCAAAATGCAATTTTTTTTTTTTTTTTGTTTAAAACAAAAAAAACCCCAAAAACTTTTTTGTCGCCAATCTTGTATACAGCCAGTCTAAATACAAAATGCACTTTTTAAAAAGATAATTTACTTTTTCAATGATTTGTTCCAAACCAACCTGGCCTTATGTGAAAATGTGACTGACCTCCTTATTGAATCATGAATTTAAAATTACACATTTTTGGTTCAGTTTCCCTATCCATGTTAGTATAATCAAGAAATAACTTAAATACAACACGAAGTAGGCAGAGACCTGAAAAAACAACATGTAAATATCCAATCCAAAGAAAGCCAAGAAATCCTGAGAAATCAACAAAAACTGCAGGGTTCAGTGAAGGTCAGTGTTCATGACTGAATGATAGGGAAGAGAGAGGACAAGAACTGAATCTAAAGTTTGCAAAAATGGCTTGTGATCCATAAGACTTTTGGGAAAATATGCTGCAGACGGTGAAACAAAAGTAGAATATCAACAGTCAAACATGGTGACGGTTCTGATGGTTCTGCTTTGTTTCTTCAGAACCTGGCAACTTGACTCAACTGGAGCAACAGTGAGTTTTTCTCTCTAGCAGAATATTCTGAAGGAGAAAGTCGTTCCACCAGTTTGTGACCATGAAGTTTAAGCCTCCCAGGAAAAGTAAAATGAAGAAGTTGTTTTAGCATCGTTTAGTCAAAATAAAAATCAGATTAAGACACTTTGAACAGGAAGGTTCACGCTCAAAGTCGCCTACATGTGACTGAATTGAAGCAGAGCGGACGACAATGTGAAACACTCAGTCAATTATTGCAATGCTCAAGAGCGGCACAAATAACAAGGCAGAATTACTTTTTCACACAGATCCGGCTTTGATCTGAATAGGTTATTTTTTTCTCCTGATAAAAGAAATTATTTTAATTCAGATTTTTGCACATTCTCAGATTAGATTTGTCTGATATTACAATTTGTATGAATTTTGTGACTAAGAACATGAAAAGAAGAAATCTGTTAGGGAAAGAAATACGTTTTCCAAGTAACTCGTGTAGGGGTGAGCAGAGGTTTTGCGTGGTGCAGCTCTTACTTGGGGATGTTTGTGGCGGTGGTCGAGACGGGCTGAGGTTAACGTGTGAAAACCTGGGGCCTCTCAGATATTACAGGCTGAGTATTTTAGAAGTTGTGATGAAGCTCCCATCAAATGAGGCTGATAAAAGGTAACAGCTGAAATATTTTAGCATCATTCTCCTTTGAGCTCAAAGTGATTTATTCTCCCTTATTGTTTTATAGTTTCATTAGACTGACATACATGATCTGTGGTGATGAGCCACATGCTTTCTAAACGACATAAACACACCTATGAGGAGACACGCACACACAAACAGTGAAGGTCTCTCTGCTCTGTTTCAGAACAACTGATCCTTCCCAAAACACATTTAAAACTGCTTTATTTCCTAAATTTAATAATTAAATCATAGATAAAAAATATAGTTTCAGAACGATAATGTTTCCTGCAGGGTTCACTCATTTCTTTTGCTAAATTTCAGTATTGACATCTTTTGTCCAGCCTCTTTGCGCGTTTGTGTGTTTACGTGAATCTGAATTTGTGCGTTTGAACCGCGCTGAGGACATCCAGTTTCAGTGCTTCTCCTCCACTGCTCTTTCCGGTTGAGGAACAGAAGTTTTTCTGTTGATGGGGCTTATGGATCGGCACATTCAGCGGCTCTAACCCCCAACTCTCTCGCCCACACAGGAACAAAGTACTGTAGATCCAGACTTTTTTGTTTCGTAGTCAGATGACAGAAAGGAGACCTTTTACTTAAAAAAAAATGTAAAAGCAATTAAGAAAAAAACTAACGTTAACAGCAATGTCTTGTGCTCTTTTACCTCAGAGCACACACAGAACCATAAAACATATTAATTGTTAGTATTAAAGTGTATCCTGCTTTGGGCAGGACACACTTTTAAAACCATCTTCTATGCAAAGTTTTATGGCTTTTTAAATTTCTGCCATTAAATGCTTATAATTTATTGTGGAGAATAAATGCAGAATTTCACACTGGACACTTTTACTGTATGTCTGAAAATATCAGTTTCCTGTGAGCTGAATAAAACTGTTTTAAGGGGCTTCAGATGCATGTGAGAAAACTGTTTGTGGATTAAATGCATAAAACCAATTATTACTGTGCTTCATCACATTATGTAGGTTTTTGGAGAAATTTATTTGGACATAATATAAGTGCATTAACCCATTTAATCCCACCAGCAACAATTGTTGCCAGAGATTTTCTCTAACTTCTGGAAGCTCTAGGAGAATTGTTTTGACTTTTGGCAGCTAATTGAAGTTTTAAAATAAAATAATAATGTGTTTACTCTAAGCAATATCAATTTTATGTATCTAGTGTGAAAGGTCACATGACCAGACCTCTTTACTTCCTGCCTGTGATGCTGGAGGTAAATGTCTGTCACAAACCTGTACAAGAGGAAGTCAGTAAAATATTTAAATAAACAAATATAAATAAAATATTTTGAACATATGTTCTTTCAAGTGTCTTCTACTGATATGTAAAGAAAATTGTATCCCATCATTCATCTTTTGATCAGAGTGAATGTAAGCATGGCAACAGTTGTTGCTGCCAGCATAATACATAGACAGCACTGTGCTATGTGTCAATGGTTTGCTGTTTATTCTATATGCCTTTCTGTTCCCACACAGCTTAAAAATATCAGATATTTTAGATCTTCTAAACCTGAAGGAACCTCAAAATGATGTCTTCTACATCCCATAGTTGAAACCCTCCCCTATTTCACCCCCCCCCCAAAAGGAGATCCTTTCCCCAAAGTGTGGCCTGTGCACTGAATGACTGTTACAAGATGACGCCACACCTGAAACTAGTTTAGGACAGAGCAAAGCTGTACTGCTTGGTCTGGTGGAACAGGGAGAATTTCCTCCCGGATGCAGATTTGTTCATACTAACATTTTCACCTGACTTTGCCTCATTGATGGAATGACCAAATGAGGTCAAAGGTCACTCGGCACATTGAGACTATGACATTTGCTGGATGTGGCATTGAATCTTTAGGTATCTAAAATATTTCTGAACACTCTTGTAACCATTCTTTGTTATAATAGGTTGTGCATGTCATGATTTTTCTTATTTTTTTATATGTATAAATAGGCCACATTTGTGTAATTTAGACTATGCAGTTTCCCACCGGCAACAATTGTTGCAGAGTATAAAACCTACATTTTCACTAACATAACCAACATAAAATGTAATAGTTCATATCATGTGGTAAGGAGGTCCAAGGATTAAAATGCATGCACTTATTTTGCAAGAAAAAAATTTGGGATTAAACAGGTTAACATGTTTTGAAACTTTTTGTAAGATTGAACAATAATTAGAGCAAGTCATATTTATAACAAATTAAGACTCACCCACATTTCTTCACACGTAAAATACATAAAATTGCACAGAGGTGTTTCACAGCCGGCGCGGAAAAGGAGATGATCCTTGCTCAGCATTTTTGAGGAGGTTTGCAGCATTTAAACCTCAAACATTTTCTTTGCTGTGCTCCTGACTGTTGAAGTGAGACTGAACACCACGGTGAGAATGGAAGAGTTGAATATTTCTTATTTAGAAGAACTTAATATTTACTGGGTTCTCCTAAATTTTCTAATGTTTTCACTTCATACCTGTTTTATTTAGTTCTACTTTTTCTTGTTTGATTCAGTTGGAGAAGATCTTGAGATGTGCGTGAGTTTCAGACAATAACCTGAAGGATGATGAAAAACAGAACCTCAACATGCTTATAAAATTGATTCTCAGCCACCAGCCTGCAGAGAAAACCTGCTCACGAGTTTGAAAACATGTGGAATATAAATACACGACTTATGCAAAAGCTGAAAGATGGCACAGATAAAACGAAAGTGTTTCCTGACACAATTGTGGGAAAAAGTCAAAAATGAAAACAACAGGAACGTGGCTGTTTATGTTCCTGGAGAGACATAAACACTGTTTCTGTTTCTACATGTGTTGCTGAGCAAACAACTATTTGCATCTTTTTTGGGTATTTTTACTCCATGTGTTGTTAAATTTATGACACCTTTTTATGACTCAAGGTTTTTTTTTAGCTCATGGCATTGTTGTCTATTTGCATGTTTTTCTATTTCTGTACGTTGAGCTATTTTTATTTTTTTTCACTGACATGGCTTTGAGTTTTAAATTTATACCAGCAAAATATTTTTCCTGAATGGAGAATCAAATATTTGTTCCACCATGACGGCAACAGAAAGTGTTTGCGGTTTGTATTTATTTATTTATGAAACCAATGTAGTTCTCATGATAAATTGTAGGCTTTGCTACTAAAAAAAACAAGAACTGCGCAACAGAATGAAACTGTAGGAAGTCAAGGAAGAAATAAATCTATCCATATATAGGACAAAGAGTTTAAGTTCTGTAAAATTTATTTGCTCTCTTTAATTTCCTCTGTTTTCCCTTGTTTCTCTTAAAGGTTTCGGATCAACAGACACAATTGCTTAATGTAAATAACCTGAATAAATTCATAATTTCCTTAAAAAAAATAGTGTGATCCAAACGAAGCAGGCCTTAGTGGAAAGTACAATTGCCCCTGTTATTAAATCTTACATGAAGTGTGACTAACAATCCTTTTTAGTTCAGTGTGGTTCCCACAGAAAGTTCTCATTATCGACAGACCTATCAAATAAACAAATCAGGCTAAAGAAGTTCAAAAAGCAGCACTTTATGTTAAATTACATAAAATTTTACATCCTTCCAGAAAAAAGTCAGAGTTCAGGATCCAATATTACTCTGTTCGTACACTGCAAAAACACAAAATCTTAACCAGTATTTTTGTCTAATTTCTAGTGCACTTGAGTTAAGACAAAATTAACTAACAAGTAACTTTTTAGTAAGATATAGGAGTTTGATATAAGTCAATAATTCTTGAATTTTGATGAAAAATGACTGGTTCTACTGGCAGATTATTTCACTTATAACTTGGGAAAATATCTTGTTATAATTTGAAGAATCTCCCAGTGGAGCCAATACTTAAAAAAAAAAAAAATCAATATTAAGAAATGTACTTCCTCAAAAGAAGCTCCTATATCTTGCTGAAAAGTTCCTTTTAGGTTAATTTTGTCTTATGTTTTTGCAGTGTAAACTATAAGCTAAACACTCACATCTTATTAAACCAGTAGCACTTGCTATTGGTGAAACAGGTCTTTCCTTCCCTGTGTCTTTGCTCCAGGCATGCAGTGACGTTGTGTGTGTGTGTGTGCGGGTGTAGGGGTGCGTGTGTGTGTGTTGCAGATGGATTCCTCTGCTCCATGCTGCTGTGCAAGAAGGAAAATGCCAGTCATCAGCTCACAATGACGAGCAGAGGACTGTCTCTGAGAGTGACGTCACAAATACGTCCAACTCCGGCAGCTTTACTGTTAACACCTGGGTCACTGTAAGCCAGGGAAACCCTCTCTCACACACATACACGCACCCCCACAATCGCTAATCCAATTAGGACAGTAGTTAGTGGCTGCCTGGCTCAGGCCTCCTCAGACGCACGTTGATCCAATTATCACCGGATGGATTGGCTGGGCAATCCCTGTGCTTCCCAGCTCAAAGGTGCTTAAATGGCACTGTGCCACCGCATCAGGAGGACACCACATACGCACAAAGGATTCCCCCTGCTATTTTCACAGACGTACATGCCAGTCGCGCAGTGAGTCAACAAAAGAAGGGGAAGAAGCCACGAGGTGACTTCCACTCAGTCAGCAGAGTTGCAGAGATTGAACAGAAATAGCAGAGCTCAGCGGGAGTTGGAGATTTCCCCCCACAATGACAAGCCGGGAACGGTCCAAGACAAATGCAGACAAATGGAAATCATCGGGAGGAATTTTAAAAAAACCCAAAAAACAAAACAAAACAAAAAAACAATAGGTTGGACGACCTTGGGTTGCTGCCTATTAGGCTCGGAGCAAGCACTCGTTTTTAAAGTGCTAGAAGAGCATTGATATGATTTGTGGTGGGCGAATGAGTGTGTATGTGTGTCTTTCAGGAGAGCCTCTTCATTAAACAACAACCCAGAACGAGGCGCACTCCAAACGAGGCCACAAGTCCGTTCAGAGGCTCTTACGCGGCTGTGCAGCGACGCTCTGCAAGCGCTGTTACATTCTCCTTTATCCTCTCCTCTGCACACAAACACACACTCACACTGCATCAGCACAATGGCCGATCCGCTCCTCGTGTGACGAACCGCGCTGCCATGCTAAAGTCACACACTCGCATGCATACTTCATGCAGACAAAAAAAAGGAAAGAAAAGGCTTTGGTGAGAGGAAGCTCATGAAAAGGTGATTGAGCGAAAGGGGAGTTAGTTGTGTCTGTCATGTGTCATGTCAGGCCCTCCTTTATGCTAATGTACTATTCATCTGTGTCATAGAACAATAATGACTCTCAGCGCAGCGAGCCTCATTGAAGCACTCAGACCAGAGTGAAGCTCTACTGTCCACTTCACTGTTTCTATCTTCACAGCTCCATCTATCTATTTTTGTTCTTTTTCATCATGTTTTCTCTCCTCCTCTTTTCTGTTTTTCCCCTGATTTGTGTCTCAGTATATGTCAGTGTTTCGGTCTTAGCTCCATTGTCAGCTCTTAGCAGCAGTTAGCAGTCCAGCTGCTATAACTTGAAACCTGGCATTTTTGACTCTTCTGATCAGGAGAACAGTTCCTAAAGAAACCTTGACATTTAAAACACAATATTACTTGGAAACTCTACTTATTCACAATAATAATTTTTATGTCTAAAGTAGTTTGCTTTAAGGAGCTTGAGTATTTGTCAAAAAAGGACACAAAGCACATTGTGTTTCACAGCACTTTATTTAGTTTCCCTTTCAGATCAATAAAGTATTTCTGAATTGAATTTTTTAATTTAAGTGTGAGAGACTTCACCTTAGCATATTCTTGACCCTCTCCAGGCAATTTGGGAATCGTTAAAGTTGTGCCAGAGACATTTTGGATTCCTCCTCATTCAAGGCAGTGGTTTTCATCCCTTGTCCTCGAATCCACTGTCCTTCACGCTTCAGATATTTCTCTGCTCCAGCACACCTGAATGACCTCCTCATGAAGTGCTACAGAAGACTGTTAATCACCCATTTATTAAAGCGTGGAGTCAAAGATAGCTCCACTGTTTTAATGACAAGGATAACCTGTTGAAGTGTGTGTGTGTCCTGATGCGACCTATCAGCTGCCAAACACAGATAAAGGATAAGGGACCCAAACGGCATCCAGGGATGGAAGAATGGATGTACGGCTGGATGGAAGGAGGCCGAAACCAGGCATAGGAGGAATTATGCAATTAATGGAAAGAGATCAACATTAACAACAGGAAGGCAGCGGTGAAGCCTCTGCCTGCACCTGTGAGTCCTGCACACTGCTGAATGGCCTCCGTGTCACAGGTAGTCTGAGAGAAAGTTGGAAGTGACTGAATGAGTGAATTCATTCAGCTGCAGCTTCATTCTGCTGTTTGTGTGTGCTGGAAAGTCAAACTCATCTTGAGATTTCTGCCCAGTAACAACAAAATCGAAGCGTAAAACCTTCCCTGAATTTAACTGCCAGGGCACGAACAAACAAGAACATGCTGTTATAAAAACATGATCAATTGAAACATTCACATAAAAAAGTTTAACTTCAGACCTGCTGATCATAAAAGTGGACATTTTAAAACCTGGGACTTCGATGCTTAAAGACTTGACCCTTGTCATCAAGTACTGTTTTATTCTGTTTTTGAAGGAATTGGATAGCTGTACCTTATACCTGAAATTAACCGTTTGAAAGCAGTAAAAGTTGGAGTTGTAATTTGAAAAAGTGCTTTTATTGTTGTCAAGAGATCTTTGTCCAAAGTCATAAGCCAGCAGCTTGCAGGCAGACAGTATGACTTTTCTCAACGCAACCTTTGGAGCATCTGTCATAACACCAAACCAACACATAATATAAAGTGTTAAAACACTCTGCAAAAATATTTGATGTTTTCCACTCTGAGATACCATATTCTTTACTCTAAGAGTCTGCATGAACTCTTATTGATATCTGATTAGATGCTGTAGGTAGCTGTCTTTTAACTTAGTTTAATCATGCTTATGCATTAAAGCTGTTCCTTCAGATATTTTAATTTTGATACTTTTCTTCATCCTTATTATTGAGTTGTACTATCAAATAAAATATGTGTAACACAGGTGCATTATACAATCCTTCCCTTTAGGGAGAGAGTTTAATATACATTAAAGCTTTCAAGAGTGTTTTTGAAGTACGCAACACTTCATAAAATCAAAGAATTTTGATATTCTATTTCTAAAATAGAGAGAAAAGTATTGAACTATAAGTGGAAGTCATCGATATTGAAAATATGTGGATGTCTTGCTGTAAATCTCCGTTCTTGAACGGCTCGCAGTGTTCCTGAAGCCATTGTCCAGCGTGAGTGAACAGCCCATCTAACATTGAGAAGCTGAGGTTTCTGCTTATGGGGATATGGGGGGGATAGCACATAGCCCTGGGGAGGTTCAGCGACGTACAATGTGTGTGTGTGTGTGCGTGCCTAAGGGGAACTCAGGATGTTGATGCTGATCCATTCTGATGGACTCACACACAAACAGAGTCAGTCTGTGATTCAGAGACGAGACGCTTGGATCCCCTGTGGGACAGCCTAGGGAAGACTCCCTCTCACACACACAGGCAGGCAGACACACACATATACATATGCTTGCCAGGTTAGATATCTGCTGAAGTCACTCATGGACCTTGTTCATGCAGGAAAGAGGGATTAGAACGAACAATGGAGTGTGGGATCATTGAGACTTTTGACTGCAATTCTTCAGAGACTGGAGCTGCACTTGAAGCATTTGATTGTGCTTGATTTTTTTTTTTTTTTTTTTTACTGCAGAGTATCTCTCTGTGAAATTACATTTGGACTTCTTGGGGGGCTTCTCGCTCACCTCTGGCTCACCCTTACACTGGCTTAACTGCATGTAAGCACAATGCTGTGTTCTGTTACTTCCTACAGCGTGGGCCATGAATGGTCCTTATTGAGCAGCTGTGGGAGTGCGAGGGTGCACGGCTGACTTCTCACAGGGCTCCGACAGCAGAGGTTTAGGACAAGACCGGAGGGTTCAGGGTTGATGGAGATGGATGATGAGGCTAGATGAGGAAAATGAGCTGGCGCTCAACTCGTAGCTCTGAGCTAAAAAAAAACTTTGCCTCATTGTTTCCCAGACTTACTGCTCTTAATCAGTCATTAAAACATGAGTAAAACACATTATTTTAACGTGAACGAGGATGCCTGCTGAGATGTGTGCACGCCAGGGTTAAAACACACAAAGGCGAAGAATAAGCAGGAAAGAGCCGAGGGGTTAATATGAGCTGTATGTGACGCCAACCGTATGCTCGTTATAATAGAGCTGCGAGCCTATAAGTGACAGATATTACACACACAATGGATTATCATTGGGCCATTTTGAGATCAAAGCATTCTTTACAAGCCACTGCCCATTTGCAAGGGGAAAAGCTAAAGTGACCTCAATATTAGAGCTGTTTTCTAAGACAGCCGTTTGCGTCTTGGTGGACACGATTCTTTGAATTTCTTTTGTTGGCTTCGCCGAATGAAATGTTCCGAGAAGCTGCGTGTGGTCACAGTGTTGTGCACTTGAGATATACAGAGATTTGAGGCAGTGTTTGTACACATTCCTGTAAGTGTTTTTTTTTGTCAGTGGAAAACGAGACACAGAGCCTGTAGCCTGAGGCAGAAGTGACTGGAGGTTCCTGTGTGACTGTGGATTTATAGCTCAGTGTTTGCCACAATAGTGTCTTTTCACACTGTTCACAAGTTTTCAGTAGGCTGCAATCTGTTCGCGCTTGAATTCATCTATTGTTGCTCTCACAGTGCTGTAGGTGAGGTATGGGGATTCTTTCCAGTCAAGTCTAAGTCTTTATCTCACTGCTTTATATTATTAAAGAATAATCTTCAATAAGATTTTGTGTCTTATTGAGAAAATAAGACACAAAATCCTTCAAATGTACACCTTTCGGCCTAAAAATAAGAATAAATGCGAGGGATTTTTAGTTTTTATAGTACCAGAGATGAACAGTGTTTGTTTATTATTTGTTCTGTTTGAACTGAGATGCTTAATTTGATCAGTTTCAAGCATTATATAAATAAAATAGAATGTTTCCTCATAACTATACTGCCCTTTAACTTTAAAAGTCAAAGGATTTTCTTACTAAAGCTCTTTGATGCTCAAATTTCTTTAGATAAGATCCGAATATATGCTTTGATTTGAAAGTTTTCCCTTGCCTACTGCAGGTAAGATCATTGTTAAAGTGATCTTGATTCTGGATGTTCGGCTGGTGAAATTATCCAGCTGTTCAAACAATTGTTATTTTGTCAATTCATGATTCAAGTGGACATGTTTGGGTGGGAGAAGCAGCACTATTTTTGTAAAAGTTTCACTCTTGATCTACAGTCGTTACACCGGTAAACTTATTAAGCACTAATATTAATAAAATATCAGATTGGCAGAAGGAGTCTTGTAAAGACCTAGAGAAGTTCTAGATTTAGAGATGCTGATGCTTGACCTTGAAGAGGCTGTTCATGTTCAAAAACCCCAACAGGGCTGAACTTAAACACTTCAAACCATCTTCTGGTTTTTGTCTTAAAACATTGTAGAAACATTCACAAGTCCAAATCAAGTTTCAAGTTACTGAAAGCTCTCATTTCCTATGTCAGTGAATATTCACAATCATTTGTCAAGTCTTTAATGGGTAGTGTAGGTCAAATATCAATCTTTTGGTGGCTAAGTCTAAGTCCCCATTCTAAGTCACATCTCAAGTCTTGCATGGTCAAACCTGAGACATTTGAGTGCCAAGAATGAGTTGTCTGAAGTTTGTGAGGAGTTGATATTAAGTCTTAAGTGTGTGAGGGGAAAGCTAAAGTAAAATCTCACCTCCAGAAATGTCATCGATAATTTTTTAATAAAAATGATTATAATTCTGCAACAGCTGAAAGGACTGATGGTCAAGAGATGGTCTGGATTGAGCCTTTACTTTTTTAAAGATCTGCTCATTAAGATTCATTGTGACCGCTGAGGCGATCATGGGTAGAGTCAGGTTCACCAGGCAGCCACGCAATGATGTTAAAACCATATCGACAAATTTCAGGTATATCAACCAAAGGTTGTATCTGATCTAATGTCTTTTTGGGTCAAGCCCAACTCAAGTCTCAAATATATAATGAACAAACTAAAGGTTTACTCCTGGGTCTTCAATTCTAAGTTGAAGTCAAATTTTAAGCATTTCTTTAATCCAGGTCAAGTCTTTAAACCAAAGTCTAAGTCAAGTCTCAAGTCTTTGAGGGCCAGGTCCAAGTCATGTTTTGAGTCTTTGACAGCCAAGTCCAGGTTTGGTCTAAACTTGACCTCAAAATTAAAATGAGTTCATAAAACACAGTTACATATGGAGAAGCAATGATTTACAATTTTTTTCCATCTGTCACTTTAAACCACTCACACACAGTGCTGGACAACCTCTGTTATAGTGAAGATGATGCTACACTGCTTAAATAAATAAAGTGAAGAGTAATATTCTATTATCCACTGGTACTGCCAAAAATAGCTGAGCACAACAATGAGGGAATCCTTCTGGTGTTCCAGTTTGCGACTGGAACACCATTAAGTTAGATGTGATGTCATTCCCAGGTTCACGTTCCAGCTGAAAGACCTGGAATGTGGCCTTGCAGCCAACAAGTTGTAAAAGCAACAATTTAAGCATTGCTTAGATAAGTGGTTACTGTAACTATGTGTATTCCTGCGTGGGGGAGAGAGAATCCACCTCAGCTTGCTGTAGAAATAAACATAGCTTCATCTGCATCCTGGTTCATGTCCCACAGGCTGTGGGGGTGTGTATGTGTGCGACAGGGAGAGGTGTGAGGTATGCATGCCTTGTTCTTACTCTCTTAACCACTTAAACGTCCCAGGAAGTGGGTCACTGTGCCATCTGGCGTCATTTAGATTGCAGTTTGTGTCTGCCTGGTGAACCTGATCCTGTCCATGACCTCCTCAGATGTCACAAAAATTGCAATTTAGTGACAAATAAACTCTGATTAGCACATTTTAAAATGTAAAGGGTTAATCCAGACCAAGTTATTGTAAAATTGTGAAAATCTTTTTTATGGATAACTGAAGACAATCGAAGATATTTTTTTAATATTATTTTTTAAATCAAATATTAACAAACATGTATTATTCAAAATTCACATTTTACACGTTTTTTTGCATTGGATCTCTGCTGCTTCTGAAATCAGGCCAAGAGCTTAAAAAACTCCACCCAGTCAGTTTGAAATATCTTTTTGGTGTATTGAAAATTAATCATTTCAAAATATTCCAGAATGTAACATCACAAATCAGCAGGCACTTCCCTTCAAACAGCCAAACCCAGCCTGTTACCTAGCAACCCAAACTGAGCTCCAGTTTCACCACCGCATGCGCTGTACAATGGCTGCTGGAAAAAACAAGTGCTTTGTTGTTGACTTTACATTCACAAACCAAGTTGTGCAGGAGGCTCTACTTCTGCTTTTCAAAGATGTACAGTTGTACCAATTCTCATCTGCTTGCAGCTATTTTCCATTTGAGTTGGGGGGTGTGGCCAGCAGCAGCATGTTTGGATTTAACTGACAAGAGGCCAGGTCAAAATAGGAGGTCGAAGGAGGTCAAAGTAGGCAGAACTGACCAGGCAAAAATCTCATTTTCCAAGAATAATTTTTTGTGCAAAAAATGTAATGAGCATGTTTTGTATAGACCTAACCTAACCTGGTGAAGGAAGCATAATTGGTCACCTTTAATTCTTTTCAATATTTTAGAAAAACATCAACAGCCACCTACTCTCAGGCCCAGCCTGATACTGTAATAAAATTTATTAAATCAATCTCATGTATATGCTTGACAATAGAGCAAATATAAAATACATTAAAGAAACTACACACGCCACTCTCTCCTATTCTTCCTCCTGTTATTAATATTCTTGGAAATATCATTTTACTCTCAACAGAGGTTTCTGCAGTACCGCCTCAATATTCTGCTTAAACAGAATAAATTGTTAAATTGTTTAAGAAAGCCACTCTAATATCTTGACAATACACCACTTAAATCAGGCGTAGTCTCAAAAGAGAATAGATTCAACAGAACTCAATAAACTCTCATTACTTTTCAGCTGCAAGTGTTTTATGCAGAGCACTCTGTTTTAATCTGACTCAATCTGACTCAACCCAGTTTGTTGACTCATATGTTAGTGCAGCTCCAGCTAATTGACAAGTTACTGAGAAAAAGGGGAGTTTGTATTTCAGATACCTAAAACTTAATGACAACGTTTCATCTGCACTCTGTGAGTTCACAAGAGCTGTTTATAGATACTTGTTAGTATTGCAGACAGAAAACTGCAGCAGCCATCACAGTCTCGCTTACAGTGTAAACATCTTTGTAAATGCTGAAACACACTTTTTGTTGTTGGAGAAAGGCGAGATTTGATCAAATGATTATTGTATGGTGCTAAGTAGATCTTTATACAGAAATTAGATGCTAAAAACGTGTTACTGAAGCCTTGCTCTGGATGTGGCTGACATAATCACACCAACAACAGGTATCATGACATGAACTCCGTCAGGGACTGATTATTTAAAAATGCCACGATTGGGACGTCCCCAACACAATCTGTACGACTTTTATTATCCACATTTGCATATGTAGGTTCTTCTGAATAAGTTTGCCCCTTCAGTTTCTCAACTATTGGTCCCCAGAGTTTAGTTTAAACTCTCAAGGCAATTACAATAGACGTACTTGTGCTATATTTAGCAGTATCAAATTCCATTAAGGTGTGTGATAACTCTTACATCTCTCTTTGTTTTTAAATATAGATTAGAATAAAATAGATCCCAATTGGAAATTGCTTTTTTGATGACAAGCTACTCCATCCAAAGTGTTAAATATTAGTAAATACAAATGTAACCATGACATTGTCAGGATCTGTGTTTTTCTGTGTTTATTTAGAGTTTTCTGTGTCCTTAAGTCTCTTCGTTGTCCTGTCCTCCCCTTGATTGTTCCCAGGTGTGTCTCGTCTCTGTGATTACCCTCCCATGTATTTAACTCCACCTGTGTTCTTTGTTCCTCGTCGGGTCCTCGTCAATGTTAGCTTCAGTGTCGTCAGTGTTTCCGTGTGCCTGCTGTCCGTTGTTTTGACTGGTTTTCATCATTAAATCCTCATATTCATCATTCCTGGGTCCGCTGCATTCTGCCTCACCACTCTCACCTCATGACAGACATATAAAATATGTATACATAAGTGTGATATTGTAAGTAATTTATGTATGATTAGATACAAAAACATATAAATAAATAAATAAAAAAACAAGCATGCACATGGAAATATGCCAAGTTCTCAAGGTATTTAAGCACCACAATACCACCACCATGCTTAAATTCATGGATTAGTTTTTTTTTTTAAATGTCTTGTCAGCTGTTACCTAAACTTATTTTAGAAACTCTTTTTCTCTTGCCAGTCCACAAAATGCTTTCCCCAAAGTTCTTGGGGATAATTGGGAACTTTCTGGTGAATGTGAAACAGGCCTTTGTGTGCTATTGATCCACCTCACTAGTGGATGCCATTTTAGCCCAGTCTCTTTCTTATTGGTGAATCATAAACTCTGACCTTAAAGCTGCAGCTGGTAACTTCTGTAAAATTATGTTTGTTACATATTCATTAACACTGTCACAATATAGTATGATATAAAACAGATAAAATTCAGCTCCTCTGCCTCCTCCCTGTGGTCCTACAGCCGTCTGCAGAAATTCAAAGCTCTTTCAAAAACAACCAATTAGACGCAGGAGGAGTGTCTTAGAGCTGTCAGTCATGCTCATGTCCATGCTGCTCAATGTGCTATTGGAGGAGAAACAACTTCATCATCTGCCATCATCCGTAGCTATATTCATGCAGGCTCCTCATGAATGCCTAGCAGAGAACAAAGGTGACGGTGAGCAGCACATACACAAGAGCGATTGACATCACTAAGACCCACCTCTTGGCTCTGACTATTTGTTTCAGCTGTGTATTGCTGGCAGAAGAAAGAGGAGATTGAGTTTTTCACAGCTTATCTCTCACATTATATTCACAGGACAGTTTTAACAAAAATTTAATTTTTTAAAAATAAAAGTAACCCACTGCAGTTTTAGCTGACACAAGTGAGACTTCCATAGTTTTAGATGTTCTGTTTGTTTGTTTTTTTTGACATCCTGGATCAGTTTTTAATCCCCTCTTAAGAGTCGTTTTTTGTAAGCCGGCCACTCCTGAGACGCTTCACTGCTGCTCCATGTTTTCGTTGTGTGTTGGATAACACCTCTAAGCCGTAGTTTACTGTAGCCAGGAAGCCTTAGAAATGGTTCTGAAAGCGCTCTTGTTCTTGAATTTCTTTAGATTAGAGCGTGCTGGATCACTTTCTGAGATCTTTTAAGGTACTTTGAGCAGGATCTCTTTTGCGGGGATTTCCACAGGTCTGGCAGTCTGCTGCCGCATTTTAGTATTCATTCAAGTAACTTTGTCTGATATATAACAGATATTTGATTAACTGAGATATTTAAGCTGACAAAATAACAAAAGATAGAAGTAACCTGTAAGGGAGATGCCAATGTCTATATAACTGTAAAGCTACTAAACATCTGGTGGCTTTAAGGCTAGCCAAGTAAAAACTCTCATATGAGACAAATCATCCAGTGGTAAAATAGAAGCATACCGACATATTGAAGAGAATAAATCACACATCTGGACTGAAATGGACTACCAGAATTTAACTACAGGTGGACCTTAACAAAATATGTAAAAGAAAATAAAAAACAGCCATTTATTGTAAGTGCCTAAATTTTTATTTGTGTAGCACCTTTCACCTTAAAATGAAATCACAAAGTGCTCCAAAAAATGTGTACGAACATAACATCGAATTAAATTAAAAGCCTGCCTGTACAAATAGGTTTTTTGCTGCATTTTAAAATAATAAATGGAATCGACATGACGTGACAGCAATGGGAGAGGATTCAACAATCGGGGTGCAACAGCTTGACACGACCAATCCCGACGGGTTTTAATCCGAGAATGTGACGCTAACAAAAGACTCAAAAATCAGAACCGGATTTTAGAGGTTGCACTGATGAGAGTATCCTGTGAAACTAATGTGATTTCTGACTTCATGAATCTTTTCATCAGGTGAAGTGATCAATGTTTCAGATTTGTTGGGTTTTGCTTTAAGCATTAACATTTAAACAATTCTTAATCTCAACCACAGTTATTAATTGCTTAATTATTTAAACGTATCTTTATGGCTCGATGACAAATTATCCACCTTAGTGAATCAGTATCAGACTCAAAACATAGATCACATTCAAAATACCCATTGTTTATGTATACATTCTCACATGTAGCCCTATTATCAACACAGTCAAACTAGAGGCATTAAAACTAAACTCTGTCATCACAGTTGCTTTCATCTGTTTTAAGCTCAGTTCTTGTCTTTCTCTTCACGTTTTCACTGCATTCCTTTAATCTGTGAACTTGTTTCTTTTTCCTGCTACATGACTTCATGAGTGTCATGGACTTTATTTTATTGCATCCCAGTTTACCATTAGGTAATTGTCTGCAGCACTCGTCTGGAGCGAGGAACAAACCTGACCACTTAGGTATCCCAGGAATCCACTGCATCATCACATTCTGCTCCGATAACGCTGGAACTGCCCGATTCCTATCGCTGTGGATGTTGCAGCTGTCTTCTTCTCTGTAAGTGTTTGCAGGGATGTTTTGGTGTGTGGGAGTGAGATGTGTTGTGTCCTCATACCATAATAGGCTTCCCTGTGTAAGTGTCCCATAATTCTAGTCTCGTGAGTATAAACAACTCTAAAAGGAAGTGAAAGAGGAGGAGGTTTTCACTCTAACTCATTCGGCTCGAGGTTTACACACAAAGTGGACCCTGATTCACCCTTGATGTCAGACGGCGAGGTTTCCGGAAGGAATTTTAGGCATCTCAGGAAACATCTTCCCGATTCCTGGAGGCTTAGTATTAGACTTATCTTGTTCAGATCTTGAGCCAAGAAACTCTCTTTCCTACACACAGCGGCCAGAACGCTCTGATAGCCAGATGAAAAAAGCCTAATTCACATTGTGACTGAGCAGCTGGGAATGCTGCTGT
Organism: Xiphophorus hellerii; assembly: GCF_003331165.1. Classification (NCBI taxonomy): domain Eukaryota; kingdom Metazoa; phylum Chordata; class Actinopteri; order Cyprinodontiformes; family Poeciliidae; genus Xiphophorus; species Xiphophorus hellerii. The sequence goes on from NC_045674.1 coordinate 16,786,767, forward strand.
AATCCTGGCCGTGCCGAGCCACGAGTGATGGATTCTATCGATGAGGTTGAGGCGGCACGCACTCCCGGCAAAACCACAGAGGTAACAGGATATGTACAGGATGTTGTGCAGGGGTGAGAGAAGGAAAGCGACTAATTTAACTCAAAGACGTGTTTTAGAGCTGAAAGCAAGATGGTCGCCCTCATGCGTGTTTGGCATGTGCAAAGGGAGTGGGGGGGGGGGGTCGAAGGGGGCTTGAGCAACTGCTCCTTTTATCCTTGATGCCCCTAGTGCCCTTTTTGATTTTTTTTTTCCTTTTTTCAAAATTTTTTTTTTCAATTTTTTAGTTTTTTTAATCTGCATGTCAGAAGGCCTGTTTGTGCCCCTCAGCAATAATATTTAGCTAAATATAATAATTTAGCAAAAATAAACTAGTCTGGCTGCCCTCAGTCTAATAATGACTCTCAGAGCCTCCATGTTGTTCAGACTCCGGGTCCATGGTGAGGAGGAGGGGATCTGTGCCCCCTAACTATCAAATTATGAGCAAGAATATTTTTTTTAGGCACTGGTTTGTGAATAAAACGTAGGTCTGATGTTAATGTTAGAAAAACTGTTTCTATTTATATTTTCGTAATTGTCCTCGCAATAGCGGGAAAAAAAACGCCTCGCCCCTAAACACAGAAATGCTTCGGCTGCAGAGAAAACTTCTGACTTTAACTTCATCATTCTGCTAAATGCCCGGTTCGCTACAAGCAGCTTGAGTCGGTCCCACCGACAGATATAAAGAATATCAGTCTTTATATCAGACATCCTGATAAAAGACACGGTACTGCGACTGTCACCGTGAGTCACGACGCACCTCAAAGCTCTGGTACCACCCGGTACCACCCGGTACCACCTGGTGACTGTTTGCTCTGCTTCTCCTTAACGTTTCTACCAGGCGGTTTAAAGCTGCTGCTGACGAGATCTGGACTGGAGGTGAGCAGCTGTAAATAGAAGTTATTGCAGAACCTCAAGTGTTAAAGGAAGATTCGGCCCATTTAGAGTTCACAAAATAAACATCTGAAAAAATATTGTAGCAATAATTAGAACTGCAGCAAAAAGCCAAACGTGCCACAATGAAATTAATCAAAATGTCCCCAAAGCATCGGCGGACTGGCAGAGGGGCTACCGGGAGATTCTAGGTAGATTTTATTGTCCCTGTATGATGTCATAATATGATCCAATTAAATTCTTGATTAATATGGGTTGTTGCTATGTTGTTGTATGGTGTTTTAAGACCTTGTTCAATGTGCCCTTTCTTAACTTTTGTAATTTTTCCACTGTGAGGGTAAAGTGAGGGTCTGCTCTCTGCCGTGTTTAAGCAACACAACATGAGCTGGTAAAAACACAATAAACGGCGCAGGCTTTCCTTCAATGCGGGTGGTGGGTCATCGCACAGCCAGAGGAGAAAGCATCAATGAAACCTCAAGCACTTGTTGCTTATCAAAACCAAAACAATATAAACATAGACTTTTAACACGCATGAGGACATGCTCAATTTTGTTCTGAGATTATTTCTTGTTAATTAAAATTAAGTGTTTTTTTTCACTATGCTAATATTTGCTGTTCGAAGGACTCTGCTCTACCATCTTCAGTGCCAATGAAGAGAAAATCCTTTCAGAGCTGTTGATCCTTCAATCAACAACACTCGTTGTGGAAGATTTCAGAATATTCCAAGGAGAATTGAAGATGTTTGGGGAATTTATGGAAAGTAAATAATCGAATATTAAAACAAACAAACAAATGTTATTATTCTTTATTATGCCAGCAGTTTATGTCTGCCAGTAGCAATTCTGAAAGTGTTGTGACAACTGAGTTTCAGTGTTTAGACTAAGAGCCGTCTGAATATAATTTGAAAGATTTTACACTCATGTCTGATTTCCCGCTTGCCTGTTCACTCGATTTCGAGATCTCACCCTCCACAGTGAACGACGGGTGAGTGAGTGCTTTGGAGTGTGCAGCTCGTGGAGTACTGCGCCCATGAAAGACTCTTCTACTCCCACTCAGTGGGAAGAGAAGAGTGGGCTGCTGTGGAATTGAGAACCCTCTCCGCCCCTCGCAGCACTGGGTGAGAGCCACTGGGTCTTCGCTAAGTGCTGCCGGCCACTATTACAGTGAAAAGGACCCTCTCTCTGGGGTGTCCTTTCAAGTGTGTGCTTAACGGGACACTGCTGAGAGCCTCGGCCAGCCAGCGTGATTGGATGTATGCGTGTGTACTTGTGTGTCTGCGGCTGCATGTGTGGGCCTTTGCGTTTGCTTGTACAATGTGTTGCTGGGATGGTTTGTACCACTGAAACCAGATCAGGTATTTGTGACAGCCACTGCGTGAGCGTGCATTTATAGAGCGGCGAGTGTGTGCCAGGTTACAGTATTAATAGAAGGCCGTGTGTTTGTACAAGACACTAATAGCTGCGAGGCTGATATTGCTGGATCAGTTTCCATCACACTGTGTGGCGTAGAAGCGCCTGATTCAGCAGGTGTCTCCCTGTGAAACGTCCTCGATGTTCTCTGGCTCCTCGAATAGAACCGCAGTGTTCTGAGCGGGACTCGGCCTTGTGATGCGGCTTAGCTGCCAATCTAGCCGGTTATTAAATATGATCACATATTACACAGTCAGAGGGATAGAAAAGGCCCAAATGGAGGAGATCAAGCAAGCAAATCCTTACCCAGCAGGTGTTTTAAGGTTTAAGGTAATCTTTGAATTTGATCATGTTTCTTCTGTCTGGAAGAAATGATAACATTTTGGAGCGGCCCTGTCAAAGTCCTGAATTGAATCTCATAGCGAATCTCGGGAGCGAAAGATTAGTTTGATGGCGAGGAGGCCTTCCAACCGTCAATACTTGAGGCTCATTATCAAAGAATAATTGTTAAAACATTTATTCCTCTTAAAAATGCTTATATATGGGCTAAGGCAATTTATTTTCAAACTGTTAAAGTTTTGAAACTCACATTTGTGATTTTTTTGTAGGCTTAGACCAAATCTAGCCTGAGGACCAGACCGATAAAGCCCAAAAAACAAAAAATCTCTTTTTTCCTTCTGGAAATGTAACCAAGGCTAACATTAAATGAAAAGATTTAAGAAAACGAGGAAATAGTGTAGCACTCATGTATATCCTCTTGTTTCTCATTATCAAAGAGTAATCGTCAAAATATGCATAAAAGCTGGTTGGATTGCTATGATGTCTGATTATTTAAAGACTGTGAAAACACTTCAGATGCCTATTTTTATGAAAATGTAAATAAAACCTTTTTTCCCCCCCTCAAACGAAGTGCTCCTTTTTCATTTTTTTGCTATCTTTGGAGAGATTACTACATTGTTTCTCACCAAAACTTCTTACTTGAAAGAAAGAGAATTGAAATCTAAGTCTGTGGGGTGTATGAAAAAGCTTGACCTTAACAATATTAACAATACATTTCTAAATCAAAATTATTACTATTTATTTTCTATTATTTTCTCAACTGACACTAAGATTTTTTTTGCCTTAAAAAATGAGAAAATGACAAAAATACTATAAAATAAAGGCAAATGATGCGCTACCTGTAAAATATACCTGAATACACGAAGTATCATAAGTGATATGTCTATTTTCACCACAGTATTTCAGTGTTGCACTGTTCTATTAAACACTAATTACTTTTTTAAAAGACTTTTTATCTCTGAGAAGGTCTGTGAAGCCATCTCGATCTCCATTCTCCCTCCACAGAGCAGAAGACACGCCAGTCGATACTCTAGGAGTTTGAGGAAAAAGAGGAAATATGAATATCAAAAATGATCCACTTGTGATTATAGGGTTAACATGTAACAAAACCAAAGTTGTCTTACATCTAAATAAAACAAATTCAATGTAAATGTAAGTAAAATGAGTAGAAAATTAATCAAACTTCACACAGTCCGTCGTTCATCATCAGTCTAACCCTCCGGGGCCTCGTGGTGAAGCTTTGCTCACGGACCTGTGAGAGCTCTCAGTGGGTATCATCTGCGCTGGTTTGGCAACGTTTACCCTTGAAACCTTTTGGATGGCAGCGATTCAGCCGCGGCTGAGCTGTTTTTGGAGTACAACTTAATGGAGAGGGAAAGGGGATCCTGGAGTAAGTAGACAAAGCTGATTAAGTGAGTCTTGGGTTTCTCAACTGGTAAACCGTGGCACAGTGAGGGGTTTGAATACCACAGAGGGTGCATGGAAGTATCCCTGCTGTTAATTTGGATGAAGGTTTTGCCAGATGGTGAACCAGTATACAAAACCTGGTGCGGTTAATCATCGGCATAAGTGGCATGTTAATTTGGGCCTTTCTGTGATTTATTTAACTGATACTTTTCCAGGGTGATAAAACAATCAGCTTCAGATGTTTTTAAAGACATGAATTGAGTGCGAGCTGCAAGGTGAGGCAGTAGGTAGCACTGTTGCCTGGCAGCAAGACGGTCCAATGTTCAAATCCTGGCCTTTCTGGATGAAGTTGGCAAGTTCTCCTCATGTCTGTGTGGGTTTTTTCTGGATACTCCAACTTCTTCCTACATTGCAAGAACATGAGAGTTGATTGAAACGTCCTTGTGAGTGAATTGAGTGCATAAGCTTAACTTTATGGTGTCCTGTCTTTTATCCACACATGGCCAAGATTATGCATATACTGTAGGTATAAATATTAACATTCAAGTCCTAGTTAAATGAATCCATTTCAAAACTAGATTTGATGCTTTTATTTCTAATAGAAATAAAGATCTCAACCATCTGACCCAAGCTGTTTCTCTCAGAGGAAAGAACATTTCTTCAAATGATCAGAACCATCACTAGCAACCATTACAGATCAAACTAATCATGGACTGGAAGATGCTGAATCGGCTAACTAGAAATGAATCCCCGCTTCAAAATTGCCGTCGTTACGAAAGAATCAAATTTACAGGTTTCATCATGTTGGGAGACCTTTTGGTGAAAGGTAAACTTAAGAGCCCAGTGCCAACTTTCAAGCATGGTGGTGGAAGCATCATGCTGTGGGGCTGTTCTGCTGCCGTCTATACTGTTCTATTGAATCCAGCGGACAGAAGAATGAAGATAGAGTGTCTATTTTCTACCCTTTTAACATCATCATCATCATCACCAGCAGCAGAGAAACATTAGGATCATTTCACCATCACTCCCAGTAAGAGTTTTTGTGCTGAAGAAGCAGCAGAAGGTTTACAGCTACAGTATTTTCACTTTTTTTAAATTCTGGCCTTTAATTAGGACTTTCTGTTTTGAGTCTTCCAATTCACAAGGCTTCAAATACTTTTTATCAGGCCTGTGTCTGAAAAAGGGAGACTTTGCACATGTTACGTCTTACACATGGAGCGATGTCTTTTTAACATGTGCAGGAATGCAGATCGGGGTTTCCCTACTGAAACAGAGAGGGCCTTCACAGAAAGGAAGATGAAATCATCTTGATGCCAGCACCTGTTGCTGAAAAGCATATTTATGTTGTTTAGCTTCAAAAGGCTTTCACAGATGGTGGCGTCTGAACTGAGACCTGTCAACAGGCAACATGTTTCTCTTCTCTTTCCCCGGGAGGATTCTGTATCTTTCATTTCCTAAAAGGATTTTCAGGTTTTGATTCATCAGCGCAAAGGAAAGTTGTTCAGTCATGAACTTCTAGACAATGTGGTTGGTCATAGAGTTCTTCACTTATTTCCATAGTATTTTAGGTTCTGTGTGGGGTCATCTGGTTTAATCTTTATCATGCTAAAGATTTTTTTATTAATCTTTATATCTTTATATATAAAACGTAGGTAATTTGATTATTATACATTTTGTTCTTCTTTTACCTTCTAAACTTGATCTCATAGGTGAATATTTTATATTTTATAAAATATTATTGTTACAGTTAAGCAACCCAGTCCTGCTTAATTTCCCCTTTGATTACAAGCTATTTTTAAATTGAATCTAAAACTGGTAGAGAATTGAGCTATCTATGGTGGATGCTGATCTGTCATATTTATAGGAATATTTAGGGGTCTTGTGTAGGGTCAACAGGTAATATGGTAAGATCAGGAGGTGTAAGACGTTATGAACTGATTGAGAGGGCCGCTGAGTTTGTTAGGTGGATCGTGTTGCCATGCGACGCCGTGAAATGACAGGTGGTGTGATCCAGTTGGAGGCTCGTCCTCGCACGAGCTCTCACACACACACGCGCGTGCACGCCCCCTCCCCCCACACACACATCTGGGTGTTACACAAGCCTGTAATTACAACTTCAGGAGGAGGCCGAGTGGAATCGTGCTCACTTGAATACAGTATGGCGGCGGCGCACATACGTGCACACCCCCACTTCACTTTACACACCATCATGAGCTGGCAGTTGTTTCATTTTCCACCTCAGGTCAGGCTTAGTTCATGCAAAGCGAGTGTGTGTGTGGGCGTGGGTGGGTGGGGGTGTGTGTGTGTGTGCGTTGTAATCCTGCTCCAGTTTTATTTTTAAAGCGAGCTCAGACAAAGGCCTCTAGTCAAACCGCTCTGAGAACAGGACCTTGGGAACATGACCAGTGGCTGTTGCGTCATAGTGTGTGAGTGTGTTTATGTGTGTGAGACGGGGAACAAAAAAGGGGAGAATCTGAGTTTTCTCCTGTAAAGTAGTTGCTTGTTAAAGCTGCAAAGGAGCAAACAGGGAGAAAATGCTCCTAGAGATGGTCTGCCAGATGTGAAGGAGAGTGCACAGCTGCGGAAAAACACATCACAGCTTCTCCTGAAAGCTGGCAAAGTGGATATTTAAATGTCAAAAGACGTCATAATTTGATGTCACAGGAAGGATTTTATTTGCTATAGGAGCGAGTCTCCTACATAATATGTGGAAGCAATGTTTGCCTGAGCAAAATAAAAAAACAATAACCACACCCAGCAAGATGTTCCCTACACTAGGTAAGGGTTAGTGAGGGGTGGAGAAAATGGAACGGTAAAGTTAAAGAATGAAGTCCAGACAGGTGGATAAAAGACTGTAAATGTAGAGATTTTGATTAAATTACTAAATAACCGACTTAGGAGTCCATACAAATATAAAATTGGTATATGAAAACTAGCTGTTTATGAAACCTGAGCATGAAAACCACAAAGCCTGTTTCAAACTCCATGTTCTGATTTAATTTGAAAACTTGACTGGCTCCAAATCATCCAGATTGCTGTCTTCCATTTTGCAGCTTTTGATGTAGACATTAGCATAATCCTAAAGAAAGAACAAACATACAGGTGCATCTCAATAAATTATAATACAATCCAAGACTTTTAAAAAAAATTCAGTAAGTGATTCAAAGATTCTAAATGCATAGAGGAAATAATAATGGTTTTCAGAAAATCTCCAAAGATTTGAATACAACATGAGAACAGTAAAAAAATAAAAAATACATAATGCTAAAATATTGTGGCTGCTGATAGCCACTGACTCACTCCACTAGGCAAGTAATCCACAAGAAGTCATTGTTAAAGTCTGTAACTGTATACAAACAAATTAGTGGAAAGTTAAGTGGAGGGAAAAACTGCAATATGAGACAATGTGTAGGAAATAGGCATTGCTACAGCACTGAGAGAATTGTGAAGCAAAACCCATTCAGGAGTTTGGGGAGATTCACAAGGTGTGAACAACAGCCTGAGTTGATCCTTAAAGAATCTCCACAGGAGATCCAGGACTTGGGTTTCTGCTGTTTGATTCCTGTTTGCACTAGTTAGGACACTTCTTAACCAAAAAAACGCTTTACCTGGACTGAGGAGTGTCATAAAGTGGTGTGGATGAGTGGTGAGGCAAAACGCTAGGAGACCCAGGTAAGAGAAATATGGTAGATTTAATGACGAAATAATGCTACACAAACAGTCCAAATCCCAGGCAGCGCTGCTGAGCGGAAGATGAGGCTCAACACAGGTAGCAACAGAGAGCATGAATGGACTAACCCGACACACGGCAGAACAGATGTCAAATGAGACGAGGACCTGACAAGGACACAGACACACAGGTGACACTAAATACACAAGAGGTAATCAGGGAACAAGACACATCTGGGGACTAATCAAAGGGCGACAGGACAACACGGAGACACAGATACACAGGAAACTCAAAATAAACACACAGAAAAACACGGACCCTGACAAGGAGACTATTTAAATGCTCTTGTTTTCTTTGAACTAAGTTCTTAGTTTTCAATAGTTACCCAGAAAGGTCAAAATTAATAGTTATACTTGAACATTCAAAATAAGGTTATCTGCATGTTGAATCTGAAAAATAAATGAGTTTCAATCTCGGAATTGAATTACTGAGATAAAATCACTGTTTGATGATATTCAGATTTACATGGATCTGTAATAGTTGTTGAAGAATACTGAAACCGTGTGATTGTTACCTTAAGTGTTCAATAATAAGTTTGGTTTTCCTTACGGTTACAGCTGCGTCAATTCATGCCTGAATGCAGTCTGGATTTGAAGGACATGAATAATAAAAATCTGCTCATGCTACGAGTTTCTCTTGCAAATATACAATGGATATTTGTACTGAGGGGTAAAAAAAAATTGGAGCTTTTAAATGGAAATTCTGATGAGAGAGGAAAGGAAAGAAGTAGGGAGAGGAGAGCTGAATTTGTAGGGCAAGAAAAAAGGAGCTGCAGGAGGAGACTGAGAGGAGAAGAAAGAAGAGACACAGGATCACTTCTTCTACATTTGTCTTTTCTCTTGATCTTTGGAAGCTTCCCAGACCTGGAGACACCGGAGTACCTGGGGAAGCCTGGCCTCACTTACATTACATCACACACACACACACACCCCCGCCTGCACCAGCACGCGAACCCCCACCCTCACACACACACACACACACACACCCACACCCACGCACGCAGAGCTAGAGTGTAATCTGTCCCATAGCACTTCTGCCAACCCCCGTCTTTCCTTTCTTTCTTCCTCCTTTTCTTCTCATCTTTTTTTTTTCCAGCGTTCATGACGCACTCAGGCATAATGAAACTGTTAAGAAAAGTCCGGTCTGGGGCTGAGACCCAGAGTGAGTGGGTGAGGAGGGAGGGGGGTGTAAAGTGACACTATGCCAAAGCACTATTTACAATGCGCCTCTTTAACACACAGCCTATTTATAGCTGCCAAATCTTTTCTCAGCGTCCGCCACACACTGTTGCACCGTCACAAGCTCAGGCATCAAATGGCACCGGTGGACTGGCTCGACGCCACGCTGCCGAAGAGAACACGCCTTATCCTCCAGCATGTTCCTCTGTGAGGCCCGGCCTCGCTGCGCTCCAACCGCCTTCAGCCCTCCACACTCTGCCATTCAGGATCAGGACATTCCCCTTTCCCCCATTCACTGAGTACGCTCAGCTTTTTTCCATTCCTGCTCTCTCATTGGTCCGTTCATCGGATGAAAGGAGAGAAGAGGGACTTAAGTTTCTGTCATGACTTGTTTTTTTGTTTGTTTGTTTTTTTTAAAAACGGGGCAGGAAGAGCAGGTGAGATAGACAGGTGATTTACTCCTGAAACCCTGTGTGCTGTTACATAAGAGCGACTCTTCAGTGGAGAAAAAGCTGTAAACTAAAATTTCGGGGTCTTGTGCTCATTTTGTTGTCAGACTCTTTTTAAAAATGCAATAGTGGAAATTTTACAGCGCGACTGTTTCCTATGAGGTCACAAAAACAAACCATATGTGAGCAACAAAAAAATCGCATATGAAAGGACAACAGATTTATTTTTCTTATTATTATTATCATTATTATTTAAACGTAATCAATAGACTAGACCACGTGTCTCAAACCCAAGGCCTGAGGGCCAAATCTGGTCCGCCATAGCTTTTTATGTGGCCATCCAGACTCCATGGCGACATAAAATTGTTGTGTTTAAACATTTTATCAATCAAATCAGTGCAGTTCTTATCAATATACAGCATTGGAAAAAATTAAGAGACCACTTAAAATGATCAGTTTCTCTGATTTTCCTTTTTATAAGTATATGTTTGAGTAAAATGAATGTTGTTCTTTTATTCTATAAACAAGTCCATATTCATTTAGAAACAACAGTACTAATGTTTTAACTCAGGAAGAGTTCAGACATCAGTAATTGTTGAAATAACCAGGAGGTTTTCAGTGGGGTTCAGAGCAGTGGAGTCTCTTAATGTTTTCCAGAGCTGTATTGCCAAATGACATCAATGAGAAAAGATGTTCTAACTCTGTTTCTAAAAAAACATCTACCATCATCTGCTTTGTTTTGTTCACATTAAAGATGAGATGATGACAAAAAGCTGACTACTAGCTCTCCGTGCTCAGCCTCTTGGCCATCTCTGATACCCCCAGCAGCTGCAGAATCATCTAGATGTTTCTGTAGAAGACAGGAGTTGGACTTGTGCTGGTAGTCTGAAGTGAAAAGGAACGGTGACAGTACTGTGCCCTGTGGTGCTCCTGTGCTGCTGGCCACAGTCATAGATCCAAGTGGTTGTTGAGGCCTGACCCTATGTCTTTTGGAGTTTCTGACTAAGAAAATCAGGCTGAATTGTGTTAAAACCTGACGTCAAATGAAAATGTGCTTAAGAGTTAAAAGGTTCAGGTTGTTTTTTTTTCTGCACACGTAAAAATGCTGCTGGCTGCCTTTAGGTTTCTGAACCAGAAGACAGCTACAGTCTGTCTAAAGTAGTGCCTTCCCTATTTTTGCCCTGACCCAAATTTCACTTGCATAAGAAATAATAAACCCATCTACGCAAATAATCACATTTATTAGCCGAAAAGACGCACACAAATGAAAAGGATTCTTTGAATTTTTCTGCACACCAATGAAGACACTTTGCCCAGAGACGTGCTTTCATATCGTGACCTCCTCCAAAACCTAACGTCTGATTCAGTTTGTGCCACCTTGGGGGCAAAGCTCGGTGTCTGCTGATCAAAACATTGGCCATTACAAAATATATTATGTGCTTTGTGAGTGCTTTTTGTTCAAAAGACGTTTTCATGATCACCATTTGGTGATTTCCCTGCCCTCGCCTGCAGCACATTTCTTCACTGAAACTCTGGCTCTGTTGATTTATTTTGACCTATTTTTATGTCAGACTTAGAAGATGCAAAATAGATTACTAGATTACTTTATTTGGGTGGATTCTCTGCACTTTTAAAGGAAAGTGAAAATGAATTGTAGACCATAGGTTCAGCTTGAAAATGGCTTCAAAGTTATTTTAATCTTGGGGGGATTTTAGCCCAAACTACATATATTTTCTACCCATCTAGTTAGCCATTGTGTATCGGTTTATTTTATTTCATGTGTGGACAAAGTTGGGTACATTCAAAATAGCAAAAGTATGACAGTTAATTATTAAATTGTACATTTTTAGGAGAGCATGCAATCAATATGATCAAGTTTTTTAATGAGGATTTTTTTTTTAGCTGCAGAATATGTCAAATTGTAGCATTTCAGTACCAATATCTGCAATATCACTATCCCAAATGACTGTTTGGATGCAATATTTGGTGGGATATCATATTTCAGTGCATGTCAGTAATATATCTGGCATGTTGGATGGACTTTCTCTGCCCTTCATAGTTAAGCTTCAGGACTTAAAGAGTGAGGAGGATTGGTGCTATAAAAATAAAAGTAGCTGAAATGAGGACATGAAGGGGAAACAGTAAGGAAAAACTGACAAACAATATAATCCCAATAATCAGCAATAGTATCACAATGACATGTTGCACAGTCCTGGTCACCACTGCTTTCCTTCAGGATCTTGGCTTTTATGATCTAAATCAATAGTGTCGAATGGTGTGCTTGTCATGAAGATTGTGAACACACCTCACTTGAAAATATTCTGGTCTATGAAACATTTTTCTACTCCAAAATTGCTTAGAGAAATGTAATAATTATTGCAACTTGTAAGGTATTAGGTATCGGCTTACCAGGAATCTGCAAAATATAGCCAAGCAGGTCAAGAAATTATTTTCATAAAAAAGGTTTTGGAAGGGTTAAGCAGGGATCAGCTGTAAATCCCATGCAGAATCATTAAATCACGTAATAAGCTTATTTAACATAAGTGTTTCTAGTTGTTTGATTGCTATGTTGGTAAATGAGGAGACACCACTGATCATGGGAAAGGGTTTGAATAATTCTAGATATTATCTATCAAAACAATCATTTGTACAGAAAATACTGACAGATGATATAATTATTACCTACGAATTAAAATTCTACATGTGAATGACCAGGACTGAACATCCTGTATGAAATTTTATTTCATAGCTTTTAGGCGTTATGTTTTTGGTGCCATCATTCCCTGCAGAGCGTGACGACAAGCGAGGGGCCGTTAAACCATAATACAGGCGTGCGTTGCATGTGTGGTTGGCTGCTGCTCTGAACCCTGAACTGGTGGCTGTTTCTCGGGCTCGACGACTCTCACCAGACGCAACCTGAGTGTTGGTGTCGTATGCGCCGCTGGTGTAAGTTTGCTTGTATGTTTACTCAACAGGGTGTTAACGTCAGTCAAGTAAATTAATGTTTATCCTCACACGTGTCAGGAAAGAAGCAAGCCAGTGTACCTACACCACTTTGCTTTTGCCACCATCTCTGAATGTCCTCAAACACACAGATAGTTAATGTGTTTGTTATGCCCCTGTGAGTGAACATATATACTAGCTGGCCAGCACAACCACAGCACAGGGTTTTGGTAGTTTTCCATGCGTGTGGTGCAGGCCAGAGGGGGCGTACAGTTGCTCACTTGCTTTGGCTTTCCATTGTAATATCTATGGTGGGCGGTGTGAGAGCGTCACCACTGCTTCCTGTGCGCAATGCTTTGCACGGTCAATCACACAGACTCAAGAAGATTTTACTGACTGTGAACAACAAAAAAAGAAGAGAGCTTCATCACAATACATCCGCTAATAACATGCTGCCCTCTGGGTCGTCCCTTCTCTGTTCCTCGCCGAAGCCTTTTGGGAGGAGGCTTGTGGCCTTTTTCTCAGCTCTCCCCCGGGACTCTGGTCCAGCGGCCCCAGCATTCCCAAACCTCAGCCTGACTTCACTGCCCAGGGCCTGCACACTGACATCATCATCATCCAGACGTCCACGCACAGGAAACTCAGATCAGCGCACACGCTCCAGAGCGGGGACGTCACAGCTCGAGACAAGCCACACACAGACACGCTGATGCCACTCTGCAGAAGATAAAGTTCCCATGACTTCTGGGCTGCGCAATCACTATGGATTTCACTTGGAATCCATAGTGAAAAAAATGCATCTGTGAACATTTATCAGGATAACCGGTCGGCCGAGTCCAATGCTAGCAGTTCAAAAACTGCAAAATAATACCCAAGGGAATACTGTGCTGTAGAAGCGGGGAAAACTACAGAGCTCAGTTTATCACCAGCAGAATGGACTTCATACTGGTTTTGAGAACAAATTCATATTAAATACTGTATGGGGCTGTTAGCGTTTGGTGGAAATTATTCTTTGTCTCACGGAGTCTTTCATTCTCTGCATTAAACGCAAAGTGCTTCTCGGTCTCGGAAGAAAGAAGCATAATGTAAAGCACACATAGCATATCAGAAAATGTGTTGAACTGAAAAGTCAATGTACCACATGGATAAATGTCATCCAGCACTTATTTACTGTGCGTTCTGCGCATCTTCGCTTTGACACTTGTGGAGTCTCTCACAACTCTGTGTCACTTAAAAACCAGTGACACCTGGTTTCAAAAATCCCTTCTAGGTCACTGGAGATGTGTAAACGAACAGCTGGATAGCAACAGAAATGCTATGGTTTCACTGGAAACTGGCTATGTGTAAATGGGGCTCTATCCTAACTCTAAGGAAGAAAACATGTTAGAGGATGAAATATGAGTTTCAAGAAATGTTCTTGAAACTGGAAAGACCTTCCAATGGCTAACATACAGCCAGCGCTACAATAGAATGATTTAAGAACATTTATGTTTGAATGGCCTAGTCAAATTCCGGTGAAAATGTGTTGCAATCTATGAAATGTTGAAAAAAAATTTTTTGCAACTCTTATCTTCTTATTTGTTTGTGTGTCGCTATTTGTGTAGAAACGTTGATGACAAGCAATGCAGCTCAGGAATATTATGTCTTGATGCAATTCAAAACGTAAATGGTCATTTCCATTGATCAGTATATGATATTTGTAATATATATTGATAAAGTTATTGTAAGTGTATTTTTAATGTAACATTATAATTTTGCTTTTAAATTAATGCTGTTTCATTATTATCTGTTTTTTGCTTTTTTATTGTATGTTTGTATCATGTATTTCCATAATGTTATTTTCTATAATGGCTTATGTTTGGCATATTGTAGCATGTTGAATCATACTTTGCAAAAATCCTTGTAAACACCAAATAGTTCTTATTATGATGTATAAAATATCAGGACTCAAAGAGGATGAATTTCCTTCCTGTCTTTTTAGTAAGTTGTGACTGAACTTGAGTTGATTTCTGACTGTAATGATACTGTAATGATGGGCTGGATGATATCAGACCTGATTGCAGGAAATGTTGAATGAGTGACTGAGGAAAAAGTGAGACCCAAAGTTCAGTCTTGCTTGGTCATCCTTCAAAGTGTGAGACCTACTCACCTCTGCAATCTTACATTATATCACCTAGATCCTCTCACTATTTCTCACTACTACATTTCCCCTCCAATGTTTTGCCTCCGGCCTTAAGGCCCTGCTAGTCAAGGTGTTAGAGGCACCTCGCTGTCCCTCACTGGCTGCCATCCCTCGAGGTGAACACTCTCCCTTTTCATGTTCACGATCTTCACGAGTCAAACTCAACAGAGAACAGGGAGGGGAAAATAATCTGCAGAGGGAAAAGGTTGGATAAAGAGACGGAGAGGAAGAATAAAAATAGGGTTGGTAGGCTGAATGATATCAGGCCTGATTGAATCCCAGCATTGATCTCATGAATAATAGAGCTTCAGTTGCCATATGATTATATTAGACATGACATCCAAAGACAAGCTATGATTTCAAGCTGTGCACAATCACAAGCGGATACGCTCTCACATGTGTGCATCTCCGTATATAACCCGGTAAACCTGACTAACCCAATCTAAGATGTCGCACTGAGGGATGTCAAAGTTAAGCATGAACAGTGGAAACCACTGGACTTTAAAAAAGTCCAGAGGATGAAGGCGGTTGGAGCAAAGTTTCTCAATTCAGACACATTGTGGTTGATATCTGGACATCAGACTGTTGATAAACAATCTATTTCATGATGGTTGTACAGCCATTTCTTCCTTTGCTTTGTCAAAACTGGATCGTTGTGGCTTCACTTTCATGCAGTGGTGAATGCAGCAGATCCAGAATCAGTTCTGGATCCAGTAGATTATCATACTGAAACATGTGAGAAAGCTCAATATTTCTATATCTAGAAGATCAGGGTTTGAATTTCAGCACGAGGAGGTGGAGGTGATCTTGTGAAATGTCGAGTCCTCTCGCGTCATTGAAGTATTTGTGTTAATTTTCTAGGCCCTCCAGCTCAGAACAGTACTTGTATACTGGGACTGCGTCATTACTGGGCATGTTACTTGTTTCCTTCTTTAATATCTTTTTTCTATTCAAGGATCAACTCAACATTTGTGGATAAAATTTTAAATCTATGAGTTCCCCAACTGATCAGATAGTTGTTATCTAAGTTAATCAGGCAATGAGAGACACAATCAGCTGATTATTGATGAATAAATAGTTATACAGCCACATTCTGTCGATTACTGATTGAGAATTTACTTGTTCATCCCGAAACAATTGCTTTCCCTTTGTATGTACTGTAGTGTTGGAAATGTTTTTTAATTACCTTTTAATTAAGTCAGTTTAGTTGCAATATGCACCTTTACAGCTAGATGACACTAAATCCTTTACATTAATTCTTTCAGCGTTTTATTGGAAGCTTTGTAAAAGTTATTGCTTAGTTTCTGTAGCAAAAAGTTAAATCAAAGTTGTTTCTTTTTTGAATAAAAATTGCTTACACACAACAGATTCATCAATATGAAAGAGCTTCATGAAATAATAAGAGGTTGCCTGCTAAACAAAGAAAGCTCCAGTGTTTTATTGTATTTTGCAGTTTATCAATAATATATAAAGTAATGGTTAAAGTCCGATGCTCTAGCCAACTTACACACACACACATATGTTTCTTCTGCCATGTTTATTCGTGTTTACAGCCTGTCCCTTCTCATCAGCCATTCAGCGTGTCAAATCTATGTGAGGACAATGTGCAAGTCGGCTGTTTTTCTCCCCTAGTCAATTGTATCTTTGTGCTGCTTTCACCTGTTCTTCCTTTCATCCATGTATGCATGCAATCAGCTGATGAGAATTGGGACAAACAGGAGCCCAGAGCAGGTGAACCGGGGGAGCAGGAAAGAGGAAAAATGTCCACAACATGGACTCTTTGTCAAATTTTATTCAGACCCTCTAGGGCAGGATACTGCACTTCTTGTTGGAAGTTTTCATGCACTCAACATTGACATGAATGTCAAAATTGAAATTAGGATTTGTACTAAAAACAACAAAAACACAGTCACAAGTCTTTTTACAAGTTTTAATAATCTTGTTTTATAATTTACGCTGGATCATTATTGTATCTACAGCTTCAGGTTTTATGGGCAACTGCCCAGGAGGGCATTAGAAAAGTTTTGAATAGATGAGGGCCCCTTGGAAATGGGCCCTCATCTATAAAAACACATATTGGTGAGCTGTGCCCTGAACACATTTTCTATTGTTTTTATGAATTTACAGTCAATTCCCTCTGCTTGCTGCTAAGAATGACAAAGTTGACATTTGTGCAGAACTGCATTGCATTTTATTTTTATGTCAAATCTGAGAGGATTTTCTGCAGTTCAGTTTCACAGAAATTCACAACACTGTCATCTCAATATGCTACACAATAAATAATAATTGGATCAGAAATATATTGCTATAGCTATTATTGGCAATGCAGAAGAAAGAAATCAGCTTCTTTTCCATGTGATATTTTAGCAGCTAGTTGCATGTTTCTAATATAGAAGTTTTTATTCTTCCTTCTAGAGCTTAAGGGATATCAAAACACATCCAGGCCTGCAGCTTTTGTTAGTTAAAGGGAATACTGTATAATCCAAAGCACCAGAGAAAGCAGCAAAAACTGGGTAAACAGACTAATATATATATTTTTTTCCTGTGACAGAAGATCCCAACAAACCCACACCTCACCCTGAAGCTGCCTGAAGATTATGGATTGAGGAAGGGGACCATTATCCATTCATTCTGACATGCCTGGGCTCAAATGTCTGCAAGCCCTGAAGTGGTTATCCTGATTACTGCCGGAGCATTAAGAGGGAACTCCCTACTGGGAGACGCAGCAGGTAGGCAGCCGTGAGAGAATGATCAGATAATTATGACAGCGTTAATGTGTAACAGAATTTATTCATACAGGTCAAAAGACCATGGTGGAATAACAAACCCACACAATAAAAGCATGGCGTTAGTAGTTTATGCAATCTACTGTGTTGTTCAGGGCAGCTGCAGCCTGCCGGCTCCCAGTGACACAATAAATGTAAGTTCTGAGGTTTGCTGACATAGTTTGTGGGAAAGTTATGAATAAAATTACAGTTTCTTAAGTGGTTCGTGCCAATACGATTCGTCATCCATGTGGATTATCGGCCTACGGGCCCATTAAAACGGCAGCAAGACTTGTAGGACGCAAACAGTTATGAAATCATGAGACTCACCCACAAATAAAAATGTTGGTCATGGTCAGGATCAAACTGCTGGGGGTGAGCAGGATACGAAAAACAGATTCAGTCGATGGACCCACAACTGAAACATTTACAGAAGTCATCATGCAGACTCAAACCATACACATGCAGTAACATGCTTTGACAGACGTGACTGAATGAAAGAAATCACTCTTTAAAGAGTGTGTAGGAAATTATTTAGCTGTAATATGCAAATCAAAAATCTAGCAGCAGCCGCTGAGGAGGAAGAGGTCATCAGGCAGATCATGAGGCTTTTAGGCTGAGCTAAAATTTATTGGTTCAGCAGTTAGACAGAGACAATGATGTCTGATGACTGAACTAGTCATTTATGTACCCAGATGTATTGCTTTAAAAAGTTGCAGAAGCAGGTGGCAAAAGTTGTCTTTTTTTTCCCCAACATCTTACACATTGTTTGTAAATCACCTAAAGCACCAAGGACCGTCTCTAGGCAGAGAGGCTTTTTTGGGTCAATAAACCCAAAGTTTTCCAACTTCTGCAAATGAATATTATTTGCAGAAGGTTTTTGAGAGGTAATAAAATGTGATTTTGATTAATTATAAAAAATATTTTAATTTTTTTTTTTAAATGAAGTACAATGTGCAAAACCCTGTCTTATTAAGTTATATAAGAATTCAGAGGATTAAACTTATAGTTTGTTGAACTCTTTGATTCAATTTCTGGATTCAGACTTTGAAGAAATTTCTCACTTTTTCCACTCTGCCCAGTGAAATTCTTCCAACCAGTCAGATTGCGAGGACCACTCAACACAGTTCTTTAAATGAACCCACAGTTTTTCTGATGAATTTTGCTCTGGACTTTGGCTTCCAAGACTTTATTTTTTCTCTCATGGAATCACTGTTGTTAATAATTTAGATGTATATTTGGACACCCCTCTTCATCTTTACATTTTCCTTGGACAACTGAAGGTTTTCGGACATTTGTAGAATTGTTTGCATTTTCATTGACTTCATGCAGCCACTCTCATCTTTGTTCAGAAGATTTTCCTGCAAGCACAAGCCACTAAAAAACACGGCCTGCAGCCGACAAGCCTGCTTGTGTGAACCCAGAGACAGATGCAGTATAAATGCCATGCATCTTTAGTATGCACACAAGCTTCACACTTGGAAGTGTGCCATATATAGATGGGCCTGTTACAAATCCTGGCTCAGATACAAAGTGTTTTACTGCAGTAGCAATAAAGATAAACACCGTTTCTAGTTTCCTACCCTGAGGGGAATTGACAAAGTTTGAAGAAAACAGGATTTTTATGCACACAACCTTTATTATTGTTAGCTTTATTTATTATTATTATTATTATACAGTACAAGAGCCAGGTGATCCCTGGATACACTGTCTCTCTTACTCCCCCCCTCGACTCACCTCTCTCCTCATTCTCTGGCCTGCAACGCTGCACAAGGAGTGGAAAATCGACTAAAAATACCCCACTCATAAACAACTCACAGACACACTCACACCCAGGCCAGGGATCTTTAATATTAGAAAGTACAAGGCTGACACCAGAGATGCTCCACTTGGTGGGTTTGTCCTCTCCCTAAATTAGTCCAGTGACCAAGCTGTCCCCAGTGGTCCAACATGATGGGTGAGAGGGGCCAGGTCTGTAAGGAGGGCCGGACACATGCTCATTACATCACGGCCCAGCTGGCGTAGCCTGCATTCCTGCGGCGGTCACACGGGGCATCACCAGGCCTGACGCAGCCTGATAGGAGAAGTGGGTGAAATGGCAGCAGGGATCAGTTTGTATTGAGACTGGGGATTCACCTCATTGTAACCCCCCCCCGCCCCCCAAAAAAAACTCTGTTTACACAAAACAACTTAAAGGAACTCAGTTTGATAGACTACAGCTTTGGAAATAACTTATTACTCATGTAATTAAACAGTTGGTTTCTGTCTTCTTTTCACAAAGATACACATTTCCTCCTCTGCTCCTTTAAAGTTTTCTCCAGCTCTCATCTGCGTGTTCGCCTGAGCCTCCACATTGTTCCATCCTGTTAAAGTCCTTTCATGCATCACAACAGACCTGTTAATTTTCTTCTGGTTTTCTCCCACCGTCGACCGTCTCTGCTTGTTTCCATCTTCCTGCCGTTATTCATAACTCTCTCCAAACGACTCAGGTGCCGTGTCTCTCTTTCTTTCTTTTCTACCTCTTTTCCTTTGAAGTGTCTGTGTAATTGACTCCTTTTTCCTTCATGCTTTTAACTTTGGCAGTTGAGGCTTTATCATAAAGTAATCTCAGCTTCCCTTTTCAATTTTTCTTGTCTTGCTATTTTTAGACAATCTATTCTTCACTTTCACGTTATTTCTATGCATCTTTCCCTGCCTTTTTTCACATTTTGTCACACTACAACCACAAAACTTCAATGCACTATATTGAGATTTTATGTCATAGACCCACATAATGTTAAGAAGAAGAGAGAAAATGCTAGTTTTTTGGGGGATGGCTTCATAACTCTGACACTCCTAAATAAAATCCAGTGGAACCAGTTCCTCATATGAACCTAATAAGTAAATAGAGTCCAAGCAAAAAGCGTTAAGAGCTTTTCTTCTTCTTCTGGATGCACAGAGACTTGCAAAGGATAAACTCAAGGAGATGAATACAAGAGAATGACAAATTTTTCAGAGTTTTGTTTGTAAGACTGTATTATTTTTGAAAACCATTTGCTGTCCACTTGACAGTTCAGAACTAAGTTGTGTTGCTCTTTCATATAGAATCCATAAAAAATTTATTTCAGCCTGTAGCAGGACAAAATGTGAAAAAGGTCAAAGAAGATGAAGACAGTGAACTGTAAACATTCACATCTGAACATAAACACATAATTACACTTAATAAATGCACCATAATGTCTCATAAGGCAAGAAAATTAACCATTTTCCCTCAAAGAAATCAAAAGGCGTGTTTAAATGTTTATATTTATACATATAAGTGGGTTGCCCCCTCTGTGTTTCGGGTCAATCTCTACTTCTAGAGAAGTTTTAGTGTCTTGGCATCTTGTTCATGAGTGATGATGGAACAGGAGATGGACAGAAGAACTGGGGCTTCCTCTGCAGTAACACGTCCGCTGCTCTCGTCAGTGATGGTGAAGAACGAGTCGAGCCAAGTGCAAAGCTCTTGATTTACTGATGCGTCATCCAGGGGGAGCTCAGATTAAGAGCCACTGCGTCACCGCATCAAGAAGAGTCAGTTGAGGTGGTTCAGGCCTCTGGTCAGGATGTCCTCAGGGGAAATCCCTTTAGAGGTTTTCCCACTGGGAGAAGAGCCCAGGAAGACGCAGAATCCACAGACGGGACTATGAGTCCCAGAGAATGCCTTGGGCTTCCCCAGAGTGAGCTGGAGGATGGACCTGTTGGCCCCACAGCCAGATTTCATATGTAGGTGGAAGACATTGAAAAGATGGATGGATATTTCCATGTATTCTTTCTCTATATAACTATTTTCTTTAAATCCATGTGGCATTTTTATTTAGCAGCGAGTCAGGGTATACTGCTACACCTGCAGACCTTTAGGCTAATCTTCTTTGTGGATGTTTAATGTTTGTTAAAATGCATGTGTGTGAAGCGGTGAAAATGACTGATTACAATCACTGACAACAGCTGGAAATTGCTTTTAAAATTGGTGCTAGAAATGTCTGTACCCTCAAATGAAACAAGGACTGTTGGGTCGCGGTTTAGCTATTTTACTCTTGGGAAAATTAAATAAACTTTAACATCATTCAATTGAAAAATAATTTTAGTTTCTTCCATATTGCGTACACCGAGGAGAAGGGGAGCAAATTTAACTTTGGTGATGAGTCTGGGAGAGGAGTTTCTGAATGGAGCAGACTCACGTCGACTCTGACTATTTCTGTCCGACAGAGCAGAGAATCCTCGTCCGGAACGGTCAGGAAGCGTCCAGCGAGCACACGCTGTACACACATTCACAAATTCTCACTTGGCTGTGACCCACATGCAGTTCATATGACAGCAGCCATGTGGCCCGGATTGCAGAATATGGACTCAGATTACTTTACAGTGAGCAAGTTCTCGCCTCTCAGCAGATCAGAATAAGCTGCTGATGGCTGAGAGGTGACACTCGCAGGATAACAGTTCGCTGCCAGGCTGCAGGTCTTGTGATCGCAGCAGCTGGACATATTCGATACATATGTAATTTGTAAGAATGGTTCTAATTAATAATAGTCTGTTGGTGTGTTGTTGGTGGAAGCTGTAGCTTGGAGACAGCAGACAGAAAAGGACAAAAACATAATCTCATTTCTCTCTTTTTCTCACATCAAATCAGACCTGAGTGAAGTTGGCCCAGCCCACGTTCTTCAAAATCAGACAGAAATGGTGTCAAACGTTTGTGCTGGTTTGTGAAGCAAAAATTTTCGTTTGTGCCGCTATCATTTTAAAAATATTAAGAAATGTTTCCACAGGTCACGAAAGGTCAACCAGCCATCCCCACCTTCTTCAAATCAGACAACATTGGTGTCAATCATCTCGACTGCGTTTGTGCTGGTTTGTGTAGCAAATTTTTTTCTTTGTGCTGCTTTGGCTTCGAAGATATT